>NC_140593.1:62038240-63262928 GCF_964204655.1 Triturus cristatus | reverse complement strand
TCCATATTAATCATACCATCTCATTATCAACTTTTTTCCTTAATCTATCCAATCCAGCTGAAAAATCTTTACACTCTCTTGATGTTAAAATAGTTCTAAATATTCTACCTAGATAAAACCAAAGACATAAGAAAATCAGATCATCTCTTTATTAATTATGGTCTAATAAGAGCATTGCATCATCAAAGCAAACTATCGCTAGGTGGATAGTTTCATATATACTTCTCTCATACTAACTAGCTAAAAAATCCTTACTTAGTGGACCTAAGGCACATTCCACAAGGGGGAAGACTGCAACTGCAGTTCTTTTTAGAAATGCTCCTGTGAGGATGTAGGTGTGTTATTCAGTATGGCTGGGTAGCCTTATCATGGAATACACTTGTGAAAACTGTCTTGGGTCCAGTCAGGCTCGTTTGAACAGCCTTAAACTCAATCCTGGGTAGCTGTGGCTTTGAGCACAAAGTAACTTAGTGTAAAGCATTTAACAGTACCTAACAATGAAATAAGAAAGCCACACAACACAAAAGAAAAGTGACACCCCTTTATAAAAGATTTTATGAATTTTTGGGGTCCTTGATGAGCAAAATCCATTGAAAGGTTCTAGAGATACAGATTTTTAAAGGTTTTATCACTTTTTAACTGAACCGCAAACAAGCATTGTAGGAAAGTGCCCTCTTTTTGCATGGTTGCCCCCAATTTCAGCCTAATGTTGAAGTACTTTGACTAAGTGTGAACTGGGTTCCTGCCAACCAGGTACCCGGGCCGTTGTTTTTTACCTAAAACTGTACTGTTGCAAAATCCAACTGGCAACTCTCTGGCCACTAAGGGCTGCTGCACTTATTGTGCCACCCTTAGAGGCCCTGTACCTTTACACACACACGCACACTGCCTTCGCAGGCTGCGTGTTTTGGTGCTGAACAAAGTGAAGAGTCAACATGGCACCTATCCCTGTGTGCCATGCCTACAGCCACTGCACTGGCATAGGTAAGCCACTCCTCCAGATGGGTGCACTAAAGCAGTGGTGAAAGTACAGGTGCATGAGCCCTGTACCCCTGTAGTGTCTAAGTCAATTTTTAGACATTGTAAGTACAGTAATGCCATAAAGTGTATATGGTATGGGAGTTTGTCATTACGAACGCCACAGCACCATAATGGCTTTACTGAAAACCAAGAAGTTTGGTATCAAACATCTAAATACATTAAACTCACACTGATGCCAGGGAAGGATTTAATGAAAAATGCACTCAGAGGGCATCTTAGTGATGCCCCCTGAAAAACGACCAAATTCTAGTGTCCTGGCTGAGTGGCTGCTTGCCAGCTGCCATCAACAGACATGTTTCTGGACCCCTGGATCAAGAGCCTGCCTCTCTCGGGGTCCTGAAACACAGCACAGCCTGCGACGAGGTGCAAAGCCTCCTCCACCAGGATGGGCAGGGTCCACGAAGGGGAAGCTTCAAATGCTTGGCGCCTCTGTGAGCCAACCCCAGCCATTTGCTGCTTCCAGCAACTGGCTCCCGCGGGTTCTGACCCCAACTTTGGGTGGGAGAATCATCTGGAAACCCAATTTAGGAGGGGAGGTGTGCCCACCTTTGCCGACCCCACCCCTCAGGTGGGGGAGGCGAGGTGAAGCACAACTCTCAGTCCTCACCATCTTGCAGGTGGGGGTACCCAACCAACCAGAGTGAGGCTTATGCTCCCCTCCCACTGGAGGGTGGCATAATAGGGGGTGTACCCACCCCAAGGAAGGGACCTATTGGTCACAACCTGTACCTACCTGTAAACACCCCTACATTTAGTATCTAGGGGCAACCTTGAACCTTGTCTCCTCAGACAGAGCCGATCAGAAAAAGCAAGAAGAAGGACCGAACAGCAGCGCCGATACAAGAAGAGCAGGACACTTACTGACTTGGCCCCAGCCCGACCAGCCTGTCCCGAACCCAGACTCCTCCAGCAGAACCTTGGTGTGTCCTGCAGCAAGCAGCCCTCAAAAGCCTGGAGGACCTGCACTGCCTTTGTAGCAATGCAGACTCTGCTTCCCTTGAGTATCGAACTTGCTCAAAACCAACCGACTCTAACTCCGACTGATTCAGTGAGTCTCCAACACTCTGCTCCCGGCGCTCCAAGCCCGAGTGACCCAATAGCCTCAGGAGGTCCCCACGGCGATACTAGCATGGCTCCCAGTGTCCCCTGAACTCCTAGAAACTCCTAAAGCAAAGCTGCAGCCAAGAACTGGAGGATCCCCTCAACCACGACCAAAGGCGACCCCCTGACCGACTCTGTAAGCAAAGCGGTCCGGAAAGACCAACCTTGACCGTCTGACCGACTCCGTCTCCGAATGCATGTGGTCATAAGGTGAGGACTCCCAAAGACCCCATTTGCCTCATCAACTGCTGACCGACTCCGAGGGACTCTCAACCGAGTATGCCGCTTCAGCCAAGACCGCATCCTACACCCGGCTGCCTCTGTGCCACTGGCGGTGTAGTTCTTGTGTTGGCCATTGGACCCTACAGTGCTGATCTCGACCCCAGGAGCTTTTGTTCCCCAACCTGGTAGCCTTCTCACCGCAGTCCCCAATTCCACGACTGTGCTTAGTCCGTTGGCTAACGTGCGGTCCTGCACTCTGCACCAAGCCTCCGCTGGCGGTGTGACCCGAGTGCCCATTTGACAGAATCTTACCCACATACTCGTAAACTCAGTTCTGCCTCCCCAGGACTAAATGTGGCTCATGAGTAGACTGTAAACCTGTATTAAGTTTGCAAAACACATTGTCTTTTATTTCTGTCCCTCAAGAAATGCACCAGCCTTCTATCTAGAGATACCTGGCTGTGTAAGAAAAGTAATTGCAAAGTGATTCGGACTATCTGCAAATAAAAAGTACTTCTACTGTAACTAATTCACTGCATTCACACTGTATTTAATCTACTTATGCTTGCAAAGTATTCTTATACTTACCTGTAACAGGCCAGGCTTGGTTCTAGAAAATAAATATAACGAAATAATATTTTTTATATAAACCAATTGGTCAGAGTTCAGTCCTTGAGTGTGTGAAATAATTTCTTGCCTGAGTTTTACAATAAATGCTTAGCACTACCCTCTGATAAGGCCTTACTGCTCGTCCACACTACCACAAATAGAGAGTAAGGTACTGTCTACTCCAACCTCTGCCTACCTTTGGGGATCCACTGGACTCTGTGCACACTATACCTCACTTTAGTATAGTATATACAGACCCAGCTTCCTACAATCATTAGGCAACGAAAGGTTTGTACATTTTTCAAAAGTTTGTAAAAGTTAGTTTGGCTATTCTGGCCCGGCTTGGGTGACCAAATCTGACAGGAAGAAGGTCTGGGGGTCAATGGGGTAAATATGCACAGTTACCTGACCACCAGAGTATTTTCCAGTCCAGTTCCAGCTTTTACAGTGCGACCGCCATAGACGATAATGGAGTGGTCCTGATGTTGAGCATACAAGATGAAAAGATGCTCAAGGATGCACTGGTTGACTTTCTATGTCTGTGTAGTAAGTAGTTCATAAATCAAGTAAGAGTATAAATAGGATTTACTGTATGTGTCACTGGCGTATTTCACATATGAGGACCTTTTGCTTGGTTTTAGACTACACAGGCACCTTGGCCACCATTAGGATGGCGGGCGGACTGCAGTCCGCCCGCCACCCTAGCAGGGCTGGGACTGGCCGCCAGAGGTGTGGCGGTCCCTTACCGCCAATTAGGAGGCGACCGCCACCCTGGCGGTCGCATCCCCCATATTCAACATTGTGGTGGGCGGTGCTGTAAGCAGCACCCTCCACAATGTTGAGAATGCATGTTGTGCACTGGCATGCACAACGTGACAGGCACCTATATACACAAAGGTATCCCCCAGTTAATTGGAGGCCTAAGAGGAGGGTGAAAAGGGTAAATACAATTAGAGCAACCTCTTATCTGGCCTATCTAATTTCAAAAGTGGTGATTACTCCAACAAGACATTTCCCCATGAGACAAAATCTCAGCACAAACACTACTTAATAGAACAAATTGTAGACACAGAAACTGCTTTTATTCTAATTGGTTTTATTTATCAAAAACATTTGTATTTTTGTTTTTTTAATATATATATATATTTTGAATATTTTAAACTCATGTGCTCATAGAAATATTTACAAATAAAGACAAATTCATATTATGTTTCAATTGAAAGAAAGATCACAGCTTGATTCTATCCATTTTGATACACATATGATAACCCCCAAAAAGAACACCATCATCCTTCCATTCTCACCTATCATTCTCATCACACATACCATCAATCATACTACACAAAAATAACAGTAAAATGACAATAAAAACACATCTGTAGTGGGGTCCTATTCGCTGTTGCTATCCATCATTGTTGTCAGAATAAAGATTTAGGCATTCACTGGTCCATTAAGTTTGTTTCTGGTTGATTTCTCTTTAGCTTAGTCCTTAGGTAGGACTCCCGGATGTGTAATCACTGGTCTACGCATGTTTCGGTGAAAACAACAATTTTATATCACCTTCTTCAGGACCAAGAGAAAAATACTTTACATCTGTATAGTGGTCTGGGGTTTTTTCTGCAATAATACAATAATAGTTTACATGAGACAGGGGAATGTCATTTACTGCAATGTTTATAAAGAACAATTAACTTAATTAAGAATCATCTTATAAGGTGCCCTGGGAGCAGAAACATTTCTAGCGTCATCTCATTACTTCTGATTCACCTTATCCCATGTTTAAGTAGGGAAATTGTGATTGAATATAGCTCAAAGAAGTTTGAAAAACCCCAAAGTGCTCTACAAAGTGAAATCAGTGTGATAGATTCCTTTGTTATTATTTACATAAGACAGACCAATGAGCCTTAAGAATATAAAGTGAATATACCAAAGTAGAAAA
Organism: Triturus cristatus; assembly: GCF_964204655.1. NCBI lineage: Eukaryota > Metazoa > Chordata > Amphibia > Caudata > Salamandridae > Triturus > Triturus cristatus. The sequence continues at coordinate 63,258,016 of NC_140593.1, read as the reverse complement.
AAGAGAAAAAAGAAAAAAGAAAGAAATTTAATTAAAGAAGCCTACATACATCTTCAGACATAGAAGTATCTCTAGTTCAATGAGGTGCTGCAAAGTCCAGATTGGTGTGGCCAATCATTTATGTGGTCAGCGAGTAGTTCTACAATTAAAGGCAAAAATACTTATTAGTCACCATTGATTAAAATCCCTGTTTGTTATAACTACTTATAGGGATCAATAGGTAGTAGTGGCTTACCCCTAGTCAGTATATTCTCGTCTACGACAGAGATTCTTTAATTTAATTGAATTGGAATCCTGTCTGGTAGTATATTATAATCGCTATATGTCATCCATATCTTTGAAATTATTGTAATTCCATCTGTAACATAAAGAACCAAAATTGGATTTATCTACAATTTGACTAATTCTAAGGTTTTGTGTTGAGAGGCACAAAGCGATCGAAATTTTTGAATATCTATTACCTATGTGATGGAGAAACCGGTAGTTTCCCAATTTGGATTAGTGGACCGTTTCTCTTGTATTTTAAAATTTTTCTATGGTCTATTTGCTTAGTTGATCCTTCTCGGAAGTTCAATCTGTGAAAATAAGAATACATTGCCTAAGGGACAACATTTATAGAGTTACCACATATCACAAAATGGAATAATGGAAATGCCTACTCTATGATAACTATCAGAGCATAGATACATTTTAGATGCTGTTGAGGTCTATTTAATTAGTCCAGAAATTTTCTATAATCTATTTGTCACAACTTTGGTTCAGACATTGTTCGTAAATATTTACTACTGATAAATATTTTTTGCTGCATATTGGTAGCACCAAATAGTTGTATTAGGGGTATTACTACATACATATCGTTTTATATGAATACATAAAGGTATCGATAGTATGTTTTCCCTGTATTTTCTAATGCGTCTATAAGCTGGAAATCAAGATAGCACTTATGGGTTCGACTGATTGTAAATAATTGTCTAAGCTACATAGATAACAAATTAGCTGCAAGAGGATTTGTGTATTTACACATGAGGGAAAATTTGATGTGATAAATCAATACATAGTTGTTTTTAACAGCTATTTGCTTCAAAAAGAAATCTCATACCACTATGAAATTATCCTAAAAACTGGTACATACACGACATAACTAATGTCTCTGTAACCCAATATTACAATGTATTATATAAAGAAAAGTCTGTATGTACCTACATATGTGCAAAAAAGGCTTCGTAGCTATATTTCAGAATAATTTCTGTTGTTCAAATCCGATTTTTATCGAAGTGACAATGAGAGCCATTTGCTGCTAGTATAGTGCGGACGCTGTTATAGTCCGCATTACATTTTGTTGTTATTCCCTGTGTCTTATTATAAAAGGGATGTTATTACATACACGCAAGCCATTTGTTATACGCATTGCGTTGTTGTGTTATTCCCTGTGGCTTCCTTTATAAAGGATAGTATTACATTATAGCAGGCCATTTTGTGTTACCCCAGCTGGGGTTTCAATGGCTTGTTTACACTGTGCTCTTCTTTTATATCGAAGAAAGAAGGGAAAGGGGGTAAAACTTCTATGATACATAAATTAAAATAGTTGCCTAAGCTACATTAATTACATATTTATCAGAGACGGAACTATGCTTAATCTACATTTTATCTGTCATTTAGAGAAACGTGCACTTATTTATTACCAGCAAACATATAACACAAGCACATACCGAAAACTGTATTTTCTATATAGACTGGGTATTTTTTGGCGATGGTATCTAGAGGTCTAACAAAACAAGCATTGGCATAGCCAATAGGTCTCACCTTTGAGACCTTGTAAGTGTTTAGCCATGCAACAGTTGATGCTGTTGTACCAATGATATTGTGCTGCATAAATAAATACTTATAAGGTCCCAAAAGCGAGACCTGTTTGCTATGCCATTGCTTGTTCTTTGTAAAGAAATAGATGCTTGTTTCTATTTCTTTACTTTTGCTATAATCGCGGCACCGGCGCTTTACTTTTAACATTAAAAGTAAAGCGCCGGAGCCGCGATTATAGCAAAAGTAAAGAGATAGAAACAAGCATCTATTTCTTTACAAAGAAAAAAGCTGGGGGGAAAAATGCTACCGCCGGCCACAGTCTGCAGTGCAAGCGCGCGCCCGCGCACAAGCACTGCATGCTGTAGCCGGCGGTCCTTACTTAAGGTATCCGCCAGACCAGCGCAAGCGCTGGGTCTGGCTCGACCTAAAAAAGGAAGGCCACCTCTTTGACCATTCTGTGAACACCATGGCATGCAGTGGGCTCAAGGAGTGTGAAAGGAAATTTCCAAGTAGAATAGACAAGTGTGAGGTTAGAGGAGCCGAACAAACTCAATTGCAACACGAGCAAAGCATTATGATTTTTGTACCTGTCATTTGTAATGTGACTGGTAGATCGTATTGACAGGGATTGGTGTATGGCACGCGGTCATGCCCAACTGGTCAGAGAGAAAGGAAAACACAAATCTCCATGGCATAGATAAATCCAATATATGTTTACTGAGGCAGCAGTCCCACTCCTGTTCCAAGAGCAATATAACAATGATATAACACAGTAAATGCCTCATAATACCTGTGGCCAGACGAATTCTCCTGCCTCAAAAATATACTCCAATAAAAACATGGCCACCTCATGTCTGCTTTATGCCTCTTCGTGGAAAGCCAAAGTCGATATTTCATGCGCCATCCTTCTGTCCATAGCCCTACTGTGCTTTAGCGGAAGACACAAGCTTCTAACTTGGCAAGGTATCAATAAATGTGGGCAGGATGCCTCGATGAGTTGAACGCTCGCTGCTGATGAATGCGCTATCTTTAGATCATGAGTTTGAATCCCGATAAGGCTGACTCAGCCTTCTATAGATCTGCAGGTCAGTGAATGAAATGCCTTTGTATTGGTTAATCATAACTGTTATTTACATAGTTTAGAAATAGCAGATGTGCGATTTTAAGCACTATACATAAAAGTCAAGGCACTATTACCCCAAACACCACTAACACCGCTTCTCAGCCATAGCGGCAAGCATACTCAGGAAACATTCCCATATGACAACATAGAAACGTTCCCATATGACAACATAGAAACATTCCCATATGACAACATAGAAACATTCCCATATGACAACATAGAAACATTCCCATATGACAACATAGCACACTGTGGTCAGGTGGGCACATCTGAGCTATCTAGCAAACTGTCCCGTGGGGCATCACACAGATGTTTCATCAAATTTATGCTTTTTTCTTTGCAACTTCTTTATTTTATGGATTATATGTGCAATTATTCCTTGTTCGTAAAGTCATCTCTTTTTATTTGTGTTTTTTTTCATTCTGCATTTCTTAACCTCGTTTCAAACATCAATGCATTTGGAAACTCTGAAGTTGAAAAAACATAACAAATGTGGTGTGTAGGATAAGAAAAGAAGCACAAAGAAGGGTCATGAAAAAACTGGGAGGTAAAGGTACATCAAGCACACAACAAATTTCAGCAGTGTAAATAAAGGAAAAATAAAATGATTATAATTTGCTTTTATCATTTAATTTTCTCCGGCTGTGGCAGCTTTGCGTGGTGGGGCTGCTCTGCTCTCATAGAAGGGGGAGGAGTGGTGGGCACTCTGTAAGTGCGCATGAATGTTTGGCCGGCCACCTAGGGCCGGCCAAACAGTCATGCACACTTTGTATGTTCTACAGCCTGGGTTGAGAACATGCCCAGACTTCCATTCCATGGCTGAGCGCTGAACCACGGTGCTCAGACCAATCACATCGCTGCATTGCAGCGTTGTGATTAGCTAAGGGAAGCCTGGGTGCTCCGGGCAGGGGAGGCGATGGTGGAGAGATGCGGCGAGGAGGTAAGTATATATTTTTTTCTTTAGCCCACCTCCGATCTGTGCCAGCCGCCACTGTTAAGATTGTTGTATTACAGTCTTTGCTATAGAGAACCTCCTGACGAAGAACCACATGGGTCTCTACCTGAATATGCAGAAACAATACCTTAAAAACACTACAGAGGATACAAAATGCTGCCGCAAGATTAATACTGAATGTCCCTAAATACGAGTCAGTAGCTAAGGAATTTCGAAGACTACACTGGCTTCCGGTAGCTCATCGTATTAGGTTCAAGGCGGTATTCTCGCTTACAAGGTCTTGAACAACACGGGACCAGTGTCTCTCTTTTCCTGGTACCATCCGGTCACGCAGCTACGCTTCACTGGTGCCAGAGTTATGAGGGTTCTAAGAATTTGAACCACATGTTGGGGAGGCTGTAGCTTATCTTATGGCACAGCAAACTTATGGAATACACTTAAAATTGATATCAGAAATGCCTGCTCACTGACTTCTTTCAGGGTCTAAAAACCTGGCTATTCCAGAATTAGATCTTTTTCTGGGCTCACCTCTGTCCTAGCGCCAAAAAACCTCTGGGTATTCGTGCGCTCAATACATTTTATTACCATAACATAACATTGAGGCAGCAACAAAAAACAAGTTGCATGGAGAGTTCTGTGAAATTTAAAACAAGGTTAACTAACGTGGAGAGAAAAATACAAAAAGATAAATGAATGAGCAATTGTAAACAACAGGAATGTGTGGAGAGCAAATGAATTATAGGAGAAAAAGAAATAGTACCTCAATCACAACGTGAGCAGCGGCTGGCCATCGGAGGGACACTAATTAAACTTGATTCATCTGTACTTGGTCCACGCGCCACAGAGAAAAGAAAGTGACGTATGACCAGCGCTGCCCAATGAGAAGGCAGCGAAGAACAGCGACAATAATGCCAATGAATGGTAAGCTATGGGTGGGTTCATAGCCCATTATTAGATACAAGAGTCCCGCAAGCAAGAGCGCATGTGCTAGCGCATGCTCTTGCAGGCTCGACCTAAAAATACTGAACATAGAATACTTTGTGTACTTTAAGCTTTTTTCTGCCCTACCCCTAACTCCCGAGCCGCAAACTGAAGGAAGTGAGACGTTACCGGAAGTACATGTGGTCCAATGGAGCGTGATGATGCAATCGCTGCAGTCCCCTTCAATTTTGGTGACTCTAATTCCAGGCGAATGTAGTAAAATAATGCTGCGCACTTTCACTGAAAAAACGAGGTCCTATAAAAAAGCTTTAGAAAATTTCTGCCCAAACAATGATTATTACATGAGAAATAGTTAAACACAGCTAAGGTGTACACTACAAGACTTTTAAAATAAGTTTGTAAAAAATGTGCACTTTGTTTGATTTTCATTTTTAAAAAAAACACGAAAAAACAACCAATCACGTTATATTCTATTCAGAGCAAGTCATTATTGCCTGTGAATTCTACTTGTGTGGAATAAAGCCAGCTTTTTGCGCCAATCATTTTTTTCAGATAATTCACATACCGGAAGTTAGTTTCTTCTAACACGTAGGTGACCTGCTGGCTGGCCCACTTGTCGAGAAGACGCCCAAGTCATGAGCTACGATGCCATACTGTGACAGCTTCTTTTGGACCCTGCGTCCAATGGCAATGCGATTTCGCATTGGATAGTAGGCTTGCATCGCCCATGAGCCAGGATGTATTCACAGCACTTCCTGTACCTGGCGCCCACGTAGGAAACAACGTTTTACGCTGTAAGTAACTTAGACCTATTCCTACGTATCAGCACCCCTTCTGAAGTCTGAAACCCAATCGTGGAGAGAGATTTTTGACACTCTACACGCCTGGTCAAAGATGATTTCTATCATGACTTGATCAATGTAAACATCAGATGTGGAGACAACGTTAAAAGAGTGAAGGATGGGTAAATGAAAACAATGAAACTGAAGTAGTATGAAAGCGCATATTTTTAAAGAAAAGGGGCAACCAGCAATTTGCTGCCGTGGACCCCCTTAAAAAATATATTTTCAAAAATAGGTTCACTGGTATTGGGGATGGGAGGTTAAAAAGAAGAGCAGGTGGGGGAATCAAACAAAGAAAGCTGGATTAGGGGGAGGCGGGGAAAAGCAGCACACGAGAGAGCAACACAGAGTGCTGAGGGAGATAGACATGAGGAAAGAGCAGCATGGTACGAGGGCAGAGGCACACGAGGGAAAGAACAACATGAAGCACATGGCGTGGCAAGTAAGGGAGAAGCACATGAGAAAAGTAGCACACAAAGTAAACAAGCGGCCGCGAAAGTGATCGCGATCGCAATCAAACTTCAAAGCGGCGTGAAAGTAAATCGCGGTAAAGCGCGGCGCGCGCGCCCGCGCACATGCACTGTAGCTCTAGGCTGGCCTGGTAGCACTTTTTGGAGCCCTCTCAATAAGTCTCGCCACACCAGCGCATGCGCTGGGTCAGGCGAGACCTAAAAAGGGATTTGCCTCATCATTGCTACTAGTGGTATAATCAATTTCTTATCAAAAAACTCGACAACGAATGCTTCCTACAACTAGCAGTTTGGCTTACCCGTCTTTCTTCACTGGTGCTACCGTCTGAGTATGTACCAATCGGTTGGCGCGCGGTGCCTACCACCTTGTGAACGCCAATGCAGGGGGGTACTATGGGTACCTCCCAAGTGCACCCCCCCGGGGGCCCGCAACAGGCCCCCAAAGTAAACACTGCCTACCTTTCCATGGCGGAGTCTCCGCCATGGAAAGGCATTCCGCCGCCATCATCACAATATGGATAGCTTTGCCTGCAAGGCACCGCCACCATATTATGGGCCTTTTTCGCACGGCAGGCAATCGTGACGACTGCCTAGCGGCGGACGATCTTTCTGTCCGCAGCAGTACCCCCGCGATGCTAACGTGGCGGGGGGTAAATGGCTGTCTGGCGGGGTGTTTTGGCCCGCCATGCTAATAGGCCCCAAAGTGTGTCGCCTGGTTTCATCGTTTGACCCCAACTTGCAAATGACTACTGAGTAGAGTTGTACCCATACACCCTTCCCTCCATGACTTACCATTGATACACATGAATATTTTTTAGCAGATATTCTTACTTGATGCATGACCTAGTTACTACATGGACATATGTGCTCTCAGTGTTAAACAGGTACATATCCTTAAGGTAGAAAAATGCTATTTAGCCTCATCAATCAAAAATGGTGTCTTGGAGGGCCCTGATGTTGTCAGTGGCTGCAATCAGGGCTGTCTCTGTGCTGTGGTTGGCTCTGAATCACTATTGAGAGGGGTCCAGGAGGTTGTGTTCCAGGTGTTTGGTGAGTTGCTGGACATACAAATGGGGTTGAGGATGTGTTCTGCGTTGTGAGAGAGTGGCAACTTTCTAAAAGTTGCTGTACTTTAATAGGGACATTAAATTGTATCTGGGCATCAGGTCGGGTTAAATGCCACAATTAATGTGATACCTTACAATACCCAGTTAGGTAGTCCCATTCAGAAGTTATCCAGGCTGGGGTGTCAGACTGTAACCCTGTGTTAGCTAATGGGGCTACTAACCTTTCCACAGTAAAACAACAACTTTAGGGGTTTTGCTGCAAAGTCACATATAAACTACATGTCCTACTTAATATACAGCTCCTTGGCTCTATAGGCCTTCCTTAGGCGAGACTTACATATATTATGTAGGGAAGTGATGGCTTTGCCATTAATGGTAGTAGCAAAGTCAGACTGGCAGTGTGACAACTGCCCTTCTAGTCTGCAGTTGCAGGCTGGGTGCCATTTTGTACCTTGTCACACACAGGATGGTACAAACAGTGCTGCATCTCTGGGTAGACACTCTGCCTTAAGCGCCCATGGTACCCTGGGTACATATACCAGGGACTTATAAGTAAGTCAGATCTTGCCAATTGTGGATAACCAATTCAACATAATGGGTAAGAACACTGGCACTGGGGTCTGGTTAGCAGGCCTCAGTGAAGGCTCAGAGTCGAAAAACCAGCAGCTTGTAGTCCAAATGGGGACAAAAAGTAGGGGGAAACCTACAAACAACCCTGTTTCCTACAGTTCCCGTTTCAGAAATATGTAATGGTGCTACATGGAGGTTGGTATATACCTTCCATAGACATTATTGTCCAGATTCAGACTCTGAAGCAGATACTCAAGTAGGACAGGCTTCTTTGAAGAACCTTTTCAGGTGATTGTTGGGTCTATTTTTATTTTATATCCGCATCTTGTGGGATGGGCTGCTATTCTATTCAGTGCTTATGACCTTTGATGATGATCTCTTTCCATATCATCCCTATACCTCTTCTCTGATATTGACAACATTTGCCGGGGTGAGGGGGTCAGTCTACTTCCGGAAAGTCCCGCGGTGCCGCCGAGAGACGCCATCTTGTTAGTTGGCGCTCTAGCTCTCTGGCACCCGGGCGTATTTAAATGCGCGCTGAACGGACGCGCAGCGCCTGAGGGGCTCTCACGGAGTTTACCTGTATTTGAATTGGTGTGCTTTGCTCATTGGTATCGTGTGATTGCCTACCTGCATTTTAACATCGTTCTGCTTTTAACTTACTATTTCACTGCTGCTATACCGCGCATTTGCACATTTGGCTGCTGTTTCCCACCCGCATACCCGCACTTTAAAAAATTGTGAATCTCTTTCCATATCATCCCCATACCTCTTCTCTGATATTGATGACATTTGCTGGGGTGAGGGGGTCAGTCTACTTCCGGGAAGTCCCGCGGTGCCGCCGAGAGACGCCATCTTGTTAGTTGGCGCTCTAGCTCTCTGGCACCCGGGCGTATTTAAATGTGCGCTGAACGGACGCGCAGCGCCTGAAGGGCTCTCACGGAGTTTACCTGTATTTGAATTGGTGTGCTTTGCTCATTGGTATTGTGTGATCGCCTACCTGCATTTTAACATCGTTCTGCTTTTAACTTACTATTTCACTTCTGCTATACCGCGCATTTGCACATTTGGCTGCTGTTTCCCACCCGCATACCCGCACTTAAAAAAATTGTGAATCTCTTTCCATATCATCCTCATACCTCTTCTCTGATATTGACGACATTTGCCCGGGTGAGGGGGTCAGTCTACTTCCGGGAAGTCCTGCGGTGCCGCCGAGAGACGCCATCTTGTTAGTTGGTGTAGGAGAGTAGGGTCTGCTTCCTATGTTCACCCCCACTTTTTGCTTTTGCCTCACTGGTTTTCGACATAGATGTGGCTGTGGGCCTGCTAATCAGACCCACAGCCCAGCTGTTCTCTACTATGTACTTTAGGTGCATAACTCAATTGGTAAGGATCACCTTTTAGGGCCCTGTACAGTGTATCTTAGGTACCCAGGGCATAGGTGTACCTTAGGCCTACCAGGGGCTGCAGCATGTATTATGCCACCCCTGGCTGGCCTTCCATTATGACACAACTGGCTGTTCACTCAGCTGGGGCAAGGTCGTGTAATCACCCCTTGCTTAGGTGTAGTATTCCTATACCTACCTTATATATAGACACATGGGTAACCTATCAGTCACTCCTATGGCAGGCCTTAACAATCCTGAAGGCAGAGTGCTTGGTAACATGTGAGATGGTGCTCTAGCATGAGCTGAGCCTGTCTGCAGCTTTCGGAACCATGTCCTTATAGCTGTTCTATGATATCGCCAACCATATACTCTTAAAGTGCCTTATACTCCTCGCGGTTATGGTAACTATGGTTTGGCTTTATCGGAACATGTCGTGTAAGGTGTCTAACACTTTGGAATACTACCCCCACACCATTTCTGGCGATGAGGATAGTATTCCTCCCTTCTAGAGGGAGAAGACATGTTGAAGACCTACTACCCGGTTAAAGTTAACCAGAGCCCCAGCATCACAAAATGGATGCTGCTGCCACAGACACAAGTCTGACCTCCTGCTGCTGGGAGTCCTTCCAGCGAGGGAGGCCTGGACAATAGGTTTCCTGCCTTGGGAGGTGCTAGCACCACCCCAGACAGGACGTAGTGTATTGGGGCAGGGAGGGATGAATGAAACGAGACACTGCCTGGGGCACACAAGGTGTTCCATGCATAGTCTAGTTCAAACCGGTGCTGGGGCACTCCAGCCCCAGTCCTGGCGCAAAACTGGACAAAGGGAAGGGGGTGTAACCACCCCCCTCCCTGGTCCCACCCATAGGAGGGACCTAGCAGGTAACCCAGCCCCCCAGATTAGTATAAGAGTGGGAGCTGAGTCCCTAGGACTTTGGATTATCCTGAACTGAAACTAGACACGAAACTCTGGACCTTCGACATTCGACTACGGAAGAAGACTGAAGAATCTCCCTTGTGGCCAAGGAGTGGCCACCCTGTGCAAACAGGCACCATCAAGCGACCTGCCGTTTGCTTTTCTCAACGTTCTACGAGGAACCGACTGCAGAGCCTGACCAGCGCCTTGACTTCCAGACTTCTCCGACCCTGATCCACATCCACAGCAAAGCTGAGATCCGTGGAGGCGATGAGAGACGTGGGACCGGCTACCTGGGAAAATTGGCTACTTGCTTCCAGCGCAGCTTCTGAGGCATCCTCGAAGTTGTGCTCTGGGGATTGAGAAGCCCCAACCCCGAGCACCATCTGCACCGAAGATCAGCCCTCCACACTCCACGAGTTCTGCGTGGGGCCCTTCTGCATTTTCCTGCTCGACGCGTCTGTCCGGTTGCTTGCCCGTTGGCTAGTGACCTCTGCGACGACGAACCTTTGACTTTCCACCGCTGGTTTGGCTCCTCCAGACTGGCCCTTGCTTCCCTGTGAAAGAGAAGCACCTCAGGCCTTCCTGGTCTGCAACAGAAGCGAATCCTTCATTCTGCGTGGGTTGCGCTTGCCAAGGCTTGTTGTGTCCCAACTCGACATCGGCGCCGCCGACAGCAAGAGCCCTCGTGGGACAGCTCGCCTCCTGGTTCTGGTTGTCCTCGACGCCTCCTGGTACCCGTGGCTTCTGCGACAAGCTTCACCTCTTCACCTGCATCTTCACGACATCGCCTGGTTCCTTCCCAGCTCCTGGCTGGTGACCTAGACTCTGTCCCCTCTGCTTGCAGGTATCCTCCTTCCTGATTCCATCCTTGGAACCCACCGGACACTCTTCACTGACTGCCTGTCAGCATCTTTTCTTCAGGCATCCATAGGAGTCAACGACGAAACCCGACACAAGTTCACACCTATGCACCCGCAGCCCGTGGGCTAGGTAACTTGAGTACTCCGGTGCTCACAAGGGTATTGACTATCCTAGTGTCTAGTTTTCATGTCTCTAACTCCTAGTTCCTTCCGAAGTGTCCTAAAACTCTTAATTTCTAAATACTACTATTTCTATCGACTTTAACGCATTACGCGTGAGTGTTTCCACTCTGCACCTGAATCCCGTGGGCCTCCCACTGCCTAGCAACTGATAGGATAGTGTAGCCCCAGCGATTCCCTAGGCCTAGGCCTAACCTGTGTTTCTGACAGTGGTTCTTATACCACTTACTTAGTATATGGTTTGCGTGGCCCCTAGGGCCTAACTGTATTACTTACCTGTGTGACTTATGTACGCTTAAATAAGACTGTGTTGTACTTACCTCGAATCTCATAAAAAGTGCTGAGGGTATTTTGACTAGAATAAATACATTCTATTTTTTATAAAATATCTGTTGTGGTGTCCTTTCATTTGGTATTCAAGGGATTGCAAATGGTATATCAGCTGGCTTCACATGCCGTACAGAGTTTAGCCTAAGACTCCTCTTGTCCATGCTACCACTAGAATAGCTGGTCTATAAGGTTGACTTTACAACCAATCACCATAAGGGTTGTTTGGACTGATACAAGGTGTACACTAGAACTAGTGACATCATATATCAGGCCAACTTCTCACAGTTGGCGCTCTAGCTCTCTGGCACCCGGGCGTATTTAAATGCGTGCTGAACGGACGCGCGCAGCGGGCACGCTGCTGGCGCGGTGAAGGCGCGCCTAAGGCAAGCCCATCTGCGCCCGTCAGCGTCCCGGAAGCGGCCTGCGCCTGCCATGCTACCCGGCTGCCTGGAGGAACGATGTTAAGTAGAAGTTACTCTAGTGCTACGCTTAGAGCGATGGATGTGGCGGCTTGCTGCCTTTCTCACACCTGGGATGTGGCGGTGAAGCCTTCAGGGGTCTGTCTAGCATGTGGCTTCAATCTGGGGGGGGGGCTTGTCTCCTTGGCCAGTGGGGGCTACTGACCCGAACAGCGGGCTAAATCTTCCCATATCTCGGCAGCTTTGATAAATGTCCACTCACTTAAGAAACACCATGCGGACATATTTGGGCTTTTGGAGGACGAATCATTAGATATGCTGTTCCTTACGGAGACCAGGCTTGATTCTACATCTGACCCTATCGTCTCACTGGCCACCCCTGTGGGCTATAAGATCTTTAGAGTCGACCGTCATGGGGGGAGGGGTGGTGGTGTAGCTATTATATATAAAAATCTATGGGATCTTCGTTTGGGGGACACCACGGCATGGGAAGGCTGCGAGGTGCTTGATTTTAGCGCCTGCTTGTCAGCCCACTTTACTCTTGGTGTCTCCCTGATCTACAGGCCTCTTGGACCGGCTGGTCCTTTTCTTCAGGCTTGTGGAGACGCTATCATCTCTAGGGCAGTTAGGTTCTCCCACTATATGGTCTTGGGTGATTTGAATGTTCATATGGACCGACCCAAGGAAAGGGAGGTGATCGACCTGCTGGATACTCTTCATCTTGCTCAACTTAACCAGCACGTCCGCCTTCCTACTCACCGGGACGGCCACATTCTGGACCCAATCTGCTCTAATTTCCCCATCTCCTTAAGGGATCCCTGTCCGGTGCCCTGGTCTGACCACTTTATATCTTATTTTTCCTGGACGGTCTCTAATGTTGAGACTCTGGTGCGTTTTCACCAGAAGCCAGTTTCTGGGAAACTTGATTCTCTTGAATTCAAACAAGCCTTGGAAACCTCCAGGCCCGTCTTGTCTGGTGGACTGGAGGAGTGTCTGTCAGGGTTCACTGGATGGGTGTCTAGGGCAGCAGCCTCTGTGGCCTCCCTTCGACCCATTAGACCTGCCAGAGTTGCGCCCTCCAAACCGTGGTTTACTCCATCTCTCATGGCGGCCAAACACGATTGTAAAATCTTGGAGCGGGCTTGGCGAAGGAGTGGCTATTGCCCAGTGGCAAAGACAAAGCTTAGAGCAATGCAAAAAATGTATTATGCCGCTATTGTCACGGCAAAAGGGCATTTTTTTTGCAGCCCGCATTGACTTGGCTAGGAACAACACTAAATACATCTTTGCCATTGTGCAGAGCTTTACATCTCCGTTGGCCCAAGCTAGCGTTACTCCTTCCCCTCTTGACTGGTGTAACACTCTTTCAGGTTGCTTCAGAGATAAAATCAAGGCCATTCAGGCCTCTTTTTCCTCTGGTAACGGCTGCCGTGCAGGGTCGCTGGCTGTACAATCTGCGGTCCCCACTGGCTCGCTGTCTGCCTTTAGAACAGTCAACCCCCTGGAAACTCTTAAAATTCTCGGGGGATTAAAATCTGGTTCTCCTGCCGATGCCTGCTTGGCCAGGCTCCTGGCAGCGGTGGCTGACAGTGTATACTCAGAGGTTAACTCTATCATCAATCTGTCTCTTCAGTCAGCGGTTGTTCCTCAGGGATGGAAGCAGGCGAAGATTCTGCCTCTTCTCAAAAAGCCTTCTCTGGATCCCCTTAATCCAGGCAACTATCGGCCCATCTCTCTTCTACCAGCTATTGCCAAAGTCTGTGAGAAGGTGGGCAATAAGCAACTAACAGAATTTGTGGAGACCGAGGCACTTCTGCATCCAGCTCAATCAGAATTTCGAGCTGCCCACAGCACCGAGACTGTTTTGGTCGAGGTGGGGGAGGCCATTCGGGAGTGCCTCGATGCCGGGGGAAGGGCAGCTTTAATTCTGCTGGACCCCTCAGCGGCATTTGATACAGTCCCATATGCTCTTCTTTTGGCCCGTCTCGCAGAGGTTGGTGTGTCAGGGGCTATCTGGGGCTGGCTTAGGTCTTTTCTGGAGGAGCGGGCTGAGCAGATTTGGCTTCCTCCATTTTCCTCCTCTCCCCATTCGGTCACCACTGGAGTCCCGCAGGGATCTTCCCTTAGCCCTCTCCTCTTTAACATTTATGTTACGCCACTGATACATCTGGCAGAGGATCTTGGGGCTAAGGTGTTGGCCTATGCGGATGACACCCAGTTGTTGTTCACCTGGAATAAAACATCGGACTCTGTCCTTGCGGCGCAACATTGCCTAGTTTCCATCTTCAATAGGTTCGCGGATGCACAGCTTAAGTGCAATGAACAAAAATCTGAGATTTTGCTCTTTGGCAAATTTTCCGCTTATTTTCGTGAGCAGTTGTGGCCGCAGGACTTCTCACTGCCCCTTTCCTCGGGCCAGCCTGCTAAGAACTTGGGAGTATGGTTCGATGAGAGTCTCTCCTTTTCTACACTCATCAAGAAAACTGCTGGCTGTTGCTTTGGCCTTCTCAAAACTCTTAGGAACTTTTTTCCACTCCTTCTGCAGGCGCTAGAGAAACTGTTACTTGTGCACTGATTCTCTCTCGATTGGATTATACCAATGCTCTCTATGCCGGTGTTCCTGGCTACCTGCTTAAAAAACTGCAGGTAGTCCAGAACATGGCGGCTAGACTGCTTTTGGGCATTCCGACAAGGAAGAGTGTTGCTCCCCAATTGCGCTCTCTCCATTGGCTGCCCGTGGCAGTTAGGGTCAAGTTTAAACTTCTGGTCTTGGCCCATCGTGCCCTCCATGGTTATGGTCCCCTCTATCTTCAGAGGCGCTTTTCCTTCTATGTCCCCTCGCGGGCCCTTCGCTCTTCGTCCCTTCGCTTCGCCCATGTTCCGTGTTTCAAGCTCCAGAGGTTGGGGGGCTGTTCCCTTGTGGTTAAGTCTAGCGTGGCCTGGAATGCCCTCCCATTCGATCTTCGTTCCACTCAATACCTTGTGGTGTTTAAAAAGAAGCTTAAAACACATCTCTTTGTATGATGGTCTCTCCCTACACCCCTCGGGTATCGCGCCGGGACACTCACGAGTATCCGAGCACGCTACAAATGGATATAACATAACATAACATCCCCTGTAGCAGAAGGAAACATTGCTTACCTGTAATCCTGGTTCTCTTCCAGGGAAATCCTCATCAAAGTCATTAGCAGCCCTCCCACCTCCCTGAACAGAAACTATTACAGCTCTCAACAATTACTTTACCCAGGATTCCTAATCTCTGTAACAATGACCTGACCTAACTGTCACATGTGAGGCATGATGGGATACAGGGGGTGCTGTGGGGTTCTTAAAGGCACAGTGCCAGTTTTCTCTACTATTCTATGAACAGCAGCCTATTGGCTAACAATGTCTTATTTTCTCTTTCCTTTTCCTTTTCAAAAAATGTTTGTGAAAGATTTGTATTGTCAATTTTTCTCATTGACATATTTCTATGCAATTATATCCTTTTTAAAATGAAAATTCAATGTAATCTTTAGGCTACAGACAAATATGTAAGGTACTAAGTACAAAGTTTATTGCATATATATATACATATAAATTAAGAGTGCTCCAGGATCCTCTCGCGTGGTTGGGGCTATTCAGGGCTTATGACTTTGATGAGGATTCCCCTGGGCGAGAACTAGGATTAGTGGTAAGCAACATTTCATTCTCACACATCCACCCATGTATTCTTATGTCTTCCCAGAATTACCAAGACTGGTAGACCTGGGAATGCATCAGAATTGCATGCCTTTCCGATAGAGATGCAACAAGGAGAAATATATTTCTTCCTGTTGTCTCTTAATTCTTCAGCACACTTAGAAGGAGGGAAATACCTCTAAGGATTGTTTTTGTACAGGAAGGTGTGCCTTCCTGCATACAAAACATTCCTGCCTGTTACTCAGGCACCCTTGCACCACGGCACAAGGGTGCCTGCATTGCCACCAAGCTGCACTGAGTGCACCTACGCAGGAAGAGGACAGGAATGCATCATATCTTGGAAGATAAGGCTCATTCCTGCCCTGTCCATTCACCCAACACAGAAAGGGGTTTTGCTGCGTTGCGTGAAACAATCCTAAATCTGGGCGTAAGTTTGTTCCGATGAAAGGTTGCAGAGCTTTCATCAGCTTCCTGCGTGGTCGCTTCCCCTTCCAAGCACCCGCTTTAGTAGCAGTAGGAGGACCCAGTAGAAGGAGAAGCAGTGGGAGGCGTGGAAGGAGTGTGAGTGTGCTGCATAAGTGCTTTTTAGCAGTTTCCTGTCAAAAAACTTTGATATTTTAAATCATTAAGCACACTTATGTTTTACACTCTAAGCTCAGTATTCTCAATTAAATGTTACTATTCCTGAGTTATTGTGCTTAAAACTTAACAGAGAAAACGGAGGCATAGCTATGAACAGTGCAGCAGATATAGTGGCACCGGAGCCCCTTGAGCCTAAGGGGCTTTCTGCACCCAAACTAGTGGTCATTACCTACTACCAATTTTTGGTAGAAGTTGGCCAGTTACCGTGCTTATATTAGGGACTTCAACACTCTAGTTATGACATTGGGTGCAAATCGGTATAAAGAAGCAACATTAAGGCATGGACAACATTTGGTTTGGAAGGATGACTTATAAACAATGTAAGAAGAGCAAGAAAGAAAAATGGAAAGGCATGAAGAAGTAAAACTAAGTAGAACCTGTATTAGTGAGATGTAGAGTGGTGCGAAGGTGCAAAGAGGCGTACATCGTAGTACACCTTAAGGATGCCTGAAATGCATGAAGATGCAGAAAGATTAAAAAAAGTAATAGACTGATGTATGACTAATTATGTTGGAGTAGAACGAGATATAAATAAAAGTGCAAAGATCTGTGGAGATCAATGAACAGAGAGGCACAGAGAAGAGAATGAAGAGGTGCACAAAGGTATGGAGAGGTATAAATAAGTGCAAAAAGATGAAAAAAGGCCTACAAATTTTGAAAAGTCACATGCATAGGGGTGTATTTGAGTGAGGAGGGGGTGTTCAGTTTTGTCTGATGTCCTCTTCTGCATGCATTGAAAAGGGGTGGGGACCATTGCTCGTGCCCGCCGCTCCCACAATGCCTCACGCCTCTCTTCCCCAACAGATCTTCGTGGTGGCCACGCTTGAGGAGCTCGAACGTCTCAACGTGGAGAACGCCTTCGCCTTCCGCAAGGACCAGCGAGCTCTGTACTTCAAGGACATCAATGGATGGATCCCTATCCAGGTGAGGGCATTGGAGGAGTCATGAAAATGGCTTTGCTGCTCTTAGAAGTTTTTTTAATGCTCTCTAGTTATGTAAAATGCCTGCTATCGAACTGTGTTAATGTGAATACTATATTTCTGTGAAGCTCTCTGATACCCAAATGGGTCATGTTCGCGCTATATAAAACACTGAATAAATAAATAAATCAAAGGGGGCAAGTCACCCACGACAAGCATTGTTTGTTTGCAACAAACGGTAATTTGCCCACAAGCAAGATTGTACCCACCCTTCGTCCTACAGAGATCCGCAAGGGGGCAGAGCTGTGCCATCCCTCCCAAACACATCTTTGTAATGGTAGAATACTATTAGGACTAACAGTGGAGCCTTCTAACTGACAGCACCTGACTCTAATGTCACCCTTTAAAGTGTTCTCCCCAATTGAGTGTTATCACACATGAATTGAAGAAATGTGTGCATTCTGAATAGCACCCACTGTAACAATGCTAGTTCCCTAGGGAACTTAATCAAACAGATCAAACACAAGCTAAGATGCACCACACATTTATGAAAAACAGTCAAATAATAGCAATATATGTAGTTCAGATCCAATTCAAAAGGCAGATAAGTGTTCCTTGATTTAGTCTTTTTATTCCAAGTTCATTTGGCAATGGACATTACAATGCGATACAGCCGACGCGTTTCGTCCTGAGAAAGGACTTCTTCAGGGCTGTTAAAAATACATAGACATACAATTATAAATACATATATGTACAACAATTAAAAGTGTCACATATTGAATGACAATCTAACAAACAAAACCTACACTGAGACAAACATTTTTCATGAATTCCTAATTTTAAGGGAGTGAGTGTGACCAGACATAAACATAATAGAGGTTATGATGTTGTTCCTCATGTCCATAATATCTTAATAGGCCCTACAATGAAAATGGGCTTTTCAACATGACATTTTGTGTTTAAGATATTCTCCCAATGTTAATCTTGCATAGAAAACAAGCAAACAAAGATTTTAAGGTGGAAGAAAGGAGGGAAGTAAAGGTCCCTCCCACCCTCCCCAGTCACCAGTGGCAGCTGCAGGGTCATACATTCATCCCACGTCAGAGCATGCTGAATATGTGTGTTGCACCAGCTGCAGGGTTTCTTCGTCTCCCTTTGTCTGCTCTTTCCATGTTAAAGCCTGGAGCTTCTCTGGCTGGTGAGCAGCTGTACCGGCCTTAGCAAGGCTCCCTCTTTTTACACCCACTGTCTCTACCCCAACAAGCTGGGGCAGAAAACACTATTAAAGAGGCATGTTTCAGTGGTGGGTGCCTTACGAAGCCCTCTAGTAACGGACCCCAGTACCTTTTCATTCATATTTCACTTCCTTGCACCAGGGCTCGCGCTTTCATGAAGTCCACTTCAGTCAGACGCACCTCCGGGCTAGTTTCTTTCTTTCGCAGTGGTTCACGATAAGATGAGCCGGGGTGTATTCCAGATCCAGTCCAACATTTCTGGTAGTTGTTTGCACTTAGCTTGCGACTTCTAGTCGTCCATACCATTGCAGTTGTGGCATTTCATGTACAACTTTGTAACATTCCATTCAGTGTTATGTGCTAGTATCTTTGACTGCACACAGGGTGTCGCGCTTGTAGCACTGATTTAAATGCATTTCGCTGACAGAAACAAGCTGCTGTTCTCTTAAGTCGACAGATACACAAAGCCTCTTTCCACGTTTGGCCTACCAGAGAGCACTAGGTACCTGCAAATGTCAGCTTGCAGCCCGCCCACTACTTACCATTGGTTGGCTTTACTGCCTCTCACATTTGCATTATTTTCATCCGTTAACTTGTGTGGGCTTTCCTTCCTCTTCCTGTGTTTGTCCCCCCCCTGTGGCATTGATACATTATTTGAGTCCTTCCGCTGTTTGCTTTTCAAATACTATCTTTTGGGTTAAGCACTCCATGAGAGTTGAAATGTTTTCTAGCTCTTTTCCTCTCATCTCATGTACTTCTTTCCCTTGGCCGCACTCTATGCTGCTGTCTGTCACCCATGTACTTCTCCCCCACCCACTCCATGTTGTGCTGGCTCTCATGTACTTCTCCCTCCACACTTTGCTTTCTTGCCTGTGTACTTCCGCCCCACCTGCTCAATGTTGCTCACTCTCTCGCTCGATGCTTTTCCACGACCCCTGCTCTCCATGTTGCTTCCATCCACCCACCCTCTCTCCGTGTTGCTTCAACCACCTAATCTCTGTGCCTTCCCCTGCCCATGCCCTCCGTGTTTCCCTCAACCTACGCCCTCTGTGTTCCCCCATCACGCCCTCTGTGTTCCCCCACCCATGCCCTCCGTGTTTCCCTCAACCTACGCCCTCTGTGTTCCCCCATCACGCCCTCTGTGTTCCCCCACCCATGCCCTCCGTGTTTCCCTCAACCTACGCCCTCTGTGTTCCCCCATCATGCCCTTTGTGTTTTCTCATCCACATTCTCTCTAATGCTTTCCTCAAATGCATCCTTTGTAATACTTTCCACTACCTACATCGCCATGTTGCTCCCCCTTCCCGCACATAAAAATAAAAGCTGCTTTTGAGCTACGTATTTTTTTTAATTTGCCGATCCAACACTGTAAATTAGAACAAGCATTGGTAAATGTATTAGGTTTCGCCTGTGTGATTAATAATAAGCTTTTTTTTGTTGTAAATTGTAGCTTGCTGGGTAGTTGTACAATAGAAGTTACAGAAAGTCTGTTAAAGTGTTAGGACTTGTTTATGTACAAAAAGGCAATATATTGTGCTGTGACCAGTGGTATAGAATGGGTAAGTAATAGCAACATTTAAAAAAATGAAATGAAAGAGGGAAATAATAAAATGAATTGATGTAATAGCAATATTATGTGATTAGAGGAGTTTTGACAACCTTTGGGCCCGATGCCACTCTACCTCCTGCACCATTCAAATCATGCCCCCAGTGCCTGCAAGATAACTGCATTTGTGGCTGCCTGTTTAGTAGTAAAATATAGCAATATTTGGTGCTTAGAGGAGTTATGACAACATTTGGCCCTGGTGCCACTGCAGCTGCTGCACCAATCAAATCATAACCCTTGTGCCTGCAAGGTAATTGCACTTGTGACTGCTTATTTAGTAGTTAATTATAGCAATATTTGGTGTTTAGAGGAGTTCTGACAATTTTTGGCCCCGGCGCCACTGCACCTGCAGCACCATTGAAATTCATGACCCCAGTGCCTGCTAGATTTGGTGAATTCTCTCGGGACTCTTGGTCGCCTTTCTCTGCCACCTATGTGGCAGCTCGGCATTGTTTTCTCATGTGACTTACTGCCTCTTTGTGGCTGAATAGTTTCTCCAATTACATGTAATTTTCAGGGGCATGCGTTTCTTACATTTCAACTCGGCTTTGTGCCATTTGTGGCAGGGCTTGGTGAGTGGTTTGAGCACTCACTGCCGAGCGTAACAGGTGCGAATCCTAGCAGGGCTGCCTCAGCCCTACATCCTTCTGAGGTTGAAAAAAAACGAGCACCGTCGAGGTTTCCATCAGTACGGCGCATTCCCGTCCATTGTTTTTTGTTACTGATCCAGCTTCTGTGTGGACAGACCCTCTCTGAATTAGAACTCAAGCAACCCCAGTCTGGTTTCAACCATCCGGGCATCAGGGCAATACTGAATGAATGAAAGGCTGATTATTTACTGGCAAAATGAGCACGCACTAGTCCTTAGCAATCACAACTGGTCTGTCTCAGTACCTCGTGCAGCAGCACATTCCTTGAAGGGCAGCTCTTTGCAGTCCTCTCCAGGTTCACAAAGAGAGTCCTGAAACCAATATGTGGCGCAAGATAAAACTTTGGATTCTCTCTGTAGCTCCTCGTAGCTCCAGCTCTCGCAAGAGAAGCTAGGAGGGTTGTATGACTAAGAGGTTACATGTGATGTTCTTGGCCTTGTAGATCCGGAAGGCAGATTTAGGTTCCCTGCGTAATTTGTGTGATTTATATGCGTAGGCCCTGCTTGTTTCTGTTGCTCTGCTCTAGTGGCACTAGTAGCACTGCTTCGTTGTCCTATGCCTACTACACGAGTAGATTGGGCAACACCCGATGACAGGGACCCCATATTCAGGCCTCCCTGGGGGACCCTACCCCCAACTACCCCCTCGCATGTGTCACCACCCCTCGGCCCTGTCCCTGGGGGACTGTCCGAGACTAGGTTGCAAAGTAAGGTCACTGTTGACTCTAATTTCTCAAGTCTGGTGAGTATAGGAAGAACGTTTTTAACTATAATTTCTTCTAAACAGGCAGTCAATGTCACACCAAACTCAGTGGGAAATACAACACTATCTTGATTTGCAGTTAAGTTTGAGCCAGTTGTGCCTGTAGTGGGGGATTGACTTCCTGATACAGCAGTGGTAACTTCTGTGGTTATATCCTCGGCCTTTTCATTAGATCTAGTCCGTGCACAGCGGATAGGGTCTTGCTGTTTAACCTTCTTTTTCCTTTTAGCAGCTACTTCACACACTGAGGGAACTGGTGATGTTGGACAGGGGTTCTGGGTGATATGTACAATGTCTGGGGTTCTTATCACAGGGGGATTGTTGCATTCAATGTCACTCACTTGAGTTCCAGCCACAGTCAATGGGTCAGCACACCTCCTACCGACAGGCGACGCTCAGTGACCTCTATCTCTTTGACTATGGCTTTGGCAGCTCGAAGAAGAAAGCAGTCGAGTGTCGAGTTTGCAAGGATTTTGGAAGTAGCCATCTTCCCATCCCCTGATTTCAAACTAGTCGCCATCCCGAAAGGTATACTACTTAGGACCTGATGAAAGCTTACTTGAGCGCTGCAAGGTCACAGATGAAGAACTTGATGTCCCGTTGTATTCCAGAGGGCGAGACAGTATAGGCACCCAAAGAACCAGGACCGAAGAGACCAGGCCCTGCCCTGCCATTGCCGGCTGCTGACGGGCGCAGACGGGCCCCCCGCGCGCGTCCCGCACTGCGTGAGTTCGCGCCCTGTTTTAGCGCCTCCAGGGGCTACGTCGTGACGCTGTGTGTGGCGCCAGCAAGAGGGGCAGGCTGGTTCATGTGGTCCTTCCTGGACCCTGGAGTGCTGCATTGGCTGTTACCCGCACTGCGTGAGTTCGCGCCCTGCTTTAGCGCTTCCAGGCGCTATGTCGTGACGCTGTGTGTGGTGCCAGAAAGAGGGGCAAGCTGGTTGATGTGGTCCTTTTTGGACCCTGGAGTGCTGCAGTGGCTGTTATTATAATTGCACTTGCATTTAAGATTAATTATTACAATTTTGACACTTACCTCTGGTTTGGTAAGTCGTGGTTCAGGTGGTCGTTGTTCGTGTACTGTAGTGGTTAATGAGGTCGTGGTTCTGGTAAAGGTCGTGGTTAAGGATTCGTTGTTCATGCTGTTTCCCGTAGACAGGGGACTCTCTGCACTAAAAAACAGGCTGATTCCAGATTCCACAGAAGTCTCCCAAGCAGGCCAAGACAAGTCGGGGAGATGGGCACAAAACAAAGCTTTGGGTTTATGGAAGAGACGAGTCCCAGCTGCTTCGGTTAGGCTCCCACTGAGGAATCTTCAATAGCCCCTCCTGAAGCTGTGGGTTCAAGAAGGCCCCCTTGGGAACTCAAAGTTTATTGTCAGGTGGGGCAATGTGACTCCTTCAGGGGCGTATTTCAGTCAAATTATTTTTTTGATAAGCAAATTTTTATTGATTTTAAAAACATAGGAACAATTCAGCCAATATACGGAAATCACAAGTTTGAGTTCATTCGCACATTCATTGCACCCCCCACTCACTACCCCCGTAAAAGTACATAGACAGAATTTGGAACCAGGTTAAGCAGGACTCTCCACATTCCCCAACCACTTTCCCCACACTCTGCGGTATTTCTTAACGCACCCCATAGCTTTATAAAGGGCTTTCTCTTGGGTCGCGCACCAGTCCACCCCTCTTCGCCACCTCTCCAGGGTGGGTGGGTCAGGGCTTATCCAGGCCGCCGCAATGTCCCTCTTGGCCACCTTCACAGCTGTATTAAAAAACAACTTATCATTCCTGGACCCATCCAGCCCATAGGTAATCCCCAGCAAGGAGTGACGTGGATCGTGAGGAACCTCCTATTCCAATACCTCCGTAAGCTCCACTTCAATTGATCCCCAGAACTGGCCCAAGCAGGGACACAACCAGATCATATGGAGGAAGTCAGCTGGGGCGTGGTTACATCTCGCAAATGCCGCATCTGGGCGCAAGCCCGCTCTGTACAAGCGCAGGGGAGTGAGGTACGCAGCGTGTAAATAGTAGAGCTGAACCAACTTGAGTCTGGCGGAGACGGTAATATTTTTGGTGGCCATAAGAGCATCACGCCAGTCCACCTCGTCAAGGGGGCCCACCCATTCCACTCATTGGTCCCTCAACTTGTCTAGGGATGTGGGAGTGTTGTTGATGAGGGTGCGATAAATGTGGGACACCCCCCCTTACCCAAGTCTCCCAACATCGTTTGGGCCTCTGTGGAGCTGTATTCGGGCAGCCTTGTATCGTCCGCAATATGCATGTGGAGGGCATGTCTCAGTTGCAGATATTTATAAAACTGAGATGAATGGAGGGAGTAGCGATGTCAGAGTTCCTTGAAGGACGTCATATGGCCCCTTACCCAGACGTTCCCTAGCTGGGTGATACCAATAAGGTCCCAGGTTCTGAACCCCCGCAGTCCACTGACCTCCCGGAGCCAAGCCCCGTGCCAGAGGGGGGTACATTGGGTTAGCTTCCCCGTCCATCCGGTGTGACGGAGCGCTGCCCGCCAGGCCAAGAACACAGAGCGCGTCACATACGGCAGTCGGGTCGGAATGGGCCCCCCATACATTATGGCCTGGATGTCCACAAAACCCAGTTCGCTCAATTCCAGCCTGTATGCTGGATCCGACCAGCCCCCATTGAACCAGTCGTGGATGACCAGTAGACGCACCGCCAGGAAATACAGATACAAGTGCGTCATCCCCATGCCTCCATCGTAAGAGGGAATCTGACAAGTCGACAGAGCCACACGGGCTCGCCCTCCGCTCCAGAGAAACTTGGTGATTAGACTGTCCAGTTCCCTGAACCATGCCCTGGAATAACAAAAGGCGGTGTTCTGTAGGAGGTAATGGAACCTGGGGAGGATCACCATTTTATACAGGGCCATCCTACCCAGGGGGTTCAGAGGCAACGTCTTCCATTTGAGAAGGTCTAATTTGGCCTTCATGACCAACGGGGCCACATTGAGGGACCAGCCCAGCTCGGGCAACCCAGATCCCCAGATATTTAAAAGACTGCCTCAGTAATGGTATGATAGACTGCCAATCGAAGCATTCTCTAGAGAGATGTAGGGGGACCAGTACTGACTTCCCGGGGTTTAGCCGCAACCCCGAGGCCTGCTCGAATGCTTGCAAAATCCGGAGGCAGTGTGGTCTGGAAGAGGCTGGGTCGGACAGGAAGACAAGGATGTTGTCCGCATACAATGCCATCCATGGAGACGCTCCTCCGCCCGTACCAGGGATGCCAAGGGCTCCATCGCCAGATCGAATAATAGTGGGGACAGGGGACATCCCTGCCTAGTGCCCCTGGCGATGGGGAAGGCTTCCGACAGCACCCCGTTGACCAGTACTCGTGCTCTCGGATGAGCGTACAGGACCCGGACCAGGGAACAGAAGTAGGGCCCAAACCCCATCTCAATCAGCACGCCCCGCAGGTACGTCCAGTCCACCGAGTCGTAGGCTTTCTCGAAATCTATGGACAGGAGCGCCAAGTACGGGGTGAGCAGATGCCGATGTGCCAGAACCAGCTGCAGCCTTCTAAGACAGTGACGGGTCCCACACTGGGGCATGAACCCGCATTGATCCGGATGGACCAGTAGGGCCAAATAGGGTTTTAGCCGTTGGGCCAAGATGGTAGCATAAAGTTTAATTTCAGTATTAAGGAGGGATACGGGGCGGTACTCTGCGCAGAGTCGGGAGGGAGGCTGGGATTTCGGGAGAACTACAATGGTGGCAATATCCGTTTCCGGTGGAAAGGCACCTCTTTCCAAGGTTTCTTTAAACAGGCTGGCTAGGTGGGGTGCCAAGGTGCCCTGGTATGCCACATAATATTCCTGTGGGAGGCCATCCGGACCTGGGGTTCTACCCGGAGAAACCAGGGTGATCGCCTCCTCAATTTCTTTCAGGGAGATGGGACGCTCCAGGTCCTTCTGAGCCGCTGAATCCAGCGTAAGGAGACGCACCCCCTCCCGTTCAAGGAGAGCTGCAACGGTCAGCTCAGGGGTGTGCGCTGTATACAGCCTCTGATAATATGCCGCAAAGGTGTTCGCCACCGCCACGGGAGCACGCTGAACCGCTCCCGTCTCGTCCACTACCTCTGGAATGATACGATTCGCCCTGGGATATGTGGCCAACCTATGCAGGATCACACCATTCTTGTCCCCCCAACCATAGACTCGCGCGAATGAGGACCTCCAGAGGAGCTTGACCGCATCCAAGGATAGCTGTTTGATCTCATCCCGGATGAGAGCCAAGCATCGGACCTGGGCGGCGTCCTCCCTCGTGGATAGCAGCTGTTCCAGGCGAAGCGCCTGCGCTTCCTTGGAGGAAATCTCCTTCAGCTGCGACTGCCTCTGGACCCTAAGCTGCCGTTTGGCGAAGCCCCATATGGTTGCCTTTCCTGCCTCCCATAGCTTACCCGGAGAGGCTACCGAGCCTTCGTTGGTGGCAAAGTATCGCATGAGTTCCTTCCCCACCTCCTGCCTAAAATCTTTATCCTCAAGAAACCAAGCGTTCATCCTCCATGTTTGGTGACCGCGAGTGGGGAGTGATCGGAAATGCCTCTAGGGAGGATGCGGACGTCAACAATCAGAGAACAATCAGTCGCGGGGACAAAGATTGCATCTATGCGCGCCTAGATGCTGTGAGCCACGGAGGTATGCGTGAATTGGGTGCTGCGGGAATGCCATATGCGCCAGGCGTCACAAAGCCCCAGGGACTCGGACCAGTTTTGCAGTTGTTTCGCACTCGCCTTCCGGGCAGCAGATAGCGACCCCATTGTGTCAAGGGCCGGGGCTAAGACCGCATTGAAGCCTCCTGCGATGACCATGTTGCCGGCGGGCACGTTGTGTAGCAGGGCAGCGGTATGCTCAAGTATGGAGTGGGGGCATACACCGACATGAGCGTGAGGGGGAACCAGACAACGATCCGCACACTGTCACCAACGAGCCTTGGGGATCATGTACCACTTGGGAGAGGACTAAGGGCAGCGTACGCCTTAGGAGGAAGGCAACCCCTCGTGAGCCCCTGGAGAAGCCAGAATGCCATAACCTATTGTAGCCATAGCGAGCTAAAAAGGGACAACAGTTACCCAAAAGGTGCGTTTCTTGAAGCATCAGGATATCAATATGGAGACGCTGCGCATACCGTAAGACCACTGTGCGTTTGTGCCAGTCCAGCAGATCATTGACATTCCATGACAACACGTGGAGAGACGCCATAGGGGAAGCATTATCGATCATGGCAGGCGTTTCTAGGGCGGCGCGGGGCTGAGGGCGCGGGGCTGCGGGCAGAGACTGGCTCAAACAGGATCCCTCAACAGCATCGGGCTACAAGAGAGGTCCGTATCTGGAAGGTCAATCGCTAAGGACCGGGGAGCAGCCCCACCTTCGTCCACTCGTCCCGATGAGGCAGAGTGCCTCCCGGTCGACGCTCCCCCCTCGACCAGGGGTGACTGCTGTGTGTGACCCGGCGGGGAGTCTGATCGGGCCCGCCTACGGTCACGGCGCCTACGGGAGCGATTACGTGAGGGTTGGGGAGCGGAGAGAGCGGCGCAGACAAACCCGCCCCCCACAGCACCTCCGCCCGGGGCACAACCCGCATCCCGCAGAGGGCTCTCCTCCGTCGCCCAGGTCCATGCCTCCGTCGGGCTGTAGAAAAACAGAGTCTTGTTCTCAAATGTCACCCGCAGGCGAGCCGGAAAGAGGAGCCGATACTGGATCTTAAGTGCCAACTTCTGCTTGACCTCTCCAGAGGAGCGCCGTTGGCCCTGGACCTCACAAGTGTAATCTGGGAAGATCATAATAGTAGAGTTTTCATGAATTAGCCGTTGTTGCTTGCGGGCTTCAAACAGGATGGTGTCCCGGTCCTTAAAATTGGGAACCCGCATTATGATTGGGCGGGCAAGAGCGCCCGGTATCGGCTTGGGGGCCAGGGACCGGTGGACCCGCTCAATCGCAAACCAAGGGGATAGGGATCCCTCGGGAACCCACAACCTAAGCCACCTCTCCAGGAACTCCACTGTACCGCCCTGTTCCGTTCCCTCCGGAAAGCCCACCAGGCGGAGGTTATTGCATCTGGACCAGTTTTCTGCATCCTCCGCCCGGCGGTGCAACTCCTGAGTCTGGGACTGAAGACGGGCCACCTGCCCCTTAAGTTGCTGCACATCATCTTCCACAGATGAGATCCTGGACTCAGCTCCTTCAATCCGGCCATTCGCGTTGCGAAGGTCCTGCTTGATAAGAGTCACATCTACCGGCACTTCTGCGATTTTGCCCTCCACCGAGGTCTGGGAGGTGTGGATAGCTTGAAGGATAGTGGCCAGTTCAGCGGATGGAGGAGCCTCCTGCCCCGCCACCCCCCAGTGGACCCCCCCTCGGGGGTGGTGAAGCGATCCATTTTGGTCTGGGTAGCGGGGACCTTCACTGATCTGTCCGACCTACCCATTTCTGGTCCCCACGGGAGGAACAGGATCTCAAGGTCCCCCCCGGCCGATGCTCACTCTGGACCACCCACTACGCCCGCAAGAGTGGCAGCAGCTCCATGACTGATATGGCAAGTGACCACGAAGACACACCAATGGGCCGCGCTGTGCCTGGGGAGGAGAGGTCCAACTGGGTCAGTTCACATCCAACGCGGGTCGCAGGGGAGGTGCAGCCGGAGTGGCGGAGAGGGGGAGGAGACAGAGTGGAGGGAGGGAAGCCGTGCTAACTGGAACCCCACACACCCGCCTGCCACCCGACCGACGACCGAATCCTCCACCCAAACCCAGATGCCACAGCACCCCCACTCCTTACCACCAGTCCAAGGCGCTAGAGCTCGCCATCTGCCACTGACCTCCCACCGACCACCAGCAGATCCTGCCGCAGCAGCACAGGCCTCAGACACAACAGGGGCACTCAGAAAGTGCGCAGTCCTCCCCCAAGCGGCCTATGCTGGCTCTCCACCTCCAGGAGTTTTGTTAGGGCCCCGGGACCGGCGAGGAAGGGAGGTCCACTCCCAGCAGGCTTACCAAGGACGCCGGTGATGACCTTCCGCGGAGGACCGCAACCCCGAAGGGTTCCACCGCTGACGGAGGCCTACGACGCCGGAACAGTTTGCCCAGGCCCAGGAGGGTGGGGCAGCGAAGGAGCGCCTCTGTATCAGACCACACAGCTTCGTTTTGGCACTACTCCGATCCGCCCGCCTCAAGCCGTACCCAGGACACAGCGGGGCCCTCGGCGCCAAACGTAAGTAGTCCAGGCCCCGGCAGGCACCGGCCCAACAACTTCACCGCTGCGAGGCAATGGGAGCCCACGGCATCTAGGCCTCAGTCCTGGCCCAAGGGTTCAAGCGCGACTCACCGGCAAGTCCAGCAGCTGCGTCTCGCCATGGCACCGCATCCGGGACAGTGCCGCCTCACAAGCAGACCGTAGGCGGAGGCCCTCAGCACCGTACACCATGCGGCAACAGCAATCTTCACCCCCCTCAGGGGGCACCTCAGGCGGCAGCCTCCAGCGCTCACTAGGGCTGGCCCCGGCTACAGGCTCAACCAGGAGAGCACCGGCTTCCCCAGGAACATCACGCCAGGGCCCCCCGGGCCCCGACAGCAGGCATAAGGGCCCTCGTCGGGCCGATCCCCAATTTGCAGAGCCGGATCCACCACGGTGGAGCAGCCGGCCCCCAGGCAGGAACGCAGCGGACCACCAGGCGCCACAGGTACGATGGTTTACCGCCCGATTGACGGCCGAATTGACCGCCCCTGCACGGCGGGCGGACACCAGCCACAGAATGCCCCCCCAGGGACATTGTTGTACCGTCCGATTGATGGCCGAATTCACTGCCCCTGCGCAACGGGTGCACACCAGCCATAGATTGCCCCGGACCCACGGGCAGGGGAGATTAGTCAAAGACCGCAGGAGAACTCATCCACAGACAGCCCAGGGCCGCGAGTTGCTGCAGGCGCAAGATCTATGCGGCGGGGGCCGCCATTTTGGAAATGCCGCGCGGCAGGCTGGGGAGACCAGGGCCGCACCCACCACTCCAGGACGCTACGAAATTCAAAGGCGAAGCTCCCGCGGCCGCCCAGCAGCGATGCCCACGATGCCAGGTGGCAGGGAGTCCCGATGTCCACGGATGGGCGAGCGGATGACGGAGGGGTCCGGAGCACACCCAAGGTGCAACCGCCAACTTGATGCTCGTAGCCACGCCTTCAGTCAAATTTGAAAAATTCTTTCTGCTTGGAGGGAAGCAATCAGTGCTTAGTATGAGTCGGTGGTTGTAGGTGGGCCCAGCAGCACTCTTTTTGTGGACAAGGACATATTTTTAATCATCAGGCTTTGACTCAGAGCAATCGAGAGAAAAACACTAAAGCTGGAGACAAGGAGCAAGAGAAATGAAGGCAACCTGTGACAAGGAGAGGAAACAGGGCTGAAAAAGAACCTGGGAAAGTGAGATAAAGGGGCAAGAGTGTGTGGTGGTGGACGAATGAGGACTCAGGTGGAATCAAGATTAGACAGCTTTGATAGTCTGTAACCCTGATGTTAGGTAGAGCCGGTCAGGCATCTGAGGGCTGGGCGATCCATTTTCACCCACCTTATATTGGCATCTTGGTAGTGAGGCAGAGCTGAAATGAAGTTCAGATGCAAGAGTACAGGAAGTCTTTTTACTACAGGAGCTGAACCTGGCACACAAAATTATTTTATTGCTTCACAGGAGTGATTCAGTTTTTTAAAGTATAGGGCACCCTTCCTGGCCCGCATCCATAAAAGCAGTATGTCTTTTCATGCCAAAGCCTCAGTCTTCCTCCTTGTAAGAGGAGGCATCAGTTGAGTTACAATATAGGTCTCGAGTTGAGTGTAAACAGGGCTGTGAGGAAATGCAGAGGGACTGATTGTCTGCTCTGACCACTACATATTTGCCTTTCAAGTGTAGATGGAACTGCAGTGCTTTCCACTTCGCCAACAGTTATCTCCAATTGTACTACCAAGTTTTCTCCACCTCGGATCAAGAACCCTTCACTTCCTCATCCTCCAGAGTTGCACCCCACCCCAGATGCTGAAATTTATTGTTATCGGAACTGAGCATGGATATTGAAAAGGAACTCCCCGTATTACGCTGTCCTTCACCAACCATCAGCTCAGATCTTGGGATATCTGTGGTGTAACTGGAATCAACTGTGCGTGATTGAGGGGGTTGGGGCCCAGTGAACTAAGAGATGATTAGCTGTGAGTTTGGGGTGGTATTGTGACAAGGGAACTACAGCTGTTGATGCCAATTTCATCCCTAGCACTTTCAACTCCATCCTTGTATACACCTGGGTCTAGGCTAACAGAGTCATAAATATGGATTGAAGAGGCAAGATCGTGGTCCAAGGAAGGGATACCTCAGGACCACTGGAATTATGTGCTTGTGCGGCTGCAGCATGTTTTGCATAATTATAGATTTGCCGCATATGCCACATAATCCATAATCTGCTGCATAATCTGCAGATTTTTACCCCCAAAATGTGTCTAGCTCAGACGGTTCAAAAGTTACTAAAACTGCAGTAAATAAGGTTGCCACTCAGAGGAAGGACCTTTCAAAAGGTTCACTGGTCGCCTGTCTGTTGCTTATTGCTATATGTGGGGGTGAAAATGAGGGGCGATCAATCCTCAAACAGTGTTAACATGAGGTGCAATCAATCCTCAGACAGTATTAAAAAATGTAACAAGCATTTGCAATGCAATAGGTCTCGCATTTACGCGAGTTTGAGCTATTGACATTGTAAATGACAATGCCTTTTATTTATGTTTTGTTTTTTAAACCGTAAATAAAAGGCATTGTCATTTACAATACTAATAGCTTAAACTCTCGCAAATGCGAGACCTATTGCATTGTAAATGCTTGTTACTTATGGTCCTTGCTTACAAGAAGCAAGGCTGGCAGTCAAAAAGGACAACTTTGCTTCTCATAAGCTACGACTACAAGTACAAAGTGCGTGTTTATGCAACACTTGCAGGTTTTGGAAATACAAATAAAAGGCATTGTCATTTACAAAGGCAATAGTTCAAACCCTCCCAAATGCGAGACCTATTGCATTGCAAATGCTTGTTAAATACTATGCACCCTGCTCAATTTGCCTACAGGGCATACTTGAGGGTGACTAATATGCATTAAAAAGGATAGGTTTAGGGCTGGCCAAGGGTTTATTGTGCCAGGTTGAAATGACAGTTTAAAGCTGAACTAAATGCTGCAGTAGCAGGCCTGAGTGATAATTACTTTAGTGGGTGGCACAATGAGTACTGCAGGGTATGGGTAAAGGTAGTACAACTTTTCTAGGGACTTAAAAGTAATTCAATCTGTTAATTTGGTGTAAGGCAATGTTACCATGTTTGAAGGAGAGAGCATAAGCACTTTAGTTGTTGTTACCATTGTTAAAGTGTGCACAGACCTAAAGCCAACAAAAAACAAATTCATCAAAACAGGTGGTATGAAGGCAAAATATTTGGGGAAATACCAGACCACGGATGTCAGATCTAATTGCCTGTGCCTTTTAATGTTCCACTGTGCACCATGTGATCAATTGCAGGAATACTGACAGTTTCAGCATACTGCTTTTAAAGCTTTCCCGACAATAGAATGGAAATGTTTGTTAGAATTCTAATGTACGGAGTGTTGGTGTAAGGTTCACGATGCCAAAATGTGTTCATACCTCCTGTCAGGAAATTTTAAACAGATTGCCTTGACTCCACACCTAACGAACTCCAGCATATGTAGGGAGAAGGACATAAAGATGCAACACTTTTAGAATTATAATGTGACATGCAGAACTGGTGCAAACTGAAATATACGTATGCACTGGTGAATCTGTCACCCGACGTCACCAGATTGGATCAGAAAAACAGTTGATTCCAAATTTGGATTATGTAAAATGCTAAACAAACAGGTGCAGCATTGCTTGATAGCAAAACATGGTCACAATGCAATATGCATATGGTGTAAAATTGAACAATTTAGGGGCATATTATCATGCACGGCGTTAAAATTATCGCCGCTTTAGCGGCAGAAAACTGCCGCTAAAGCGGCGATACTGGGCTTGATAATATGCCACAGAGAATTCCAATAGAAGCCCATGTTGACACCAGAACATGGGCTTCTATGGGAATTCTCAAGGGCATATTATCAAGCCCATTATCGCCGCTTTAGCAGCAGTTCTCTGCCGCTAAAGCGGCGATAATTTTAACGCCGTTTCTTGATAATATGCCCCTATGTTTCTTCATTTCTGCGTATAATATATATCCACATTTGCCCAGTTTCCTGCCGCTTGTCCCTCCAAGATCGATGACAGGTAATTTACATGGCTACACTAAAAGGGACATTGTTAGTTTCTTCCTCGAATGTTTGAACGCACACCTACCCTGCAGTAAGTCATTAGGAGCTAAAGACGAACGCAAGCACTATTTTAAAAAAAATAATTGCACAGCTTTATTATGACTCATCACTAATAACACTGAAAGAGTCTTGAGTTATGCAGCTGAGAAAATGAAAAACCGTAAGATGGAGGTCAGGGGGTTCTATGGTGTGTTCTGCTTTATCTATCCTTAGCGTGACCGTTTCTATCTGTGCCATTTGCAGTTGTGGAATTAAATATTGAGATCTAAGTAACAAATTACGAGAAGCAAATAATATTTCAGCCTTACTTTGAAATCAAAGCTCTAAAATATTGCGACTGTTCTATTACAATCAAGGAGCGTAAAAATCTCTTACGCAAAGACAAGGGGCCACAGATCGCAAGTTTAAATTAACGGGAAAGACATTTTGCACACAAAAGAGAGAGTGGGAGACTACACAGAGGTATGCGGCTGACATTTTTAAAGAAGTGTGCACCATTCAAAAAATTTCACGCTGTGGTGGGCATGGTTTATCTCAAGCCAGCACACACAGAGACAAACACTTTCCTTTAAACGTCGATGCCAGTCTCTGGCGATGCTGATAAGAACCTACCAATCGTTAGCATGTTGCAATACACACATTTCTATTTACGCGTCATGTATGCTACAAGACAGCTGTCAACGTTACCGTATTGGTAAAGCCAGAATTCCCTGAGCACGTAGTGGAAGCTGTTATTAAAAATAGAGCAGGATGCCAAAGCCACGCAGCATGTGTCGAGGCCTCGCTGCAAACAGGGAGGTTCTGCGTTTGTGTGGAAGGCGCATCAACGGGCTAAAATAAAAACTGACTGCTGGCTGCTGCAGGGGCTGTGTGCACTTGAAGAGTGGAGGGAGGGCTTACAATGAAACCGAAGGGGAATAAAAATGGCCAGCAATGGTCCAAAAGCATAAACATGCTGGCATCACGGTGTGAAGCACTCACCCGGGAGAAACTAAGGCAAACTCTCCCGAGGAAACAACCGCGCGCCACTCGCAGGTCAGAGGAGGAAACACAGGCACACTTAGCGGAGGAAACAAAGGACACATAAACGCACGCATGTGAGTGTCTGAGTGAGCAGCAGCGAGGAAAAGTAAACATTTTAACAAGCAAACATTTTAACAAGCATTGGCCGCGCAAAACGCGATGGTGGGGGATAATGAACAGGCATTGAACGCGCGAGACGCGATGGTGGGGGGGTGGGGGAGAGAAGCGCGAGTAGAGATAAGCTAGTGTGAAATAGCAGCAGGGAAGGGGGCGGAGAGGGGCTACGAGGGAGAGCGAAGTAAAGCCATATGGCTGCTTTGCGCGCGTGCACGCCTCGTGCACTGTAGCTCTGTGCCAGGTGAAGCACTTTCAAAAACCCACTACAAAATGTCTCAAAGAGACAGCTTTCGCTGTCTCAGCGAGACCTAAAAATGACAAAATAATGAAGTAATACTTTTACAAAATGTGCTGCATTACACTGCATTATTTGCCTTTACTTGTCGCATAATTTACTAAACAATGCAGCATAATTTGGGCCTCCTCAGCCCATAATTCCAATGCTCCTGGCACACGTATCCCATCTGAATATCGAAAAGAGCTGGTATCAGTTGACATTTTTGTAGATCCAGGATGAACCCCAACTCCTGTAGTATGCTGGTTGTCATCGCCACACAATCCTGCCGCTTAGTAAACGAGGAAGCACACAACAAAATTCCTCTTAACTGTAGAACAGCTACTACTACTGGTACCTTTGTGAAGACTCTTGGCGATGTTCAAAGACCGAGTAGCAGCGCCTGAAACTGGAAGTACATGTCCTCTACTGCAAATGTCAGGAAAGGTTGACTTTTGAAAGTACGCGTTGTGCAAAATCCAACGTTGCCAGATAATTTCCTTTGGATGTGAAAGGTAGGATCGTTTGCAGAGATGCCAACCCTAATGATTCCGCCAGAACAAACTATGTCGAACCCTTTAAATCTATCATAGGCCGGTACTTCCCATCAGACTTTGGAATAAGAATCCTTTCCCTGTCTGATCTTCTGGAACCTGAACTACTGCCTTTTCCGCAGCAAGGCATGTACTCCGAGATGGATGGCTTGTCTCTTTGCCTCGTCCTTTGGTAATGGAGTAGACCTGGAGTGGTTTATCAAAGGAGCTTGTTTCAAGGTTATCTGATAACTCTCTTTGATAACAGCAAGGACCCATGAGTCTGCCACCCTTTAAATCCACTGAGGAAATAATATTTGTCTTCCTCCCACTTCCATATGGTAATTTCTAACCTCGATCCTGGGACTGAGAAGATCAGGGAAGGGATTTGTTGGTCAATGCAGCACCCGCTGCCTCCTGCCATGAAAGAGGCGTCTACTGTCATGTTGATTTTGCGATGATCTTTATTGCAGAAAAGACCATCTCCCTGTAAAGAGATTGAATGGTTTCAGTATCTTTTTTTGCTCTGCTGTTTTTTAAAGTACGCCAAGGCTAATAATAACAAGGAATTTCGCAAGACTTACACCTTTGGATATCCTTCGGGTGGCATGTCCTGGACGGGGTTGGGGTTTTATTCTCCCAATCCTAGCTGCGAGGGTATTCATGGGATGGTTGGTGAAGAGTTGGCTTGACCCCCTCAGAGGTGGTATTTGAAGGGTGCGGGTAGTGAAGAGTGTTCACCCCGTGCCTGATGCCTGTAGGTCTGTCTGGCTGGGAGGGATTGGCTCTTTCACTGAACCATCCCCTGGTTTTTAGGTCGAGCCTAGTGGCAGCGCGCATGCACTGCTTGCTCTGTGAGGCATGCTGTTTTAGGGTATGCACTAGCAGCCCCGCCCACTCTCCGCCCATATTTGCCATTGGGTTTGTGTCATTGTCCTTCTTAAATGGTGGCTTCTTATTCGTAAATGGGCTTGTTAGTCCTGCCTTGGTACCACCTTGTCTCCATTTGTTGCCACCCATAACAACTGGCCCTTTTACTTGGCTCGTTACACGGCCTGCTTTATCCAGGGGGTGAACACTATTTGTGTTATTGGCACTGATGGGTATAATGGCGGCTGCTTTTTTGGGTATTTGCATAATGAGAGCGGCGCCCACTTTAGTGACACTGTGATCATTCAAAATGTTAATTTAGCTTTCATGTTGAGCGCGGTGTCCACTTCTGGGACACCGCGTTCTGTTTAAATTTTTTTTTTTACTTTCATAGTGAGCTTCAAGGACATCGTGCTCGGTTTCTTTATTTTTTTATTATCTTTAACACTGAGCACAGCGCCTGCTTCAAGGACACAGCGCTCAGTGTTGAAGTTAAAAAAAAGAAACCAAGTGCGGTGTCCTTGAAGAGGCACCGTGCTCAGTTTTAAACTTAAACAACCATTTGCTATGCAATAGGTCTCACATTTACATGAGTTTAAGCTATTGCATTGTAAATGACAATGCCTTTTATTTATGTTTTTAAAAAACAAAACAAAAATAATAGGCTTTGTCATGTACAATGCCAATAGCTTAAACTCGGGTAAATGCGAGACCTATTGCATTGCAAATGCTTGTTTTACAAAGAGGCCTGTATATCGTTTAGATACACGTAAATAGGCAACCAGTTACATCGTCTTTAACAACATTCATATCATCAAATATTATTGTAAAACATGACTTATCATGTGTGCAAGTGTAACACATTGTAAGAACATTTTTACATTGTAATGAGGTTTTTTAGAGTGCCTTGCCCTCCTCGTTAAAAACTGATAGTGCTTAGAAGCCACTTGGATGACATTTAACACAACATAACTCACTCATATTGGCAGATGTTTACACTTCAGCAAGGTATTTTTTTCCCTAAGAGGAACTGATGAGTTCCCTTCCAGGGGATCCTCATCAAAGTCATAAGCACTGAATATTCCCGCCCATGTGCGAGGACCCCGGAAATAATAACAATTATATATGAAAAACATATATATACAGCTCTATATATACCTATATAATTTTTCTCATACCAATGCAGCTCCCATCTAGTAGGCTAAACAATGTAATAAACACATAAACTGCTTTTGCAAAATCTATAAAAGATATATAAAAACACAAGAGGGCAAGTAGCACTTGAACTCTGTTTTTAATGAGTAAACCTTGCGAAGAAAAAACTGCAAATAAAAGCATACTTTGTTAGCCTACAGGCTGCAGTGCAAACCAATAGCATAGAAAATGAAAGCATTTTCATACAAAACTGGCACCGTGCCTTTAAGGCAGCCATGACCCCTAGCTTCCCATCATGCCTCAGGGGTGACTGTTAGGTCAGTTGTTCTTTATGGCTCCATCAGTCAGGACCCTGGATTCACAGCTCTTCCGTTCTTTTACTTTCTGTCAAAAATTATCTGCTTTTATGAAGAAATTTTGCTTTCACTTGACGTCTTTTAGCCTTAGAGTGAGAGTGAAGCCTTTTTTGTGCTCCAGAAAAGGTTTATTTCTGTCAGAAATGCCTTCCTTATTCGACCCTTGCCCTGCCTGTGGCAAGAAGGCCAGATCAGACACAAACCCTGTGTGTATTCTTTGCCTCCCTGATACTCACTCTTCTGCCACCTGTCATCATTGCAAGAAGTTGTCGAGAAGGACCATCAAGGACAAGGAGAGAATTCAACTTTATGGCCTCTCTGAAAGAGGTAGGTCTCCAGTGAGGCAGCAGAAAAAGAGAACTCGGTCGACGTTGAGAGGCAAGGTGTACCGACCTGTTCTCCTTCAGCGTCGGGATCGACGACGAGGCTGCCGACGGCAAAGAAATTGTCGTCAAAGACTACGGTGGTGCCGGCGCATCACTCTTCTGAAAAAACGATGACAACGCTCTCAACGTCGAGGAAGGTAAAGGTCCTTCCGTTGTCGCCAACCAGGTGACGATCAACGTCGAGGAGCAAATCTCTGTCGACGCTGGCTAGGTGATCGACGGCGAGGCGAATATCTCTATTGTCGCCACCTCAACGGTGATCGATGTCGAGGCAAAGGTCTCTGTCGAGGTCAGTCCAAAGATCTTCGACGTCGAGGCACAAGACTCCATCTCTGACATCGAAGCAGAAGTCTCCGTCGGCGGCAGCACACCGCAGGTCGACGTCGAGACACCGAGCTTCAGAGCTGAGGCAGCTGATGTCGACGCACGGTACTCCGTCGGTGTCAAGTAGACTTTCGATGTCGTGAGGCCGGTCGACTGCAAGATTGAGTCCTCCGTCCAAGAGGAGAAAGTTGACGTCAAGGCAGGCGTCACCGTTGCCAAGACAACGGTCAATGTCGAGAAGGCAGTCGGTCCAGAGACATTCCAGATCGACGTCGAGGCACCAGTTCAAATAGGCCTCACGTCCGGTAAGCCTGTCTACATCACCGTCACCGACGTCGAGAACAGGTTCTCCCAGTTCTGACAGAGGTTCAACGTCAAGATCTCCGGAGGTCGTAATCTCGACGTCCAGCAGTCCAGTGTCCAGGGGACACCAAGATTCGCTGACCAGGCCTGCACAAGAACAGGGAACTCTCCTCCTCCACATTCTCCTTAGGGGCGAGAAGGGCAAAGATCGCCTTCCATCCATCTATCACCAAGATGGAACAGGCCCTTGCATCACTGGGCCACAACTCCAGCCACAGCTGCACAGCATTACTCGAGCCCCCTTCACAGATCTCCGTTGGCTCGGCAGGTACAGGCGGTGGATAGAGAGCATACTCCATCAAGAACCAGAGATCGCACTCGCACTCCTGCGTACTCTCGCAGAAGGAGATCTAGATCCAGAAGCAGGAGGAGAAGGCACAGATCTCCAACACCTTCCTCTTCCACACACACGTCACACAGAGACTATTCACCTACTCTCACCTACTCGAGGGTCTCTCCGGAGGATGACTTGGGCACTTTTCAGGACGTACTTGGCAGAGGGGCAGTGAAACTAAACATCCCTATGCCGACAGAGTTCGTCCTCTGTTATCTTTGAGACTTTACACCAAAGGGCAGCATCTAGACCTCTGCTACCATTGGTCCTGGGACTAATAGAACCGGTTATGGACATTTTCCTCACGCCGGCGACACTCAAGACCGTGCCGGCTAGGATTTTAAAGAAATATCGTTCACCGGAAGGAAACCCGCTTTTCCTTAAATCTGACCCCCCCCCACCGGATTCTGTGATAATCGCTGCAGCAAAACAGACTCATGCTATTGCTTCCTCCTCTACTGTTCCACCAGATAAGGAGAGTAAGACACAGGATTCATGGGAAAGGAAGGTATGTGGCACATCAGCCTCTATGATGCAGGTATCGAGTGCATCGGCTCTCTTGAGCCGGTATGACCGGTCTCCGTGGGACTCTCTGCAAAGATTCACAGAAAAGTTACCAGAAGAGGATTGCAAGGACTTTGATGAGATCTTGCATGAAGGCAGCTTGGTGGCCAACCAAGTTATCAGCGCTGCAGCTGATGGACCTACTCTTTTGGCTTATGCCTATGCGCATGGGATATGCGCTAGATGAACCTCCTGGCTACAACTCACAGCGCTCAAACCAGAGGCACAGTCTTGGATCCTAAATCTTCCCTTCTCCGGCTCATCTTTGTTTGGGGCACACACGGATGAAGAAATATCCCAGATGAAGACGGAGCTAGACACACTAAAGGCCGTCGGTCTAGAGAAAAAGAAGGAGTTCTGCAAACGATTCAGGCCTCACAATCTGCGATCCTCCCAGCAGAGGATTCAAACCCCTCATTGGCAGAAAAACCAGGATTAGCAAGGGCAACAAAGGTCTCAATATCAAGGCAGGCGTTCCTTCAGAGGAATAGGAAACCAGCGTCAGGCTAACACCTCCGCCAAGACGCTGGCCAAACAATGAGTGTCCACTTACCCCATCGCCGTTCACCACTCCAGTGGGTGGAAGTATTGCAAATCATCTCGAAGAGTGGCGAGCTATCACAAAGGACCAGTGGGTGTTAGCTACGCTGCAGAATGGGTACTCTCTACGTTTTCAACGCCATCCTCCCTCAATCCCTTTGGTTCTCTCATCGTGTCACCAGATGAGAATATTGCAGAGCGAAGTTGCCACCCTTCTGTGAAAATCAGCCATCGAGAAGGTGGCAATATCTCAAAGAGGGAGAGGGGTCTGCTCAAGATACTTCTTAGTAAAGAAGAAGGGTTGAAAAGCAGAATATAGACTTATTCTGGATCTGTGAATACTCAACAAATCAATCAAGAAGGAGAAGTTTCACATGTTGGCTCTCCATCAAATATATCCACATCTCAGGCAGGGAGATTGGATGTGTTCGCTGGATCTACAAGATGCATACTTTCACGTTACGGTCAGTCAACATCACAGACAATACCTGAGATTCCTGGTGGGATCTTCTCACAACCAGTTCAAATTACAACCCTTCGGGTTGAAGTCAGCTCCCCGAGTGTTCACGAAGTGCATGGCAGTGGTGGCAGCCGCACTACGCCGCAAAGGCATCTTCGTGTACCCATACCTGGACGACTGGCTGTTGAAGGGTCCCTCCCCCAGCAACGTAAGGAGTAATTTCCTGCAATGCCTAGAGCTTTGTCACCGGCTGGGCCTTCATGAGAACTTCGACAAATCGACTCCACAACCCACACAGAGAATCCATTATCTAGGAGCTCTGGTAGATTCCGAGGTAGGAGAGACAATTTTCCATCATACAGAAATGCAAACTTGTTCTGGACAACAGAATGCTGTCCGTTCGTCGGATTGCCTCCCTGTTAGGGTCGATGGCATCCTGCTTCTTCCTGGTCCCCAATGCCAGGCTGCGAATGCGTCCTCTTCAGCAGGATCTGGAGGACAATTGGGACCAGCAAACAACACTCTGGGACGACAAAATAAGTCTCTCAAACGCAGCAAGAGCATCCATCCCATGGTGGATGAAGAAGAAGAATAGGCAAGTAGGGATACCCTTTCATCAAGCACCTCCCTCTCAAACACTGATCACAGACGCTTCCCTCCAGGGCTGGAGAGCCCACATGGGGTCTCTCCAGACACAGGTCAATGGTCATCAAAAGAAAGGTCATATCACATAAACATGCTGGAACTAAGAGCAGTTCACCTGGCCCTCAAGGCTTTCCTCCCTTCTATTTAGGCAAGTTCAATCTTAGTACAGATGGACAATACCACCACCATGTACTACCTGAACAAACAGGGGGGAACTCGCTCGCGCACACTGTCTCTGGAAGCTCAAGCTCTCTGGCATTGGCTCCTGGCACAGAACCTATCAATCACAGCGGTACACCTGCCGGGAGAACAGAACGCGAGAGCGGATGCTCTCAGTCGACACTTCGAAGA
Organism: Triturus cristatus; assembly: GCF_964204655.1. Taxonomy (NCBI): domain Eukaryota; kingdom Metazoa; phylum Chordata; class Amphibia; order Caudata; family Salamandridae; genus Triturus; species Triturus cristatus. The sequence goes on along the minus strand of NC_140593.1, from coordinate 63,216,984 downwards.
CACACAAGACTGGGTTCTCAACGAGGTCGTCGAAGACATCTTCCAGGCTTGGGCTCGTCCCAGCATCGATCTCTTCGCGGATGACGAAAATACAAAATGCCGAGACTTCGCCTCAAGGTTCTACCGGCCAGGGTCGAAAGGGAATGCCCTTTTGATAGACTGGTCAGGGGCATTTGTGCCTTTCCACCCCTTCCTCTTATCCCGAAGGTGGTGACCAAGCTGTCTCATTCGCACACAAGAATGATCTTGATAGCCCCAGACTGGCCGAGACAATGGTGGTACCCGGACCTTTTGCACCTGTCAGAATGCCCTCACAGGAGGCTGCCGTGCAGACCGGACCTGCTGTCCAAGATGAATGGGAGGATTCATTACCCCAACCTTTCCTCACTGAACTATGGACATTTAGGTCTGCCACAAGACTGCATGTCCATCTTAAAAGAAGCAAGAAGGCCTTCCACTAGGCACTCATATGCGTGCAAGTGGAAACGTTTTTATATGTGGTGTGTTCAGTATCAGTATCAAAACTCTTTATTCGATCAAAATTTAAAATGATCATAAAAGAATAAATACATACACATCCCAAATTCATAAAATGGCATCATTAAAAACTAATCATGTTACAACATATCATAAAAAGTATCAATTACTGTTCTAGGTACCTCTCACAGATCTTGTAACCAACCCCTTTCTCTTCTTCAAACAAGCCCATAAAAAAGAGGCCATTGAGAAACAGACAAACGGATCAGGTAAAGATTTTAAAAAGTACAAGGCCACCCGACATTGTGTAAACCTCATCTTATTTAAAATCGGCATCATGTAGGCTTTTCACTCCTTTTTATATAATGTATCTCCGATTGAGTTGATGCATTGTCACACGGACATACACTTAAATCATTAATGCTATACGAGTTTTCAGGATAGCCTAGCATACACACTATCAGGTTAGTTCTAAACCTTAACAAAATGTATCTATGCTGTCGGATATTTACTATTGCTAGATATGAGAACCCTCCCTCTATCACAGGTGTGCTTCCATGGTATAACCGGAGAGCATGTTTCCCCACATCAATTTTCGACCTCCTACATGCCGCCATTCGAGAAAACCCATCGATAACCTTTTGTTTGGATATCCCTTTACATATGAACCGATCGTTAAAAAGTTCCGGAAGCCCTATTTCTTTAAAAGTGTGCTCCACATAGCTCAGCCACCTGGATCTCTTCCAGTGATCCATGTCTAGGCAGCTCTTAATGTTTAGCTGCGTAAGTGGAGCAGAATCCCTCCTCCAGATTGAGTACCACAAGAGTAATGGGGACACTTTAATTTGATCAGCGATATATGGGATATCTAACTCCATATGTAGTATACGATTTACGAAGGATGGAGGGAGACCTACTACAGATTTAAAATATTTATTCTCAGCTATCTGCAGTGCAGTAGAGTTGGCCACCCCCCAAACTCCTGCACCATAAGATACAGATGCTTTTACCCGGGCCTTATAAATGTTCTTAATGGTAGGGAGGGGTTTGGCCCCCAGTTTTTTTAGCAAGGAATTTCAGTGCGGTTATACCCCTCTCCATGACCCTCTTTCTGCCTTCCACTAGTTTTTTCCAAGAGAGATCTTTATCAAAGAGGATACCCAAGTATGGGAAAGAATCTACCACTTCGATTTTTTTCTCTTCTGCATAAAAACTTGGGATTTTATCTCTTTTTCCCGCCCCTGCTACGATTACAAACAACTTTGTATGGTTAACTCTCATCTGGAGGGCGCCCATAACAGAGACATATTCCGTAATCGATCTCTGTAACCCCAGCCCCGTCCTTGCTATTAAAACAGCGTCATCTGTGTACGCCAGTATGGGAATTCTGTGAGTTCCAAAATTAGGGACATCCTCGGTTGCCGTTAAAAGTGCTTGCTCTACTCTATTGGTGTACAGAGAGAAGAGGTAAGGAGCCAGCACGCATCCCTGCCGCACCCCCCTACCAATTTTAAATGGGCGCGTGCAGTCTCCATTTTTCGTGTAACGGACTGAAGCAGTTGCATTGGCGTATAACTGCCTTATGAAATTCAATATAGCCAGGTCGACCCCCATCGACTGCATTATACTCCACAGTTTGTCATGGACCACGCAGTCAAAGGCTGCGCTCAGGTCCATGAACGCCATATATAGTTTTCCTTCCTTTATGCTAGTGTACTTGTCTATCGTCAAGGCTAAGTTTAGGGCTTGATCTATAGTGCTTCTCCCCTGCTGGAATCTGTATTGGGCTTGGATAAGGATGTTATTTTCCCTTCCCCATTTCTCTAACCTTGACAATAAGAGTCGGCCCATTAACTTTGAAGTTGTGTCCAACAGGACGATAGGTCTATAATTATTTGAATTAGACATATCTCCCTTTTTTAAATCGGGACAATCACTCCAGAGGACCACGATGGAGGGGGACCAACCCGGGTGATGCTGTTCATAACATTTCTCAGTAGCGGCGTCCATAGATATACATTTTCACAGAAAATATCTATTGGAACGCCGTCGGGCCTGGGAGCTTTCCCCAAGCTACAGGCCTCCAGCCCATTCTTGACCTCATTGTAAGTAAACGTTAGGGTTTGACTTTGAAACTCCGTTTCTGGCCTTTTAAGGCCCGGTTGGATATATGTACCACAAAAGATTTGTTCAAAGTGACAGACCCAAGCTTCCTCTCCCACATGTATATCTAGGGACGGGTCAATTTCGGTTTTAAAATACAGGGCATTTATCAGTCTCCAAAACTCATATTACCGAGTTGGGCAGCTCTATCTAGGTCTGCCCATAGTTCTGCCCTAATCTCCCTGTCTCTGGTTTTCCTCGCTGCTTTATACGAGGCTCGGAGACTATTTATATGGGCCGGGTTTCTAGGTTTAGTCTTAAGCTCTCTATACAGGGTAGCCCTTTCCTTTATACAAGCAGCATCAAACCTGCCTTTCTTTCCGTCTATGGCACTTTTTTTTGGTCTTAAGAATAGTGCTCCTTTGATATTTCTCAAGATTCCACCAAAAGCCTGTACTACATCCGAAGGGATCGCTTCCGAGTTCAGGCACATCTTAATTTCTTCCTGTGAGTTAGAGACTTATCTCCTGGGTAACCTTGATATTGTCTATCTTTCCCCATTTTAGCTGGACCCCGTTTCTTCTTCCTACTGCGGGGTTACCAACATTTCTAATAAGCTGTCTCACTTGGTGGGCAGACTTCAGCTCATATGAGACTATGGCATGATCGCTATAGATGCTAAAGAGATGGCTAGCCTTACATACCCTGTGACTTAGTGGAGAGGTTTGCAGAATATAATCAAGCTTTGTCTCCACTCCGTTCCTCCTAAATGTTTTCACGGTGCTTCCAGTCCCTGGGGTATCTTGGCATATGTGGTGTGTTCAAAACAATTGTAACCCAACTAAAGGACAAGAGGAGGTCATTCTACCATACCTGCCTTACCTGGCAAAAGCAGGCTTGAAGTTTCCGTCCATTAAGGTGCACTTAGCAACTATCACTGCATATAGGCGCTCACCTTCTCAGCATTCTTTCTTTCAGTTACAGGTTGTAAAATACTTATTACAGGGTCTGAAAAAGGTCTACTATCCGGCGCAGCCTCCTTAACCACCCTGGGAGCTACACCTGGTGCTATCAAAGTTGATGGGTCCACCTTTCGAACCGATCCACAAAGCAACCTTGCAACAACTCACTTGGAAGGCGGCTTTTTTTGGTAGCGATCACGTCAGCTCGCAGAGTGAGCGAAATATAGGCCCTCTGCTCTAAGGAACCTTATACTGTTTTCCATCTTAATTGGGGTCGTATTGAGAACTCATCCCTCTTTCCTCCCGAAGGTGGTGTCAGATTTTCATGTGAATCAGACCATCTCTCTGCCCACCTTTCTCCCTAATCCCTCCACTCCAGCTGAGAGGGCTTTACACTCTCTGGACCTAAAAAGAGTTTTAAAATCCTATCTGGATAGGTCCAAGTCCACGAGAAAATCTGATCAACTCTTTGTTAACTATGGGTCGATCAGAACAGGTTTTCCAGCTTCAAAGTGGTCCATCTCCAAATGTATAGTTTAGTGCATCAAGTTAGCTTATCAATTAGCCCAAAGGCCCCTTTGGTCTACTCCCAAGGCGCATTTCACGAGAGGAAAAGCGGCTACGACTGCTTATCTTCATAACATGCCTATCTCTGAAATCTGTAAGGCAGCAATTTGGAGGTTCGTCCATACATTTACGAGGCACCATTGTCTAGATTCAGACACCAGGGCAGACACTCAAGTAGGCCAGGCCTCCTTGAGGAATCTGTTCAACAGCTGATTGCAGCTGTTATTGTTTGTTGGGTCATTCTCTCTCATTTGCCTGCAGGTGGAAGATGGGCTTCCTATTCCATTCAGTGCTTATGACTATTGATGAGGATCCCCTGAAAGAGAAGGATAAGTTACTTACCTGTAATCCTAGTTCGCTTCCAGGGGTATCCTCATCAAAGTCATAATCAACCCACCCGCCTCCCCAGGCAAATTAGATTTTCTTCATTGTTGAACGATATCTTTGTGCCCTGATCTTCGGCGTTACACAAAGAACAACTGACCTAACTGTCACCCCTGAGGCATGATGGGAAGCTCTGGGTCATGGCTGCCTTAAAGGCACGGTGCCAGTTTTGTATGAAAATGCTTTCATTTTCTATGCTATTGGTTTGCAATGCAGCCTGTAGGCTAACAATGTCTGTTTTTATTTGCAGTTTTTTCTTCATGAGGTTTACTCATTAAAAACAGAGTTCAAGTGCTGCTTGCCCTCTTTTGTTTTTATATATATTTTACATATTTAGCAAAAGCAGTTTATGTGTTTATTACATCGTTTAGCCGTCTAGATGGGAGCTGCATTGGTATGAGAAAAAATGATATATATATATATAGAGCTGTATATATATGTTTTTCATATATCATTTTTATTATTTCCGGGGTCCCCGCACATGGGCGGCCATATTCAGTGCTTATGACTTTAATGAGGATACCCCTGGAAGAGAACTAGGATTACAGGTAAGTAACTTATCCTTCTGTAATATCGGAGACACCACAAAGTAGTTAACTCAAAGTGCTTAAAAGTCACTCCTGTGACATTTAACACAGAATAAATTGTCACTTGTTCATTCATATGCAAAGCAGAGACATTAATGCGGGCTGTTGTCTAAAGAGAACAACGTGGAACATGAGAACTGTAAGACTTCGCATGTTTTCCCTGTCTTTTTTTGCTTTCTCTCCTCCTGGTTTTGACTCTGTTTTGGCTGGTTTAGTGTCTCTGCGCACTTTATCACTGCTGTTCAGTGTTAAAGTGCAAGTGCTCCTGTCGAAAATTGTTATTATGGATTGCTGTCCCCATGATTGGCATATTTGATTTACTGGTAAGCCCCTTGTGAAGTGCACTGAGTGTGCCAGGGCCTGTAAATCAAATGCCTCTAGTGGGCCTGCAGCACTGATTGTGCCACCCACACGAGTAGCCCTGAAGGTGTAACTCAGGCCTGCCATTACAGAGCCTGAGTGTAGTCTAGTACTGCCATGTTTTTTTGTTGTTGTTTTTTTTTGCAAAGTTTTATATAGCACAAACTTGACCCGAATCCAATCGGGTATCAGAGCGCTTTACATAGCACCAGTTACGTTACATGAGGACACACATTAATTTTTTGTTAGGCACGGGGAGATTAAGGGATTTACCCAGAATCACAGGATGTTCAGCATCATTACCGAGACTCGAACCCAGTGCCCCAGGTCCGAGGTCGAAGCGCCCTAGCTGTTAGGCCAACTCCTCTCCCCGGCAAGTTCACCCACTTGCCAGGCCCTAACCTTCCCTCTTCTTACATGTAAGTCACCCTTAAGGTAGGCCCAAGGTACCCTTGTCAGCAGGATGCAGTGTATGTGAAAGGTGGGACATGCCCTGATGTGTGTGGCATGTCCTGATAGTGAAATACTGCCAATTTCTTTTTTAGGTTGAGCATTCAAGACCGCTTGTATATACTTTAGTATATACTTATATGTGTATGTACTTTGTGGGCTCTGGAGATCAGCCCTAGGACTTGTCTGCTTCCGCTTAGGGACTTTTTTTTCGGTTCAACTGCTTCTATTTAACTGTCTTTATAGAATACTACCAGTAGAGGTCAGTAAAATACCAGAATTGCTTTCTGCTGAGGGACTTTCTTTTTTTAATTTTTCTCTCAACTGCCTCTATTTAACTTTCTTGATAGAAAACAACCAGCAGAGGTCAGTAAAATACCAGAATCGCTTTAGCATTCTCTAGATTCCAGTCCATACAAATTGTCTTCCACGAGCACCCGTAGACAATAATATTATTTTCAAATCTTGTATTTTCAGTGATATGACCACCGAAGGCCCTGATTTTATATTAAAAACAGAGATTTGGACTATACCATTTCCCAATGAAAGGCAATATTTCTCTCCATGTGTTCTCATTTCTGGCGTGTCACGCAGTTTGGTGCTTACTTTCCATCCATGTTAAAGAACAGTAGATGTTTCAGCACCCAGGGTAATTTGCTGCATAGCTAAATACATATAAGGTCCCAAAGGCGAGATCGATTGCATTGCAAATGCTTGTTTTAGTTTGTCTGAGAGTTTGCAGTGGTCCCATGGACCACTGCCTAGTCCTAAACAAGCTTTTTTTATGTCCCCAATGGACTCCTGCTCTTTTGCCAATAGAATCACCACAATTTTGGAGTCAGTAATTTCAGTAGATTACCATTGCTGTTTCAGACCTTATCCATTGATACGTATGGATAGATATCTCTATTGGGACGGGCGCCTAGCACACCGCTTCTAAATAATGATTTCTTATCCATTTCTGAACCCTTTGTAGGAGTCGGTAAAAAGTTACAGACTCTAAAAATGGCGTTAGTAACTTTCTAAAAGCAGTTTTCTGTCACAATTTCCAAATCGCAGAATTTGCAACCAAAAAGTACTTTGTACATCTGGACTGGTTATCAGTGTTATCTTTCATTGCTTCACAGATGGTCTTCTTTCCTTCCCAGTCAGAACTTAACTTTATTGATGCCTCCTTTCTCTTTTGTACTATGAAATATGAACTACGAGGGCCTATAGGCAGTGTGGCGTGCTTCATCCACACTTTAACCTCACTGACTGGATTTTGGGCCCTTTCCAATGGCATGAATAATTTCTTATTAATTTAATTCTGTTGTTTTACCTGTTAGCATGGTATTGCCATTTGCTGAAATGGCAAAATACCAGGTATTCTGATCCTGACAGAGAGAGGTCAATTACTCCATTTAGATCACTTCCTGCAGAGATTTCATGCCTTAGACTCAGTATCAGTTCCTATGGAGGCCGGAATACCTCAAGCATAGCCTCTCCTTCTGCACACTGACCAGACATCTCCACTACGCCCATCTGGCTCTGGCCACTATCCCACGGATCTGCAAGACCTCGGCTGGAGGAAGATCCTTCTCCTACCTCGCTGTGAAAACCTGGAAGTCCCTGCCACTGCATCTCAGACAATCACTTTCACTGCCTCAATTCAGGACGGACCTCAAGACCTGGCGCTTCGACTAAACCGCAGGAACCCCCCCTCCCCAGTGCTTTGAGACTCTTACAGGTGATTAGCCGCGCTCTGCAAGAACTCTGTTTGATTGATTTATCTTGGGGTAAATTTTGTATTTCTCTAGAGGCTCTGTCTCAGATGCCTCCACAGTTTCTATAGAAGTCTCTGCCATTGTCCTTTGTTCCTCCAGTTGCTTTCTGCCTTCGGCACTATCCTCAATCCATCCTGTGGCTCTGCGGTAGACACCACCTTTGGTTCCTCCAGAGGCTCCCTACGTTTGATGGGTCCTTACTAGGTCCAGAGGTCTTTGGCTAACACACCATCTGCAGCTCATGCCCTAGTCACCTTTCCCAGTAACACCGTTTGTCCAAAGAATCTGCCTCAAGCATCACCATCAGTGCCTCCAGTTTATCACTTTCTCCAGAGACTTCCTATCTCAGATACAATCCTCAGATCCACAAAAGAGTCCCAATCTTAGGCACCATCCTCACTTTCTTCAGAGCTTCCTGTGGTTTATACTGTCTTAGTTCCTCCAAGATCTCTCTTTTAGAGTCCATCATCTGACCCTCATGAGGCTTCCTGCCTTAGTCCTAACCTCTAGCAGGGTACACTAGCCCACAGGTGAGGGTGCAGTGGCATGAGCCCTGTACCCTTACCGTGTCTAAGTCCATTCCTAGACATTGTAAGTGCAATAAAGCCATAATGAGTATATGGTCTGAGAGTTGTGGTCATTAAGAACTCCCGAGCTCCATAATGGCTTCACAGAAATCTGAGAAGTTTAGTAGCAAACTTCTCAGCACTTTAAACCCACACTGATGCCAGTGTGGAATTGAATGTAAAATGCACTCAGAGTGCATCTTAGAGATGCCCCCTAAAAAAAGACCAGCCCTGGTGTGGTTCCTGAATGGCTGCCCGCAATTTGCCACCACCAGACAGCTTTCTGGACCCCTGGGTAGTGGGCCTCTGCACTCTGGGTCAAAAATCAAAGCCTGTTCTGGTCAGAGGTGTCATGCCTCCTCCCCCAGGAAGGGCTGGGTCCACGAACGGGAAACTTCAAAGGCCTTCCACCTTTGTAAGCTGATCCTGCCTTTTGCTGCCACCAGCAACTGGCTCCCACCAGTTCTTACCCTCACTTTGGGTTGGAGAATCAGCAGGAAAACAAATTTAGGAGAAAGGTGACCCTACCTTTGCCAACCCCACCCCTTAGGTGGGGAAACGAGGTGAAGCACTCATCTCAGTCCCGTCCATCCTGAAGATGAAGGGACCCTGTTATTTAGAGAGAGGCTTATGCCCCCCACCCACTGGAGGGTGACATAATAGGTGGTGTACTCATCCCAAGAAAGGGACCTATTGGTCCTGACCTGCACACCCCATTAATGCCCCCAAATTTAGTATTTAGGAGCAACCCTGAACCTTGCCTCAGATTTGAGGAAGAAAGAAAAAAGGACCGAAGAGCCGTGCTGAATCAGGACGAAGACACCAACTGCTTTGGCCCTAGCCCCACCAGCCTGTCCCAACTCCGACCTGCCTACAGTGGAAACACCGGCATGGCCAGCAACCCCAGAGCCCGGAGGACCTGCCCTGGACTTATCTGAAAGACTCTGTCTCCCATGAGCACAGGATTTGCTCAACAAAGACTTCAAACACAGAACCAGGATCCAGGCAGCTCCGCAGTCCTACACCACTCTGCACCCGACACCCAAGGCCCGAGTTCGATTGGCCCAACACCACGAGGATGTGTCCCCAGCAATCCTGACTTAAGATCTGGTGATCTCCGACCTACCTCGAGCTTCAAGCTGATGCCTGCAGCCTCAACTGGAAGGGTCCCCAATACCCCGACCGGAGCTGGTAAGAAGATCGGATGCCAAAAGACACCCCTGCACCCGATGCTCCACGGCCTTGAGTGGCCCAACCGATGGTGTCCAGGCATCCCCCAAGAACCCAACTTACCTCTCCTGCCGGTGGTCACCTTCAGGCATCCTCCTTGCCCGAGCAACCGGAGATCTTCATTGGAAACCACAGGGCTCCCAATGTCTTCTTGGCACTCTGCACCCGGCCACCTCCGTGACGCTGAGGGCGCAGCTCCTGTGCTGATTGTTGGCCCCTGCAGTTCTGATCTTAAACCCAGGAGTTTTGCTCCCATGCCAGAGTGGCTTGCTCGGAAGCAGCCCCTGATCGAAGGCCCCCTTAGGCCGATTGGCTAACATTGGGCTCCTGCACTCTGATCCTGGCCGCCCCAGTGCCGCTGGTGTTGCAATTTGAGCGCCTATCTGCACCTTGGGGAACCTTGGTTCTAACCCCCAAAAGCCATACTTGCAGGTTGTTTACTTACCTGTAAACCGTTAACACTTTTTTCCCCTATAAGTACCAATGGTACCAGTTGTTGTTTCTTAAAATGTGTTGAACTGTGTTTTGTATGAAAACCAAGTAACTGTACTTGAAAAGTGACTTACTTACCTTTGTATTGAAGGATCCACAGTGTGATATCTAGGCATATCACCCCTAGTAGTCAAAACATAATCCAAAAGTATTCTCTATGTATTTTAAACTATTTTAAAAGCAATTACAAACCTGTAACGATTGCAATTTTAACCACAACTGCATTTCCTTGTAAAGCTTTGCATTTGAAAGCAAATTTCACTTACCTGTGCCAAGACCTGCTTGGTTCTAGAAATAAAACATAAGTTTACCTTTTTTTTATACTTACCTGATTGGTCTGGATTCTGTCTATGAGTGTCTGCCTTAGCCTTGATTGAGTGAAAACAATAAATGCTTAACACACCCTCCAGACAAGCCTAAATGATTGACCACACTACCACAAAGAGAGCTGTTAATGATTATCTAATTTAGCCACTGCTATACCTTAGGTGATCAACTGGACTCTGTGCACCCTATACCTTACTTCGGTATAGTATATACAGAGCCATCTTCCTACAGTAGTTTCACATCTTTAGAGTTGGAGAGACTCTGAGCACAACTAGACTATGTGCCATAGTGTTAGAGTGAGCTCTTCCATTGCCCATTAAACATATAAGCAAATATTGAATGCCCGTGCCCATCCAGTCTCCTCCAATTCCTGCCTACTTTTTACACCACAGACAGGGGTCCAGCTTTACTACTGCTCTACTCTGGTTTTTGTGTCAGTGAATTCAAGAATGCTCTCTTTTGTCTCATGTGCAGCCTAACCCGTGGCGCCCAGTGGACTTTCCAGTGGAGGACAGCAGTAGCAGCTGTGGCGATGGCTTTGTGCAGAATGGAGAGGAGTGTGATGATGGAAACCGGATTGTGACCGACAGCTGCGTCAGTGAGTGTGGCATAGCCGTGGATATATATAATATATATAGCGCAATAGCGTCCTGTACAGATTGGGTAGTGAGGATTTAACATATGATAATCCGCAAGACAGAGAAATTTGATTATTGATGGCTTCTGATCGGGAACTAAAATAGAAAAGCCCTGCTATATTTGCAGTGCTATATACAGTCGACTGGATTCCTGTTCTGAAGTCTAACTTTTTGACCATTTTTTAAACCGCAGACAAGCTTTGTGCTTTAGTGAAAAAAAGGAGGGCATTCTAATTGCATTACTTGGAGGACAGTATTGCCTTTTTTCAGGGTGAAGGCCTAGCAAGGCAGTGCTTAATTTGGGGGGTAAAAAAATTGCCAGGGCCCTTGTCAGGAGGCCACTGCATCTTGCACCACGCATTGCCCCTGCCAGCGCTGCCAACGACTGTACAAACACAACTACTAACCATCTCACCTTACCAGAGTGACAGTTCAGACTATTCCAGGCCCCCAAAGCTAAAAAAATAAGCTATACGAAAAGCAAGTATTAATCATTTTTAATGTATATTGAATTAATAAACACCTGTGGTACTCACCTGTAACTTAGACAGACAGCACAACCATGTGGGAGACCACCAGCTCAAATTAAGCACTATAGCAAAGCATAGGTGTCAGAGGTCTGACTGAGCACAGCAGGACACTGCCCCACCGTGGCTCCAGTCTGCACTTCACACCATCAGGAAGCACACAGGGACTCTGCAGTATTGGTACACACATGTGTTAAGGGATGTATGTATGTATGTAAGGAATTTATAAAGCGCAGGAATCACCCCTGCAGGGGTATCTCTGCGCTAGCATAGAAAACAGAGCAGACTGGCACATATTTCCATAACTCAAGCCTTGAATAATTCCGTCTTCAGAAGTTTTCTGAAGCGCGTGAAGCTAGAACATTTACGAAGCTCCTCTGGCAGGGAATTCCAGTGTTTTGGGGCCAGGAAGGCAACTGTTTTGCCTCCAGTTCGAATTTTCTTAAAACGAGGGACCGCCAGCAGCCCTTTGCCTTCCGATCTAAGACACCGGGCAATACAATTTAAACTTATCCGCCATATAACTCGGGCATTTGCCAAAAACTGCTCTGTGGGCAAAGCAGCAGAGCTTAAACTTTATTCTCTGGCGAATAGGTAGCCAATGAAGAGACTTCAATAATGGCCCAGGGGTGGTACGACGTGGTTTATTAAGGACTAAGCGTGCGGCCACATTTTGAACGATCTGTAATCTACTAAGAAGGGCCTCATTTGCAGAGGCCAGTAAGGCATTACAATAGTCAAGGCGACGTATAATCAGAGCCTGAACTAGGGTTCTACGTACTGCGAGGGGCAGCCAAATGAACACTCTGCGCAAAAGGCTCAGGGTATGATAACAGGTCCCGGCCGTAGTCATTATTTGGACTTTCATTGATAGGCGTGCATCCAGCCGGACCCCTAGATTTTTTTCCACCAAGGTGGGAGAGGGGGCGGGGCCTAGTACTGTCCGCCACCATGCAGGAGACCAGGAGGTAAGCGCAGGACCAAACAACAAGATTTTCGGTTTTGGCCGCATTTAACTGCAAAAAATGTTCAGTCATCCAATCAGCCATGGCAGACATGCCCTTAGCAAAACGCTGATCGACTGACTCCATATCCTTATCAAAGGATAGGAGTAATTGAGTGTCGTCTGCGTAAGAGAATGGCATGAAGCCATACTTTCGGATGATTTTAGCAAGGGGGGCCACATAGATATTAAATAAGGTCGGGCTCAAGCAAGAGCCCTGGTGCACCCCCTTACTAAGTTTCAGAGTTCGTGATCGGTAAGGGCCCAGATTGACAGTTTGCGTGCGCTGGTCCAAAAAACTAACAAGCCATTTAATCGCCAGCTCCTGCAGACTGGCCTCCCTCAGTCGAAATATCAATTTCTGATGAGAGACCGTGTCAAAGGCTGCGGTTAGGTCCAACAGGACCAACATCACTCCTTTATTATCATCTAAGGTCACTTTAATATAGTCCGTAACCCCAATGAGGGTTGTCTCAGTGGAGTAGTTGGATCTAAACCCGGACTGTGAAGAATCAAGGATGCCGTTAGTCTCAAAGTAATCCATTAACTGTGTGTTAACATGGCTCTCCGCCATCTTGCCCATTAAAGGAAGAAGCAAAATGGGACGTTAGTTAGAGAGCATTTCGGCAGACACCTGATCTTTCTTCTTAATGGGTAGTACTTGAGCGGCCTTCCAATCTAAAGGCACACTACCTTCATATAGTGATGAGTTTAAGATCTCAGCAAAGGGGGCAGCCTAAGAAGGGGCTAGAAGGGCAAATTTATAGGCAGGCATAGTATCCAGATTTAGCCTTTTTTAGCATGGCTTCCACATGAGAAACATCAGTATGTTTAAACTGTTTCAGACCATCTCCTGAGCTCAATCTCGGTGCTAATTCATATTTAATAGGTAGCACCTGGTCCATATTTTGGGGAAATTGTTTATAAATCAAATTGATTTTGTCGTCAAAATATGTGAAACCGAGATATAGAAGAGTTCTTCTTTTACAAGCAGTTTGTAAAGGAGAAAGAATTTCCTAAGACAAAATGAAGATATGTTGGTTGTACTAGTTGATCAAATGAGTTATATTCGAAGTTGCTGCAAGATAGTTTGCATCCTGTCTTTAATATAGCCTAGGAATACAAGTTGATGCTTCAAAGCACAGTATCTGTAATATGTTGCATACAGATGTATGTGTATAAGCTTACTAATAACGACAACATATGTGGCATGTATAACAAACTAAATTGGTTTTTGCAAGTTAGTTATAGGTTTTTCGGTGGAAGTTCCACTAGCACGTGTTTGGGAATTCAATGGTTCACAGTTCTATACCACATAACTACCCTGACATTTTTTCCTCTGTAAATTCTATCATTTATTACTAGGCCTAACAACTGAAAGTTAACACTTGGTAGCCTCCATCTTTCTCCCTGCCAGCTGTTCTCTGGCACATCTTGAGAGGATGATAAGCAAGTGTTACTTTATTACTTTATGTAGCTGCGTTGGCATGGATGCTCCACATAAAGAAACATAAGCTTCTCCAGTATTGGATTTTTCATAGATTCGCATTCTTAACTCCTCCATGTCGTTGGAGTGGGAGTCCCGCGGCATTATTATAAATGCAGTATATACTATAACCATAGGCTACATTGCAGTGCACAGTAACTGCATTAGCCTATCAACATTCTTTTGTAGAAAAGATCCAAACTTAAGCAATAACCAATCAAGCGACAGTACTCTCTAGATCGCTGCCAAGAGAGGCTGAGTCCCTCAGATTTACTACCCCAAGTCGTGTGACAGGGAGTCTCCCTGAGCACTGCTCAGTTTTTTCCTTCTTTCTTCCGATATATATTCTCCAGTTTCCAGCAAACCATGTTGGATTCTTCTAAGAAGGGGCTCTTCAGATCGTGTGGGTCTTGCGGTAAGAAGATCCCCATAAAAACTGTATATACTGTTTGTAGCCTCAGTATTAAGTTAAAGAACTCAAAATTTGGAGAACCATTTAAACCAAAACCTTAAAAGACAGAGAGGGTAGGTTGCTGATTTGGTTACAGAGGCTAAAAAATAAATCTGATGTCTCTGAGGATGAGAATAGTAATACTTATAACACCTCTCTGGAAAAACACAAAAGAGGTAGAGGGCACAGGAATCTCTCGAAGGGCATAAAAAACTTCCAAAAAGTCTGGTCATGATTCTGCTAGGAAAAATCCAATCCTTCAACTCCATTGGCCTCAAAACATGGAAAATCCTTTTTAGAACACTCAATAGTGAAGATTCAGATCACTAAAAAACCCTCATCATCGACGACACTGTCTTTGTGATCACTGACGTGCAAAAGTCACCATCGGGGCGTATTTTCCTTCATCATTGTCAACGCTCTCGTCATTAAAAAAATCACTGTCGGTAAAGGTTACAGATTCCACAAAGGCTGTACCGTCGAAAGCGGTCCACTGGCGATGCCTTTACTATCGGCGAAGGTAACTTCACCTCCGTCGAGCTCCCCGTCGATCACCCCTACTCAGTCGACAACAACTTTCTCGTCAACAACACCTATGCTATTGACAACCACTTCCTCGTCGACAACTACCACAGCGGCTATGACTGTATGTGCATTGACAGAGACTTCCTCATTGTCAGTTCCTATCATATCAGCACAATCACCCCCGTCTCAACGCCAACTTCACCCAGCCTAAAAAGACCTTCAACGCTGCAATTGACTCCTCTTTATTCGTCGTCGACATTCTTGAGGCATTTTCTTCAGCACCCTTCAATAGTTTCATCTGTGCCTCTCACTACTTCATTAGAAGAGTTGGGTGATGATGGTCTGTTTGGCCCCGTACAGAGTCCTTTGCAACTTTACGTAAAATATCAAGAAGATGATGATGAATATGAGGACTATTATCCACAGGAGTGTTATCACCAGCATAGTTCTGCCAAAACCCTACAATATATGGAACCTGCTCATGATAATCACACTCATTTCCCATCACCTGTCGGTGCACCACCACCTCCCCAGCATCTCCACCGTTCATGCCTCCTCCCACACCCAGGATGACGCTGAGAAGGGACATTGTTGTGCCTCCACAACAGGATGTAGTCTCTGAAGACGCAGAGAAATGTGAAATTCGAAATTCAGTGCTAGGAGGGCTGGCAATGAGTGGGAAGAATATATAATTTCCACACCTGCTTCTCCAACCCCTTAATCAGTGGACTTTCCCCTGGAAGAAATAGGAGGTTTCCATGCTTAAATTGAAAGAGCTACTGCTAGGTTTCAACTGCCAATGACAGTCAAGCAGTCTGACTACTTTCTTTATGATTTAAAGATCAATCACGAAAGACTGTAAGGGCAAACCCTATAATTGATCATATTTGGGAGGAAGGAGTCAAGGTAATGAGACCAGCGACTGTAATTGCAGCCTGCCTTGGATAGTCAAAAAATACAAGCCACCTGATGCGCTCACATGTCTAGTATGACATCCAAAGCCAGACTCAGTGGTCACTCAAGCTCTGCAGCGAAGAACAAAAATCCTTTGGCACCTATCAATGCATCACCGGATAAAGAAGGTAGGCACCTGAATAATATAGTCAAAATGTTTACTACCACTACAGGTACTACTGTGCTAACAGCCAATGCTCTAGCAATATTGGGACGATACGACCGCCAGATGTGGTCCGATATCACACCATATTTGGACCTTCTTCCACAAGATAAGAAACTAGAGGCAAAGAAGATATTATTAGAGTGAAAAAGATCTGCTCCAGAGATCATCGCTGCATCTATGGATGTAGCTTTCCTTGCTTTTCGTCAGCTTCCTGGTGCAACCAACCTTAGACATCAGGATTGGCTGAAGGCCACTACATTGTGGCCTGAAGTACAAAACAAAATTCTGTACATGTCTTTTGATGGCGATGCACTTTTCGGACAGCCCATAGATGACGCCTTACAGGCCATTAGGACGGACACAGAGACTGCTAGATCCTTGTGAATACTCCAGTATAGAAAGAATCCCTTTTGTGGAGCTCGTGGACAGGGATACTACACCTTCCGTGGAGGCTACCAAAGATACCAGCCTCAGTCTTACCAGTCATTTTCCCCCTCCTACCAGCAGCACCAGGTTTATCGTGCACCACCACAAGCTAGATACTCCAGACATCCTAGACGTAAGCTGCCCGTACAATCCAGAGACAGTCAGAAGACAGTGCCAATCCCATAGTGCCTGTTACAGTTCCCTCTACTCTACCTTCCAAAGGAGCACGCATCTCTGTCACCTGTCACGATCAATGGCAAAGAATTACCACAGACTAATGGGTCCTGGATAGAATAAGTTATGGCCATACCCTGGAGTTTGTCACAGTTCCACCTCCTCATCTGTCACAAAAATCACTTCCATCCCATCTTCAGTTACTTAGGAAGGAGGCATTCATCATGCTGCAAAAAGGTGCCACGCTCTCAAAGGGGAATGAGTTTCTACTCCCGTTTTTTTCTTGTAAAGAAAAAGTCAGGAGAATGGCGTCCCATTCTGGACCTCAGAAAGCTCAACAAATACCTACAGAAAGTCCTTCTGAATGGTAACTCTCCAGGAGATATTGCAAGTTCTCAACCGTCCAGATTTTATTTCTAGCCTCAATTTACAGGATGCATATTTCCATCTTCCTATACATCCAATACAGCAAAAGCTTCTCCGCTTCACTGTGGCAGGCGCTTACTACCAGTTCAAAGTCCTCCACTTTTGGTCTCTGCTCAGCTCCTTGGGTTTTCACCCAGAGTCTCACTCTTCTGGCAGCACATCTAAGATTTCGGGGTCTGCAAATCCATCCCTTCACCAGACTTCAGAAGCCATATTTATCTGCCTACAACTGTTTCACACTCTAGTGCTCACAGTCAATTACCAGAAATTCATTCTCTCGCCTTCTCAATGGATAACTTTTCTCTGAACTTTGAACACTCTTCAAAAATTGCATTCTTGTCCACCGAAAGGCAAAACAGCATAAGGGTTGCTGGCTCACAAACTATCCAAAAAAGAGTTCACTTCTGTTCGTCTACTCAGATCCTTTCTTTGCGTGATGTCTTCAGCCATTATCCTGGTGCCTCATACATATCTCAGAATGAGACTTTTCTAAGAACAGTTGCATAGGCAATGGCTTCAAGTGACCGGATCATTCGACCTTATACGGATCACTCAGGCCATGAAAAAAGCACTTCCTTGGTAGCAGTCCACCAACAATCTCTCTGTTGGACTGACATTCCTCTCCATCCAAACTTCATTCTCACCACGGATGCCTCACAAGAAGGTTGGGGCACCTTCAGGACCTCCAAGTGAGCGGCAAATGGCGTGTGTCACTCTCCAAGATGCATATCAAAATCCTAGAATTGAGGGCAATTTTCCTAGCTCTTCAGTCGTTTCTTCCAAGGACACAAGCGTCCTCTGTCCTCATACGAACAGACAATACCACCTGCATGCATTACGTCAACAAGCAGGGGGGACGAGGTCTAAGATTTTATCCTTGGAAGTTCAGAAGATCCGGAAATGGGCCTTACAACATCACATCTCCATCAAGGCGGAACATCTTCCGGGTGTCAAGAACAATCTAACAGACACCTTGAGCAGAACCAGTCAGACATGTCATGAGTGGGAACTCAATCAACTGATTCTCGACTCCATATTCCATAGGTTGGGCACACCCAACTTAGATCTCCTCGCCCCTGAACAGAACCGAAAATGCAAAGTCTTCGCCAGCTGGGAACCTCAGAGGATCATGGGGGAATGCGTTTTCGATAAGATGGTCAGGAATCTTTGCTTACGCTTTTTCACCATGCCCTCTTATTTCCAGGATTCTCATGAAGATGAAGAGAAAACTGTCCTGGCTGGTTCATAATCTCTCTGAGTTGGCCGCTCCAACACTGGTTCACGGAGCTCCTTCTGCTCTCAAGAGTCCAAGCCTTATCGCCTTCCAGTGACCACAACCCTATTGACTGTGAGCAAGGGACAAATCCTGAATCTGCATCCAGCCTCTCGGCAGTTGCATGCATGCCTCCTGAATTCAGTGATTCAACGATTTAGAAATCCGTCAGGACTACAGAGATGTTTTGTCTAGAGCCAGAGCTGATTCCACCAACAAACCGTACAGATTGAACTGGAAGCATTTTTGTTCTTGGTGCCTTCAAAACAAAATCCACCTTCTTCTCTCATCTCCATGAAATATTTTGCCTTATCTGCTTTCTCTGCCCAAATTCAGACTAGTGTATACATCTTTTGGGGTTCACCTTGCTGCCATCTCTTGATACAGACTTTCTTCCAATTCTTCATCCCTCTGTTCTTGTCGTATCATCAAACAATTCCTGAAAGGATTATTCAGGACTTTTCCTCCCATTCGACCTCGTCCACCGTAATGGTGTCTTAACATAGGCTTTCACAACTGAGGAAGCCACCATTTGAGCCTATTCACAAAGTAGAGCTCAAATTTCTTACTTGGAAAGTGGCATTGCTTCTGATGGATACATCTGCCTGTGCATTCCTCACCTTTTGAATTACCCCATGCGCAGCATTGCACAGAAACTTTTCACCATAGCTCTCATAGGTCAACAAGGACGTCACAATGGAACAACTCTGCACGCAACTCAATGTGATGTCATTGGAGCCATAAGACTAACCCTGGGCGGAGACCTCCGCTCCGCACACAGAGTGTGCGGAGATTTGCCTTCTCCGCGTTCCGCGGAGAATGAGAACGCATAGAAGGCAAATCTCCGCACACTCTGCAGCAGAGTGGAGTTGGCCAGCCCCCACCTCCCCCCGCAATTATAAAAAGGCATTAAACATTATTAAAAAATAAATGAAAGATCACTTGCCTGGCATGCGGCCTCCTCGAGCTGCCCTCCTCCTCTTCTTCGCCCTATTGGTAATCCTTGTGAAAACTGCGCAGGCGCTAGCGCGCATGTGTATTTCTAAGAAGAAATGCGCATGCGCGGGTGCGCGTGCCTGCACAGTTCTCACAAGGATTAGCAAGATGGCGAAGAAGAAGAGGAGGGCAGCCGGGGACGCCGAATGCCAGGTAAGTGTTTTTTAATTAATTTTCTTATGATGTTTAATGACTTTTTATATTTGGGGGGTGGAGGCTGGTGGCGTAGCGGAGTTTGTTTTCAACTCTGTGTCCCTCCGTGTAGCCCCGCTACGCAAACTACGCCCGGGGTTACATAGGACCTCGTCGGCGTGATGACGTCAGTTCCCTTTTTTCCGCGCCGTCGAAGCGTAATAATTTTTTTCCACTGCTCACCTTTTCTGGGAATTTCTTTGTTGCAGGTTCTGCCTATAATTGTAGCAGTGATCATGGCTACCCAGAAGAAGTTTGGTTTTAAACCTTGCAGGTATTGTGAGGGGTCATATGTCGATTACTGACTCCCATGAGGATAGTTTATGGTGCCTCTCGTCGGACCACGATGTTGAGGGGTGTTCATCATGCAGGCGCATTGATCCAAAGGCATTAAAAGAGAGCGAGGACAAGCTGTTTCTGTCCAAGGTGAAAAAGCATAAAAGGGGCCGGAGGAGGTCGGGATCCAAGTCGTTGACTCCGCATACCTCAAAGTCGTTGAGGAAGCATAAAAAGAAGTGCCGCCATAGATTCAGACAACGGTCATCGAAGGATGAAACACTGAAGTCGGGGTCTACGGTACTCCGACGTCCAGGCAAGGATGAAGTCTCTCCTTCCCCTTTGCCTCAGGTGACTCAGGCCCAGTCTCTGACTTGGAGAGTCTCACTGGCACCCAGAGAAGTGACACCTCCGGCCACTACACCCCCGGCTTCAGTGTCTCCGGCGCTGCAACCAGAGCCAATTAGGCCGCCTCGTCAAGTAGTCTCTGAACCGGCGGTACCAGATCCAATATATCCAGCCTTTCCGGCTCCAGGTATGGGTCTGTCGCATTTCCTAAATGCGATGTTTGGCATGTTTGCCGGAGCAGTTAACCCTCCTGGTGCACAGGTTGGCCCCCTGGGACCACTTTCCTACTCTCTTGGAGGTTTGCCACCTCACTTCTCACAGGCACCTTTCATGCCTTCATGCCAATGGCTCCAGGGAGTTGGCCTCTCCCGATCCAGAGGTTATTGACACCCTTGCAATCCCTGGAAGGAAGAGTGCCGTTGGATGGGTCTTCTCCAGTGCCGTCTAGCTCTGGTTCGGTCCCGACTTGGCCTTGTCCAGCTCCTTTGACTATTCCTGTGGAGCCTCCATCGAAGCTAGTCCCGAAGTCACCTGCGCCACGTCTGGCCCTGCTGACACCGGTCCCAAGGACGAGATCCAGAAGGAAAGCACAAAGGCTGCTGGAGGAGGAATATCAGGAGCAGTAGGAGGAGCTGAAGAGGGTGAGATTGTTGACCCTGTTCAGGAGTTTGAGGGGCTATAGGAGACTAGTGGACTGGACACATCTCCTGAATGGGAGCTCTCCTCACCAAAAGGCCTTCCATTGCAGGAGGTTTCCTCATATCACTCTTTATTAAGGAAGGCAGCGGATCTTCTAGATTTTCCATTACCTACTGCAGAGCTTAAATCCAACATTTTAACAGAAGTGCTTCATTCTCCTTCCGTTTCAGAGCCTCTGCTTCCTTTTAATGAGGCTTTGACTGAGCCTATCTTAGAGGTGTGGCAGAAGCCAATGACTGCCCCTGCGGTGTCCATATCGGTAGCAAGGTGGCTCCAGGAGATCCTGCTTTCCTTTCCACACACCACTCCCCTGAGAGTTTAGTAGTCCAGGCATCATGCTCCACTAAACAGTCTGCAAACTCTTTTCTATCCACGCCTGCAGACAAGGAATCCAAGAGGATGGAGCAGTTGGCAAAGAAAGTGTTTTCTTCGGCCAGTATGGCTCGGAAATAAAAAAAATGTGACATGTTTGCTGTGTCACTATATCCACACTCTGATGGACTCAGCAAGGGAGGTGCTCTCCAAGCTTACTTAGGATGTTCAGGGCCATTTTGCGGAAGTCTATCTAACACCCAAGCTGCGGGCTATCAGGTCATTCAATCAGGATTTGATACTGCGGCCTCTGTCACCAGAGTAATAGGTTCCTCGGGTTGCAATCAGGAGGCATGCTTGGCTAGTGGGGGTCAGGGTTTTCATCTGATGGACAGGCCACGCTATTGGACTTGCCTTTTGATGGATCTTGTCTTTTTGGGGCCTAAAGTGACTCTGCGCTACAGCGCTTTAAAGATAGTAGAGCCACAGCAAGATTGTTGGGTCTTCAATCCCAGCCCTAGGGTTTTGGGTGCCGCATGTTTGGCAGGAACTCATCCTTTCGAGCCAAACGACAGCAGCAGTCACAACAGCAGCAACAGGCAAACCCTCTGTATGGGTCGTACAGAGTAAAAGGTAGAGGTTGTCTGCCTGGCACAGCTTGGCAGCAAGTCTCCTCCTCTTACTCCTCCTTCTCCTCCTCTGCTCCTGCCCCTCCAACTGGTAGCACAGGGAAGCAGCTCTAGATCCCCCATCCCAGAGCATGTTGGTCCTGTGGGGGGACGGGTGCTACATTTTTGACGAAATTGGAGGTCTGTTACTTCAGACCTCTGGATATTAGATCTCGTAGAAAATGGGTATGCCCTTCCCTTCCGGGAGTTTCTCACTCCTTTCCCCCCAAGTCAGGGTTAGAGCTCAGAGGAGCATCTTTTGCTACTACAACAGGACGCTCATTCTTTGCTGCAGAAAGGTGCGATAGAGGTGGTTCCAGAGCAGGAAAGGGGTCAGGGATGCTACTCCAGGTACTTTCTGATCCCTAAAAAAGATGGCCGGTTGAGGCCGATTCTAGACCACAGGGTATTGAATTTTTACCTCAAGCAGGAGATGTTCAAGATATTGACCCTAGCTCAGGTTCTTCTGGTGCTGCAGCAGGAAGACTGGATGCTGTAGATTGATTTGCAGGATGTCTATTTTCACATTTCCATCAAGGAGTAGCATCGGAAGTATCTGCTTTGTACGGTGGGGTCTCAACATTACCAGTTTGCGGTACTTCTGTTTGGTCTTACTTCAGTACCTCGGGTCTTCACAAAGGTGATGGTGGTGGGAGCAGCACATCTCAGAAGGTGGGGGATTCCTGTTTTCCCCTATCTGGATGACTGGCTGCTCAAAGCAAAGTCTCCAGAGATGGTGCTGCATCATTTGCAAGAGACAACGCGTCTGTTGTTCGACTTGGGCTTTTCAGTAAACATACCCAGATCTCACCTGGTGCCCTCTCAGTGCATCCTGTTCATAGGGGCAGTAGTTGACACTACTGTGAGTCGTGCCTTACCGCCTCTGCAGAGGATTCAGGACATCCAGGCTATGATTCCACTTTTTCGCAGCGGGGCAGTTGTTCCCATCCTGAAGGTCAAATGCCTGCTTGGATTTTTTGCTTTCTGCATACTGTTGGTCAGCCATGCATGCTGGCACATGAGGGCCCTCCAGTGGTGCCTCTGCAGACAGTGGTTTCAACACAACTGGGATCTCAAGGAGGTGGTCAGAATCTCCAAACACACTGCAGTGGAGCTGTTATGGTGGAGTGTTTCGGACAATCTGTTTCAAGGGAAGCCGTTCCAACCTCCTCCGGTGGCCACAATGATAACGGATGCCTCCACTCTAGTGTGGGGTGCTCAACTAGGGGATCTGGAGGTCAAAGGCCATTGATTTCCAGAGGAAAGATTGTTTCACATCAATCTTTCAGAGTTGCGGGAGATACGTTTGGCCCACAAGGTCTTTCTTCCCTCCCTTCACGGTCAGTCGATTCAAGTCCTGACGGACAACACTACCGCGATGTAGTACATCAACAAACAGGGAGGAGTAGGGCCATATCGTCTCTGGTCACAGGACCATCAGATTTGCTTGATAGCAAATTATCTGGCAGGAGTGCGGAATGTGCGTGCGGGCAGTCTCAGTCGGCAGTACTTGGCCGATCATGAGTGGCGTTTCCATCCGGAGGTGGTCCATTGAATTTTCAGAATGTGGGGGTTCCTCAATTCGGCCTGTTTGCCACTCACGAACACACACTGCCCGTCGTTTTGCAGTCTTCAGTATCCGATGCGGGGAGCGTTGGGGGATGCGTTTCAGTTAGATTGGGGCTCAGAGCTTCTTTATGCGTTCCCTCCCATACCCTTGATTCCTTGAGTTCTGAGGACGATATGCCAAGACCAGGCCCAAGTCATATTGATCGCACCAGATTGGCCAAGAAGGGTGTGGTACACAGATCTCATTTACCTCTTATCGCACCCTCTGCTTTATCTCCCTTTCAGGGCAGACCTCTCGCAGTCGCAGGGGCAGGTTCTGTACTCCCACCTCCAGAGCCTGCATCTTCATGCCTGGAGATTGAACGGAGCAACCTGAGCTCTTTCTCTCTACTGCTGGTTGTTGTGGATGTTATTGTCTATTCTGGTAGGTGAGACAACCTTGTAAAATGGTGTGGAGAGAGATAGGTTGATCCCTTGCAAGCCCATTTGGCTGATGTTCTTGATAGGGTCTCTCTTTTTGCCCTTGCATAGTTGGCCCTTGACATTCTTAGCGTTTAAAACCATATTTCTGATTGCAATCACCTCCGCTAGGAGGATTAGTGAGCTGCAGGCTCTTAGCTCCAAACCTCCATTTACCTCATGTCATGTGGATAAGATGGTTCCTAGGACCTGAGCTGCTTTCCTGCCTAAGATGGTCACTCCCTTCCACCTAGGGCAATTTTTCACTTTACCCACGTTCCATCCCCCTCCTCAACTTTCTAAGGAGGAGAGACTTCACCACCTGGACCCTAAGTGGGCAGTCAGCTTCTACCCAGACAGGACTAAGGACTTCAGGTTGGACTACCAACTCTTCACTGGTTATGTGGGCAAAACGAAGTGCAAGGCTGTCCACAAAAGAACGCTCTCCAGGTGGATCATCCTCTGCATGAAGATCTTCTACGCCTTGGCCAAGAAGGAGCCTTCTGAAGGTATTCAAGCTCATTCCACCAGAGCGAAGTCTTCTTCAGCTTTAGGTAGATGTGTCCCAGTTGTAGACATCTGCAAGGCGGCAACTTGGCCCTCCCTCCACACTTTCGCAAAGCATTATTGCTTAGACTCAGAGGTGAGGAGGGACGGCCACTTTGCACGTTCTGTGCTGTAACATTGTTTGGTATAGGTAAGCAGGCACCCTCCTCCAAGAGCTGGACTGCTTGGTGATTCAATTCAAAAGGTGAGGAATCTAAAGGCAGATATATCCATCAGGAGAATAAGTTACTTACCTTTGGTAACGTTTTGTTCGAGGCATATGAGCTGCAGATTACACACTATGCATAGATCGCCATCTGGTGTTGGGCCCGGATGTTTGCACTTGTTTTTGTCTTGGAAAGTCTTTGGAAGTCACGAGGTATGTGACTCCTCCTTTGGATCATAGTGCGCATGGGCATCGGCTCTGTGAGAAGTTGGCCTGATATATGATGTCACTAATTCTAGTGTACACCTTTTATCAGTCCAAACAACCCTTATGGTGATTGGTTGTAAAGTCAACCTTATAGACCAGCTATCTTAGTGGTAGCATGGACAAGAGCAGTCTTAGGCTAAACTCTGTATGGCATGTGAAGCCAGCTGTTATACCATTTGTAATCCCTTGAATACCAAATGAAAGGACACCACAACAGATATATATAAAAATAGAATGTAGTCATTCTAGTCAAAATACCCTCAGCACTGTTTATGAGATTCGACTTAAGTACAACACAGTCTTATTTAAGCATACATTAAGTCACACAGGTAAGTAATACAGTTAGGCCCTGGGGCCACGCAAACCATATACTAAGTAAGCGGTATAAGAACCACTGTCAGGAACACAGGATAGGCCTAGGCCTAGGTAATCGCTGGGGCTACACTATACTACCAAAGGTTAGGAAGTGGGAGGCCCAAGGGATTCAGGTGCAGAGTGGAAACACTCACGCGTAATGCGTAAAAGTCAATAGAAATAGTAGTTATTAGAAATTAAGAGTTTTAGGACACTTCTGGAATAGCTAGGAGTTTGAGACTTGGAAACTAGACCCTAGGTTAGTCAATACCCTTGTGAGCACCGGAGTACTCAAGTTACCTAGCCCACGGGCTGCGGGTGCATAGGTGTGAACTTGCGTCGGGTTTCGTCGTTGACTCCTATGGATGCCTGAAGGAAAGTTGCTGACAGGCAGTCAGTGAAGAGTGTCCGGTGGATCCCAAGGATGGAATCAAGAAGGAAGGATACCTGCAAGCTGAAGGGACAGAGTCTAGGTCACCAGCCAGGAGCCGGGAAGGAACCAGGAAGGAACCAGGCGATGTCGTGCAGATGCAGGTGAAGAGGTGAAGATTTTCGCAGCAGCCACGGGTACCAGGAGGCGTTGAGGATGACCAGGACCAGGAGGCGAGCTGTCCCACGAAGGCTCTTGCTGTCGGCGGCGTCGATGTCGAGTTAGGACCCAACAAGCCTTGGCAAGCGGAACCCACACAGAATGGAGGACTTGCTTCTGGTGCAGACCAGGAAGGTCTGGGATGCTTCTCTTTCACAGAGGAGTGAGTGCCAGTCTGGAGGAGCCGGACCAGCAATGTGAAATCAAAGGTTCGTCGTCACAGAGGTCAATAGCCAACGGGCCAGCAACCGGACAACACGTCGAGCAACTCGGGTGCAGAAGGGCCCCACGCAGAACACGTGAAGTGTGGGGAGCTGATCTTCTTTGCAGATGGTGCTCGGGATGGGGGCTTCTCAATTCCCCAAGCACAGCCTCGAGAAAGCCTCAGAAGTCGCGCTAGTCAGTTACTAGCCACTTGTCCCAAGTCGCCGGTCCCACGTCCCTCGTCGCCTCCACGGGTCTCAGCTTTGCTGTAGATGTGGATCTGGTTCAGAGGTGTCTGGAAGTCTCGGCGCTGGTCAGTCTCTGCAGTCGTCCCTCGTAGGATCAGTCGCAAAGCAAGCAGCGGTCGCTGGATGGTGCCTGGTTTCCCAGGGTGGTCACTCCTTGGCCACAAGGGAGATTCTTCAGTCTTCTTCCTGAGGTCGAATGTCGAAGGTCCAGAGTTTCTGTTCAAGTTGCAGATTCAGGATAATCTAATTTGCAGGACTCAGCTACCTAATGATGTACTGGGCTAGTGGGCTGGGCTACCTGCAAGGTCCCTCCTATGGGTGGGACCAGGAAGAGGAGTGGTTACACCCCCTTTCCTTTGTCCAATTTGGCGCCAGAGCTGGGGCTGGAGTGCCCCAGCGCCGGTTTGAACTGGACTATGCATGGGACACCTTGTGTGCCCCAGGCAGTGTCTAGTTTCTTTCATCCCTCCCTGCCCCAATACACTAAGTCCTGTCTGGGGTGGTGCTCGCACCTCCCAAGGCAGGAAACCTATTGTCCAAGCCTCCCTTGCTGGAAGGACTCCCAGCAGCAGGAGGTCAGACTTGTGTCTGTGGCAGCTGTAGGAAGGTGGATATCTGACTATGGTTACCCCCAACTTTTTGCCTAGTGTCTAGCTGGTTTTTCGACTTAGTTGGCCTGAGATCCTGCCATTCAGGGTCTCAGGCTGTCTGCTCTCTCTGTAAAATGGACTCCATGTACCCTAGGTACATAACCAATTGGTAAGGATCACCTTATTGGACCCTGTACAGTGTACCCTAGGTACCCAGGGCATAGGTGTACCCTAGGCCTCCCAGGGGCTGCAGCATGTATTATGCCACCCCTGGTCTGGCCTTCCAATCAGACACAACTGGCTGATCACTCAGCTGGGGCAAGGTCGTGTAATCACCCCTTGCTTAGGTGTAGTATTCCTATACCTAACTTACATATAGACACATGTGTACCTATCAGTCACTCCTATGGCAGGCCTTGACAATCCTGGAGGCAGAGTGCTTGGTAACATGTGAGATGGTGCTCTAGCATGAGCTGAGCCTGTCTGCAGCTTTCGGAACCTTGTCCTTATAGCTGTTCTATGATATAGCCTACCATATACTCTTAAAGTGCCTTATAATCTTAGACGGTTATGGTAACTATGGTTTGGCTTTATCAAAACATGTCGTGTAAGGTGTCTAACACTCGGGAATAATACCCCCATGCCATTTCTGGACATGAGAATATTATTCCCCCCTTCTAGAGGGAAAGACATGTTAAAATCATACTTCAACTGTTAGCCTCTGACCAAAGCCTCAGCATCACAAAATGGATGCTGCTGCCACGACACAAGTCTGACCTCCTGCAGCTGGGAGTGATCCCAGCCAGGGAGGCCTGGACAATAGGTTTCCTGCTTGGGGAGGTGCTAGCACCTCCCCAGACAGCCTTTAGTGTATTGGGGCAGGGTGGGCTGAAAGGAATGAGACATGCCTGGGGCACACAAGGTGTTCCTTGCATAGTCCAGTTCAAACCGGCGCTGGGGCACTCCAGCCCCAGCTCTGGCGCGAAACTGGACAAAGGGAAGTGGGTGTAACCACCCCCTCCCAGGTCCCACCCATAAGGCGTGACCTAGCAGGTATCCCAGCCCCCCAGATTAGTATAAGAGTGGGAGTTGGGCCTCAAGACTTTAGATTATCCTGAACCTGCAAAACTGAACAGAAACTCTGGACCTTCGACATTCGACGAAAGAAGAAGACTGAAGAATCTCCCTTGTAGCCAAGGAGTGGCTACCCTGTGCAAACAGGCACCATCAAGTGACTACCCTTTGCTTTGTGAAACGTTCGACGAGGAACCGACTGCAGAGCCCGACCAGAGCCTTGATTTCCAGACTTCTCCGACCCTCATCCACATCTGCAGCAGAGCTGAGATCCGTGGAGGCGACGAGCGACGTGGGACCGGCTACCTGGGAAAAGTGGCTAGTAACTTACAGCGCAGCTTCTGAGGTACCCTCGAAGTTGTGCACCGGGGATCGAGAAGCCCCAACCCCAAGCACCATCTGCACCGAAGACCAGCCCCCCACACTCCACGAGTCCTGCGTGGGGCCCTTCAGCATTTTCCTGCTTGCCGCGTCTGTCCGGTTGCTTGCCCGCTGGCTAGTGGCCTCTGTGACGACGCTCCCTGAAATCTTCTGCGCTGGTTTGGCTCCTCCAGACTGGCTCCCGCTTCTCTGCAAAGAAGAAGCACCCCAGACCTTCCTGGTCTGCACCAGAAGCAAGTCCCTTGTTCTTCGTGGGTTCCGCTTGCCAAGGCTTGGTGAGTCCTAGTCCAACTTCGACGCCGCCGACAGCAAGAGCCTTCTTGGGACAGCTCGCCTCCTGGTCCTGGTCGTCCTCGACGCTTCCTGGTCCTCCTGGCTGCAGCGACAAGCTTCACCTTCACCTGCAACTCTTCACGACATCGCCTGGTTCCTTCCTGGTTCCACGTGGTCACTGGCTAGTGACCTTGACTCTGTCCCCCTCTGCTTGCAGGTTACTTCTCTTCTTGATCCCAGCCTTGGGATCCACCGGACACTCTTCACTGACTGCCTGTCAGCATCTTTCTTCAGGCATCCATAGGAGTCGACGACGAAAACGACGCATCTTCACCCCTATGCACCCGCAGCCTGTGGGCTAGGTAACTTGGGTACTCCGGTGCTCATCAGGATAGTGACTATCCTAGTGTCTAGTTTTCAAGTCTCAACTTCCTAGCTACTCCGGAAGTGTCCTAAATCTATCTATTTCTAAACTGTAACATTCCTATTGACTTGTACGCATTACGCGTGAGTGTTTCCACTCTGCACACGAATCCCGTGGGCCTCCCACTTCCTAACTAACGCTAGTGTAGTGTAGCCCCAGCGATTCCCTAGGCCTAGGCCTATTCTATTTCCGTGACAGTGGTTCTTATACCACTTCTTTAGTATATGGTTTGCGTGGCCCCTAGGGCCTAACTGTATTACTTACCTGTGTGACTTACTGTATGCATTAATAAGACTGTGTTGTACTTACCTCTAAACTCATAAAGAGTGCTGAGGGTTTGCTTAGAATAAATACACTTTATTTTATATATATATCTGTTGTGGTGTCCTTTCATTTGGTATTCAAGGGATTATATATGGTATCACAGCTGGCTTCACATGCCATTCAGAGTTTAGCCTAAGACTGCTCTTGTCCATGCTACCACTAGGATAGCTGGTCTATAAGGTTGACTTTACAACCAATCACCATAAGGGTATTTGGACTGATATAAGGTGTACACTATAACTAGTGACATCATACATCAGGCCAACTTCTCACATTGGTGGCAGCGGTGGGATCTGAGCTTGCTGTTGTAATACCATTGTAATCTTGAGATACGAAATTGAAAGATCACACAGATATTGTCTAGGTACATATAACATAGTTTATAATACTTAAGTCCTACTGGACTTAGTAGTTGTAGGTTGAAGGGAGTAACACACCCTGACTACAACTACTAGAGAGGTTTAGTAGATACAACTAGTGTAGGTAGGTGCACACACCACACCCTCACTAGAATCATGCCCCTGGATGGAGATCACACTGATACTCCCTCAGGAGAGGAGAATCCTAGACAGGTTCCCTCTAGGTATGATGCATTCACATTCCAGGAGATGAGACAATTGTGTACCTCCAGAGGAATAAAACAGGGTGCAAACCCTACCCTTAGACAGCTAGTGGAGCTTCTGGAGGCCTATGATGCTGATAGAGCTGCCAGGGATGGTGCCATAGCTGTAGGTAAGGGTCTACCCACCACAGATGAGTCAGATGGGACTTCAGAGGAAGAGGTAGACAGCCAGAGCCAAGTAAGGAGACTTAGCCAGGCTAACTTAAGCTTACATGGGAGTTTGCATGGGGTCCCCCCATACAGACCCACAAGTAGGCATTCACAGAGAAACAGGAGGGACAGATCCCCTTCAGGGGAATCCATCCACTCCCATGTCTCTAGCATCTCTAATGCTTCCTCTCACAGGGGAATGACTTCACCTGAGAGAAAGGAGCATAAAGCCAGAATGAGGGAAGCTAATCTGAGGATTCAGAGGGAAGAAATTGCCCTTGCCAAAGAGAAGCTTGCTCTGGCCAGAGAGCAAAAATTGTGTGGGTCAGAACCCACTGGTGGCAGCAACATTCCTAGAGATAGGGATAGGTCTTATGACCATAGAAACCTAAGCAAGATAGTCCCCCCATATCAGAATGGGGATGACATCCACAAATGGATGACTGCTTTGGAGAGGGCCTGCAAAGTACAGCAGGTACCCCAAAGTCAATGGGCAGCTATCTTGTGGCTCTCCTTTTCTGACAAAGGTAGAGACAAGCTCCTCGCAGTCAGTGATGAGGATGCAAACAATTACAAAGTCCTGAAGAGTGCTCTGATAGATGGGTTTGGCTTAACCACTGAGCAATATAGGTTGTTGTTCAGAGACACCCAGAAGACACAGACACAGGACTGGTCTGATTTTGTGGATTGTGCCACTAAGGCTTTGGAAGGTTGGTTAACTGGCAGCAAGGTGCAGGACTATACAGGATTGTACAACTTGATTATGAGGGAGCAGATCCTTAGTAATTGTCAGAACCAGCTTCTCCATCAACACCTGGTAGACTCAGATTTGACCTCTCCCCAAGAATTGGGAAAGAGGGCAGATAAATGGGTCAGGACCAGGATTAGGCCTAAAAATCAGGGTGGTGACCAAAAGAAAGATACCACCAAGCCTCAAGAGAAGGGTGGGGATAAAGCAAAAGAGAAATCTTCCTCAGGGCCCCAAAACTCCACACAGGGTGGTGGGTCCCAAGCTCCCTCCTCTACCACAGTTAAAAAGCCTTACTGCCATGTGTGTAAAACACCTGGGCATTGGAAAACTGACAGCAGTTGTCCACAGGCTAAAAACAAAACTGTTCCTCCAACTACTCCTGTCACACCACCTATTACTGTCAGCAGTAATCCCCCAGGTGGTGGGAGTGCCCCCAAAAATTTGGTTGGGTTTTCTTGGGGAACACAGGGGGATCCTGGCTTAGCCAATTCCCCTGCAGCAGCTACTCTTGTCTGTGATGGTGGCATGGGGTTTGCCAACTTCACTGCCTGTCCCAACACTTTGGGTAGGTACAGACAGGAACCCTACATCAATGGTAGAAAAGCTGAGGCCTACAGAGACACTGGAGCTAGCATCACTATGGTGGCCCATAGGCTAGTTCCCTCTGAGCAGCTTTTGCCTGGTTTCTCATACCAGGTAACTAACATTGATGGCAAACAGAACAGTCATCCCATGGCAGAGGTATGTCTCAGCTGGGGAGGTGTCACTGGCCCTAAAAGGGTGGCAGTGTCTCCAACCTTGCCTGTGGACTGCTTGCTGGGGAATGACTTAGAACTCTCAGCTTGGGCTGGAGTTGAACAAGACACCCATTCTAAAATGGTAGGCCTTTCCAAAAAGGGTAGTGGGGTTGTGCCCCTGTCCAAGTAGCTTTCCTCCCTGAAAAGGTTGGAAGGGCAGTGGTAGCCACAGCCCAGGCACAGACAGACTTCCCTGTAGAAATTGGCAGAGCTGTGACAGTCACAGCTCAAACACAAACTGAGTGCCTTCCTGAAAAGGTTGGCAAGGCTGTAATGGTCTCAGCCCACACTCAGACTGATATAGGTGTAGTGAAGCCTGAAACTATGGATCACTCCACACAAACAGAGAGTAGTGGGGAGGAAGAAAAGTCTCCCTCTCCCCAGACATTAGGAAAAGGTCAGCCTCCTCAGGGATCTGACCTCACCCCTTGTGAAGGAACTGCCCCAGAGGTAGCCAGGCCTGGCCTGGCAGAGCCTCTGATGTCAGTGGCCCCTTCCAAGGTGGGACCCAGTCTGGTGCAGGTAGCCTGCCTCTCTCTACCCTGCCTCAGTCAGCCCAGGGCTGCAGAGGTCAGGGAGGCCAGTGGACCCCAAGAGGGCCCCTGTCCACAAGAACCCCCCCTTCAAAAGAATGAGGATTGCCTGGTTAGTTGCCCTAGCCAGGTGATGGGTAAAAACATTCCTGAGGGATCCCCTTCACAGGTAGTTAGGGACCTCCCCCAGAGGGATTCTGTTGGGCACAGGCAAACATGGGACCTTAGGGCCCCAAACCTGACCTGTCCCTCCAGTAAGCCCACAAGAGGGACCCAGCCTCCAGCGTTAGGTAGCCAGAGGCTGACCCTGAGAGCACAGTGCAACTCAGTTAGAGAAAGAAAGGCATCCATGGTGGAGGATGATTGGAGGAAGCTGAGGCCTCACTTTGAGGACACTCACTTCAGTACTCCATCTCAACACCAGCCTTTTACTTTGCAAAGACACACCAAAGGTAGAGATTCCCTATGGTGGAGACCCTATGATATCTTTAGGATGAGGGATTGCTTAGTGGACCATGAGACAGGGGGTAACCATGCCAGTGCTGGTTCTTCCTTATATGGCCACTCAGGCAATAGAGGCTTACCTTGTCAAGGCCAGCCTTATCTCCTTTCGTTTGGGGGGGGGTTGTGTAGGAAGGTGGATATCTGACTATGGTTACCCCCAACTTTTTGCCTAGTGTCTAGCTGGTTTTTCGACTTAGTTGGCCTGAGATCCTGCCATTCAGGGTCTCAGGCTGTCTGCTCTCTCTGTAAAATGGACTCCATGTACCCTAGGTACATAACCAATTGGTAAGGATCACCTTATTGGACCCTGTACAGTGTACCCTAGGTACCCAGGGCATAGGTGTACCCTAGGCCTCCCAGGGGCTGCAGCATGTATTATGCCACCCCTGGTCTGGCCTTCCAATCAGACACAACTGGCTGATCACTCAGCTGGGGCAAGGTCGTGTAATCACCCCTTGCTTAGGTGTAGTATTCCTATACCTAACTTACATATAGACACATGTGTACCTATCAGTCACTCCTATGGCAGGCCTTGACAATCCTGGAGGCAGAGTGCTTGGTAACATGTGAGATGGTGCTCTAGCATGAGCTGAGCCTGTCTGCAGCTTTCGGAACCTTGTCCTTATAGCTGTTCTATGATATAGCCTACCATATACTCTTAAAGTGCCTTATAATCTTAGACGGTTATGGTAACTATGGTTTGGCTTTATCAAAACATGTCGTGTAAGGTGTCTAACACTCGGGAATAATACCCCCATGCCATTTCTGGACATGAGAATATTATTCCCCCCTTCTAGAGGGAAAGACATGTTAAAATCATACTTCAACTGTTAGCCTCTGACCAAAGCCTCAGCATCACAAAATGGATGCTGCTGCCACGACACAAGTCTGACCTCCTGCAGCTGGGAGTGATCCCAGCCAGGGAGGCCTGGACAATAGGTTTCCTGCTTGGGGAGGTGCTAGCACCTCCCCAGACAGCCTTTAGTGTATTGGGGCAGGGTGGGCTGAAAGGAATGAGACATGCCTGGGGCACACAAGGTGTTCCTTGCATAGTCCAGTTCAAACCGGCGCTGGGGCACTCCAGCCCCAGCTCTGGCGCGAAACTGGACAAAGGGAAGTGGGTGTAACCACCCCCTCCCAGGTCCCACCCATAAGGCGTGACCTAGCAGGTATCCCAGCCCCCCAGATTAGTATAAGAGTGGGAGTTGGGCCTCAAGACTTTAGATTATCCTGAACCTGCAAAACTGAACAGAAACTCTGGACCTTCGACATTCGACGAAAGAAGAAGACTGAAGAATCTCCCTTGTAGCCAAGGAGTGGCTACCCTGTGCAAACAGGCACCATCAAGTGACTACCCTTTGCTTTGTGAAACGTTCGACGAGGAACCGACTGCAGAGCCCGACCAGAGCCTTGATTTCCAGACTTCTCCGACCCTCATCCACATCTGCAGCAGAGCTGAGATCCGTGGAGGCGACGAGCGACGTGGGACCGGCTACCTGGGAAAAGTGGCTAGTAACTTACAGCGCAGCTTCTGAGGTACCCTCGAAGTTGTGCACCGGGGATCGAGAAGCCCCAACCCCAAGCACCATCTGCACCGAAGACCAGCCCCCCACACTCCACGAGTCCTGCGTGGGGCCCTTCAGCATTTTCCTGCTTGCCGCGTCTGTCCGGTTGCTTGCCCGCTGGCTAGTGGCCTCTGTGACGACGCTCCCTGAAATCTTCTGCGCTGGTTTGGCTCCTCCAGACTGGCTCCCGCTTCTCTGCAAAGAAGAAGCACCCCAGACCTTCCTGGTCTGCACCAGAAGCAAGTCCCTTGTTCTTCGTGGGTTCCGCTTGCCAAGGCTTGGTGAGTCCTAGTCCAACTTCGACGCCGCCGACAGCAAGAGCCTTCTTGGGACAGCTCGCCTCCTGGTCCTGGTCGTCCTCGACGCTTCCTGGTCCTCCTGGCTGCAGCGACAAGCTTCACCTTCACCTGCAACTCTTCACGACATCGCCTGGTTCCTTCCTGGTTCCACGTGGTCACTGGCTAGTGACCTTGACTCTGTCCCCCTCTGCTTGCAGGTTACTTCTCTTCTTGATCCCAGCCTTGGGATCCACCGGACACTCTTCACTGACTGCCTGTCAGCATCTTTCTTCAGGCATCCATAGGAGTCGACGACGAAAACGACGCATCTTCACCCCTATGCACCCGCAGCCTGTGGGCTAGGTAACTTGGGTACTCCGGTGCTCATCAGGATAGTGACTATCCTAGTGTCTAGTTTTCAAGTCTCAACTTCCTAGCTACTCCGGAAGTGTCCTAAATCTATCTATTTCTAAACTGTAACATTCCTATTGACTTGTACGCATTACGCGTGAGTGTTTCCACTCTGCACACGAATCCCGTGGGCCT
The DNA here is from genome assembly GCF_964204655.1 of Triturus cristatus. NCBI lineage: Eukaryota > Metazoa > Chordata > Amphibia > Caudata > Salamandridae > Triturus > Triturus cristatus. The sequence continues at coordinate 63,181,959 of NC_140593.1, read as the reverse complement.
CCCACTTCCTAACTAACGCTAGTGTAGTGTAGCCCCAGCGATTCCCTAGGCCTAGGCCTATTCTATTTCCGTGACAGTGGTTCTTATACCACTTCTTTAGTATATGGTTTGCGTGGCCCCTAGGGCCTAACTGTATTACTTACCTGTGTGACTTACTGTATGCATTAATAAGACTGTGTTGTACTTACCTCTAAACTCATAAAGAGTGCTGAGGGTTTGCTTAGAATAAATACACTTTATTTTATATATATATCTGTTGTGGTGTCCTTTCATTTGGTATTCAAGGGATTATATATGGTATCACAGCTGGCTTCACATGCCATTCAGAGTTTAGCCTAAGACTGCTCTTGTCCATGCTACCACTAGGATAGCTGGTCTATAAGGTTGACTTTACAACCAATCACCATAAGGGTATTTGGACTGATATAAGGTGTACACTATAACTAGTGACATCATACATCAGGCCAACTTCTCACAGCAGCAGCATCCATTTTGTGATGCTGGGGCTCTGGTTAACTTTAACCGGGTAAGTAGGTTTCAACATGTCTTCTCCCTCTAGAAGGGAGGAATAATATCCTCAGTGCCAGAAATGGTATGGGGTATTATTCCAAAGCGTTAGACACCTTACACGACATGTTTTGATAAAGCCAAACCATAGTTACCATAACCGTTTAAGATTATAAGGAACTTTAAGAGTATATGGTAGGCTATATCATAGAACAGCTATAAGGACATGGTTCTGTGAGCTGCAGACAGGCTCAGCTCATGCTAGAGCACCATCTCACATGTTACCAAGCACTGTGCCTCCAGGATTGTTAAGGCCTGCCATAGGAGTGGCTGATAGGTACACATGTGTCTATATATAAGGTAGGTATAGGAATACTACACCTAAGCAAGGGATGATTACACGACCTTGCCCCAGCTGAGTGATCAGCCAGTTGTGTCATAATGGAAGGCCAGGCCAGGGGTGGCACAATACATGCTGCAGCCCCGCGCAGGCCTAGGGTACACCTATGCCCTGGGTACCTAAGGTACTCTATACAGGGGCCAATCAGGTGATCCTTACCAATTGGGTTATGCACCTAAAGTACATAGTATGAATTAAGAGTGAGAACAGCTGGGCTGTGGGTCTGATTGGCAGGCCCACAGCCACATCTAAGTCGAAAACCAGTGAAGCAAAAGCAAAAAGTGGGGGTGAACATAGAAAGCAGACCCTACTCTCCTACAGGCTCCATCCTCAGATTGTTTTTTCCGCCATCGGGCTCGGATGTGTTCTTGCGTTCCAGTTCGGAACCGTTAACGGTTTTCTCTTTCGATGCGCAATTCTTCCCTTCTCGACGGTATTGTTTCGATCGCGTTTTCCAATCATACGCGACCCTTCAACTTCGAAGTCTTCGATTCCGGTCGTCGACGAAGGCCTTCGGGCCTACCTGGGCCTCCTCTCCGGCTCATGGAAAGGACGCAATTCAAAAAGTGTCCTCGATGTGGGTCGAAGTTTCCCCACACCGACCTACATGAGGTGTGCAACCTCTGCCTCTCACCGGAGCACGAGGCCAGAGACTGTCCAGCTTGCGCCTCTTTCCGCTCCAAGAAAACGATCCGGGACCGACGAGCTCGAAGAACAATGGCACGCTCGTCATCTTCGATCCCCGACGACATCTTTCAAGAGGGTGTCAATGTTACGGAGCAGGGTCGGATCGAAGAAGCCATCATCAGCGCCTCCAAAGGAGATGATTCTGACGTCGAAGACATCACTCCAGCTCAAAGGGCCGTGAGTACAGACGTCGACCCCGACCCACACCCCTCGACACTATCAAAAAAGGCTTCAATCAATCAATCAATCAAGACATTTATATCGCGCACTACTCACCCGGAGGGGTCTCAAGGCGCTTGGGGAGGGGGGTCTGCTACTGCTCGAACAGCCATGTCTTGAGCTGTTTCCTGAAAGCGAGGTGGTCCTGGGTCAGCCGAAGATGGATGGGCAGAGAGTTCCATGTCTTGGCCGCCAGGTAGGAGAAGGATATTCCTCCGGAGGTGGCTCTCTGGATGCGAGGGACGGCCGCGAGGGCGAGGCGTGCGGATCGTAGCTGGCGGGTGGGCGTGTAGAAGGTGAGGCGGTCGTTGAGGTATCTTGGGCCCAGGTCGTGGAGAGATTTGTGTGCGTGGGTGAGGAGTCTGAACGTGATCCTCTTGTTGACAGGGAGCCAGTGCAGGTCTCTCAGGTGGCTCGAGATGTGGCTGCGTCGGGGGACGTCTAGGATGAGTCGGGCGGAGGCGTTCTGGATGCGCTGAAGTCGTTTCTGAAGCTTGGCTGTCGTTCCGGCGTAGAGGGTGTTCCCGTAGTCTAGTCTGCTGGTGACGAGGGCCTGGGTGACCGTCTTCCTGGTCTCGGTCGGTACCACCTTCACCTTCGGGCCCAGGTGCACACCGAGACACTGCTTCCCATGCTCCGCCTTCGCGCCCGGTAAAGAAGCCTATTAAGCCTTTAGGCGACTCGGGCTCGAGTCAGCCTACCCTCGGTACCGAAAAACAAACTCAGGCACCGAAGAAGAAGACGTCCTCGTCCTCATCCATGCCGACCACTGCTTCGACATCAAAGCACTCGGCGTCGAAGGCTAGCACTGGTTTCTCAGCACCGACAACACCCTCGGAGCTGACTAAAAATCGCCCACCAAAAAGCCCTGATTCTACGAAGCCAAAGACCTCGGAACCGAAAAAACAGCAACCGGTTCCATCCGATAAAGACACTTCAAAACTACATGGTTCCAAACCTAGAACCGCTACCGAGTCGACGCCGAAAAAACTTACGGCACCGAAGCCCTCGAATCCGAAGGATCTGTCTCCCACAGATGAACTGTTTCATCCAGATCCTACCCAAAAGACTCTTGTGAAGGATCCTAAGACTGGTCATTTAATGCTTAGCATCAAGAAAAGACCCCAGGAAATGCCTGTGCCCGCACCACCACCAAAGAAGAGAGACTTTGCTACCTCTCCATTAAGGATCTCTTCTCCTCTTCATCTTCCTCCTCCTCCTCCCCCACCACACCGCTCTCCTACACCATCACCTACCCCACTAGATGATGATGATGATGACAACACCTCAGATGATGCAGGGGGAGGTGGATACGATCAACCCCTTGGGGACCCTACCCCTACTGGCTCCCCTGACCCCTGGGATGATTATAGTGTCCCAGACGTCCCTTACACCCCACAGGATGATATTTATCCCTCCAGGCCTTCTCCTCCAGAGGACAATATCTGCTTCAACCAGCTCCTTCACAGAGCTGCCCAATACCATGGGGTTGTCCTGCATACAGACCCAGTAGAGGAGGATTTTCTTATGGACACCTTCGATACCACACAAAGGTCCACCTCAACTCTGCCCATGCTTAAAGGGGTCATTAAGCATGCACCAGAGATCTTAAAAGACCCAGTTAGAGCTTGAGTCATCAACCCGAGAATAGAATGAAATGAAATGAAATGAAAGAAATTTATAAAGCGCGAGCAGCTGCCCTGAGGCGTCCAGGCGCTAAAGAATAGAATGAACCTTCTGCTGAGGATGGTCAGAGGAGTGAGTTGTTATTAATTAAAAAGAAAGGTTTTTAACTGTTTACGGAAAGTTTGTAAATTGGAGTTGGACCTTAGATATAAAGGAAGGGAGTTCCATAGTTTGGACGCATTGTAGGAAAAAGATCGACCTACTACTCTAGGTCTTCGTATCTGGGGGACAACGGTTAGGAAGGCTTGAGAAGAGCGAAGCTCTTTCTTGGGATGATAAGAGGTGACCAGTGAGTGGTTAATTACGGGTCCAGATTTCCAGAAAGCTTGGTGAGTAATGCACATGCCTTAAACCTAATTCTTTCTCTGACAGGGAGCCAGTGCAGAGTTTTTAGACCCGGCCCTATCGGAGTTCTGCGGGGGATTCCAAGAAGTGTGTGGGCTGCACAGTTTTGGATCCGCTGTAGTTTATTCAGGCAGTATTCAGGAGCCCCTAGATACAAAGCGTTGCTGAAGTCTATACGGGACTGAATCAAGCCCTGAATAACTACCTGTTTGGCCTCGAAAGGAAGAAGTGGGAGGATTTTTTTCATCATCCTGATGAGCCCAAAACATGTTACTGATAGTTTGGTGACTTGTGTATTAAATGTTAGGGATTTATCTAGCCATATTCCGAACCTTTTTATATTATCTCTGGGAATAGGAGGGGCACCTAGGCTGGGGGGCCTCAGTAGTTCTAAGGTGGAGGGGGCCGATGGCCCGAGAAGCATGAGCTCGGTTTTATCCCCATTGAGCTTTAAGCATGACTTCGTCATCCAACTCTTTATCTGCTCCAGGCAGGAAAACAAGCTGGTCTGTGCTTGCTGACTATTCTTGTGCGCAAGCGAGAACACTAGTTGGGTGTCATCCGCATAAGTGATGATCTTAATACCATGCGGGCGAACAATCCCTGCCAGTGGTCTCATATATGCGTTGAATAATGTGGGGCTTAATGAAGAGCCCTGCGGTACCCCGCAATCCAGAGGCTTGCTTGAGGAGACTAGAGCTCCTTCAAAGACTCGGAAGGTATGATCTTTTAAAAAGGAGGTAATCCATGCTAGTGCTTCTCCTGATATCCCTAGACTCAGGAGGCGGCGAAGGAGGATTTTATGGTTCACCGTATCAAAGGCGGCGCTCAGGTCCAGGAGGATCACTGCCACTGATCCCCCCTGATCTAGGATCCGCCTTGCTTCCTCTGTGACTGCCACCAAAGCTGTCTCCGTACTGTGTTTAGGGCGAAAGCCCGTCTGGGTGGAGTCCAGCAGATGATTACTCTCGAAAAACCTGGTTAGAGAAGTGTTGATGTGTTTTTCGAGGACCTTACTTGCCCAAGGGAGCAGTGAGATAGGGCGGTAGTTGTTGAGGTTGCCAGGATCGAGGTTGGATTTCTTCAAGAGTGCTCGAACTCTGGCATGTTTCCAGGTTGATGGGACTGTGCTGGTCACTATTGAAGAGTTCAATAAATCCAGTAATGTGGGAAGGATTACCTGGCTGACCGAGGCCAGCATATTCGGTGGTGCAGGGTCGCATGGAGAGCCAGATTTTATTTGGTGCATCAAAGACTCGAGTGTTACTGAGTCTAATTGTGGGAAGTGGGCTAAGATGTTATGAGGCAATTCCTCTGTTTCAGCTACTGGATCATGTCCTTGGAGGAGTAGATCCGAGTCCATGCCCGGTAAAGATGTATAGATTTTATTTACTTTAAGAAAAAAGAAATCAGCCAGATCGTTACATCGGGAGGATATATTGGAGTTGGCAATTAGTGGGGATGGAAGCGTAGTTAGGCTTTTTACCACTTGGAAGATTTCTTTAGATTTACATTTGGCTGACATTATTTTGTTATTATAATAGATTGATTGGGTCAGTTTTATTGCTGATTTGTAGGCTCCAATAGCTTCCCTGTAGGTGGCTTTGTCCGTAGCAGTGTAGCTTAGATGCCACTTCCTTTCTAGCCTCTTACAAATGCGCTTTTTGTCTCTGAGTTCTTCTGAATACCAGGGTGCTGTTTTCTGATGTCTTTTGGAGTTAGTGGTGCAGGGCGGTGATATGGTATCTAGTGAGTTCATGATCCAATTGTCGTATTCACTGTTTCCTTTAGAGGGATTGCCGTTAAGCACAGGCCTGGTTTTGGTGAGAAGGTTGGTCCAGTCATCCAGACATAATTTGGACCAATTCCTCATTCTGCGGGGAGCATGGGAGGGTGATACGCATTTGTACGAAGTCCAAGTGAGAGGGATCAAAAAGTGGTCAGTCCATGGGAGACGACTAATAGTGCCACATGTTAGCTGTGGGCAATTGCTAAAAACAGGATCTAATAAATGGCCTTTTATGTGTGTAGGGGAGGGGATAAGCTGCACTAGTTCAACTGCCTCTAAACTGGCCATCATCTCTGTGGCGACACTATCCTGTGTGTTATCAAAATGTATATTAAGGTTGCCCAATAATGTGAAGTTTGCGGGTGAAATAGTTAGTTCGGCCACAGCAGAAAGTAACGCTGTCTGGAACTGTTTGAGTGCTCAAGGGGGGCGATAGATGAGAATGCCAGTGAAGCTTTTGTTAGGGGAGAGTGCAATGACAAAGTACATACTCTCACAGTCTGCGATGGACTCCCTCCGGTAGCGATAGGAGTAAATGTCTTTATAAATAATAGCAAGCCCCCCACCTTTCCCCTGGGCACGGTCCAGGCGGGCGATCTGATAGCCTGGTATGAGGGCTTGTACCAGGTCAGGGTCTGAAACCTGAGTGAGCCATGTTTCAGTTAAAAAGACTATGTCCGGCATGTGCTCACTCAACAGCATTGATATTTCCAAGCTGTGTTTGGGTAGGGATCTACAATTTAAGAGAAACATATGGTAGACCCACAGTTCTTCTTTGCGAGGAGAGCTAATGAGCTCTGTCTTACAATGTGGGCACAAATGAGGAATCTCCAGGGGATGAAACTCTTGGCAATAGTTAGGTGTTACGGTGTTCCTCAGCTGGTAGAAACATTCAAAGCTATATTGTCCCCTTGTTCCCAGACAAGGGGGGAAAAAGGTTAGGGCGTGGCCCCTTGCCCCGGTCTGCCGCGAACAGGCGCAGATGGGCTTGCTTTTGGCGCGCCTTCGGTGCGCCGGCGGCGCACCGGCTGCGCGCGTCCGATGCGCGGCCAGGGGAGGCACATTATTTAAAGGGAGGGGGGTGTGGCCTCACGGCAGTGGGCGTGGCCTGTGGGCTTCCCTAGGAATGGCGTCGATGGATTCTCCAGCCCGCAGCAGCGCTTCGATCAGGTGCGCGAGGAGAACCGAGCAGATTCGGAAGGTAAATGACCAGGGGTCAGTGAAGCACTACACAAGTTAAAACAGTTACAAGTTTAAAAAAAAAAAATAGCAAGCATTACCCCCGGCTTCCGCCTCAGGGGTTGGTTCAAACTAATGCGCGTGTTGAGAAGGAGGCGCGGCTTATCTAGTTATGGGGGGCGTGGCCTCACGGCAGTGGGCGTGGCCTGTGGGCTTCCCCAGGAATGGCGTCGATGGATTCTCCAGCCCGCAGCAGCGCTTCGATCAGGTGCGCGAGGAGAACCGAGCAGATTCGGAAGGTAAATGACCAGGGGTCAGTGAAGCACTACACAAGTTAAAACAGTTACAAGTTTTTTTAAAAAAAATAGCAAGCATTACCCCCGGCTTCCGCCTCAGGGGTTGGTTCAAACTAATGCGCGCGTTGAGAAGGAGGCGCGGCTTATCTAGTTATGGGGGCGTGGCCTCACGGCAGTGGGCGTGGCCTGTGGGCTTCCCCAGGAATGGCGTCGATGGATTCTCCAGCCCGCAGCAGCGCTTCGTTCAGGTGCGCGAGGAGAACCGAGCAGATTCGGAAGGTAAATGACCAGGGGTCAGTGAAGCACTACACAAGTTAAAACAGTTACCAGTTTTTTTTTAAAATAGCAAGCATTACCCCCGGCTTCCGCCTCAGGGGTTGGTTCAAACTAATGCCTAACTAAGAAAAGAAGTATAAAGCTGCTCCTACTGACCCAGTATACATTAAAGGCCCCGCACCACTAGACTTCTTGGTAGTCTCTAATGCAAGGAAGAGAGCCAATTCCCAAACATCAGGTGACACACCACCACCAGATAAGGAATCAAAACTCCTAGATGCCTCTGGCAAACGCACAGCGTCACAGGCAGCAAACATTTGGCGCATTGCTAATACCCAAGCACTGTTAGCCAGGTATGACAGGGCACATTATGATGTGCTTGAATCCATAATGCAGCACCTCCCTGACAGATATAAAAACAGGGCCAATGAACTCATCCAGGAGGGTAAAACCATCACTAACACCTCCATCCGTTGTGCCCTAGATGTATCAGATACCGCCTCAAGTGCAATAAACACCAGTGTCCTTTTGCGCAGGCATGCCTGGTTACGCATATCAGGTTTTAAACCCGCAGTCCAGAGTTCTATACTCAATTAGCCTTTTGATGAGCAACACCTATTTGACCCCAATGTGGACGTATCCCTTGAGAAAAAGAAAAAGGATACAGACACCGCCAAATCTATGGGAGCCTTGCAGTCGCAAGCTCCCAGACGGTCCTTTCGTCGCTCATCCTTCAGAAGCACCCATAGAGGCTACTCCTCTGACAGCCCCTCCACCTCTTACAAGGCTCCCACCCAATCCACCTTTACTAGAGGTTACCAAAGGGGTGGTTACAGGGGGAACAACAGCAAAGGCAGAGGCAAAAACAACAACTCCCGCTCTGCCTCCACCCCCACGACTTCCCTCTACTTCCCCCAGACCATTCCACTTCAGTCGGGGGAAGACTACACCAATTTCTCCCTGCCTGGGCAAACATGACTTCCGACAGGTGGGTCCACCAAATAATTCAATCAGGCTACTGTCTTGAACGAACATCTACCCCCCCCAACCATACCACCCAAACACCGTCCAATGTCACAAGAACATCTGTTACTATTAAAGCAGGAGGTAATCTCCCTCCTACAAAAAAGTGCAATAGAACCGGTTCCCCTGCACCAACAAAACAAGGGAGTTTACTCCCTCTATTTTCTCATACCAAAGAAGGACGGATCTCTAAGGCCTATTTTAGACCTCAGACCCCTAAACCTATACATACACTCAGACCACTTCCACATGGTCACTCTTCAGCAGGTCCTCCCTCTGCTTTCCCAGGGTGACTTCCTTGCTACTCTAGACCTCAAAGACGCCTATTTCCACATTCCCGTTCACAGCGCTCACAGAAAATATCTCGGATTTGTAGTGGACGGTCAGCACTATCAATTTAAAAGTACTCCCATTTGGAGTCACCACAGCACCAAGAGTGTTTACCAAGTGCCTAGCGGTGGTGGCAGCACACCTAAGACAACACATCCATGTCTTCCCATATCTAGACGACTGGTTCATAAAAGCAAGCTCATACAATCAATGTTTACAAGACACCCACGTCACTATTCAACAACTTCACGACCTGGGGTTCACAATAAACCACACCAAGTCCCAGCTGCAACTGTCCCACACACAACAATACCTCTGTGCCACAATAGACACCTCAAGGGCGCTAGCCTATCCCAGTACCGCCAGGATAGCGAGCATGCAAGCTCTTCTCACCAGATTCCAACCGCAACACTCTCTTCCAGCTAGAGTGTTCATGCAACTCATAGGGATGATGGCCTCTTGCATATTCATAGTGCCCCATGCAAGAATCCAGATACGTCCTCTCCAAGAGTGCTTAGCACGCCAATGGAACCAGGCTCAAGGTCAGCAAACAGATCTGGTGTTGGTAGACGGTTGTACCCATCTCTCTCTGCAGTGGTAGAACACCAAGAACCTTTCCAAAGGGTGACCGTTCCTCGAGCTGGTTCCTCAAATAGTCATGACAGCGGACGCATCGCTCTCCGGCTGGGGAGCTCACCTACTACATCACACCATGCAGGGCAGATGGACACCTCAACAAAAGTTACTCCACATCAACCACCTGGAGTTACTAGCCATATTCCTAGCCTTAAAAGCATTTCAAAAACAAATATCAGGCAAGACTGTCTTAGTCCGCACCGACAACATGACAGCCATGTATTATCCAAAAACAAGACGGGACATACTCTCTGCAGCTCTCAGCTGGCACAGAGCATATGGAGGTGGGCTATACCTCACAACATTTTTCACCTAGCCCAACATGTCCCAGGAGTCCAAAACACAATAGCCGATCTGTTGAGCCGTCAAACACAACAAATCCACGAGTGGGAACTTCATCCACAAGTTCTTCAACCGTTTTTTCAGATGTGGGGGCAACCACAGATAGACATCTTCCCCACCCACGAAAATGCCAAATGCCCAAACTTCGCCGCCAAGTATCATCACCCATTGTCCAAAGGCAATGCGATATGAATGAACTTGTCAGGCAAATTTGCGCTTGCTTTTCCGCCTCTCCCACTCATTCCACTAGTGGTGCGCAAACTACAGCTACACTCCTTGATGCTCATCCTAGTTGCTCCAACTTGGGCCAGACAACCATGGTACACCACATTGCTGGAACTCTCTGTAGTTCCGCACCAAAAATTACACCTCACTCCACACCTCCTAACCCAGAACCATGGAGAGATACAACACCCAAACCCAGCTCAGCTCAACCTAGCGATCTGGCTCCTGAAGTCCTAGAATTCTGTTACCTCAACCTTCCTCCTGACTGTATGAACGTCATCAGAGAAGCTAGACGGCCTACCACTCGAGCATGCGATGCAGCCAAGTGGAAAAGATTTGTGATATACTACCATAACAACAACACTGATCCCCTAGATGTGTCTATCCAACACATCATAGGCTACTTAATACACCTCCAAAGATGCAACTTAGCCTACACGTCTATCAGACTGCATCTTGCTGCCATAGTAGCATATCTACAAAATAAACAACATCTCTCACTTTTCAGAGTACCTGCCATAAAAGCCTTTATGGAGGGACTCAAGAGAATAATTCCCCCCAGAGTACCACCTTCGCCTGTGTGGAATTTAAACATCGTTCTCACAAGACTAATGGGGCCTCCATTTGAACCTCTACATAAATGTGAGCTACAATTCTTAACATGGAAAACTGCTTTCCTAGTAGCCATTACTTCTCTACGAAGAGTTAGCGAACTGCAAGCACTAACCATTCAGGAACCCTTTCTGCAGATGCATCATAATAAGGTTGTTCTCTGAACTAATCCTAAATTCCTCCCTAAAGTCATTTCTCCCTTCCACCTCAATCAATCTGTGGAGCTGCCCGTATTCTTCTCGCAGCCACAGTCGCAGAAAGAGCTCTTCACACCTTAGATGTCAAAAGAGCACTGCTGTACTACATAGAGAGAACACAGCCTTTTCGTAAGACCAAACAACTATTCGTGTCTTTCTCACCACCACACAAGGGCAACCCCATATCAAAATCTGGGATAGCTAGGTGGATTGTCAAATGCATAAAGATTTGTTACCACGAAGCAAAACGTACATTACCTGTTCCTCCTAAAGCCCACTCTACACGAAAGATAGGGGCTTCAATGGCATTTTTAGGGAACATTCCCTTAGATGATATCTGCAGAGCAGCTACATGGTCTACACCGCACACATTCACAAAACACTATTGTGTCGATGTGCCAACTAAACAACAAGCTAGTTTGGGCCAGGCTGTACTCAAAACACTATTTCAAACTACTGCAACAGATACTGGTGGTCGCCGCTAGGAGGGGATACTGCTATACAAGCTATGCATAGTGTGTAATCTGCAGCTCATATGCCTCGAACGGAATATGCTACTTACCAGTATACATCTGTTCTTGGCATGTAGAGCTGCAGATCTACACACGCCCACCCGCCTCCCCGGCTACCTTTATCTGTTCCAGTTTGATCTTACTTAGATACATCATACATGGGCATCTTTCCTGTTTCTTACAAAGCTCCATCATTTCCCTGCTGGCGAAAAACAATCTGAGGATGGAGCCGATGCCCATGCGCACTATGATCCAAAGGAGGAGTCACATACCTTGTGACTTCCAAAGACTTTCCAAGACAAAAACAAGTGCAAACATCCGGGCCCAACACCAGATGGCGATCTATGCATAGTGTGTAGATCTGCAGCTCTACATGCCAAGAACAGATACATACTGGTAAGTAGCATATTCCTTCTGGTGGGTACAGTATCTGCCTGTGGATTCCTCACTGACCCACCCGCCTCACTGTTGCCGGCCTGTTTATACCGAAAAATAATTGACATGTGATTTATGTATTTTAGTGTGGAATATTTGAAATGATGTGATACTTGTCACTAGGAAATGTCTAGATTTTAGAATTTCCAGTTTTCTCTCAGTTTTTTATACTTGTGGAAATATTGTTGGTTCACCCGTACGCCTCGAAGGCACAGAGAAAATGGGTGAAACTGACATCAGCACGCTGACGAGGTCTTCTTATGGCTCCGATGGTGTCATGCGGAGGCGCGTGCGGAGCAGTTCCATTGTGACGTCCTCGTCCAAGTGGGAGAGCTATGGAAAAAAAACCTTATCTATGCTTCACTGACGACTATGTTTTACTCAGAACAAATTCTAAATTTATTCCGAAAGTTCCATCCTGTTTCAACTCAATGAACCTGTTGTTCTCCACGCATTTTTTCTGAAACCATCCTCACCAGCGGAGAAATCACTTCATTCTCTGGATATCAAAAGATGACTTAAGTTTTATTTGCAACAGACTAAACAAATCCAGAAAAAGGATCAGTTCCTTGTTTCAAATGGGCCGCAAAAACTGGGTGCTTCAGTCACAAAAACAACTATTGCACGATGAATTGTATCAACTATTCAACTCTGCCATGCTAAAGCGTGTAAACCGCTCACAATCAAAGCTTAAGCACATTCCACGAGGGCAGTATCCTCTTCTGTTTCCTGGTATCACATTAGATGAGATCTAACATGCCGCAACATGGAAGAACAAACATGCTTTCACGCAGCATTATTGTTTGGATCTGACAACTTGCAGTGATGCAACTGTAGGACAAGTGGTCATACATCATCTGTTCCAGTAAGACAAGCCTCTACTCTTAGAGGTGTTTCCTTTTCAGTTTAGATTTTTTTTTCCATTACGTAGCTATATAATGCATTGCATTGTAGCCTATGGTTGTAGTATTAACTGCTTTTATAATGATACTGTGGGGCTCCCACTATGACAATGGGGATAATTCAAGCATGTGAATCTATGAAAGATGCCAATACTGGAGAACCGTAGTTACAGGTAAGTAACTCATTTTCCTCTCTTCCACTTGAAAGCTGTGATTTAAAGGAAAGGTTCTTAGGTTTTTGACTTCTGTGGACCCACAATGAATGACTACTAGACACAGGGAACCCCCACCTAAGCAATTGCTATAATTTGAAACTGATAACAAAACTACAGAAGTAAGTATACATTAAAAGTAAAATAAATACATTATTAAATATTTTGTTTAATACACAGACAAAAGATGTAGAAAAATCACAATTGTAATCTTAATGGGACGGTTGGAGCTTTTCAAAATTTGGATTCTTCTAAAAGACATAGCAATATTATAGCTTCTAGCATATTGCTTTGTCTTTTTTTGCTGTTAATGTATTCTGTCGTTTTTGTTGGTGTATACCAGTGCTGTAATTGAGGTCACTAGATGTCCGTACTACGGTCTGCTGTGCATGAGCTGCTCCCATGAATCAAGCTAGAAATACCAACTTAATTGTTAGCTTCCAATTTCAAATTGCTACACATTTACACAATGTTTTAAAATTTTCAATTTTAAGTTAATCAATTATTTTATATATGTAAATTTATAGATCTATATTGTATCAGTCTGCTAATGTTATGTTCGAGGCATCTGTGCTGGTAGATACATATGCTTTGTATAAGTCCGCCATCTAGTGTTGGGCTTGGATGATTACAAGTTGTTTTTGTTCCAAGAAGTTTTCTTCGAGTCATGAGCCTGTGACTCCTCCTCTTGGTAATACTGAGCATGGTCATCGACTCCATCTTCAGATAGTTTTTTCCGCCGATGGGTTCGGATGTAATCTCTCACACTCCAATTCGAGATTCCTTTGGACTCCCTTTGGTTAATTAGTAGATCTCCACTCAACGGTATTGCCTCGATCCCATAGTTTCATTGCGTTTATCCTTTTGCTTAGCAGGTCTTTGGCTCGCTTCCTCTGGCCACAGGCCACGCCGAGCCAGGGCCGCACCTTCTCCATTTCTAACTTCCTTCACAGAATGACCTGCGAATGGAACCAACTCCGTTCTGCTTCTGTCTGAATTGTCACTCTAAGTATCCCCATACCAACCAACACTCCGTTTGCAACCTATGCGTCGTGCACGATCATCGAGAGGAAAGCTGTGAGGCCTGCAAGTCTTTTCGATCAAAAGAGACTCTTCGAGATCGACATGCTCGACGCCAACAAATGCTACGTAGGCAAACAAACGATGTACTGGACATCTTCTGTCGATAACATGGAGGAAGAAAATGAAGCTTCGGCAGCACAAGAGGAATCACTATCTACGCATGATTCTGATTGAGTCCCAATCTGACCAGGACTCGGCTACCCTTCAGCCGCACAGAAGCATCGGACAGTAAGTACTTTTACCCCCGATCCAAAGCCCAAAACATTGGTTTCAACTGAAAAGACTGCTCACAGTCCGCCACTGGAAAAAGGCCATGGTGCGCACTAAAAAACTTACTCAGAAGGCCCGCCCTCAGCTCTGAAAGTTTGGCCTGCAGCAGGGGCCTCCGCCTCCTCCACATCTGGGTCTTGGCCTTTGGTTTTGTTACCAAAACAAAAACATGTTATTACTGATCTGAACACAACTCTGCCTAAATCACAGCTTCCTCCAGCAAAATGTTTCACTTTCAGATCAAACTTCGTAGGAGCCGATCCTCGATGTTATGCAGGAAAGACTTGATGCGAATCAGAAAACGCTCCAGATTCAACCTGGAACTAAGAAAATAGTCAGCCTTCAAAACTTCATTCTTCTAAGAAACAATTGACTTTTGAAGAGCCTTTGGATGTTCCTCTACAGCCTCCTAAGAAGAAGAAGAAAAAGGATGCTGTAACTAGCCCTTTAAACATCGCTATTCCATCACCTAACCCACTAACACCACCACCCCCATCCACTTCAGCACCTCACTCACCGCATTTTCTAAGGAAGGTGAAATATCTCCTCACTTACCCATAATAGAAGATGAGGGTGACATACCACAAAATATACACCCAGGGAATGCATGGGATGACTATAATGCTTAATCAAAGGGAGATACTGATCCTGATCTATATCCCACACGACCATCACCACCTGATGATGCTTCTGTATATCAGGATTGGATAGCAAAGGCAGCAGCTTTCCTCCAGGTCCCTTTACATAAAGAGACAATAGAAGAGGACTTCCTTTTTGAAACTCTATCTAACGCTCAGAGGGGGGAACAATACCTACCACCCCTTAAAGTATGGTACGTCACACAGAGGTTTTTTAAAGGACCCTGTCAAAGCAAGAATTATAACACCACGCATTGACAAAAAATATAAGGCTGAACCATCTGATTCTATATACATATTAGATGTCAGTTAACCCCAAACTCCCTGGTCATCTCTAATGGAAGAAAGAGGGCGAACTCCCAAACATCAGGAGACGCACCCACTCCAGAGAAAGAATCTAAACTAGCAAATGCTTCCGGAACATGTGTAACTGCGCAAGCAGCTACTCATTTCCGTATAGCCAACATCCATGCTCTATTAGCTAGATATAACAGAGCCAACTGGGACGAAATGGAGGGGTTCCTCCAACACCTTCCAGAAGAACACAGAAAATGGGTGCAGGAAATTGTTAATGAGGGAAAGCTAATTACCATCAACTCTATAAAATGTGCTTTAGATGCAGCTGACATCACTGCTAGAGGGATGATCACTAACCTCCTACTGTGCAGACACACTTGGCTCCGTGTATCAGGATTCAAGCCTGAGCTACAACAGACACTTTTACACCTTAGATTTGATAAGGAACATCTTTTCGGGACTCAAGTGGACAAAGCACTTGGAAAAATGAAAAAAGGACACTGAGGTCGTAAAATCAGTGGGGGCTCTACAAACAAGCACATACTGTGGTTCCTTTCGTAGGCCCAATTATAAGCAAGGTGGAAGATCTACCACCTCAAATAACACTGGTTCAGCATAGACAAACCAGGGACAACCCTCCACTTCAAAAACATTTTCCAGAAGTCCCTACAGGGGAAACCATTTGAAAGGAAGAGATCGCATGAACAATACCCATACTTCAAGCAAGAATACCTAGCAATGACTTCCATACCATTCCCCCAAACCACCCAACACCTGTCCGGGTCATCTTCAAAACTTTCTCCATATTTGGGAATCTATCACATTAGATCAAAGGGTGTTGGATATTATCCAACATGGTTACTGTCTGGAGGTAATTACAACTCCTCCAAATATCAAACCTCGCAAACACAAACTGTCCATTCAACATCAACATCTCCTACAACAGAAAATAGCATCTCCCCTACAAAATGAAGCAATAGAACCAGTTCAAGAACATTTTCTGGGAACAGGAGTATACTCACTATACTTCCTTATTCCCCAAAAAGATGGGTCTTTACGCCCCAATCTCGATCTCAGACCACTAAATCACTACATCATATCAGAGCACTTCCTTATGGTCACTCTTCAGAGAATTATTTGCTTTGCTACAAGAAGGAGATTTCATGACTGCATAGACTTAAATGACACCTACTTCCACGAACTTATTTATCCCACACAAAGGAAATACGTCAGGTTTCAATTCCCAGGAAACCATTATCAATTTAAGGTTCTTCCCTTTGGGATTACCACCGCACAAAGGTTATTCACAAAATGTAGTGGCAGCACATCTAAGCAGACAAAACATACATGTCTTCCCCTAATCAGACAACTGGTTAATAAAAGCAAACAGCCTCAGCCTATGCAAGCAAAATACTCCACCAACCCTAACTATTCTACATCAATTAGGGTTCACTATCAACCTACAAAAATCACATCTCCAACCACATACCATTCAGTCGTACTTAGGAAACCTTGCTCAACATACATTAGGTATTGGCATACCCAAATTCAAATAGGATCAACAGTTGAGTCACATTAATGCAACAGTTTCAAACAGGGAGTCAAATCCCAGCCAAACATTTTTACAACTTATTGTCATGATTGGCATCTTGCATTTCAATAGTCCCACATGCCAGACTACACGTGAGACCGCTTCAGGAAGGTTTCTCATCAATGGACACAGTCACTGGGTCAACTGCACGTTTGAGTGTTAGTAGACAGCTGCACAGACCACTCTCCGCAATGGTGGAATCCACAGAACGTATCCAAGGGGTGGCCTTTTTATACCCAGTTCCACAAATAATTCTCACAGCAGATGCTTCTCTAATTGGTTGGAGAGCTCATCTCCAAAACCTCACAATTCGGGGGATCTGGGACTCCAAACACAAGTATCTCCAAATCAATCACCCAGAGCTGTAAGCTGTTCACCTAGCAGTGAAAGCCTCCCTACCTCACCTGCAACACAAAGTTGTCCTAATTCGAACAGATAATATGACAACTCTGTATTACATACAAAAACAGGAGGGCGCACTCTCCAATTATCTCAGTTAGCACAGAAAATATGGAACATAGCAATACATCACAACATTCATCTCCTTGCAGAACATGACAAGCAACCAAACAACAGGACAAGCAACCAAGTTGCAGACTTTCTAAGCAGGACGCAACAAGTCCACAAATGGGAACACCACACTACAGTCCTTCTACCATACTTCCAAAGAAGGGGGTTCCCACAAATAGATCTGACCAAATGCCAAAACCTTGCAAACAGGTACCCATACCAACAATCCAAGGGCAATGCTGTATGGATGAACTGGTCAGGGATATTTGCCTACGCTTTTCTGTCTCTCCCACTACTTACATTAGTGGTCAGGAAGCTAAGGCAAACATCTCATGCAATGATACTTATTGCACCAACTTGGGCTTGCCAACCAAGGTTTTCAACTGTCTTGGAGCTCTCCCTATTCCCAAATTGTGCAATATGGCTTGGACATTCTTAAGGAAGTGCGCAAACCTACCACAGGGCAGTGTTACGCATCTAAATGGAAAAGATTTGGCATTTACTGTCGTAAACAAAACATCAACCCTCTTAATGCAAAAGTGCAAACACTGATTACTTACTTATTGCATTTGCAAACTGCAGGGTTGGCCTACACCTCTATGCGTTTACACCTTGTGGTTATTGCAGTCTATTTGCAGAATAGACAGCGTTTGTCATTATTTCAAATTCCTGTTATTAAAGCTTTTATGGAGGGACTTAAAAGAATTGTTCTGCCCAGGCTTCCTTCTGCCCTAGCATGGAACTAACATTGTATTAACACGACTTATGGGTTCTCCTTTTGAACCACTCCACTCTCTTGTTGATTGCAATATTTATCATGGAAATTTGCCTTTTTGATTGCTATCACTTCATTTAGAATGGTCAGTGAAGTTCAGGCATTAACCCTGGAGGAACCTTTCTTCCAACTACATAGGGACAAGGTAGTACTTTGAACAAATATTAAGTTCCTCCCAAGGGTAGTTTCAAATTTTCATACAAATTAATCCATTGAGTTGCCAGCTTTTTTCCTGCAACCTGATTCCATTGCAGAAAGGGCATTACACACTTTCAATGTTAAAATAGCCCTTCAGAAAGACAAAACAATTGTTTTTTGCCTTCGCACCTCTTCGTATGGGAAAAGCAATTTCAAAGTCAGGCCTTTCAAGATGGAAAGTTTAATACAGCCAAACTTGCTATCCAAAGGCTAAAACACTTTTACTTGTTCCTCCTAAAGCTCACTCCACTAGGAAAATAGGAACTTCCATTGCTTATTTAGGGAACATTCCTATTGCTGATATTTGTAAAGCAGCAACTTGGTCCACTCCACACACATTCACAAAATATTGTGTAGATGGCTTTGCACGTTAACAAGCCAACGTGGGCCAAGCTGTTCTAAGAACTCTCTTTCAAACAGCTGTAACCCCCCACAGGTAAACCACTGCATAGGGAGAGGGACTGCGTTACAGTCTATGCAAAGCATGTGTATCTACAGCACACATGCCTCGAACGGTTTATGTTACTTACCCTGTAAGCATCTGTTCTTGGCATGTAGTTATGTAGATCCACATGCGCCATCCCTCCTCCCCAAAAAACCCTGTGTATGTTGCAGTTCATATACTTCATATACTTGCATTAAACTACTGCAATGACATTCATTGCTGATACAGATCACTATTACAGTCTCACCTACCTACGGCAAAACAGTCTGAAGATGGCGTCGATGACCATGTGCAGTATTATCAATAGGAAGTCACACAGCCTCAATTCTCGAAGAAAACATCTTGGAACAAAAACAGCTTGTATTCATCCGAGCCCAACAGTAGATGGCGCACTTATGCAAAGCATGTGAATCAACAACACACCATGCTGAAATTCGCAGAATTTCAGCGTTTGCGATCGCGTTTTGGGCAGTGTGCTATGTAGCACACAAAAACCCACACGCAAAATAAGGAATTGCAAAATTTGCGATTCCTTATTTTGCAAATGCATTTAAGGAATCCCAAATTGTGATTCCTTAATTGCAATATAGGAAGCACCCAAGTTGTGTGATTTTGGCTTAAGGAACCGCAAATTACCACCAACTTCAGGGTGGTGGTGATTTGTGATTTCTTTGAAAAATGTACTTTTTTGCATTTTTCAAAGTGCCATGTGGCGCACATACATGCCCTTAGCGCATGTATGTGCACCACATGTGCACACATGTTTATTTCAGGGGTGCAAAAGGGTGTCCTATTGACACCCTTGCAACCTTGAAATTGCATTCTCAATTTGTGATTCTCTAATTGAGAATCGCAAATTGAGAATGTCTTTCTATTCATTCCTATGGGCCTTCTAGCCCATAGGAATGAATGGCAAGGTATTCCTTATTTGCGAATCTCAATTTGCGATTCGCAAATAAGGAATAGGTGGGATTCGCTAAATATTTTGATAATCCTACCTACAATGCATTTTGCGATTCTCTAATTGCGATTCCCTCAAAATCGCAATTTGAGAATCGCAAAACACGTTTTACCTACATATGGCCCCTAATCCTTACTTTTTTTAGGTCTCGCCTACGCAGCGTGCGTGCGCTGCGTAGGAAAAAGACCTTTAGCACTCGATTCACTTTTGCAGGCAAAAACATGCACGTGTTGCATTGCTTTCAATGGCAACACGTGCACATTTGACGATTCCCTTGCGGGAGCGAGCTTTCAAACCATCTGTTTGTAATTAACAGATGGTTCCTGCTCGCTCCCGCAAGGGAAACAGGTGCAGGCCCCCTCCTCTCTCTCCTCCCCCTGCTGCCAGCGCGAGGCGCGCACACTTGTTTTCTTCTGTCTCTACTGCAACTGGCACCATTACTACTGTTAATATGACTCTTAGAACTTGGGCCACTACTATTTTTTACTACTACTGTCATTAGTGTTACTATTTTTACAATTAGCACTACTATTTTTCTGTCGCCAATTTCGCTGACACCGTTACTACTGTTAATGTTATTATTCCTAATTGTATGACTACTACATACGACTACTACTATTACTGCGGTTACTGGTACTTCTGCTGCTATTTTCATAGTACAACCACTACCAGCCAACTAATATTATACAAGTTGTTAATAATGACAACTTTTGCTTTCTATATAGCGCCTGCTATCACACTCGAGGTTCCAGGGCGTTGCAGTGAATTGCTTCTACGGCAGTAGCCGGCATTCCACGGCAGGGCGGTGTCAGTGGTTCACCTACCTGGCCGAGGCTCTTGCCCTTCTTGTGCGTGGCTCCGTGGAAGACGCCAGTGGTTCTGTTGGAGACAGGCGGGGTGGGGGGGTGCCCCATCAGGACAGACTTGATGGAATTGTCCTTCGACCTGGTGCTGCTCAGCTGCAAACCCTCCCCAGGCAGCAGCAACAGGGTTGACGCCAGCCAGAGGAGCGCCCAGCTCCCCGGGGACCACCCGCTGCCTTTGAGCCGCAGCATGGTCTTCGCCTCACAGGAGGTCACAGAGCAGAGCGGACAGAGGGAGAAAATAGCTCCTTCAGGACAAGCGCGACGCTCACACTGCCCAAGGTGTCCACTCCGCGCGAGGACGGGAGAGCGCCGAAAGTTCTGCGGCTGGGAGCTTAGAACATTCCTACAGTTGCACATGTGCCAGTAGGACAGCACAGCAGGTTGAAGGCTAGATGAAGCGATTACGGCGCATTTGCAGCTTGCAGGTCTGAATTAGAGCCGTCCGACTCAGCTATTCATCTTTCCAACTTGAATCAAATGCGGCCCAATTATGATTGTACGTAAGTGTATATGCAAATATTCTATGGGCAATACTTTCGATGAAACCGCTGTATTAAGTATTGTTTTCACAAATGCTGTTCAGGGTGCTGATAAATCTGGGGGCACAGTGTCAATAAGTGTCCTTAGCCAAAAGGAGCACTGCGACTCCTGTGTTTGGCAAACAGGGAAATTCTCCAGAGGTTGAGGTCAATGAATGGAGTCACTGATTTATTCTTCCTTTCGTTCCCTCTCTTTCCTCCCCTTCTCATTTTCCCTCCTGCAATCTGTTCATATTCTCTCTATTTCTTCTCCCTTCCCTTCTCTTCCTCTCTGCATAATTGTCACTACTTCACTTTTTTCTTTCTCTTTCATTCTCTCTCGCTCTGTCTCGTTTTTCTTTTCCATCCTTTCAATTTATCTTCCTCTTTAACCTTTCGCTGTCCTCTTTTTTCTCCTTGTTCTCCCCTCTACTCTTTTTTTATCGTTCTATCTCTTGCACCCTTCTATTTTATTTCCCCTTGTTCTTTTCCTCTATCTTTCTCTTCTTTTTATCTCCCATTTTCTTTCTCTAGTTCCTCCTCCTTTCTACTCCCTCTTTATTTGTGTTTCCTTTTCCCTACTGCACTCTGTTCTTTTACTGTCTTCTCTTCCTCTACCCCTCTTCCTATTTATCCCCCTGCTTCACTCAGTCTTCTTCTCCTTTACTCTAGCTGGACTGTGAATATTTCAGTCTTCTCTACATCTCTATAAATAGGTGCTGCGTGTATGCTAATAGTGTGCAGTATATCAATGTTGTCCCGTACTCCTCTCTATTTCATCGCACGTTTTTGTTTGTGCCTGTGTTAGTAGTATCCATCTATCTATCTATCTATCTATCTATCTATCTATCTATCTATCTATCTATCTATCTATCTATCTATCTATCTATCTATCTATCTATCTATCTATCTATCTATCTATGGTTTTTAGTACTTAAAAATGGTAGTCAACAAACAAGCATTGGCATAGCCAATAGGTCTCGCGTTTGGGACCTTATAAGTGTTTAGCCATGCAACAGTTGATGTTGTTGCACCAAGGATATTGTGCTGCATAACTAAATACTTATAAGGTCCCAAGAGCGAGGCCTATTGGCTATGCCAATGCTTGTTTTAAAGAGTTGCGGACCCCAGTTTAAGAACCACTGATTTAAAGTGTGTTTGGCTATTGATTGTGACTTTGTTTCAAGCTTTCGACATTTGATGCATATGTAGCCTTTTTTCTGTTACGATTCATCCCCAAAGGACTCTTGAGACTTCCTCTGAATATTGCCTTCTCTCCAGTAAGGTACATACCCGACTTTGTTTCTTTTTCAGAGTGCAAGCGCGCTTACTGTGGGGACGGCTTTCGACAGGAAGGAGTAGAAGAGTGCGATGGAAAGGACTTTGGATCCCAGACATGCAGGACATATCTTCCAGGGTATGGACATTTTTTTTAAAAAGTCTGGGGCATTTATTTTCAGTGGTATAAAAATGCAAAAACCTTTTATTGGAGGGAAAAACCCTGGCAGGTTGGTGCTTTAGTTTAAGGATCAGTTTGTACTTTCGAGACACATTGGCATGCACGTTCTCATATTCAGTGCATTTTGCAAAGCTTAACACTGGAGTTAGAAGGAGGAAAATTGAAGTACCAGTAACTTGGCACGTAGTAAGTATTGAAACTGATCAAGAATGCTGTGACGGTCACTGAAGAGATTATGAGCATATCTGGGGGTTACTTCTGCTATCCTGAATTATGCAGGTGGCTTCTCCTTTTTCCTGTTAAAAATAATAAGAAACTGAGTGCTATGCAGGGGTCGGGATTGATTTTGCATGCCATCTGTCTACCAGAAGGCGGCTTTGCTGTCTTTGGGCCTTTGGTGCTGAGAGGATGAGGCTGACACTGTTTCCGCCTTTCATCGCAATCACGTTATTGAAGCATTAACAGCAATGACACTGGTGCATTTATAACATTTAATATCACGGGATCATAGTGAAAATTCGGAGCTTTAAATCTGATCTATGACAATTAACAGTGAAACTGCATTTGAAAGCGCACTTTATGCATTTAGTAGAGCAGATTAGGGACAACGCATAAGTAGATAATGCTTTAGAGACACTGCTCTACAGAGGTAGCTGGGGGAAAACTTAAAAAAATATATTTCTCATTGTTTACTTTGTAAAACCCAGATTATGTTCTCTGTTTCTGTCTTTCAAAGGAATTTGCAGAACAAGCAGCAACACAACTCTTAGTTCTAGAAATGTACTTATGTCACGTGTATATTTTGTTGTTAGTAGAACAACCATTTTCCTTGATTTAAAGTTTCTGTCATAGCTGAAGAGCTGTGGTCCCAATGACCGAGAAGGTGGGGGTGGCGTGTGTGTGTTTGTGTGTGTCCACTGAGCCATTTCATTCAAATAACTGTATTTGGTTCAATCGAACCATAAAAGTTTGACATACATACATAAGCTAATATATTTTCATAGGAAGCCTTATACAATGATTAGACAGAACCTGAGGCTGCACTTACCTGCTGGGGATTCCGTTGCTGCCCCGTCCGCTTTGCCAGTGATTTTCGCCGCTGCTCCTGGGCCATACACGCTGGTGTCCCCCCTGCTGCCGCTGTTTCATCTCGCGGCCGAGAGCGGGGGAGACTACAGCTCCCAGGTACCACAGCGGCTGGTGACGACACCCACGCACCTGGATGCGTACAAAAGGACAAGGCTCCCTCTGGGGAGCGGGGTACAGAACCTGAGGCTGCACTTACCTGCTGGGGATTCCGTTGCTGCCCCGTCCGCTTTGCCAGTGATTTTCGCCGCTGCTCCTGGGCCATACACGCTGGTGTCTCCCCTGCCGCCGCTGTTTCATCTCGCGGCCGAGAGCGGAGGAGACTACAGCTCCCAGGTACCACAGCGGCCGGTGACGACACCCACGCGCCCGGAAGCGCACAAAAGGACGAGGCTCCCTCTGGGAAGCGGGGGACAGAACCTGAGGCTGCACTTACCTGCTGGGGATTCCGTTGCTGCCCCGTCCGCTTTGCCAGTGATTTTCACCGCTGCTCCTGGGCCATACATTCTGGTGTCTCCCCTGCTGCCGCTGTTTCACCTCGCGGCCGAGAGCGGGGGAGACTACAGCTCCCAGGTACCACAGCGGCAGGTGACGACACCCACGCGCCCGGAGGCGCACAAAAGGACGAGGCTTCCTCCCGTCAAAGTACCCTAGATTCGTGGGACTAAGGCTATTGCCTCCTCATTGTTCCATACGGACTGGCTGAAGACAGTGGACAGTAAAGACCCATCTTCCTTCTAATATATCTTGAGCTGTACCGTGTAATTTGTCCACCTCGTGTTGCAACATTTTTACCTTGTAAAATGGAATCACGTAAAAGCACAGCGGGCACATTAGATGCCTATCTATTGAGAGCAGAATCCCTAATTATTCAGGAAATTCAAACCACTGAAAGGAGGCTTTCATTAGAACCCTCTATGAGATCAATCCAGAACCTCTGATGTTTTAAACCCACCTTCAGCGACCAAATCACCCACTAGGACAACGGTCACTGAACTTTCGGGTCATTCCCCCCTAACCTCACCGGGTCGAAAAGGAACTTTGCAAGAAGTCACCCCTCTACAACCAAAAGGACCCCTAACACGAGGGAAAGCCAAAACCAAACCGAGCACCGGGAGGGGGGCATATAGAAAAGGCCAACCTCCCAAAACGGGGAAGACCTCATCCCACCAAGCTACTTGCGACATGGGTACACAAACAGAGGAAAAAAATCTACTTCCCCATGCCCAATTAGCTACCCTTGGCGAAACGATTAGGCTATCAGTACAAAACAGTGTAAAGGCAATCCAATCAGCAGTCAGTCATGACATAGAAGATAAACTTGGTGAAATGATCTCCTTACTCTCTTCGGTTTTTGAAGACAAATTTGTCCAACTTACAAAAACGCTACTTGATGGCATAACTCGATTAAATTCCCCTAATATACCGCCCGTATCTAGCCAATCTGACCTCCAACTAGAACGGAATACACCTTCCTTAATAGTACACTCTAATAACCCTACCATAAACATTCCTACTACTTCCCCTACAATAAGACCATTGAATAACCAGGGCACAAAGGGAGCTTCTAGACCAAATACCGTAGCGGAACCATCCGCGCGATCTCCAGCAACCCTAAACCACAACAAAAGGGCAGAGCCCACAACTTCCACAATCCCAAATAAAGACTGCTTAAACTTACCACAGGCCGCTCAGCCATATGTCCTGGTCCTAACAAACGTTCCGCCTTTACAAAAAGATTCAATAGAAACATGGGTTTCACTAAGGAATAAGGTCACCAACTGGCTCACTAAAAACACCTACTTCCACCCAAGACACATAAACCAGATCCTGATGGTGAGAAGAGTGGGTTGGATTGGTGACTCTTACAAAAAAAGTCTTGGAGACTGTATAGTCGTAAACTTTAGGTCACTGGGCTTAGTTCGCTCCCTTCTTAGGATTAACAGGGCAACAACACACGAAACTACAAACATCAATCTGGTGTCACTCGACTTTTTCTATCTTAGCGAGCAAACAAACGTCCATAGAGGGAACGGGTGCATCCTTACTCAAAATAGATTTGAACTACTTACTACACTAGAGGAGGTGGATTGACAGTCAACATCATTGGATAACCCCGCCCCTCCTACCGTCACCCCGCCTCTTCCCACACCAATCGGATATTCTGACTCAAATCCCGATAAAGGCAATATTTTGGTCCCTCCTCTTTCCAATTACCCAATATCTACAAATCAACTAGAGATCTCTTTCTACCCTGACTGTATCAACATCCCTGAAAATACATCCCCTGTGACAGCTAGCTCTTGCAGGGAGGGCGACATTAGTCCCACTGAGGACTCTCTCGCGCCCAAGCCAATTATCCCCAGGACCTCCATTAGACGCAAGGAAAAAAATTCACTCCTACATATAACATTCTGGAATATATCGGGCCTTCGCTTAAAGATCCAAAATGAAGAATGGATCAAATTCATCAAAGAAAGCGAAATTATCGCTTTCCAGGAGACATGGGTAACCACCCCTATTCACATAAATGGATTTAAGACCTTCTTCAGCCCAGCACTCCCCTCAACCTCTGGCAGAGCAAAGGGCGGATTAACCATTTATGTTTCAAACCTAATACCAACTCTGAAAGCCCACACCCTTAAAATCGAGCCACAATACCAGATTATACGTCTAAACATAACTAGAATGCCACCTATTCTAATAGTTAACATCTACAACAACCTTTCGGATGCTAGCTTCACGGAGGTCATAAAAGAAATCTGTGACTGCCTACAAAAACAACTCAATCTTAGTAAAGGCAACGAACCAATAATAATTTTGGGGGGGGGATTTCAACTTGACATTATGCAAGAGTACCCTAAATGGTAATTGTTGTCACATGGACCACCTACAAAATAACATTTCTCATTTCTCACATTCTCACAAGGGGTCCCTTTTGAACGAGACCATGATCCTCCTTCAGTTGGCCTTTGCAAATGAACTTACTGCCCCTATAACTCCCTTCGCCCCAACCTTTAACGGTAGAGGACTATCCTCCTGTATTGACTTTATTCTGGCAGGGAACACTTCCCCAAACCTGATCACCGAGGTCATCACTCATGACTGTGTATTCAGTGACCATTTCCCACTGTCTGTTACTATCCAAACCACCGCTTCAAGAAAAAACGCCGAAACAATATACCACGAGGAACATATTTCTATGTCTCGTCTAAACGGCTACGCACTTAAATGGTCAAATATCGATCCGGCCGCCATCCTAGAAACTGTAATTAACGCGGCTCGTCCAGCCTTCGAAGTCTGCTTAACGGAGACGTCACCCCCCGCCGAGATTGTGGCCAGTTATGAAAAAATAACATCAGAGGTAAAGAACGCCCTGACAGTGCACCCTAGGGGGCAAAAACATTAAAGGATAAACCTAAGTTCAGGTGGTTTAATTCAGTATGCTCCAGAGCCTATAAAAACCTTAAAAATACCCTAAAAAAATCCCCAAGAAATACCCTTGAGGTTTCTTTAGCTAGGCAAACATATAATAAAGCAGTAGCTTCCAGGAAAAAGGAACTAAAAGAAGAACACTGGACTGCTTTACATGACAGCTGCCAAAATAAAGATTCGGTTACGTTCTGGGAGATCGTAAATTCCTCCTTTTTGACGGGACCAAAAGCCAGTGGTACATTTGAAACAACTATTACCGAACAAGAGTGGGTCACCCACTTCTCAAAAAAAAATTCAATCCCGGCAGGGCAATCCCCACAGACCCACAGCTCACCAACGGTCCGAACCAACCCACTAACAATGAACTTCAACCTCGCTGAGGTGGAGCTGGCCCTGAACGTTAGCAGATCAGGAAAGGCCCCGGGACCTGACGCGGTTCCTATGGACCTATACAAATCAAACATCGATCTCTGGGCCCCCCTGCTACTAAACGTTTTAGAGGCGCTGGGACAGGTAGGACTACCAACCTCCTGGTCAGATTCAATCCTAGTCCCCATATTTAAAAAGGGAAATAGGAACAGTCCTGCGTGCTACAGACCCATATCCCTACTGGATTCCTTTGGTAAAGCAGTAGGTAGAATTCTTCTAGCACGCCTACAAAACTGGGCTGAGACAAATAACATTTTATCTGACCTACAGTTCGTCTTCAGGGAAGGAAGAGGTACCATAGAACAGGTCCTTAACCTCACCCTCTTGAGAGGGAAGTATGTCCATGCAAAGGGTGGCAGTCTTTACATGGCATACGTTGACCTATCCGCAGCCTTTGACTGCGTAGACCACAACAAGCTCTGGACTGTAATGATACAACTGGGAATTGATACCAACCTGGTCAATTATATTAGAGAAATCTATTCGAATACCACTACTAGAGTAAGATATGGCTCAGGGGGGCAGTTAACGTCATCCTTTGGAATTGAGCGGGGGGTCAGGCAAGGCTGTGTCCTGGCTCCCTTTCTTTTTAACATATACACTAACGGGCTAGAAGCAGCCTTGCTTAAGGGTAGCCAGGACCAACCACACATCCAATTACGCCCAATCCCCGCCCTTCTTTATGCGGATGACGCAGTCATACTCGCCCGTACCCCCCTTGAGTTACAACGGGCACTGGTCAGATACACAAATTTTATGAACCACCTGGACTTAAACATCAACGCCAAAAAGACCTTCATAATGGCATCAGGTAAACAATCACGTAAAATGAAAAATATCTATTTAAACGACACCAAAATAGAATATACCACCACCTATCCCTATTTGGGAGTCGTAATAGATAACAAAACCACCTGGAAAAGCGCTATAGAGAACAGAAACTTACAACTCTTAAAAGCAACTACGGCCCTGAGAGTGTTCGCCCGGAGACTGGGCAAAAGAGCATCTAAGGAAATGTTAGACATTTACAACTCAAAATGCCTTAGTACGGCGATTTACGGGGCTGGGATATGGGGCAGTGCACGAGTCGCCTCAATCCAAAAGACTGAGAATTCCTTTCTGAAATTCCTTTTGGCAGCACCGTCGTCCACCTCGACTTTTATTATCCACAGCGAACTGGGCCTCCCATATATCACAGATGTGATACGAATGCAGCCTATTCTTTTATGGCATCGCATCTGGTCTACACCGGAATTAAAATTCACCCAGGCACTCATTTCTGATTGCATGAAATTGGAGCACGGATCACACATCACCTGGCTCGTATCCGTTAAAAAATTTCTAACGGATTTAGGACTTGATCATCTTTTCACTAACCCTCAAAAAATTAACATAATCCCTAGAAAGAGATTGCGAGACATGTGTATAAGCCATTTAGCAGCCCTGCGCTTGGCACTTGAATTAAACAAAAATTCCGTGCAAATCTCTCTTCCAATTCAGACAACAGATCAAATAGAGCCTTACTTGAACTCCACTCTAAGTAACTACGAGAAATTCCTATTGACCAGATTGTGACTGAATATATTCCATCGCCTAATTACCTTCCCTGTGATTAACGACTGGACTCCCCAATTGACGCTTTGCCCCTGTGACGACCTCTCCGCCCAATCGACATTGCATGTAATTATGTTTTGTAAATTTTACGCAGAGCCAAGAAAGTTATACCTAATTCCGTTTCTGAAACACTTGGGCATAACTCAATGTCGGCCAGCTCTTATGGCCCTCCAAATGTTAGAAACAGAAACACTGGCAACAAACATGGCAAAGTTCCTAAAATTTTGTGTGCGACACAGAACAAACCTCTAAATGGAAATTTGCCCCCTTTTGTTCTTAACATTCAAAATCAGATGGCTCTCATGAATCACTTAAACTTTCTCTACGATGAACTGGGATTAGCCCCCCTATGCATCTTAAATTTGCTAGTGGGGGGTTTGTTCTTCTTCGACCGTCTGAATATTTTTACTGTACTTTTATTATTCTAGTCATTGTTAAACCTCTTTTTAATGCTACACGAATATTTCTTATCTGTCGCTTTTGCACTTACTGCCATTTAGTCAGGTAAAAATAACTTACCTTTTTTATCAATGTTATATGTATATTTTGTAAAAGTCCTTTTTTTATATGCAAATGCTTTTATGGTATGTAATTGCCTTACCGAATAAAGCTTTTTCATCATCATCATCAGATTAGACTTTAAAAAACAAAAATATAAGCTCAACATTTAAGATTATAAAACAACGTGTACAATGGATAAAATATATAAAATCACTTAAAAACTCCATCTCCATCTTACAGTTCATAGCGTTTCTTACTTACAAAAGCAATTCTAATGTGGTTAAGCACAGCAGTACAGATAGCAGCGGTAGATAACGATTGCAGGTAATTAAATCTCTCTTGAGAAGAGCAGGGGTGAATTTCTTTCAGAGTAGGTTTAATAAAACGTTCCCATGGGTCCTTATAAAGTGTGCAAAACAGCATAAAGTGCCGGGTGCTTTGTTGGGCTAAATTATTACAGGGGCAGGCAATCAGCTTCTCACACCAACTTGCCTGTTTAGGAAAAGCCACAAGAAAGTGCAACGTGCAAAGACGAAATCTAGTCATTAGGAAACGTAATTGTACATTAATGGTAAAAGACAAATAAAATAACTGTTGCTTTGGGGGCCAAGCTAAATGGCCTTGCATTCCATGATGCCGTCTGGATGTACTCAATTCAGCAAGGTAGGCTTCTTTTATAACCAGTTTCATGTTAGAATGAATGCTAGCAGGGTTATCATAATAATGCCCCATACCAATCTTATTAATATTATCTTTATTAAAACGGAGCCAGGGGATAGCCAGGGCATTTTCAAGGTTCATACAATCCCTTATAATCTCCCTTGAGAATGTTAGGTCCTCTGACATCCACATTTTTGCCCAGAGGATCAGTGGGGCAATATTAATTCTGTCTTCTACATAATCCAACCCTACCTCAGAATGGCAAAAGTGTGTGGGGGGACTGATAGGAATCATCAGCAATCTTGTTAAAAATGTGTTTTCTAAAATTTGTAACTGGGTGCTTTTGTGGTGTCCCCACACTCCTGCCCCATAGGTAGCTACTGACAGGCATTTTGATTTGTATAGAGTTATCATTTCCGCTACTGGCTTGTGCCCCAACTTGCAGGCAAAGCGGAATGGGCTCTCTACTACATGACTAGTGTGCTGTGCCCTAGCAACAACCAAAGGGTCCCAATTCAGTTTATTGTTAAAAACATTCCCCAGATAAGTGAAATTAGACACCTTATCGATGACGTTACCCTTCACAACAAATTCCCTTGTTTTTATGCGATTAGGTCCACATACCATGAAAAAAGGATTTGCTAAAATTTACTTTTAAATCCAATGCTGTCGTGAAATTGGTAAAGAAGTTCAAGGCTTTTTGAAGGCTATTTGCTGTTAAGGCCATTAAAACCATGTCATTCGCATATGACAACAACGGAACTGGTTTACCTCCTGTTCTGGGGAAGTCTAATGACTGCTCTATCAAGGATGTCTCCAAACCATTTGTGTATAGAAGGAATAAAAATGGGGCCAGGATACAACCCTGGCGAACTCCCTCTGTGGAGACAATAGGCCTTATCTTCTCTCCCCCAGGGCTGTAGCGAATAGCAACAGTAGTAGACGCGTGCAGCCTGCGCAGCAATGTAATTTGAGCTTCCTCAAAGCCCATTTTTTCCGTCAGTGCCCACAACTTGTTCCGATTTACTGTATTGAATGCACTGGAAAAGTCCAGGAAGGACAGGTGGATTGAAACCTTCCTAGCCTTTAAGTACTTACCCATAATCATGGACAAATTGAGGCACTGTTCATTTGTTCCCATGCCCCTCCTGAAGCCATATTGTGTATTCGATATAAGCCCCAAGGCGTTGGCCCAGGATTCCAGGCGTGCGAGTATTACCCTCCCCAGGACTATACATGTAGCATCGATTAGATAAATAGGCCTGTAACATGCAGGGACATTCCTATTACCGTTTTATAAACTGGTACCACAACTGCCTCTTTCCAAGATGATGGAATGCGGCCAGCTATAACTGCTCCAACTACATTGGCCATCAGGGGTGCCCATACATGTGGATTGCTTTTAAACAGATCTAAGGGTACCCCATCAGGCCCTGGGGCATTCGAGGAAATTCCCTTTGCTAAAGCATCCTCAACCTCACATACTGATAGGGAAGAGAAAAGATGATAACCTGTGTATAAGTTAATGGATATAGCGTCACTTTGCTCTTGAGATAGTAAACCATTTGGATTGAATATGTTTGAGAAGTGGGATTCCCAAAGTCCCCCCGATTTTGTTGAATCCATACCACTAACGTCATTCGAGAAGAGGGGGCGATTTAGAACCTCCCAAAAGCTCTTGGAATCTCTGAGGATACAAGCTCTTTGAAGATCTTCCCAAGCTAGTCTTCTCAGTTCGTCTTTCCTGTGCAGAGCCTTCTTGAGATCTTTTTGTGCCCCTTAGCATTCAGCATTGAACCCACTTATCTCCTGAGGTTCCCTTTTTCTCACTGATTTTGTCAAATTTTTTGCTACACCCCTACAAATTGATTCAAAGCCCTGTAGTACTACATCTGGGGGAGAGTCGTCGGATAGGCAATTCATAATTGGGATTAAGTTAGTTTTAACAATATTCTCCTCAAATTGAGAGGGATGGATTTGTCCACTGAGCCTTTTCTCTGTTTATCTGTGTATTTTAGCCCAGGGCCATCATATTGTTTTAATACAGAATATGGGCATTACTGTACTACAGTGTACGGCCATCACTAAACCTCTTAAAGTGTCTGTCTTTGTACGGCAGAATACGCCTATCTTAGTTCCACAACCTGTGGTCTTCCTTAAACCACAGAATAAGGCCATTTTGCCCCACTTTCTATAGAATATTTCCTTTGGTGCCTGAAAGTACACCAAACAGTGTGCAGAGAATATGAACAGCTTTACCATAGAGTATATTTAGCTCTACCATTTAATATGCCATTGACCAGTGCTTCATTTTTGCCGATGATTACAGATACTGGGCACTAGCACCCATTTTTGGAGACCAAGGGACCGATTATGCTTTGGCGGTGCGGCACCAGGTCTGCCCCGCCGCCACACCACTAAAGCCGTGGTCAGACCACCCGCCAGATTAGGAGTTAACTCCTGTCTGGCGAGCTTTGTTTTTGATGTTCTCATTGCAGTGCCCTGAAAATGGGCACCACAATGGGAACGCCAAAGAAGATTTTGCACAGCATGGACTGAAAAGTCCGTGCTGTGCTGGAACTGGTGTGCATGCACACAGGGTGTAAGGCAGCAGGGGGCCCTGTAGGACACCCTTTGTTTCCTCCCTACCATGGTTTTCATAGCGGTGGAACCACCATGAAAACCATGGAGGAGAGGAAACTTGTAATATGCTTGGCGGGACTGCTGCAGTTCCGCCAAGCATATTACTGCCTCCTGACTGCCACAACACCGCCAGGGAACGGCGTTTCCCTGGTGGCTGTGGCGGTCCCACCACCCATATCGTAACAGGGTGGTCGGGAGCACGCCCCCGCAAGTCTGGCTGCTTGTGGGCCACCGTACTTGTAATCAGGGCCCAGGACTTATTTTTCACCATTAGGCTTTGAGTGAGAGCAAGAAAGACATTGATATTGAATTGTTTGTATAGAGCGCAAATGACAACAGCATCTTGGCGCTGCTGTCTGGAACACTGATAAGAGAGCAACACAAAAGTAATAAGGCTATCAAAAGGAGCAAAAACTTGTCACATCAAGCCAGGGAAGATTAGGTTTATTAAAAGACTTATCGCTACTCACACTGTGTAGGAGAATAACCAGGTTTTAAGGTGTTTTCTGAAACAGAGTAAGTTAGACTGGCCTCTGATGTGTTCAGAATGTTATTCCAGAGTTGTGCTTTGGTGTGAATAAAGCTTCTGCCTTCCCACTTTTTTCTTCTGATTTTACAGATATTGCGCAATGTTCTTCTGGAAGTATACCAAGCTAAGTTTTTGTCAGATATGCTGGGCTGTCATCGTACAGAGTCTTGTGTGCCAGACAAAGCCTTGTAGGTCACTCTTTTCTTTACAGAAAGCCAGTGGAGCTTTTGTCAAACTTCCAAAACAGGCTTAAAGGTAGGGATTTTCTATAGAAACTGGGCCACTGCATACTGTAGGCATTTGAGCTTCTTCAAAGCAAGCTGGTGGATGCCTAAATATAAGGCATTACAACAGCAGCAACAAGGCGGTAACAACTGATTTTTAAAGTTCATATGGGATGAAGGGAAGAGTTTTCCTTATCATGCATACCAGAAAAAAAAAGGTAGATGTGAGTTCAATAATCTGTGCTTTAAAAGACAGATCGAGGTAAAGAGTGTTCCCAGATTCCTGACCAAGGATACCGGAGTGGGAAGAGCACCATGCATCTCAGGCCATCATGATTGATCCCAAAATGAAAGGTCCTTACCAAAAAGGAGAACCTCAGTTATGTATGAATTTAACATAAGACAATTATTGCCCATCCATTAATGCCCATACAGCTTTTAAAGTGCTGTGTAGTCCCATCAGCATCATTCGAAATGCGTACAACAGTTTGAGAATCATCTGCATATGCTACTGGGTCGAAGCCAAAAGAATAGATCAGTTTTTTCAAGGGTGCCACATAAATGTTAAAGTGTGAGGCTCAGTGATAAACACTGAGAGAGAACCCAAAGAGAATGACACAGGGAGAAAAGAAAGGAGCAAGAGAAAGATGGGAAACATTGATAAAAGGAGAAGAAAGAAATGAAAAAGAACTTGCAAGAGTGAAATAAAGAGTCAGGAAGTGTAGGATTGTAGAGGAGAGAGGCATGAAGTGGAATCGCACTAGACGGCTTTGGCAGGTCCACAGCCAGCTCATAAGTACAGCTTTGGGCCATTACCCTCTATTTTATCAAATTTAGCACTGCCCATTGGCTTCCATATAAGAACAGAAGTGTCAGGGCTTAATACCAACCGCCTCAGAGTAAAACCTAAGTGTGCAAGACAATAAACTTGGCACTCCCACTAGAGCATACTGAAGGACTGGGCAACTTCTAAGACCCAGCGGTGCCAGGGGACAACACCCGAAACCTTCGAGGTTCACCTGTTTTGGCGTACTTAACAAACAGAGACACGGGACTCTTCCTCTGGCGTCAAATGATCGTCTTTAATGACTGCAGTCAGGAACAGAAGTCACAGAAGTATCATACGAGATAGATTCTAAGGATACTGCTCGATTTGTACAAAGCAGGTCGCTCCTTAAATACTGAATATTCTGCTTCGGGCAAACATTCCTGCAAATTTACAATAATTCCCGTTTCTGGATTCCAGGCAATAAGATCTCATAATATCACATTCCCATCTCCAGGTGTCTGGCCTTCAATCACATATTTCTGACATCCCCCTATTGAAAGGTCGGACCGACCCATAATAAAATTGGTCACCTCCTCATCATAAAAGGCTAAAGGGGAATGCAGGAACAGATGCAGAAAATAGAAGAGTCAGATAAGACATATTCGTAGGCAAATAAAAGAAGCGTGGTCTATTATATCAGGGTCAGTAATCTTGCTCAGGCAGGACAGGACAGAAAACCAGTACGACAAGGTCCGCCTCAGGCGACAGGGTCAGCTTTCGCCAAGTCATGCAGACTTCAGCAGAACGCGCACTAGGGACTACGTGCCCTCGAGGTTACTTAATCAGGGTCATTGTTCGGACATCGCCCATTCACTGACTATGTGAGGGCAATGATACAAAATGGACGTCGTGCACGAAATGGAACCCGTAGGTTAAAACACGCGAACCAGCAATACATGACGAATCCTTCAGTGCAGCGTTTGCGAAAACGCTCGCTCATATTAAACTCATCATTTGCGGTTCGCTAATACCAGAATCGTCACAGCACCATTAGTTCAGAAACATGGGTTCAGTTTTCACGGAACCTCAGACCCTCCTTTTGCCCTTACATAGGCAAGCACTAATCGATATCTGAGTCGATACCTATTTTCATCAAATCACTGAGATGTTGCTGAAGCATCATCCTTTCCATCAATACCTCTCTAGTTACAGATGGCCGTCTTATACACGTCGTAGCACAAAGGCCACATAAGGCAGGGCCACACTGGACACAGAGACAGCATGAAAACAGGAGAACTAAAGCAATCCCAATGACCAGCAGAATCTTCCATCCCCACGCAGATAATAGGTTCCAAAACCATCCAGTTAGCGACCACTCCCCTTCATCCATATGTATAGAATCAGAGATTTTATGCAACTTGGAAATGGCCTCATAAACTGTCTGAGAATTATCCGGAATGAAAACACAGCAACTCAATCGGATCACCTTACACACTCCACCTCGATCTGCAAGTACCACATCTAGAACCATACGGTTCTGCAACGTCATAAGGCGATCCGCTTGAAGCTCAGCTGTCAAGTTACCAAGGGCACCAGCCGTTACATTAACAGTGGATTCAACTACACGAGTCAGTTGTCTCAGGTTCCTACTATTGACCATAGGTCCCCAAAACGGCAGGAAACCCTTGAGGAAGTCTCCCACTTCCTGACCAGCAGTGTCCTCCTGACTAACAACGCCCCTCACAACTCTGGTCTTGTGATAATCAGAGGCAGCCGTAAATGTCGGTGGCAGTAAGTTAGCAACATAACATGTTCCTGAAAAATCAGGGGGCAACCATGTGTACGCTCGGTCATAACAGACAAAGTATGTACCTTTGGCAGCCAAAAACGCAGGGGAAGACAGTGATGGAAAAACGTACCTTTCAGTCCAGTCACTCTTCCCTAGCTGGGCTCTCGGATTCTGACCATTGCCTTGCAAACAAAAACGACCTAAATGTGGTACGACCCAAATCGGAGATGAGCTCTTACGCTGTTTCTCACCCAGACTAATGCTATACCCAGTCGTATTCCAACCCACATAAGCTCGCAACTCATCCTTGGGAATGGATGAATATGCATCGATATCTCTACTCATATCGGCAACTCCTCTTACCAAGGCTTTATTGCTGGAGGTATATCTTGTGGAGCGTGGTGGTCACGGGGGATAGGTCTCAAGCGCAAAGAGGAACATAGTCTGGAATGCCCACGATGACCCATTATAGCTAAAAGGCAGAACTAGATACGGGATACCCTTATCGACGGTATGCGGCATCAAACCACACACCCAGCAATTAGTCATATTCATCACTAGTTGGTGTTGGTGCAGGATTTTAATAAATGAATTGTTCACGAACTCAGAACGTCTAGCTTGTTCGTGTTCAGGCAAAGGGTGGAAAGAATGTGAAGAAGCAGTGGTAACAGAAAGGGAAACGTGAGGAGGCACCGTAGACATAGCAGGTACGAAAATTAACTGGGCACCAAAAACAATTCCACCCATCAGAGTTACTAAGACAATCAAAAACATTAGGGCACACTGGATCAGAAAACATTTGTTGTGCAATATTTCATGCAGTTTCACTTTACGCTTAATTACAGTATTAACACCTCGCAGCACAGGAAGCTCCATCCTCTACTCGAGCCGTCCGTGGCGGTTGGTTTGTACCTGTTCGGAAATGCGTCCGTTAGCCTTGGGAGTTCCCAAAGACCAACCGGGGAAACCGACCTAGTGTCCGGTAACCTTGCAAATCAAAACTAGGCACACGTCACGGCCCTACGGCGAACCCGGATGGCCGGTTCAAAAACACGCGCACAGCAAACTTCCTGGCTGAGGAGAATACAATTGTCCCAAGACGAGTTGTCAGGGCAGAGGGGGCAAAGGAAAACAAGGAATGGTATTCATTTTATTAGTCCTTGGAATGGGAGCGTAAAGAGTAACAATGTCTTCCAGGTTGTGTCTGCTCTTCGAACAAGGGACCAGATGGTGAAACAGTGTTCAATTGTTCAGGTGAATGTTTGAACGGAGTAATGTTCGAATCCAGGGGCAAAGGCACAGTTCCAGGTGGAGCAGCAGTGTTCTTCAGTTTGGCAGACTCAAGACCTTTAAATTGTGCATCGCTGAACGGGACAAGCCTAGGAACACATTCTGTCTCAGAATTTCCAATTCCCTGTCTAATCCATTTGTCATACGGTAAAGGAAGCGGTACGCGTTTCGTATGGGCAGCGTGTACCCAATGCTTTCTTCCAGCCAATCGAACAGTAGTTCGTGTTGACAACAGGACCTGGAACGGTCCGATATATCTTGGCTCCAAGTTTCTCGATTTCCCAAAGTTCTTTACGACCACGAAATCGCCAGGCTGTAACTTGTGTCCTGGTCCCTCTGTTGGTTTTAGCAGAGCCTCAAAAACCTGTTGATGAATAGCACTTAGTTTAGCAGTCAAGTCATAAAGGTAATCGATCAACATGGGATATTCGAGCTGGGTAAATTCCTTAGGTCTAGGGACTCCCCAAACGTTCGCAGGACGACCAAACACAATTTCATACGGGCTAAGCCCTATTCGAGAGTGGACAGTCGCCCTAGTGAATAGAAGAGCCAAAGGCAATGTATCTGGCCATGACAATCCAGTAGTCGTTTGGATCTTGGCTAGCTTCAATTTCAGAGTCCCGTTATAACCCTCAACAAGACCTGCGGACTGTGGGTGATTTGCACTATGGAACTTCTGTCTAATCCCCAAACCCACACACACACTCTTCATAACCTTTCCCACAAACTCACTTCCATTATCCGACCATACAATCCGTGGCATGCCGAACCTAGGGAAAAACTCTTTGAGAAGGACTTTGGCTGTGGACAGGGCTGTATTATCCTTCAAGGGGTAAGCTTCAATCCATCGTGAAAATGCGCAAACTACAACAAGGACATACTTAAGGTTGTTACACCTTTCCATATGAATGAAGTCTAATTGGATAACCTCAAAGGGACAAGTCGGGGGAGCAAAATGACCAGCTGGAGTTGGAGTTCCCTTGCCAGGATTATGCATCAGGCACACCATGCAATTCTTAACCACCCTCTCCGCACACTTAGAAATTCCATCATTCTTCCATACTGGGGCCAACAGCCTGCAAATTCCTTTCGCACTAATGTGTGCCATTCCATGTGCCATTGTAACTACTGCAAGCACATACGCATCAGGTAACATCCATCTTTGATGTTCAGACAGATCGATCCAACAACCAGTCGAAGCCAATTTACCCGTACTGTCTTTCCACACATTCTTCTCACTCTCCGTAGCCTCATTCTGAATTGACTTCACACTCTCAATCGTGTCTTCACACATTCCAGCATCCGTAACCCATCTTGCAGAACTTGCAACATACATTAGACTCATCATGTTCTTTGCCGTCCCTTTCGCAATCTCATCTGCAAATGCATTACCACGACCAACATCATCCGTGACCTTCCGATGAGCACTACACTTCACAATTGCAACTTGCTTTGGCAAAGTAAGTGATTCCAGAAGCTCATTCACCAATTGTCCATGCTGGATTTTTGTCCCGTGGGACGTCAAAAATCCTCTCTCTCTCCATAATCGTCCAAAACTGTGTGCAACACCAAAGGCATACTGACTATCGGTAAACACGTTCCCTCTCTTTCCCTCAGCCAAAACACACGCTCTCGTCAACGCAATTAACTCTGCAGCTTGTGCAGAATTCTGACTTACTCTCGCAGTCTCAACAATCTTACTCAATGTCGTCACAGCATACGCGGCAGTCACATCACCATTCGGCAACTTAAAGCACGAACCATCCACATACAAAGTACCATCCGAATCTGACAAAGGGGTATCTTTCAAATCGATCCGACCCTTCGTTTCTTCTTCAGTTCGTAAACAACAATCATGTGGTTCTGAATCACTCGACTCTACAGTAGTCGGCAACAATGTGGCTGGATTCAACACACTACGGGCCTCATGTAGGTAGCCAAATACCGGTCGGTAACGGCCGATTTTCGGTAATTATACCGTTACCGACCGGTATTTAGGCTTTTGGTATGTAGGGGGACAATTTCTGTATTCGGAATTTACCGAATCGGTAAAATTACCGATTCGGTAATTTTACCGATTCGGTAAATTCCGAATACAGAAATGAGATGTAGGGGGAGTGTGTGGGTGTTGTTTTGAGTCGGTATTTACCACCAACTAATAGTTGGTGGTAAATAAAGAATGGATGTGGAAATGCATTTCATAGCGCCTACAAGTGTGCAATGTGGCAGACATACATGCCCTTAGGGCATGTATGTGTGCCACATGTGCACACATGGCCGATTCAGGGGGTGCAACAGGGTGTCAATGTGACACCCTGCCACCCTTGCATGTGTTCCCCCCATTACCGAATCGGTATTTACCGATTCGGTAATGAGGCATACCTTCCCATCAATGGGAAGGTATGCCTCATTACCGAATCGGTAAATACCGATTCGGTAATTACCGAATTTTACAGAATCGGTAATAATTACCGACTCATTACCTACATAGCATTTACCACTTCATAAATACCGAATCGGTATGATTCGGTATTTATGAAGTGGTAAATGCAAGCCCACCTACATAAGGCCCCTACATCTCTTAATCTGAATATGACTTGCCAAGAGTGTCAGCTCATAGCCTGACAACCTAGCACTCGTGAGATGTTGAGTTTTCGTTCTGTTCAATAGAGTATCTACTGCATGTGGAACCATTACCACTAACATATTATTCATGACCAGACCAGCAGACTGTCGAATAGACACAGCAGCTGCCGCTGTCGCTCTAAGACAACTCGGCAATGCTCTTGCTACTGGATCTAAGGTTGAAGAAAAATACACCCACGGACGCTGTTTATCACCAAATTGTTGCGTCAACACGCTCAACGCGCAACCCTCTCGTTCATGAACGTATAGTGTAAACGGTTTACTGTAGTCGGGGGTACCCAACACAGGAGCTGAACACAACGCATCGCGTAGCTCAGAAAAACTCTTCTGGCAATCATCAGACCATGGCAGAGGATTTGAAACATCTTTGCACGTGAGAGCTAACAAAGGCTTCGCTAACAACGAGAAGTTTGGGATCCATTGCCTGCAGTATGATGTGATACCCAAAAAGGCACGTACTTCCCTCTGAGTGTTTGGCACAGTCATTTGAGCAATTCCTCTAATTCGTTCTGGGGTCAACCTTCTTCCCTCCTTTGACAAGAGATGACCTAAGTAGGTTACTTCTTGGCAACAATATTGCAGCTTAGAAGGTGACACCTTGTGATGTAAATCGGACAAATGCTGTAGCAAAGAAATCGTAGCTGCTTTGCAAGTTGTTTTGTCATCAGCAGCCACTAAAAGATCATCTACATACTGGATCAAAGCAGCCCCAACAGGCAATACAAAGGTATCAAGCTGGCTTTTCAGAGCCTGACTATATATCGATGGACTCTCACAATAACCTTGAGGTGCGCGCTTGAATCTGAAGCTACGACCACCCAAGGAGAAACCAAAAATGTCCCTACTTTCTTCTGCTATCGGGATGCTAAAGAAGGCATTCTTCAAGTCAATCACCGAGAACCAGGTAGCTGAAGCGGGAATCAATGTCAATAAAGCTGTGATGTCGGGAACCACAGGAAACTGCGGAACCACAATCTTGTTCACTTCTCTAAGATCAATTACGAAACGATACACAGGAGGTTGGGAAGAATCGGTACGTTTCAAAATCGGCAAAACAGGACTATTACACACGTTACCTCGTGTTTCTTCGATCACACCCTTCTGGATCAAATCGTGGATGATCGCTAAAAGTGCTCGTTCACCATCGCTGGAAATTCGATATTGCGGAATTCGCGGTAACCTAACATTCGGTCTGAGCTGAACAACATATGGAGGAATTTCCAGAAGACCCACATCATTAGGACCCGTAGACCAAAGAGATTCGGGGAGCGAACGCAACTCTTGTGGAAGCCTATCTGTCGACACATACATAGGAGAGATCACTTTCCTGCCCAATGTAAGTTGTACTCCCGATGGGGAACAATGCAATGTCGCATACAATCGTTTCAACAGGTCCAAACCCAGCAAGTTCTCACCACAACCAGTAGTCAAAATCAACGGTGCTTCTAACTTACATGGTCCAATTGAAAGGGACAAAGGACTAGAGACTGGATTACGAACAGGGGCGCCAGAGAATCCTACTGAGACATTAGTTAAGCCAGCCAAGGGTGCGCCAGGGAGTTTAGAATGTATGATTGAACTTTTTGCCGCACCAGTATCCAACAGAAAGGGCTCAACCACACTTGATAAAGCTACTGAAACGTAAGGCCCACTCTGATCAACTGGAACTGACACTACTCCCTCTCTTTGTCCATGGCTATCCTAGCAATCATTATACGCAGTACTCTTGCCCTTGACATAGTAATCATCCACATGATACTGCGGAGATCTATCAGATTGCACCTGTGATTGGTCAAAACAATTAAGAGAACTTTGTGACGGAAGAGAACGCTCATTCTGAGAAAGCGTGACACCACGTCCTCTACCTCTAGACATTTGTTGACAACCACGACCTCTCTGAACTGGCACACCATTCATACGCTGTCGCAAAGCAGGGCACTCGTTCTTATAATGACCCTCTTCCTTGCAGTATGCACATTGATTCAGTCCTTACAAGGGCCTGGGAGCGAAATACTTCGGTCTCAGTGGTACTTTCGGAAACGGTGTCTGTTGCTGAAATTGCGTACGTTGCTGCGAATCGTTCTGATTCGAGCGAGGCGGATACGCCTGCTGCAACAATACCTTAGTCTTCAAGTCCTTCGTTTTCCTCTCTACACGTTCTTTCTCTTCCTTATCTCTGTTCTCGTAATATTGGGCTGTGGCTAGAATCTGAGCCGTCGAAGAGACAGCACAAGCACTTTCTGAGTCTTTCAATTTGTTGCACAAGTCGGGCAGCAAGTTAAACACGAACTTATCAACAAATAGTCTCTGGCCTCCCTCTGAACTCATATCTTGACCGCTGTGGTCCACAAAAGTCTCCTCAAATCGCGTGAAAAAGTCGGACACACTTTCATCCTTCTTCTGCTTACAAGCCGACAATTTATCCCAGTTTACTCTCAACGCTGGCATCAACGTCTTCAATAAATTAACTATCCTATTTGGTAACTCCGCTACTAGGGGTTCAGGCTTTGCACCTCCTACTTGGAGAGCATCTGCAGCTAAAATAGCAGTCCAGGTACCACCTAACTCGTTCGGATGATCCTCATGGCGGATCTTTGCCCATATCGGTTGTGGCACTACATTGCCAAACAACATCTCAATATCT
Source organism: Triturus cristatus (assembly GCF_964204655.1). Classification (NCBI taxonomy): domain Eukaryota; kingdom Metazoa; phylum Chordata; class Amphibia; order Caudata; family Salamandridae; genus Triturus; species Triturus cristatus. The sequence continues at coordinate 63,139,279 of NC_140593.1, read as the reverse complement.
GCAATGTTCATAATACAGGCGTACACTGTCTGGGACAATTCCTTATAGTAACCAGCAGGATTCTTACGTGGGTCTGGCAAAGTCTGTTTTAATGCTAACACTTCAGACCTTTTCCATGGGACATGTATCCAAACTCTCAGAAAATGTGCTGGAGCGGCCGCAATACCTCTCCCTGCATCAGCCTGTACTGCATCCTGCCATACTGGTGGAACCTCTCTCATAGGATACTGTCCTAACGTCTTCTTTGCCGAGGAATCATTCGCAAACAAAACTCTAGACGGTAACACAGACCTATAGGCAAGAAGCCGTTCTAACGCATGTCTAGCATCAGAGCCCACAATCATACCTTTCGAAAATTGACTCTGGAGTTCAAGCATTTCAGCAGGGGCTGTCCCATTCGCCTCGCAACAACTTACACATCTCCTCGAACACATATCTCTGAGTCGGTTCATTCCATTGAGAAAATGTATCGTAAACTATACGAGAACTATACCTACCGGGTTTCAAAATCCACCTATGAGCCATCGAATCTAATAATGCTCGTTCCCCAGACTCAGGGAGCTGGCTACGTCTCTGCCTAGAATCAGAAACGACGGGCGCAATTAGCGACCCAAAAAGAGGAGTCAGAAAACTAGGGACGGTGTCGGTTACTCGCCGACGAGCGGAAGGTGAAGTAGACATAAGAGCAGGAGAGACAGCGTTCAGTGAAAGCAAAGGAGCAAAAGGGGTGACAGAAACAGGAGTAACAGATGTAGTAAGGTGAGGTGTAGTAGTTAAAGACGGAAAAGGCAACCCAGGCAGAGGGGGTGCCGGAGGAACATAACCCTGCTGAGGAATAGGTGGTGGGGGAGGAACTACCACGGGCTGACCAGCAGCCAGTTGTACAGCAGGGGGAACCAAAAGGGCTGTAGCACTTTGTACATAAGGAGGTGGCGACTTCAATAAATAAGACATCAGAGGATCCTTTTCGGGGTCCTCTTTCGGCTTATCGGGACATGATGGCAAAACAGGGTAGCACTTATCAATTGCCATGCTATGTTGTCTAGTGAAGATCTCGGTCGCTTTCTCTTCTTCATCTTCCTTAAACTGCCTAGCAGCTTGCATAATCGAGACACCTTTTTCTCGTTTATCCTTTTTAGCCTGTTTGATTTCTTTCTGCTTGGCTTCTTTGCGCCATAGACGAAAGGAGTCAAACATCGCTGGCCGGGCTTTCTTCTTAAATAACTTCGCCTCCAAATTATCCAGAATTGCAGTTTCAAAACTACCATGTAGTGGCCATCTGAGAACACCATCTTTCCTCGTATAGCGGACCCATACCTCGTTTTACGTGATAGGGCCCACACCATGCTTCGAATAGAGCTCATAAGTCGGAGTCCCAACCGGAGGTATCGGACAAGAGTCCTCCAATTGGGAATCCTTGTTGCAACATCCAAGACAAGACAAGAAACCAAGACTACGGTTAGGCATTTTCGCTCACTAACCGAGTTTCAAACTTCAAGGGGCTAGCTCTACCGATATACTCGTAAATGTACGAGACCCTTGGTTTTTGGGAACTGCAGCTACCAAATAATGCTAAGGACCAAACTAAACCAAATGCAATGGAACCATGCAAACCAAAACCAAGGACCAAAGAACTCGAGTTACCAAACAAAAGAACAAACCTAAGGACTGGGAGCGACCCACTTATACTTAACTGAAAGATCAATGACGTCACCAGGAAGACCCGTCTATCGTCTCGCCGTACTAAGGACTACGCCAGGCTCCAAAACAGGTCGACAGTCAGGGCGCCAGTCCTTTGCAGCCGTCTGGAAGCGGGAACCTTCGCGGGGAAAGACCTTCGGACCACTTATGCGACATACATGGATCGATGAAGTGGGGTGCACCTCCCTCGGAAATTTCGCACGAAGCTCCTCACAATCTTCCGGCTAGGACCGGAACCGCTCGATGTCGCACCACGCTAGGGCGCCAACTGAAGGACTGGGCAACTTCTAAGACCCAGCGGTGCCAGGGGACAACACCCGAAACCTTCGAGGTTCACCTGTTTTAGCGTACTTAACAAACAGAGACATGGGACTCTTCCCCTGGCGTCAAATGATCGTCTTTAATGACTGGAGTCAGGAACAGAAGTCACAGAAGTATCATACGAGATAGATTCTAAGGAGACTGCTCGATTTGTACAAAGCAGGTCGCTCCTTAAATACTGAATATTCTGCTTCTGGCAAACATTCCTGCAAATTTACAATAATTCCCGTTTCTGGATTCCAGGCAATAAGATCTCACAATATCACATTCCCATCTCCAGGTGTCTGGCCTTCAATCACATATTTCTGACATCCCCCTATTGAAAGGTCGGACCGCCCCATAATAAAATTGGTCACCTCCTCATCATAAAAGGCTAAAGGGGAATGCAGGAACAGATGCAGAAAATAGAAGAGTCAGATAAGACATATTCGTAGGCAAATAAAAGAAGCGTGGTCTATTGTATCAGGGTCAGTAATCTTGCTCAGGCAGGACAGGACAGAAAACCAGTACGGCAGGGTCCGCCTCAAGCGACAGGGTCAGCTTTCGCCAAGTCATGCAGACTTCAGCAGAACGCGCACTAGGGACTACGTGCCCTCGAGGTTACTTAATCAGGGTCATTGTTCGGACATCGCCCATTCACTGGCTATGTGAGGGCAATGATACAAAATGGACGTCGTGCACGAAATGGAACCCGTAGGTTAAAACACAAGAACCAGCAATACATGACGAATCCTTCAGTGCAGCGTTTGCGAAAACGCTCGCTCATATTAAACTCATCATTTGCGGTTCGCTAATACCAGAATCGTCACGGCACCATTAGTTTAGAAACATGGGTTTAGTTTTCACGGAACCTCCATACAAGGACGCAGGGGCCTTCTGAACTACAGGGTCAACTGTACATAACTTGTAAAAAGTATTGTTATTTAGTTTAATTTAATGTACTAGTCTGTGGCCCGTTATTTAAAACCAGATAAAACATACATAAACATAAAAAAATACTTATTTATGATAATCAAATGGACCATTCAAATGTTTCCAAAATCTACAGATTACAACTATTTTCTCCAGTTTAGTGAAATTCAGTTGCCCGTCTAAATGTGCTAATATGAAATTCATCCTAATTACCGAAAACATAGTTAAATATACATTTGCATTTCATTACATTGTGTAGAATTAATTAAAATATGAGATGCAGTTTCAACACATGCAAATCCTTTCTAATTGTGCTAATTTAGGAATACTACACTGGGCCTTGTTAGTCTCTTCAGTAGTTAAATGACAGCATTGAACATGACTGTGTGTAAAGTATTCTCTATACAGAGTCCTGGAAAAGTACAGATAAAATGGCTTAAACTACATACAGTTTCAGTGTATTTTATTATGCTACAGAACTCCTACGGAGGGCCACATAACACAACATAAAATAGTAATAAAACCATGATACATAAGAGTTTTGTATCACAATAAACTAAACTGAAACTGCATACACACACAGACACAAGCCCGTGCGATCTGTTTCATTAGAAGACAGGTACATTGTGTAGGAAGCTGGCCCTTTATATAGATTACCAAAAAGTAGTATTCTGTGTAAAGACACGAGGTATCCCTTATAAGTGGACATGGGCTTGCTTTAACAATCCCAAGGTGCTCGATTTGTGGTAGTGTAGTTAAGCAGTTTAGGCTTATCCGATGGGAGTGTCAGGCATTTCTTGTGCCTACAGAGTCAATAAATGATGCAGAAACTCAAGAAAGAGATCCATGCCAATTTAGAAAAATAACACATATTTTTATATATATTTCAACACGGAGAACTTCACAATTGCGTAAGTACTTTTTAAGTTATCACTCTAGAGATTTAATCAATGTTAGCAAATAGTGCGTTATTATGCTGCAATGCTTACCTATGGAGAGAAGAACATTTACTACATACAGGTATTTGCAATAGGATGCGAAAGGACCCCTTTAGATCATGAGGTGTTAGGAGGCCAAGGTCCCAAGTTTCACCAGTAGTTGGGTTTTACCTGGCCTGGTCTGTCCAGGTGCAGAGGTACTGGACGGATTGGTAGCCTTGAGCGTTACACTCTAGGCACAGAATAGGGCCACTTAGAAATAAGCTGAAAAAAGGCACTTTGAGACAAGTCCGGGAGTGCCCAACAGGGGACTCAGTTTGTGAGGGTCCTGGGAGCAAGGGGGCACAGTCAGTTTTCATGGACCTGGGCCAGGTAGCTCTGGAGCAAAGGGTTTTGGTTGACTGGCCCTTGTGTGTTGTAGCCGGTCACAGCTCTCGATTTGGACCAGCAAAGGGGGACAAAATAGGACAGCTGGGCCACTCTTGGTGCTTGACTCTGTGGAGCTTATGTCCCTGGTGGGCTGGTCGGTCTTTGGATTGTTGGAGTCCAGATTGGACTCTAAGCAAGCGTTGGTCGCGGCAAGGGTCCTTACCCTGGGTATTCCTGCAGGGAGCTCATAGGAGTCCTGGCATCTTCAAACTTGGTAAGGAGACAGATCTTACCTCTGTGAGTAGGCTGACCTCTTCTTTGGTGTACTTCATTGGTAGACCCGGTATTCAGCAGCCTCTTGGAACCGGACTTCGTAGTTGGTGCCTGCAGGATGCAGGGAGGTTGCTCCTCCACTCCAAGGGAGATGCTGGCTGGTTTTTGAAGTATTGGCAAACCTCCAAGGCTTTTGGGAGATACACAGCTGCAGGATGAGTCGGGTCTTTGCAATTGTCGAGTCTGGAGTGGGAAGGCAGGGTTTGGTGCCAGAAGTCCACAGCAGTCTTCACTTCTCGCATTGATCGGCTCTCCAGTGTCCTCTTCTACTGCAGTCAGGTGAATGTAAAGTTCTGGCATCAGGGGGCCACCTAAATACTCAATTGAGGGGCGTTAGAGGAATGTAAAATAGTAGCAATGGGCTACGTGCTCTTGTGGTCACTACGCCCCACATATGACCACTTCCTTTGGGAAGTGGGCATAACCCTGTCCCAGTGTTCCTAATTCTGCCATCACCAAGATGACAGACTTTTTTAAGAGTGGAGCACATCAGGCAGCTCACCTTAAGGGTGGGTCTGACCTGTGTGTGTGCTTTACGCCTCCTCGCATTGCTAATTTCCCGCTTGTCCTGGTACCAAATGGGCCTCAGGGCAGGGGGTGGCATCTCCCAGGTCTGGGGGATAGCGGGGTCCCATTTCAAAGGCAACAGAGGCTTTAAAGTCTCTGACTTTGGTATGCTGATTTACTAGCCATCCTGCTGGAGGAGGAGTAAACATTTCCTGCAGGAGCAGGGATTGTTTCTGGCCTCTGAGAATGGGGCTGTTACCTCCTAGGGGGTCAGAAACATGTCTGTGGTGGCAGCACCAGTCAGCACATTAGAGGGCTAGTAGGGTTAGGTGGTACCTCTAAGGTACCCTCTGGCTGCATGTATTAATAAATCCATCATTGGAATCAGTACGGGTTTATTATTACAAGGTGGCTTCAGTGAAGCCATCATGTAGCTGGGGAACTCGTAATCACCAGTGCCCAGTACATATACTTAAGATGGTTTCCCTGTTGACTTGCAATGTCTAAGAATTGACTTATCTGTATAAGAACAAGGGGACCCCAGAATGCTATGACCTGGGGTGGTAATTGTTTTGGGAAACACAATGGTCTGCGTGAGGCCTAAAGTGGTCCTCGAGTAGCTACTGCTACTAATTACTTAGATGGAGTATGACTCACTTAAGGTTAAATGAAAAACCGAATCCCAAGTGGATTCAGTAAGCAATGTATGTGTGGACACAAGCTTCTAGAATGACATCACATTTTATTAACATCATAAAAAGGAGTATCATTTAGATATTTACAAATAGTTCTGGTGCTCACACATAGACGAGTGGAAGTGCGTGAAGTGATAGTGCTCCTGTGACAATAAAAACTTTACATCGCATTGAAACCAATATGCAAAACTCCTAATTAAATTAATGCAGATAAGGAGTTTTGATTTTGAGGTCGACGGCGTTTCGATCTTTTTACATTAATATCATCATCAGGACAATTAGTGTGAGCAAGTAGAATCTAAACGAGAGAAGAGAAACAACAAATTGTACCTGTGTCAAAGTATATCAATCAACAATCACTAGGTTAGCTAATCATGGAGACAGAATTAATGTGCGCAATTTACAAAAGTAGAGGGTGTACTGTGTAGGTCAGCCAACCTCATTAAAGAGAATAAATCATACGATTAGAGAAGTGGCGGCGAGCCAAAGAACAGTAGAAGAAGGTGTAGGTATGTCAACCAATGTCAGATGCCGGAAAATGCCCATATTTCTAGTGGAGTGTAGGCAAACCAACAAGGGGTATAATGGTGGAACAGCGAAGGATAGTATTCACTACATGTGAACATGCTAAGATACCGTGCTAATCGAGAACTTACTTCCAGAAGGGTTGAGGTCCAACCAAGGGAAAAGGAAAACGCGTGTGCGTTACTTACTCAGGAGCTTGCTCAGAGGCTCTCTGAAGGGTTGAAATCAATCATGGAAATAATTAGCAATCCGAGTCGGGCGGGTCAGCGTAAGAGGGTCCAGGGCCATAATTATTAAGGTCCAAGGCAACTGGAGGGGTAAAGAATTACGATTAGTGAGGGTAGAGCACTGGGGGAAGGGGAGGGGGGGCGGGTGGGAGCGGTAGGGACGCGTGTCAATGAGAAGTGCATACACTTACTTAATGATGGATGATTCGGGAAGGCAAGTCACTCATTGACAACGCTGTTCACAATAACTCATGAGCGCGGGAGTAGGGAATGAAGTGTACCTATTAATGGAGGTGTTGGCGCACACTGCGCATGTCTCTAGAGGGAGACATGGGATTCCTGTTAATCTACAAATTGAAATCTTTCAATTTTTTAGAAAAATCAGACTGAAAGCCTTTTTTCTCAACAGAGAATCCGCTCCCAACTATGACACCACTAACTTACGCCCTAAGTCTACATTCAATCCCCCCACGGGGACACTACCCCCAGAAGTGATTTGTAGTACTCAAAGACCTGGACTCCTAACCTTGCCTTGGCCTTGGGCGGAGGTTTGTTGCTTCACGTGGCCGTGGGGTGTTTGGCCTCTTTTTTCCTTTTTTTGCCTTGTTTCCTCTGCTGAGTGGGACTGGCTATCTTCTTCACTTCGTTTCCCCTTGCCTGGGGGGGCGGGGTGTGAGAAGTTGGCCTGATATATGATGTCACTAGTTCTAGTGTACACCCTGTATCAGTCCAAACAACCCTTATGGTGATTGGTTGTAAAGTCAACCTTATAGACCAGCTATCCTAGTGGTAGCATGGACAAGAGCAGTCTTAGGCTAAACTCTGTATGGCATGTGAAGCCAGCTGTTATACCACTATAATCCCTTGAATACCAAATGAAAGGACACCACACCAGGTATATATAGAATTAGAATGTATTTATTCTAAAATATACCCTCAGCACTCTTTATGAGTTCAGAGGTCTAAGTACAAACAATTTCTTAAGTATCATACGTTAAGTTACACAGGAAAATACAGTTAGGCCCAGGGGCCACGCAAACCATATACTAAGAAAGTGGTATAAGTACCACGTCATGAACAGGGAGTAGGCCTAGGGCCTAGGGAATCGCTGGGGCTACAGTACCCTACCAATAGTTAGGAAGTGGGAGGCCCACGGGAGGCGTGTGCAGTGTGGAAACACACACGCGGGTTACATTAAAGTCAATGGGAATGTAACAGTTAGAAATAGGATGAAGAAGGACACTTCCGAAGTAACTAGGAGAAAGCAACTAAAGACTTAGACACTTGGATAGTCAATATCCACTGGAGCACTGGAGTACTTGCGTTACCTCACCCACAGGAGACGGGTGCATAGGTGTGAAGATGTGTCGGGTGTCGTCGCTGGATCCTATGGATGCCTGAAGAACAGATGCTGGCAGGCGGCCAGGAGGAAGATGTCCGATGGATCCAAGGATGGATCTTGAAGGAAGAACACCTGCAAGCAGAGGGGACAAAGTCTGGGTCACTAGCCAGTGACCGTATGGAACCAGGAAGGAACCAGGTGATGTCGTGCAGAACACAGGTGATGTCTTGAAGCTTGTCTCTGCAGTTGCGTGGACCAGGAGGCGTCGAGGACAACCAGAACCAGGGTACGAGCTGCCCCACAAAGGATCTTGCTGATGGCAGAGTCGACGTTCCGATTGGAGTCAACAAGCCTTGGCAAAGGCAACCCACGCGGAAAGGGAAATTCACTTCAGGTGCAGACCAGAAAGGTCTGTGGTGCTTCTCTTTTACAGGGAAGCAAGGGCCAGTCTGGAGAAGCCAAACCAGCGGTGGAAAGTTAAGGGTTCGTCGTCACTGAGGCTGCTAGCCAACGGGCCAGCAACCGGACAGACGCGTCAAGCAGGATAATGCAGAAGGGCCCCACGCAGAACTCGTGGAGTGGGGAGGGCTGATCTTTGATGCAGATGGTGCTCTGGGTAGGGGCTTCTCAATCACCAGAGCACAACTTCGAGGGTGCCTCAGAAGCTGCACTGGAAGCTACTCGCCAATTTTCCCAGGTAGCCGGTCCCACGTCTCTCGTCGCCTCCACGGATCTCAGCTCGGCTGTGGATGTGGATCAGGGTCGGAGAAGTCTGGAGGTCAAGGCACTGGTTGGGCTCTGCAGTCGGTTCCTCGTAGAACTTGGGCAAAGCAAACAGCAGGTCGCTTGTTGGTGCCTGTTTGCACAGGGTGGCCACTCCTTGGCCACAAGGGAGATTCTTCAGTCTTCTTGTCGTCGAATGTCGAAGGTCCAGAGTTTCGTGTCTAGTTTCAGTTCAGGATAATCCAAAGTCCTAGGGACTCAGCTCCCACTCTTATACTAATCTGGGGGGCTGGGTTACCTGCTAGGTCCCTCCTATGGGTGGGACCAGGGAAGGGGGTGGTTACACCCCCTTCCCTTTGTCCAGTTTCGCGCCAGGGCTGGGGCTGGAGTGCCCCAGCACCAGTTTGAACCGGGCTATGCATGGGACACCTTGTGTGCCCCAGGCAGTGTCTCGTTTCTTTCATCCCTCCCTGCCCCAATACACTAAGTCCTGTCTGGGGTGGTGCTAGCACCTCCCAAGGCAGGAAACCTATTGTCCAAGCCTCCCTTGCTGGAAGGACACCCAGCAGCAGGAGGTCAGACTTGTGTCCGTGGCAGCAGCATCCATTTTGTGATGCTGGGGCTCTGGTTAACTTTAAACGGGTAAGTAGGATTTTAACATGTCTTCTCCCTCTAGAAGGGGGGAATGCTATCCTCATCGCCAGCAATGGTGTGGGGGTAGTATTCCAAAGTGTTAGACACCTTACACGACATGTTTTGATAAAGCCAAACCATAGTTACCATAACCGCGAGTATTATAAGGCACTTTAAGAGTATATGGTAGGCGATATCATAGAACAGCTATAAGGACATGGTTCCGAAAGCTGCAGACAGGCTCAGCTCATGCTAGAGCACCATCTCACATGTTACCAAGCACTCTGCCTCCAGGATTGTTAAGGCCTGCCATAGGAGTGGCTTAAAGGTTACCCATGTGTCTATATATAATGTAGGTACAGGAATACTATTCCTTAGCAAGGGGTGATTACATGACCTTGCCCCAGCTGAGTGATCAGCCAGTTGTGTCATGATGGGAGGCCAGCCAGGGGTGGCATAATACATGCTGCAGCCCCTGGTAGGCCTAGGGTACACCTATGCCCTGGGTACCTAAGGTACACTGTACAGGGTCCTATAAGGTGATCCTTACCAATTGGGTTATGTACCTAAAGTACATAGTATGAATTTAGAGAGAGAACAGCTGGGCTGTGGGTCTGATTAGCAGGCCCACAGCCACATCTAAGTCAAAAACCAGTGAAGCAAAAGCAAAAAGTGGGGGTGACCATAGTAAGCAGACCCTACTCTCCTACACGGGGCTCCTCGTCCTGTTTGGACTCGGCCCCCGGGCGGTCCTCTGTCCTGCCCCGGTGTGTGAGGTACTCTCGCAGACCCTCCTTCCCCTTGGGTATGGCTAGGGTATCTATTGTACTTGAAGGAATCTGCGGCTAGTAGTCTCTATCAGATGTACGAGTTACTTACCTTCGGTAATGATGTATCTGGTAGAGATGATTCTAGCCGCAGATTCCTTCACGGCCCGCTCTTCCTCCCTGTTCTGCGAGGGCTTGTGTCTTGTTTTTTTGCACTCGCTTCCCTATGGGAGGCTGTGTCTTCTATGAGTACATTCATTCCCTCTTTCTGTCGGGCGGTTCACCTGTTCACCTTTTCCTCACTGTTGTCACATGGGAGGATCGGCTTGTTGGTACTTCTGGCTCTTTGCGACCCTTGAGGTTGGGGTCTTTTGGCTGTGCCTCTGCCCTTGTTCCTGATGAGGGTTGCCACACTCTGTGAAGGGGATGTTTTGGAGTTTTGTCGTTCCCTGTGTGTCCCCAACTGGTTCCCCCTCCTTGTCTTGGTTGGGGTTGTAGTCCTGTTGCTGACATTTTTACATATGTCCCTTGTCTCATGGGGGGGCTGTCTCTGTACTGGCAGGGTTGCTGCCCTGTTCTTTATTCTTTCCCTGCCTTTGGGTACTGCAGTGCCGGGAGCTGCTCTTTATGGTGTTGTTCCTCACCATTCTCTTTTGCTGCTCTTTTGCACACTGTTCTTATACTCTCACAGTTTTGTCTGCTGACTCAGCGTTGTGGCACGGAAAAGTTCACCGAAGAAAACTGATGTAGGCGCGCCGGGGTGGGACTTATGTGACCTCGCGGACGTCACGTGCGCTGACGACGCCTGGGCGGAGCTGCGTGATGCCGTCCCCCCGGCGCGCAGGGATGCTGGGCAAAAGGTTTTCCGGATCCAGTCTCACGCCTGGGGATAATTTTACGTGAAGGAATCTGTGGCTACAATCGTGTCTACCAGATGCATCGTTACCGAAGGTAAGTAACTCGTATGTTACAAATGCCCAGACCGACACATTTGTCCACATGGTTCGCTGTTCAAATTGCTTGATATAGACAATGGCCAAAGCAGATGGTGCGTTACCAATATATATTCTCCTGATATCCCTCTTTTGGAAAATCCTGGTATACCTCCTACTCTAAATAAAGGGGTTCAGACTAGGCTTATGAAAGCAGTCTGCAATTTTTTACGTTTGATGGAAAATTAAGCCAGGGTATTAAAAGGTTCATGAGATTGAGGACAGGTAGATTTTGAGTAAGCTGTAATTCAGCAAGGAGGTTTCTATGGAGACACACAAACAGGCCAGTACAATAGTCTAGTCATAAAATAATTAAGGTCGATATTACAGGTATAAAAGGTAGTGTTGAGACAATCCTGTTTCATAAAAAAGGGAATTACTTTAAAAGTAAGCGCTTCCTTGATTTGATTTATTAGTTTTTTTTCAAAGCAGTTTAGTGGATTTATATATCAGCAACCCCAAACATCTCCCCTAAATCCCCCGTTCAAGTATAATGAAAAAGTCTCCGATATCTGACCAACAGGTAATGACAACTGGCACAGCAGGGTCTGCAGTGGCACATTTCGGGTAAGCCAGACTGACTAATTCCGGTCTGGGGAAACGTGATCCCTGTAACTATCATTTACAGTCCTTTCCAGCATCGCAACAGGTGCGAATGAGCCCTTCTGGTCTACTGGGCCTTGTAGGGTGAGGTATTGCCTGAGTGGGGCCCATATGTCGTTGGGTCTATACTGTAGGATCTGCATAGCAGCAAAGTTTGTGGCAATTTCTCCCCCATATCTAACATCTTTGAGCAAGTCCGTAATCTTGGGGAGTTGGGCCCTTCATCCACATTTTCAGGAGTCTGTGCTTTGCAGACAGAAGCAGGACAGTCATTAGGTTATGGTCTGCCCTAGGGAAATCTTTGACTTAACTTAACAGCAATACTTTGGGGGTGCAGCTAACTGTAAAGCCCACAATGTCCCCAATTACACGCACTATCTCTGCACAGTATTTCGCAATTGGTGGACACTGGCACGCTAGGTATTAGAAAGCTGCAGGGTCAGCTTGGCATTGTGTTTAATAAGAGGGTCTCTCTGGGTCTATCCTGTAGAGCAGGTCAGGGAAGCAGTACAAGCTGTTTAAGAAATTAAAATAGAAGAACTTGGGATGGTAGTTGATGGATACCTTTTTTGTTTGCATCTAATAGTATTTCCAGACCTCTGGTCGAATCTCCTCTCCCATATCCGTTGCTCACTTCCCCAAAGCTTGAGTAGGGACTATGTGGTGTCCAGGGACATATAGCCAATATTGCCTGGATGCACATCTTCCACTCTGATGATCTCTGATCATCTGCATGAGCTGGGTCAACTCAACCGGTACATCAGTGAATGGCGGCCATCTCAAACCAATGTCATCGCTGATTCTTAAGCAATCAAATCTATACAGGGTATTCAGTGTCCACCCCCCCACATATTGTTCATAGGTTATAAATTTGGTAGCCACGTATAAACAGAAATAAATAAACTCAAAGGAGCTTTTAAATTTCAAAGTTAGACCTTTAAAGTAGTCTCCTTCTTTATGGAACAGGATTGTCTCAACACTCCTGTTATTAAACCTTTTAATTCCCTGGTTTCATTTTTCATCATCAAGATTGAAGTGCTATCCAACAATATTAAATTTAAATAGTAATGACCCATTCCTCCTCAAAGTTCAAAACAGCACAGAGAGGAAGTTGCCATGAGGCCTACAAGGCATTATTCTTGCACAGTTCCAATAATTTCTGCCTCACCGTACACAGTTGCTGTCTCTTGCATCCTTCTGGTCAGATCATTTGCCTGTCTGCTGTGGAGTATCACAGGTTCCCTATCGCAGCTAAGGTACTTTCAGCTCAAGGCATTATCATTTGGAGAATATGCCCAAACCCTCATCAGTCTTGATCACCCAGCGCCCCAGTTCAGAACTACGATTGAGAGAAGATTGATGGCCATTCAAGAGTGTGCTCCAACTTCCAAACATCTAATGAAATAAATAAAACTCTTTGGATAGCATGTTGTGGCCTTCAGTGCTTGGGACTCTCAATCAGCTGCTCAGAAAAAAGCTAATGCTTTAGGGGGCGCAATAAACTCTGACTCATCTCTTTCGTCACACGTCAGTGAAGTATTATCTTCATTCGTTATGATACTGCGAACAATCTGGAAGATCCTACCTTTTATACCTGTAATAGCCACCTTAATTCTTTTATGACTAGACTATTGTACTGGCCTGATTGTGTGTCTCTACGGAAACCTCCTTGCTGAATTACAGCTTATTGAAAATCTACCTGACCACACGCCCTGCAAGCTCTGTAAATTTGACCACATCATAGAGGCATGACACTCTCCATTTGCCCCCAAATGAGCTACAAATTTGGTCTAAGGCCTTTATGCATTACCCATAGGAATTTTTCCGACCTTGAAAAATCTGAACTGAAGAACCTCTTGGTTCCTGACACCCCTACCTGCACCTTGCACTCCACTCACCTCATGCTGTTTTCAGTAACACGTGCTAAGAAGGCACAACTTTGCGGACACCCTCTTTTCACGATCTGGCTCACTAGTTGTAAACATCAGTCTCTTTAAATATAATAGCCCTGAAAACCACCTGTTCTTCAGATGGGTACTGAAAAATTTGAATATAATGCACGTACAATAAGGCAGACGGGATATCTGCCATGCTTGTGATTGAGTAATCTGCTCCAAAACTAGTGAACGTACAGCATTTAATATCATGAAGCCATTTTGAAACATATTAATTTTAAATCTGAAGCTATTACAGTTAGTATGCTCTATGTCCTATGGCATTTGAAGTAGTGTATGGTTAAATAAGACGGCAATGTAATCAGTGTAATACGCAGCACAGTTTCTTTTCTGTTTAGATCACTCGGATGGAAAAGCGCTTACATTCAGATCACAAATATATAGGCCATGTAAAGGAGATACAACAACACACTTCCCTTTCATCTCTCACACACTGCATATGGTTCTGTAGTTTTATTGCATCCATCTTAATCAATAACCAGGTGATGACAGGAACTAATTAATGAGAGGCACCCATATGGATCGTTATACCCGAGGTCACGATCTATTCTATAGAACCTGTAGAATCTACAAAAACACATTGTAACGGCTCCGACTTGTGCGTTAGGCTTCAGCGTGCCACCATAGTTCATGCCATCATTACATGCATGGTAGACATCTTTCAAAAACTAACCTGTGGCATCAGAATAGCATCTACAGCTTGTGCCCAAAGACAGGGTTGACCAGGCAGAGCCTTGCCAAGATGTTTGAAGGAGGGGCTTAATACTGCCAACAGTCTGTAACTAGAGGTAATTCTGTACAGCACTTTTTATGTATGACACAGATGTTGATCCTTTCTACTAAAAGGGCACTGTACTCTTGGCCAGTATGACTATAAATGCCGTCATCAAAACAGCCGCCCATCAAGTGAACAGTTTTAAGGGCCATATTCGCTCATCAGTTCGGGCTTGTGGATTAGGGGATTTACTGGTCATTATGGAGTACACCACATATTCTGCCTTTCTCCATTCAAGGATCTTCTTTGATAGTTATAAACATTAGAATCAGGTTCTCCAGCATATCCCTGCCCCCTCGAAATCCTTCATCTATCGCCCGAAACCATTGTACTTCCCTTGAGTGCCATCTTCAACGCCAGTTCACATCCAGGAGTTTTCCAGTAGAATGGAAGAAAGCGTCCATACTCCCATAATTAAAAAAAAACACACTGGACATTAAGGATCCACTCATATAGGCCTATCTCCAGACTCCCCTTCCCATCGAAGGTGGTGGATAAGACCATTAACTTAGAAATATCCACCTTTATCATTCAGAACAAAGTCTTGGATCCTTGTGAGTTTGGTTTTCGTGCACATTATAGCACAGAACTGGCGCTCCTCACAGACACTGAGGAGCTCAGATGGATGCTGGATGGCGGGGGGAGTGCCACCCTAATCATGTTGGATCTGTCAGCAGCATTTGACATTGCCAATCACAGGCTGCTGATGGACTATCTGGCCACCATCAGGATCAGGGATAAAGCGCTCTCCCTGCTTGGCTCCTTCCTGTCTGAGCAATCTCAGTGGGTCGCACTAGGCGACTATGTATCCCCTACTTTTTACGCCCTTGTGGGGTACCTCAGGGATCATCCCTGAGTCCCACACTTTTTAATCTTTATGTCACCCTTCTGGCCAAACTTATTAAAAGCTACAGTTTTGCCCTAGTATCGTACGCGGATGATACGCAAATAATTGTCTCAGTAAGTGGCCCACCCAGTTCCACAGCAAGCAGCTTCCATGACTGCATAAGTCACATTGGGAATCGGATATTAGACAACTGTCTGAAAATGAACTCCTCCAAAACAGAGGTTTTGCTCTTTGGTAACAACCATATTTGGACCAACAATTGGTGGCCGACCTAGCTTGGTCCACTACCTGCGCCTGTTCCAAAAGCAAAAAATCTGGGATTCTTCATGGACACTAAGCTCAAATCAACTCCACCACTTCTAACTGCTTTTTCATCCTAAGGAAAACAATTATATCTGTCTTGATATTCTCAAGACTTGATTATTGTAATGCTCTTCTTACCAGTGCAACAAAATGCAGCCTCCAAAAACTGCAGACAGTACAAAATACCGCAGCCAGGGTTCTCCTGGGAATCCCAAATCAGACACTAACCACCGCTCTGTCCCAGCTTCACTGGCTACCCATAGCAAATCGGATTCAGTTTAAATCTCTTTGCATTGCTTTCAAATCCGTCAGCCAATTGGGCCCAAACCAGCTTGCACACTATCTAAAACCCTATGTCCCTGCCAGGTCCTTAAGATCAGCCGAACTCAGAAATCTGATTGTCCCCAGAGTATCAAAGACTAAGGGGTCTATTAGGATGGCGGTCGGATTTCCGTCGCCGGGCTGGAGGCGGTCATCCGCCCGCGATCGCAACCCAGAAAACCACCGGTGACATTAGCATGGCGGTAACGGCCGCGGCGGGGAGATTTTCCGCCCACCACTTTTCCGCCGGTAGCAGTCCGCACGCTTGCCTGGCGGGCGGAGCTGGACTGCTAAAATGGGGCCAGTGCAGGGTCAGGCTCTGCCGGCATGATTATGATGCCGGCGGTAGCCAGCCTTTCTGTGGCGATGGACCTGCCATGGAAAGGCATGCGGAGAATGTCTCTGGGGGCCCATTGCGGGCCCCCAATGTGTTTGGGGGGATTTGGGTGTACTGGTGGGTACCCATAGTACCCCCCTACATCTCCCAGTACCAGGTGGCAGGCAATGAGCAGTTCCTGCCATGCGGTGCAGGGATATGCTGGACATGCTTTTTTGGACATCACGGCGGTGCTGCTGGCAGCAGCAACCTCCGCAATGTTAAATGCTGCGATCGTACCGCCGTGGTCGGATTTCGACTGCGGAGCATACTAATTGGACCGGCGGTTAGGCCGCGATCCTAGCGAGTGGTGTTTTCGTACTACCATGGAGGTCGGAGTGATTTTCCAACCACCATCCTAATAGACCCCTAAGTGGGGTGGAAAGAGTTTCACCACCACGGCAGCCAAACTGTGGAACTCCCTACCAACCCCTCTTAACCCCTTCAGTGCCCCGCCCTTTCCCCCTCCTGTGCCGGGCCTTTCATTAGCGGGCGGGGTCCATGACGAGATAGTCTCGTCATGGGCACAGCGCAACCGTGCTCCATGACGAGACTATCTCGTCATGGGCATTGAAGAGGTTAAGAAAGAGACCAATTTGCTAATTTTTTAGGAAGGGCCTAAAAACATGGCTCTTTAGGGCATAAGCCTTTTCTCCCCTCCTGTAATTAAGCTGGATGTGCCCTCAGGTAGCACCTAGACAACTTAGGGTCTTTCTGCACTTTATAAATCAATCATCATCATAGGAACTGTCCTGTCCGTGTCTGGGATTAAAGAACACTTTTTTACAATATACTAACAAATCAGGAGAAATGCCACAAAAAAAAACATACGTTTAAATGCATAACCATGCATTTCAGCCTGTCTAAAGATGGAATTACCAAGCTGTGGATGCTTGTCTTTTTTGTTTTTATTTAAAAAAACATACGCCCTAATTGAGAAATAGTACAAACTTCTATCACCTTGCTATCCACTTCTGTTTTTCCAGGTTTTGAGAGAAGGATCCCGGGACACATATTGGGTTGAAAACCTATTTTCCGATCGGAGAAGTCTTTTTATTACTAATTCTTTTGTTTTTCACTTAACGCCTTTCATAGACTAGAATGTTTTGTGGCAGAAACTTTGTGGATTTTTCCATCTTTTCCACTATTTTTTATCAAAGTGATTGACAGCCGTGCCCTCTCTATTTGTAAAATACTCCCGCTATCGGAAAAAGAAAGCACCAAATAATTTTAAGCAAGTTAGTTTTCTAAAAGCGCGCGAATGCCGAGGCTTCTTGGCGCTAGCGTCCTCAAAATGGGACTGGGAAACAAAAACTGACCTGTTTAGTGCTTGAAGGGAAAAGCCAGGTTTTTAATGATTTCCTACAAAGTACCTGGTTCGATTGAGACCTCAGAGAGAAAGGCATGTTGTTCCAAAGTTTGCATTCTTTATAGGAAAAACTTCATTTCTTTCCATTCGAATTTCATTATTAAGAAAAAAAGCAAAGACTACAGGGAGGTAGTTAGGGATGGTCTTGTACTGTCCAATCAAGTTAGTAGTGCTTCTATGGACTCAGCAGATTTAGCTGCATCTGGTTTCTGCCAAGGGCTCACACTCTCAAAACTGCCTGGTTAAGGCTAATTTCCTGAAATCAAGAGGCTTAAACAAAGATATGAAACATGATGCTCAGTTGGAGCTATTAAAACTTCAGTTTTATGGTTCACTTCTATTCGTGCCTCACACAGGTTAGAAGATATTGAGGACGTCATCCAATGCAGAAATATCAAAGTAATGGGGATGAAGGACAAGGAAGACATTTCAAAGCCCAATATAAACATGGTGACCGGTATTACCAACCTTATGAGCCTTGTCTGGGCAGCTGCAGCATCAACAGTAGCAATCTCAGTAATGCCAACAGTACCAGTCACGCCTTTCTTCTAGAAGCCACAGATCCCAACTTCACCACTAACTATATTCTAGAAGGAAGTCCAGAGGCAAGTCTTGCAAATGACTCCCTCACTTCCTGTTATCTGTTATTCTGTTAGGGGGGAGTATTACAAAACATCCCAATGAATGGCAAGGCATTACCAGAGAGATGAGTGCTGCATATTATACAAAATGGTTCTACTTTACATTTCAAGGCACCTTCTCCTTCACTTCCACTGAAGAAGGCCCCAGATTCTCAACTGAACCCACTAAAGAAAAGAGACCCAAACTCTACTTTAAAAAAAGGCAACAGGCCCGAAGGAGAAGGCATTTACTCAAGGTACTTATCAGTTACAGAAGAACTGGCCAACCATGGATTACAGACCAATATTAGCTTTCAGACAACAGATGGATCAGAAAAGAAAGATTATGTATTATGGTACTTCCCCTAATACTTCCGGAAATGAAGAAAGGAGATTGGATGTTTACTGTGGACTTACAGTATGCTTAATTCCACATTCCCATTCTCAACAGCCACAAGAAATGTCCAAGATTTGCCGTGGAACAATCTGTCAATAGAGAGTTTCTACCATTTGGAAAAAAGTCAACGCTCAGGACATTTCAAAATACATGGAAGTGAACTTGGCATACCCAAGGAAAAAGGAAATCTTTATATACCCCTAGCTAGATGATTGGCTGATCAAACCAGCAACCCACAAGAAGTACAAAGTATTTCCCACCCACATTGAAGCTTCTCAACAGGTTAGAACTGCAACTGAATATCATGGTAAACAGGGTACTGGGATCTTGCATGTGATCAGGACAATTCTCATTTTTATGACTTCAATGAAGGTCCTTATGATGCAGAACCAGGATTACAAGTAAGTGACCATTTCCCTTACTTTAAGGCTAGCAAATTGTTTCCTACCATACAAGTTAAATGATGTGTCTGTTCAAAGGTTTTTCAGATAGCTCTAAAGTGCTGCTATTTAAACTCCTTTTACCAAATTGTAAAAGGTCTTCTCCTGACCCTTATGCATAGGCTGCAACATCTTGTTACAGTTATTGCTTAGCAATCCTTTGTTTTTCAGTTTTTTGGTCTGTTGGTGAAGCCAAGTGAACCTCAATTTGTTCCATGCTTTTTCCCTTCTGTATTTCCATGCCAGTGATAACAGCACTTTACATATAGGGCAGATATCTGAATCAAAACTCTGTTGTTTAAGCCCTGCTTTGCTAGGACTGTTATTCTCCCATACTTCTTCATGTGTGATAGTCTTGTAATACATACTCTGGTTCCTTACACATATTTAATACTGAACCATCTTAATCGTCAATCCAGATAATATTGCTGCATACATTGGTAACAGGTTCAGAAGATAGAGCAAACTTGTATTCTGCCTATGCTTTATTGTCACACCTGTTAAATATTCTTATTTCATTTGGTTGGATTCTTGATTTCTTTCTCATCACAGTATTCTTACCGTGCACTGAGGGTCAGACCCTCCCACCTGTGGAGCCCAGACTGAGAACCTGATATCTGGTCTCACAACAGTCTGGGCCCGATTCACAGAACTAACTTAAGACAAAATCCTAAACTTACTACCATTTTGGTATTCACAGAAGGCACTTACTCATTTTGGTATTCACAGAAGGCACTTACTCATTTCGGTATTCACAGAAGTTAGGAGTCCTAACTTTAGGACTCCTAAATGCCTTCTGTGAATACCGAAAGTCTTAAAATTAGGATTTTTCTTAATTTAGTAGTCCTAAGTTTAGATTTAGGACTACTAAATTGAGAAAAATCCTAATTTTAAGAATTTCGGTATTCACAGAAGGCATTTAGGAGTCCTAAAGTTAGGAGTCCTAACTATACTACTACTAAACTGAGAAAAATCCTCATTTTAAGACTTTCGGTAGTCACAGAAGGCATTTAGGAGTCCTAAAGTTAGGAGTCCTAAACTTAGGACTACTAAATTGAGAAAAATCCTAATTTTACGAATTTCGGTATTCACAGAAGGCATTTAGGAGTCCTAAAGTTAGGAGTCCTAACTATACTACTACTGAACTGCAAAAAATCCTAATTTTAAGACTTTCGGTAGTCACAGAAGGCATTTAGGAGTCCTAAAGTTAGGACTCCTAACTTCTGTGAATACCGAAATGAGTAAGTGCCTTCTGTGAATACCAAAATGAGTAAGTGCCTTCTGTGAATACCAAAATGGTAGTAAGTTTAGGATTTTGTCTTAAGTTAGTTCTGTGAATCGGGCCCAATATGTTTATCTGTCCTATGCCCTCTTTGTATATGGGGTTTATGCCGTTGTGACTGTATATCTGTTTGCGATTCTGTATCTATGTAGGAAAGTCACTGGAACATTGGTTGCAAGGTGACAATGTTTTTGATCAAAAGCTCAGGAATTGAGTGTAGAATGGCTCACGGGCTAATGCTTGAGGCACACCCCGATAGCTTGTGGGCGGCAATAGTGTTGAGAGAGCACAAACATAGAAGGAGTGGACAGGATCAATGGCGTCGCAGTTGGATTGCAGTAGTAAACTGTGCACTGCATAATGCCTGTTGAGGAAGAGTACTGGCCTTACGGTAGAGCCTCAGTGCTAAAGTGCTGGGACAGAACTAATGCTTTGGTGCTTTAACTGTGGGGTTTGTGTCCTGATGAAACGTTATGAAATAGTAGGAAGGTTCCTGCAGACATGCTAATGTTCATGACGTTCAATGGTTTCATAATTACTTCCTAATCCAAGTGGTCTTCTTCTGCAGGTCCTATGGGCACCTACGCTGTACTGCCTACTGCTACATAGACTCAACACAATGTCGTTACTTCACCTGAGTCAGAAAAGTGGAGAAAGGTGGGCGCCCCGCGCCTTGTAGCCAGGTCATTGGGTGCTACCTTGAAGAAGAGCAACAAGGATGAGCGTTTTGCAAAACTAAATAAACCCAAGTGCAGCATGTGTGCGGGGAACAGTGAATCTCCTGATTGAAGACTTCTGTCTGCTGTCGATGGCTATCCTGAGATCCGCCCTGGGTGCATCTGGCTGGATGGATAACAAGGACCATTGCATCCCGTCTTAACGGAACACACTGATCTGTGTTAGCCAGAAGAACTTACTTTTAAAAAAATGCTGAATAGACAAAATAGATAAATGAAACTGCTGGTAAGCGGATTCTCAATGAAAGGATTCATATGCTAACCAGACAACCATACCTCGACTGAACACTGTTAAACACTATCTATGAAGCTTCAGGTACCTTCACTCTCTTTTCAATCAAAAACATTTGACACTTCCTGGGTCAGGGGGCGCTGTGTTAAAGGAGAAGAGGTCACCATTGTTTCTGTTTATCTTTACACATAATGTGAAACTGGAATATGACATTACTATATTGTGCATGAAAAACGGCTGGCCTGACATGCAAAACACGGAACCAAACAACGTCATCTCTGTGGCGCGTACTGCACATTGAACAGCGAATCTGGGAATGGAGCCGCTATCCTTTATGTCATGACCAGAGGAGAGACAGCTGGGACTCGGGCCATGAAGGCCCACTGGGAGCACTGAGGAAAGGGAGTAAGGGCTGTGTGTGCGATGGAGTCGAAGCTGCTGTCGGTGTTATATTGCAAAAATGTGTATAGCTCCGTATTGCCAGGAGCATGGCTTATTGGATATGCATCATGACCATGACTCAGCCACATCAGTGGCTTGCACGCTTCATGTTATTACTGATAATGGAAAGCTCAGCATGGAGATACTCAAAGGCTACCACGACTGGTAGAAAACTGGATCTAAGTGGACACAGAAGACATTGGGCCTGGATCACACCCCTCCTAGGGTCAGCTTACAACCTCATCTCCACATACTCATGCCTACTATCTTTCTCACACATCAGTTCATCAGCCCATTAGTAATTAGCACCTCCTAGCTTCCACATACTCATATTTGTACTAAACCAATCTTTAAACCACAGCTTTTAATATTTGGTCGGTTTCATTCATTCTCTTCCACCTGCAGTCATCATGCCTCTCCTTCTTTACCCTCTGCAGTCATCACCACACCTCAGTACACCACGTCTAAAACTCAGCCCACTCCTCTACTATGTCCATTTCCCATTTCAACCCAATCCATTTCTTTCACCTCCAGCATTGAATCTCAATCCTTTGCTGCAGTTTCTTTTCACCACTCCTTTCCTATTCCCTTAAACTTCAACAATGCTCCTCCTCTACTATGTCTAGCCTTAATCCCTATGCCTTAAAATCCTTCAATGATACATCAACTTCTGTTCTGCTCCATCATTCTACTTGTTAACACACTCCTCCACCACTTCCTGTGTTTAACCCCACTCCTTCTCTACAACTCCCAGTCATCAATACACTCCTTTCCTGCTCCATTTCTTGCTCATTTACTACCTGCATTCTTCAGTTTCTCTCATTCTCCACTACCTCATTTTTACCCCCATGACTTCTCTGTGTATCACTCTTTATTTCCTACATAGATAATTTTGTCCTGCACCTTCTCTACCTCCTGGATTATTAAATCATGAGTATTCACTATCACTTTCGGTATTAGGTTCCACTCTTGTACCACTTGCAGTCATCAGTCCACTCCTATCCAACTCCTGTTCTCCTCAATACTACTCATTTTCTGCCTTCTCCAGTCTTCAATCACTTCTTCAACAGTGTCCCAGCTCAAGCCTTCTCTACCACCCACTACTTTCTCTACCACTTCTCCCAGCCCAAACCCTCTTTCAAACCAATTCCTGAATACCACTTCCAGTCTTCAGTTCCGACCTACTATGTAATGTAAGACATTTAAGACCTGGTTGTAGTAATGATCAGATCTCCACGCAGCAGCTAGCAACTCCAGTGCCTTGAGCCTCTTTCGGGTGATTTGCAGCGCTTTATAAACTATGATGGAGTTATTGATTGATACTAAGCAATTTTAATGAATTGAACCACAAAACATCACACAAAAATACAGATTTTAATTTTAATGGGAAGGTTAGAGCTTTTCTAAATTCAACTGAGGCCACCCAGCATCCAGACCATATTTTGTTTGATGCACTGGACTGCTATGAAAAATTCTGAGGATACACATTTAATTTTTTGTCTCCAATTTCAAATTCCTTCACATTTAAAGAACTTTTTACAAATTTCAGTTTTACATTTTGCCTTTATATTTATGCACTCTTTAATAATCTGTACACATTAATTTTTTTATTGAATTTTCTAAGCAGTCGCAAACCCCCTCAGTAGGCGTACTGGACCACTGGTTGAGAACAGCTGACCTAGAGTATTAGATCCAACTTCTTTTGTACCACTTCCAATTATTAACTACCTCCTTCACTGCTGTTTTCAAAATGTAACCTCCCCTTTCGCTACCAATTCCATTATTTGATAACTTCCTTTTTCTCCCACCTTATTTTCAGCCATGCCCTTACTGCATGATCACTAGGCATCATTCTTTACCATGACCAATCTTCTGTCCACTACTTTTATAGAACTTGCGGTATTCAGTAGAACATCTTGAAGATAAGTCTAATTGTCATGGCGAAGAGTTCTGTAAAGTATATTATTTTCCACTCCACTGCACCCCCCCCCCCCCGAGTTCCCGAGTTCTCAAGCACACTTTATATAATTTCATTTTATAGAACTGTATTTTCTCTACCATTCGGTTTTCCTTGAATTTCTTTTTTGCTAACCTGCAATTAAAAAACCAAAAAAAAATCCTTTCCCATCTTCCTAACCCATCCCACGTGAATTTTCGTGTTATTACCAAACTCTGTCCTTCTTGTAGCTGAAATCTTGACTTGTATTAATTGTCCATTTCAACTCCATTTATTCTGCCCCCTCTCACATCTCTCATGTTGGCCTACTACTTCGCTTGCATTTGGGTTCCTGCATCAATTATCATGTCATGCCACGTTTTGTTTTTTAACTAGCTTCCTACCTGTCAGTACTTATTTTCTAACATCCGCACCACTGAGCTCTATTCCTTATGTCAGCTTCACCCACCATTTATGTTGTCTCATGTCCCACTCCGGTAGACCTTGTAGATGAACTCTGAATCACTTTTCACCTCATTGGTCCTCATTTATGTAACGTAAGCATGACTTACCTTCCTATATTTACATCCACCACTTTTATAGTCTGATTTCACCTCTGCCCTCCACGCTTCAAGTTGTTCATAGGTTGCTTTTTTTACCTACACCTTTCTCTTCCTCTACTTCATAAAGTGGCTCCATTGTAATTCTCTCTCTTTTTTCCTCACCTGTACTCATCTTGGTAGAACTTTGCCATAATGAACCATCTCTCCAGTCTGCCACAATTTACCTCTCATGTACTGCAACATACCTCTGAGCTGTTGACACCCACAGTCTTCTTAAGCTACTGCAAAATACCTACATCTTACTGTCACATACCATTAAGCACTGTAACATACCTGCAGCTTGCTGCAAAATACCTCTATGCTACTTAAGCATTCTTGAAAGCAACAACAACATATCTTAAGTCTCCTGCAACTTACTTCTATGCTACTGCTGCATACATCTATGCTACTGCAATATATCTTACATCTATTGCCACATACTTCTAAGCAACTGATAATGTGTCATACCTCTGTGCTACTGAAGCATACTTGTAAGCTACTCATCTCAAACGTAAAACAGACCTCAAATGCCCTGTAAAAACAGTACCAGAAAGTAAGGTGCTGCAACATACATTTAAGCTACTGCAACATACCTCCGAGCTACCATAAGTACCTCTCATCTTCTACAACATACTCTCATCTGCTTCAACACAACTCCTCTTTCAAGGACTTACTATTGTAATTTCATGCCAGAAGCCCACACTCTCTTCCCTTTAGGCAACCCTAACTCAAGTATCATTCCCATCCCATCATCCTCAATATATTCTCTCACAGTCAACAGGCTCCCACTAGCACATCTACATAATTCCTCTTTCCATGTGTGTCTGTTGGAGTGGACACATCATGTCTATCACCATCCTGCATCCTGCTTTATTTATTTCAGGAATGTCTCAATGTCTTAAGAGATAACCATTGACTTCGTTGTATCAAACATTTTTGGCAGCGATGACACTGTACATCAAACATTACATCAAACATTTTGCAGAAATCAAAACAATGCCAAGATGTGTGATGTCTTCCTTCAAGCAAGCAACACAGAATGCAGGGCAATATGAGTTTTAAGAATAAGAATAAAAAAATGTTGCAGAAGCATGATGCTCATGTGTTGCTGTGGTCACTGATTCGACCAGTACTTGCTGCAACAGAGGAATGCAAAGATGGATGTGATGATGTGCTAATAAATATATATAAATATATATATAAATATATACATATGCATACTTATTCATGTAAATCCAAGTGAATATAGACATCTGCTTTCTATGTGCATGCCCATGATACTGGAACTAACAAAAGAAACACTTAATAAAGGATATTTACTTCTACTGACTTTACTTTCTTGCCTGTCATTTTGCCAAAGCCTTCTAGGTCAAGTGCCTGGTGAAACTCACCTGAGTATCTTACTAATACAGAGTTTTTAAGTGATCCACAGGCTTTCTACCCAATTTCTGGTATTTCAGTTTTTTATATAGAATATTACTAAATGATTGCCCATTTAGCTTGTTTTCCGGTTTCATATGCATCCGTGGCTTTTCATACTACATTTAAGTAGTATACATTTTCACAAAGCTTGCCCTATTCTAAGGTACCACCTGAATTGGATCCTTCTTACCAGAAAAATCAGTTGCAATGCAAAGCCCTGGTACTCTTTAACAACTTTATTGCAAATACGACTGACTGCAGATATTCTAAGATACCCATGATTTTAACCCCTTACCTGCTGAGGCTGTTCCCACTCCTCCACTGACCCCTATTTAGGTGTCGCCTAGGCAGTGCTTAAGCTGTCTCTTTGGGACATGCTGTGTTCAGTATGTGGGTTTTCTTTCCACCCCTCGCGTGGCTAATTTGCTAAAGTGTGTGTCATTTGTAAAAGCTTGTTTCTCTATGGTTCCTTTGTGTTCTGTGTCCTACCTTCCCATGTCTTGCTCCTCCTCTGGAGTATTTGACTATTATGTGTATGCTTTCTCTGAAGGGTTTTTCCTTTTGTGCTTGCGCACTTTTTTTGTTTTAGTGCAGAATGCACGTGTTTTCCAGGTTCAGCGTGGCACCTGCTTCATGGACGCTCGCTCTCCTCTCTGTTATATACAGGACAGCTGCAGTGAAAAGCGCTCCCTGGGCCAGCTACATGACGTGCCTTAAGGAGTAGTGACTCTTAACTGTCTGGTTTTCTTTACTGTCAACTCGACGCCCGCTTCACGGCCACCGCGCTTCATGTCTCATGAAGTGGGCGCCATGTTGATGAAAGAAAGCCATGCGGCCGCTTCCTCCAATGCACTATTGTTCCCCCATCTATGCTTTTCTTGTTGCTTGTACTCATTTTTAATTCACTCTTTCCCCACTTGTTTTTTGTTAGTGTGAAGTGCGTGTGCACACACACACACACACACACAGATGCACACATGCCTCCTACTTCTGTGCTGGAGCCCTTGGCTGTCCCCACCACCATGTGCTGGTCTAGACACACTGGCGACTCTGGCCTGCACTGATTGTTAAGCAAACAGCTTCTCAAGTTTCTTAACGCTTAAAGGAAAACCCATCCCTTCCACCCCTACCCAGAAATCCCCCACTAGCAAAGAGGGCTTCGGAGGAAAGGAGAGTGGACCTTGCCTCCCTTGTTAGGAATTTAGAAGGATTTTTTACAACCAACTTTTCTTGATAAGTGCATTCAGTTAATTCCTTAAATGTAAGACAAGTGAGATTTTCTCTTTTTTTTAACATTATGGTGTCGATTCCGATCCTGTAAAACCCGGGTACGAATGGTCGGACGGAGCGTTTTTTCCGTCCAAATCGTAACCGGGAAAAACACCTTACAAACTCGCAAGTACGATTCGCACAGAAACACCATTTCCGTACGAGTCGTAAAAAACACCGACCGGCAAAAAAATACATACAAATCTGATTCTGGACGGCGCATACGCGACGTCCGGACGGAGTCAGGCAGCGTTCTACGGACCAGCAAGTACGATTCGTGCCGACGTCACTCCGCACGCAGCAGTTTTTATGGGAGCCGAAAACTGCCGGGAAATTGTGGACGACGCGAACAAGGAGTACCGGTACGCGACGGACAGCCATGGACCCCAACCTAGGCGTCATCCCGGCCCTCATAGCCTACCATCTCGTGTACAGAAACCGACGCAGACGCCGCAGAAGGTCAGAACAACGGGTGTGGGGTGGGGTGCAAGGGGCAAGAAACATAACCCAGACCCCACAAAATACATATACAACCTGCACAATAATTACCTCCATGGTCGGCCCACAACGGGGGGCGTGGCCACCAAGCCCACGTCCCGCCACAACGTAAGTGGATGTGGACGCGTACCCGTCACCACCACAATGGTGGTACGGGACGTACCCACGCCCCCCAGAGCGTGGGTACGGACCGTACCACGCCCACCCCTACATCACACCAACAATGGCGGCACGGCCGGTACCCACGTCCCAAAGGCATGGGTACGGGCCGCACCCCCAAAGTTGGGGTGCCGCAGGGGTACGGGCCGTACCCAGGGCATCAGCGTGTGGGTACGGTCCGTACCACGACAGTGGACACATACAGAGGGGTGGGTGCCCATCACCCCCAGCAGTGCCCAGACACAGGAGGAGTGGGTGCAGAGTCCTCCCAGCAGTGCCCAGACACAGGAGGGGTGGGTGCAGAGTCCTCCCAGCAGTGCCCAGACACAGGAGGGGTGGGTGCAGAGTCCTCCCAGCAGTGCCCAGACATATGAGGGTGGGTGCAGAGGACCCCCAGCAGTGGACAGAGTCATGGGGGTGGGTACATCACCCTGCGATGAGCCAAACTGCATGGGTGCATGAAGGCATACACAATGTGCGACAATGTTGAGAGTGCCATGACAACACATCACTGACTGCAGTGTCCCACTCCCATGAGGATGGAGGTCCTTCTCCCACTGCATTACACACCACATGTGGGTGTGATTACAAATTACACATGCATACCCACCCCTGGCGGAGGCAGCACATTACACACACTGAGACCATGCAACAAGACAGTATCCTCATGTCAAACACCACAAAATTAGGAGAGCCTAAGGGAACACACACTGTCACCCACATACCAGGAATGATAGAAATGCACAGGTGCCGGGGCAGCCAACAAGTTGTAGCCTCCCATGGAAGGTAAAGGGTGGAGGACACACAGATACAATGCCCACAATTGTCTTCACGTGCCCAAATACCCTGCAGAACACGTAACACATGTGTGAGGCAGGGAGTACACACATGCATAGTGCGGAAAAGGGAAAATGTCCACATGAAGACATGTCAATACATTCCATACACAAGTACAGTGTCCAGCAAGGATGCCACAAACGATGCAGGTGGAGACATAGCAGAGCATGCATGGCCAAAGTCGAAAGGACGTGTCGCACACCCAGGAAATGTTGACACAGCTCAGCAGAACAAATGGCAAACACACTGCAGGGAAGATGGCAGGTGCCACAGAGTAAGTAACACACATTGGGACAATGTCACCATGCAGTAAGAGACAATATCACCTAAGAATACATGCCGTCACCTTGTGACGGCATGCAGATACCAGGGTCCACCCCATAAGCAGCACACTACAACATTTCCCAGACACACAACACATCATCACCACCCCAAATCAGGGAGCAGCAGCACCAGCAGCAATACCAGAAAAACATACGTTTGCAAAGGACAAAAAAATAAACCCACAATCTGCATGTCGAAGTAAAGTAGCTACAGTACACCCTTCACCAAGCCCATGGGCCACGCCAGATGCGAAGTCCCGGGGGGGGGACATGTCGGGACGCGTCTCCCCTAGCGTGCCTGCACAGTGCACTGTACCATATCATCCACAGAGTAGGGGGCATCATGTGGGGGGGAAGAACCAGGCACCGCAGGGAAAGGAGAGGCACGGGTAGGTGTCGTGGGTGCAGGGACGGACGACTCCACCACAGGGGGTGGGGCAGCGCCAAAGGAGGAGGTCAGTATGGCGCTGCACACGGCAGCAAGCCCTTCCAGTGTCTCCCCTGCACCCGAAGGAACCACAGGCCCCAAGGAGGGGGGGTGTCAGAGGGATGGGTCGCAGCGCAACTGTGGGAGGGTGTGGACAGGGGGGGGAATCAACTACCCTTCCCGGAGAATCCCTCAAAAGCTTGCGTGGTGGTGTCACACTGGGACAGGGGACGTTCGGAGGTAGTGGCCCGTGAGGACTGCGGACTCCTACTGTGACAGCGTGGCTGCTGTATTCCCCCCGACCCTGTGCCTTGTCCCCCCTGTGTGTGCGTGACAGGAGGTGTGCGTTTGGCCTCCCCTGGTGGTGTGCTGCCTGTGTCTGGTGTGGTGCCAGCATGGGGACGTCTGGGTGTGCATGGGACTGGCATGGGAGTGGGAAGTGCGGTTGGTGCCGGGGTAGGGGGGGACAGAGCGCTGCAGGAGAGCCACTGCTGCCGTCAGTGACGAGTCCATGGACCTCAACAACATCCGTTGGTCAGACATCGCTGATGACATGCCCTCCATGTACGACAACATCCGTATCAGCAGTCTGGTGTAGCCATGGAGGACACGCAGGAGCCATGTCTGACCGACCTGCAACTGGCGCTGAATGTCCACAGACTCTGCATGGACGGCAGCAGGGGAGACAGGGGCAGGGGGTGCGGAGCCTGGCACGAAGGAGACATGTCTGGTGCACCACAAACTCCACTCAGAACCCAGAACCCCTCATCCGACTAGCTTAGTGTCCCATTCGTTAGCCGAGGTTGAGCTCGGCGGTACCAATGTATAGACAACCCAGAACAAGCGACTTACAACATTCTCACGATTGCTGGGAATCAGACATACCTGTACGTCATCATTCTCAGATCAGTCCACAACAGAATATACACAGACACGGTAATGTTGAAAGAGTTCATTCAATGAACCTCGCGTCCTAAGATGCAGTACTGTGGCTAACATAAGCAGACAAATTGTTAAGTTCTGAAGCATCAGCATTGTTGCAATATCATAGACCATGAAAGGAGCAATCATGAGTAAATGACAGTGGAAACAGCAATCTTCCTGTCGCCAGTAAAACAATAGTAGTATCATTCGACTAATAGAAGGTCTCCAGCCTTGAACGTGGGACCCCCCACCCTACAGATCAGCTCAGTGGTATCACATCACAGGATCATCTAGTCTCTTCCCCTGCGAAAGTTCCCCATCACAATGAAACCCAAACGTGCTGCACTACAATATGGCAAGCATTCGTCTATGAGGTATCTGCAGCTGCGTGCATGTCATGGCCAAATAGTGGGGCAATCAACCTGCACACAACAACATGCACCGTCTAGTCACCCAGAATGTTTGTGTACACAATGTACAGTACAAGCTCGCTGCTCACTGTGAAGGATGTCACACAACTGACAGTCCTCATGTGAAGCTAACTCGAGTAGGCATTTTCAAAATGATTACACGCAACTACAGTGTCGCGTGGAAAAGCAGAAAAATTGGCAAGATGGCTCACTAACAACTAACGCGGTGGTGCCAACTTAGCATTGTACATAGGGAGATATGATTCATGACTACACCCCCCCCTTGTTCGTACCACTAACCACGCTAAATCGAGAACGCAGAGTTCAAGTCTGATACAACGGAACCAAGGGCATGAACTGGAAGTCCATAGAAGGGAAGCGAAAAAGTCAGAAAAGAAATGTCAATGATGAACGACGTTGCAGGGAAATGAACCATGTAAAGGGGAAAAACATAACATCGATGGATGCACCATGAAATGAGCAGGGCTAAAGTCAGTCCAGCAAGGTATGGGCACAATAAGTCGCAACAGCTTCCAAGAGGAAATCATTAGAACGTTCCGCAAAATTCTCTGCCATCCAGTTCAGCAGGGAGAAAGAACACACGTGTTCCTCAACAATCGGGGCATCCAGCACCATTTGTGGACAACAGATGGGGACATCAAGATAACTTCTGGATAAGAATTCTGTTGCAGCGGTTCCGATGTCCCAATTCCCAAGGACTCCATGTGCTGCAGCACAGGCCATAATCCCGACGCCAGATCAGTCCAACTCATGAGCCACTAAGGGGCTCATCGGTCGATCATAATCCGGGTCAGGAGACACCGAGTTGCACAGGCACAAATCCGGAGCCCATTCGAATGGACAATCTAGGCATTGAAAGACAGGTTGCACGCAGTTGAAGAAGGGAAACCGGAAGGACAATCCATAGGCACTGCTCAAGGTCGCCAGCGGCAGAGTGCCGTAGAATTCAAGCATCTGTTTCCGAAGATGGAGCAGCCGGTGCATGGTGTCTTCTAACGCAAGTTGTGAAGCCACAGCGTAGTATGCAGATCAATGATAGCACCCCAGCCACGAGTGCGAGAAGCAAAGGGAGCCCTCCGAAGACGCTAGAACAAATCGAATGATGAAATGCGGGGATCACACCAAACAGAGTATGGAAGGAGGTCACGAGGCCAGAGCACACAATTCAGAAAAAAACAGCCAGGCCACCTGTTGACGAGGCATGAAAGAAAGTCTGAATCCGAGTCCCAAATATGTAGTGGGAGAGCAGTGACCAAAAGCGCTTGCACCTCTGTGCGCGTGTGAGCTACGTGAAGGCCAAATGTTTCTCGGTATGAAGTCAACACGACTTGTTTTTGAGACAATAGAGCCCTTATTCTGCACATCTTGTTGAACTCTGCTTTCAAGGTTGGAATGGAAGGCCAGAAGGATACATCCAGCCGGCCATGCGGGGGTGGGAAAAGGACGTAATGACAGAAAAACACTCGTAGTGATACAGTCACGATGTGAGCAATTCCCGGAAGCATCCCACAGCAAGCTACTGCATCGAACAGCACATAATTACCATATCAAGCAGCGCAGAAGACGGGGTCATGACTGGCACACAAATCCACTTCAGAATACAAGCTAAATCATGAGCGTGCATATGACCTGCAACATGCAATTTAATCTGCCTACACACCACAGAATGATCCCGAGTGGAAGTGCACCCTTCACCTTTTAAATACACCTCCTTGCCGCCTCTCACGCACCTGTTGTCGCCTAGCACGGACACAAGGGACCCGAGCAAGTGGGAGGGCGGTGATGGGACTGGACAGGTCCTCCGCCTGACTCCCCTCGGCCTGCGTGCCACCTGCTGCGCCAGACTCCCCAGCACTGGTGGCCCTGGTGCTGGATCCCTCCCCCACGTCCGTGCCAGTGTCTCCCTCGGTGTCCCCCGACGATGCTGTGGTCAAGGTGAAGAGACAGGAAATGATCAGACACCTGTAGACATATGACACATGAGTCCAAACTACATAGGACACAGCGCATTGCATGAACAGCAACATGAGTGTCATCTACAATACCACAAACACATGTAGGCCCTGCACCACACAGTTGGTGTAGCCACCATGCCACTGTGAAACAATGGGGAGCATGACACAACAGCAAATTTACTTGATATCAATTGATACAGAGGAGCAACCCTCTGTGGACAGGCGGGCACTGCATCACTGGCATGGCACAGTCACCTACACCCGCAACTGTCCCCTGATGCCAGGTACACGGATAATGACACCTGACATGTAACTACCGGCGTTGCACGATGTGACTATGTCATGTGTGTGTCAGGTGTTCCCGTGAGCTTGCTGTAGTTGTTCCGTGACATCCATCTGCAGTTGCTGCATCCAACATGTGTGTGCGTGTCGATGTGCATGGCACACTATTACGCACAACAGGCCACATGTGGGGTCAGACGTAACGGCTGTATGCATGCATCGCACATGGCCTTGCGAGACAAGGACAAATCTGCGTACTCTCAATGTATGTGTGATCATTCCTGACATGTACCCCTTCATGGCAAGTTGTGTGGACTGTCCTATTTCAAGGACATGTGACCTGTGCATCTGGTGTCCCGCAACCGGTCTGTATGATGAGACAGCCTTCCCATGCACATATGTGGTTGTCTGTCACTCCTGTAATGCGTCTGCCTGTTCACTTACACTGGCCCACAGCTACTTTCATGGCATGTCATGTTGAAATTGAGCACCCACGTGTGTAACTGACTGTTGGCAGGGGTGTCACCTGGCTGGCATACGTGTCCTGGATGCATTGCACAGTACAGACTCTGTATGTAGCATATGTGTATTAGCTGTTGAACATGTGCTCAGTTCATTGACAGTGGTGTAGTGCTGTACTCAATCTTCCTCATTCCTTCCAAATTTCTGCAGGGCACCGCCTCTCCACCGACCAATGCCAGACTTGGCTGCCATGAGGGAACGTGACTGTATTCGCCGCTACCGCTTCTCCCAACCGTTGATTGACGACTTGACCACAAGGCTGGAAGCACACCTCCAACCGCTACACAGGTATCCTACTGCACTGACAGCCAAGATGAAGGTGATGGCAGCCCTACATTTCTTTGCCACGGGTACATTTCAATTGACCATAGCTGATGTAGGTGGCATGTCCCAGACCATGTTCAGCCGTGTCCTGCATGATGTGTTAGAGGCCATGTTGGTACACCTGGATGAATTCATACATTTCCCGACTCGTGAGCAGTTGACAGGTGTCAAGGGTGAGTTCTATGCCCTGGGAGGGATGCCCCACGTCATTGGGGCCATTGATGGGACACATGTGGCTTTGGTACCACCACACGCACAGGAGGTAGCCTTCCGTAACTGCAAACATTACCACTCCATCAATGCCCTTGTGGTATGTCTTGCTAACATGATGATATCCCATGTCTGTGCCCGTTTTCCAGGATCAGCACACGATGCCTACATCATGAGGCGTAGCAGGGTGCCTGAAATGATGTTGCAGCTGCGCAACGAACGTGCATGTCTTGTTGGTGGGTATACTCTGTTAGTCCTGTAGTCAGCGGTATCGTCATATCTTACTGCTTCTCCTGACCCACTTCTGTCCATGATGTTTCCATGTAGGGGACGCTGGCTATCCCAACATGCCATGGCTGATGACGCCGCTCCGCCACCCCAGTACAGCCGCACAACACCGGTACAGCGACACCCATGGGCAGACGAGGCGCGTGACTGAGAGGACGTTTGGACTCCTGAAGAGCAGATTCCGGTGCCTCCACAAGACCGGCGGCGCACTCCCATATGCCCCGGTGAAGGTCTGCAAAATCTTCCTTGTGTGCTGCATGCTGCACGACATGGCAGTGGAGAAGGCCGTGCCACTCATCCTGGATCCGGATGAGGAGGATAATCCACCCGTGGAGGATGAGGGGCTCGGGCATGGGGCAAGTGAGGATGAGGATGAGGATGAGGATGAGGACATCCGGAGTCAGCTCATCCGCAACTTCTTCTCATGATGATGAGTCCCTGTGTCTGTGTGCACGCCTAGGGCCTTGTGTGGCATGTGTTGCAATGTGTGTGTCGAGCTGACTGTGTGCTAAGTGACTTGGAGGTGTGTTCTGATGTGTCATTCAAGTCATGATGTCATTCCCCATATTTTTGCGGGTACACATATCTCGTTATTAGCATGGTGACAACATAAATCCTGTAGAGTGCATGTACATGTCTGCGGATTACTAGCTCTTCGCTGACTTGTTGTGTGTCTGTCCTCCCCAGCTTACTGCGGCTGTCGTCTGCTCATGTCATCATTGCACTCCTGCTATTCCTCATGAGTATCGCAACGTGGGCTGGAGCAGAGTTACATGCACAGACATGGTGAGAAGTCATTTTGGTTAAGGAGTGCAGCAAGGCGTTTTGTGGGTAGTACGTGTTTGTGAAATGTGGGGACTGCTCCTGTGCATGTTGGATTACCGTGCATACATGTCGATCCACCATGGGCCACCTGACGTGTTGCATGGCTCCCATGAATTGATAGTCACCCTTCCTGACAGTCATCTGTCATGGATTGTGGATTGTGATGAAGGTATCACTATGTGTATAACGTCCCTCAGGAACATACGGGATGCCAATGTTGGACATGGTGTGGGACATCCCCATATGAGGCTCAATGGGGAATTGTACACTCTCCGTGTGCAGCAAGGGGTGTCAGGCTTAACCCCTTCACTTGTGTCCCAGCTCAGTAGGATGTACCACATCTGTGTGTTGCAGGGGGTGTCCAGTGTGGGTCACACATGGTCAGCCAAATGACCTGTGATACTCTTCCAATGGATGAAATTCCATTTGTGTGAGGCTGAGTAATAAAGGTGTTCGTCACACTCCAAGGTGCCTCGTCTCTGTCAATGCAGGTCTCTTGCCACTTGGCATCTCTGGCATACTTGCTGTCGATAATGCATAGGAGTCCATGTGTAGTATAGCGACATGCATGCAGTTGCTCATGGATTAGGCTCTCTATTGGGCACGAAGTACATGGTCGTGTATGTTTTTTAGCACGGTCGACCACACAATGGGCCATCACCAGCTGCTGAGGGTGTGTCTCCTGTGCGCAGGTCGCCCTTCAGTTTCCTGATCCGGTGTAATGGCTCTTTGGTGATTGTGCATGCATTGTCTCGGGGTGTGCCATGTGACACTGGACACTCCTTACTTTACACACGCGCCTGTTGCAGTTGTCCTTCTGACATCCTAGTCTTTGTGTGCAAAATGGGGCATATTTCAGGGAGGTGGCGCCTGCTGCTGCCGGCTCTGCACATGCACCCAGTGGCCACACACACAAGATGGTGTGCATCATGTTTGGCTCGCTCGCATATGCCATGCTAGTCCACAGCATCTGTGCCTCATGCTGCAACGCCCTCTGGATCATGCACATGATCCACAGATGGATCCACTCCAAGTTATGAAAGACCATCCCCAGGTCCATGACAACATCCGTCTCATATACTGGCCTGCCCTCTACGGTGCAAGTACATCCGCACTCCCAGGACCCTGGTCCACTTCCAGGGTGCATCTGCACACCTCAGCTTCTACACCCTGCGCCCCAGCCACATCACCGTCCACAATAGATATCTGCGATGGATCACTGTCTGCTGCAGGATGACCTCCACACTCCCCACCCACACTCAGGAGGCAGTCAACAACCACGACCCCACACCTACCTTGTGCGTCTGTCATCCTAGATCCCGTTGGGCCATCTCCGTGCATCCAACCTTGCCCTGGCCACCCTTCTTAACATCCACCGTACTCCAGCATACAGGACATTGTCCTCCCACCTGGCAACACATACCTTGGGACTCCCTCCCCGGGTGCCTCCACATGGGCCATGACCTCTGCGCCTTGATGAGGATCTCCCAAATAGGTGTGTCCACACAGTTTAGCAAGCCCCCCCTCAGCAGCCAGAGGCCATCACAGGTGAGTGTTGTGCTCAATGCCTATATTGAATGATACCTTGTGACCCATGTGTGTCCTGTACCAGACTCTGATCCCAGCGTATGGATGGCTGGAGTTAGTTCAACACTCAGGCATAGTTAGAAATTTCCACACACATATGTCGTTGAATAATGCAAAATGACAGCAACATCTCATGTGCAGAACAATGTGATTTTATTTTTGGTGGGGTGAGTCTTGTGGTAGATGTGCCAAGGTGCTCTACCGGGGGAATAGAATCCAAAGTTCACTGGGGGAGATGGCATCCTTGTCAGTTGGAGTCATCAGAGTCCAGACCACAGTGTTGGTCATCATTGGTCAGACTGTGACCAGCAAGTCCATGTGGCAGAGAATGTCACTGGGTGAGGTGCTGCTGTTGCGCCAGAGGGCCAGGTGCCAGGCCAGGTGACCTGGGAGACGGTGATAGTCCGGTAACTCTCACGGTCTCTTACGTGGACGACCCACCTTCCTCCGGGGACCCTCAGATGCAGGCCTTGACGATGTCAGGGACGCTCCGTCAGACGAATCCTCCTCCTCCTCGTCCCTCCCTGTGTCTGGTGCTGGTCTACGCCTGGTGGTACAGGGAGGGTTTGCCAGGCTTTGGGCGATCTGACGGAGTGATTGTCACACGTCCCTGTGCACCGCCAGGAGCTCAGCCAGTCTTGCCTCCATCCGTCCTTGGTGTTGTTGATGACTGGCATGATGCTCGACCTGCAGGTTCTTGATCTCATCGAGGGTCCCCTGCATCCCGGAAAGTCTGGCCACGACCTGGTCCATGCCTCTGGTGTCACGCCGGTATGAGTCCAGGATGTTGCATATGTATGTCAGACCGGGCTCCTGAGCTGGCTGGTCAGGTTAGCGCCTCCACCTGCCTCCACTCCCGCCACCCCTGCCCACACGAGCCTGGCCTGCCGTTGTGGGTACATCGGGTCTCCGGGACCCCTGAGGGATGGCATTTGCAGGGTTGCCTGCCTCCTCCTGGGTGCCCGGAGGACTGTGTCCCTCCTGGGCAGACTGGCTGCGTTGTTCAGTGCGAGCAGGGCTCCTGGGATGTGGCAGGAATGGGGGTGGTGGTTGGCACAGTTGTACCTGACGCAGGTGCTGCAGGGGCTTGTACACCAGAGGGGCCAGGTTGGTCGGGGTCATCCACGGAGTGGTGAGAGTCGTCGCTGCCGGTGGGATCGTCTTCACGCGATGCCTGGGACTGTGATTCTTCCCCCCCAGTGTTGGGGGAGATCGTCGACGTTGCCCTGTGTGTGAGAGAGAGACAATGTTTATGCTGTTTCATGCCACATCCATGTTTCATACATATTCTATTTGACACAGTTCCTCCAGGTAGTTGGATGTGCCTAGCATTCCTCTCAATGTCCACTTGGGGTTGGTTATGTTGCGGGGGACAGATTGGGATGTTCTCCTGAGTGTTTGACCTGTAGATTGTTGCCTCTGATGCTTATTTGGCTCTGGATTGGTCTTGTTGTGTCACATGTCCATTGTGGGAGTGTGTAAATCCGTTGCCTGCCCCGGGGGTGTGTGCTTTTGTTAGGGGGCGGTTTGTGACCGCGCCTGGTGTTGTGTGTAGTGTGAGTTATCATTGGGTCTCCCAGGTGATGTGTGTGTCCCCTCATGGTGCATGCTGGCATGACAGTGTGTGTGAGTTCCTGTGCTAGATACCTGTGCTTGTGGAGTTGGTGTTTGGGTGTACAGTGGTCCCAGGAGGACCTTGTGCTGCATACAGCAGGGCCCAGTGTCAGCTACCTTGTCAGTACTTTGCCAGTCCCTGTGCATTGTGCATGTGTATGTACCTATGCCATATGGGCTGAGGACATTGTTGTCTCTGTCTCATTTTGACAATGTGTTGTGTGTGTCCCACCCTCCCACCCTCCCAGCCTCCCGGACATCCAGTCTTGTGTTATTGGTTGCTGTAGCCTTGGACATGGCCTTGCCTTGATTTGTGATGGGTGAATGGTGACGTTCGTGGCATGGGCGTGGTTTCTGGGTGTGGTTGTGTGCGGTGAGTGCTTGGGGGTTGGTGCGTGCATTCGTTGTGGTTGGCAGGCGCGCGACACCCATTGGACTCACGGGGCTTCAGCCCCCCCCCCGTCGTGTGTGGCAGCCCGGGATGAGACAGCTTCCCGGCGCACTCACAGCCGCACCCGAGCACATCACAGGTCTTTAACAGGCCATTTGCGTGTTGATGAGGCCTCGCTGTTGTTTCACCCCTTTAACAGCCCCTGCAGCTCCACTCTGCCTATGGCTTACAAGATTCATCCCCCCACGTAATTTTTTCTTAGCCTCCCCCGAAATTTTGCTCTAGTTGCGCCTCGGGTGGTTGGGGTGTGGATGCCATTCCCCCCAAGTTACATAAGTTGTTTGTGTACTCACCAGGCTCTGCGACTCCACTCCGTGTAGTCCCACCGGCGGTAGCATGGCCATCACCTTCTCCTCCCAGGGATGGTAGTGTACGGGTCTGCGGGGCGGCCCACCTCCAGTGATGTTGGTCTGGGCATGTTCATCATTCATCTTCCTCTTGACCGCCCTGCGCAGATCGTACCACCTGGCTTGGCATTCGTGCCTGGTCCTTCGGACGGGCGCAACAGCATTCATCTTGTCGACAATCCTCTGCCACATGGCAGATTTTTCAGCTATGCAGGTCTGTCTGACCAATGTTCCAAACAGCTGTGGCTCGACTCTGATGACTTCGTTGACAAGGAGCTCCAGCTCCGCCGTGGTGAACTTTGGATTCTTGTCTGTGGGCATGGTGTGGGGTGTGGGTGTGGGTGTGGATGGTTGTGTGTGTGTGTGTGTGAATGTGAAGAGGGGGATGTTTGTGGTGGTGGTTGTGTGGAGGTGTGTGAGTGACGGTGTAGCGAAGGTTGCAGTTGTATGGGGTTGCTTGTCCGTGGGGTCTGGCAGCAGTGGGTCTGTTGCAAAGGCTTATGGGGTGTGTGTGTGGGCCCTTTTTATTGGTCCATTTTTGGGTGTGGCTGTTTGAATTTTCGTGGGTGTGTTTTAAGTGGTGGTTGTGATTTTGGCCCTTTGTTTGCCTGTTTGGATGTGCCAGGTCAGTCTTTGAGATGTATTTTGTCATGTTGACGTGTTTTGTGTTGTTGTGCGAGTCGGATTGGCCCTCCTTGTGCTGTTTTCAGGTGTCCAGGTTCTGTAAGACGGTTTTACGCTTAGGTACGCTCCGTACATACGCAATGCTGGGTGAGGGGGCTGGGGTACGGTGTTGGTGTGTGGCGCGTACATGCGGGGCAGGGGTTGTGTGCCTACATGCAGTGGGGGGGCTGGGGGTACATTGCGTACATGCGGTGCTGGGCTTCGGTGCGTACATGCGGTGGGGGGCTGGGGGTGCAGTGCGTACATGCGGTGCTGGCCTTCGGTGTGTACATGCGGTGGGGGGGCTGGGGGTACATTGCGTACATGTGGTGCTGGGCTTCGGTGCGTACATGCGGTGGGGGGGCTGGGGGTGCAGTGCGTACATGCGGTGCTGGCCTTCGGTGCGTACATGCGGTGGGGGGGCTGGGGGTGCAGTGCGTACATGCGGTGCAGGGCTTCGGTGCGTACATGCGGTGGTACGGCGCGTACATGGGTGGGGTACGGCGCGTACAGTTGCGGGGCTGGGGTACAGTGCGAACAGGGTGGTGTACGGTGCTGACATGTTTGGGGGTGAGGGGGGCTCTACGCCTCGTACACGGGCATGAGTTTAACCGTGTACATGTGTGCTACTGCGTTGGCTCCGTACGGGACTTTTTACGTGCGAATCTGTATTCGGACGGACGGTTGGGATTGTACTTGCGCGCTCGGACTTGTGTTTTACGATTTGTAAGTGAAAGTGTCCGGATCACTTTCGTACACTTTTCCCGACGGTATTCGGACGTAAACACTTCCCGACGCGCGCTCGTAGACTTTTCCCAACACTATTCGTAGTTATTTTTCACGCCCCAATCGTACTTGCCAGTTTGTACGGTACTTGTGCGACTCGTACGTAAAAAAATACGGATGCGGGTCGTACGCAAATTATTTTTAATGGATCGGAATCGGCACCTATCTGTTAATGGCAAAGTAAACCAGCTCTACTCTAAAATGACTGTTATCTT
The DNA here is from genome assembly GCF_964204655.1 of Triturus cristatus. Classification (NCBI taxonomy): domain Eukaryota; kingdom Metazoa; phylum Chordata; class Amphibia; order Caudata; family Salamandridae; genus Triturus; species Triturus cristatus. The sequence continues at coordinate 63,098,699 of NC_140593.1, read as the reverse complement.
AGCCAAGTAAGACTAGGTGGAGCTATTGGGTTTTACATCCCTGTGAACCATGCGATTGGCTAAAAAAATATGACTGAAACGAAAAAGAATACCCCTATCACCATATACACCGTTACTGTGACTGCACGTAATATGTCTCCTGGAGGCTCGGGCAGGCAGAGTATAGTGCAGTGTCTTTGTCTGAATGGAGACTTATCCTTGCTTTTCTTGCTTCAGAAAAGGAGGAGGGAAATTTAGAAGAAAAAATTGGGTGATTTTAAGTTTCTCATTAACTTGTGTGGAAGCGGGGGAAGTTCTAAACAGGCGAAAGCTGAAATTCAGCCATTTTTGCATTAAGACTTCGGAGTTGCTAACTTCCTCTGGGATCTTAGGGATGAATGTATTTGTGTATGTCCAGGCAATTCTGAAAAGAGTGGCTCACTGTCCTTTATCCGTTTACAGGAGACTTTATGCGTACGGAGACTTATCGTATAGTTACACAAAGTGCCTCTGTGCATTCAAAGGAAATCAAAAGATGTTTACTTTGAGGAGTGCCTTTCCGAATACACATTTAGGTTAACATTTAACAATCAGTGCTGGAATTGGAAGAAATATTCTCGGGTAACCCATAAATTGGGGCTCAAGGTGTGACAGAATTTGACAGTCAACTTATACATTTATGATTTTTTTTTAAACGTGCTGCACAGAAATTGGCAACCAGGATAATTGGTAAAGTAAATCTGTTCCAACTTACTTGAGTGGTTACAAAGAGCCTAGCCGGTGCACATGCTCTGTCTCTCAACATGCTGTATCTACTTCTGTTGGCTTTCACCACGCCCATCCCTTTCATTCGTTCCTTGGCCTGCCTTTCAAAATTTCTTCGGTTTCTTTAGTAAATGCTTTACATTTGTCCCGCCTTTCTGCTGTTTTGTTCCTGCCCCGTAGACCGACCCTGTTACATGGATCAGTAAACTTCTGGCCATTTAGTTGGTTTCGGCGCCCTACTTTTTCTTTTGACTCGGCTCGCGGTGACGTTCCCCTACCACCTCCTGCCCATTGCTGCGTTTCCTGTTCATGTTACTGCCCGCCGCAATTCAGTTAATATCCCTGTGAGGCGCCGTCCCCCACCACCTCTTACCTGTTGTTCTATTTGGTATTTTATATGTTTGCGCTGTGATTTACGATTTCTTTCTTTTTCTTTTAACTGTTTTATATGCTTCTCTCACCCCCCGCTTTTGTCTTGTAATCTTTTGAAGCTTGCTGGTTCAAGGAGAAGAGCGACAGGTTTTCACTTTCCCTTCCACCTATTGTGAGCTCTGTCTAAAGAGCGTAGTTAATCCTGGTAGACAGGGCTGCGTAAAAACTGCCTACTCAAATGTACAAGCTTATCTCTAATGGAACCGGTATTCTTCTAGGTTCCACTGAGGTTGCTTTGCACATAGCTCTTTCCACATTCTCTGGTAACTCGAATGAGATCTTTGTGTGGATATCGAGATTAGAAAAATGTCAAGTGTGCCCTCACTGCCACCCAAAACTCCAGCAGGTTGTACGTGCAGCTGCATTGCCCTTATTGCTGTTAATCTTCCCCAGACAATCCATTACTTCCGTTAAAGAAGGTTCTATAGTTCAAAAAATTAAAGATTGTATCTTTGTGTAATGTAACTCGTGCTCATGTAAAGCGCGCCTATAGCTTTGGGTCGAATTTGCGCTATATAACACTGCAAAAAGAAAGCTTTTGAAGCCTCTACTGCAGAGTTGGGATATCTATTCACCACCCTGAATTTTCTATTTTGACGTGACCATGTCGGTAGACAGACAACATTTCGAGTTAAAATGATCAACCTACCAGAATATCAATGTTGAAATATCGTCAGGTCAGAATATCGACAGTCAGAATACCGTTTACAAGAATATCGAGTTGAAGGTAAGAAATATTGTTTTTTAAAATATCGTTGTTAAAAATATCGTTTTTTAGTTAGTGTATGTATGTTAGTATTTAATTTAAATATATGTGTTCTGTATTTTTGTGTATTGCTTTTGTATTTTAATATATGTGTTCAATTTTTAGAAGTAATTAGATTTTTTTAACAATATTTTGCTTTTTAGTTTTGTAGCAGGTTGTGGGTTTACAGGGTAATAGGGTGGGAAGTAATTTAGTTAAAATAAATGTATTAATAATTTTTTTGAAGTTATTAAATATTTTTTTAATACATTTTTCGTTTTATTTCCGTAGAGGGTTTTGGGTTTATAGGGTAATAGGGTGGGAAGTAATTTAATTATTAATAATAATTAATCAGTTGTATTCATTATTATTTATGTATGTAATAATTTATATTGTTAATTGTGGTAATTATTGTAATATTAATGATTTATTAGTTGGTTATTGATAATTACTAATTAATTGTTAACTATGTTAATTGTCTCATTTTTTAGGAGTGGGTTGTGGGTTTATAGTGGAGTGAGGTGGGAAGTAATTTAATTATAATTAATGAATGTATGTTTTTTATGAATTAATATTTATGTTTTTAATGTTTTATATTGTTAAATGTGGTTATTATATTTATTAATAATTATTTATTATTTGGATATGAATAATTATTAATTAATACTTATGTTAATTGTGTCTTTTTTTAAGAGTTTGTTGTGCGTTGATAGGGGTGTAGTAAGGGAAGTAATTTAAGTATTTTCCAGTTAAATCACCCCCGCTCACCACCCACCACCCTCCTCAGACAGTACATACAAGTTATAAGAAAACGACAAAACATAAAAAATTTAAAAAAGATTTTCACATTGCACCGGGAATCTTGACAAAACCATTTCAGGTACATCCAGAACGAACATACATAATATAGATTATCTTCATATATATTTAATCCAGCCAGTCCCGTTATGTTCCCGCATCCACTTGACCAGTGGATCCCATATTTTCAGACCCTTTTTACATTTAGCACGTCCTTTCCTTATATATAGCTGTTTCTAGACTACATGTCGCCAGAAATCTGGCGCGTCATTGTTGAAATCCTGATGGGTTCGGATCCAGCCAAGCTGATGCTATGCAAATCCTTAGGACTGCCATTGGTACAAAAATGAATCCTTGAGCATTCCTTGGTCGACTAACCCCAGTTAATCCCAAGATTATATCTACTGCTGAAATTTCTATTCTAGTTTTAAGAATTTCTGACAGAAAACACGCGATGCCGCTGATTAATTCTTGTAGTGTATGACAAGAAGCAAAAATATGCACTAGATCGACCGCATACACTGAGCACCGAGGACAGACTGTTCCCTACCAGACCCCTACTTAGCTATCTTACTGGGTGTATAATATAATAAAAAACATGTCTTATAGTACTGTGCTTGCAGTCTAGTAGACATTAAGAGGGACTGAGATAGCTCATATGAACTATGAAAAATATCTGCTGAAATCCCCAGCTTGGTCTGCCACTGCGAGGAACATTTTTCCATGTCATCTAGCGAATAGGCAATCATATCTTTATATATTTCACCAATAGCAGGTATTCTGTTATAAATCAAGTTTTCCAGAATTCTGATTATTTGAAATTTAGATCCTCCTCCCCCTTTTTTAAAGAGAAAATCCCTAAACTGAAAAATTTGAATAATTCCTTATGGTCTAATTAATTCTTCAAAAGATTTGAGCCCATATGGAGAGTAAAAGCAACCAAGTTGGTTAATGCCCGCTAGTGCCCATCTATTCATACATGCATCGTCAAAAATTTCTGGGAGATTGGGTTTATTCATTAGCGGTGTATAGTAAGATAGCCTACCAGTTCCCAATGTTTTATGAATTTTGGCCCATACCTTACGTATGCCCAAGATATTTTTGAAACAGACTTTCTTATAGTAATTATCGTAGAGTTGTCACCAGAAGAGCCCTTTAGCACCTTTGCCCAGAACTAGTTCCTGAGGTGTTGGAATTCTATCATTCGAATTATCCTCCGTATTTAATAGCAGGAGCTCACGGCAATATCTCAATGTAGTTGCCCAATAGTAAAGTTTAAGATTGGGAAGAGCCAGACCACCTCTGTCTTTTGGCAGCAAAATAAACCTTAGTGCTCTCCGTGGTCTCGCATAGCCCCATATAAACCGAGAGAATAAACTCTCTATTACTTTGAACCACTGAGGTGTAAACTCCCCACAAATTGTCCTAAATAAGTATTAAAAAAAGAGCATTTTTATTATATTACATCGGCCCCCGATAGATGCAAATTATTAAGCCTTATGAGATCTGTTTTAGTATGTTGCACTAATGGTGTTAGGTTATCGTTGACTAGGTTGTCCAGCTTTGATGTAATACTAACCCCCAAATGAGTGGCTCTATCGACTACGCGATTATCACTCATTCTACTTTGGTGATTAAGAATTATATGGGTTTTATCTTGATTCAATTTATACCCGGATACAAAACCAAAAATGTTAGCCTCTTCTTCAATCTCCTTTATAGCTATACTGAGATCCGATGTGACTAGGGCAATGTCATCCGCATATGCCAGTGTTTTGTGGCCTAATTCCCTGCCCTTATAGGTGGAATTAATGCATTATTCTCTAATCTACAGATGCAGGGCTCAATAAATATAGCAAATAATTGAGGCGAACATGAGCATCCCTGCCTAGTCCCTCGAGTGATCAAGATCTTTTCTGATAATGACCCATTAACCATTACTACAGCCAATGGTTCAGTATAAAGCATCCGGACTGCCTTAATAAAGTTTTCCCTAATACCCCTCCTTGACATAGCTGTCCATAGATATTTCCAGGAGACCCTATCAAACGCTTTTCAGCATCCATTAAAATAATGGCCATAGGGTCTACCGAAACATCAGTAAAATCAAACAGCGAGATCACTCTTTGGACATGATCGGTGGTGGATCTTGCCGGGATTAACCCATTCTTTCGATTAGATACTATTTCATGTAGGACTGATGCTAGGCGGCTGGCTAATAACTTTGATTACATTTTTTAATCGTTATTGATCAAAGTAATGGGACGATAAGATCCGAGTTCGGTAGGGGTCTTGTTTTTTTTCAAGAAAATCACAATTTTGGCTGAAGACCATGATCTTGGCGGTCGGCCTCCATGAAAGATTTGTACAAAGAGATCACTAATTATCCCCTGCATCTGCTGGGAGAATTGTACATAAAACTCTACGGGTATACCATCTATACCAGCAGCCTTCCCCCTGGCTAAGCTGTTTATAGAAATCAATATTTCCTCCCATTGTGGGGTTTGATCCAGACTGAGCTTATCCTCTTCCACTAATTTTGTCAGGGGAATTTGATCTAGATATTCCTCAATTTTCTCCTGCTCGACACCAGATTCCTCATACAGTCTCTGATAATACCTCTGAAATGCAGATTTTATTGCTTGAGATTCGGTTTTAGGGCCAGAATCTGGGTCATTAATTTCATGTATCAGATTGACGGTATTTTGTTGTCTGGTACGGATTGCAAGCCGATGTCTGATCTGCTCACTTAATTCGTACACCATTTCTCTATGTGTTGTTGCCTTAAGTATAACTTTTTCCGTAAAAATATCTAAGATACAGTTTTTAGCGTTGCCACTAAACTTAATTCACTTTCAGTTTCCTGTCCCTCTTGCACTGGTTCTAATATTAATTTAAAGTTATTTATCTGAAAGAAACACGTTAGTTAGATTCCTCACCTTAGAATATCCCCAGGCGTCAGACTGGATCCGGAAGATTTTTCATCAGCAATACCCCTTGCGCGTTGCTAGGCGTCGTCTGCGGCTCCGCGTCCGTCATCGGCGTCGTGCGCCGGAATGACGTTGTCGGAGTACTTAGACGCCGCCCTCGCGCGCTGACGTCAGTTCTTCTTTTTTTCGCGCCAGTAAGCGCAGATCCGGGAGAGCTACCCCTTTAGTCAATTTTTGACTAACTTTTTTTGACTCTTTTTGGTCAATTCTCGACTGTGGTGCCGGTAGGATGCCTGGTTTCAAGGCCTGCGGCGACTGTCACCGACTGATGTCGGTGACCGATCATCACCGCCGGTGCCTGTACTGCTTGGGCCTCGACCACGACGTGGCATCGTGCTCCGATTGTATGGCCCTGACCTCGAAAGCTAGGCGGGAGCGGTCCCGCAAGCTTCTCGACATCGTCACTCGTCTGGCTCGAAGTCTTCGGGTAAGTCGAGGCACTCCAAGAAGTCCAAGAAGCGACACTGCTCTTCGGACTCCCCTAGCCGGTTGCGCGACTCGGCCGAGGGTCCGGGTGGTTCCACCCCCGCGGCTCCGCGCAAGTCCCCATACCCGACGGTCCCTGGGACTGACGCGACGCCGGCGGAGGTCAGTGCCTTCCTCTCGGCCATGAGGAGCCTGGCCCCGCTGTCGACGCCTGTTGGCGCGCCTTCGGGCCCCACGGAATCGACTGGGCGACCTCGCATGCCGGCGGCACCGGCGCCGTTGGAGGCTCCGGCCCCGACGCCGCAGGTCCCCGAGGGGCCCGAGCCTGGGCCCCCGTCGATGCCGGTCGACCTCGTTACGCCTCCTCCGCCGGCGCCGACACCGATACCACCCCTGACACCGGCTCCGGTCGACGTCGATCCCCGGTTCAGCCCCTATCTGGTCCCGACGCCGATGCGGCACCGCCCGACGCCGCATCCGATGCTGCTGGAGACACATATTGTCTATCGACCGGCTCCGATCATTCCTCCTGTTTACCAGCAATCGGATGACGGGGGCGACTGGGAGGGGTCTGATGACCCTATGGCCCTTCAGAGCCAACTTGCACAGGACTGGGCAGATGAACTGGGGGAGGCCAGTGGGTTGGATACCTCTCCGGACACTGGATTCATCTCTCCTCCGACTGTGGCTTCGGAGGAGGGTCCAGCTTTTTCTGTGGTGCTGCGCAAGGTGGCCGAAGCCCTTGGGCTTGAGCTGCCTGCCGTGGCTGTGAGGACTAACATCCTCACTGAGGTGCTTCAGTCTGCCGCATGCTCCACTGAGCCTCTGCTGCCATTCAATGAGGCCCTCACTGACGTTCTGCAGGGCACCTGGTCCAAGCCCTCCACAGTCCCTCCTGTGGATAGGAACGTTGCCAGGCGCCACCGCCCTGCTCCGGGCGACCCCAGTTTTCTGTCCCAACACCCCACCCCCGAGAGTCTGGTTATCCAGGCCTCTACCTCCCAATCCTCCTTCCCGTCCGCTCCTCCGGACCGGGATTCCAAGAGACTGGAACAGTTTGGTAAGAAGCTGTTCTCTTCGCTCAGTTTGGGCCTGCGGTCTTTGAACACCGCCTGTCTCTTGGAGCGTTATTCCCACTCTCTGTGGGATGCGGTGGAGGACGTGCTGCCACTGTGCCCGGAGGAGGACCGGGCGCGGCTTTCCTCGGCCCTGGCCAATGGGAGAGATGCAGCGCGCCATGCAATCCGATGTGGACTCGACACTACGGACTCGCTGGGTAGGGCGATTTCTACCACGGTGGCGCTTCGACGTCACACCTGGCTGCGGTCCACGTCTTTTTCAGGGGATGTCCAGAGCACCCTCATGGACATGCCTTTTGATGGCGCTCGCCTTTTTGGTGACAAAGCGGACAGTGCGCTGGCTCGCTGCAAGGACTCCCGGGCTACGGCCACGTCCTTGGACCTCTCGGCCCCGCGGCCACAAACTTCCACTTTTCGCTCCTTTCGTGGCCAAGGAAGGGGCACCTCCTCACGTCCGCCTAGCCACCGGCCGCAGAACCAGCCTGCACGCGGTCGCGGACGTGGTTTCCGCTGAGGCGGTACCGGAGGACGACGCGGTCAGTCCACATCCACCCCGGCAGCATCCGCCTCAAAGCCTTCCTAGTCCGAGCTTTCAGGCCCATTCCACGCCATTGGGCGGCAGAGTTCGCCATCACCTGCTCCACTGGCGTTCCATCACGTCGGACAGGTGGGTGCTGCAAATCATCCGAAGGGGCTACTCCCTCCCCTTCGAGACGACCCCTCCAGCCATGCCACCGCAGCACCACCGTATCTCAGGGGATCAACTGAATCTTCTCCACGAGGAAGTTTCGGCCCTCTTGGCCAAGGGGGCCGTCGAGCGCGTTCCGAGCCTGGAAGGAGGTCGTGGTTGTTATTCCCACTACTTTCTGGTTCCCAAGAAGGGCAAAGAGGGCCTACGCCCTATCTTGGACCTCCGGAACGTCAATGCCTTCCTCCGGAAGGAACGGTTCAAAATGTTGACTTTGGCTCAGGTGCTAGCTGCCCTAGACCCTGGAGACTGGATGGTAGCGTTGGACTTGCAGGACGCATATTTCCACATCCCCATCCTGCCGGCCCACCGGCGTTACCTGCGGTTCACGGTGGGTCAGGAGCACTTTCAGTTCACCGTGCTCCCCTTCGGCCTTACCAGTGCCCCTCGGGTGTTCACGAAAGTGATGGCGGTGGTCGCAGCTCATCTGCGCAGATCAGGGGTTCCAGTCTTCCCCTATCTCGACGACTGGTTGTTGAAGGCGGGTTCGCCCCAGGCAGTCGTCTCCCACCTCCAGACTGCGGCGGATCTCCTGCATTTGCTGGGGTTTTCCATCAACGTGCCGAAGTCACACCTGAGCCCCTCTCAGAAGCTCCTCTTCATCGGAGCGGTTCTCAATTCGGCGCAGTTCCGGGTCCATCCACCGGAGCAGCGGGTCCGGGATATACAGGCCCTGATTCCCATCTTTCGGCCTCTATCCTGGGTTTCGGTCAGGCTAGTGTTGCGGCTTCTGGGGCTGATGGCCTCCATCCTACTAGTGCATCACGCCAGGCGGCGCATGCGGGCTCTGCAGTGGGACCTGAAGTTGCAGTGGGCCCAGCATCACGGCAACCTGTCCGACCATGTCTTGATCTCGGAGTGCACTGCACAGCAGTTGCAGTGGTGGCTCACGGACCGCGATTGGGTCACGGGCAAGAGCCTCTCCCTACCCCTACCGGAGCATGTCGTAGTGACGGATGCGTCCCTCCTGGGATGGGGTGGCCATATGGGAGAGGCAGAGATCAGAGGCCTCTGGTCTCCGGCTGAGTCTCGCCTCCACATCAACTTGTTGGAGCTGCGAGCGATCCGACTTGCACTGAAAGCCTTCCTTCCCTCTGTCCGGGGAAGTGTTGTGCAGGTGTTCACGGACAACACCACCGCCATGTGGTATTGCAACAAACAGGGCGGGGTGGGGTCGTGGACCCTTTGTCAGGAGGCTCTGCGCCTCTGGACATGGCTGGAACACCAGGGCGTCAACCTGGTGGTTCAACATCTGGCGGGCTCTCTGAACGCCAGAGCAGACGAACTCAGCCGCCGGTGCATGATGGATCACGAATGGCATCTGAACTCCGAGGTGGCGCAAGGTCTCTTTCAGCAGTGGGGAGAGCCTTGGTTAGATCTATTCGCCACCGACGAGAACGCGGAATGTCAGCAGTTCTGCGTGTTGGAATTTCCAAGGCGTCACTCGTTCGGCGACGCTTTTCGTCGCGAGTGGAGTTGCGGTCTGTTGTACGCCTTTCCGCCTATACCACTTCTGCCCAGAGTGCTGAAGAAGATCAAGCGTGACCGGGCCCAAGTCATCTTGGTGGCTCCGGATTGGGCACGAAGGTACTGGTATCCCGAGCTACTCAGTATGTTGACCGATCCTCCGATACGTCTGCCCCTTTGGGAGGATCTTCTGTCGCAGCAGCAGGGGACGGTCCTCCACCCGAACTTGTCCAGCCTCCACCTCCATGCGTAGAGATTGAGCGGCGGCAGTTGATGCCATTTGACTTGCCTCCTGAAGTCTGTGATATCATTCTGGCAGCCAGGCGTCCCTCCACAAAGACGGTATACGCCTGCCGGTGGAACAAATTTGTGGCATGGTGCACAGCAAAGGCTGTGGATCCCCTTTCTGCCCATCTTTCTGAGGTTCTCCTCTTTCTTCTTTCTTTGGCCCGGCAGGGCTCTGCCCTGGGCACCTTGAAAGGTTATCTTGCTGCTCTCTCTGCCTTCTTACGGCTTCCAGATCAGCCCTCTCTTTTAAAGTCCCCTGTAGTGTCACGCTTTCTTAAAGGCATTACTCACACGTTCCCTCCTGTCCCTTTCGTAATGCCTCAGTGGGTCTTGAATCTTGTCTTGACATTCCTGATGTGCGCTCCCTTTGAGCCTCTTCACAATTGTCCTCTTCGTCTTCTAACTCTTAAGACTGCTTTCCTGGTAGCCATCACCTGGGCTAGACGGGTGAGTGAGCTCCAGGCTCTATCGTCCAAGCCTCCTTTTCTATCTGTTCATCCGGACAAGGTTGTCCTTCGGCCTCGTCCTTCCTTTCTACCGAAAGTGGTGACCCCCTTTCATCTTGGGCAATCTGTCACCTTGCCCACCTTCTTTCCGCCTCCGCATCCTTCCAAAGAGGAAGAGCGGCTCCACCGTCTGGACCCAAAACTTGCGCTCTCCTTTTATTTGGACCGCACTAAACAATTCCGAGTGGACGACCAGCTTTTCGTTGGCTACGTGGGTGCAAAGAAGGGCAAAGCTGTGCACAAACGGACCATCTCCCGGTGGGTCGTTTTGTGTATAAAAATCTGTTATTCCTTGGCAAAAAAGGACCCGCCTGTTGGGCTGCGCGCCCATTCTACTCGGGCCACAGCGGCTACTACTGCTTTGGGACGGGGAGTCCCTTTGCAGGACATCTGTCAGGCGGCAACGTGGGCTTCGCTGCACACGTTTGCCAGGCATTATTGCCTAGACAGCCAAGCCATGGCTTCTTTGGCCGTTCTGTCCTCCAGGACATTCTGGTGTGATCTTGGTTCGCAGACCCACCACCGGGGTTGGTATTGCTTGGGTATCTATTCTAAGGTGAGGAATCTAACTAACGTGTTTCTTTCAGATGAACAAGTTACTTACCTTCGGTAACGATGTATCTGTAAGAAACATTAGTTAGTTAGATTCCTCACCGACCCACCCATCTTCCCCGTTCTGCGAACTGACATCTAGGGTTAAGGCTATCCCTTTCAGGGCCCTAGAATTTTTTGGCACCAGTGTCGGTCTCTTGCATGGCTCTGCGTTCCTGGCGCGGAAGGCTATGTACAAGAACTGACGTCAGCGCGCGAGGGCGTCGTCTAAGTACTCCGACGAAGTCATTCCGGTGCACGACGCCGACGACGGACGCGGAGCCGCAGACGACGCCTAGCGACGCGCAAGGGGTATTGCTGACGAAAAATCTTCCGGATCCAGTCTAACGCCTGGGGATATTCTAAGGTGAGGAATCTAACTAACTAATGTTTCTTACAGATACATCGTTACCGAAGGTAAGTAACTTGTTCTATAGTGTTAATTGTGTGAACTAATTTATTAGTGATTGTTTTTAATTTGCTTGTTAATTGTTATTATTTAATTAATTAATTGTCAATTAATTATGTTTATTTTGTCATGTTTTACAATGTTGGTGGTGTCGTTTATAGGGGAATATGGTGGGAGGTAAATTCTTTTTGAATAATTAATTATTTGTTAATTAATGTTAATTATTTTGCTGGAGTGGGAATACTAAATTATTCCCATTAGCTATCCAACACTTTCCCTACTGTTGCATTTGCTGGAGTGGGAATATTAAATTATTCCCCTCCGCTATCCAACACTTTCCCTACTGTTGCACTCGCTGGAGTGGGAATAGTCATTTTTACCTACCCGCTATCCAACACTTTCCCTACTGTTGCACTTGTTGGAGAGGGAATAGTAATTTTTACCCACCCGCTATCCAACACTTTCCCTACTCTTGCCCTCACTGGAGTGGGAATAGTAAATTTTACCCCCCGCTATCCAACACTTTCCCTACTGTTGCACTTACTGGAGTGGGAATAGTAATTTTTACCCCTCTGCTATCGAACACTTTCCCTACTGTTACACTTGTTGGAGTGGGAATATTTATTTTTACTTCCCCGCTATCCAACACATTTTCTACTGTTGCACTCATTGGAGTGGGAATAGTCCTTTTTACCCACCCGCTGTCCAACACTTTCCCTACTGTTGCACTCGCTAGAGTGGGAATAGTAATTTTTACCCACCCGGTATCCAACACTTACCCTACTGTTACACTCACTGGAGTGGGAATATTAATTAGTACCCTCCCGGTATCCAACACTTTCCTTACTGTTGCACATACTGGAGTGGGACATGTAATTTTAACCCCTGCGCTATCCAGCACTTCCCAACTGTTACACTCATTGGAGTGGGAATAGTAATTTTTACTTCCCCGCTATCCAACACTTTCCCTTCTGTTGCACTCACTGGAGTTAAAATGTAATTAATATTTTATATATTAAAATTGTAATATATTTTTATTTATGTATAATATTTATGTTACAGGTGTTTGTGTATATATATATTAATTGTATTTTTTGATATATTTCTAATATGTTATAATTAAATAAAAATATTATTTATTAATTATTTTAAAGTAAATATATATATATACTATATATTAAATTGTAAATATGTATATATTTTTTTTAACATCAAGGGGTCGATTCCGATCCTGGATTTTTTTTTCCAGTATGACTCGTATCCGTATTTTTTTACGTACGAATCGTACAAGTCCTGTACAAACGGCGAAGTACGATTCGTACGTGAAAAATACATACGAATCGCCTCTGGAAAAGTCTATGAGGCGTCCCCGGACAGTTTTACTTACAACTCGAAAACTGAAGTCAGAGCGCACAAGTACGAAGCGCATGGAAAAGTCCCCGTACGGAGTGAACTTTGTACGACCCCTACCCCGAGTACACTTGTGCCCGGGGTACGAGTCGTACGGCCCCCCCAGCCTCCCACCTCTCTCGCGTACATCCACACCGTACCCCCCACCCCCCTATGTACGGACCGTACCCCCCACCCCCGTATGTACGGACCATACCCCCCACCCGCGTATGTCCGCACCGTACCCCCCACCCGCGTATGTCTGCACCGTACCCCCCACCCGCTTATGTCCGCACCGTACCCATCACCCGCGTATGTCCGCACCGTACCCCAGGCGTACCCCAATCCTCGCGTATGTACGGTCCGTACATACGCGAGGATTGGGTACGCCTGGGGTACGGTGCAGACATACGCGGATGGGGGTACGCCTGGGGTACGGTGAGGACATACGCGGGTGGGGGGTACGCCTGGGGTACGGTGCGGACATACGTGGGTGGGGGGGTACGCTTGGGGTACGGTGCGGACATCCTCGGGTGGGGGGTACGGTCCGTATATATGGGAGGTGGGGGGTACGGTGCAGATGTACGGGGGATGGGAGGTACGGTGCGGACATACGCGGGTGGGGGGTACGGTCCGTACATACGGGGGGTTGGGGGTACGGTGCAGACGTACGGGGGGTGGGGGGTACGGTCCGTACACACGGGGGAGGAGTGGGGGGTACGGGCCGAACATATGCAATGTTGGGGTACGCACCGTAGCGGGCCCCCTTTTCCTTGTGCATCGCAGCGTACTTAGCATTTCCGGCACTTTTTGGCTCCTGTAAAAATATAGCCGTGCGGAGTGCTGTAGGTACGAATCGTACTTGCTGGTCCGTAAAACGCTGCCTGACTCCGTGCGGGCGTCGCGTACGTGCTGTCCAGGATCAGAATTGTATGTATTTTTTAGCCGTACGGTGTTTTTTATGATTCGTACAGAAATGGTATTTCTGTACGAACCGTACTTTGTACAGTGGAATTCCCGGGTACAAGTCATACGGAGATAACGCTCCGTACGACCATTCGTACCTGGGTTTTACAGGATCGGAATCGGCACCTAAATTTAATATTTATGAATTTTTACATTTACAAATAAATTAAAATAATTTATTTAAGTTAATAGTATTTTCTTCCTTATTTTACAATATTTGTTTAACATTAAAAAATATATATATTTAATTTAAACAACAATATTTTTTTCCGATATTTTTGTACTTACCATGTTGTAGATAAGATGCCGATATTCTGGACATCGATATTCTTGACACAATATTCTGCTAGGTTGCTATTGTGGTCATCGATATTATGTCAGTATGTTTGGGCTGTGGCTGTTTTGCTGTATGCATGATCTGAAATAAATAGTTAGTTTTAGATTCCTTACCTTAGAATTACCCCCAGGCGTCTAGATCCGGAAAGTTTTTTGTCTGCAGTACCCCTGCGCATCGGAAGGTGGTGTCGGTCAACTTCACATTCGTCGTCAGCGTCGTGGTCGCCGGGATAACGTTGCGGTAGCTACTTAGACGTCACCCTTGTGCGCTGACACAAATTCTTTTTTTTCTGTGCCAGCAAGCGCAGAGCCGCCCGCGTGGCTCTGCGTGTGGAGCCTGCTGGGTCGACTTCGGGTTTCCCTCCCTTTCCGGGACCCTGTGCGACCCCTGCCCAGCTTCGGAGTTTCTACGAAGCGCTGCATGCCATCTTTGGGCAGCCCGACTCCGCCGGTGCGCGTTCGGGCCCCCCGGACTCGGCTGGGGGTCCTGGGCCTTCGGCAGCAGCAGGTTCAGCGCCGCAGGGTCCCCTTGGATCCAGGGTGGGATCCAGATCAGCGCCGGTCGACCGTGTTACGCCTCCCCGCTGCCGATTCCACTGGCATCACATCCGCCACTGGCGTCGGCTGTGTCCCCAGCCAACATTGACCCCGGTCTCCACCTCGAGGTAGACACGGAGTAGGACCGGCATCGACCGGCGCTGGATCCGACGGGTACTTTTGTGCCCCTGTTCTACCCTGGCTCTTTGAGACCAGATTGGCAGCCAGAGGAGGAAGAGGAACTGGGGGAAGCCGGTGGTTTGGATACCTCACCAGTCCTTGGCATGTTGTCTCCTCCTACCGTGGCTATGGAGGAGGGAGCATCATACGCAGTGGTGTTGCGTAGGGTGGCCGAGGCTCTCCACCTCAAACTACCTACGGTGGTAGTCAGTACTAACCTCCTGACAGAGGTGCTTCAACCGGCAGCGAGCTCTTTGGAGCCCCTGCTGCCGGTTAATGAAGCCCTCACAGACATCCTTTTGGGCACCTGGTCCAGGCCCATCACAGGGCTCCTGTGGACAGGATGATTGCCCGATGCCACTGCCCGGCCCCGGACGACTCCACTTTCCTCTCCCAACACCCCACCCCTGAGAGCTTGGTAGTACAAGCCTCCACGTCCAAGGGCACATTCTCTACCGCTCCCCCGGACAGGGAATTAAAAAAGCTGGATCATCTTGGGAAGAAGATGTTTTCTTCCTCCAGCTTGGGACTGAGGTCGGTAAACACCGCATGTCTATTGGGCTGTTACACCCACTCCGTGTGGGACGCGGTTGCGCAAGTGCTACCTCAGTGCCCGGAGGAGGCCCGGGCCGTGTTCTCTTGAGTGGTTGCCGAAGGGAGAGATGCAGCGAAGTTTACTATCCGCTGTGGGCTGGATACCGCCGACGCACTTGGCAGGGCGATTTCCACGTCAGTAGCCCTTCGACGCTACGCCTAGTAGCGTTTGACTGTTTTTTCCGGACATGCCCCTTGATGGCCGTCGCCTTTTCAGCAACAAGGCGGACAATGCGCTAGAGCCATTTAAGGGCTCTCGGGCTATGGCCAGGTCCATGGGCCTCTCCACCACCCGCCCAGCGCAGTCTGCCTTTCGCCCCTTTTTTGGCTATGGAAGGTGTGTCCCACTATGTCCCGCCCAGAGCCACAGGCTGACGCATGCTCCTCAGCCCCATCGTGGCCGGGTATGTGGGAACCACCGCTGTGGTTTTGGGGGCCTGCGGGAGGGCCAGTCCATCATAGCCCCCTCTGCAGCAGCCTCCAAACCCTCATAGTCCGGCCTTTCAGGGCCACGAAACGCCAGTAGGCGGCAGGATCCACCATCACGTCCCCCACTGGCTCACAATCACGTCGGACAGGTGGGTTTTGCAAATAGTCCGAAAGGGCTACTCCCTCCCCTTCAAGACTACCCCTCCATCCATGCCACCTCAGTGCCATCGCATGTCGGAGGATCACTTGGCACTTCTCCAATAGGAAGTTTCAGCACTCTTGGCCAAGGGAGCCATCGAGCGCATTCCTGCCCCAGAAGTAGGTCGTGGTTGCTATTCCCACTACTTTCTGGTGCCCAAGAAAGACAAAGGCCTGCGTCCTATCTTGGCTCTCAGGAACTTCAACCGCTTCCTCCTGAAGGAGAAGTTCAAAATGTTGATGCTTGCTCAGGTCTTGTCTGCCCTCGACCCTGGAGACCGGATGGTAGCGTTGGACTTGCAGGACGCCTATTTTCACATCCCCATCCTGCCGGCCCACAGGCGTTACCTACAGTTCACGGTAGGCCATGAGCATTTTCAGTTTACAGTGCTCCCTTTTAGCCTCACCAGCGCCCCTCAGGTGTTCACGAAAGTGATGTCGGTACTCGCAGCTCATCTGCGCAGATCAGACTGGCTGTTGAAGGCGGGCTCTCCCCAGGCTGTCGTCTCCCACCTCCAGACTACGGCCAACCACCTGCATTCACTGGGGTTCTCCATCAACGTGCCAAAGTCACACCTGACCCCCTCTCAGAAGCTCCTCTTCATCGGAGCGGTTCTGGGCACAACGCAGTTTCGGATTTATCTCCCTGAACAGCGAGTCTGGTATATTCAGGCTAAGATTCCGATGTTTCAGCCTCTATCCCGGGTTTCAGTCAGGATGACCCTCAGGCTGCTGGGTCCGATGGCCTCCTGCATCCTGCTGGTGGATCATGCCAGAGGGCTTATGCGGGCTCTGCAGTGTGATCTGAAGTTCCAGTGGGCCCAACATCAAGGGAATCTGTCCGATTGCGTCCATATCTTGGAGGGCACTGCTCACCAATTGCAGTGGTGGCTTACGAACTAGGATTGGGTCGAAGGCAGATCCCTCTCCCTTCCTCAACTAGAGTTCACAGTGGTGACCGATGCATCACTTCTCGGATGGGACGGCCACATGGGGGAGGCGGAGATCAGAGGACTCTGGTCTCCGGCAGAGTCCAGGCTCCACATCAACCTGCTTGAGCTTCGGACGATTTGTCTTGGGAAAAGTAGTGCAGGTGTTCACGGACAACACCACCGCCATGTGGTACTGCAACAAACAGGGCGGGGTGGGGTCGTGGACCCTATGTCAGGAAGCCCTCCGCCTCTGGAGATGGTTGGAACATCAAGGCATATCCCTGGTGGTTCAACACCTGGCAGGTTCTCTGAACGCCAGGGCGGACAAACTCAGTCACAGGTGCATGATGGATCACGATTGACGTCTTCACTCGGAGGTGGTGCAAGGTCTCTTTCAGCAGTGGGGAGAGCCTTGGTTAGATCTATTTGTCACAGAAGGGAACGCTCAATGTCAGCAGTTCTGCGCATTGGAATTTCCAAGGCAGCACTCGCTAGGTGACTCTTTTCGTCGCAAGTGGAGTTGCGGTCTTCTATACGCTTTTCTGTCTATACCACTTCTTCCCAGAGTGCTGAAGAAGACCATGCGCGACCGGGCCCAAGTCATTCTTGTGGCTCCAGATTGGCACGAAGAGTTTGGTATCCCGAGCTGCTCAACATGGCCATCGATCCTCCGATCAGACTGCCTCTTCGGGAGGATCTTCTGTCGCAGCAGCAGGGGACGGTCCTCCACCCAAACCTGTCGAGCCTCCACCTCCTTGCTTGGAGATTGAGCGGCGGCAGTTGACGTTGTTTGACCTGCCCCCGAAGTCTGCGATGTTATCTTGGCAGCCAGGTGTCCCTCCACTAAGACGGTATACGCCTGGAGATGGAACAAATTTGTGGCATAGTGCGCAGCAAAGGCTATGGATCTCCTTTCCCCCCCTCTTTCTGAGGTTCTCTTCCTCATTTCTTTGGCTCAGCAGGGCTCTGCTCTTGGCACTCTAAAGGGACACCTCTCGGCCATTTCAGCCTTCCTTAGGCTTCCTGATGAGCCTTCTCTTTTCAAGTCCCCTGTTGTAAATAGATTCCTTAAGGGCATTACTGATCTTTTTCCTCCTGTTCCCTTCGTAATGCCTCAGTGGGACTTGAACTTGGCTCTTACCTACCTCATGTGCGCTCCCTTTGAGCCGCTACATAACTGTCCTCTCAGACTTCTCACTTTGAAAACTACCTTTCTGGTGGCCATCACCTCTGCGAGCTGGGTGAGTGAGCTACAAGCTCTCTCTTCCAAGCCTCCCTTTCTGGTTGTCCATCCCGACAAGGTCATCCTGAGAACTAGACTTTCCTTTCTTCCCAAGGTGGTTACTCCTTTGCATATTGGACAAACCATCACTTTGCCTACCTTCTTTCCGCCTCCGCATCCTTCCGAAGAGGCTCCACCGTCTGGATCCAAAACTTTCCTTTTACTTGGATCACACAAAACAGTTCCGGGTGGGTGACCAGCTCTTTGTTGGCTACATTGGCACCAAAAAAGGTCAGGCCATACACAAACAGACCATCTCGTTTTGTGCATCAAAGCTTGTTATTCCTTGGCAAAGAAGGAGCCTCCAGTGGGGTTGCGCGCCCATTCCACCAGGGCGACGGCAGCTACTACTGCTCTGGGACAAGGAGTCCCCCTGAATGACATCTGTCAGGCAGCTACATGGGCATCGCTGCACATGTTCACCAAACACTACTGCCTAGACAGCCAAGTCCGAAGAGACGGCTTCTTTGGCCGTTCTGTTCTCCAGGATTTTATGGTGTGAACTTGGTTCACAGACCCACCTCCGGGGTTGTTATTGCTGGGTTATCTATTCTAAGGTAAGGAATCTATAACTAACAGTTTCTTTCAGACGAACAAGTTACTTACCTTTGTAACAATACATCTCTAAGAAACATATGTTAGTTATAGATTCCTTACCGCCCCATCCATCCTCCCTGTTCTGCGAACTGACTTCTAGGGTTAAGGTCATCCTTTAAGGGCCCTAGTTTTGTGCACCAGTAGTCAGTGTCTTGCATGGCTCTGCGCTTCTGGCTTGGAAAGTCATGTACAGAACTGACAAGGGCGGCATCTCAGTAGCTACCGCGACGTCATCACGGTGACCACGATGACGAACGCGGAGTCGACCAACGCCACCTTCCGACGCGCAGGGGTACTGCTGACGAAAATCTTTCCGGATCCAGTCTGACGCCTGGGGGTAATTCCAAGGTAAGGAATCTATAGCTGACCTATGTTTCTTACAGATATATCGTTACCGAAGGTAAGTAACTTGTTCTTCTTGGGGTAGTCTCTCCAGGCCCTGCATGTGTTCACCAGGCTCCTCACCCCTTCCTTCCTCGCAGGAATGCCCCTTGTGAATGGAGCTGGGCATACCCACATTCTGCTTTGGGATCTGCAGCAGTGCGCCCAATCCTTTTAACTTGAAATTGTCGCCTTCCCTGGCTGCACTCACTTCCTGTTTTAGGCATTTGTTTACCAAAGTGTAAATGTCCTCTTTTAGTTAAAATGTAACGTTGCTTATGGGGGTGTATAGGGCATGTTTATTTTTTTCATCAAGTGTTACGATACCTGCAGTTAAAACACGGCTTTTGTTGCCTTCGAATTTTTCTTTTTGACCTACGTTCAAAGATTTACAAATTTTGCTGGTCCTGCCAAGAGATTGCAGTTGGTTTTTCATCGCCATATTTGCCTTTTGGTAATTTTGCGGCTATTTTCTATAATTAATAACTATTGCAATGGTTGATTTACTTTAGTGCCTCTTTGCTAGTATGGCAGAAATGTTACCATGAATCTATTATAGTAGTTGAAAGACACATTGGTTTGTTGCATACGCCTTCATGTATCCCTCATTTGGGCATTCAGTATGTCTCTGGTGCTTTCTGTTTTTTTTCAATTTGTTCTCATCTGCATAAGCAGTCAGTTTGCTGCCTGCAGTGTGTCAGAAAGACTCTTAAGATGCGCGGACTGGTGTGCACGTTGATTGTATTGTTTTTTTATGTTCCACTATACATACATATAGGAACCCCTTATTTGTGCATGGGAAGCACATCATTGACACATTGTGTTTTGGTGGAGGTGATAGCACGCATCTAATGAAGTTGGCATACACATGCCTTGCGCATCTAATGAAGTTGGCATACACATGCCTTTGTGTGCAGCAACCATCCTATTTATTTAAAGTATGCCTTGTTTGCATGTCATTGATCTCACAATGCGTTTTTAATACTATGGCAGCACTTCTGCTGTATTACTTTGTTTGCTGCCTAACAGACGTTGGTTTATGAGTTTGCCTATTTGGAGGCAGTGAGTTGCAGTTATCAAAAAGTGGTGCAAAGCACTGTTTAACTGCTGTTCTTTGGGCGAGTTTTTAACATCCTGGCATCAGTGAGGCATCCTACAATGCCATAGTTTACTATCTATCTGCGGTGGCTGATAATGTTGCTTAGAATTTTGATTGGTATGTTTAAACAAATGTACTGTTATTATGATTGTAGGAAGCTGGCTCTGTATATACTATACCAAAGTGGGGTATAGTTTGCACAGTGTCCAGTGGAACCCCAAAGGTAGGCAGGGGTAAAAGTAGATAGCACCTCACTCTCTATTTGTAGTAGTGTGGTCGAGCAGTAAGGCAGTATCAGAGGACAGTGTTAAGCATTTCTTGAACACACTCATAGACTGAACTTCAGACCAATTGTTTTTGTATAAAAATATTCTTTTTATTTATTTTATATTCTAGAACCAAGCAAGCCTGGCACAGGTAAGCAATAAATACTTAACAGTAGTAATGCAGTTTGTAAACAGTTTGAATTGTAATAGTAAATGCACTTTGTTATGACTTGCAGTATGGTTGCAGAGAAATGCAATACTTTGTAAATACAGTACATTTACTTGAATGGGCTTTTCAGTAAAATACTAGGTAAGTTACTTTTTGGATTACTTTTCTGACACAGAGGGGCCGATTCGGATTCCGGCTGCAAAACGTACCGACCGACACAGACCTGGACCGGAGACCGACCGGCACGGACCGGCGCCGTACGACCCGTGCAGTACGATGCAACGCGTGTGAATTAGAACCGACACGTACGGAATACGAGCCGTACGACCGAGCCATAGGGAAAATAGTGATCCAGCCGGAAAACCGACGCGATTTTCACCGACCGACATGAACCCGGAATGAACCCGACTGACCTGTACCCGCGATGTCCGACCCGCGCAGTACGATGCAATGCGTGTAAAACCAGACCGACTCGCACGGAGAACAAGCCGCACGACCGACACGCACAGAGAACCGGGCCCACAAGTAATAGAGATCTCCGCGACCGATGCGTATGAAACACAGAAGATAGGCAGCATGAACGAGGCGGAGAAGCCCGCACGAGACAACAGCAGCGTCCGTTTCCGTCAGATGAACGTCTCCTTCATGCCTACAAAACCCAAAGGAAAAAAGACAAAAAAAGGACCAAACAAGCAATGACAAAGCCAATAAATATCAAATAAAAAAAACCTGGGACAAAGACACACCCACAACTCCAACTATATAAAGGACTACAATCACTACCATGATCTCTTGCAAACAGGAGACACAGCCAGCAACAAACACCATTACACAGCAACCACAGACACACTCACAACTCACCCATCACACATCTCACACACCATCAGCACCTCATCCAAAAGCACACACACATACAGCCAGCAGAACCAACACCAACCCACCCTCACTTGCACCCTCACACACACATCCCTCACCACCACCACCCATCACCATGCCCCCAAAGAAGAATCCAAAGTTCACAGATAGTGAGTTAGAAGTGCTGGTAGACGAGATCATCAGAGTAGAGCCACATTTGTTTGGTACATTGGACCAAAGGACCCCCATGTCACAGAAAACCAAGATGTGGGCGAGGACTGTGGACAAGGTGAACGCTCAAGCACCAGCAAGGCGCACAAAGGACGATATCCAGAACAGGTGGTATGACGTGCGCAGGAGGGTCAAGAAACTCATCAAAAAAGATCACGCCTTGAGTCAGTGCACCGGCGGTGGCCCTCTTGCCAAACCAGTCTACTTCAGGACCTGGGAGTAGAAGGTGTGGGACATCCTACCACCAGAGAGCGTCCATGGACTAACAGACATACCAGAGCCTGGTGAGTACACAAACAACATACCCAAGATTGTGTGGCAAGGGGACAGTGGAACCATGCACCGCAAGCAAAGCCACAGTAACCAATAGATAATCATCCCAAGGTGTGTATGCCAGTCAGACAAACACAATACCTGCCACCTCATGGTGACTTGGAACTGTGTCATGACATGCACCAACCTACAAACAAATAGAGCAAGGCAGTGGCACAAAGCTAAATCGACACTGCGAGACAGTTTGCCACCACATACACACTACCTCACAGTGCAGCTGACTGACAGGAAGGACTAGTGGGGATGCAGGTGAAGTGAGTGTATCCAAAAACATGATGGGGTCTGTAGTCACAGATAATGCCCCCCTCCCAATTGGCCCATCAAGACCTGTCTGAACCATGCCCACATCACAGGGAGTGGAAAACAACTGACAAGATGGCTGACACTGGGTCCTGCTGTGGGGAGCACAAGGCCCTGGTAGGGCACGTGCGCAAATCAGAAGCAGAACACCACTGACTGACATCCTGAAAGACAACTTGCACGCCCTCCAATGGAAGCACGTTTCATGATGGGAAGTCTGGCTGGGTGGGAAGGAGGACTGAGAGCTCTGACCATACTTACCAGCATGTGGAGACACCCCCCCCCTCAACACAAACTCCACACAACTCACCGGGTAGAATGCATTGACCCACACCTCAGTGAAATATCAGCAAAAGATACCCTGTACAGGGTACTGCTGTGTGAAGCACAGGGGCTCTCTTTGGACTTGTAGCCAAACAAACACCAGGATTTCACAGTCAGCCATCTTGCCATTGCTGTCACACCCCCTCACAGGAAAGCAGATTCAAGAGGGAGGAAGTATGGGCATGCTGGGAAGGAGGTGTAGCCAAGGGCATGATGGGAGTCTCAGTCACAGACAATCTACACCCACCCACATGGCCCAGCAGGCATACACTGAACCATGCTCGCCTCACAGGGAGTGGGAAGGGACTGGCAAGATGTCTGACATTGGGCTCTGTTGTGGGGAGCACAAGGCCCTGCTGGGAAATGGGCAACAACAATCTCAAAGTCTGTCTGTGACAAGCTGGAAAAAAGCAGTGTACAGGCAGGCATCTGTTTGTACAGTAGAAAATGTCATGTTTGTGAACCATTGATGCCTGTAGAAACATAACTCACATTGTGTGTCTCTTCCAAACACAGGTGGTGCTGGGGCCCCAGCACCAAATGAAGAGGATTCCCAGGCCAAGACTCTGGTGGACACTGAGCTCTGTGGTTTGACTCTGTCTCTGTCCTCTTCAGATGACGATGACCAACCTGGCCCCACCGGTGTGAGTCATCATGCAGCACCAGCAGCATCAACATCTGCACCCCCTGTACCCACGCCTCCAGCATCTGGCCACCGACAGGGCACCCCCGCCAACACGGGCAGACCAAGGCCACTGAACACCCACAGCACAGGGTCACAGGACCCCCTGGAAGCTACGGCAAACACCACCAGCAACACCACCTAAGGGGTCCCAGTGTCACCTGTGCGTCCCGCCGCTGGTCCTGCCCGTGTGGATAGGGGTGCTGGGAGGGGTGGGAGGCAGAGGGCGCACCTTGCAGAGGGGTCTGGACTGCATGATGACCCCCAACTGGCACGCATCATAGATGCGTACCAGGATAGCACCGGAGGATTTGGCCAGGTAGTGGGGATCTTCAAGGACATGCAACAGGAGCAGGCTGTGCACCATGCCCGCATGGAGTCCAAGTGGGATGCCCTTATTGCGGTGCATCGGGACATACTCCAATGCCTCTGCCAGATCAACACAAACCTGTCCACACCTCCCTGTGTGGCCACAACATCTGTTGCAACACCATCTGCCAGCGCCACAGGGAGGGAGGAGGACTCTGGCGGAGAGTCCCCTGCACCGCAGAGGCCTGCACCTGAGGATCCCCCCCAGGAAGAAGAGGGGTCGTCCGAAGAAGGACATATGAGAGGCAGATGTACAGTACAACAGAATGGTGGTATGTTATGATAGGGATGGCGCTCTCGGAAAATTTCACTAGGTTAATATATAGTTTTGCTATTAGTCTGGTGCTATAAGGAAGAAGAGAACCACTAGACTCTCCTGAAGTTACTGTAGTGAAACTACAGTGCAAACATTAATACAAAATCCTTAGCACACAGAAGTTATATCATTTCAGTGTTGACAGTGTGATCCAACAAAACAAAATTATTTATATATATAATGATAAGAAGCTTGAGTCTTTAGTTTTTCTTTGGTCCAAACATTTATTCTCACGAACTGTGATTCAGCTGAAAGCCAGATGCCAACACGTGTTTCGTCGCCTTCAAGTATTAAACTTGCGACTTTTTCAAGGCTACATAAAAAGTAAATCAAAGTCACTAAAGTAAAGATTAGCTTAAAGTTACAATTTGTGGGCACATCACCACAATACCTCCACCGTGTGAAGAATAATAGTTGCATCGGTGAAGAGTGAACAAAATGAACATAAGAAAAATATTGTATACATATTGATTTCAGTAGAACTACAAAGGGCTAACAGTTTATGTGTGTATATTGTATCTATTGGGACTATTCCCCGCTAATCCAAAATCCAGTGGGTAACATAGCCGCCAAAGTAAAATGAAATGAATAATAAGAAATGTCCATCAAGTGTTTGGACAAACAGAAGGTCAAACTAACCTGGAATGGCTTAGATCTGTGTAAGTAAAACAAAGTACAATGGGGTATGAGGGTTACCATCCCTGACAAGTAGTTCAAAGCATCTCATTCAATGCATATCACAGTCTCAATTTACATACTTATCGTGTGGTGTTAATTCCGACCCACACGGTCCTCCGGGGCGCGGGTAAAAGTTCTTTAAACGTAGGTGATTTCAGTGGTCAGTCATTCAGCACGATATTAGTGGTGAACTGCAAAAACATGTATTCCATCAGCCTTAAGTACTGCAACATGCCAAACTAGTCACTCAAAAGCCTCTGCAGAAAATGAAATATTCTCCAAATTGATTATTAAGAATATTCATTCCTCACATCAGGCCCCACCCCCTCCCTTCACCAATGTGCAAATGGACCCTGTGGCGTGTTGTAAGTTGGGGGATTAAGTCCCCTTGAATCCTGAGGGCCAACTAGCCCACCAGGTACCGCCAGTAAGCACCACAGAGCTGCGTTGCAGAGAGGTGATCCGAGGCCATGCCCCTTTTTACACCTTTCTGCAATGCAACTCTGTTGCCCACCCGAGGGCTTTGAAAACTAAGCGCAGGATACTGCGCTTTGTTTTTTTTAATTGCACAGAGGTATAAAAAGGGGTGTGGCCTTAGACCACTTCTCTGCAACGCAGCACTGTGGTGCTTACTGGAGGTACCTGGTGGGCTAGTTGGCCCCCAGGGACCCTCAGCATTTAAGGGGAATTAATCCCCCAACTTAAAACCCACCAGGGGGGCGCATTTGCACAGTAATGAAGGGAGGGGGCGGGCCTGATGTGACATGTGTGTACTTATTCAATCACTCCGCCAAAACCCAAGCACTTATAAATTTACCATGCACTCTCCTTGCAGCACTCTAATCATCCAGTACCTACCCATGTACTCATGCAATGACCCAGTCACTAACACATGCACTGCTGTAATCCCTTGAGGACTACCTATGCAGTCCAGTAATCTCCCTGGTACTACCTATGCAGTCCTCCAATCACCCAGCCAGTCCTATGGCCTTATCCAATCACTGCGCCAAAACCCAAGCACTTATAAATTCACCATGCACTCTCCTCACAGTACTCTAATCATCTAGTCACTACCCATGTAGTCATGCAATAATCCAGGCACTAACACATGCACTGCTGCAATCCCTGTGTACTACCCATGCAGTCCTCTAACTAGCTACACACTTCTCATTCGCTCCTTCAATTCCCCTGGTAGTACCCATACAGTCCAGCAATCACCCTGTCACTCCCCATGCACTCCTCCAGTCACTCAGCCACTACTATGTACTAATCCAAACACTCTGCCTATACCCAAGCACCTATAAATTCACTCAGGCACTCTCCTTGCAGTGTTCTAATGTTTCAGTCAGTAGCGATGTACTCATGCAATGATCCAGGCCCTAACACATGCACTGCTACAATCCCCAGAGCACTACCCATGCAGTCCAGCAATCCCTCTGTCACTCCCTGTGCACTCTTCCAATCACTCGGCCAGCACCATATACTTATCTAATCGCACTGCCAAAACCCCAACACTTATAAATTCACCATGCAGTCTCCTTGCCGCACTCTAATCATCCAGTCACTACGCATGTACTTATGCAATGGCCCAGGCATTAACTCATGGCAAATACAGAGGAGGTCATGCTAATCACAGGGGTACCCCAACGCATAGTGTTCCCTAGTGTATGTAGGTGTTTTCACTGTATTCTAAGTGTCTTTCATCATAGCACTGGCTCTAGGCCTGGTTAATTTATTTATTATTTATTTATTTAAAACATTTATAGAGCGCAACTGTCACCATGCAGGTATCCTGGCGCTGAGAGATTACTCCTAAGATGAGAAGAGATGAGAAGAGACGGGAGACTGGGGAGGGGTAGAGAGTGATTTAGGGGAAGAGCCAAGTTTTAATCTTTTTTCTGAAAGGAAGGAGCTGTGAAATTTGGCGGATGTCGACCGGCAGACTATTCCAGAGTTTAGCAGCGGCCACTCTGAAGGATCTTCCCCCAATTCTTACCTTGTTGAATCTGGGTACTCTCACAAGGCAGGCTGAGGCGGATCGGAGAGTTCTGGTGGGGGTGTACCAGGAAAACATTTTTTGTAGGGATCTGGGGCCAATTCCATGTAGTGCTTTAAAGACAAGGCAAAGTGCTTTAAAGGCTATTCGCTGTTTTAAAGGGAGCCAGTGTAGTTCGGCTAAAGCTGATGTGGCCGAGGATCTTCTGGTCCATCCGAGTGCTAGTTTGGCTGCGGCCGACTGGACTCTTTGGAGTCTGTCCAGTAGCACAGCTGGGGACTCGAGCAGAAGTGCATTACAATAGTCAAGGCGACTAAGGATGGTGCACCTGACTATTAGTGCTCGAGCCTGTGCGGGGAGTAGTGGCATGATTTTGCGTAAAGAACGCAGTAGGGCCGAGCAGGTGGAGACAGTTTTAGTTACCTGTGTTTCCATGCTGAGTTTATTGTTAAGCATAACACCCAGATTACGAACACTGGTGACCGGCTGTGGTTTTTCTGGAGTTTCCGGGGGCCAGAATTCCGTGGGGAATGGGCGAGGAATCCGGCTCCCCGTGCAGAACAGTACCTCGGTCTTGGAGGAGTTAAATTGAAGGGAGTTATTGTGCAGCCAAGCGGCTGTGTCTTTTAAGCAGTCGTGGAAAGATTCCATGGGAGTTGAGTCTTCCCCCTCCCAGGAGAGGATGAGCTGGGTGTCATCCGCGTAATTTATAGTTTTCAGTTTGTAGGATTTAATCAGAGTGATTAGTGGTGTCAAATAAACGTTAAAAAGAATCGGGCTAATGGATGAACCCTGGGGCACCCCGTGAGGTACTGGGAAAAAGGCGGATTGAAAAGGGGGGAGAGACACCGCCTGTTTCCTAACTCGCAGGTATGAGTGGAACCAGAGCAGGGCGATGCCGCCGACCCCTGCCTCTCTAAGCCTTTTTAGCAGAATTACATGGTTGACCGTATCGAATACGGCAGACAGGTCCAATAAGATCAATGCCACTGCGTGGCCCCTGTCTGCACGCATACGAAGTTCTTCCATGGCTGTAAGCACAGCCGTTTCGGTACCATGAACTGGGCGAAATCCGAATTGGAAGTCGTCCAGAATGTGGTTCTGCTCTAAATGAGTGGATAGACAGGAGCTAACCCAGCGTTCCACAACTTTCGCCGGAAAGGGTAGGAGCGATATAGGCCGAAAGTTAGATAAACACTCAGGGTTCAGTGAGGGTTTCTTTAGCAGCGGGGTGATGAGTGCTTGTTTCCAGGGGGTAGGGACAAATCCACAAGATAGAGATTGGTTGCAGATCCTGCAGAGGGTGCGGAAGAGATCGGGTCCACATGCTTTCCATGTTTTTGGTGGCAACGGGTCAAGGGGGGACCCAGAGGAGATTCCGTGTGCCATTCTCTCGAAGTCTGCTTCCGAGATAGGGGGAAAAGTCTGCAGACATTCCCTGGGTAGGAGTCCAGGGCTCAGCGGGTCAAGGTGGATCATAGCTGCCCCGGGGGGGTTGAGATTATCTTGTGAAGGGAAAATGGTAAAATTGTGGATGATGGTCTCAATTTTGTCCTTAAAGAACTGAGTGAGATTATCACAGAGGATCTGTGTGGGGGGGATGGTTTTTTTGGCACAGTCCGGGTGGATAAGGTTGTCAAGGATCTGAAAGATGCTTTTGGAGCTATTTGCGGCATTGACTATGGTGGAGCAATAGTAGGAGGATTTGCTCTCAGCGATGGCAGATTTATATTCCAGGAGTTTGTTTTTCCAGATGATTTTATTTGTGTCGCAGTAGCCTAGTCTCCACTTCCTCTCAGCCTGCTTACAGGCTAATTTGAGGGTTTTCAGGGAGTCATTGTACCATGGGGCAGATGCTCTGCCTTTAGGTTTGCATCTTTTTAATGGAGCTATGGAATCCGTAGTGGATAATATCCTCATGCAGAGGGCTCTGTAGTTGTCTTCAACCGAGTTGATAGGGGAGAAGCTGTCTTCCACGTTAAAAACTACTGTAGTAGAACTCAGTTTTTCTAGAGCTTTCCAGTCTCTGTACATAAATTCTGGTAGGGCGCTATAATTCGGCGTTCTAGTTTTTGTGCTGGTAATGTAGAATTTAATAAGGGCATGATCTGTCCAGCTCATGGGCAGAATATCATTCAGGTGTATTAGTTCAGAACTGGAAAATATGAGGTCAAGTCGATGACCTGCTGAGTGGGTAGGTTGCTTAACCAGTTGGTAGAGTCCCACGCTTTCGCAAGAGAGCAGGAGGTTTTCTAGACCAGTGTCTAGACTACCGTTTGGCCAGAGGTTGAAGTCCCCTAGGATGAATAGTTTTTTGTGAGAGGTTGCCATGTTTGTAAAAGTGGTGAGTAGCGCTTGCTGTTGTTGGGAGGTGAAAGTCCCTGGAGGGCGATAGCAAATAATGGCCGCGAAAATATCTCCGGAGTGGCAGTTTATGGAGAGGCCGAGAGTCTCGGTCCCAGGGACTGAGTCCATATCTATGGTGTTAATATGCCAGGAGGCTCTGTAGATAATACCTACTCCACCACCACGGCCTTTGGGTCTGGGAAGGTGCAAAATTTTAAAGTCCTGAGGGCATGCCCATGCTAATTCAATGTCACAATCAGCGTGAGTCCACGTTTCGGTTAAGAAGAGGACATCCAGGTGATGAGATTCAATAAGGAGGTGAATTTTGTTAGCATGCTTTGGCAGTGATCTGACATTCAGAAGGCCTCCTAGGAGCAGACCCTTATGTACGAAGTCATGCAGTGGAGAAGCGGAATCAGCAAAGGTGAGCTGACCTTCGTGTGCGAATTCTCGCAGGTTGAGCAGGGTTTCACGGGTATAGCGTGGGGTTTGCGAGCAAGTTTGAGCAGAGTTGTCTGTCAGTTAACCAGAGTCAGTTACTGCCAGTACCCGTCAGCAAAACGTTGAGGGCACAGGAGGACTTTCTGCTCGTCTGTTGGTTCTTTCCGCACATCTCTTGCTTCTTCCTGCACTTTTCTTCGTCTTTCTGGACTTCTGTTGCCTCTTTCTGCATTTGTCTTGCTTCTTTCTGCACGTTTCTTCTTCTTTCTTTACATGTCCTACCTTTGTAGGCATAGTTAGAAATGAGCATTTAAAAAACCTTCCAATTCACTGAAAAACCATAGGTTTCAGGGACGTTATCGTCAGAAATTAGCATTTAAAAAAACTTTGAAATTCACTGAAAAAACCATAGATTTCAGGGGCATTATAGTTAGAAATTAGCATTTAAAAAACCTTAGAAATTCACTGAAAAAAACACAGGTTTCGGGGCCATTATAGTTAGTTGGACATTTCACTCATACAAAACCAGAGAAACTTGGCCGTTATAGTTAGTTCTGCTAACTATAACTCACGCCCCCGCAATGCACTGCTGATGACATCCCATATTACATCATTCATGACATGGTCCGTGACATCACTGATAACATAACTGATGCCATCTCAAATGACATCACTGATGACATCGTCCATGTGATAATCTGATGCACCTCCTCATACCCTAATATAACCTTTGATACACCCCCTCTAAAATACAGACTACCATTTTTGAAACCATAGACACACCAATACCAGTTAGTACATGCCCACTCACTAATTCCTAAGTCTACACACACATTCACTCATTCAGCCATACAGTCACTCATACATGCAGCCAACCATCAATACGGCATTACCATATGTACTCACATATCTATACAGAAACTCACATGCCATCACTCATCCATAGAGTTAGTGACGCACCTAGTGACTCATGCAGACACACTCCCATTTACTCGCCTATACAGTTATACACACACCACCTCACTTATTGAAACATATACCAACACATACTTACACTCTTATACAATAACTAATACAAGCACACATTCATCCATACATCCACTCTCACAATCACTCACTCTCACATATAGTCATTTATACACTCCAACACTCACATATACTACCTTTCACATATGCAGCTAGTCACACATGTACCACTGAGGCATCAATTCACTCACCAACACTCCCATACACACACTCATCCACCCATACAGGCCTTCACAAATGCACTCTTGAACCCATATGCCCAGTGAATCATCCACTCACACATCTATGCACAGAATCACACCCCCACCCACCCACACAGACACTCAGGCACCCACACAGATACTCAGGCAACCAATCAATAACCCATATAGATCCTCATTTAGCTACTCACCAACCCATGCAACCGCTTACACACCAACAGACAAACTAAACTGTGTAAATGTCTGTATCAGTCACTAACCCATGCATTCAGTAAGACACATTTAATCACTCACTTATACAGTCAGACATGCACCTACTAAATCATCCATCCACACTTATACACCCACTCATTCTTCAATACACCTTGGCATATATCTAAAATATATTTAAACTTTATAGAAACACACAGTCACTGGATGATGTCATCAGTCATGTCATCAGTGATGTCATTTGAGATGGCATCAGTGATGTCATCAGAGATGTCACTGACCATGTCATGAATGATGTAATATGTGACATCATCAGCAGTGCAGTACGGGGGCGCGAGTTATAGTTAGCTGAATTAACTATAACGGCCACATTTCTCTGGTTTTGCATGAGTGAAATGTCCAACTAACTATAACGGCCCTGAAACCTGTGTTTTTTTCAGTGAATTTCTAAGGTTTTTTAAATGCTAATTTCTAACTATAACGTCTCTGAAACCTATGGTTTTTTCAGTGAATATATATATATATATATATATATATATATATATATATATATATATATATATATATACACACGTGTGTGTTTTTATATGAGTATTTATTCATACGTATTTCTAAATATTATTTAAAATTATTTAATTTACATTGTGTTATTATTAAAATATTTAAGATTTACCATTTTATGCTATATATAAAATGAAAAATTATATTTTGTATTCTTTTCAACGATATTAGTGTGAAACTATACATATTGTTTTCAATATGTTTATACTTACCATTATCAGTATAGGGAAACAATATTTTTGTAATCAGTGTTTTTGACTAGACTTGACTGTATCACGATATTATTGTGATTGATATTTTGTCAGTGATCCATAATGCCAAAATAGCAGAAGAATAGGCTATGCTTGTACCTAATTTTTTTTAACTGCGAACACCTCTGTTTTAAAACTTTTAAAAACTTTTAGTCTTGCTGTTGAATATTGTTGTACTTGTGCTCTGTTGGCGGACTGCTTGGGGTTTTTTGAAGTTTGCTTCATTTTTAGGTCGAAGCCTACCAGGTTTATTAAAACATCATGGGGACATTCAGAAAAGCTTCCCCGGGAATTTATTCCGCCTGCTGCTTACCAATTGATTTGTGGCTTGTAACTCAGATTTTCTGGCTTTGTATTTGCTGGCTTTATTTGTTTTATGCTGTCTAGGGGGAGTTTGTCCCTCCCAAGGAGCAAAGCCTTTTCACATCAACTCCCCTTGTATTCTCCCACGAGTGCTCCTTTCTGTAGACAGACCCGTAAATCTTGTTCTTATCTTGGTACATTTGCCGTACATTCAAAGACCGAGGTCAGATTTCAGGCTCTGTCTTCAGAGGGAGTTTGGTCTTTACTTTACTTTGTCTGACTTCAAAGGGGAGGATTTATGTGACAATGTTGCTGGAAATTGTGGGTAGGAAGGACTTTTTGCTAGCACACAGCAACATTAAAATGAACTGTACAAGTATTTACAAATATATCACAATAGGAAATACAAATGAGACACATTTTTTATTAATTCTGAAGTGTGTTGGAAACAAATTCTTTGTTATGATCAAAACAAATCATTACACTAGGAGATGCATTCTTCTACACCTTATCGTTTGTGCACCACATAGTTGTATTAGTAAAACTGTATGTCTGTGCAAATGTAAACTTGAAAATGTGTTGTCTGTAATGGCAGTGTGCGACTACACCATGCATACTCCACTCTACACCACTCCATTTTTCTCTGCACCGCTCCACACCACTGCACTCCACTCTGCACCAGTCCACTTGACATAACTCCACACCATTGCACTCTGTGCCACTTCATTCTACTCCACTCTACATCGCTCCACTCTGCGCCTCTGCACTCAATGCCACTTCACTCTGCGCCTCTCTACTCTACTATGTACCACACTACTCTGTGACAAATCATTCTACGCCACTCTTCTCTACACCACTGCCCTCTTTGCGATTGCACTCTACACCACTCCAGTCCATGCCACTCCAATATGCTCTGCACAACTGCACTCTATGCACCTCTATACAATGCTACTCTGCAACACTGCACTCTGTACCATTGCACTGTTTGCCAATACACTCTATTCCAATGCACTTTACTCTCTAACACTCAACTCTGTGCACCTGCGCAATACACCAATCCACTGTACACCACTCTGATCTACTCTGCACCACTGCACTCTATTCCACTGCACTCTACACCACTTTACTCTATGCCATTACACTGTATGCCACTGCACTCTCCTCTGAAGCAATCTACTCTACGTCAATGCACTATTACCCACTCTACTCTACTCTGCCCCACTACACTTTATGCCAGTGCACTTTATGCCACACTACTCAAAATCACTGCACTGTATGCAATGCACTCCACACAACTGCACGCTATAACACTCTACTCTGCACCACTGTACTTGACGTCACTGCTTTGAATGTCACTGCACTCTATGCCAATGCACTCTACACCACTGCACTTTATGCCATTCCACTGTACACCACTGCATTTTGCCACTCTGCACCACTGCACCCTATGACACTAGACTCTTGGACTCTGCAACACTGCACTCACTGCTACTGCACTCTATGCCAGTGTACTCTATGCCACTCTACTCTGCATCACTGCACTCTACACCATTGCACTCTGTGTCACTCCATTATATACCACTGCACTCTATGCCACTCTACTCTGCACCAATCTATGCCACTGCTCTCTCTGCTACTTTACATCGCTCTGCTCTACTGAACACCACTGTATTTTATAGCACTGCACTCTACACCACTGCACTGTATGTCACTCTACTCTGTACCACCCCACTCTGCACCATTACACTCTACTATGCACCACTCAAATCTACACTGGTGCATTCTATGATGCTTCATTGTATGTTGCTGAATTCTATGCCACTCCACTATAGGCCCCTGCACTCTACGTCACTGTACTCTGCAACAATCGGCACTAATGCATTCTACACTAGTCCACTCTACTCGTACAGTCACCTGTCGGCAGAAGAGATGCATTGGTAATGACTCCGTTACCTACCGGTTATCTCTATTACTCTGAGCCATAGTCTTTCTTGTCACTGTCTTTACACGCAGAATGTTATTTCTATCCATGGACAGCATTCACCGAACTAATAACAAAAAGCCATTCTTGCCCCTCCCAATACAGTCACCACAGGAAGTACTCCTACTGATGAAGCGTGAGATAGAGACATTCTGAAGTTCCCTTGTTTGGTAACCAAAAAATGGAAGAGATGGGAGGGAGCCTAGGACTGTGACGAAGAAGACTATGACTTGGAGTAATGAAGATTACCATAACCAATCAACAAGTCTTTATTTGATTATTACGTCATGAAAGATACACTACGACAAAATTAAAAAAAGGGAATAAAAGTGATATTGCGGGGCGCAGTCCGGGGCGAAGCCCGGGCAAAGGGCGGGCCCGTTTAAGCCCGTTCAAGCACGGACAAGACCGGACCGGGCCCTCCCCCTTTTTCGCCTCTCAGCACTTACAGAGGCAACAAATGGCTACACGGAAGAAAACATTGCCACCAACCCCGATGCTCCCAGGTACATTGGATAACTTTTTAATTAGGGCTAATTCGGTGGTTAACAATGAGCTGTATATGTTAGAGCAGCGACTCTCAGAAGGTATTGAAAACACTAGAAGATCTTCCCTTGGTTTACTTGCATCTGCTAGATCTCCGGAGACTTTGAATAATTCTCATACTGCTTTAATGGATAGTATCGACCAAACGATCGATTCCGTTCTTCGGGACTTAAGAACCAGTACAGCTTCGCGGCGTGAATCCCTTCAACTTATTCCCGTGAGCTCTACTGTACTGACATTAGATGCTGCTGCGAACCAGGGGGGCGAAAGAGTTTTGAGAGTAGCTTATGGTCTACGGGAGGGGGCGGTATCAAAAAGGAAATGTGTAAGGAAGATGAAGGGAGGGAAAAAGGCCAGAACTGATGTTATTTGTGAATCACCGTCTGAGGTTCCATCTAAGGCATCGTCTGGCCTTACTGAAACTTTTACTCTAATACCCACCCCAAACTGTGAACGAACTCCCCATCATCCTTCCTCCTCCACTACCGCTGAGGGACCAGGTCGAGAAGATTCTTTAATTTGCACTTTAGTAAATGCGCTGAAGACCTTTCTTGATCCTCTATTGGCTAGATTCGATTCTATTAATGAAACATTAAAAGAAATAGAAAAAGCTACAGGGATTATTACTAATTGTTTAATAAACAATGGTAGCTCTAGCCTTAAAATTGTTAATGCGCAGCAAATACAACTTCCCGACTCCCTCCCTTTGTCTACTGCCAATTCAGACGGCCCTCCTAAACTTGTACGAGCAAGGGATGCAATCGTCACACAAGATATTCCACGATCTTTGAATACTCCTCACTCTACTGCTGATATGCCTCACCCAACACAGAATTATCGATCTGACCAACTAAGGCCTAGGGATAATGTGGGCGAACCGAATATCCTTAGTGCTAATGGGGCAACCGTCAATAATGACTCGGGGAAGTTACGCTGGAAAGATGTAGTGAATTTACCACCTGAGGCGGCTCCCTATGTAATAGTCTTGGCTGGAGTCCCTAAGTGCACTAATCCTGATTCAGAAACCTATGACTCCCTTAAAAATAAAGTCACTAGTTGGTTAAATACCCACAGGCCACTTCCACCATTTGTAACTGCTGGTATTCTGATGGTTAGGAGGGTTAAATGGCTGGGCAACACAACTAAGCATTACAAGGGTGATTGCGTTGTGGTGAATTTTAGAAACCCTAAGATTGTGTCACATATTCTTGCTTGGAAGGGGAAACAGGGAGAGTCATCTATTCAACCACTAGCACTTTCCTCTTTCTATCCCCCATCCAATAACCATGCACTCACCAAGAATGTCGATGATTGGACAAGGGTGGGTTCAATCTCTCGCAGTCGAAAGTATAATAATTCATGGTTTAATCAGCCTGTAGTACATGATTTTCCCTGCCACAATAGGTTTAGTCCTCTTGAAGAGGTGGACTGACAGCGAGCCGAAACCGCACCTAATGGAGATAAGTGCGAATCCCCTAGTCAACCACCGACTGTGGCAGTTTCAACTAATTACACCATTTATATCGACCCGATTTCCATTTTAGATAACGATGTCATATCCACCGACTTACCCTGTGCCCGTTCTTCATTAAAAATCCTCTCCTGGAACATTGCGGGCCTCCATAATAAGCTTAATTGTCCAGACTGGGGCTCTTTTATAGATCTGCACGACATATGTTATTTTCAGGAAACATGGGCCAGGGTTGATTACCATCGAGTGGGATTCGCTTCTTTTTTCCTTCCGGCTAAATGGGGAGGTAAGGGTCGACCCTCTGGTGGTCTTTCTATCTGGGTTGCAACTCACTTGGGCTGCACTGCTACTGTCCTGGATACAGGGTCTGATGATGTCCAGGGGATAATATTGAAATGGCAGGCCAAGACACAACTGGCCCTGATTAATATTTATTCTAGACTGATTAGTTTATCGGCAGAATCTAGGGCTGTGGAAGTGCTATCTACTGTATTATCGGAATTACCTGAGGGTATCCTTTTAGTGGTGGGTGGAGACTTTAATTCCCACTTTGAACCTCTTGAGGGTTTACTAGATGCTATAAATCAGGAGGAGGATGACTTGTGGGAAATTCCACATGTGGTTGGTCCTACTGTAAGATCTTGGACCCCATTGGCTCTTCAAATCACCTCCTTATCGCTCGCTCATTCCATTAGAGCATGTAACGGGCGATCTAAATCTGCTAACCCTCCGAAGTCTACTTTTAATTCATCTGGTAGAGAGGCCAAACTTGATTACATCTTCATCCAGTGCAAGGAATGGAAGCGAGTCCTGGATTTTGTGGTGCTCTCTAGGGGTGAAAGCGACCACAACCCTTTGATCTTGGAATTCGCTCTACCAGGTTTCGGTCCGACTGAACCTTTGTTGCACTTGGATAGAACAAATACTCTTGCCCTCTCTAACAATAGACGCGGGGTGAAATGGCCCAAATTGGCTAGCAATTCAGAGGATATCTCCAGAGTTTACGCGAATGTAAGCTTAACTCTGGACAAAATGGCTGACCTTATTGACTGCGAATCAATTCCAGATACCAATAGGAAAATTGCTGCACTTAATAATGCACTTTACACAAGCCTATCAAACATTTTGAATCCCTTAGTTCCTCTGAAGAAATGGCAACCTAGGAAGCATTCATGGTATAATAGGGCCTGTAGATTGGCAAAAACAGAACTAATGTTTGCACTAAAGGCAAACGACACTAGAGACCTTATTAATTATAAACGACGTGCTTATCGATATTTAATTCACCATGCTAAGCTCGAGTGGGCCAGTGAGAACTGCGCTAATCTAACAACTGCCTTGGCGGATCGGGACTCTTGTAGATTTTGGAAGATCGTGACTACTGGTTCGGCCGTCATAGACCCTGCAATTATCCCGAATATTGCTCCAGAAGTCTGGGAGGAGCATTTTACTCTTTTATATAAGAGCCACTCTCTCAGTATGGTTCCCTCTTTGATTGATTTGTCGCTAAGTGACAACTATGTGCTCGATCCAATTAGCTTTACCCTTGTGGAAGTCCAGGCAGCCATTTCGGCACTATCTGCGGGAAAGGCCCCTGGGCTTGATCGGGTCCCCGGTGACCTATACAAACATGAACCGAGAGTCTGGGCTCCCTATCTCTTAATTATATTTAACGGAATTGCTAGGGGTATGAAGATTCCGTGCACTTGGCTGGGTGCGGAGGTGGTCCCAATTTTTAAGAAGGGATCACCTCTTCTCCCAGCAAATTATCGGCCTATTAGCCTTATTGATGTAGCCCAAAAACTTTTTGCTAGGTTAATTTTGGATCGCTTATTAGATTGGATTGATGAGTTTGAGATCTTGAGCCAGTACCAGGCTGGTTTCAGGAAATGCGTATCTACCACCGACCAGATCTTCAGGTTCAATATGCTCTTTTGGAAGACGGCCGTGGTTGAGGGTGGATCCCTATATACTGTTTTTGTAGATCTGCGATCAGCCTTCGACCTAGTGCCACGTACCAAGCTATGGGCTGTTCTCCGCGATTTAGGAATTCCACCCCCCCTCCTTGACATTATAATACGACTCCACACTGATAATTTTGCCAAGGTTAGATGTGGGAGAGAGGGTAACTTGTCATTTAGCTTCCCTGTTAACAGGGGGGTTCGCCAGGGTTGTGTCCTGGCACCTACCCTCTTTTGTCTTTATGTAAATGGAGTCATCCCCTACCTAAGTGCGGTTCCCAATAGAGACGCGCCAAAGCCCGCTGGTGTGGGGATTTAGGCGATTATGTTCGCCGACGATACTTTGCTACTTGCTAAGTCCCCTATGGGCATCCAACGAGTTTTGAATGGCTTTGTCTCTTTCTGTCAAGATAGGGGGTTGGAAATTAACACGACCAAAACAAAGTTTATGATTTTGAATCCCCCTAAAAAATCCCACCCAAATCCGACCATCGGCGGTGTTAGTCTGGAGAGAGTTCGGATGTTTGAGTACTTAGGAGTGACCATAAATGAAAACTTCCTATGGACTCAACACCGGACCAAATCCCAACTAAAATTAATGCAGAAAATTGGGGGGATTATTAATCTTTGGAATAATTCCTATACAAAACCTATTGGTCCGCCTCTAGAGATCTACAAAATGCAGGCCAGAGGGGCAGTAACTTATGGGGCTGAGCTGTGGGGTCACAATTGCCCGCAAGCAATTGTGGCCACTGAAAATAAATTTCTTCGCCAACTATTATCCCTTCCTAGCAGTACTCCTCTTCTCCCCCTTAGGCTAGACTTAGGAATAAGATCCATAAAGGAGGAACTAGGCTTAAAGCCCCTAACTTTTTGGCGGCGTCTCTGGGCAACCCCTGAACTAAACTCCTATAGATTAGAATTTTTGGATTTATTGAAATACCAAACTATACAAAAGCTTCCGTGGTTAAAATATATAAAGGAAGAGTTTGATAGGTTGGGTTGCCCTACTCTATGGAGTTCTCCAGAAGATGCATTTAAGACCATATCCCGTAAAGATTTGGTTAAAATGTACCATGAAAGCAACCTGTCGCTCTGGCTGGTCTCTGATAAATTGGGTTCCATGACAAGTTCATTTCTTTTAATAAAAGATTACTATAAGTTTGAGATAGTCCTGAATGATATTTACCCTTCTACCCTTAGAAAATCATATCTCCAATGGAGATACAACTCGCTTCCAATTCGAGCTCTCATGAGCAGATGGCACCCTCCATCTATTGCTAATTGTCCCCTTTGCACTAACCAGCCCGAAAATGATCTCCATGTAATCCTCTTTTGTCCTTTGTATACAGCGTCTAGGAAAAAGTGGATTGTTCCCCTATGTAAAAAATGGGGCTTTAGGAAACATTTGGAGGCCTATCGAATACTCAAAACGGATTTATCACCATTAACCGTTTTTGTTGTTAGCAAATTTTTAGATGCAATGTGGAAAATCAGGAGAAAGTTTTTGTAACAATGAGATTATTTAGTTCTATATCTTTCTGTGTTGTTGGATGACTGGTCTTAAGGTCATCTTCTGTACTTTGCTAACTTGATAAGTATTCATTTCCCGGCTATAAAGTGTATTGAGGATGTATTTTCAGCATATATTGTACATTTGTAATTTCATGTTTTATCTTGTGTTTTTTCTTTTATGACTTATTGTAGTCGAAATAAAGATATTAAAGTAAAGTAAGATACAAATGCAAGCACCAGTAAAAAATTAAGAAAAGAAGACGCATAGTCTATGGTCTTTATAAACATTAGAATATCTCTATAACTGGGTCCAGCCCAAGAGAACACGGCTAAAAATGGATTAAATCAACATAGCGATCTTTCCTTACATAATAGAAACAATAAAAATCTTGGTAGTGACTGGGCCATTTTTACAGTTAAATACCAAAGGTATGGGATTCAGGAGGAGTAACCCTCTTCTCAATAGATCTACGAATGGCCCATGACCAGCTCAAAAATTTGGCCATGGCAATGACTATGTCTTCACGAGTATTGGTTCTCAAAATACGCAATGCTGTTTGATGCGATCTAGTACCTAAATTTGAACAAATCGGCTTAAGCCATTTATGCCTAGGATGAACAAAGGCAGTGCATACAAACAGAGCATGAGCAATTGACTATTCCTGTGTTGGACATATGGGACAGAACCTATCATGGCCGCCCTTCCATTTGTACCTGAACGAGTTGAGTGAGAGGGACCCCACTCTAAATTGATGATATAGTTTGCGATCATCTGGTCTGGAGACAAAATTCCAGTACGGTTCAAAGCTACCTATGAACTTGTGGTCCATAAAAAGACAAGAAAGTGAACTGCTGTTTGTCACTGACCATCATTTCGCAAACCTGGATTTCCAGTATAAGGCTTTAAAATCCAATTTGTTGGGAAATTGGTTGCCCCTAGGGTCAAACCATAGATGGCCCAGTCCCATGTCATGCAAACCACTTTTAATATGTTGGAGCCAGGCTATTCTCCTAAGCTTATCTAGATCTTTAATATACCAGATTGCATTGGCATAAGATAGTAGCTCAGGTGTGGTCCACAGTCTTCTCCAATAGGAGAGAGGTCTAAACCCAGCATCAACGTCAAACGCCCTACAGCCCAAATCTAACAATAAAGGCTGAATGGGTGTCTTTACACGTAGAATGTTATTTCTATCCATGGACAGCATTCACCGAACTAATAACAAAAAGCCATTCTTGCCCCTCCTAATACAGTCACCACAGGAAGTACTCTGATGAAGCGTGAAATGGAGACTTTCTCAAGTTCCCTTGTTTGGTAACCAAAAAATGGAAGAGATGGGAGGGAGCCTAGGACTGTGACGAAGAAGACTATGACTTGGAGTAATGAAGATTACCATAACATAACCAAGAGCCATGTGTATGTTGTTTTTTTGGGGCAAAATGACCTGATTTGTTGGACTGGGCCATTTGCTACTGGAAAAGTGCATTTTCCTAAGTACCAAACCCATTTTGCAACCTATTACCTAATTGCACAATGGGTTAGCAATTCGGTATTAGGAAGGGGTGTGTTAAGGGCGTTCCTTCCTAATAGTGACTTGCAGTGATATGTATGAATGTTTAGCAACCAAAATGAGGTCGCAAAACATTTGCATTTTACCCCTTCGCAAATGGGAAGTGGTTCACAGGGGACGCCTTCCACTTTGTGAATAAATGCAAAAACGATTTTTAAGAGCAGGCAGTGGCCCCAGGGACCACTGCAGCTCTTAAAAAATTTAACTTAAAAGTTTCATTTTTCTTTTTGAAATGCATCCCGTTTTCCGTTAAGAAAAAAATGGTTCTTTATTTAAAAGCAAACACAGACAAGTAAGTAAGTAATTCTTTATTGCTCAGTTAATTAAAACCATTGCAATCAGCATATGCACAATAACAAATTTAAAATTTAATTTTATCTAGTGCAACCTTTTTATCAATCAATTTGGTTAAAATTGCTTTAAAATATTCCAAACATTTCATAAGGCTAAAAGGTGCAAATTGAGCATCATTAGTGCTTTCCATAAACTAAAAGATGTATCGTTATGTGGACCAAAAGAGTCTATGTTCAGATCCATGCAACTACAGGTTCTTGGAGCAGTTTTGAGCGGCGTTGTCAGGTGGACGTAACAGATTAAAAGGAAGACCGTTGGTTGCAAGCAGCTTCTGCGTTCTTTTAACATTGTGACCAGTCCAAAGTGACGGAAGTGTTCTGGCTTGTTTAAAAAGGAAGAATTTGATATTTTAAATTTGTGATAGGTGCAGCCAGAATGTGTAGGCGCGCGGCTTTTGTTATTTTATGACAAGTGCCGTTTTCTTAAGACCCCTTTGTATCAGCGTAAAAGTTTAGAAGAGTCTGAAGTTTTTTGCATATGCAAGGTTTTTGCGTTGAGGTGGTTGTTTTTTTTGCATTGCCAAGTGGGGCAGTTGGACTTGATTGCCATGTAAGTTTGTTTCATCCGGTCTCTCCCTTCTGGCATTCTGCTTCTTTTCCCCTTTTTCCAGAAATTTGACGAGATGGCTTGCTAATTGAATGTTTTTGCCGTCAAAGCATGCTTTGACCGCCTGCCGGCATGTTCTTATCCCCAATTTCTTTAGGGTTGGTTTTAGATGATAACTGCGCTCCTTATCCAGTCCTTTGCAAATGCATATTAAGTGAAGGATATCCTCTTTTGGGTCCCCACATAAACAGCAATTTGTTATCGTTTGTGGCCGTTTCCATGGGGGAAGATGGTTTTGTGATGGAAGGATACCCAGCCGTAATCGTATAAACTTCTCCTTTGTGGACCGTGTATAACCGACTCCTAAATAGCTTTGGCAGGAGCTGCTGGTATAGTTTTGGATGACGGTCCAGCCGTGTGCCATGTTGGCTAGTGTTGCTTTGTCCTCTATTAGCGAAATAATCCTTACAGATTTGTTTACTAGTTGTTTGAACGTTTTATGAGGACCAATGCTCTTCCAGGCAACTTGTAGTTCCAAGGAGTCTATTGAATGCTTTAAATAGGTTACAGCCGCACTCGCATTTTTCCTTTCTAACTCCTTCCAGAGATGGTGAT
Source organism: Triturus cristatus (assembly GCF_964204655.1). Taxonomy (NCBI): domain Eukaryota; kingdom Metazoa; phylum Chordata; class Amphibia; order Caudata; family Salamandridae; genus Triturus; species Triturus cristatus. Next base: position 63,056,139 of record NC_140593.1, on the reverse strand, counting down.
CCAAGCTTGAGACATCGGCTCCCTGTATTTTATGCCAACTTTTGGCATAGGCGCCCATTCTTTCTATTCTTTGATTCCTCAGGCCGAATTCAAGTCTTATTTGTGCTTGCGAGGTGTACTTAGGCAGATTGAATATCATTCGCATTGCCCTAGCTGTTGTATTATCCAGTATCTGCACATCCCTCCCTCGGAGGCATTCGCTTCCATAAGTGATGGCCAGTATTCATTTTGCTTGGATTACTTGTAGTAGTGGTTTATGCTGAGGCCATACGTAGCCGTGTAACTATATGTTGTGTCGATTAGGTGTTGTAACCCTATCGGCGTGCGGCTAATAAGCACAATGTTGTCTGCATACATCAAGTTTGAAAGATTTAAACACAAAGTGATCTGTTGTCCCCAGCAGGCCACCATTCTTTTGTTTTTAGCGATTCACAATGGGTCGCAAATTGTGACCTACCACATGAAAATTGATGAGGGAGGCCAATTGTGACCCCATTAGGAATCGCTAAATGTGTCAAAGACATGAGTACATAGGTGTTTGCAATTTCTTAATGCAAAAATTTGCTATTAGGAAATCGCAAAATAAAAACAATGTTTATTTGGCCCTAAATTATTATCTATCTCCTGCGCCTTTCTCATCCTAATCCTTACATATAGATTATATACCCAAATCATCTACGAAACCAATAAAATTCCAATAAAGACTGTAACAGCAAAGATAAATGTAGCACAAAGTGAACATTATTAACAGGTGTGTTAATGAACTGCAGATAGAACCGCTGTTCCAAAGACAAAGGAACAAATCGGCCCTATTCCTAATAAATAGTGTGAAATAAAAGTGAGGGAAGTTGCCCATGTAGCAGCAGCATAATGGCTTTAGTGGAATAACCCTCAATCTCCAGAGGCAGAGAAATCCCTGCTTTCTGGTAAGCTAAAGTGATCAAGATTCGAACCCAAAAACTTAAGGTCACAGTCGTGCGATGATGGCTTTTGTTGCCATGGCCCAAAGTCACAAAAAGAGCATAAACTTTCCTAAAAGGGACAGTTCTCTCTAGATATATGGACAAGGTCCCATGGAGGTCTAAGGAGTGCAACCCAATTTCCTGATTGGAAGGAGTAGGGGAAAAAAAATTGGGCAATACAATATCTTAGGAACATTGAAAGGTAGTAGAAATTTTAGGAATGAATGTAGGGTCTGTTCTTAAGTTAAGATTAACTTTTCAGAAAAGAAATGAATAAAGGGTTAATGGCATAAAGAGCTCCCATTTAGCCCAGCCTTCTACCAGAGGTCCTTGCTGCAAGAAAAAAACATCTTTATGGCCAAAAATCCTAATTGAATGGTAGATAAAGCCTCAAATGGAGTCGCCGGTAGCATGTTCAGAACCAGTTGGGAGTATCCAAGAAGGCTCAGGGGAGTGAACCACTGACCTTCTTAGGAAAATACTTTTGAGTAGTTGGGCTGCTAAGAATTCACGCTGGGAGATAGAGGGACCTCGGATTATTGTTATGGCTGCCCACTGGCTGTGAAAAGTGGAAACCGCCAGGCCCAGCAAAAACATCCCTTAGAAACTCAGATATCTTCCCCCTTACAAATACCTCACTGATGAATATTTAGAACGCCAGCTTGAGAAATATTTCCAGTGTCCCTCATAATTCCTGGGCATACTGCTCTTCCTGGAACTTTGAATAGAGAGGGCTATCAGGGGAAAAAGCACAGGCCTCTAATCTCTGCCTCTCAAACTCCAGGTCCCCAGAGAGAGGTGAAGCAGGAAGTTCTCTGGAAGATCTGGGAGCTTGGGAGAAGAAGGACTCAGAGGAAAAATGTAGATCTTCCACAGCCTGGTGGGCAGAAAATGTGGAATTTATTAAAGACATATTATATTATTATGCAACAGTCGTTATTGATAATACTTCAGCAGGTCCTTTAAAGAATATAGAACTTTACAATTCTGGATAAACAAAACTTCAGAATCCCTAAAACACAGCCTTCTTTTTAGTGAATACAACTGCCTCTACAACTGTAAAAAAAAGTCTTAACCATTCCTAGAATTCAACCTTTTCCATCTCCAAGGAAATCTCCACGATGCGTTCAATGATAAACGATCCTTCATGCTCTTGCGAAGCGCAGTCCTTGGCACTTTTAAGCTTGTCCACGAGCTATGAATTAAGAAAAGTCAACACTGTCTTACATGGTTTGTTACAGGAAATGAGTAGCTGATTCAAACATGTGGTCTTACCTCCGCTGATCTCCTCTCATATTCCTTCACACATCTTACTACACACAATTTCTCTTTATCATCAACCTATGGATAAAATATTGAAAATGAATTAGTCCTTGTTCTGTTTGTTAAATAAAAACACACACACTCAGGTGTAAAAGCTCTGCTAGTTATGTCTGGAGCCTTCACATCTGACAACCTTCTGAACGAAATCAAACATAATAAAACTGTCAATTTAAATGACAAATCCCTCAAGGACAACACTACATTGTCCCCCCAACTTGACAAAACCTCTGACATCTTAGAAACGTCCCAAACCAAATTATACCTAGTCACGGGGGTTCGCAATTTTGATGCTACGCATAAGTCTGCATTTACCTTGTTCAGATAACTCTTCACGATCCGCAATGCATGGGTCAGGTGAGCGAGCCTAGAACACGCGCCCCTCCCACGCGACGAAGATGACGCAATGGAAGCGCGAGCTAAGACAAAGCATGTGCCCCCGTCATGGCCGGCTGAGATCCTAATGCAAATACTCTCCCGAAAATCAACCTAAATTCACCGTATTTAAATAAATAACCTCATGAAATTACACAGAAATAAAAGCCTCTTGAATCAGATTTACATGTAAAATAATAACCTTTTGCTAAATCAAATTTCCATTCATACACAAAAAAAGTATTTCTGTTTATTTTCAAAAGTGAAATTTTATTCAACCAAACAAGAGAAAACATTCCATTTTCTTTATAAATATCCCCACACTTCTCACACGGTCCTTATCTGCAGGAGCGGCAGCAAAAAAGAAAGATGAGTCCTTGCCGGAGCCGCCAGCAGAACAGTCACTTGTGCCTCGCTGATCTTGGCTAACGCTCTGGATATGAGAGTAAGGGGACTTAAGGTGACTAGGAGACCCTTGGGCCAAAGAGAGCTCATCGCACCTACTCTTCACGCTTCCCAACATGGAAGCAGAATGCGATCTTAGGAGTTGAGCAGTCCGAGTTTCCCATCATCAATCTGCACAGGAAGTGAAATCACTTCTCCCCCGGATGTGCAGCAGGCTCACCACTAGTGCGCCTGAGACATGTGAAAGGCGAGCCCACTGGCGTCCGTCTGCACCTGAACTGTGCCAGGAATCCTGGACCTTCTCCCACCTCTTCCACCCATGACCCTCAGCACCGTCAACCCGGGCCGCCAGTCCCCACACTGCTGCTTCGCCACACCATACAACACAAAGAGAGCGTTCTCCTGCACTTCCTGCATGTTTTCATGCACTTATCCACACCCAACAGTCACCACACCAACAGTGCTCAAAAACCCATTCTCACATGCATACAATCCTGCATTTACCCACACAACACTCTGAACTCTCATACCTTCTTCTCATCCCCCGCTCACCTCACTCACCAAACACTCCACAGAGATCTGGGACCTACTGCACAACAACCCCCTTTACACGCTTTTCCTCGTCAAAGCCTGGCTGAACCCCGCATCAGTACCCGACATAACCACAAGGGCAGTTGCTGCCTTAGGGCGTTGACCCACTGATATTTCCCGCCCCCCCCCCCCCCCCCATTATGTGAATATACAGCACATAGTATCAGAGGTGCAACTAGAGCCAAATTTAGGGGGGAGCTGAGCAAAAATTTCGGGGGGGGGCTGAACTTTAAGCAATAGGCAGAGTGGAGCTGCAGGGGCTCTTAGAAGGGGTGAAACAACAGCGAGGCCTCATTAACATGCAAATGGTCTTCTAAAGACCTGTGAAGTGCTCGGGTGCGGCTGCTTTTTTGCCCAGGAAGGTGTCTCATTCCGGGCTGCCACACACAACGGGGGGGGGGGGGCTGAAGCCCTTTGAGTCCAATGGGTGTTGCGCGCCTGCATAGTATTGACAGTAAGTACACACTTTATAATAAAATTACAATCAGCAGTATTCAAATTAGCGTGACCGCAGGTCAGCCTTCCGGTGTGGGCGTGATGGCAGCTCTAAAGGAGATGGGGGTGAGACAGTCACACATGGTTAGCAGCGCATGGCACCCAGGCCACAAAGTGCGGGTGTCGGGTTCAACGGCTGGCTTTCTACAGCCAGACGACGTGTGCACTAAAGGCTTCACTCTACTGCACATTAGTGAGTGGGGGTTGCTCAAGGCAGCAGACCCCCAGTCTCCTAATGAGCAGTGAGTTTGCCGACTGAAGCCAGTCTCGGGGTCGTTGCCGTCGTCATCGCCTCGCGGGCCCCATCGCCATCATGCGTTTGCACTACGGTGAGTCTTGCTTTACCCTTCCCGCCCCGGCCCCGTCCCTGGGCAGTACCAGGGTGACGGGGCCCTGTGGCCCGGATGGCCACGGGCGGGGAGGGCGCAAGTTGGGCCAAGAGGGCGCGGGGCCTCGTTAGGGATGCGGTGTGAGTGGCAAGTCCGGTTGCGTGCGCGTAACTCCCCCCCCCACCCCTCGCACGATGCGCTGTGGACGGGATGGCTGCACTGCCCATTGTGGGATCTAGGAGGCTGTCGGCTAACGCGCGGTTTCGCGCGGACACTCTGCCTCACCTGGTGCTCACGGCTGATGGGGGGGGGGGGTGTGGGGGATCTGCGCCCGTCCTTGGAGCTTCGGGAACCGGGTTCGAACCTCGGATACGGGTTGGCGTTCTGGGGGTACCCTGCATCATAAAACAAGATCCCCCCCCCCCTCCCTCCACGGCCATAATTCGGCTGCTCGCCTGAGGTCCACGGGGGCTGAGCGCGCTGGGCGTGATTGTGGTGCACGACAGAACCGGGAGGCAGGCAGCGCTTACCGGGTATGCGTGCAGAGGTATGCGAGAGGGAGCCAGCCTAGTTCGCCCTGTTTGTCCAGGTCCTCTGATACCGGGCGGCCGCAGTGTCAGGGGGCTTTACCTTGTGCTCTCCTGACGTTCATATTGCATATTGTAAGCATTATTTTAATTAAAGATTAAAACGACCCTAATCTCTAAAACAGTGTCTTTTCATCAATATCAGCGCGAGAAAAGAGGTTGTGGCGTAACGGCCACAACCTGTGTGGCCCGAAGGGAAGTGCCGAAGGCGCGATGAAGTGCAGAAAATGGGTGTGCGAAGCCAGGTGGCCGCATCCGGCCCACTAAGCTCTGATTTACTAGCTTTTGAAGCACTTCCGGCCCATCCACGTGTCGGCTGAATACCCCCAGTGTTGATCACGGGAAAGTCTACGCTCTAGGAGTAAGGGAGTTACCATAAAGGTGATTTAATTCAGCTGTGGGGCCAGAAAAGTCCGTCAAATGGAGCTATGAATACCGATGCGATGTGTGTAGCGCTTGCTTCCAGTGCCCCAGCAGTGCGTGTTTGTAGCTCTAAAATCACAGGCTCTGCCATTAACCACCACCGTGGCTTTCATTTTTTATCAAACTTGGAAGGGTGAAAGGAGGGGCGCAGCCGAGATTTTGTAAGCTTGGTTTTACCCAGGGTACACACATGTCTGCAGCTTGTTTGAGAACTGTTTTCTAACCATGTTTAGTGATTTAAATAGTAAATCGGCTTTCGTAGGGCCCCTCCAAGCCAGAGAAGTTTTACATAGAAGCCGGAAGTGATGCTGAGATCCGGTCGTGTTTTCCGTAATACTATTAATTATGTAAAAGTGACATATACAATTCTTGGTAAAATCTGGTTTGTTTATGAGCTCGTGTGGAATAGACTTCAAGTGGAGCGCGTGCGTGTGATTTTCAAAGCTTGGGGCAAAGGTGACCGTTGCGGAAGTTGGGGAGTGCGGGCCACGCATGGCTGATGCCATTGAGCTGCGGCCCCGTCCCCTTGTGTCGATGGTTGTGCCCTGCAGCCTGCCTGCTCCCGGGCGTTGAAGAGCCTGGGGCGGGCCTCGGGCCGCGTCATTTCGTTGCATCGGGGGAAACGGGGCGAGTAGTGCAGGGCTGCCCTCGCGAGGGCGGCGCCGCCCACCGGTGGGGGTGGCGTCCAATGAGCTGTTGAGGCTCGCGATACCGACGACTGTATTGCCGGAAACAAAGGGGAAAGGGTTGTGGTCCGTCGGCTGCGCGCCGCCTCTGGTGCAGTAATGCAGAGGGGGCGAGACGCGAGGTCTGGTCCACATTCTGTGAGTCACTGAATCACTAATTCACTCAATTCACCGGGCCTAATTATATGTACGTAAACATGAATTTAATTATGGTTCTATGTAGAGCGTTCGCTACGATGAGGTGGCCTAACGGCCAGGGCGCTCGACCTCGGACCTCGGGAACTAGGTTCGAGTCTCGGTAATGCCGATGAGCTTCCTGTGATTCGGGGCAAAACACTTGATCTCCCCGTGCCTTACAAAACGTGAATGTGGGTCCTCATGTAACGGAACGGGGGCTATGTAAGGCGCTGTAATACTTAATTGGTTTCGGGTCAAGTTCGCGCTATATAAAACTCGGCAAATATTTTCAATGCCTTCGGGTCGAGCTCGCGCTATCTACAATACGCGTAAAGGCGTAACCTATACATGAACCGAGGCTCATGTCCTCAAGGTCCGCTAGGAGCGGTGCCAGTTCACTGAGGCTCGGAGAATGGACGGGAGCGGTGGGAGCATCCCAGTCCCATGGTGTGTCCTCCTGTGCGGGACCCTAATCTTTAAAGCGGTGTCTTTTCACCAATATCAGCGTGAGAAAAGAGGTTGTGGCGGAACGGCCAGAGCTGCCGACATTGTAAATAGGAACCAGGTTCGAGCCTCGGCGTCGGCAAAACATCCCGTGATTCGGGGCAATTCACTTAATCTCCCCGTGCCCAACAAGAAACAAGCAACCTCGGAGCGGGGGACCAGGGTGCGAGAGTCGGTATTGTCTTTTATATTGAATGCGGAGACGATTCATAAAATATGCATAAAAGCATAATCGAGACATGAACCACGCCTCATGGCTTCAAGGTCCGAATCTGGTTCGGCAGACACCTTCATCCCCAGCGAACGGATATGGCCCAAGGGAGAGTGGGGAGCGGCGCCGGTTTCTGAGGCCGGGCGTATGGACGGGAGCGGTGGGAGCATCCCTGTCCCATGGTGTGTCCTCCTGTACGGGGCCTTGTCCGCCTGTCGTGGCATCTCCTCACCCCCGCCGCACTGACTCTGGGGGTGCGAGGTCTTAGAGCTTCGGAGCCGCGTCCGCATCGCGAGTCGATAGGCCTCCCTGATTCCACTCGTAGGGAGCAAATGCGTTTGTCGGCTTTTACATCGGTGCTCGGGTACAGCGCTTTCAGACCTTCGCAATGTACAACTATAGTTGGGTTGTGATTTGAATAGCGAATGGCCCTTGGCCCTGACAACGATACAGGGTACTTAACCAGGGGCGAGCCGCGAGGTCGCGTCCACATTCTGTGATTCGGGGCTAATCACTTAATCACTCCGTGCCTCAATGTGTATGTAAATACGGTGCTACGGGATATATGCATAAAGAGCGAAACGTATACAAGGACCGAGGCTCAGGTCATCAATCTCAATCTGGTTGGTGTTTCGAGTCTCGGGGCCGCATTCTGTGATTCGGGGCACATCACTTAATCTTAACGCCCCCGTGCCTAAATATGTATGTAAATGCGGTGCTTCACGCTCCAATACCTTCGGGTCGAGTCGCGCAGGATAAAGAAGATATGCAGAGATTTCCAACTTAGGGGCAGGGAAGCAAGGTTCGAGTCTCGGGGTCGACGCCACATCCTGGGATTCCGGGCGAATCACTTAATCCCCCCGTGCCTGAATGTAAGCGGTGCTCATGTAAAGCGCTCTAATACCTTAGCGCTATATAAATCTACATTAAATAAATAACACTTGAATGGTGCTTGGCCCTGACAATGATACAAGTGACCCTAAGATGCGGGGGCAAAAGTACAAAATAGCCATTGTCATACAAGGCGTATTTGGTCCCCGGGACATTACGTCACATGCTTGACAGAACCTGGTCGAGCGCCTCCTATACCTTGTTCAATTGCGCTCACCTTTCAATTCTCTCTCCTAGATCGTGCTTGGTGTCCGGTTGACCGACGGAACCCGCTGGTGACAGGACAAGGGTGTAAGTGGCGCAGGGGGCAAATTACCGATACCTTTGCGCTGTTGAAACATGCACAATTGGAACACTAGGTGGGCTCTCCCCACGTTGCCTGTGATGTGTTTATCGCCGGTTTTGAATGAGGGAATGGGACTAGATTGCTTGCTGGCGGTGGACCTCGTGCACGTTAGTTGGTATGGGAGCGGACAGCCAATAACCCGCGCACCCGGCGCACGGTGGGAGCGGGCATGAGCGTGCGTGGGTCCTTTGCCTTGGGACGCTTGCTCGCAAAGTTACAGGTTCAGGTTACATTGATTCTGTATCGGTTGGCGTACCTTTCGTTTGGTCCGGTAGAGCACACAGGTTAGTGATCGCCCGCGGGGCATACTTCACAATGGCGGTCGCCCTCGCGAGCGAAGTAAATTAACGGGGGTGCGGCCGGCTTGAAGCCGCATACCCTGTGCCGTGGGAGCCGGTAGGAGACTAGTGTGGGTTCACAGCCCCAAGGCACCAGCACTGCAAGGCTGGGAGCTGCCTGGGTCCCCGCTGATCGCGGTAAGTGCAACCCCTGTGGCTCTCCCTGGTTAAGGTTAAGGTTATCGCCCCCCCTCCAGTCGGCTACGCTGCCGTCGAGGGTGGGGGGGGGCATGCAGTGGGCTGCGTGCGGCAGGCGTAATGGACCTGGCTCGGGGATCGTTTAGTATGACACGAATCTGGTAAGCCCCCCGCGCTTGAATGTGTAATGTAAATAAGGTGCTCAGGTAAAGCGCTCCAACACCTTCAGGTCGAGTTCGCGCTATATAATTCTGCAACATGTATTGCTGATTTCCTATAGGGCAGTTAAATGACACAAGTGCGTGCATTGTTCACATACGCGATTATGGGCATTAATAAACCCCCGGCACCTCAATGAAAATCTGGTGCGGTGCTCGCGTGATCCGGTTGGGGAGCGGGTAATATGGTACGAATTTCTTAAGCACCCCTTGCGTAAAGATGTATTGTAAATACGGTGCTCATGTAAAGTGCTCCAAATGCCTTCCGGTCGAGTTCGCACTATATAAATATGCACCATGTAATTGCAGGCTTCCGATAAGGCAGATACATGATACCAGTACATGCACTGTTCACAGCATGCGATTACGGGTTTACTAATCCCTCCACGCACCGCAAGGGTTAATCGGGTGCGGTGTTCGCGTGACCTGGAATGGGTTTCGGGTTCTGTGGTACGAATTTCTCACGCTCCCCGTGCCTGTACGTGTAACGTAAATACAGTGCTCATGTGAAGCGGTGCAATACCTTTGGCGGCGAGTTCGCGCTATACAATATGCAACAGGTATGTGCTGGCTTGCTATAAGGCAGATACTTGATAAAAGTGCAGGCATCGTTCACAAGTCTTTGCTCTGATACCTTCGGGTCGAGTTCACGCTAGATAAATATGCAGCATGTATTGCTGATTTCCTATAATGCAGACACATATTCCACTGCAACCAAAGACAGAGTTCGGGTTGCTTATGTGGGCCGCCTTCAACGGTCACTGATATGGGGAACTCACACATATCTAACTGTAACCTAGACACCCGGGTGGGTGCCTAGTCGGGCAGGGCAACGCAACCGAGATAGAATGGTAGTTATTATCTAATGCTAAAGGAAGTCTGGATTGAGCCACTAGATGGTGTAGATATGGGTGCAGCTCAGCGCCCCAATCCCATTGAATTCGGGGACGCACTGGCATAGCGGCAAAAGAATAAGTGGTCACCACATAGCGCATCACTAGGGCCTAAATCACGGCAAGGTTACCGGCGTGATTGTCCAAGTGGTTGCGGGTGCGCCGCTCGCGAGCGGATTGCAACCCGTGGTTTTCCTCTGTCTCAAATCGACCGATAGTTCATGGTTAAGCCGTTTGGCCTGCAGAACACTGAGCTGGGCACCATAACCAAGAGTTAGGCCTGCAGGAGGATTAGCTGAAGGAACCATATAGGAATAGGTCCAGATGTACTTTGGGGGGCATTCCCCTGCAACCAAAGACAGATTTCGGGTTGCGCAATGAAGACCTTCCACCCGGCTGGTGGGTGGTATGGTTGTTATATAGCAAGTGTGCGGTCGTTCAAAGTTTGGTAAAGACCACGTAGAGCCCCAGGGCATCAGGGCATTATTGACCGTGCAGCACTCGCTACGTTCAGAATAGGGCCGGTATTTGCACCAAAGTCTCCGGTTGGTTCCCACAGACTTGTCTGCTCCCAAGGTTATCCTCTAGGGGTAGAACTTGAGACTAAGGGGGTATTGCCTGCTTCGGCGGCACAAATAAGCGATAGCTACGCCGGGATGGAGTTACCATGCAGGTCCTGCCACCACTGGGTTCCCCCCAGGTGATGGGATCAAGTTAGGTGGGACCGCGAAGTCTACGGTTCTTGGGAAACTTCCTGCAGTAGGGCATTTAGCAACAGATAAGATACCAGCGTGTGAGTATCAGATATCTGCTTTCCAGCAGCTCCGTGCCCTGGGAGCACACGCGTTGCCCTAACTCTGTGGCCCTCCCACAAGGGAGCCGGGTAGCAAAACAAGTGAATAGGCTCCTTAGGCGGGCCTCTGGCCTTCAGCTGGGTGTAATCACCATCAATTGAAGAGAGGCCCAGGTAAAAGGGGCTTTCCGTAATGCTTGGAGGACCATTGCGGTTGGTGGCACCCCCCACCGGAATCACTGGTCGCGTACGGCAGCTGCAGGAGACTGGTGCTGCTGTCCCAATATCTGGGGTGTCAGCGGGGCAAATACAAGGGGACATTATGACAGCGCGCAACGCTTAAGCCAAACAGATTCCCGAAGCTGGTATGCCTAAGGGATCATCACTGAGGGATCCGTAGGGGCATAATTCCTATAAGGTATAAGGGATGGTGGGCAGGGGCAAGAGTCGCCCCTTGCCCATGGTCACGCGCTGGCAGTGAGGTGCACTCCTGTGCCCCAGGTTAACTATCTGAGGGGACTGTACAAATGTTAAGTAACCCTTCTCGTCATAATAGTCAAAGCGGGCAGGCCCAGGATGGTGAATAGGTGTAACCTTCCCGCTGGGGGGCGAATAGTTATCGCACATCTTCACAGGCCCCTCTATTTCAACAGACCCCATCCGATTGGGATAGCGTCTAGGGATTGGGGACTTAGATGGGGCCATCTACAATCCAGGAGCTATAGCTCACTGGTATGTCTTGGGCCTGTGGTTATAAGGGATCTCACAGGGTTTGAGTCCCGCCCAAAGGGGTTTGGGCTTTATTCGCCATGAGATGATCCGGGGGAATGTAAAGGGGTACTTCGACTTGGATGGAGTACACCTCTCCCAAAGAGGCATGGACCTGTTTTATTGGATTTAAGCGAAGCATTGGTGAATAGAGGGTGCAGGTAAAGAGCTAGGTTGGTGGGGGGCCCTGGCTGCGACGGTTAGCCGCCTCCAGGGCTGTGGCGGAGTTACAGGGCGATCTGGAAGCAGGCCGGTACAAAGGGTACCTCTGCGCGGCACCACGTGGTGCCTGAGCCAAAACGAGGAGCCTCCAGAGAGGTCCCGGAAGCCGGTCAGCGCCCCGCTAGGCCTGTGGGCGGTTGTGGGCCTGAACAACCGGGGGCTTGCTATGCGACGCTCCGCCCCGAGAGGGGGGGTGTGAGTAGAATCTCAACGGCACGTGATCGAAAAAAGAATCACTTGGGGGGGCAGCACTTGCGGGTCGTTCCCGTGCTGCCCGGCTCATCAGGCGGGGCAGGTGAAGTAGATGGCCGCCTGCCCTTGGATCGCCCGTAAGATAACCCACCTATTACATATCCTGGAATTATGTAATAAATCCTGCAGCATTTGTTACCCAGTTACAACTGTTTCTTGTGTCTTCTTTGGGTAACCTAATTTGGGGGAGGGGGGAAAGCGGGGTGCCCCTGGGGGTACTATGCCGCTGACCGCGGCCCCCGCAGGGGGCCACTCGGCGGTCGGCGCCTTAGTGGCCCCGGGGCCCCGGTCACCCCTCCCCACTCCCTCCTTCGGGGGGGGGGGCGGGGGAGGGGATCCCGATTGTTGCCCCCCTCCGTGTCGAGGGCCGGAAGTGACGCGAAAGGCGCGTCACTTCCGGGCCCAGGTGTGAGGGGAAGGCTATTTAGCCTTCCCCCACCCTCACTGGCGACCTCTTTGTCGCCCACCTCGCCTTTTTACCCTCCCTACCGCTTACCCGGCGTGGTGTGGTGGGGTGGGGTTTTTGGCTGAACGTTTTAATGTTTTCTTTTCGTTGCAGGCGGAGTTACAGGGCGATCTGGAAGCAGGCCGGTACAAAGGGTACCTCTGCGCGGCACCACGTGGTGCCTGAGCCAAAACGAGGAGCCTCCAGAGAGGTCCCGGAAGCCGGTCGGCGCCCCGCTAGGCCTGTGGGCGGTTGTGGGCCTGAACAACCGGGGGCTTGCTATGCGACGCTCCGCCCCGAGAGGGGGGGTGTGAGTAGAATCTCAACGGCACGTGATCGAAAAAAGAATCACTTGGGGGGGCAGCACTTGCGGGTCGTTCCCGTGCTGCCCGGCTCATCAGGCGGGGCAGGTGAAGTAGATGGCCGCCTGCCCTTGGATCGCCCGTAAGATAACCCACCTATTACATATCCTGGAATTATGTAATAAATCCTGCAGCATTTGTTACCCAGTTACAACTGTTTCTTGTGTCTTCTTTGGGTAACCTAATTTGGGGGAGGGGGGAAAGCGGGGTGCCCCTGGGGGTACTATGCTGTATAACAGCAAGAGAGCAGCGTATGGATTGGCTGAGCCACACAATTGCTGGGCCTCGTCTACGACTCTGGTGTAGAGTTTGTGCATATCGCACCGCGGGGTGGAAGGCTCTTCCCTCAGAGCTTGACAAATCACTGAAATGGCTTATTGTCAAGCTACGCAGTGATTGCCCATTTCTGAAATTGCAGGGCTGCTTGGCCAGCCTGTCTCTGATCCCCCCTCTCGGCGAGCCGGAGCCAAACAGAGTCAGACCACACCTGTTACCTATATCTCATGCTGCTAATCTAAGAGAAGGTTACTTTTGTCAATGAATGTAGTTATTTGATGTTGAGCTTTCAATCTATTTGCCTATAAACAGTTAGTTATTGTCTGGAAGTTAGAAGGAGACCTTGTTTGAAAGCCTCTTTGTTTTAGGGAGTTCTTTTGAGAAGAGACCTTTATCCAAGGAGTTGTTGATAGTTCTGGCTAGATCAGTTACGCAGCTAGTAATAAGGATATTTTTGCATTTATGAGCAGGACTTATTTCTACCAGTGATGGTGCTGGGCTACAAACATTTGCAGCCTTATTGAAGTCCTGTGGGGTCAGGAGGTTAAAGGTGAGTAACTGGTGGTTGTTTTCATAATTTGATTTCTGGTGAGCTGTGCAGCGCTGTTGGAATTGTGATTGAGAATTGAAGAGGGATGGAGGGCATCTAAAATTATTTGGAGGTTTGAAGTGATGCAATTGTGTCAGGCATACAGCAAGAGAAAGTCCAGAGGCCTTTGCTTGTGTTGCCAGGGCATCCCAATTTCTTAAGTACTGCCGCTTCAGTTATTGTGGTTAGAGGATCCTTTTACCTGTGAAATCTTCCAGTGGGTTTGTCATCTAGAGGTCTATTGCTACCTTCCTCTGTTCAGATCTCCTGTCTCATGTTTAGGTGTCTTGACCACGGTCTACTCTTCCGGCCACAGGTCATCTCTACAGAACATAGGACAGGTTCCTTTGAAGCAAGGCAGGCATCAGGTAGCTTGGCTTCAGTCAACTTTCCCTGCTCCCTACTCCTAATTCCAATGCATAGTCCGACAGGACAACTGTGCACTACCTAGCTCCATGGAGTCATTGTCATTTACTTACTAAGATTTCGGGTAGTAAACTCCGGCTTACGGCCAAAGGGAGTTAAGTAAATAAATAAATAAATAAAGCAGCGCGCGCAATGTAATTTGTTTTATTTTATTTTATTTATTTATTTACTTAACTCTTTTCAGCCGTAAGCCAGAGTTTACTACCCCCCCCACCCTACCCCTCCCCTGACCCGCCCCACAGCCCTCCCACGAGGAGCCACCACTGAATGCTAGTGCCTGTGTTCTCATGCAGAGTGAAGCTTTGGTGTGCATTCACAAGCCCCAGCCACTCAGCTGAAATATTGTTGAAATGTGAGCCAAAGTGTCCTAAAGAACCTAGTGCGCACAGCCTAAGACAGTTCGCCACTGTAGTACCGGCCGCCACAAAGCTCTGCCATCATGCAGGCCAGCAGGTCCAAACATTGATCTATGTCGTGGCTTGAGCAACAGCGAAAACAATTGCTCCCTCTACAGGCCAAGGGAGCTCAGGTGAAGGATAAACAATTTACTGTGGAGCCAGTTCTACTTAACCACCTGCAATGCACCATTGACCTAAGTCCCCACTCTATTCCATCACCAACTCACAGCCTGTCGTATTGCTTCATTCTTAACCTCTTGTGCCTGCTTCCCCCTTCTGCAGCATTTACCTGCTTTCTCCTCCTGTACCAAATAAACACCTGCTCCTGGCTTATCCCCACATCCTCAGACTGACCCTCAGTTCCTCACCATCCTCCTAAAGCCTCGGCCCTGATCTTCCACCTTCCGCCGTCACCCTCCCCTCTTGTACCAGCCACATAGTTACAGATGGGAGTGACTAGGTATCTAGGGCCTCATTTACAAGGCCATTATGCTACCAGTGCGTCATTCTTTTGTGATGCACAGCAGTGCAGTGTGCCTACTCCTATTTACAAGGCCACATAAACACATCCCGCGTGACTTTCCATGGCCTTGTAAATATGGGCCCCTTTCACACATTACTCTGCGTGAAAGGGGCGTTCCATTGGTGTTGCTGTGGGTGTTCCCATGCAACATCTATAGAACCTGACACATTCCCAGATTAAAAAGGTTTTTTACAGCTGAGATTGCATCAGAATACTACTCCTTCCCTGGAAAGGCATACGAGTGACACAGCAAGGAGAACTACTTTTATTTCTCCTCGTTTTTCCTCTTTCTAGATGTGCTGCATTCTGCAGCACGCATAGAAAGAAGAATATGTTATCAATGATTGTTTGTGTGCAGGAAGGTGTCCCTTCAAGCACAAAAACAATCATCCTCACCACGCAATTACTGTTGCAAAAAGACGCAAGGGTGCCTGCACTGGCACATGACAGCCAATTGTGCGCCAGCGGATGGGTAAGCAGGCGCAGCACCATTATTTTTTTTAATGGGGCCCTTAGTTTTGCGGAACAAACAGATATTTTGCAGGTGCCTTTTAGAAATGTGTATATTTATGACAGTTGGGTAATTTTTAGGTCTTTCCTGTGAAAGCGTGTATGTGCATGCACTCTAGCTTGCAAGACATATGTTATACAACAAGGGGCTTGGCCAATGCTTGTTATGTGTGTAGCATAAGAGGTGAGTTCATGTAAATATTGGGTGATTGTGAACAGTGTGAGTGAATGCAACAAGAGTTTTGCAAGTGTAGGGTGAAAGGTGTGCCAATATGAGTGCAGGGCGAGCTACATGAGTGCAAGGTGAGGGAAGGGCTGAGGTTCTGTAATTCTCGAGTATGACTCCATTTTGTTCTGTGCCACCATTTTGTGTTGCTCTCACATAGGCCTGTGAAGGTAGCCTGGCGAATAAAGTGGCCTGGCCTTCTTAGTTCATGTATACATTAACTAGGTTTCTTTTTGACTCTGAAATGAACTGTAAGAAACTGACCTCTGCACCTGAAATTGACCCCGCAAAGCCAATTTCCCTGATCGATCTTTGTCTGAGATTGCCAATCAATGTTCAGGACATCGTTAACTTTTAGTTTCCTTGCACATGCCTTATCTTGTTCAGCATCTGTTACCGTTTGTTTTTTATGTTTCTTCATTACATGGGTTATGCTTTCAATTATAGGTTTGTCCGGCTTGTGGAGATTGAATTTGGGACATTCCTAATAATTAACTTTTGGGTTGGGATACTGTAAATTCAGTTTTATGTGACACTTTGTTTGAAAATGTACCTTATTGGCTAGAATTTTGTGCAGTGGGTGTACATTTATAATGTGAATATTGGGTATAAAAGGAGACGTCTCGCCTTAGTAAAATGAGCAGTCTCCTGAGAATTTACACCGTGATGTATTTCTTGGATCACTGTTACTAGCTGCAGCTAATAAACTTGGTCTCTGATGCCATCCAGAATTATTCCGTGTCCCTGTGTACCAAGACAGGTGAACTTGAAGATCTTAGGCGTGCCCCTGACGCCGCTGGGTTAAACCCCGGTTCTTCAACTGGCGCCCAACGTGGGACGACTTCAGCGGTACTGGTCCAAGCCCGAAGATTGTGAGGAGCCCCGTGAGGAAATTCTGGAGGACGGCCGCCACTTCATCGACCCCTGCATGTCGACGTGGACCGAAGGTTTTTTTCTGCGAGGCTTCCCCTTTCCGACGGCTGCGAAGGACTGCTGCCCTGACTGTCGCCCTGTCTTGGACCCTCTTCTGATGATTTGTAAGGCGAGACGTTAGACGGTCTTCTGGTGGTGTGACAGACATTTTGGTTAAGTATAAGTGGGTCGCTCCCACGACTTTGTTTTGTTTCTTGGTTTTGATTCGGCCATTGCAATAGTCGAAGCCGGGGGGTTCGTATATTTGCGAGTGTATCATTTTTGATAACCCCTTGAAGTTTGAAGCAAGACTAGTGAGCTAAAAGATGCCTGGTTTTAGCAAATTTAGGAAATGGTTTTGTTGTAGTTGTAATAGGGATTCCCGATTGGAGGGCTCGTGTCCGATACCTCCGGTTGTAACTCCAACTTATGAGCTCTATTCAAAGCATGGTGTAGGTCCCATTACCTTTAATGAAGTATGGGTCTGTTATACAAGGAAAGATGGTGTTTTACGATGGGCCCAACATGGTAGTTTTGAATCAGATGTTTTAGATAACCTAGAAGTTGCGATATTTAAAAAGAAAGCCCGGCCGGCGATGTTTGACTCTTTCCGCCTTTGGCGTAAGGAAGCCAAACAGCGAGAAATTAAGCAAGCTAAGAGAGATAGGAAGGAAAGGAATATATCGGTAATGCAAGCTGCTAGGCAGTTTAAGGAAGATGAAGAAGATCGTGCGATTGAAGTGTCAGATAGACAACATTGCATGGCCATTGACAAATGTTACCCGGCTTTGCCACCTCCCCTTTCAAATGTGACTATAGACCCTGAAAAGGATCCTTTGATGTCACATTTACTGAGATTACCACCCCCTTATGTGCAGGGTGCTACTGCACCTCCGTTACCTCCAGTTGTTGCACCCCTTGTTGTCGTTCAACCCCCTGTTGTTGTTCAGCCACCCGTTGCTTCACAGGTGGTTCTTCCTCCCACGGCGCAGCCCCCTCCAGGGCCGCCAGCCTTGCCACCAGCCTTGCCTCAAACTCCTTTGCCTTACACTCCTTTATCTTCGACTTCTCTTATTTCTGTCCCTACGTCTCTGTCACCTCAAAACACTTTGTCTCCTGTCCTCATGTCAACTTCTTCTCCTTCTGCTCGGCAACGAATGACTGAGACTGTCACTAGTCTTTTGTCTCCTTTCTTTGGGTCACTGAATATGACCCCTGTTTCTGAAGGTAAGCAGAGACGTAGTCAGCTCCCTGGTCCCGAAGAGCGGGCAGTGTTAGATCTCCTTGCTCATAGATGGGTTTCGAATACCTCCAAGTACAGTCCACAAGTGGTTATGGATATCTTCCTACAGTGGGAGGCACCAAAACAAAGGTATGTTTTTGATGTCATGTGTACCTTCCTTCGTCAGGAGTGGGAAGATAATGAGTTGGGTTCAATTCCACTGGAATTGCTTAATGTTCAGTCTGAATTTGCTAAAGGGACGATAGTGGGTTCCGATGTTGAGGAAGCGATAGAGACACTACTCACTTTTAGGTCTAGACTTCCACCTCAGTCATTGTTCGAACCTGACCCTTCTATTAGGAGAAAAGTGAAGCAGTATCCTATGAGATAGGTTCCCCCTGTATGGAGAGAGGCAGTTGTGGCTGATGCTGCTCATGGTATTGCGGCTGCACCGGCTCATTTTCAGCGAGTGTGGGTGCATGTCCCTTGGAAGAGAGCTGAGGTCCTGGCTCTTAAGCAGACTTTGCCTGACCCCCGTAAAAATCCTGCTGGTTATTATTAGGAGTTGTCTCAGACAGTTGATGCGTGTGTTATGAATTTAGCTGACATAGATATGTTGATGGGTAATGCAGTTCCTCAACCCTTGTGGGCGAAGATCCGTCACGAGGATCACGCGCCAGAGTTAGGAGATACGTGGGTTAATATTACTGCGGCAGATGGTCGGCAGGTAGGAGGTGCCAAACCTCAACCCTTAGTTGCAGAACTACCTGGTAGGATTATTAATTTAATGAAAACTATGATGCCTCCTCTGCGGGTGAATTGGGACAAGTTAGCAGCATGCAAACAAAAGAAAGACGAGAGTGTGTTTCTTCACTAGGTTTGAGCAAACATTCATTGATCATAGTGGTCAGGATATGAGTACAGAAGGTGGTCAGAGGTTGTTTGTAGATAAGTTTGTTTTTAATTTACTTCCTGAACTTTCTAATAAGTTAAAGGACTCTGAGAGTTCATGGACTGTTTCTTCTTCGGCTCAAATATTGGCTATTGCACAATACTACGAGAATAGAGATAAGATGAGAAGGATAAAGTAGAGAAGAAGACTAGAGAATTAAAAACGAAAGTTCTTCTGCAGCAGGCTTATCCGCCTCGCCCTAATCAGCGTCAGTTTCAGCAACCTTCGCAGTTTTAGCAACCCCCACAGTTTCAGAAACTGTTGCAGAAGCCTGAGTCTTTTGCTTCGCGACTCCCGCTAGGCCCTAATCAGTGTGCTTATTGTAAAGAAGAAGGTCATTTCAAGAATAGTTGCCCAATCTTGCTACAGCGTGCAAATGGTATGTCTGGTCTGAGAGGTCGTGGTGGTTTCCAACAAGTACCTAGGGGTAGGGGATGTGGTACGTTTCCCCAGAATGAACGTTCCTTTTCCCCTCAGAATTCTATGAATTATTTTGACCAACAGAATGTTCCGACCGTCCAGTCCGCTCAGTACTACACTGATGATTGTTATGTTGGAAGTGAGAGTGTTGGTTTTAATGATAGTTAGGACAGCCATGGACAGAGGAGGAAACGAAGGGTAGAGTTGATCTGAAAGATACTCCTCTTTCGAATCCTGATGGTACCCTATGGTTCGTGCTTTAAGCTTCCGAATGGAGAGACGACTGCAGCATATGCTGTCACAACTTTGCACACGATTGTTGAAACAGCACGTATTGCACAGAATTCACCGCAAGCAGTTGAGTTGATAGCATTGACTAGAGCGTGTGTGTTGTCAAAAGGAAAGAGAGTGAATGTTTATACTGATAGCCAATACGCATTTGGCGTGGCTCATAGTTTTGGTCGCTTGTGGAAAGAGAGAGGATTTCTTACTTCCCATGGTACGAAAATTCAGCATGGACAATTAGTCAGTGAACTTCTTGAATCACTTACTTTGCCGACCCAAATTGCGATAGTGAAGTGTAGTGCGCATAAGAAGGTTACGGATGAGGTGTGTCAAGGGAATGCGTTTGCAGTTGAAGTAGCGAGAGAAACGGCGAAAGATATGACGAGTCGGATGTATGTTGCAGGTCCTGCCAGATGGGTTGTGGAAGGAGGAATGTGTGAAGATACAACAGAAAGTGTGAAGATGATTCAGGCAGAAGCTACTGAGAAAGAATTGAGTATGTGGAGAGAGAGTACGGGAATGTTGGATTCAACAGGTTGTTGGGTTGAGTTGTCAGAGCACCAGCGATGGTTGTTGCCGGATGCATATGTGCTTCCGGTGGTTACTATGGCTCATGGGTTGGCTCACATTAGTTCAAAAGGGATATGTAAGTTGTTGGCTCCGGTATGGCAGAATGGTGGAATTCCTAAGTGTGCTGAGAATTTGGTTAAACACTGCATGATTTGCTTGATGCATAATCCTGGAAAGGGAACCCCAACTCCAGCGGGTCATTTTGCTCCTCCAACGTATCCGTTCGAGGTCCTGCAGATAGACTATATTCATATGGAAAGATGCAATAACTTGAAGTATGTCCTTGTGGTTGTTTGTGCCTTTTCCAGATGGATAGAGGCCTACCCCCTAAAGGATAATACTGCCTTGTCTACAGCCAAGGTTATGCTCAAAGAATTCTTTCCCAGATATGGCTTGCCGAGGATGGTATGGAGTGATAATGGAAGTGAATTCGTGGGACAGATTATGAAGTATGTGCGGGTCTGGGTATCAAACAGAAATTCCATGCTGTGAATCACCCCCAGTCAGCAGGCCTGGTTGAGTGCTATAATGGCACTCTGAAGCTGAAGTTGGCCAAGGTGCAAGCGAGCTCTGGTCTTACATGGCCGGGTGCCTTACCATTGGCACTTTTGTCCACGAGAACGACAGTACATTCTCGCGTGGGACTTAGCCCATACAAGATTGTTTTTGGACGCCCGGCGAATGTCTGGGGTGTGCCGAGGCCTAAGAAGTACAGTGATATCGAGTACCCTATGTTGGTTGACTACTTACATGATTTGACTGCTAAATTGCGTGTTCTTCACCAACAGGTCCATGACACTTTGCCTTCAGTTTCTGTAGACGCAGGCCACACGATTCAACCTGGCGACTGGGTTCTAACCAAGAATTTCCAGAGGTCAAAGAACTTGGAACCAAGATGGACCAGTCCATACCAAGTCCTGTTATCAACTCGGACTGCTATTAAGGTGTTCTGCAAGAAAAACTGGGTACATGGTACCCATTGTAAGAAGATACCTTTGCCCTTACCGTACGATAAGTGGGTCCGGGAAGGTGTTGCCGATTCCGAGAGTGAAAGGGTTCCGAGATTTGTACCTTTTAGCGATGCACATCTGGAATGGACTCAGTCAGAACGTGCGGATAATAAAGTCTTGCAAGAAGCTGTGCCGCTGTGTTTGAGACTTGATACTACGTACCCAGAGAAACTCTTTCAGGATCAAACTGTGCCTGGTAAAGAACGCTACAACTTAAGGTCTAAAAAGGACAAGTAAAATTTGAATTTTTTTGTGAATTACACTCTTTCAGACAAGAGACTATTTTTCTTTTTCTTTTTCGAACCACCATCCGGGTTCAGCTGCAGGGTCGCGGTATAAGAACTTAAGGGGTGGCCTGTGTATTGATGAAAGGTCTGCGGTTCTAGGGACGTCTAGGATGCCTGGACGCACACTTGAGTGAAGAAGGAAAATTGCCGCGAGCAGCACGTTAGAGGATGGAGTCTGTTGTAACTGAAAGAGATGTTCAGAGAATAGATCTTAAGGCAAGATTGTGTACACTGATACATAGCAAATGTTTTATAATATTGTGCTTTTTGATGTTTTTAAGTATCACATTAGTTGTGTGGGTTGGACTGTCTATGCTACACAACAGACATCTGCACCCACCTCCCAACCTATGCTTTCTTTCACTACTGGTTCTTTGCACCAGTTTTATACGTTGCCTGAACATGAACAGACAAGGAGATCAGAATTTGTCAACAACTCGTTTATACAGTTGTTGCATCAGCATCAGTTAGTAGTAAATACCACTAATTGTTGAATTTGTGGTCTTATGCCTCATACGACAGATAAAGATATGCCATATTTGGTTTTGCCTTTTTCTTTTAATGGGTCTGTGTGGGCTTTTCAGACCATGTTTATCTATGCAAATGAGGTACGCCCCTTACATTCCCTTAAAGATAACTCGAGCAATAGTGCCTTAATAAGGGGAATAGTAGCTATGATCCGAGATATTGATGCACATAATGCTATCCCTAAGGATGAGGTGCAGGCTTACGTTGGTTGGAACGTGACTGGATATAGTACCAGTTTGACAGAGAAGGAGAGACGAAAAAGTTCTCCCCCTATTTGGATTGTACCCCATCGAGGCCACTTTTGTTTTCAAGGTAATGGTCGGAATCCGAAAGCTCAGCTAGGTAAGAGTGTGTGTGCTCAAACCTATGTCTATTCATCTCGGACTTCTCCACCGTTTGTGCCAGCTAAAGGCACATATTTTGTTTGTCATGACAGAGCCTACACATGATTGCCACCTTATTTTTCAGGAACGTGTTATGTGGCGTTTCTACTTCCCCCTACATACACTACTGCTTCAGACTATCATAGAACGAGATATGGTAGAGGTGTCTTCAATAAGGAAGATACCGCAGCACACGAAGTAGGAGATTTCTTCAAGGGCTTCTTGCCCTTTTGGGGTCCTATGATCAATAGTAGGCATATTCGACAGCTTGTCCGCGTTGTTGAAGCTACTATTAATGAGACAGCAGGTGCTCTTAGTAATGTTACAGCTGAGCTTCAAGCGGACCGCCTTATGACTTTGCAGAACCGTATGGTATTAGACATCATACTTGCAGATCGAGGAGGAGTATGTAAATTGATTGGATCCAGTTGCTGTGTTTACATACCAGATAATGCCCCTACAGTGTACCAAGCCATCTCTAGGTTGTATAAAATCTCTGAGTCTATCCATGTAGACGAAGGAGACTGGTCATTGACGGGATGGTTTTGGGGACTGCTGTCCAAATGGGGATGGAAGATTTTGACATTCCTTGGTATGGTTTTAACCATCCTTTTCTCTTGTTGTCCTTGCATCCAGTGTGGTCTCGCCATTTGTAGTCTTTGTGCTACTATATGTGTTCGGAGACCTGTCCCGAGAGAAGTAGAGAATAATAAGATGATGCTACAGCAACACCTTGATGACCTAATGAATATCAACATAGACCTAGATTCAGATTAACATGAGTCTTAGGTTATTGCCTACGTACTGGCAAAAGGAGGGTCTGAGGTTCTGTAATTCTCGAGTCTGACTCCATTTTGTTCTGTGCCACCATTTTGTGTTGCCCTCATGTAGGCCTGTGAAGGTAGCCTGGCGAATAAAGTGGCCTGGCCTTCTTAGTTCATGTATACATTAACTAGGTTTCTTTTTGACTCTGAAATGAACTGTAAGAAACTGACCTCTGCACCTGAAACTGACCCCGCAAAGCCAATTTCCCTGATCGATCTTTGTCTGAGATTGCCAATCAATGTTCAGGACATCGTTAACTTTTAGTTTCTTTGCACATGCCTTATCTTGTTCAGCATCTGTTACCGTTTCTTTTTTTATGTTTCTTCATTACATGGGTTATGCTTTCAATTATAGGTTTGTCCGGCTTGTGGAGATTAAATTTGGGACATTCCTAATAATTAACTTTTGGGTTGGGATACTGTAAATTGAGTTTTTGTTATGTGACACTTTGTTTGAAAATGTACCTTATTGGTTAGAATTTTGTGCAGTGGGTGTACATTTATAATGTGAATATTGGGTATAAAAGGAGACGTCTCGCCTTAGTAAAATGAGCAGTCTCCTGAGAATTTACACCGTGATGTATTTCTAGGATCACTGTTACTAGCTGCAGCTAATAAACTTGGTCTCTGATGCCATCCAGAAGTATTCCGTGTCTCTGTGTACCAAGACAGGTGAACTCGAAGATCTTAGGCGTGCCCCTGACGCCGCTGGGTTAAACCCCGGTTCTTCAGGGCCTATGTGAGTGCTGGGTGTGAGGAGTGCATACAGAATGAGAGGAATGAGTGTAGAATGGGTGGTGTGAGGGTGTAAATGCAGTGAGTGATGTGCCTGTGTGCGCACTGAGGGTCCAGTGTGCCTGTGTGAGTGCAGAGTGAGTGGCAAGAGTGAAGGGCGAGCTGTGATAGTGAGCGCATGGTGAGAGAAGTTAGTGCAGGATGAGTGGTGTGTCCCTGTGAGTTCTGAAAGTTTATTGTGCCTGTGTGCAAGAATAGTGATTTGTGTGAGTGAATTGTAAATGCAGTGCCTGTGGGAATGCAGGTTGAGCAGTGTGCCTGTGTGAGTGCAGTGTGAGAGAAGGGAGTACAGGGTAAGTGGTGTGAGTTTAGGGTGAGTGTTGAGCTTGTTTGAGTGTTGTGAGTGCATGGTGAGTGGTGTGCCCATGTGAGTGAAGGGTGAGCTGTGTGAGTGACCGGAGTCCCCATGTAAGTGCAGGATGAGCGATGTGCCATGTGCCCATGTGAAAGTAGGATGAGAGGAGAGAGTGCAGGGTGAGTGATATTAGTGCAGGGTGAGGGATGTGCCAATTTGAGTTTGGGTGTGGGTGAAAGTGCAGAGGTGAGTGGTGAGACTGCAGGGTGAGCAGTAAGAGTGACAGGTTATTGGAGTACCATGTGAGTGCAGGGTAAATGACAAGTGTGCAGGTTGAACGCATGAGTGCATGGTAAGCGTTGTAAGTGCAATGTGATCTTTGTCAGTGCAGGGTGAGTGGTGAGACTGTAGGGTAAGAGTGACAGGTGAGTGGAGTGTCACTTGAGTGCAGGCTGAGAGGTGTGCTACTGAGGGTGCAGGATAAGCGGAGGGTGAATGGCATGAAAGGAAATACAGTGTGCACAGTGAGCACTGAGAATGATGGGTTGGTTGTCTGAATGCAGGCCAGACACTTTGAGAAACTCAGCATATTTGTTATCAATTGCAGCGAGTGGGGTTTCAGGTATAATTTGTATAATGGCATCCATCAAGGGTGGAGGAAGTCAATAATCTAAGGGTCCTGCAAAAAACATTCAGACTATTGATATGTGATATATTGCTATGCATTGACATTGGAAACTGCCACAGCTGTTGGCTTTCAGTTGGTGAACAAGTTTCAAGTCTCAGTGTCAGGTCAACATCTTCTGATCCTGGGAAAATTGCTTTATCTCCCTATGCCTTCAAAAATGAATTTGTCCTAGTATAATGCAACTGGTGCTCATGCAAAGTGCTTCAATACCTTCGGGTGGAGTTAGAGCTGTATACAACTAAAAAGAAACAAAGCCTAAGGTTACTTTTCAGGAAAGGCATTCTCACACTGTGGCAGCAAACGTACTTTGCAGATTTAAGGAATAGGCAGAGTGGAGATGCAGGGGCTCTAGGAATGGATGAAAGAACAACAAAGCCTTGTAAATTGTCTTTTAAAGACCTGTGAAATACTGCTGCTGCGCTAAGTTGCCAGACCAGCCAGCCCACAGCAGCTCAAGAACTGTCTGTGTGTGTGTCTTGGAAGCTGTCTCAGCCGAGGCCGACACACAGGATGCGGGGGCTAAAACCCTTTGAGCTCTATGGGCATTGCTCACCTGTACAAGAGGAACCTGGAGGCCAAGCTAGAACTTAGCATTTTATAATGCTAATGCTAAGATGTATGATGGAAGTATGCATGCATTTCCCATGCATGCCATTACAGCATAGTCACTACCCCGACTGCGATGTTACCACATGTTCCTTTACCACACAAGTCATTACAACAACTTGCGTTAGGGGCGCGCTGGAGTTTTTAATAGTATAAATTACTATTCAAACTGCAGTGAGTTTATCAGTACGGAAGGTGTTGGACTTAATATCCAACACCGCAGTCCCTAAAGCACGTCGCTGTAATGACTTTCATGGTAAAGGAATGAGTGGTAACGTCACAGTTGAAGTAGTGACTGCTTTGTAAAGGCAGGTTATTATTAAGAGTGTGTGGTAAAGAAACATGTGCTAACGTCACAGTAGGGGGTAGTGACTGAGTTGTAAAGGCTGGTCGTTGTTAAGACTGCCTGGTAAAGGAACGCATGGTAACGTCGCAATTACTGTGCAGTAAAAGCAGGTCATTGTTAAGACTGTGTGATTAAGGAAGTTTCCCTTGAAGGAGGCTAATACAATGAGACAACCTCCCTGGGCATTTCCTGGTTATGTAGGGAGCCCATTTGTGCTTCCTGAGGTGGGGGGGGGGGAGGGTAATGGGAATTCTGGCTCACACAATCCTCATTTTGCATTGCCACCAACCCTTGGGCTAAAAGACCCATTTATGTGGCATGCTACTTAATGGGAGGCCATATGAGGCAGTTGTTACCACAAGTAACTCTTTTAATCAGCTACCAGACTTCAACTTCAGGGATTGCTTCATCAAGAGGTGCAGAATCATAAAAAGTGGGCAAGGTCGGGTTGGGATTCCAGAGAAACCTGGTCCCCCGGTCTATTATGTGTGGATCAAACTTATCATGGAGGCTTTCATGCTAGTGAAAGAAGGCCTGGTCAGGTTGCCACAGGGTGTAAGAATTCCCAGTATGAGCAAGTTCGGCAGATCTAACTGTTACGCCACATCCTATCCTACCACTGGTGCTTCAGGAAGGAGTAATAGCCATTTGCCAATCTGCAGGGGAGATGATGTGGCCAGAATGGCTGACTTTTGAGCTAGGAAACCAAGTTTGAGTCTCGGCGATGGCTCAAGCACTCCCGATTCTGGGCAAATCACTTAATCAGTCTCCCAGTGATGAAAAAAATTGAACGTGTCTTTGTGAAATGTACCAGGTGCTCCTGCAAAGCGCTCCAATACCTTCGGGTCAAGTTCAGGTAATGTAAAAATACAAAAATTAAATAAAGTGCTCCAAAGGTTTGCTTTCTCGTACCAGAAAGGGACGTGCATGTGTACCAAACTGTGAAAATCTTCCAGCCACAGAATGATGCCACTCGTTTGCATGGACAAGAGAGCAACACAGGAGAAGGCTTGTGCACATACAGTCTCTGATATGGGAAAATGCCGTAGAGGTGAGATTTACAACTACCGTATCCATGCAAAGGGAGGCGACCTGCTCTGTTTTAGTATGTAAATGCCACAGAACAAACAGCACCTGACATTTTCAAACTGTAGGAACAGGTCGAAGTCCTCAGACTAGAGGGGGCCGATTCACAGAACTAATCTGAGACAAAATCCTAACTTTACGACTTTCGGTAGTCAAAAAAGGGATTTAGTAGTAGTAAAGTTAGGATTCCTAACTTTACTACTACTAAATGCCTTTTGTAACTACCAAAAGTCATAAAGTTAGGATTTTGTCTCAGTTTAGTAGTAGTAAAGTTAGAAATCCTAACTTTACTACTACTAAATGCCTTCTGTGAATACCAAAAGTAGTAAGTTTAGGATTTTGTCTCAGATTATTTTTGTGAATCGGGCCCACAGTTGTCAAACCGTATGTTCCTTCTTCCTCCTAGCCCTAACCCACACATACTCATCGTGAAGGTCAGCTACGTCTTCTGACAAATTGCTACTTATTCTTTTAACATTCAGAAGTCTATTCACTTTTCTTTCTCTGACGACAAAGTTAGAACATTTCTTAAAAATAACTATTTTATAATCTTGCTGGGATACAGGGAGAGTGAAAGGGGTGGACAGGCTTTTCGATGTAAGATTTCATAGTACACAACACCATTTAAATACCTGTAAATGAAATATGACAGTCGTTAGGAAAGCACAACTGAAGCACATTTGTTTCTAACTCTGCAGTTTTATGGACATAAAGATTTCAATGGGACCAAAACATATCAAGAGACTCTACATAGTGATGCGCAAATGATAAGCATTTGCTGAACACCGATTTCCACCCATTATTGTTGTGTGCTGTAGTTGTCTCAGTAAAACTGATTGTCATGTGAATTGTGTTGCCATTTCTCCTGCTGAATGGGCGTGGCTCATGTGCATCACTTGGTCTTTGTGTGATGCTTTGATGTTTCACAATCCCTATGACTTCAGTGATGTAACATTGATGGCTGCCCCCCCACCCCCACTCTGGAAATTGTTCCAGTGCAACTGTCCCATTTCATAGGCAGGCGGTTTATTAAAAGGATGTCCAGTCAGTAGCATTAGGAAAGGCAATTTATTACCAGCACGGCATACAACGTCCAACTCAGCGAGGATCCTGGTGTAACGGATCCTTACAGTGGAACTATTTACTCTGGAGGCTCCAAATGGAACCCAGAGCTTACATGAAAATATACATGTCGCATGCCTTAAAGAAACATTCACAAGGAGTATAAATAAGCTTGAGAATACAACACATCCCCCTTATTAATAAAACAAGAAACAAATTTAAACATAGTCACTAAGCGATCTAGGCGCAGTTCTAATGCGCACATTACTTTTAACTCTTGATGCAACAGATCCATCCGTTTGTACTCTGTGTGAATTATTATCATCAGCCATATCATTAGTGTACATACCTAAATTCTTACCAATTTGCATCAAACATTTGGCTACTCTCCTGGAGTTCCAGACTCTACCATCTTGGGTGATTACACTGTTCTTGAACACTTTTTAAATTTGCATAGGTCTACCAAACTTTCTAACACCTTTATTAATTAGTGTGGGTTTCAATATCCTGACCCAATCACCCACCCTCCAATCATGTATTTTTGTTTTCCACTTGTTGTCGTACCACAATTTGGTTTTATCTTGTTTGTGTTCAACTCTATTAGCAATTTCATGTATATCATCTTTGTGCTCCAAGAATTTTTTACATTTTACTCTGAACCACCAAGGACATACTTCCGAAGCTGGGTCTCTACCTTTAAGTAACCTGAAAGGACTGATTTCTGTAGTCGAATGTGGGGTAATATGATATACCCAGAGTCTTTCTCTGAGAGCACTCAACCAATTGCCCTTTTGTATTAAGGATTCCATCACAACATTTTTAAGGACACGGTTGAAACGCTCAACCTGACCATTCTCGTGAGGTTCATATAGAGAGGTGCAAATGTGTTGAATTGCACAACTTTTGAGGAAGCTCTCCATTTCACCTGAAACCAGCTGTACCCCATTATCTGAAACCAGAATAGAGGGACAACCTTCAAGTGAGAAAACTTCCTTAAAGAAGTTAATAACTGCACTAGTGGTCGCCTTTGAAACAAACTTAACCTCGGGCCATTTAGAATGATAGTCAATCATGACTAAAGCAAAACATGAACTTTCAGGTAGCATGATAAACGGGCCTGAAATATCAAATGCAACCTTTTTCCATGGTTCCTTTGGCCATTTAACTGTCTTTAAAGGAGGAATGTGAACCTTTAACATCTTGTCATTAGAACAACAATCATTGCATTCCCTAACAGTGCGGTCGATCAACCTATCCATGCCTGGCCACCAAAAATAAGATCTTATCAGACGTTTCATTGCAGAAATACCAGGATGTGTCTTGTGTGCTAACTTGAGAATTAAATCTTGAATGCCATGTGGAGGAATACATTTCCCTGCTCTAAAAATAAAATCTCCCTCACAGAACAATTCATCAGCTACCAGAAAGAACGGCAATAATTCTGACTCTACATAATCCTTTCTAGGCCAACCTTCCATGACAAACTTCTTAAGAAGAACCCATTTGTCATCCTTATCTTGGCTCTCCTTCCAGATCTTTTCCGTGATTTCTTTGTATTGGGAAGGAAACTCATCAGAAATGCTTAACACAAAATCTGCCTCATTAACGACATTAACTTTACTGTTGCTGTCCTCACACGGAAGTCGTGACAAACAGTCTGCCGTTAAATTTTTTTTTCCAGGTATGTATTCGACTGTGAAATTGTATTCCTGAAATCTAGAAGTTAGACGAGCTATTCTAGCTGTGGAGTTCCAACCACCACCTGCTGACAAAAAATTAACTAAAGGTTTGTGGTCCGTTCTGAGGATGAATTTGCTTTCCCACACATACATTCTATAATGTTCCACTGCCCAAACACAAGCAAGCAATTCCCTTTCAATTACTGCATACTTGCGTTCTGTTTCATTAAGGGTTCTGGAGGAAAAGGCTACATTACATTCTTTCCCCCCATCTCTTTGTGATAAAACACTACCCAGACCATATAGGCTGGCATCGACAGTGATGATACATTTCCTTTTCATTTTAAAAGGTTTGAGTGTGGGGGCATTAATGATGTCACTTTTGATGACCAAGAAAGCTTTGATTTTAGTAGCAAAATTTTCAACAAATTTGCTGTAATACTCACACATACCGGAAAAAGATAACAACTGTTCTTTGTTAGTCCTAAATATTCTACAGAGCTCTTGAACCATGAACAACTTACATTTGTGTGCCTTGAGGGTAAAACCAGACTTTTCCAGTCTCTTACACACTTCATTCAAGTGTGTTTTATGTTCAACTTCATTCTTGGAGAAGACCAAAATGTCATCCTGGAAACATTTAGCGTAAGCCTCAATGTCCCTAAAAATTTGAAACATAACTCTCTGAAATACAGAGGCTGCTGATGCAAGCCCAAATGGCATCCTGGTGTATTGGAAAAGACCAAATGGTGTTATAAATACTGTGTATTTCTTTGACTCTTCTGTGAGCTCAATTTGATGGTACGTAGATCTTAAGTCAAGCGTTGAGAAAACCTGAGCACCATCAAACAACAAAATAAGTTCATTGATGTTTGGAAGTGGGTGACAATCTATGATAATATTTCAGTTTAGAGCTCTTAAATCAACACACCCACGCAATTTTTGTTCAGGCTTACGTACTAAAACAATGGGAGAAACCCATTCAGCAGATTCAATAGGTTCAATGATATTGTCCTTCAACAGCTCGTGTAGCATGTCCTTTAATTCATCCCTGACGTTGATCGGTACCCCTCTTAATTTTTGTTTGACTGGAATAGCATTATCCTTTAGTACAATCTTATGTGAAAAATGTTTTAACTTTCCTAAATTGTCGCAGAAAACCTTATTATATTTGTGTGTTATATATGATATACACTTTGTGAGTTCTGCTACTCGATTTACTGTGGTGACCATGAGCATGTCTTGCTCGTTGCATAAGGAAATGGGATCTTTGGAACGTGGGTTGAGAATGATACCTAATTCCCACTGATCTCGCCAACCTAGCACATTTACACCTTTGGTTGCAATGTACAATTTAATATGAGCAGACCTTCCTCTAAAACTTAAAGGTACTATAAAGAAACCTTCCATGTCAATTTTTGAGCCATCAAACCTTTCGGCATGGATGTCAGATTGCCGCAAATCCTCAATATTGCAGAGATTTTGTAGTTTTTCATCAAAGTACTTCTTACTAATAATTGTCCATGACGAGCCCGAATCCACCGTGAGCTCCAGGTCGGTGCCAAAAACGTCAAATGAACATTTAGGAGACTTCATAAAGTTTTCTTTCTCAGGACCTGTGTGTGTGATAGAAACAACAAAACCTTTGTCAGAGTCTTGGCTTTCATTAACACTAGTAACTTTGTATCAGAAACACCAGTTGCATTGTTGCGTGTTTGATTGTTGACACATCTATCTCTTCAGACATTGCTGAAATGTCCTGTTCTACCACAAACTCTACACTCCTTGTTAATTGCTGGACATCCTTGAAACGAGGCTATGTGCGATTTGCTCCCACATCTATAACAAGCAAAAAAACTATTGGTGTGATCTTGTTTTCTGCCTGAGAAATTATTGTAATTGGGTTTGAGTTTTACTTGTGTAATGTTAGGATTTTTTAAATCTCCTTTTGATTTAACAACACATATTTCATCCTCAGCAGTAGATTTATTGGATTTTTGACTGACTACATCCATCCATTTTTCTGACAGTTCCGTCGATTTCGCTATGGCTATTGCTTCCTCAAGCTTGGGATCTCCCATGACCCATAATTTTTCTTGTAATTTCTTGTTTTTTACGTGAACTATAATTTGATCCCGAATCATTTCATCAGTGATGTTACCAAAGTTACAATGTAAACTTAAGGATCTCAATGCAGTAAGAAAATCATCAAAAGATTCGTCATCCTTCTGTGCCCTGGTATAACATTTAAATCGATGTTAGAAGTCGGTTTGAATCTTTTTTCTAACCTAGACAAAGCTTCTACATATACATTCATATTATCTCCTTGCTCAGATTGAGGGAAAACTTGAGGTAAGGTCCTGAAAACCTCTTGGCCCTCAGAGACAAGGCAGTGAAGTAATATGCTTTTTTTCCTTTCAGCGCCCATGGGTTCTCCATCAATGGCTTTCTTGTAATTAATAAATTCCACTTTCCATCTTGGCCAAGGTATGGGTGGATCACCTTTGTTTTGGAGAAATTTTGAAGGAGCCTCAAATTGCATGTTGTAAGAATAAGAAGTACTTTGCCACAAAAGACTTGTTATAATATACTACTAAAGGTGGTAAGAAGTAATAGTTTGTAGTGTTATATATCAAAAACAACCACCAATGAGAGAGAATAACACACTTAGAATAATAAATACTTGTAACAAATGTTGACTCAAGTGTACAGTTCTTGAGAAGTAATGTAGATGAGAAGAAAAAGTGAAAAAATATATATATATTAAAATAAATAATCGGCACAAAATGAAGCTTGAAATGGACAGTTAATAAAATAACTTTCTTAATATTTGTCCATTAACACATTGCTGACATTTGCAATGAACTCATAAACTGCTTTTGCCAAACGCTTTGTTCCTGTGATCGTTGCTGAAGTCCTTCCGTTGAATTCCTTTCACAATGTTACCGTTGCTAGGTAACCTCAAAATGGCCTCCGTACGTACACGCTGCGTGAACGCGATGACATACGCAATGTTAGCTGCGTATTCAGAAGCCGGAAGAAGATTCTGAAGAAGAACGCATCGTGAAGCAGCAGCGCGGACACTGAAGCGAGACGTGATACGTTAAAGAAGGTAGGCACTCAGTCTCATTTTAAACAATGCGCTCATCAAGCAGCAGCGCGGACACTAGAGCGAGACGTGATGCGTTAAAGAAGATAGACGCTCTCAGTCTCCTTTTAAACAATGCGCTCAATCAAGTTCTCACAGCCGATCCTCCTCGCACATATAAATATATATATATCCGCTAGAGGTGTCAAAACGAAGATTGTCGTACTCACAAAGTTCCGTTGAAGTAGATTGCCGACACTCCAACATGCGACTCAGCCAACCCAAAAGCAGCTCTGAATAGCGCTCCACAAACAAAGTGCTCATAAAAAGTGTAATTGACCAAATCATCGTCCTCCTCCTAAAACAACGAGTAGAGGCATGAAATTGACAAAGTCCAACTGTAAACGTGGGTAAAAATACTCCACTCCCGTGCTGGAGATAGGCAGGAGTTCCTTCTTAGTCCGCTCGTCGCCAATTATCAAAATGATGTCCAGTCAGTCGCATTAGGAAAGGCAATTTATTACCAGCACGGCATACAACGTCCAACTCAGCGAGGTTCCTGGTGTAACTGATCCTTACAGTGGAACTATTTACTCTGGAGGCTCCAAATGGAACCTAGAGCTTACATGAAAATATACATGTCGCATGCCTTAAAGAAACATTCACAAGGAGTATAAATAAGCTTGTGAATACAACACGGTTGTACTGGATTTGTAGAGGAAAATAGATGATGGTGTTATGCCCAGACTTACACATTTTTTGGAAGACCCTCTGCTGCCAGACCCTACAGCTGGCACATTCATGGAGTGCCAGAGGCAGTGATTATGATACAGATGTAGAGTCTGCCAGGGAGATGTGATGACACTTCTGCACAGCCAACAGCTCCCACTGCGCCTGGAAAATGTGCTAAGGGAAGACGTTGCTGTGCCATTTGTTGTCTGTCATGCAGTTTGTACAGCTCAATGGCACAATCAAATTAAGCAATCAATAAGTATTTATAAAGCTCGCTACTCACCCGTTAGGGTCTCAAGGCGCGGGGTGCAGCTCCGTTGGGGTCATTTGAAGAGCCAGGTCTTAAGGTCTTTCCTGAATTGGTCCAGTGTCAGGCTTCACCAGAGGTGGAGGGGGAGCTCGTTCCATGTCTTAGCTGCAAGATAGGAGAAGTACCTTCCACCCACTCTGTTCCTGTAGAATAGTGGGGCGGTGGCTAGAGAGAGGTCGGCTGATGGTAGGTTTCTCTTGGGTGCGTGGAAGGAGTGACAGTTGTTGAGGTATTGAAGTCCATTGTTGTAGAGGGCCTTGTTTTCATGCGTGAGCAGTGGAAAGCTATCCTTCTTTTGACGGGTAGCCAGTGGAGGTCGTGGAGGAGTTGGGTGATGTGGTTGTGCCTTGGGTTATCAAGGATTAGTCTGGCTACAGCGTTCTGGATGGTCTGGAGTTTGCTGAAGAGTTTCCTGTTGAGTCCAGCATGGAGGGTGTTGCCATATTCCAATCTGCTAGTGATGAGGGCGTGAGTAACCGTTTTCATGGAGTCAGTGGGTATCCCCTTGAATGTTTTATGTAGTATGCAGAGGGTAATGAAGCATGCGGAGGAGACAGAGTTTATCTGGTGATTCATTGTGACCGAAGAGTCCAGTATGATGCCGAGGTTACAAGCATGGTCTGGGTGGGTGGGTTTCCGTGGGGGGGAGGCCAAAGTGTCGTCCCATTCTGAGGGGGTGGAGCCGAGGATGAGGACTTCTGTTTTCTCTGAGTAGAGTTTCAAGCAGCTGTTCTTCATCCAGGTTGCGACAACTTTCATCCCTTCGTGGAAGTTGTGCCTAGTGATGTGGGGTTCCTTGGTGAGGGAGAGAATGAGTTGGGTATCATTGGCATAGGAGACGTTGTTGAGCCCATGGTTTCTGGTGATGGTTGCGAGGGGGGCCATGTAGACATTTAAGAGAGTGGAGATGAGGGAGGATCCTTGGGGTACTCTGTGTCTGGTCTTTGTTGATTCCGAGAGGAAGAGCGGGAGTCTTATTCTCTGTTTCAAAAGTTGGTCGCACTCTGCTCGTCACACCAGCAAGTTGCCCCAAGGAACTGTGGTAGATGTAGTGGCGACAGCGAGTACGCCTATGCCACGATGTATGTAGAAAAGTATGTGTATGCATTAGCCATCCCTGGACACGTGGATCTGCACCTGCGCGCCATGAGAGGTACTTGACCTGTTTTAATTACATTTTGGCAGTCCACACGGCACCCCTTTACACTGACCTGCTCCCTGCTGACGAGAGGCAACTACCTCGAAACACGTGTCCAGGGATGGCTAACGCAACACATACTGTTCTTTTTACACATCGTGGCATAGGCGTACCCGCCGTCGCCACTACATTTACCACAGTCCTTTGGGGCAACTTGCTGGTGTGACGAGCAGTGTGCGACCAACTTTTGCATAATTTATTACGGCTCCCTTGAGCCAACGGGCTGACGAGCCTTGGATCTGCACCTGCGCGCCATGAGAGGTACTTGACCTGTTTTAATTACATTTTGGCAGTCCACACGGCACCCCTTTACACTGACCTGCTCCCTGCTGACGAGAGGCAACTACCTCGAAACACGTGTCCAGGGATGGCTAACGCAACACATACTGTTCTTTTTACACATCGTGGCATAGGCGTACCCGCCGTCGCCACTACATTTACCACAGTCCTTTGGGGCAACTTGCTGGTGTGACGAGCAGTGTGCGACCAACTTTTGCATAATTTATTACGGCTCCCTTGAGCCAACGGGCTGACGAGCCTTGGATCTGCACCTGCGCGCCATGAGAGGTACTTGACCTGTTTTAATTACATATTGGCAGTCCACACGGCACCCCTTTACACTGACCTGCTCCCTGCTGACGAGAGGCAACTACCTCGAAACACGTGTCCAGGGATGGCTAACGCAACACATACTGTTCTTTTTACACATCGTGGCATAGGCGTACCCGCCGTCGCCACTACATTTACCACAGTCCTTTGGGGCAACTTGCTGGTGTGACGAGCAGTGTGCGACCAACTTTTGCATAATTTATTACGGCTCCCTTGAGCCAACGGGCTGACGAGCCTTGGATCTGCACCTGCGCGCCATGAGAGGTACTTGACCTGTTTTAATTACATTTTGGCAGTCCACACGGCACCCCTTTACACTGACCTGCTCCCTGCTGACGAGAGGCAACTACCTCGAAACACGTGTCCAGGGATGGCTAACGCAACACATACTGTTCTTTTTACACATCGTGGCATAGGCGTACCCGCCGTCGCCACTACATTTACCACAGTCCTTTGGGGCAACTTGCTGGTGTGACGAGCAGTGTGCGACCAACTTTTGCATAAAGTCTTATTCTCTGTGTTCTGCCGGTGGGAAATGAGCATATTCAGTCTAGGGCCTTTCCTTGGATGTCAGCGTTGTGGAGTCTGGTGGCTATTGTGTGGTGGGAGACAGTGTCATAGGCTGCTGAAAGGTCCAGAAGGATAAGGGCTGCTGTTTGGTCTTGGTCAAGGAGTGTCATCTGTGGCGGCGAGGACGGCGGTTTCGATGCCTTGGCTTTTGTGGAATCCAGATTGGCAGGTGTCCAGGTTGTTGTTGGTTTCTATGAAGTGTGCTAGCTGGGTGTTGAGGCCTTCTTGATGACCTTGGCTGAGAAAGGAAGCAGCAAGGCGGGCCTGAAGTTCTTGAGGTCCGTTGGTTCGTGAGGTCCCTTCAAGAGGGGGTTGACTTCAGCATGCTTCCAGTCATAGGGCAAAGTGGCGGTCTCGAGAGAGCAGTTGATTGGCTGGCGTAGCTTGGGTGTGAGGGCTGTGACAGCACTGTAGAAGATGTGATGCGGGCAGGGGTCTGAAGGTGCTCCGGAGTGGATGCTCTCCAATACTGAACCCAGTTGTATAGACCTCGCAGAACATAGACACAGGAATCGGAGCAGTATGAGTTGCAACATGTCTGCAGCGATGAGATTGGTCCTGTGGTTAAAACCAGCTGTTGAGAATTGTAGTGCACCAGCACCAACCGCAGTTAGTAAGATAAGTGGGTTCACCCTGCATGATTAGGGAGTCCTTATATTTGTGAGTTGGGATGCTGTTGAAGTGTGGGCTGACTCTACTATTATCAGGGGATCCAGTTGTGGACTTTACCATGGGTGATTCAGCCTGATAAAACACTAAAAACAAGTATTGTGACTGAAGGCTTAGAAAATACATTTGAAACATTATAGATGACTTCACTGTATCCAGTGAGATCACATACAACCAGGACAGGTCACTCAGAGGAATTTCATGTTTGTGCTTTCTGATCAAGTTGGTAATGAAGGCATGTGTGATGAACATTGTGTACAGGATTCTGATTTTTGTCTGACCACTATCCTTGACCCGTAAATGAAACCCTACGTGCGTCATTGACTACAACAGTGAAAAGAACATTTTTGACAAGATGTCAGTCTCTGCACCTGCTGACCCCTTCCTCCATTGGCATTGTCTGGATGTTGAATGGTGAGTGTGGCTATGAATCTGACACATGGGTGGTCAGTACCCCATGGACCCCAACACTAGTGTCCTGCCACAAGGAGATAATACGTGTATCTAGTTATCTTGCACTTTCTATCTTACTTCAGTATCTCTGCCTTGCAAACAACAACCCCAACTGCTGCAGGTATTGTGAATCTGTTCTTGGCTGGATCCTCCTGAGACTTCCAAATTTAGAAGTGATCATCTGTGTATCCGCTGGAGCTCCGCCAGTGTCCTCAAGAGTCCTTCAAGACATCATGAGGATGAGGAAATAACGGCCCATCATTTAATAATAAGCAATTAATGTCTTCCTATTCTCCTCCCATAATTTGTTACCGCTAGGAGACTGAACAACCAAAGAAGTACCTATTAAATCACAACACGAAAGTCCTCAGGGGTGTATGTGCATCTAAAGTATGAGGATTGTGTGGTTGGGGGAGGGGAGGGTAAGACACCAGTGAACCACTTTATAAATAGACACCAGAGCCACAGTCTGTCCATTCTAATATTAATTTCAGACCAAGCCACAAGACACAGCCAAGAAGCAACTAATCAGAGTGAAACATTAATTTCAAGTTTTGAGACTTTTAATATAACTTTGTCACTTTGCGTTGCTGCTTCCCGCCCTCAGGTAGTTGCTTGATTTCTAGCTGAACGATAAGGTGATTTTAAGTCAGATTACAGTATATTTTTGGGAAGACCTGTCTCACACCAATGTCCGGACGGATCCTGTTGGTGCTCAGTGAGTTGTATTTGATTTTCCTGACTCCAGAGCTGCTGATCACGATAATTGATGCAGGTGAAGCGCGTGAAGCACTAAACCACAGCTGTGTCTTAGAAACAACCATGGAAAGGACATCAAGAAGAGATGGGACCCTGATCCTGGGGGCAGTCATGCAGTTTGGAGACGAGGGTCACGGTCCAATTCCTGACTTTAAAGAGAAACCTGTCTTCATTGACTTTTCCATGTATGTATTGTATCTCCGACTGATGTGTTCTTGTTGCTCGTGCGAGTCTCTGTGCCCAGAGCATTGCACTGAAAGAGGCTTCGTGTGTTTGAATACTACAAATATAATGGGATTAGTGAAGTGGGGCAATATATTAAAAGTTTTCATGAACAAAACAATCCAGAAAGTGATCCAATCTGTTTTACAAAAGAAAAACCTAAAAGATGGTGATATGTGCCACCAGATAGACACACAGACACCCTCCTTCCTGTGATACTAGATGACCATAAGACAGCTTTGCATCTTCAGAGTTACGTTTTTCTCCAAGATGTATTTACTGTTCCTCTGAAAATAATGTATGATACACTTGAAAACGCCCCCTCGGCACCTGTCTTCTTTCCTGACCCTTTTTACTTGCCACTGTTATCCTCTCACACCTCTATCACTCACTCCCCTCTACACCTTTTAGCTAATGTTATCTTCTCACTCACCTTACACTGTCTCACGTCCCTACACGTTTTAGTTCATGCTATCCTTTCACCATCTCTGTCACTCACTCTCTTCTCTACACCTTATAGCTCATGTCATCCTCTCCTCCGTCACTCTCTTTTATCTCTACATCTTTTAGTTCATATCACCCTCTCCTCTCTATATCACCCTCTCCTCTACACATTTTGTTTCATTCTATCCTCTCACCATCTCAGTCACTCACTCCCCTCTCTACACCTTTTAGCACATTGCCCCCTGCTCTTCTGTCACTCACTCTCCACACCACATATTTTATCTCATTTTATCACCTTCTCCCTGTTTCTCTCACTCTCCTCTCTATGCCTTTTGGCTCATGTTATCCTCTCCTCCCTTTATCACTCACTCTCCTTTCCAGATCTTTTAGTTCATGTTATCCCCTCACCATCGCTGTCACTCCCGCTCCTCTCTACACCTTTCAGCATATGTTCTCTTCTCACTCACCTTATCACTCACTCTTGTCCCTACACAGTTTAGTGCATGTTATCCTCTCACCGTCGCTGTCACTCACTCTCCTTGCTTCACCATTTACCTAATGCTATCCTCTCACCATCGCTTTCACTCACCCTCCTTTCTACACCTATTACCTCATGTCATTCTTTCACCCCCTCTATCACTCTCTCTTCCACCATCTTTTAGCTCGGGTTTGCCTCCCCTCCTGTTATCACTCACTCTCCCATCTACACTATAGATCATGTTACCCTCTGCTCCCTCTATCACTCACTCTCCACTCCAAATATTTTAGCCCATTTTATTATTTCCTACCTCTAGCACTCACTCTACTCTCTACACCTTTTACTTTGTGTTATCCTCTGCTCCGTCTGTAGCTCACTCTCCTCCACCACCTTTTAGTTCATGTTTGCCTCCCCTTCTTGCACCGCTCACTTTCCCCGCTACACTCTTAGCTCATGTTACCCTCTGGTCCCTCTATTACTCACTCTTCACTCTACACCTTTTAGTTTGTGTTATACTCTACTCCCTCTCACTCCTCTCTATACCTTTTAATTCATGTTATCCACTCATCCTCTCTATCACTCACTCTTCTCTCTACACTTTATAGCTTGTGTTATCTTCTCACTCAATGTATCACTCACTCTTCTCTCTGCACCTTTTAATTCATGTTATCCTCTCATCATCTCTATCACTCACACTCCTCTACTATCTTTTAGCTTGTGTTTGCCTCCCCTTCTGTTATCGCTCTCTCTCCTCTCCACACTCTTAGCTTGTGTTCCCCACTGCTCCCTCTATAACCCACCCTCCTCTCTACATCTGTTAGCTTGTTGTATCTCTCCTCTCTCTATCACAAACTGTCCTCTCTTTACCTTTTAGCTTGAATTGTCTTCTCTTCCCTCTATATCTATAATATTTAGTTCCTGTTATCTTCTTTTTCCTCTATCACTCCCTCTCCTCTCTACTCCTTTTAGCTCTTGTTATCCTCTCACCAGCCCTTTCACTCATTCCTATGTCTATACCATTCAACTTATGTTATCCCCTTACCCCCTATTATTCACTCTCCTCATTATACCTCTTAGCTTACGTTATTCTCTCACCATATCTATCACTCACTCTCCTCTCTACACATTTTAGCTCATGTTATTCACTCACCCCCACTATCACACACTCTCCTCTCTAAACCTTTTAGCTTGTACCTTTCCTCTTTAAAACTTTTGTATTCCTGTTATCCTATCCTCCCCTCTGTCACTCACTCGCCTCTCCACTCCTTTTAGCTCTTGTTATCCTCTCACCATCTTTATTACTCACTCTTCACACAGCACTTTTTAGCTCATGTTATCGTCTGACCCACTGAAGCTCTTACTCTCTGCTCTACTCCTTTTGACACATATTATCCTCTCACCCCGTTAACCCTCACTCTCTTCTCCACTCCTTTTAGTTCATGTTAGGCTCTCACCATCTCTATCACTCACTCTCCTCTCTAACACCTCCTAGCTGATGTTATCCTTTCACCCCCTCTCACTCACTCTCCTCTCTAAACCTTTTAACTCATCGTATCCTCTGCTTCCTCTATCCCTCACTCTCCACTCTAGATCTTGTAGCTCATTTTATCATTACTTCCCTCTATCACTCACTCTCTTCTCTAGACCTTTTAGTTTGTGTTAGCCTCTGCTCCCTCTATCACTCGCTCTCCATCCAGATTTTTTAGCTCATTTTATTATTTCCTCCCTTTATCACTCACTCTCTTCTCTACACCTTTTAGCTTGTGTTATCCTCTGCTCCCTCTATCACTCACTCTCCACCATCTTTTAGCTTGTTTGCCTCCCCACTTTGTATCACTGGCTCTCCCCTATATACTCTTAGCTCATGCTACCCTCTGCTCCCTCTATCACTCACTATCTACATCTTTTAGCACGTGTTATCCTCTCCTCCCCATATCTCACACTCTCCTCTTTTCACCATTTAGATCATAATATCTTCTTGTTCCCTATATCAATCATTTTCCTTCCTTCAACTTTAAAGTCCTGTTATTCTCTCATCTCCCTTAATCACTCATTCTCCTGTCTATACTATTCAGCTTATGTTATCTTCTCACCCCCTATTATTCAAACACTTAATGTTATTCTCTCTCTATCACTCACTCTCCTCTCTACACATTTTAGCTCATGTTATCCACTCACCCCCTCTATCACTCACTCTCCTCTCTAAACCTTTTAGTTTGTGTTAGCCTCTGCTCCCTCTATCACTCACTCTCCACTCCAGATCTTTCAGCTCATTTTATAATTTCCTAACTCTATCACTCACTCTCTTCTCTACACCTTTTAGTTTTGTTATCCTCTGCTCCCTGTATCACTCACTCTCCACTCCGGATCTTTTAGCTTATTTTATCATTTCCTCCCTCTATCACTAACTCTCCTCTCTACACCTTTTAGTTTGTGTTATCCTCTGCTCCCTCTATCACTCACTTTCCACTCCAGAACTTTTAACTCATTTTATCATTTTTTGCCTCTAACACTCACTCTCTTCTCTACACCATTTAGTTTCTGTTATCTTCTGTTCCCTCTAACACTCTCTCCTGTACCATCTTTTAGGTGGTGTTTGCCTCCCCTCTGAGTATCACTGGCTCTCCCCTTTACACTCTTAGCTCATGCTAGCCTCTGCTCCCTCTATTATTCACTATCCACATCTTTTGCCACGTGTTATCCTCTCCTCCCTCTATCTCAAACTCTCTTCTCTACCCCATTTAGATCATAATATCCTCTTGCTCCCTATATCAATCACTCTCCTTCCTTCAACTTTAAAGTCCTGTTATCCTCTCATCTTAATTACTCACAGTCCTCTATTCTCCTTACCTCACTTATTTCCGAAGACATGTATGCATTATTTTTGTTTTGCATTTAAGAGTTCTATAGATTGCTCCTGTACCATAAAGTATTACTGCACTTTTCAATAACCTGTGACAAAGTACAACCATAGTGAACATTAATGACACACTGAAACAGGGCAATGAAGCCAAGTTAGTACAATCATGTTCTGGAATGGAGACCAGGTTTAGTGGGTGGCGCAGTTTTTCAGGTGCAACCAGACACTGTTGTTTCCTTGGTGTTTGCAGACTTGGTACAGTTCATAGTTTGCAGTGAGGGATTATCCAGGAGGGTGCAGCAGCACCCACACAGGTTAGGTTTAGCTCCTGAGAGATTTTAAGATTAGCAGTGGCGATGTATAAAGTCCACATATGTTCAAAAAATGCTTTGACTGATAATGAGAGCAGAGTTGTTCGTGATGTTGCTGATTTAAAATATAATCTTTGCTCAGAGAGAAGACAGTGGATTTATTTTGAGAACTGGCAATATGTAGTGATATTTATTAGATGGAGACATAAGGCATGCTGTCCAAAGAAGTCCTCCCTTGAAGCTAGTGTGGAGATCTGATGGACACCATACAAGTTTCTGTTTCCATAGCCAGGCTGGGCCAGGAGAATTTCAAGTGTGGAGGTGTTAACTTAGGTGGACCAAGAACCTTTAATGGCTATTGAAGAAGTGATTACCCGTTTGACAAAAAAAAAACATTGAGGCTAATCTTGCTTAATCACTCCCTCCTTCATTCAGTTGAAGGGTTCACCAATTCTCCAAGCTCCAGAAATAAACCAGACAGAAGCCCTTTGTCTGCAACATGTGTATTAGGACCAAATGAAGTACATGCACACCATAAGCCAATACAATGAGAAGAGGGCACTTTTTGTTTCTGGGGCCCTGCAGCCCTTTCCGCATGCCAAAGCTCACCAGCAGATGAAGGAGGGCAGACCCCATCCCACAATGGTTTGTAAAGCGTGGCTACTCACCTGTGAGGGTCTCATCCCACAATGGTTTGTAAAGCGTGGCTACTCACCAGTGAGGGTCTCAAGGCGCTAGGAGGGGAGAGGGGGCTGATCCATCTGCGCTAAGCAGTTCCGTTGAAGAGCCAGTGTCGAGGACTGTATGGGACTGTGTCAGGAACACAGTCAGGGACTTGGCAAAGACTGGGAATGGGATAGAAAACGAACAGAGAGAGGAGTACAGTGCTGCCCAGGATCACACAGGAAGTCAGAGGAGAAAAAAGGATCCAAAGGGCAAGTCTGTACAAGATGGCTAAGACTCAGAAAGGAAGGGCACTCACAAGGTAATTTAGCATTCAGACTAACTACACCCAGGACAGACGTGCAAGACATATATATAATGCAACATTAACAATAAAGGGAATGTGGGGTAAAGCACTCAGGAGCTCCACACGGTAAGACTGAAGCTCAGTAAGTTCCTCACCCACAATTGCTGTTACAGATACTGACTGCAAATACCCACATGTAGGATATGCATGCAAAGGCAGGGTCTGTGGAGCTTATACCTATGGTGATGTTATAACTGTAACTCAGGCAATACTCATAGTGAACAAGAAACACCACCTAGGTAGTCAGCTGTGCCCACGGATCCTGGCGATCAAACAGGAACACGCAAGGCAGTAACATCAAGGGGGTAGAAGTAAACACAAGCACAATAGACAAGGAGCTAGCAAGGAGGAGTGCTTAAGAGGAAAGGAAGGAAATTTACAAGGCACACTTGGCAGAAAGCAGGCAACAAACATAGAAGGCAACTGAAGCAAGACAGCAGAATAGAAAGACAGCAAACTAGGAACTGGGACCAAGGAAATGGGAAGAAAGGCAGTGACTGGAAAAGGATATGCAGAAGGGGAGGCTACAAAGGTACACTAGAATAGTGCAGGTTCAGGAATCAAGAAAACAAAGTAGCATTGAAGGCAGTGCTGGGGCAGGAACAAGAATTGAGCTAAGGCTTCAGGAGTCGAGGTAGTACTGCAGACAGTGCTGGTTCAGGAACAGGGAACTA
The DNA here is from genome assembly GCF_964204655.1 of Triturus cristatus. Lineage (NCBI taxonomy): Eukaryota > Metazoa > Chordata > Amphibia > Caudata > Salamandridae > Triturus > Triturus cristatus. Next base: position 63,012,103 of record NC_140593.1, on the reverse strand, counting down.
CTAAAGCTTCAGGAGTCAAGGTAGCACTGCAGGCGGTGCTGGTTCAAGGAAACAGGAAATAGCTACAGCTCAGGAAACAAGGAGTCAAGAGAGCACTGCAAGCAGTGCAAATCAGGAACAAGAAATAGCTGAAGCCCGGGAACAGGAACAAAGAATAAATATAGCTCAGGAACTCAGGAAACAAGGTAGCACTGCAGGCAGTGCTAATTCAGGCACAAGGAATAGCTATACAAGGATTAACTATAGCTCAGGAATCAAGGAATTTCAAAAGCTCAAGAAACAAGGCTCGGTCTCACTGGAACACAGCTACAATGACCAAACTTGGCCTAAACTGAACTGGGGCTTAAAAGAGCTCACAGTAATCACATGCATCAGGTGTGAGCAGGCTAGCAGCAGCCAGCCACAGGTGAGCTGGAAGAGCAGTGAACAGGGAATTCTAGGCAATGGAGTTTCCAGCATGAGCAGACTGGCTTCCACAAAACCCGCATGGATTGGGAATGGATGTCAATTCCCAAATGGTGTCTAAATGTCTGAAAGTCAGGATATGCATGCAGGAGAGGGTCTGGAAGCTTATTAGAACACTGGAAAGTCACACTATGCACCCCTCTGGTGGTGGGCACGAGAGTGCAGGAAGAAAATTGAGACAGCCAGGTCCTGAGGTCCTTCCAGAATGGGGTTAGAAATGGGGAGAGGAGTTGGCCTAATGGCTAGGGCGGTTGACCTCGAATCTGGGGAACTGGCAATGACGCTGAACATCGTGTGATTGTGGGCAAATCACGTAATCTCCCCGTGCCTAACAAAAAAAATGAATTTGTCCTCATGTAGTGCAACTGGTGCTTTGTAAAGCGCTCTGATACCCAATTCGGGTCAAGTTTGTGCTATATAAACTCTGTAAAATAAGAAATAAAAATAATAAATAAATGGGGATTGTCTGAGGTGGGACGGCAGGGTGTTCCAGGACTTGGCGGCAAGGTAGGAGAAGGATCTTCCTCCGGTTCTTGTCTTCTGCAATCCAGGGGGCGGTGTCCAGGGCCATCTGGGTAGAACGGAGGTGTTTGGTGGAGATGTGGAAAGAAAGGCGGTGTATCAGGTATGCTGGTTCTGCACGGTGGAGGGATTTGTAGGCATACGTGAGGAGCTTGAAGGTTATCCTTTTGTTGACTGTAAGCCAGTGGAGTTCTCTGAGGTGTTCAGGGATGTGGTTGTGGTGACGGATGTCGAGGATCAGCCTGGCTGTGGCATTTTAAACTTTCTGAAGTTTTCTGAGGAGGTTCTGGGTGATGCCAGCGTAGAGTGCATTGTCTTAGTTGAGTCTGCTGCTGATGAGTGCAAGGGTAACTGTTTTCCTGAATTTGGTGGGGATGATCTGAATGTCTTGCAGCATGAGGAAGTGACGGTATGGAGCTGCTGGTTCATTGAGAGGAAGGAGTTCAATAGGATGCCGAGGCTTTGTGCATGGTCTGTGGGGGTGGGTGGGGGTCCCAGAGTGGAGGGCTACCAGGAGTAGTTTCATGCTGAGGGTCCTAGGATGAGGACTTCGGTCTTGTCTGAATTCAGTTTGAGGCAGCTGCTCTTCATCCAGGTGGTGATGGCCTTCATTCCTCTGTGGAAGTTGTTTCTGGTGGTTGTTGGTTGATTGACGAGGTAGAGGATCAGTTGGGTGTCATCGGCGTAGGAGAGGATGTTGAGTTCATAGTTCCTGACGATAGTCACAAGGGGGCCATGTGGACATTGAAGGGGGGCTCAGGGAGAAACAATGAGACATTCCGCAGTTGATCTTTATGGGTTTGGAGAGGAACAGAGGTAGTCTGACTTGCTGTGTTTGTCCGGTGAGGAATGAGAGGATCCAGTCCAGGGCATTATCGCAGATGCCTGCGTTTTGGAGTCTATTGTTTAGGGTGCGTTGGGAGGGGATGCCGAAGGTGGCTGAGAGTGCCAGGAGGAGGAGGGCTGCAGTTTTGCCTTGTTCAAGAAGGGAGTGGATGTTGTCGGTGTTGGCGAGGAGGGCAGTCTCGGTGCTGTGGGTGCTCCTGAATCCAGATTGGGAGATGTCCAGGATGTGGCTTGCTTCAATGAACCCATAGAGTTGGGTGTTCATGTCCTTCTCGATGACCTTGGCTGGGAAGAGGGGAAGGGAGATGGGTCAGAAGTTCTTGAGGTATTTTGGGTCGGCGGATGGTTTCTTTAGTAGAGGGTTGATCTCGACCTGTTTCCAGTTATCGGGGAAGGGGGCAGTTTTGATGGAGCAGTTGACAGTGCTGCAGAGCTAGTGGGGATGGCAGTGGCTGCTCTGTGGAAGATGTGGTGCGGACATGGCTCTGAGGGGGCTCACAAGTGGATGCTCTTCATGGTCTTGAGAAAGTCATCAGAGGTGAGAGGGGTCCAGCTGTGCAGGATCTGTTGGGGTGCTGCGTGGTTGGGTGCAGTGGTGTCGGGCTTGGTGGGGGGGTCTTGGGTGTTGAAGCTGTCATAGATAAGCCTGATCTTGTGGTGGAAGAAGGTGTTTGTCAGAGAGGTCTTGGGAGGGTAGGACGTCCATGGTCACACTGTTGGGCCTGGCAAACCTCTTGATGATGGCAAAGAGTTCTTTACTGTTGTGTGTGTTGGCATTTATTCTGACCTAGAGGGCCTTTTTCTTAGTGGCGTTGATGAAGAGGTGTTGTGTGGTGACCTCGGCTTTGAAGACTGTGTGGGTTCCCGGGAGTGTGAAAATAATATTTGAAAGAATACATTGTGACCAAATGCATCATATTCCAGAAGAAGAGGTGTTGCTCCTATTAAACATAATGTCACTCAATCAGTCCCTCCTTCCAACAATATAGTTGTGCAGCAAAGACATGTCTAGCAGCCAAATCAAAAGATCTTTTGCAAGAGATGCTCTGGCAACTATCAACTAGGATTCAGGATCAAGCAGAATGTAAAGGAGAGATGAACCTTTCCAGTGAGAAGCCATTCCAGTTCATACTAGTGCAGATATTTCTGATGGCTAACATTGCTGGCACGTTCTCTAGTGCATGTTGTTAATGTAACTAAGCCATACGATATATTTAGTGGAGAGAGCCCCAGAAGGATCCCAAATCAAATCTTCATGTAAATATTACAGAATGGACTTGATTCGCAAAAGTAAATATACATGTGCATTTTTACTCAGGTGCTTATTCACTCCGGCACCTAGGTGTTACTATCCCCTTCTTTTCTATTCAAGGTTTTCAAGTGCAGATTTTCACTTAGGTGTGCACTTTCATTCTCCACCCCTGTGAATGAGTGCGTGGAGCCTACCTACATAATATTTTGCACTGAAATGGAATGAAAAGTAACTTTATGATCATCTTTTATGTGCAGCCTATTTGGCAGAGACCTCAGCCACCTCGAATGGAAGGGAACAGGTGAATAATGTACACATGACCCGAACCACATACACCACTTCACTTAAAACTGCACACATCTCACTCCCAAGGCTCTGTTTCAGCCCTTAAGATTGCATGACCTTGAAGCCATAAGGAGCCACCATCAGCCTCAAGTGTTCAGACAACACCGAAGAATAAAAGGGACTGTACTCAGAAGGCGAAAACCCCTGAGTGGAACTTTTGGTTTAAACACTACACCCAACAACATAGTCTTAATCCTTTCACTCTGACTGAAGAACAGACGGAAGCCTTGTGCCAGGAGTGTAAGGATGGTTAATGCACTGGGGGAGGAGGAGTGCACCATAGGGCGATATTAAGACAAAATGGCAGCATGAGAACAAGTCTGTCCTGCCAACACTACAGCAGGAAGAGTTGTGAGCCATCTTTGGACTCGGCTTCAGCTGAGTCCCTGAAACCAGGCAAAAAGAAAAAGAACAGGGGGAAGGGTAGGAAAAACCTGAACTCTTAGCTCTGGTTCTCGGGTCTAAGAGGGACCCCAATAGGGCAAAGAAGCATTTTTTTATAATTTGCTGGAAATCACAGCAGATCGGTGATGCCGCGCTTGTTTTGGAAGTAGCCCCTGGGTGGGCTAGGTCCTGGGGGCATAGTTAAAAAAAAAGGAGGGGGGCGCACATGGCCCCCATCCAGAAGTTCTATAATCCCCAGGGACTACCACCTCCCCGTGACTATAGAAACAGTAATGGGGGAAAGGGAGGATAAAGGTCAGAAACTATCAGAAAGAGGCAGAATAAAGGTCAGAAGGGAGCAGAACGAGGTAGAATGAAGGTCAGAAACTAGCAGAAAGAGGAAAAATAGAGGTCAGAAACAAGTAGCAAGATGCAAAATAATGGTGAGAAACAAGCAGAATAAGGCAAAATAAAGGTCAGAAGGGAGCCAAAAGAGGCAAAATAAAGGTCAGGAGTGAGCAGAAAGAGGCAAAATAATGGGCAGCAGAATGAGCAGAAAGAGGCAAAATAGAGGTGAGAAACGAGCAGCAAGATGCAAAATACAGGTCATAAACGAGCCGACAGAATAAAGGTCAGGAGTGAGCAGAAAGGCAAAATAATGGGCAGATAGAGGCAACATAGAGGGCTGGCGCAAGCAGAGAAGAGGCAGGAAAAGGAGCAGAGGAGGCACAAAACCGAATGCAGCAGAGGGTAGCAGACTGCAGTCAAGCTGAACAAGAGGGCCCACTACTTATTTTACAGCCTACCTACTGACAGACCAACTCATACAATCATGCATCTACTCACTGACCCACTCATGCACCCACTCATAGACCCACTCAGAGACTCATGCACCAACTCACAGATCCATACAAGCACTCATTCATCCACTCACAGACCCACTGAGTGACTCACACACATATTCACAGACCTACTCAGAGACTTACATCCAATCACACACTCATGCACCCTCTCACAACACTACCCAGACACCTAAGAACCCACTCACTCCCAGCTCCACTCAGACACTAACAAACACTCAAAAACCCACACAGCGACTCTTGAACACTCTCAATGACCCACTCCGACACTCATCCAGCCACTCACAGATCTACTTAGACACTCATGTTCCCATTCACAGACCCACTCAGAGACTTATGCACCCAATCACAGATCCACTCAGAGACTCATGCACCCACTCCCAGACTCACTCAGACATGGACCCACTTACAGACTCCTTCTGAGACTCATACAACAACTCACAGACCCATTTAGACACTAAAACACCCACTCCACTCACTCACCCACTAAGAGACCCATACACCCACTCACCTACCTGTACAGCCACTCACACAGCCACTCTCAAAGGTTAGAGGTTACATTTAGGAAATACAATTTTAAAAACTGTTGAAATTAACTGAAAAAACCAAAGGTTACTGGGATGTTATAGGCAGGAAATAGAATTAAAAAAAACATAGAAATTCGGTGAAAAAAAACGAAGGTCACAGGGATGTTATAGTTAGGCTCAGATGTCACTCTTACGAAACCATTGCAATTCTAAAGTTAGAGTTACCTGAGCTAACTAGAACTTATGCCCCCACAATGCACTGCTTATGACCTCACATATTACATTACTCATGACATGGTAAGTGACATCACTGATGACATCTCAAATGACATCACTGATGACTGCTGATGACATCCTCTGCGGACCCACTTGCATACCCACTCACATCCCCATATAACCTCTCATATGCCCACTCACATACTCACACAACCACTCACAAACCCATTCACAAGCCCATGCATCTACTGACACATACACTCACTCACTCATACAGCCACTCACACAACCACTAACTCACCCATAAAGCCACACACAGACCCATACAAATACTCACACACCCACAAAACCACTCACATACCCACTCACAGACCATACAGCCACTCACACACTCACTGACATACCTATACAACCACTTACATACCCATTCACACACCCAACCAACCAACCACTCACCCATACAGCTACTCACTCACCCATACAGCTACTAACAGAGCTACTCACTAACCTATTCAGCCACTCACACAACCATTCACTCATATATAAATCCACTTACATACCATTCACATATCAATACAATCACTCATGTGCCCACTCACTCATCTATAGAGCCACTCACACAAATACTTACTGTGCAAAAGAGCCACTCACACACCCACTCACTTACCCAGCCACCCAGTCAAACAGCCACTCATTCACTCATACATCAACGTACATTACCAGTCACTCACCTATATAGACATTTACACAGCCACTGAGTCATGCACACTCATCTAACCATAGAACCACTTACTCAGCCACCACAGTCACCAATACAGCCACTCGAACACACTCACCCCACTCATATAGCCACTCACACAGTCACACCCTCACCCATACAGCTACTCACTCACCCATACAGCCAATCAGACTCCCACTCCCACACTGATACAGACAGTCACAGTGCCACTCAAGTGACATATATTTGAAATTAGCCAGCAGGTAGTAATAGATAGAGACTAGTTTCCATAGGAAAAATGTTTTGCCAACAGCTTTGGCTCCATTTGATCAATTTTCAAAATATTTTACTAATTAGTACGACGCTCAGTTCAACTGCTGTTTTGAAAGTTTTGGCGTGATTTGTGAAGTGGGGGCCGAGAAAAAAGGAGGTCCCCCAAAAATGTTCCCAATGCAATATCCTATAGAAATTTCGAACACTACTACAGCCCGAAGCCATGGACAGAATTAAACCAAGTTTGGCAGAAAGGAAGCTCTTTGTCCAGAAAGAGCCCTTTTTGTTATTTGGTGTAAATTTGTTCAGTAGTTTTTGAGAAATTAAAGGAGAAAGAAATTTGTATATCTAGGGACGAAGACACTCCGCAAATCCCCCCCGGGAATACGCCAAGTCTTGTGCCACTAGAAAGGCCCTGATTGTCTGACTTTAACCTGAAAGAAAAGGTGCAGCCGCCATTTGATGTAGCAGGAAACAGTCCCCAGGGCTGAAATGTAAGCTGCAATTTATATGAAGGCGTTAGGGGAAAAGGTTTCCTGACCCCATGTTTATGTTACGGGGGTGTCAAAAGTAGGTATGATGGGCAAGAAATTGAATGCAAATGTTTTTTGCAACATTTGAGATCCTTGGCCCCATCACGGGTCTCACTTAAATGTAAAAATATATATAAATACTCATACACATCACTAACAGACCCACACAGACACTCATACACCCAGTTACAGTCCCACACAGCCACTCATACACCCTCTCACAGACCCACAATGACACTCATTCTCCCAGTCCCAGACCCACGGAGACACTCACACACCTAGTCACAGTCCTACATAGACACTCACATACCCACCCACAGACCCACTCAGACACCCACACATGTAGTCATAGATCCTATGCAGACCCGCCAATCAACCACAAAGTTACACGGGGGCCGCACTGAGCATCGCAGAGGTTTCGAGGATCCTTGAAAAAAACAACCAAACTGGGCTTCTTCTCTAGAAACATGGAAATGGTTAAATAAATACTGACCATTTAGAAGTGGTATAATGAAAATGAGAGATTAACGGATGCCTGTGAATTGTTAACTAGAGCAGCATAAGTAAGAGCACATGGTGAAGGGTAGCCATTTTAGCTGCTTTTCTGCTGAGAGAGGAGGGGGCATATCAGCAAGGGGAGGCAATAGAATTATCACTGCTTTTGCGGCCGTTTTCGGCCGAAAAGCGGTGATAATTTTATCGCCTAATTAGCAAGCTCACGCTATCGCGTGAAAACTTGCGTTAGCGTAGGAATTCCTAACGCCCAGCTTTGCATCTCTAATGAGATGCAAAGTGGGCGTTCCTGACCTGACTTGACAGGAAAAATGTCGCTAAGCGACATTTCTCCTATCATCAAGCCCCACGCTATGAAGCATAGGGGCAAGAAAAGTAGCGATAACCCCTGTTATCGCTACTTTCCTTACGCCTGCTTCAGGACTGACTTAGCCATGATATCCTATGGAAGGTGGATATCATGGCTAAGTTTGAGAGTCCCTATCATCAAGCTAACGCCACATTGCGTGAGATTATCGCTGGGTTTCCAGCGATAATCTCACGTTAGGCAGGTAGCGTGAGGATTTTTATCGCTTTTGAGATAAGCGTTGCTAATAGCAATCTATCTCAGCGATAAAAATCCACGCTAGCCGGCGATAATTATCCTAGCGCTAAATGCGCTTAGCGATAATTATCGCCGGTTGTTGCTGATATGCCCCGAGGTGTTTTGCAGGAGCTCTGACTAGAAATTTGAAATGAAAACAGTTGTTATCAACCATATAAATAAAACTGAAAGAACAGCAAAGATGTTTTACAGGTTTGTTGATTAGGTTGTAGTATCTAGAAGTATATCTAGATAAAAAATAGTGAGTATATGTAAGCTGAAAGAAAATGTTAACTAGAAGGGAAAATAGAAGGGTGCTTAGATGAGAATATTAACTCAAAACATAGTGCATGCGTTTAACATTAGATATGGGTGCTTGCTTATAGTATTTAATTTAATAGTATGTAATTTGCACACTTCACAGAGTGAGTCAGGCACTTACAGACCCAGTTACACTCCCACAAAAGCACTTATGTACCCATCACTCATATAGCCAGGCAGTGACTGCAACACTCAGTCACACACCCATAACACTATTCACAAATCCATTTAATAATCTGTACATTCAGGTTTGGGTACTCGTTCACCCTTAGAGCCTGGGAGGACTCCCACAGAATGGAATCTGCACCACAGGAAGAGTTTTAAGAGGATTGCTTCAGAATTCTAGAGAAGGGAGAATCCTGATTGTAGTTGACCTTTTACAAACAGGGCCCCTAAGGGTAGTGGCTCTGAGAAGGAGGGAATGGAGCAGAGAAATGATTTGGCAAAGGCTCCAGAGGAGATATGGGATCCCCCACAGAGAGATAGTTCCCTATTGGGCTCAATACGGTAAGTCCCAATGAGGAGCTCATGGACACACCGGTTGAGAGGGACAAGAGGCTGCAGCTGGCCCAGTTGGCTGAAGAGGAGAGTAAAGCTGAGGCTGAGAGAGCCCTGGAGGAGAAAAAGGGTCTTGTTTGTTCATGAAGTGACTGTCAGGAGGGTAGACTTGAAGCCAAATAGCTGTTAGAGTCTAGCATAAATGGTGGGAGCAAAACTTCTGTGTCTAGTGAAGAAGAAATAATCCAAATGCCCAGAGACTTGGTGCAGACTGTAAGGAGGGGGTGATATAGACAGGTTGTTGCAGGCATATGAAGTACCTCTAGGAGTACAGAGGATCTCTGAGGTAGATTGGGGAGCTGGCATTTAAAGTCACATTTCTGGTGATGGAAGGAGCAAGAGGTTGAGCTATCCCATCATGAAGGAAGCCTTTGTCAATAAGTATGAATTCACCCTAGAGGAGTGAAGGTTGAACTATAGGGACAATCAGAAACTGTGTCACTAGTCCTGGGAGAATTTTGTTGTGTAATTTTGAAATGTTTGTAAAAAGTACTGTTGTTGTTTAAGAAGGTTTTTCTAAATGTTTTATACTTTTTCTTTTGTTTCAAAGAGAACTGGGAAGAAGGAATTGGCATCAGACTGTGAAAAACATGAAGGTTCAATGGGGAGCTAACAAAATAATAAAATATTTCTGCTGACAGTACTTACCACATCTATATGATTGGAAACAGTACTTGTTGCTTTATCCTTTTTTCCACAGTGTCTTTTGGAATGCTACATGTAATATACAGTTGTATGGAAGAAAGTACAGACTCATCTGTGTCTGTTCCCAATTTAGCTGCAACTTTTAGCTAGAACAGCATATAATTATGATTAGCAACTCTTGCTTGATGCTCCTTTTGCGAAAAGAAATCATTAATTTTCCAAGAAGTGGATTCTTTTGTTGCAGGTGAAGAACATAATATTTTCAAATCCGTGCTTAAAGTATCTGCAAACATTTAACAGATACATACAGAAAAGTTCTCCTGGTGTCTTGAATTTGATGTAAAGGTTCTCGCAAGGGTGCTGTACATGTAGATTATCCTGCTGCACCTAATTTATCCTGCATCATTTAGTTGTGACCCTTTCTGGAATTGTTTTTAAGTGATTCCACATGAAAGTAGTCCCATGTAAATACACTTTTGTAGTGCCCCTTGATAACGGCTTGCTGCAAGTATTGCAGTATAGATATTTATCTGTAACCTTTTGTTACCTTGATGGTATTGTAAGATGCTTTAAAACATCACTTTGTTTTGTGCTTCCTGAAGTACTTTTGCACAAAAGTGTATTTGTAAAAGTTAAATAATTTATGCTATGCTTTTTTGTTTATTGTTTGGTTTAAATTGTTTTGTAATGTGTTAAAATTTATTTGTAAAGTTATAAAAATGTATATTCATATTTTTAACTAATGGGTTACAAACATGCCCATGCCGGTACTCATACACAAACTTGTATACATATAGAGTAATTTGAACAGGTGCTGACACTCACACATGCACTTATACAGCCACTCAAAATCCCATATAGTCAGTCACACATCAATTTACACATGCTGCTTAGATAAACTCTTTCACCCAAATAGCAATTCATTCTCCCACTCACACTCTCATACAGTCACTAACACACCAAAATACATACTTATACAGCGACTCATACATCCAGTTATACATTGATACACCCACTCAAACACCCAAACACATACATCAATACAGCTACTCACATAATCAGTCATAGGCTGATAAAACCACATACAGAATGACACATCTATGCACATACCAATGCATCCACGAATACACTCAGGCACTCACTGATGCAGCCAGTGAGTGACCCTGATTCACACTGATACAACCTCACACACATCCAGAGACACACTAATACAGCCACTGATATACCCAGACACACACTGATACAACTACTGATGCACCTGGCCACACTCCGATATAGAAACTGACACACCCAGGCACATACCTATACAACCAATAACGCACCCATTTACATATCAATACAGCGACTTATACATTAAGCCAAACACTGATACAGCCTCTCAAACACCCATACACATACTGATACAGCCAGTGATACACCCAACCACACACTAATACAGACACTAACACACCCAGCCACACATTAATGCATCCAATAAGACACCAAGGCACACACTGATGCACACAGTGACACACCCACACATACATGATGCATAGACTGACACACCCAGGCATACAGCAATGCAGACACTAACACACACAGCCAAACACTAATGCATCCAATAACACACTTAGGCACAAACTGACACATGCACAGACACACCCAGGCATACAACAATGCAGACACTAACACACCCACCTATACACCAAAGCAGACTCTGAAACACCCAGCCAAACACTAATGTACCCAATAAAACCCCCAATCATATAATGATGCATACATTGACACATCCAGGCATACACCAATGCATACACTAACACAGCCTGGCATAGAGCAAAGCAGACATTGACATACTCAGGCATTCAGCAATGCAGGCACTGACACACCCAACCAAACTCTATTGCATCCAATAACACACCAAGGCACACATTGACACACATACTGACACACCCGGGCATACACCGATGCATAGACTGAGTCACCCAGGTATAAAGCATTGCAAACACTGACACACCTAACCAAACACTAATGCATTAAATACCACACTTAGGCACACACTGATGCATACATAGACACAACAAGGAATACATCAATGTAGACACTGTCTTGGGCCTATCCCGCTACAAAACAAATTTAAATGGAATGCCCCGACGAGAAGCCTACAATTTTCATCAGCCAACCTGGTAAGCAGGTCCAGGCTTAAAACAACAAGATTTGGAGGAAGAACTTTCAGCACCGAAGCAGCCCCACTCTGGATTGAGCTCCCGTCAACCCTAAGACAGACAGAAGATCTACTACATTTTAAAACTAGACTTAATACATGGCTCTTTCCAAATGAGTAAATCAGATAACTTAATGATACTCAGCAATTGATACTTGTCTAGGAATGTGTGTCAGTAGTGATAATCACGTAATACAGCGACAGGATACCCATGGGGTGAGAGTGTGCTTTATAAATAGACGTAACATAACATAACGTAACATAAAAAAACACTAATGCATCCAATACCATACTTAGCCACATACTGAAACATACACTGACACACCCAGGCATACACCAAAGCAGACACTGAAACACACAGCCAAGCACTAATACATCCAATAACACACCCGGGCATACACTGAATCATACACACACTCTACTAATCATACCGCTGGAAACACGCATACAAAAAACCGCAGCCCGGTCCTTCGCTGGTAACGCGCCCAAAATCTGGAACTCTATTCCCCCCACATCAGAACTATCCCCTCCTTTGCAAAATTCAAAAGACTGCTCAATGACCTTTTCCTCAATCGTTCCCTAGCGAACCGATAGGATCCGCCGAAGTACTTTAGCTGGCACATCGCAGCACCTTGACTCTGTGTCCTCAGGACCTCTAACTCCTCCACCTCCTGGACCCCTAACTCGAAAGAGGAGCTCTGCCCAAGCAATGGCACTTGTCTAAGACACTAGAGGACTTCAGTGCCTCAAGGTTACACAACCTGCTGGGACTCTCTTTCCATGTTCTATTCTAATACTGTATTCTGTGACTTTCGCAGTACGACTGGTGTAAAGCGCTCCGATACCCTCGGATCTGGACAGCGCTGTATAAAACTTCATAATACATAAATAAATAAATACATTGACATACCCAGGCATACATCGATGCATGCACTGACATACCCATACACACACCAGTGTAGACACTGACATACCCAGGCATACACCAAAGCACACACTGGCACACCCAGCCAAACAATAATGCATCCAATAACACACCCAGGCAAAAACTGATGCACACACTGACACACCCACTCTCACACCAATACAGACACCGGCACACTAAAAACACAAAGGTAGCACTTTGTTTGACTAGGTGTGATTCCAAAAAGAACCATTTATTTTTTTAAATGTTTTTTTAACAGTAATTTATGTTTTTTAACAAAAAGTGAACAGGGTAGTAAAAAGGTAAGGATGGGGAACTGTAAAGAAGCAACTGGCTTCAGTCTTCAAAAAACATGTGGTCAATGGAAGCCCAAAAAAAAAGTAACCGCGGCGTTTCTTCACTGTACCCAAGAATGCACCCATAGAAGACATTTTTACAACACCAAGCATGTGGCATTGTCATAGTCACTGTCATGCACTTCATGTTGCTGTCATGCACTTCATGTGTGTTTATCTATATCTTGTATCCTGTAAATCATCCAGACATTTAGCATATTCACAAGCAGTTAAAAGTCCATCTTGCTTGAACATGGTTATGTTATTACGTATTTTAAGTTAAACCTTGTCTTTTCTTTTCTTTGTTATATTTTCTTTTCTTTGTTTTATTACAAGGTGTTAGCTAGGTTTACTATGCATAATCGGGCAAGCAAGATGTTCCATGGAACGTCAAAGATGGAAATCAGGGCAGCCATCTTGGGGCGTGGCCGACACTAAAAAAGGCCATCACATCTCCAAGCTGGTGCTCGTTATTGGAGATATTCGTTTGGTGTCAGTGCAGCTCCGATTCCCTCCCATGTTTCCTTGATGTGGATCAGTGGCGGAGATTCTGGATTTCTCCTCTTTGAGTTCTTCTTAGAGATCCGGGACGCAGAGTGTCAGGTATGGGGCGTCTTAGCTTCAATTTGGATGTTGCAAATGATGTCTCGACGTTTCAAGTGTTGAGCAGCATTCAGTAACTGTTACTCAGAGTCTGGAGTTTAGATCGCACATTATTAAACAAGCATTTGCAATGCAATAGCTCTCGCATTCACGCAAGTTTGAGCTATTGGCATTGTAAATGACTATGCCTTTTATTTATGTTTTGGGTTTTAAAACATAAATAAAAGGCATTGTCATTTACAATACTAATAGCTTAAACTCTCACAAATACGAAACCTATTACATTTCAATAAAGGGCCTTCTCGACCGCTTGTTAGATTGTATATATCAGAGGAAGAGACCGGCCCGCGACGTCTTCAAAGTAGTGATAAATAGTGCAGTGAAGAAGATCTGTAAGTGTTGTAAATTACACAGACACAAAGTGTGAAGTGAGAGTTACATATGATCCGAACTATAAACACTAACAAAGCACTCTCTTCGCTCTGTGATTACACTGTTCTGACTCAGGAGGAAGAGTGGAAGGGGGGCTATTTCCTGCCCTCTCTGTGATATGAGTGTGCAGTGTAGCATTGCGTAATGTCATTGCTATCTTTGGCCTAATAAAAACACTCCAGCTGTAGTGGTGGTATTGGTGATGGTAGTGGTGGTGATAGTGGTGGTGGTGGTGGTATTGGTGGTGCTTGTGGTATTGGTATTGGTGGTGGTATTGGTGGTGGAGGTGGTAGTATTGGTATTGGTGGTGGTGGTATTGGTGGTGGTGGTACTGATGGTGATATTGGTGGTGGTGGTGGTATTGGTGGTGGTATTGGTGGTGGTATTGGTGGTTGTATTGGTGGTGGTATTAGTGTTGGTAATGGTTGTAGTGCTATTGGTGGTATTGTTCGTGGTGGTGGTATTGGTGGTGGTGGTATTGGTGGTGGCATTGTTGGTGGTGGTTTTGGTGATGTAGTGGTGGTGATAGTGGTGGTGGTGGTATTGGTGGTGCTTGTGGTATTGGTGGTGGTATTTGTATTGGTGGTGGATTGGTGGTGGAGGTGGTAGTATTGCTATTGGTGGTATTGGTGGTGTATTGGTGGTGGTATTGCTGGTAATGGTGGTATTGGTGGTGGCACTGGTGGTGGTGGTATTGGTGGAGGTGGTGGGGTACTGGTGGTGGTGGTATTGGTGGTGGAGTTATTTATAGGTGGCGGTGGTATTCATGGTGGTATTGGTGGTGGTGGTAGTATTGTTGGTGGTGGTATTGGTGTTGGTGGTACTGGTGGTGGTGGTATTGGTGTTGGTGGTATTGGTGGTGGTGGTATTGGTGGTGTTGGTGGTATTGATGGTGGTGGTGGTGATATTGGTTGTGGGGTAGAGGTATTGTATTGGTGGTGGTATTGATGGTGGTGGTGGTGGTATTGGTGGTGTTGTTGTTATTGTTAATAAAATAGGCTTTTGAAAACAGCCGGTGGCTAGTGCAGATGACATGTAACACTGTTGTCAGCTTCAGCCCATTAGCACACGATTATGTGCTACCAGGAATTCACATTACTTAATTCGCTAATCATTTCTAAATCCATTTTACTTGGGGGTGTTTGAAACAGACACAAGTTAATGCTGAGTTAAAGTGATTGAAAGCGGGCGTCGGTGTTACGGGGCGGCCGTGCTGCTTAACAAAACACATGTGGTTTCAGCTGAAGAAGCGCATGTCCGGCCTTCAGTAAGAGAAACTCAATAAAGTAAATATTGCTTACAGACTAAATAACAGGTCCCCTGTAACAACCGAAGTAAAGAGGCCAGTAGCCATGGGAGGTTACAAATGAAGACAAGGCTGTACTAAGGAGGGACTAACAAGCCTATTAACGAATCCGAAGGCAGCATTTACGAAAGACAATGACGCAAGCCAATTAAATATATTGAAGGAGAGTGGGCGCGGCTTCTCTCCCATACTCTACTACAGCAGACTTGCAGAGCGAGCAGCGAATGCGCTCTGCAGCTTGGCTTGACCTAAAACGGAGCAAAGAATATATTTGAGTAATTATCGAAATGGACACATGAGAGCACTATTGAACCACCGAAGACCATTAATGTTTACTTAAGAGACTAATTACATTGATAACCCGAACTATGAATAGACAGTGATTGCCAAGATTTAAAACCGAAGTATAAGTGTATCACTAAAAGAAAGAAGAGTAATTAATGATAATATTTGGAACATTTGTGTTTGGAATGTTTTAGAACACTATTGCAACTGCCTGCATAACAAAAACTATTGAAGGCTGAACTGAATTATAACCTGTGATTGCAAAGACTTAAAAAAATCAAAGTATAAGTGTATCAATAAATGAAAGAAGAGTAATTTTATCATTGTCTACACATAAGAAGATATTTCCCAATGTTACTAGCTAATGCAGTTTAATATTCTGTTTTTTTTGACAGGTAAGGACCGGTTCTTTTTAATGGATACTTAACTATCTATCAATAGCTTTGACATTAGGATTTAATTGCACGCTGTCTTGTTTCAGGACTCCCTCCCCACAGTACCCTCCCTAAACCCCTTACCCTCATCGAGCCACTCAGACATTCTGTATGCAAGTGCTGAATTGGTGCTGCTGGAATGTGGGCATATTGAGGGTACTGCTCTTGAGGAATCAGCCCGGGACATAACAACGCGCCTTTACAATATTATTCCTCCTGGGCAGTACTTTCAATATGTCGTAATTCTATGATTTGTGAAAAATATTATCAGCCATGCAAAAAGATATATTAGCAGCACAGCAGGAAACAGCAGCATTGGCTAATCAGGTGGCTCATCTGCAAAAGCAGATAACCCGAGGTACACAACAAACTATACCACTATCAGTTTCTCCATCAACAAGTAGTTCTCCCACCTCGGCAGTAGTGGTTACTATGCCAACCCCTGTCCCTCTAGCTGCACCAGAGCATTTTACAGGCGATCCGTCCAAGGCCCAGACATTTATTACACAGATACAATTACATTTTATGATGCTCCCCACTGCGTTTCCTGACGCACAATCTCGAATTGCGTTTTTAATTTCATACCTTAGTGGAGATGTAGCGATGTGGGCAGATCCTTTGGTAAATTCGGACAGTAGACTGTTATATAATTGGAGACAATTTAAAGACTTTTGAAAAGATTTTTGATGGGCACATCATCGCAGGCTCTGCAGATTGTGAGTTGTTAGAACTTGAACAAGTTAACAAAGACTTGGTTTATTATCTCACACACTTTAATAGGTTAATATCTGAAAACACATTGGCCTGAGGAAAAGCGGGCAGCAGTGTATTATCAAGGATTGAAAGATGAGCTTAAAGATCATTTAGTGCAAATTGATTCTCAACCAGAGACATGTGAAGACTTCAAGCTCTTACCTTACAATTAGATCATAGACTTACAAATTGTAAAAGTGTCCGTAAGAAGCCCTTTTACCCTTCCAAAAGAGAAATCTCTAGCAGTCCAAGTAGACACTAGTGAGCCAATGGAAATTAGTAGTATTCATGGACCACTTACACAAGAAGGAAAAGAACAATGGAGAAAAAGTAGTCAATGCCTGTATTGTGGCAAGAAAGGACATTTCGTATGGGAATGCCCAACCCAACCTAAGACCCTCCCTTCTAAAATACCACCAAATTCTACTTCGCAGCTCAAGCTCAAGAGGTAAGCAGGAGAACCTTTTGAGCAAACAGTGCTCAGTTAATTGCTAACATCCTACAGATCTCATCGCCACATTTAACTATTCATGCTACCATTGTTGTGGATGAGAAGACTCATGATGTAGGAGTCATGATAGATTCTGGGGCAACTGGCAATTTTATTGATGCTAAATATTGTTTTAGTTTAAAAATTGCCACCATAGGGAAACGTCTACCAGAGGAAGTATGAGTCGTAGATGGAACAATGTCAACCTCAGGACCTATTACCCATAACACTGTGCCAGTTAAGTTAACATTAAACCAAGAATCAGAAACACATCAGGAAATCATTAAGTTTGACATTATTGATGCTCCACAATTTGGTATTATTTCGGGAAATGCCCTGGTTAATGGAACATATCCTAGAATCGATTGGGCTCAAAAGAGTATTCATTTCGAATCACCATGGTGCACTCAAGTCTGTTTGATAAAAAACACACCTAAAACCTAGCAAAACACACAGCATATTAACACACATAATTCCACCTGCTCCGACTCACCTCATCGCAACTGCTGCATAACAAGACACTGTGCAAGCAGAACAATACGAATCCTTTTGTGATGTTTTTAACACCAAATTTGTTGAAACACTGCCTCCACAGAAAGTGTACGACTGTCAAATATACTTTATACCTGGAGCAAATATCCCATGAAGTCGAATATATTCATTAACTGAGAAAGTAAACCAACATTTGCTGGGGTACTTAGACCAATAATTAAAAAATTAGTTTATTAAACCATCCATCACTTTTGTTTTTTATACTAAAAAGCAATGGTGAATTACAAACGTGTATCGATTACCTTTGCTCTAACAGCATCCCCATCAAAAATCGATACCCTTTACCATTCATTCCTGTCTTACTAGATCAAGTGCAATCTGCAAAAATTTACACCAAACTAGATCTCAAGGGTGCTACCATCTCGTACGCATACGGGCTGGCGATGAGTGGAAAACTGCATTTTGCACAAAATATGGTTTATTTGAATATAACGTTATGCACTTTGGACTTTGCAACGCCCCTGCAGCGTTTCAATTTTTTGTTAATGATGTACTCCAAGAATATTTAGACAAGTTCCTCATTGTTTATATTGACGATATCTTAATATTTATAACCACCATGGAGGAACACATACGACATGTCAAGGCAATTTTGACAGCTTTACGGAACAATGGTCTATACTGTAAACTATCCAAATGTACCTTTCATACCACAGCAGTGGAATTTCTAGATTTCGTCCTTACACCTCATGGAATTACAATGGCTGAATGCAAAATCCAAGCCATCCGAGAGTGGCCTAGACCCCAGAATGTAAAAGATATCCAGAGATTTCTGGGTTTTTCGAATTTTCATAGACGATTTATAGATCATTTGTCAGCTAAAGTTATACCACTACCAATTCTGCTTCATAAAGGAGTTTCTTTTCAATGGACTCAAGATGCTGAAAGTGCATTCCCATTATTAATAACAGCATTTTCAACTGCACCCATATTGAGAAACCCTTTATTGTCGAAGCGGATGCTTCCAACACTGCTATTGGTGCCATTCTATCTCAAACAGACAGTACTACTAATCTTTTGCATCCAGTGGCCCCTTTCTGAAACCTTAATGCTGGCTGAACGTAATTATACCATTACTGAAGAAGAACTGTTGGCAATACGTCTGGCCTTTAAGGAATGGCGACATTATTTATTAGGTGCTCAACATTCAGTAGTGGCTTATACAGATCACAGAAATGTACAGTTCTTACATTGTGCTAAGGCTTTAACACCCAGGCAGTTACGCTGGACATTGTTTTTTGCAGAATCTGATTTTCACATAACAGTCTGTTCAGGTATCAATAAAAACAAAGCAGATGCACTCTTCCATGAGGATAACACCACAGCAGAGTCTATCGAACCTCCACTCATGGTTCCCCAATAACAATTAATGGGAACAATTACAGATTAACCATAGACTTTTTCCATCAAATCCAATAGGTCATGTCTATATCTGAAACATTACAATGGTGTAAACTGGATCAAAACCGCTTTGTGGCTCCTTTCTTGAAGGGAAGCAGAGTGGTTATGCCTCCACAGGGTGGTATCTCCTCCAAGTCCACCAAGGGCAACGTGTCTGGTATAGATACTGTCATCGGTATATCTGTCTTTGTGTTGGCTTTCTTGGTTCCCTCTGCCTGTAATTTGTCTAACATGGAGAATTACAAGAAGAGAAACTAACCAAGCACATGGAAGTGCTGACATTGAGCAAGCTTCACTCCCACAGCTCCTTCACAAGAGCTTGCTGCTCTCCAGCGCTCCGGCATCCTCCGAACTTTTCTTTACTCATTCCATGATGGATACACTGCTACAAAAGCTCCTGGGACCATGGATGTGATGTCACTACACTTGTGTATGAACAATCTGATACGGCATGAGCTGTAAAGAGTCTGTTACATTGAAATCTATTTATATATTTTAGTTTTCCTCTATGTGCAACAAGTAACCTAAGACTTATAAAACCAGATGGACATCCAGAAACTTGTCACATATACTTCTCAACAGACATGTTGTCAAATATCACCTCTCTGTGTATGACCCCCTGCCTTTATGCAGTCTAACCCAAATATCTCAGTGTCATCAATCATTGGAGAGACAAATAAATATATTTCATTGAGTGGACAGTACTAGCGTCAGACAACATTATTTTTCATTTTTCTTTTAAGTAAATCAAATAAGCAACATCTCTCAGCTTAAACCCATTCTTTATCTCTTATCAATATTGATCCTCTCAATTTATCTACGGACTGAAAGACTATGTTAATGGACAGGCTACATCTAAGAGGGAAATAAATGGAACAAAATCTAAACCAATATAAGTCAAGAAATAATCGCATGAGAAGAACTCACTTGGGTAAATATTTAAAGGGAACTGGTGTGTTGGTTCTCTACCGCAATGCTATTCCGCGCTGTGATTTCCAAAGTATCCAAGTTTTTATGTATTCTAAAGATAATTGCCTTCTTATCCGATCTATAATCAAATAAGATAATGTGACACAACTTATTTTATATTTTCCTAATCAGATAGGACCATGTAAAAATTATTTTAAAAATTGTTGTGGGCCACAGTAGTGAAGATCAAAGCTGGGTCTGAACTGGGGTGGTGAAGTGAGCTAAAGAACGATGATGGATTAAACCCAGATCTGTGCCTGGGGGTGAGTGTTTGAAAATTTTCAGCACTCCGTCTGTCATCTCTTTGTGTTTGCTCTGTTTTCCCTAAGTTGGCAGAGTATGCCCAGACGTGGGTCCCTTGCTCACTTTGCTACTGGATTCAAGCTAGCTTGGCTGAGGAGGGCTGTTAGCCCAAAACCGGTCCCAGGATGCTTGTTTCCGGTCCAGGGAAGACATGGCTTGGCAGTTCGGGCTGGACTGTTCCCATAAGGCACAGGGTCAAGACTGATTTGGATATAGCTGTGTCTGAACTGGGGTGGCGAAGTAAGCTAAAGAACGATGAAGGATTAAACCCAGATCTGTGACTGGGGGTGAGTGTCTGAAAAGTTTCAGCTCTCCTTCCATCATCTCCTTGTGTTTGCTATATTATTATGTTAAGCCTTGTCTTTTCTTTTTTTCTTATTTGCTTTGCTTTGTTTTATTATAAGGTGTTAGCTAGGTTTATTTTGCATAATCAGTCAAGCAAGACGCTCCATGGAATGTCAAAGAACATGATGGAATCACAGCAGCCATATTGGTGCGTGACTGACACTGTAAAAGGCCGTAATGTCTCCGAGTCGGTGCTCGTTATTGGAGATGTTCGTTTGGTGACAGTTCCGATTCCCTCCTGTGTTTCCTTGATGTGGAACAGTGGTGGAGACTCTGGAGTTCTCCTCTCTGAGGTCTTCTTAGAGATCCGAGACTCAGAGTGTCAGGTAGGGGACGTCTTATCTTCAATTTGGATGTTGCAAATGCCATCCCCAATTTTTGAGTGTTGGGCAGCATTCAGTAACTATTACTTAGAGTCTGGAGTTTAGATCGGACCTAATTAACACGCATTTGCACTGTAATAGGTCTCGCATTTGCAAGAGTTTGAGCTATTGGCATTGTAAATGACAATGCCTTTTATTTAGGCATTTTGAAAACCTGCAAGTGGTGCATAAACACGCACTTTGTACTTCTAGTAGTTGCTTATAAGAAGCAAGGCTGACGGTAACTGCGCTTCTTTTACTGCCAGACTTGCTTCTCGTAAGCAACGACTAAGTACAAAGTGTGTATTTACACACCACTTGCAGGTTTTCAAAACAGTCAATCAATAGAAGGCATTGTCATTTACAATGCAAACAGCTCAAACTCTTGCAAATGCAAGACCTATTGCATTGCAAATGCTTGTTTGACACTGTGGTTACAGCTGGTTAAAATGTATGGTCACAGTGGGATTGGTTTCTGCCAAAAAGGGCTTTGAACTAAACTTCTACTCTGTGAAAGCAAAGAATAGAAAAAGCATGTGCTCAGACTTAGTGAAATCTTTAAAGGTTGGTTCTTGATTTCTCACCAGTAACTGGGAAATCCATCAATTTACAAATAAACACACACTTCCTTTAATTACATCATCAGTGCTTTGCTAGCATCTGAAGTAGGTTCACTGGTAAAGTGTGGTGGAATAACAGTAAAAGTACCAGAATGCAGCCCTTGGACAGTGCTAGATTTCAGAGTCAGGTGTGGAATGGGCCACTGTGCCTGGCCAGAGCTTTGAAGTCAAGCTGTTGCATTTGTGAATAGCTCATCCAGCCCGATATGTCACTTGAAATTAAAACATTTTATTGCAGATGTTTTTATGTATTAAACAGAACTACAAATCCCAGTGTGCAACAAACAAATATCTGGGCTGGGTGCAGTGGTAGAAATGCATTACAAAAAAGCATTGGCATAGCCAATAGGTCTCGCTTTTGGGACCTTATAAGTATTTAGTTATTCAGCACAACATCCTTGGTGCAACAACATCAACCGTTGCATGGCTAAACACCTATAAGTTCCCAAAGGCGCGACCTATTGGCTATGCCAATGCTTGTTTACATTACTTGCAGCCATTTGCAACATAACTAAAAATCATTAGCAAAGCCAAAACATGTTACATAGTCAAGACCTAGTGGCTTTGCCAATGCTTGTTCTTTGTTCTGCTGGATGTGAAATGGGGGTGGGTCCCCACGCTCTGCTGGTTGTGGACAGTTACACCGGTAGTTGTAGGAATTGTAGGTGACCCTTGTCATTTTCATTTAGCCACTACTATTGGTCTTGTAGGTTGGTGCGCCACCAGTGGGCTTGAATTTCTTACTGAATTTCTTACAAGTGTCAAGTCGTTTCCCGCACAGAGACTAGGGTCTCACTGCTGGTAATTTTAAAATGAGACATTTGACCCAGGCACTGAGAGGATGAGAGACCGCGCATTATCACCAGCCCTGCAATGTCACTCCGCAGCCTTCTTCCCGCTTGTACATAATAGTGTGCTGACAGCAATTTACGATGCAGCAAACAATTGAACCTCATCTGGGGCTTCATTACCCCCCACTGCAGCCTCTGGATTGAGGGGGTGGAGGGGCGGTGTCACTGGGCAAACCCTCTGTAATGTGAAAGGCTTACATTGTTTATGGCTCCTTTGACTGAATGGAGATTTGGCTTCTAAAAAGCTCTAGTAGTGGAAGGAAAGCAGGGAGGTGGGGGGGGGGGGGGGGGGAGGTGAGGAGAAGGAGGTATGTCCAGAAAGATTGAGATAGTGTGTATGGATGACTGTAGAGCTGATTGGGAGTAAGGATGTAGAGAACATCAACGGATAGCGAGATGGATGCAGAGTTGGATGACTGGAGAGCAGGATGGAGGGATGGATAACATTAAGGATGGATAGTGGGTGTATAGAAGGGTGACCGGAGAGAAGAATGAATGGATGGCTTGAGGAGAAAATAAAGTGGCAGGATGAAAGAAAGAAGGAAGGTACAATGGATGGATGGCTGAATAGAAGCATGGACGGATGGGTGGATGGAAAAGGTACCAAAATGACCTCAAGAAGGAAGGAAACGAGTTATAAAAAGACAGAAAGGAGGAGGTTAAATTGAAGGACAAAAGGCCGAAAGAAGGATGGAGAAAAGGAAGGAGTGCAATTTCAGAATTCCCTTCCCTCAGTGGACACAATCTCCCGAATGAATGAGGGGTTCATTTACCACACCCACTCACTCAGAAGTATTCAGGGTACTTTATTTTCTGGCGCTCTCTTGATCACCAGTGCAGCAAAAGAACTGATTTCCCCCTTGAATATGCTGAGCCCTTTTTAGGAAGGTATCTACAGAATATGATCTTGGCAGGGACTGTACATAGGAAGCCATGGTGCAAATACATGCTAACCACAAGAAGATGGCGGGTATTAATCTTGATAACTGGTAGACCCAGAATCTTAGAACCGCAGGCACTAACAGAGGCCCAGCAAAATCAGTCCATAAAATACCAATAGAATAAAAACAGGGGAAATTGTGTGTTCATAAGTACCTCAAGCTTAACCAGTAATCAATAATGCTCCCTATTAGTCATGATGGGTAATACTCATATGTTCAGGCATTTCGAGAATCGACACGTTCTTCATTGACAATCCTACTGCTGACCTGAAAACCACAGCATGGAAAGAGGCAGAGTCCCCATGTTCTCTGACACACATACATACATGACAATAACAAGTATTGGAAATGCAATAGGTCTCGCCTTTGATTAAGTTAAAGCCATTTGCTTTGCTAATGGGATTCTATAGCAAAGCAAATAGCTTTTACTTAATGAAAGGCGAGACAGATTGCATTTTTAATGCTTGTTACTTACAGTTGTTGCTTACGAGAAGCAAGGCTGGCAGTAACTGCGCCTGTTTTACTGCCAGCCTTGCTTCTCGTAAGCAAGGATTATAAGAAGGCAGTGTGTTTTTATGCACCACTTGCAGGTTTTTTAAATACACAAATTAAAAGGCATTGTTATCTACAATGCCAATAGCTCAAACTCTTGCAAATCTGAGACCTATTGCATTACCAATGCTTATTCTCTCATCTTACCGTGGATAGATAACTGGTAGAAGTGTATCCTTTTTTCCGCTAACAATAGACTGTAATCACCAATTTGCAACAGTATGTGCATTTTGCCTTCGTAGGTGTACACACTTCTAAAAGCAGGGTATCCGAACATAAAAATGATTGTATCAGAGGAAGCACAAATTACACAATAAGAGGACGCGTTATTCTCACAACTTGCAATTGATCTTGCTACATTCAGGAACTATTTTGTTGGCCTTTGACCTACATGTAACTGCATATGACATGTAAGGCACTCGTACCGAATAACAAATACATGTGAGTTATGCTTATGTGTGGGAAATAAATGGCTCTGCTAGGAAAGCTCAGTTGGTAATGTAGTGACTTAAGATTTTTTGTGTGTATCCGGAGGGTCACTGATTTGAATCATGGTTGGCTGGCTGGGGAATAGTAATATGTATTTATTATAGTGCTATGAGGATCCAGCCCGCAACTGAAAGCGCTGTGAATATATAAGTCAGGATTTCAAATAGTATTACACAAAGACTACCAAAGTTTAGAAATGTATTGCACACAGCAGAAGACAAGCTGCATGCAGTATAAGACAGGCTGCCACCAAATGTGCAAAAGGATTCAGCATATAAGTGCTTACATAGTCTTCCAAAGTTGGATAAAAAAAATTCAACGAACATGGCAACGGCAGATAAGTGTGACAACAGGGGAGTGAGAGGATGATGGCTGAGGGGGATGAGAGGGAAGGAAGGGTCAAAGATGAGGGGGGGGGGGGGGGGTTACATAAAACTGTTGACAAAGAAAGCGAATAACAGGAGAATGGTAGCAGAGGAAGAGAATACCAGCGCAGCAAGTTGACAGAGATGTGATTGCCGGGGATGGTGATGGCTGAAGATGGTGATTGCAGAGGAGGGGGGGTCCTATTTAGAAGAGAGAATTATAGAATTAAATCCCAGAAATGAACCACGCCATTTTATATTGACTGGCTGCATGTGAAGCATCTTGAGAAGTGATAATACAAAATTCACCAACCTACCCTTTACTTACAAAAAATTAACAACTTTATGTGCGCTGTACATAAGAAAAATTAATAATAAAACGTAGCGAATCACCAATATACATTTCATAGGAAGCAGAAATATAAAAATAACCATCTGGATTTTAAAAATAGCTTATGAAAGGGATGTGCTGTCTAGTCTAAGAAACCCCGAGTTGGATAAAGCTAAAAGGATAGCGGTGGCTGCATACTGATCTGCGTTGCCACCGCCCTCTGTCTGATTCCAAACCATCAGCGGGAACGCCCACATATAGACTGGCGCATAGTGGGGCTATGCGGAGCACGCTATAACAAACACCAGATAACAAGGGTAAGATGGGAGGGTTCTCAAAATAAGTATGGACATGTGGTAGGGATGTTAATACTATAGCTGTGCTGGGAGAGCATATTTGCCCTGGGGCTGTGCTTCTAATATGGCAGGAGTCTGTGCAGGCAGAGTCCCCTCGTACGTGAAATAACTTGAATTGTTTGAATGACTGTTTGTAGTGTCCATCCCTGCAGCGCTGTGGCACCAGTTGGAGCGTCCACCTCCTCAATACAGGTCAGGTGTGGTGGGCAGCGGATCGCTTGTTTCATGCCAGAGGTAGGGCAAGCCTATAGGTATATTTTGTATATAACACGGCTGCTGTGTTCAGTAGGTCCAAGGTACCGTCACTTCCGGTGTAACCTTCCTGAAACGTGAGAGCTTTCTGGGATAAGGTGTGAGTACAGCCTCTGGTGGCGCGGCTTGCCAAAGTCTATTTTTAGGTCTCGCCTGACCCAGCGCATGCGCTGGTCTGGCGAGACTTTTTGAGAGGGCTCCAAAAAGTGCTACCAGGCCAGCCTAGAGCTACAGTGCATGTGCGCGGGCATGCGCGCCGCGCTTTACCGCGATTACCTTCGCGGCCGCACAGCTGCTTGTTTAGTAATCTGTTCGAAAGTCTGGCTCGCTGTTTATTCAGATCCCGCAATAGTTTCGCGAGCTATTCTGCTAATTGTCATGCTGCCTTTTGGCGAGGTTCGCGGTATGCAAATACCATGAACACACATGCATATAAACATTTGTTTTTACTGAATAACTGCTGGCATATTCATAGCGAGTAATTCCATGAGAATACTTCGCTCACACAGTGGTAGGCTGCGAGGTACTTCTTTGCGTGCGTGCGTGACGACGACTATCCCATCACCAGTAGTCTCGCTCACGGAAATGTTGGAGCAGGTTCTGACTGCGTCTTGTGCCCTGCGGTAGCCAAGCTCTTGATTTTTTTGGGTCTTTTTTTTAGCACCGATGTGGAGTCCAACCCTAATCACATCACTACCCTTGTCAGAAATTCTGAGAGGTAGACTACGTCATCAGTGATGGTATATCCACATTAGGGAGCCGGCTCAGCCTAACCCCATGGCCCACCATGATGGATTGGCCAACATTTTATAACCAGAGACATAGCAAAGTGATTTGGAAGTGGTCCCTCAGTCGGAAGGGGAGTGATGTATGACAGGCTCTGCCGAGTTTATAACGACTTGGCTACTTCCCTATTGCTTCTCCCCCACAGTCTGGAGACAAAGTTGGCATCAGGAGTTTTAGCACAGAGGAGGCTTCTGTGAGGAAGGTAGCGCACTGCACAACTGCTTGGCCAGAACACAACATCCACCCAAACATGATGCCTCCCTGGGTTCATGGTGTGAGCTGAAATGCAGACAGGCAGCAGCAGACTGCAGAGCTCGCATTCCTTCTCAATGAACGCATGGACGCACCCCTTGATTTCATCTCTGCAGCTCAATGAATGCACTCACCCCTAAAGGTATCTCACGCTTTACTGGTAGCTGCTCGTCTAAGGTGCCTGCTGACTTTGGTGTAGGATGTAGAGCACATTTAATGAAAGCATTGATCCCACTTTTTACGTTTTCTTCCCAGAGATGCGCTTGTTAAGCGCAGTAATGGAGGCAACTGTCCTGTTTAGAGGTATTCACAAGGCCTGCTTAAGTCCAGCAGCACCACTGAGCATGGCTAGTGCAGTGATTGCGCGTGCTGCCCCCTGGAGTAAATCTGAGGTCCAATGAGCTGCATCCAAGTGGTTCTTGCATGGCCAGGAGATCTTCTTTCCCTACATAGGGCCTCATTGTGGGGACCATGGGTGCATGGGATGCTTATCGTAGCTGATAAATTCTAACTTAGAGTTGTTCGAAATTTATTGGATGCGATATGTATTGTCCATGTTTAGTTTTGCTTGAAAATTGGAGACAACCCATTCTGTCACTCTTTCGATTCTGGTAGGTTTGACCTGCTGAAATGTAATAAAGGGCGCACTCCACTGCAGTAAACTTTTGCACATATTTCATGATAAACCAGTCCCAGATCCTCATGAATCTTGTTTGCCAGAATCGCCTGTAGAAGCAAAGGACAGCGTAAGCGAGAACCTTGGCTAAGGCTTAGCCCTGCAAGGAAAGAATGTCGGCACATTTAACAGGTACAAGCAAAATACAAATCCAGAAGAAGACCTGTTACTTACCCCAGTATGAGGGTGGGAAAGGTATCCCCAGAACCGATACCCTGGGTGGGATAATCCTCGCCTCCGAGTCCTTAATAGAATTGAAACTTTCCGTTACGTTAGCTAGGAAATTTTTCATTCTATGTCAGGACCGGAGGCGAGGATTATGCTCGTTTAAAGCTTGCTCACCACCAAATGTGCCATATCCAGCACTGGTTTGAAATAAAACCGTTTAAAGGTGGAGTCTGAAGACCAATCTGCTGCATTGAGAATGTCTTCTAGACGAGCTCCCAGGGTAAACGCTTTAGAAGCCATGGCCCCTCGTGTAGAGTGGGCCCCAAAAAGACGGAGGTCAATGCCTGCTTCCTGCATTACCCAACGAACCCAACGGGCTATCGTGGGGGAGGAGACTGCCCTGTGCGGTTTCCTCAGTGCGATAAGCAACTGACGTTCTCCGGGAGGACGGAACTCGTCCGACATTTCTTCGTAAGCCTTGAGGCAGGATACTACGCAAAGTTTCGGAGAGTCCGGAAAAGCCGGGTAGGAAATGGAGGTGGTACCGCATTTCGTTCGCCTTCGGATAGTGAAAGTAACCCCAAAGGGGGTAAAAATCCTTCCTGAGACATCCAATGCCCGCACATCCGACACTCGTCGACAAGATACGAGGCAAAGAAGCATAGCCAATTTGGCCGAAAGCTCCTTCCGAGATAAGTAACGGTTCGGTTGCCAAGACAAGAAAAGATTTAGGACCTGGTTCACGTCCCACAGCTGGGAATAACGAGGCTCCGGAGGCACTGAAAGACGGATGCCCCGGAGAAGGCGACAAACCCAAGGGTGCTCTCCCACCGGGGAGCCGTCCACTAAGGAGTGTCCGGCCGAAATGGCCGAGCGAAAAGTATTGATGGTTCTATAAGCCAACCCGTCTTCAGCTAAAGCGGCTAAGAAATTTACGATTGAGGTCACATCAGCCGCCACGGGATCGAGATTCCGTCGCACACACCAACGCACCCAACGTCTCCAAGTGGATCGGTAGCGTTTGACCGTACCATCGGTCCAAGCCCTTGACATGAGCTTCTCAGCTGTTCCCGAAAGGCCCGGGATCGCCCATCGTCCCCGGTAATCCGCCAGGCCATCAGGGCAAGGGAGCCCTTCGCTATGAGCGGGTGAGGAAGTCCGTCGGGATCGAGGAGAAGAGTCGGGAAGCGGGGTAGTAGGATTGGAAAATCCCAGGAAAGTTCCAGAAGAACTGGAAACCAAACCTGAGATCTCCAAATCGGGGAAATCAGCACAATGTCCGCCCCCTGGCGACGCACCTGCGCTGAAACTCTCGTTAGCATGGCAAACGGGGGGAAGGCATAACCCGTCTCCTGACTCCAATCCTGGAGAAAAGCGTCCGTGCTTGTCGCCAGAGGATCCGGACGCCAACTGAAGAAGCGGGGCAGTTGATGATCCAACCGGGATGCAAAAAGATCCACCGAAAACGGGCCCCAGAAGCTCTGGAGGTCCGCAAACACCCCCGGATGAAGTTTCCACAGACTCACGTCCTGAACATGCCGAGAGTGGAAATCTGCCACTTGGTTGCTGTGGCCCGGAAGGTATTCCGCTGTGACGGAAACATGATGGTCGAGGCAATACTGCCAAAAATTCGCCGCCAGGTCGGATAGCGCTCGAGAGCGGGTACCCCCCAGGTGGTTGATGTAACGTACCGCGGATACGTTGTCCATCCTGAGAAGGACGCAAGAACGGACTGAGTCCTTGGTCCAGCATTTGATCGCAAAGGACCCTGCCAACAGCTCTAGGCAATTGATGTGAAGCCGCTGCTCTTGCGGAGACCACACACCTCCGGTAGCATACTCGCCACATCGTGCGCCCCATCCGGACCTGCTGGCGTCGGATTCGATGACGATATCGGGCGCGTAACCAAAGATCGCCCGCCCATTCCAGGCTTCCATATTGGCAAGCCACCACTGCAATTCCTCCCTGGCCTCGGCCGAAAGGAGGACTTTCCGGGAGTACGAGAGGCCACTGCGAAGGTGCCTTGCCTTCAGGCGCTGTAAAGCCCTGTAGTGCAATGGGCCCGGAAAAATCGCTTGGATGGAGGCTGAGAGAAGACCGACTATGCGGGCCAGTTGGCGGAGAGAGAGGCGCGACTGAGCGAGGGACCTTCTGATTTCGTGACGAATTTTGGTCATTTTGCGAGAGGGCAAGCTGAGGGTGGCTGCCACCGAGTCGATTACGAATCCTAGGAACGTCACTTGTTGGGCCGGAAGCAGGACGAATTTCGCTTCGTTGATAATGAAGCCTAAACTCTGAAGAAGATTCACCGCCGACTGAAGGTGTTCCGATAAAACCCGAGGACATTGAGCCATAATCAAAATGTCGTCCAGATAGACGATCATGCGCAAGCCGGACGCCCTCAAACGTTCGATCGCGGGCCGAAGAACCTTGGTGAAACACCAAGGGGCGGAGGACAGACCGAACGGGAGGGTGGTGAACTCGTACACCGTGTCCCGCCACTGGAATTGCAAAAACCTCCTGTGAGGGGGAAAAATCGGAATCGCCAGGTAAGCGTCCTTGAGGTCCAGACGGGCCATCCAATCGCCGGGCCTGAGGAGATCGCGCAAAAGATGAATGCCCTCCATCTTGAAGTGGCGGTAAACCAGCCACTCGTTGAACTTTCCCTGGGCAAAACAACTGGAGTACCCAACTGATGCCATGCCCCTGTGACGATCTCTCCCCCCAAACTACCATTCATGTGATAATGTTTTGCAAATTTTACGTTGAGCCAAGAAAGATATATTTGATCCCCTTTCTGAAACATTTGGGCCTAAATCAGTGCCGGCCAGCTTTCATGGCCCTCCAACTGCTAGAAACAGAATTACTGGCAAAAAATATGGCAATGTTTTTAAAATTCTGTGCACGACATAGAGCCAACCTTTAGACGAAGATCTCTGTTTAAATAACACACTGACAGATGCTCTCTGCGAACCACTTAAACATACCCTACGATGAACTGGGATTAGCCCTCCTATGCATCTTAAAATTGCCACCGGGGGGTTTGTTTTTGCACTGTCATACATTGCCTAACTCTCCTAATCTATTTTTATCATTTTTAAACTAATGTTACATCATCCCTTTTAAATTTGCTCTTGTCATTTTGCACTTGTTCCAACTGCTTAGGCCAAACAAATTAATCCTGTAAAAATGAAACGTGTATAAATGCTAATGTATTTTTATGTGTAAATACTTTTATGGTATGTAATTTCCTTACCGAATAAAGTTTTTCAACAACAACACTTGCAACCCCTGCACAAATCGGCGTTTGATTGGGCATCACAGTTTACTTGGGCACTCGTAATCAGGCCCTTTGATGGCCAGGTGTTCTGACGGCACAGACCCGCATTTTGATGGTTTCATCATTGGGATGCAAGACACCCCCTTTTTTTTAATACTTCCTTTGACAGCACACATTGGTGGACCTAGTTATTTTCTGACAAAATCCATTTTCTTTTTGACTTCCAATGACTTTCATTTTGTTTTCATTGTTTTTGCCAATATCTTGTCTGGTGTATATTCTGCGCAGTGCTGCAGAAGGGTGAGGGCGAAAAAGAGTTTTGTGGAACACATTTGAGTTTTGACATTACTCATTTGGTTGGCTTTTTGTTTCATATGTAGCATGTGAAGAAGTGAGCCATGCACGTCTGACTGCTGAAGAGCAGCGGGCTTTGTCTTTTCCCAGTTCCACACTGGGCAAAAGTTTTGTTCTACTTCCTTTTCGGGAAGAAAAAGACTCCTTCACTGACTTGTCCTCGTTTTTATTTTTCGCTTGTGTGGGTAGCAACTTTTCTCTTATTTCAATATGTTCCCCAACATATAGCTGAAATATTTGAGCACTGACTGTTAATCCTGTTGAGAAGGACTACTGTCTGAACTATGACATTATTTAGTATTGGTGGCCCTGCCTTTTTCCCAAGAAAGAGCCACAAATTGGATTTGCACATACTCTCTCTCCGTCTGCTGGACATTCTTAAGGAAGTGTGCTATTGGCTTCTCAAATCTCACATTGGATCACTAAGAGAAATTATAGCAAGCATTGGCATAGCCAATAGGTCTCGCCTTTTGGAGCTTATAAGTGTTGGCCAGGGCCGGACTGGCTACCGGGCGTTTTGGCATGCTGCCGAGCTGGGGGCTGATTTCGTTGATGGGGACCTGCGTGTGCTGAACGAAATTCGTTTTGCTTTGTTTATTTCGAAGCACACTCAGGTCTCCATCAACGAAATTAGCCCCCATCTCAGTGACATCAGCCACCAGCTCGGCACCATGCCAAAACGCCCAGTAGCCAGTCCGGCCCTGGTGTTTACCCATGCAACAGTTAATGTTGTTGCACCAAGGATATTGCGCTGCATAACTAAATACTTATAAGGTCCCAGAAGCGAGACCTATTGGCTATGCCAATGCTTGTTTTCAATATTGTAAGCTTTCGGTAAGCAGCGCAGCACAGTTCCTGTGCAGCGCTGTTTTTTAAAAGCTTACAATATTGAAAAATTAGAGAAAAGAAAGGGGCGACTTGCCAAAGTCTATTTTTTCAATATTGGAAACCTTTGGTAAGCAGAGCAGCACGTTGCGTGTGCCGCGCTGCTTACTAAAAGCTTTCGATAATGAAAAAATCGACTTTAGCCAGCTGCGCCGAAGGAAAGAAAGGCGCGGCACGCCAATGTTTATTTTTAGGTCTCCCCTGAGCCAGCGCTTTAGCGCTGCTCTCGCGAGAGCTTTTGTAAAAGGGGGATCTGGAAGTGCAAACCAGTGCTTTCAGGCCACCAACTACAGTGCATGTGCGCCGGGCGCGCGCATCATTTGGCAGCCTGCGTGATCATTTCGCGGCCGCTTTGATGTTCTCAGTGAGCCGCGCGGCCACTGAGAACATCAAAGCGGCCGCGAAATGATTACTTTCACTTTGCGTGCGTTCTTTCGTTGTTCTGCCGTGGCTGCCTGGTGAGCACTTGTTAGACCTGTGGGTGATGAGCACGGGCAGGACCCGACCCCCTGCATACAGGCAAGAATGCTGCCGCGCACAGAAGCATGTCTCCTTGTGTAAGGAAACTGGTGCTTATGTAAAGCTCTCCAAATCCTTCGAGTCGAGTTCGCGCTATATAAAACTACAAAAAGATACAAATAATAATGATTCAAGTCATACAGCGACAGAAAGCCTCTCAGGTCCAATCCTTTGACTTCACGGCGCTTTTTGCATGGATTCTCCCCCCCTGGGGGCCTGTGATGTCCATGCACTTAGCAGAGTCAAAGTGCACTTGTCTAGATGTCAGATCCCGTTCCACCCCTCACTTCCTCCTCTCCGGGACAGCAGCAGATGTGCGCCGGGCAGCCAGACGGACCATATGGCGACACGTGCCCCCAGGGATGCAGGAGCCCTCCACCCATCTCAGCACTCTGAGGGGCGAGAGCGGGGCAGGAGGCAGCTCTCGGTGCCACTGGAAGATGGGCTGTGTTTTCTTCCTCCGGATGCGGGAGAGACAGATGTCATTAAAGATGTCTTCAGCGAGCATAGATCACGATGCAAGCTCCTGTCTGATTAGGTTACAAATCAACCCACGAGGAAAGCTCTTAATAACTCACATGCTGCATCCTTCGCTCTAGATTTTGAAATATCACACGCCTCTCCGAAAACGATGAGAACTTTTATGCTTTCGAAACAAAACTGCGCTTTTAAAATTATGAACCTTCCGATGAAGTCAGAATATTAAAACCGGAGAAGAATTAATGTCTAATGAAATGAAAACGGTGACAATTTCAGTATTTCACAAAATAACTCTGAAACTTTAAACCACAAAACTGAGAAAGATATATATGTATGTAAATACTTATATATAACAAGCATTGGCATAGCCAATAGGTCTCGCTTTTGGGACCTTATAAGTGTTTCGCCATGCAACATTTGCATAACTAAATACTTATAAGGTCCCAAAAGCGAGACCTATTGGCTATGCCAATGCTTGTTTCAATATTGTAAGCTCTTGGTAAGCAGTGCAGCAGGCCGCCAGTTCCGCGCTGCAAAGGTAAAGGTTGGGAAAGCCACATTCAAGTGCGGCCGCCATTAATAATAACAAAAATATATAAATGCGGGCGCCCCGCTGAAACCTACAGCATGGCCCCCGGTGGCAGGAGGCAATTAAAACAAGCATTGAAAGCGCGCGTCATCGCGATCGCTCTGAAAGCGAAAGTGATCACGATGACGCACAAGTTTTCAAAGTGCTGCTGAAGGCTAGTAGTTCGCGCGTGCACGGTCGCGTGAACGCAAGCGCTAGGCCAGCCAGCAGCACTTTGAAAACTCACTTACAAAATGTCTCTCTGAGCCAGCGGATGCGCTGGGCTCAGCGAAACCTAAAACACATTGACTCAGTGCGTGTGGGTGACATCACCAAATGAAGACCCGTACCTAGGAATGCAATGCAAGTTTTGCAAAGTTGTTGCGTTGTATATTTTAAAGCCCTACAATGGTATACGAGCCCGCTCGGTTTATATGAACCAAATCGGTGTGCCTTTGATGATTTGTGTCCGACATTTCAGATGGATCTGGGAAGGGCTGATGAGTGCTGATTGCCCCCCTTGAGTAGGAGAAATGTTCTGTTCTTCTACCCTGTAGATGGACCACCTATGCAGTATGTGGAACCTGTTTGGTGCCCCCTTTTGGTGATCTAGGTGGAAGTTGCCTAAATTGACCCTCCTAGAAACAGTGCTTCTACTTCAGGATAATGGGGATGCGATTCTGCCTAGTGCACAAAGCCAGGGCATTAATATGGATCCAGGACAACAACATGAGGCAGAAGAAGAGGGCATTCTGTAGGGCAAGGTGGATGGTTAGGGCACCTCCAGCAGGAGGGCACCAAATTGCCACTCCAACTAGTGAAAGGGACCCCAGTGGCTATAAGGGGGCAACAAAATCCAACTTTGCTCGGGGGCAAATAATCCTGAATGCCACACACACTACTGCCGGTGATTAAAGCGCGCTTAATGGCTGAAATAGGGTAGCAAAGTCTAACGTTGCCCAGAGGTGATCAAATATCCCTGAATATGTTCCTCTGATGCCACACACACATGCAAGTGATTAAGCTCCAAGAGGCAAGTTAATTGGCGAAAGCTGTTCTATACAGATACACAGTAACATAGCACAGCACTGGATTCGGCTAGGCCAATCCCTGACGTACTAGCAGCATGCATGGGAAGACGCCGTCTGCCTAAGAGACCGTGTGTAACAGTCAATAGAAAGCTACATTCCAGAGTCTGCGTGCATTCACTGCCAAGCTTACTTTGCTTAGCGTAAGCAGCCAGAAGAGATTCCAGTTGACAAATTTGTGACAAACGTTTAAGGGCAGGTAGTTTGTGAAACCTCTATATAGGAGAAATAAACATTATAAAGTGAGAGAAAAAAATGTAAATAAGCTGAACACAAACTCCCCACCACGAGTAACAGTTCACTTTCATGCCAGAGCCCAAGTTCCAGTTGCTTCAAGTTTAATTTGTAGTGAATTTAACAGTTCAGAGAAAGTACTGTAAAATGTAAATATCAGGAAAACCTACCCTCAAAACCGTCCTTGGAGACATGTTCACATTTGGGGGCAGATTTATGTTGCACTTGCGCCACTTTTGCGCCGCCGTTGCGTCACTTTTGTGATGCAGCAGCGGCGCAAATCCTGCGCCATGGTGCGGGTATTTACAACATGACGCATCTGGGAGATGCGTCACGTTGTAAAGCCCTGCGCCACATGTAGGCGTTCCAGGGCAGGTGGAGGCGTTCCGGCGCAGGAACGCATCCTAAAAGTGGCTGAGTGAAATCTACAAGATTTCACTCAGTCACTCTTGAGCCCATGCTGAGTCAAAACCCTGCGCTGGCTTGAAGCAGGCGTAAGGATTGACACAGCATTAACAAGATAGGGCACCCAGAGCATTGCTGGAGCTGCGTCGCGCTTGTGACGCAACTCCAGCAATGCGCCACTTTTACGGCACAGATGCGTCACGCATCTGTGCCGTTTTTGCCCCATGGTGCGCCGCATTATAAATGCGGCGCATCCATGGTGGCGCAGCTGTGGCGCATAATAACTGGCGCATCCCTGCTGATATGCAGGGATGCGCCAGTTATCATAAATCTGCCCCTTGGTGTCCGTGGGCACTGCGATCTGAGCCTCTAACTGCAGCTTCTCTCTACACATTTACAGCTGCTTTTACAGAACCCCAAAGAGCGTGCAATTAATCATGGCATCCGGGACACAAGAGTGTGGGACTCAAGCTGAAACATGTAAATGCGTTTTCTGCTTTACCAGGAGCTTAAGAAAAGCTTGCAATGTCCTTAGGACAAGAAGTGAATGTAAAGCTTTGTGGATGCCTTAGTGTTCAGTGGAGTAAACAGGAAGCAGGATGGGCAATTTAAATTCGACATCCCTTAACTGCCCAATCTTGCTTCACAGAGAGAACATGAGTGATTGGAGAGCAGTAGCCAGGTGAGGGGGCCTCTGCCGATTAGATCCTGTTGGTAAACAACCTTTACAACAAAACTTTGACAACGCGTGCAGTTACATCGCGGATTTTACAACAAACGCGATGTAACCACGCGATGCCATTACAACGCAAGTGTTTACATCGACTTGCGCTAGATGGCATGCTAACATTACAAATAGTGTAGTTTACTATCCCAACACCTTCCCTACTGTTAAGTGGACTGGAGTTGGAATCGTAAATTACGCTTTTCTAATGTTAGCACGCGATCTAGCGCAAGTCGATGTAAAGACTTGCGTCGTAATGGCATCGCGTGGTTACATCGCGTTCGTTGTAAAAACCGCGATGTAACTGCACGCGTTGTAAACACACACGTTGTAACGTCATACATCCGATCCTGTTACTTTGGTTTCACACAGTAAAAAGCCTTTGTGGCACTCGAGCTTTAGCTGTGAACATCGTGAGCTAAAGCGCGGGTGCTGCGATTGCTTAAAAACATTTTGTTCCATTTCTTTACTTTTTAAGCAATCAGGGCATTCGTGCTTTAGCTTATGATGTTTACAGCTAAAGTGCGAGTGCCACGATGGGAACAGTAAGCAAATAGAAAATCATGATTTGCTTGCATTCAAAGCCAGCCTGGGATCTGCCTTCGGGAAGACTGCAAAAGGATGCCAGGCACATGAAAGGAACTGGGAGAGTGATTGCTGCAATAAAATGTAAGCAGCTATGTCTGAGCAACCACAATGTAACGGGAGGTAGAAAACATCATAAAATAGTCCCTCACGAGCAGATCAACAGAAAAAAGTGTAATGATATTGTACTAAGTCCCTGCTCCTTGGAGGAAAAGGAAGGACAAAGAGGCAGGACTAGCCACTAGTAAGCAAGGAGTTTTAAAGGACATTGAAACAAACAAATGAGAAACAAGGAATGGCATTTGGCCCACAGAGATATATGTATACTAAACTATACAAGAGGACATATGCTTACGCTCGACCTAAAAAACGGAGCGAAGAATATATTTGTGTAATAATCAAAATGGACACATGAGAGTGCTATTGAGCCACATAAGGCCATTTATGTTTATTTAAGAGACTAATTGCATTGATAACTGGAACTATGATTAGACAGCGCGTCACCGGAAGTCACGCCATCTTGGTTAGCGCTCTAGTGGTCAAACGCACCCCTCACTACTTAAGGAGACGCGATGCAAACGCGTGCGTGCACGGTGGGCGTGCCAACGGCGCGTCAAAGGCAAGCCCGTCCGCGCACCCGTCGCGCTAAGCGCCAGCCACGCTGCATCTTTTTCCCCATCTCACCTACACTAGGGATGAACTCTTCACTATAGGCACTCAGAGGCATACAATTTGTGACAGCAGGGGACATACCCGGGGTAAGGATACTCTCACAGAAACTAGATCAAAACTTCTTAAGTGCAGTATGGTTAATGTAAGATCCCTTGTCAAACACCACTTGGAAATCTACTCACTGGTAGAAGATCAGAATGTGGATATTCTGTTTCTTACAGAAACATGGACACGACTGGACAGGGAAGTTGAACTAGTTCTTGCCTGCCCTCCAGGCTTCAAAATATTCCACAAACCAAGGGTAGCTGGGAGAGTTGGAGGGGTAGGAATTATTTACAAAGAAACTTGGAATTTGCCCCAATGGTTGTGGAGGAAGTACAGGGTTTTGAGCTACTTGGGTTCTCACATACAGAAAGCAGTGGCCACCTGTACTCTGGAATACTCTGTTATAGACCACCTAGAGGAGCAGCTCCTCATTATCAAGAACTGATCAACGTGATATATAATCTCTCACATACTCATGCCAAATTAATGATTCTTGGTGACTTTAATCTTTGGGAGAACGATAACATTGAGACTGCTCTTAAAGAACTGCGACAAGCTTGTGAGAACACTAACTTACAGCAGTTGGTGTCGCGCCCCACCCATCAGGGAGGTCATGCGTTGGACTTCATTTTTGCTAATGACCTAGACGTAGCTGTGGGGGAGATAGTCCGACCATGCTGGACAGATCATTTCCTGGTTCTTTTCTCACTAAGGCTAGCTACCACAAATATACAAATGCCTAACCCGGTCCATACTCGTATGGGAAGGGAGTGGTCTAAGCTATAAAAACTGAAAGAGCTTCCACGACTCATTAATGACAGTAGCTTTGATCTCAATAAAACGGTGAATGAGAACTATGCGAATTTCAGCTACCAGATTACCAACACATTAGATCAGGTGGCCCGTTGAAAAAAGTCAAAAGCAAAAAAAAGCCGTCTGCTCCCTGGTACAATGAGGAGTTGAGGCTGATGAAGACTGAATGTAAACAGGCAGAAAGGAAATGGAGAAGGAAATACGAAGAGTTAGACAAAGCTGCGCTGAAAAAACGGCTCCATATCTATAAAGAAATGGTGGGTAAGGCCAAAGCGAATTATCTTGACGAAACTATCTTGCATGCATCCAATAAGTCGAAAACCTTATTCAGCATAGTAAACAACATGTTTAATCCTGACTGTGCAAAGAATAAGATTCTGGCCTCACAAGAGCTGTGCGATGGTTTGGCAGTGTTTTTTGAAGAAAAGTTTAATAAAAATGTAACTGGCCTATATACCCCTAGCGAAGGAGAGAAGGATAGTAAAGCTGATACACTTGTACTACTCATTAGCAGTACTCTCTATGAAGAAACTGCAAGAGAAATTACGCCGACTCTGGAGATCTTTCAGGTCCCTTCACAAGAGGAGTTTAATATAATTGCAGCCGATATCTCCTCAGGCTCTCCCTTGCACCCACTCCCACATAAGTTGTGGAAAGTGTTCGGAACGGAGCTCTTCCCGTATCTATACCAAATATGCTGCCAGTCTCTAACTAACGGCACAGTCCCAAAATGCTGGAAAAAGGCAGTTGTGTCCCCTCTTTTAGAAAAAGCTACATTGGACCCTTTGTGTCCATCTTACTATAGACCTATCTCCCTGTTAACCTATCCGATAAAGATCCTGGAAAGAGTAGTGAGTAAGGCCATCTCGAAATTTGCGGAAGAAACCAATCTTCTAGATGAAGTTCAATTTGGGTTCCGCCCGGGACATGGTACCGAAACTGCTCTGGTGACAGTCCTTGATGACCTTCGAATGCGGGCCAACAATAGCCAAACCGCCGTTTTAGTGCTTTTAGATATGTCGGCCGCATTCGACATGGGCAATCATAAGACCCTGATTAAAAGACTCAAGAAGAATGGTATTAGAGACAAGGTATTGGACTGGCTGCAGTCCTATCTCTTAGACAGGCAGCAGGCAGTTACTTTGACGCCATTTCTTTCTCAGAATAGCCCTGTAAAACATGGGATTCCATAGGGTTTGGCTATTAGCCCAATCCTTTTTAACTTCTATTTGCGCCCACTTATCTCCCTTAAAAAAATCCTTTGGCATTGAAGTTATAAATTACGCTGACGATACCCAACTTATCTTTTCTTTTGAGGGCAAAAAAGCAATGACCCTGGAAAAATTCCATAGCTGTATGCGGGAAACAGCAGGCTGGCTTAGAGTTAATTCTCTGCAATTTAATGGCGATAAGATGGAAATACTTTACTGTGCCGCAAGTAAAACCTCTTGCCCTCTACCTTTGGATTTTCTGCCAGCCTCTGTAAATAATCCCCCGCTGCCTGTTAAGACAGCTCGCAACTTGGGAGTACTACTAGATAGTAACCTACAACTGGACTCCCAAGTGAATAAAACAGTGAGCACCTGTCTATCTCTGCTCCGAGCTCTTTGAAAAATTCTCCCTTTTTTTACCAGCCTCAGCCAGACCCCAATTAGTATAGCGTATTATTATGAGCAGACTAGACAACTGCAATGCGCTATTACTGGGAGCTCCTGGCTCCCTGTTAAAAAAGCCGCAAAGGATTCAAGTAATCGCAGCTAAGCCTGCATTAAATAGATAACGCAGAGCTTCTGCTTCGGTCGCCCTAAAGGATCTCCACTGGTTACCTATGGCACAGAGAGTCCAGTTTAAGGCACTCTGTATTGCTTATAGGGCAGCTCATAAAAAGGGGCCTAAGCCTTTACAGAGGAAATTCCTCTGGTATTCCCCAGCAAGAAACCTTCGTTCTTCCTCAGCTAATTTGCTATGCATCCCACATTTTAACAAGGCTCGATCGTTCAGTCTTGTAGCGTCCAGACTCTGGAACTCATTGCCTATCGAGATCAAACAAATTAATACCTTGCTGAGGTTTAGGAAGGAACTGAAAACCAGACTCTTTCCGAGCAACTAATTCTTTAGTCCCTCTGACCAGACTTTCAGTTACTCACAGTGTCCCTTAATGGGAATAACAGCGCCAGGATACCCGTTGGGTGGCAGTCGCGCAATAGAAATTTTTCTTACAATTACAATTACAATTACAGTGACTGCCAAGTTGTAAAACGGAAGTATAAGTGTATCACTAAAAGAAAGAAGATTAATTAGGATACTATTTGAAATGTTTGTGTTTGGAATGTTTTAGAACACTATTGCATCTGCCTGCAAAACCAAACTATTGAAGGATGAACTGAATTATAACCTGTGATTGCCAAGACTTAAAAAATCAAAGTATAAGTGTATCAATAAATGAAAGAAGAGTAATTTCATCATTGTCTACCCATAAGTGGAGACTCCCCAATGTTACTAGCTAATGCAGTTTAATATATATATATTTTTTTTAAGAGAGAAGGACAGGTTCTTATCAACAGATACTAAACCTGTGTAGTAATAACTTTGGCATTAGGATTTAATTGCACGCTGTCTTGTTTCAGGACTCCCTCCCTGAAGTACCTTCCCTAAAACCCTTCCCCTCATCTGGCCACTCCGACATTCTGTTTGCAAGTTCAGAATCGGTGCTGACAGTAGGTGGGCATATTTAGGGTACTGCTCCCGAGGAATCAGCCCGTGACAGGCATTTTGCACAGTCAATAACCATGGCACTACATTCTTCACAGGCAGCTGGTATTGTAATGACTCCAGCTGATGATGGTTCTCCCAAGGCTGCTGAAGAGGTGGACTGTCCAGCTACACCTGGTTTCTACCGCATCATGTAGTTGTACACCCTTTCATGAATTCTTTAAAGGTGCTTCCACATGGAACTTTCCCCAGGTGAATATTTCTTTGCAGTGCCTTTGGATAACTGCTTGCCACAAATATTGCACTGCATACAGTTTGTTGTTGCCTTCTTTTCCCCAGAAGGTGTAGTAAAGTACTTCCAGACATCACTTTCTTTTCTTTGAGGTGGTGTATCTTCCTTCTCATCCTCATCAGGTTGTAGATGTTCATCCTTGACAGAAGATGTAGCTTTAGCCATTCTGTAAGTGCAGAGCACCACTGGTTCTTAATCCTCCTTCCAGAGACTTTACTGGAGAACAATCTGTTTTTAACCCATTAACCGCGGCGTAAAAGTGTAAAATTCCATGTACATGGGTGGGGTCCTCACATTTTCAATCAAAAGGCAAAGATTTGTGTGGTTTTGAGTGAATCCGGTACGTGGATACGCGGAATCATGAACCTCGGAAAATGGGTCTATTTATTGAAAAACAGATAGAACGTGGTTTATATCTACTTGTACATATGATCACACTGATGTCATTAATGAAAAGAAGAGGTGTACATATTAGAAATCATTTTTAAAGTTTTCTGTGAATCTGCGAATTGGGAGTAGCAGGTTCATTTTGATCACATGATTGGGACTAAAATCATAGAGTAGTTGTCCCATCTATGTTCATGGACCTGCGAAGGTACTGCGGTACCAAAAAAAGAATAATTAAAAAATGTGTATTTCACATTAAGTACATGAGTGATTTTTATGTTTTAAAAAATATATAAATTATATTTATTAAAAACAGAATGTCTGCAGCTCAAAAAATTAATAAAAATAAATTGTAGTACACGTAGTATTAAAAATAAACCCTACAAATTAAGTAAAGAAACGAAACATTAGAGGGACATAATACTTTAGAAATGGAATTTGAAATACCTTAGAAAGTTGCTGAAAAAAGCAAAAGTTACAGAGACGTTATAGTTAGGAAATAGAATTTGAAAAACCTCAGAAATTGACTAAAAAAAACAAAGGTTACAGGGATGTTATAGGTAGGCTCAGATTACACACACACAAAACCATGGAAATTCAGCAGTTATAGTTACCTGAGCTAAATATAACGTACGTCCCCACAATGTATTGCTTATGGCCTCACATTTAAATCACTTACGACATGGTTAGTGACATCTCAAATGACATTACTGATGGCATCACAGATGACATCATCCACTTAGTGTGTGTTTTGTAAACATTTCTGAGACTTAAAGATAGATACTAAGCTACTACATACGTTCAATTAGTATTCTTTCTGTACAACTAATGGTTGATACTATTTCTAAGACGTGATCTGAGTGGTATCTGTATCAGTGTGCAAGTGGCTGTATGGATCTGCCAGTGGGTATGTGAGTGGTTGTATAGGTCTGTGAATGGGTGTGAGTGGTTTTATGGATGTTAGTGGGTGTATAGTTGTGTGAGTAGTTGCATGGGTATCTGAGTGGTTGTGTGAGTGGCTGTCTGGGTAGCTGTGTGGGTTTGTGAGTGGGTAGATGAGTTGTTGTATAGGTGTGTGAGTGGGTGTGTGAGTAGTTGTATGGGTCTGTGAGTGGGTGTGTGATTGGTTGTGTGGGTTTGTAAGTCGGTGTGTGTGTTGTTGTATAGTTCTGTGATTAGGTATGTGAGTGGATGTATAGGTGGGTGAGGAGGTGTTTGGGTGGTTGTATGGGTGTTTGAGTGGTTGTATGGGTGTGTGAGTGGGTGTGTGAGTGGGTGTGGGAGGGGTTGTGTGGGTATGTAAGTGGGAACATCAGTGGTTATATAGGTCTGTGAATACGTGTGAGAGTGGTTTTATGGATATCTGAGTAGGTATGTGGGTGGTTCTATGGGTCTATGAGTTACTGTGTGGGTGTGTAAGTAGTTTCCTGCATGTGAATGCGTGTGTAAGTGATTGTGTGCGTCTGTGAGTGGGTGCATGAGTGGTAGTATTGGTATGTGAGTGGTTGTATGGGTGAATAAGTAGATGTTTGAGTGGTTGAATGGGTGGGTGAGTGGGTGTGTGAGTAGTTGTACAAGTGTGTGAGTGGTTGCATGAGTGGTTGCATTGATCTATAAGTTGGTGTGGGAGTGATTTTATGGGTGTGTGAGTGGTTTTATGGGTCTGTGAGTAGATGTGCGGGTGCTTGTATGGGTGAGGGAGTGGGGGTTTGAGCAGTTGTATAGGTGTGTGAGTGGTTGTGTGAGTGATTGTATGTGTGTTTGAGTGGTTGTATAGATTTGTGAGTGGATGTGAGTGGTTTTGTGAGTGTTGGAGTAGTTCTGTGGGTGATGTTATCAGTGATGTCATTTGAGATGTCATCAGTGATGTCACTGACCATGTCATGAGTGATGTAATATGTGGGGTCATAAGCAGTGCATTGCAGGGGCGCAAGTTATAGTTAACTTAAGTAACTATAACTGTTGAATATCTATGATTTTGTGTGCGTGAAATCTGAGCCTAACTATAATGTCCCTGCAATCTTTGTTTTTTAGTGAATATATATGTTTCTACATATATATAAATATATATATGTATATATACACACACACACACACACACACACACACACACACATATGAAGCGACTTCTGCCGCAGTGAACCCAGCCAAGGGGGGTGCTGGTATAGTGGCTCAGCTGCCTGAGAAACACCACAAAGTCTGGTCACATGTTTCAGTTCCAGAAACCAGCATGCCAAAGTCTTCTACCAAGTACTTTTATTCCTTTTTGCCACCATAACTTGTTTCAGCCTTGTTTCCATAAGGAGTCTGCCATTGTGTGTAATTAATTTAAAGGGCTCACGTGTCAATGTCACAATAAATATAGACAAAATACTTAGATTGTGCGTTAGATTCTCCATATCATAATTATTCATACTTAAACAAATCGAGAAAGTTCAAAAAATATTTTGCTAACAGAACATGTACATTAAATTGTGTAGTGTTTACTGAAATGAATAAACATAAAATAATTACTCTGTGCTCAAGTTAAACACTTTTTGTACATTAAAGTGATTCAACATAAATTGTACACGCAAAGCCAAAACATTCAACATGAATTATACCCTTGGAGCATCGCTACTAAATTAATACTCACTCTTATTATCTGTGCAAGTTCAATTTTCTTGCCCAAGTGGGTACATGCTCAATCAACACTACAAAATTCATTTTATACACAGATTTCGAAAAGAAAAAGAATACAAAATAAATGAATGCTGCCGCTGTATCTGCACATAACCAACAATCTTGCTCAAGTTGGCCACAACAACAATAATTCATTTTATAATCAATCATATAAATGAACAAATACTCCCACTGCGTGTGC
This sequence comes from Triturus cristatus, assembly GCF_964204655.1. Lineage (NCBI taxonomy): Eukaryota > Metazoa > Chordata > Amphibia > Caudata > Salamandridae > Triturus > Triturus cristatus. The sequence goes on along the minus strand of NC_140593.1, from coordinate 62,967,302 downwards.
GCACAATCAACAATCTAGCCCAAGTGGGCGTGTTTTGATCACTCTTCATTAATTCATTCCATACGTTAGCTTTTTAGGCTAGGACTCCCTTACATTTACAAGGAGATGGACTAGATATGATTCACTGAAACATATGCCTGGTTTAGACCATATCACAAACATGTATAACGTTCTTCCTCCATGTTGAGCCCAATGGGAGAGTTTAGTGATGTAAGTCGACTCAAGTGCTATCAAATCGCTTTCTCTTTTGCCCCTCATAGTTCTCAGTGCAGCATCAATGACAAAATATTTCAATCCAATATCTTTGTTGTTGTGTGTTTCTGCAAAGTGTCGTGCAACTGGGTAGGTTTTGTCCTTGTGTTTTGTTGCCCTGATATATTGGAGTATTCGTTTGTGCACTTGATATTTAGTGCTGCCTCAATATTGTAGTCCTCGTGGGCATTCTAGCACATAGACTGTGTATTCCGTTCTGCATATATACACTCCTCTGATCTTTTGTGGAATATGGTCTAAAGGTGTCATATAGTAAGTTTTCTTTGTCCCATATTCACATACTTTACACCTGCTACACTTGCGGAACCAATGACTCCCTCAAGCCAATTTCTTTTTGTCATGTCTGTTAAATTACTTCTGATCAGATCATCTTGCATGGATCTTGCTCTTCTAAATGTGCACCCTACTTTGTTTGGTAATGAAGAGCCTATAATAGGGCCATTTTTCACTAGATGCCAGTATTTGTTAAGTATTTTCCAAACGGTCCCCTGCTCTGTGCTATAAGTTATAGTGAATCTAAATTGCATTTGATTTTGTTGATTTTTAGGCGTCCCTGATTTCAACAATACCACTTCCCTTTTCACTTTCTTATTTTTCTCTATCAACTTATAAATTATGTTTTCTGCATGTCATTTATTTTAACCTTAATTCTAATTATTTTAATGGCTGTCTTAAATTCATTTTTGTCCCTGCAATTCCTCCGCACCCTCAAAGCTTCACCATCAGGTATACTGATGATCAAGCTTTGAGGTTGAAAACTGTATTTCCTGGTGTAGGCTTCCAGAATATTTTTGTCTCTAACTTATTATCTCTGACAGATCATCAGGTCTAGGAAGACCACTTTTTTCCTCCTAATGGAACTCGTGAACTGCAAATTCAAGGGAATGGGAATGGTACAGTGGCGAGTTATAGTTAATGTAGCGTGGCGAGTGAGGTAAGAAGACTGTGTTTAGAGGTGCATAAGTTATTTGAATTTTAATGTAGTGCATAAGTATAAATGGGAGTTATAAGCATGACATATTAATTTGAAAGTGGTGCATAAATTATTATTGAAAAATATAACTTTAGAATTTCTAATGTTTTTGTAGTTTAAGTTGGGTTTGTATAGCAATCAATCAGGGATTTTATAAGGTGCGGCAAATCCCCCATGAGGGTCTGGAGGTGCTGGAGTGCTAACTGCTTTGTGGTAATCTTGTTCTTTCAAACAGCCAGGTATTGAGTCCTTTCATGCAATGCCAGAGCGATGAGGTGTTCAGAAGTGCAGGGGAAGGTGCTTCCAGGCTTTGGCTGCCAGGTGTGAGAAGCATTCTCCGCTGTTGCATCGGCGGATCCCAGAGAATGTCTGCGAGGAAGAGGGAGGCGGATACTGGTTACAAACTGTTAAAAACCAAGAAAAACAATCCTATAATTTCCTCTGTGTGCTGTCAAAATAAATCCCTCCAACCAACCAATCTGAGGCGTATACACTTACCTACACCTTGGATTCAAACGCGTATCCATATCAACACGTGCAGAGCGCTGCCGGTAAGCTGTTAACCCCTTCCCCGCTCATGACGGAGCCACTCCGTCATGAGCCACGGTTGCGCTGTGCTCATGACGGAACGGTTCCGTCATGTCACGGCTGTTGGCGGTCGCTCCGCCTATGCGGCGCTGTTTCCCCGCCTGTGCGGGGGGACAACGCAAATGGGCGGAGTCATGACGGAACCGTTCCGTCATGAGCACAGCTCAACCGTGGCTCATGACGGAGCGGCTCCGTCATGAGCACAGCGCCACCGCGCTGCCCCCCCGCACCCCCCAGCGCTGCGGCGGAATTCCCGCCGCAGCGAAAGGGTTAAAGGTGAAGGACTGGGCTATTCTAAGGCCCAGCGGTGCCAGGGGACAACACCTGAAACCTTCGTGGGTTACCTGTTCCGGCGTACAAAACACAGAGACACGGGACACTTCCTGCGGCGTCAAAGATCAGCCTTTATTTACTGCAGGGATACAGAAATCGCAAGAAGTACACAACGTGTAGGTTCTGAGAGACTGCTTCCAATTGCGAAAGTGGATCGCTCCTTTTATACACATTTTGGTCATTGCACAACATGACGAACAAAAGGTTACAACTCCGTTCCCACAGTAAACTTCAAAAGGGTCGCATTCATGTTTCAGAAGCCCGGAACATAATTACAGCAACATTGCCGGTTCCCAACTGTAAAAGCACATCATCCCCACATTAAGCACATTCCATTCTGACTGTAAACGAATTAGGAGAAGGGACAGAAACAGATGTAAAGGAAAAACAAGGATGCACAACAGATTGGAAAAGAGTGTAGAGAGTAATAACAGAAACTTGATTGCAGGATCAAAGACCTCGTGCCTAATGCATGCATGACTGAAACAATAGACTGGCACGGCAAGATGAGCCTTGAGCGGGGCCATCTGCCTTTGCCGTGTCATTTCCCTTATCATAAAAGACACCCTCAAAGAAGCACGTGTCCTTCGTGAAAGCTTGGGAATCCCAGGGTCACAGAGCGGACAAGGTCCGTTCGCTGGCTACTTGAGGGCAAGAAACAAAAATGGATGCCGCATCTAAAATGGAACCCGAGGGTTCGGATGGACATACCTAGGAATGAGACGATCCGTACATAGTAGCGTAGCGAAAACGCGTACACCCACTAAACTCGTCATTTGCGGTTCGTAGATACCAAACTCGTCCATATTCGAACACACCCAAAAAGGGTCATTACGATTCCCACGGAACCTCAGACGCTCCTTTTGCCCTCATGTAGGCAAGCACTAGTCGAGATCAGAATCTATTTCGATATTCATCAAATCGTTCAGCTGTTGCTGGAACATCATTCTATCCATCAATGTCTCCTTGGTAACAGATGGCCGTCTTAGACACGTTGTAGCACAGAGGCCACATAAGACAGGGCCACACTGCACACAAAGACAACACGTGAACAGAAACGTCACAACAACCCCTACGATCATCAGAATCTTCCAACCCCAAGTTGATATCAGACCCCAAAACCATCCTAGAAGTGTCCAACCACCTTCGTCCACGTGTATGGACTCGGAGATCTTATGCAACTTCGAGATGGCTTGGTAAACAGTTGGAGCGTTGTCAGGGATGAAAATGCAACAGCTCGAATGGATAACTTTGCACACACCACCTCTATCTGCAAGAACAACGTCTAGAACCATACGGTTCTGCAACGTCATAAGTCTATCCGCCTGAAGTTCTGCTGTTAAATTACCAAGAGCACTGGCAGTTATGTTAGCAGTCGACTCTACCACACGGGTCAACTGTCTTAGGTTCCTACTATTAACCATAGGTCCCCAAAACGGCAAGAAACCCTTAAAGAAGTCTCCTGCTTCTTGACCGGCAGTATCCTCTTCACTAATAACGCCTCTCACAATTCTAGTTTTGTGATAGTCTGAGGCAACTGTAAAAGTCGGTGGCAAAAGATTCGCAATATAACAGGTACCCGAGAAGTCACGGGGCAACCATGTATATGCACGTTCATAACATACAAAATAGGTACCCTTGGCAGTCAGAAAAACAGGGGAAGAGAGCATCGGTAGAACATACGTATCAGTACAAGCACTGTTCCCAAGTTGTGCCCTCGGATTTCGACCAAGACCTTTCAAGCAGAAATTACCGAGGTGGGGTACGATCCATATTGGAGACGAGCTCTTAAGCTGTCTATCACCCACTGACATACTATACTCAGCCTCACTCAGGTCCTTATAGGCTTGCACCTCTTCATCTGGAATAAGCGATGCATCAGAAATATCTCTATCTAGATCAGCAATCGCTATCGCCAAAGGCTTGTGGTACGGACCAGGACCGAAGTTTGCAGAGCGTGGCTCTCGACTGGGGTAGGAATCTAGTGCACTACGGAACATAGTTTGGAATGCTCGAGCTGACCCTTGGGAGCTATAAGGAAGAACCAGATACGGAATACCCCTATCCATGGTACATGACATTAACCCACACACCCAACAGTTGGTAGTATTCATCACCAACTGATGCTGATGTAGGAGTTGAACGAAGGAGTTATTCATGAATTCCGCACGTCTAACCTGTTCATGTTGGGGCAGAGGATGAAAGGAATGTGGAGAAACAGTGGTAATAGAGCTTAGTTTAGGAGAAAGAGTAGGTGAAATGGAAGGCAATAGCGACTGTATTCCGAAATACACTCCACCCACCAATAGCATAGACACAGTCAGAAACAGCAGAAAGACCTGAAACAAAAAACATTTAGTTCGTACAATCTTATGCAATTTTGATCTTTGCGCCGACATCCTTTCTACTTCCAACTGCTTAGAGAATGCCATCCTCTAAAAACCGTCCGTGACGTACTTGACGCACTTCGTTCTGAGTAGCGATTATCAATTCCCAGGAGTTCCCAGGAGTCGACAAAAAGTAACCGACCTAGTGTCAGAAACCTGCTAAACAGAAGGGAGTACCCGCACGGCCCTACGGTTAACCCGGATGATAGGTTTTCCTAAACACTCAGCTTCATACAAATCTCTCTAGCTGTGAAAAGCACACATAAAAAAGAAACTCAAAAAAAAGATGTAATTGTGTGTAATGTTCGTGGCAACAGTAAAGGAAAATATAAGAAAAATGTTATTAGTCTTTGTTACGTGGACGAAGAAAGTATCAATTTCTTCCAGGTCGAGTCTGTTCTCCAAATAATTGTTCAGCTGGTGAAACAATGTTCAGTCGATTAGATGACAACTCTGACCTTGAGTTCTCCCAAACTGACGACTCAACAGAGGTGTCTGGCTGCAATGAATTGTCTCCTACAGGTTGAGCATCGCTAAACGGCACAAAGCATAGAGGGGTCTCGGTTTCCGTTGCCGCAATACCAGTTCTCACCCAACTATCTGTTGGTGAAGGGATCGGAACCTTCTTGGTATGGCCGGCGTGTACCCAGTTCTTTCTGCCTTCCAACCAAACTGCAGTCCTTGTAGCCAATAGTACTTGGAAGGGTCCCATAAATCTCGACTCCAAGTTGCGTTTTCTGCCAAAATTTCGGGTAACAACCCAGTCACCCGGTTGGAGCCGATGTCCAGGACCCTCTGTCTGTGCCGGCAAAGCTTCAAAGACCTGTTGATGAATTAACCTCAGTTTAGCAGTCAGATCATGAAGATAATCAATTAGCATTGGATACTCAAGACTATCAAAGGCCTTAGGTCACGGGACTCCCCAAATGTTCGCAGGGCGGCCGAACACAATCTCATATGGGCTGAGCCCTACTCGAGAGTGTACAGTCGCTCTGGTTGATAGGAGAGCCAGAGGCAAGGCATCAGGCCATGACAAACCAGTCGTAGCTTGTATCTTCGCAAGTTTCAGCTTCAGAGTACCATTGTACCCTTCAACTAAACCCGCTGCCTGAGGATAATTGGCACTATGGAATTTCTGTCGAATTCCAAGGCCCTTACACACACTCTGCATCACGCTTCCCACAAACTCACTTCCATTATCTGACCACACAATCCGTGGCATTCCATACCGAGGAAAGTATTCCTTCAGTAGGACTTTCGCTGTGGACAGGGCAGTATTATCCTTAAGAGGATAGGCCTCAATCCATCTGGAGAACGCACAAACCACAACTAAAACATACTTCAGATTATTGCATCTCTCCATATGAATGAAGTCCAGCTGGATAACCTCAAAGGGGCAGGCAGGAGGAGCAAAATGACCAGGTGGAGTGGGGGTGCCCTTGCCAGGATTATGCATCAAACACACCATACTATTCTTAACCACCCTCTCCGCACATTTAGCAATACCATTGTTCTTCCATACAGGGGACAATAACTTGCATATACCTTTCGCACTAATGTGTGACAACCCATGAGCCATAGTCACAACGGCTAATACATACGCATCCGGTAACATCCACCTCTGACGTTCCGACAAGTCAACCCAACATCCATGCATGTCCAACTTTCCCGTACTTTCTTTCCACTTGGTCCTTTCAATCTCAGTGGCCTCATTTTGAATTGCTTTCACACTCTCAACAGTGTCTTCACACATACCAGTCTCCGTCGGCCACCTCACCGAACTCGTAACATACATTCGGGTTGCAAGATTCTTAGCCGTTTCCTTGGCAATCTCGTCCGCAAATGCATTACCACGACCAACGTCATCCGTAACCTTCCGATGCGCACTACATTTAACAATCGCTACCTGTTTAGGCAATGTAAGTGCATCCAAAAGATCATTCACGAGCTGCCCGTGTTGGATCTTCGTACCATGCGATGTCATAAATCCTCTTTCTTTCCACAATCGACCAAAACTATGTGCAACACCGAATGCATACTGACTATCGGTAAACACATTCACTCGCTTTCCCTTAGACAAAACACACGCTCTTGTTAACGCAATCAATTCTGCCGCTTGCGCTGAATTCTGACTCAATCTCGCAGTTTCCACAACCGTGCTCAACGTCACTACAGCATACGCAGTCGTCACATCACCATTCGGCAACTTAAAACATGAACCATCAACATACAAAGTGCCATCGGGATCTGTCAACGGAGTGTTTTTCAGGTCCACACGACCCTTCGTTTCTTCCTCAGTTCGTAAATAACAATCATGTGGTGGTACATCATCTGATTCCATATTAGTCGGCAACAATGTCGTCGGATTCAGTACATTACAACGCTTAATCTGTATATGACTTGCCAAAAGTGTCAACTCATACCCGGACAACCTTGCACTCGTCAGATGTTGAGTTTTTGTCCGATTCAGGAGAGTGTCAACTGCATGGGGAACCATCACTATGAGCATATTATCCATGACCAGACCTGCGGATTGTCGAATAGACACTGCAGCTGCCGCTGTCGCCCTCAAGCAACTTGGCAACGCTCTAGCTACCGGGTCTAAAGTCGAGGAAAAATACGCACATGGACGCTGCTTACCACCGAATTGTTGCGTCAAAACACTCAACGCACAACCGTCTCTCTCGTGAACGTATAGTGTAAATGGCTTACTGTAATCAGGAGTACCTAACACAGAAGCCGAACACAACGCATCACGTAGTTCAGAAAAACTTTTCTGACATTCTTCCGTCCATGGCAAAGGAGTCGAAACATCCTTGCACGTGAGAGCTTTCAATGGCTTCGCTAACAATGAAAAGTTCGGAATCCACTACCTGCAGTATGACGTGATACCTAGAAAGGCACGCACATCTTGCTGAGTTGTTGGCACAGTCATTCGAGCAATTGCTGCAATTATTTCAGGGGTCAACCTTCTTCCCGCCTTTGACAATAAGTGACCTAGATAGGTTACTTCTTGACAACAATATTGTAGTTTAGAAGGTGACACTTTGTGATGTAAGTCACATAGATACTGTAACAGTGATACTGTAGCAGTTTTGCAAATCTGTTCAGTGTCAGCAGCCACCAACAGATCATCAACGTACTGAATCAAAGCCGCACCAGCCGGCAACACAAACGCATCAAGTTGACTCTTAAGAGCTTGGCTGTAGATCGATGGACTCTCACAGTAGCCCTGAGGTGCGCGTTTGAACCTGAAGCTGCGACCACCTAATGAGAAACCGAATAAATCTCTGCTTTCCTCAGCAATCGGAATGCTAAAGAACGCATTCTTCAGATCGATAACCGAGAACCATGATGCAGAAGCTGGAAGCAGAGTCAGCAAAGCTGTGATATCAGGCACCACGGGGAACTGTGGAACAACAATTTTATTCACCTCCCTTAAATCAATAACAAAACGATACACAGGAGGCTTGGATGGATCAGTTCGTTTCAAAATGGGTAACACAGGACTATTACACACGTTACCCAGTGTTTCCTCGATGACATCTTTATCGATCAAATCGTAAATGATCGCTAATAGCGCTCGTTCCCCATCAAGAGAGATACGATACTGGGGAATGCGTGGCAGTCGCACGTTTGATTTCAATTGAACAACATAAGGTGGTATATCCAGCAGGCCCACGTCATTGGGACCTGTCGCCCACAAAAAATCAGGAAGAGAACTCAATTCCGGTGGGAGCATATCAGTCGACAAATACATAGGAGAGATCACTCTCTGACCCAATGTAAGCTCCACTCCCGCAGGAGAGCAGTACAAAGTCGCATATAACCGCTTCAACAGATCCAAGCCCAAAAGATTCTCACCACAACCAGTAGTCAAAATCAAGGGAGCCTTTAACTCACGAGACCCAATGGTAAGGGGCAAAGGGCTAGAAACTGGATTGCTAACGGGGGCGCCAGAGAATCCAACGGAAACATTCGTTAAGCCAGACAAAGGTGCGCCAGGGAGTTTCGAATGAATGATGGAACTTTTCGCTGCACCAGTGTCCAACAGAAAAGGCTCAACTACGCCCAATGTAGCAACTGCGACATAAGGCCCTCTCTGATCAACCGGAACTGATACTACTCCCTTTCTTTGTCTATGGCTGTCCTAATAAGTACCGTCCGCATCAACATCATGCTCGACATAATAGGCATCCACATGATACTGTGCAGATCTACCAGACGATGGATCGCGCCGATCAAAGCAATTTTGCGAATCTGATGAAGTGGCAAGACGCTCGTTCTGATTCTGAGTAACACCGCGACCTCTACCACGTGATGCTTGTTGAGGACCACTACGACCTCCTCGAGCCGAAACACCATTGTTCCGGTCACGCAAAACTGGACAATTAAACTTCAAATGGCCCTCACCCCTACAATATGCGCATTGATTATACCCCAACACAAAGCGAGGTGTAGAGGAGTCATTACGCGACTGCGATCTAGAAAACTGCGATTGTAAGCGATTTGGCTGTTGCGAGTTATTCTGATTCGAGCGCGGAGGATACGCTTGCTGCAATAAGACCTTTGTTTTAAGATCCTTCGTTTTCTTATCTGCGCGTTCGCTTTCCTCTTTCTATCTATTTTCGTAGTATTGGGCCGTGGCTAATATCTGAGCAGTGGTAGAAACGGCCCACGAACTTTCAGAATTCTTCAACTTGTTGCTTAGTTCGGGCAACAAATTCGATACAAATTTATCAACAAACAACCGCTGACCTCCCTCAGAGCTCATATCCTGACCACTATGATCAATAAATGCCTCCTCAAATCTCGTAAAGAAATCGGAGACACTCTCGTCCTTCTTTTGTTTGCACGCAGACAATTTGTCCCAATTAACGCGTATGGCTGGCATAAGTGTCTTCATAAGTGTAATTATCCTCTGGGGCAGATTCTCAATGAGCTGTTCAGGTTTAGCCCCACCAACTTGCCGTCCGTCAGCCGCCGCAAGAGCAGCCCAATCACCGCCTAACTCAGCTGCGTGATTCTCTTGACGGATTTTCGCCCAAATTGGTTGAGGTACTACATTACCAAACAACATGTCAATATCGGCAAGGTTCATGACAGTAGCATCCACTAATTGGGACCACTCCTTATAATAACCTGCAGGATTTTTACGGGGGTCGGGCAAGGTTTGCTTCACCTGCAAAACTTCCGATCGCTTCCACAGGAGGTGTATCCAAACTCTCTGAAAATGTGGTGGAACAACAGGATTAGCTGCAGGATCACCTGGCATCCATACTGGGGGAACTTCCCGCATAGGATACTGACCTGGTTGTGCCATCCACTCCTCAGTGGCGTCCTTAAACAATGCTCGAGGTTGCACTGTAGATCGAAAAGATAACAGACGCTCTAAAACACGTCAGACATTACCACCTACAATCATACCAGTCGAAAATTGATTCTGAAGCTCAGTGATCCCGGGCGGTACATTATCTACCTCCTCATTATCCCATTCTTCTCTCAAGAATTTACACATTTCCTCGAACACGAATCTTTGCGTGGGCTCATTAAACTGAGAAAATGTCTCAAAAACTATACGCGAGGCGTACTTCGCAGGATGCCTAATCCATTTACGCGCCATTTTTACCAACGACTCACGTTCCCTACCATCAGGAATTTGACTGCGCCTCTGAGCAACATCAGAAAGATCTGACCCGAGTACTGGTCCAAAAAACGGAGAATAGAGAGTAGCGACAGCATTAAATATACGACTACGAACAGAAGGGGAAGAAGAAGGGGGCACAGGAGCAACAACATTAGGAGTAAACGTAGAAACAGTAGCAGTAGTCGGGGTAGCAGGAGTAGTAGTAAGATTGGGCTGATGAGATACTGGCAAAGGAGCAGTAGGAAAAAGAGCGGGTAAAGGAGGATGGACAATTTGCGGCACAAGGGGATTCGGAAGAACAGGAGGAACGACAGGCTGACCAGCAGCCATCAAAACAGCAGGTTGAGGAACAAGAGGAATCACAGGACCCACGGTATCTGGAGCATAGGGAGGTGGTGATTTCAATAGATAGGACAATATGGGATCTTCTACCACTTCTTCTCCCGTATTATCTGTACTAGACGGTAAAACCGGATAACATTTATCCACCGCCATATGATGAAGTCTAGCACTAACTTCCTGCTCCTTCTCATCTTTGTCTCGCTGATACTGTTCTGTATTTTGCATCACCGTAATGACACCTTCTCTCTTATTTTTCTTAATCTGTTTGATTTCTTTCTGCTTGGCCTCTTTGCGCCATAATCGAAAGGAATCAAACATGGCCGGCCTAGCCTTCTTTTTAAACAATTTAGCCTCAAGATTATCTAATATTGCAGTTTCGAAACTACCATGTGATGGCCAACTAAGAACACCATCATGTTTAGTGTAACGAATCCAATATTCATTATATACAATAGGACCTACGCCGTGGCGACTATAGAGCTCATAAATCGGAGTTCCAACTGGAGGTATCGGGCATGAATCCTCCAGTCGGGAATCCGTGCTGCAACATTTAAGGAAACCAAACAAAGTACTACAGCCAGGCATCGTGCACACTAACCGAGTTTACAAACTTCAAGGGCTATCGAATTACGATGTCCTCGCAAAAATGCAAGACCCTCGGTTTTTGGCAATTGCAATCGTCAAATAAAACCCAACAACTAAGAACCAACAACTAAGAACCACAAATGCAATGGAACCATGCAAACAACAAAGTAACCATCCCAAAAAGGAACTACAAAACCATAAACTCTGGAAGCGACCCACAAATACTTAACTGAAAGAGCAATGGCGTCACCAGGAAGGCCCGTCTATCGTCTCGCCGTACAAAGGACTACGCCAAGCGCCAAAACAGGTCGACAGTCAGGGCATCAGTCCGTCGCAGCCGTCAGGAGGCGGGAATCTTCGCGGGAAAAGTCTTCGGGCCACTTATTTCGACAACTGGATCGATGAAGCGGGGTGCACCTTCCCTCGGAGATTTCACACGAAGTTCCTCACGATCGTCGGGCTTTGGACCGGTACCGCTGATGTCGCCCAACGTTGGGCGCCAACTGAAGGACTGGGCTATTCTAAGGCCCAGCGGTGCCAGGGGACAACACCTGAAACCTTCGTGGGTTACCTGTTCCGGCGTACAAAACACAGAGACACGGGACACTTCCTGCGGCGTCAAAGATCAGCGTTTATTTACTGCAGGGATACAGAAATCGCAAGAAGTACACAACGTGTAGGTTCTGAGAGACTGCTTCCAATTGCGAAAGTGGATCGCTCCTTTTATACACATTTTGGTCATTGCACAACATGACGAACAAAAGGTTACAATTCCGTTCCCACAGTAAACTTCAAAAGGGTCGCATTCATGTTTCAGAAGCCCGGAACATAATTACAGCAACATTGCCGGTTCCCAACTGTAAAAGCACATCATCCCCACATTAAGCACATTCCATTCTGACTGTAAACGAATTAGGAGAAGGGACAGAAACAGATGTAAAGGAAAAACAAGGATGCACAACAGATTGGAAAAGAGTGTAGAGAGTAATAACAGAAACTTGGTTGCAGGATCAAAGACCTCGTACCTAATGCATGCATGACTGAAACAATAGACTGGCACGGCAAGATGAGCCTTGAGCGGGGCCATCTGCCTTTGCCGTGTCATTTCCCTTATCATAAAAGACACCCTCAAAGAAGCACGTGTCCTTTGTGAAAGCTTGGGAATCCCAGGGTCACAGAGCGGACAAGGTCCATTCGCTGGCTACTTGAGGGCAAGAAACAAAAATGGATGCCGCATCTAAAATGGAACCCGAGGGTTCGGATGGACATACCTAGGAATGAGACGATCCGTACATAGTAGCGTAGCGAAAACGCGTACACCCACTAAACTCGTCATTTGCGGTTCGTAGATACCAAACTCGTCCATATTCGAACACACCCAAAAAGGGTCATTACGATTCCCACGGAACCTCAAAGGTCCCCATGCTACGTTCCATATATCTACACACGCTAAAGTCACTCAGTCCCGTGAACGCGTAAAACAGTAAAAATCAAAAGAGGACTACTCTACTGAAGCTGCCTTCCGTGTGGATTAAGCGCCATACGTACGGTGATAATCATCAAAATAAACAACAGACTCCAATATATAGTGTAAAAGAAGGAGTCAAGGAAGCATGGTATTTCAAGTTGAACCAACATCATGAAGTGAAGGTTCGTGGAATTGCCAATGGCATTGACAGTTCCAGCAGTACCGGGGCATTATCTGAAAGTGTTCAGGGGAGCGTTGTTGCCCCGATGGACCACGTTAGTACCTTCCGGAAGGTTAACCAATAGTCAATACATGACCAGGCTCCATGGGCTGATGTAATACATGTGTCTTTCCTGCTGGTTCCATTTAAGGTCCGCCAAGTGTCAATCAATCAATCAAATTACTTTATTCGACTCAAAAGAGCCATACAAGTTTACAGATACACATTTTCATTAGAAAACAGATGAGCATTAAACCTGTAAAATACAAATTGATAAAAGTACCTAGTATTTACAAAAAATCTTAAACACAGCAAAAATGTACTTTAAAACCCCATATAGAATTTCTATGGTTCCTAAAGAAAGCAAATATGCCATCGCCACCTCATGGGCTCTAATCCCCTATGCTAATAATAACGGACGAATAAACTGCCTCCTATCAGAGATGTTAAATTTGCAGAAAAAATAAAGTGTTTAGTGCTTTGAAATGTGTGACTGTCACAAGGACAGAGGAAGGAAAACCATGTACCCTGCGTAGGAAAAGCAACCAGAAAGTGTAAGGTTTTTAAACGGAACCTCTTCAAAGTAAATTTTTACCTTTCATTAAAATGTATTGGCAAATAAAGGGCAGGTTATGTTTGTGGCTTCCAAAAGTGCTCCGAATGGCCAGCGATATTGCACACTGTACTTGGCAGCTCAAGGTATTGATAAAAAGTGTTTTTGGTTTAGATTCAGGATTTGTAAACAAGCTATGTGCCACACCTGCCCCCATACCTCACACATTCAATGGACGGGGTCTATGTTCCACTACAGATTACATACTGGTGTTTGTTGGACTTGGCCCTTTTTCCCAGAAATTTTTCGCTTTTCTGGGAAACCACATGTGTAAATGCAAAGATTGAATGTGTGCAGACTGAGTTTCCCCATTTTAAAAATGTAACTTAAAATGGATGCCAAAGCTGTGTGGTTGCGCCGTTTGACTGAGCTGGGTTAACAGTCTAGTCGTTATTTCCCAGCAGCCCCAGCTTTTGGAGGGAAGCCTGGCACCCAGGGTGCTCTACCCCTCCACCTCCCCCTAGGCCAGTTAGAGCCAGTCTCCCCAGACGCTTCTAGAAGCTTCTGGCACTGTCTGGAAGGGGGGGGAGAGGGGCGTATAAAGGGCAGAGCTGGGCTGCCATGTGCTCAGTCAGAGGGTGGACCTGAGAGAGAGGGGACCTGCTCCCAGGGGTTACCACCACATGGGCCTGTGTGCTGGGCCCTGAGCCTACGTACCCCCCTCTACTGTCCCCAGGGCGAGGGAAAGCTATAGTTGGGGCAACACAGACCTGGAGAAGCCTTCGCAGGAGTTTTAGGCGGTAGGGTTTAGTCAGGGACCTATGCCTCTGAAAGTGACAGGGCTTAGGTGCTGCCTTTCAAGTGAGTGAGGGATCCTGAACTACCCACTGATCTGGCCCGGCGAGAGGAGAACCCAGGGACAACAGGCAGAGACTAATTAGTCCGCCTTCAGCCACCAACGCAACTTCCCCCCCCTCAAGAAACCCTCAACCAAGGGGCAGGAACCAGAGAGTGCTATTTACAAGCTGCTTGCAGAGGAGAGCGCTATATCCAAGCTGCCCCTGGAAGGAGAGCGCTATATCCAAGCTGCCCCTGGAAGGAGAGCGCTATTTGCAAGCTGCCCTTGGAAGGAGAGCACTATAGTTGGTGAGCGCTACATGTCTAATTGACTGTGTTCTGCTGGGGGGCGCTGCCTGGCCACTCCCCTGTGCTGTCACCATATGGATGGTAAATTGACGCCAGCGGGAGCCCACCTCGCGTGATACTGCCCGTCGGCGCGAGTGCCAACTGCCTCGGCGCTTATTCACAACATCGGGAGCCCACCCCGTGTGTGTGCCGCCACGCGGTGTTTGTATTTATACCAGCGGGAGCGCACCCCGTGGTCACGATGCCAACTCCACGGGAGCCTACCCTGTATTGACGCTCGCAAGAAGAAACTGACGAAAATCACCGCCACGACCCGAGGTGCTGTTGGGGGCCGCCGCGCTGCCTGCGGCGACCCGGAAACCCAAGCCTCACTGGGGGCGGGACCTGCTGTCCCCGACCGGGAAGACGAAGCCAGGCGGGAGCCTACCCCGCGCTGGCGCCTTGCCGTGGTGTCGAGGGAGCCCCGTAGCTGGACGGAAGACCTGAGCGGGAGCCCACCCCGCCGGTCCGGACCCGCGGAGAGGTGCTGCTGTCTGGGGGGCTCTCCGTGAGCGGAGGAGAGCCCCGAGTGCCGCAAAATTCGAGAGGAGCATTGTCGAAGTCCCGGGTGCCCTCCTGGGGCCCGGGTGAAGTCCTGCAAGATCTCTGGTGAGTTGGGCCCCGTGAGGAGTCAAGGGGTGGAGGGCAACGGGGCACATTGCCGGTGCCTGCCCCCGGTTTCCGGAGTGCCGCATTGGTTCCCTGCACAGCTGCTCCACCTGACAGCGGGCAGCTGCAACGAAGGGGCCTGCCTGACTTTGGAGCCCCATAGAGTGGGACCTCGCCCCAGACGGAGGCCCTTGGACTCAACTGCCCTGCCGGACAGTGGGCAGTTGCCACCCTTGGGCATTTGAAAGAGGGTACTAAGGGTCCCCTGTAGTTGGTGGTCCCTGTTTTGAAGAGCTAATGAATTGCTCTGCGGCGCTATGTTTAAGTGCCATGTTTTTTGGAGCCCTATTAAATGGCCATGTGCAGCGCTATGTTTATTTGCCATGCTCTGAGCGCTAATGCCTTGCTATGTGCAGCGCCATGTTTATTTGCCATGCTCTGAGCGCTAATGCCTTGCTTTGTGCAGCGCTATGGTAGATGCACTGTTTTAACACGCTACAGCCGTGCTTTGTGCAGCGCTATGGTAAATGTACTGTTTTAATGCGCTATTGCATTGCTATGTGCAGCGCTATGTTAAAGGCCATGATTTGAAGCGCCGGTCAATTGTTATGTGCAGCGCTATGTTCACATGCCCCGGATTGTAAGCGCTGTTTACTTGCTATGTGCCGCGCTGTGTTGAGAGGCCAGGGTTTGATGTGTTAATGCACTGCCCACCTTAATTTCTGCCTCAGGCCCAGGGGTCACTCATATTGGTGATGCATAAGGGAATGTCATGATGTTTTTATTCCAGGTGTTCCGGACGATTGCGTAATGTTATGCCATGATGACTTTCTTGCAGGTCTGAGGCTGATGGACTTATTTCTATTGTCTTCTCTGTCGCAATGATTCCGGCAGGGGCCCGATTGGCCCTGCCCTGTACATAATCCCCCCCCCCCCCCCCCCTGTAAATTTGAAGCGAGCGCCAGTTGGCGCAGTGTAGAGATTACCTGACATACTGTGTTTGGACAATACAAAAGTTGTTTTTACCTAAACCGGTGTAGTGTCTCTTTTTGTAGTGTGCCTTGTGTGTCGCCTGTGTGTACTGCGTGAATGCTTTGCACATTTCCTCCAGAGTTTGGCCCACCCGCTCTGCACCACGCTACCCGTTTCCAACAGTGTTGAATAATTATGCATCTAGACTTCGCACTTTCCATATTGATGATAACTCATTGAGTGATCATTTTCCATTGTGCCTCTCCGTTTCAATGCCGTTAGATAGTTTTGATAGACATGATAA
Source organism: Triturus cristatus (assembly GCF_964204655.1). Taxonomy (NCBI): domain Eukaryota; kingdom Metazoa; phylum Chordata; class Amphibia; order Caudata; family Salamandridae; genus Triturus; species Triturus cristatus. Next base: position 62,950,863 of record NC_140593.1, on the reverse strand, counting down.
AGTTTAGGTTATACTTTGCATTGGTCAATGGTGGACCCTACATCAATCACCAAACAAGTAATAACCAAATGTAAATTGGCTTTTGAGACTTGCTTAATTGATACAGCTGTCCCAAAGAGCATCCTGACTTCTTTTCTATCTATATCAGGTGGTACAGGGAGGCACTATTTGTCCAGAAATCAAAAAGAGGAAAAACCCAGGGATGGTTTGACTCAAAATACACTCGAGCTTACTCTTATTTAAAAAAATGTACTACATAAGACCCCTAGAAACCTAGATGCCTTGAGGCAGGCAAGAGGGGAGTATAGGTTAGCCATCAAGGAAAGAAAAAATTACCGTGAGAAACGAAGCATTGGAACCTTGAATAAGGACTCTTTAATGGGAGATAGCTCGGCTTTCTAGAAAGCGGTCAAAACACATTTCTTGACCCCTGGAGGTGGTCCCACAATTAAAATTGCGATAAGTGAGGACCAATGGACTGAGTATTTTTCAAGGACATTTAGTGGTGCATGCAGAATTGATAATAACCAAGGGGTAACTTCCTCGGACTCCCTGATCCAATATTCTGACCTCCAATTTACATTGGACGAAGTGAATCGGGCAATCTCTGTAAGCACAAGTGGGAAGGCTCCTGGGCCGGATGGTGTTCCGGGTAGACTTATTCAAGTCAAACATGACTCTATGGGGGCCAATTATCACCCAGGTGATCAATGCTAGCTGTTGTGCACCTTTTTTGTCAACCTGGGTTGAATCTATATTCGTGCCAATTTTTTAAAAGTGGAACCGCCAGGATCCCGGATGCTATGGGCCCATTTCACTATTGGATACTGTGACTAAAGTAGTGGGGCAGATAGTGTTAGAACGTTTACATGTGTGGGCAGAGGATGATAAAGTCCTCTCTGATATTCAGTGTGGCTTCCGTGAGGGCTTGGGGACAACTGAGCAGAGTTTAAATGTAGCCATCCTTGTTGAGAAATATACACGGGTGAAGAAGTGAAGGCTTTTTTTAGCTTTTGTGTATCTCACTGCAGCTTTCGATTCTGTAAGGCATGCTAAGCTCTGGGAGATCCTATAGGTGATGGGGATGGAAGCACAAATAATCCATTTTCTTAAACATTTTTATAGCAACGCTAAGGCACAAGTTCAATTCGGTCTGAATGGAGTTTGCACTGCCCCCGTTTCACTTAAGGAGTGGGGTTAGGCAAGGATGTGTCCTGGCTCCCTTCCAATGGAGCCCTTGTAGATGTATAAAGTGATAAGCGTATCCACAGCAATGTACGGAGCAGGGGCATGGAGTTTTGCTCATACGTATTTGCTACAATCGGTTGAAAATAACATTTTTAGATATATTCTGTCAGTCCCGAGTAGCACATCATCGTACGCTTATCATGCTGAGCTGGGCTTACCATACCTCTCTGACCTCATAAAAATGGAACCCGTCCTCTTATGGCACTGGATTTGGACACAAATGGAAACCCAACTAAATAGGGATATACTAATGGACAGTCTTAAGCTGGAAGGGGTTTTAAAGATTCGGGGCCTCATGTAGGTAGCGAAATACCGGTCGGTAACGGCCGATTTTCGGTAAATATGCCGTTACCGACCGGTATTCAGACAAGTGAGATGTAGGAGTCCAAAAACCACTTTTCGGTAAATATGAGGCGGTAAATACCGATTCATAGTTACCGAATTCTAAAATACCGATTCATATTTACCGAAGACACATTTAACGAATCGGTAAATATGAAGTGGTAAATATGAAGTGGTAAAAATCTAAAATGACATGTAGGAGCAGTCGGTAATTAAGAAATCCAGGAAAATCGGTAAATAAGAGTCGGTAGTTAACACGGATGGAAAGCAGGTGGTAACCATCAACAATGCACATAAGCAATCCCAAAATGCAACAGCGTGGACAACATGGCCGCCATGTACGTCATTGCAAGGCGCCTACGTCTACAGGCAGCAGGACTGAGGGTGTGGCGATGGGAGGAACAAATCTACAGACAGCGCATCACACTATTCCAGCTGACTGATGCAGAGATACATGAGAGGTACAGGCTACACCCCGAAACCATCATGGACCTGATAAGGGACCTGCACCCACTCCTGGACCAGCCAACAAGAAGGGCGCACGCCATACCACCACATGTGCAGCCTACATCTACTGGCATCCGGCAGTTATCAGGTGGTGACAGCTGCGGTGGGTGGTGTATCCCAGAGTTGCCTGTCCCGTTTCTTCAGGAAGTTCCTGGATGCCATGATGCAGAGAATGCACCACTACATAAGCTTCCCAAACACACAGGCTGCACTGCAGAAAACAAAAACAGACTTTTATCACATGGCACAGTTCCCCCATGTCATCGGCTGTATTGATGGTACACACATCCCAATCTGTCCACCAGCTGATACAGAGCACATCTACAGGAACAGGAAGTCCACCCACTCCATCAATGTGCAGGTGATCTGTGATGCAGGGAACATCATCACAGATATTGTTGCAAAGTTTCCTGGGAGCACCCACGACTCTTACATCTTCCAGAATAGTGGGATCTACACACGACTGAGTGCCGGAGAATTCCGAGAGGGATACCTGCTGGGTAAGTAACAGTGACGCCCCTTGAAACCTGCAAATCAGAGTGTATAGAGGCATGTACCTGATGGTTCCCTTTTACTCATCCAGGCGACAGTGCATATGCATGCCGTTCATTCATCCTCACTCCCTACCTACACCCAGCAACCCAGAGTGAGAGACGATACAACGTGGCCCACAAAACAACACGCAATGTGGTGGAGCGCACGTTTGGACTACTGAAGAGCAGGTTCCGCTGCCTCCACAAGAGCGGAGGCGCACGCCAGTACAAACCCATCACCTGCTGCAAGATAATTGCCACTTGTGCAATGCTGCACAACCTTGCCACGAAAAAAGGTACAGATGTGGAACTAACATATTTTGAGGACAACGAGGATGAGTCAGGCCAGCCAGAGGGCAGCGCAGCTAGAGTGCCAACTGCAATCGATGGGAGAGAGAGACGGGCAGAGATCACATGCAACTATTTCTGAGTAAGTGAGGGGACACAGCGAGTTGTGAGAAGTCATGACGTAGTTTAATGTGGCACCACGCCATGAACACATGAACAGGCCAATCTGGCAATATGCCATCTATACAATGAGTATGTCCAGGGTTACGTCACCCAATGGCAAGTGGATAAGCAGGGCCACATCAATGTTTGCGCATACGCGCTGCAGTGGTGGATTGCACGGCCTGTGCATCCTCACTAGAGCCAACCCCAAGCCGCCTGCTGCTCCTGCGTGCTTCGGGGACGGGGGGTGTGATGCTGCTGCTGGTGTCGATGCTCTCCGCAGCATCCCCTGCAGCAGTTGTCGACGCCTGACTAGTCAATAGCACCCCTAGTGCACTTGTCACCTGCACCATCCCCCGAGACAGGTCGCTGCAGCACTGTGTTAGGCCCTCCTGCATCGTCACAGAGCGCCGGCAAAGTAGGGAAGTCGCAGTTGCCAGACGGTTGAGTGCCCTGCTGGTAGTGTCCCTTCTCTGGCGTTTCCGGCGCCGTGCTTCGATGTCAGCATCTAATTTGCTGCACAACTGCTGGATTGACTGGGACATGTCCCGAATGCCCGCAGCCATGCCGCCAATGTTTGTGTCCATGTTGACTAAGCTTGTCTTCATCACCCGCATGTGCCTCTGGACTGACATAACTGCCTTTGATTGCAGGCGCTGTTGCTTCAACATTTGGCCCTCGAGCCCCAAGAAGACACCATGGCCGTCAGTGGGTGCTGGTGGACTCTGGACACGCGACCTGCGGCGCCCTCTTGCTCCCGTCTGTGCTGCCTGTGAGGTGTGGGGCACAGTGGGATGGCTCCCTTCCTGGGGCCCGGTGCGGTCTTCTGGGCCCATGCTGTCGTCTGACGAGGTGTCTAAGGCTCGTAGCCTGGCTGCTGGACGCCTCCTCATTCTCACACCTGCAAGCGGAGATGTGGCCGGTGAATCGAACATGAGTGGCGATGCTGGCTCTGGTGGTGGTGATGCTGGCTCTCGGTGAGGTGATGCTGGCTCTGTGTGCGGCGAGGCTGCCTGCGTAGGTGGTGCGGCTGCAAGTGGGCCTGCTCCCTGGTCTGAACTCGTGCTGGCTAGAGGTGATTTTTGTGGCCGGTGTGCCGTCTCCCCTGCAGCATGCCCTGTACTGCATGATGTCACATCTGTGGACAGAAAAACAACATTGGCTCAGTGTCCCCGAAGGGCTGCATTGCAAGCGTCACAATAAATCATTTCACATTCCAATCTGTCCTCTGTCTCCTTGTGCCTCGAGTGCGTGACATGCCTTGTTGCCCTGTAACATTTACGTCATGGTTAGTGTTGCCCTGACTACATCTCCCGGAATGCATTGCCTGTCTGCACTGACACGTGTGGACTGCAGTGTGATTCTCGTTTCACAATGGGGGATGTGGGATAGGGGTAGGGGAGGCTACATTGCTGTGCTTTCGTCTTACCTTGGTGTGTTGCGGCTCTGGCAGAGCTGTCGGCGTCCCCAAGACCCACGACGCTCTCTTGCTCGAGTGTGGCCGCCACCAGCTCCTCCAGTTCGGTGAGGGCAGGTGCCCTGTTGGTTCCACCTCCGGTCTGGCTGGCCTCCTTCTGGATGTCGCCCATCTTCCTCTTGGTCACAATCCTCAGGTCATACCAGCGCTTTTTGAGGACCTCAATGTCCCTGTGGGTCACTCCCACAGCATTGACCTGCGCCTGGATGGCCAGCCATATGTTGCGCTTTTCGGCCTCAGGCACTTGCAGGGATTGCCTCCCAAACAGCTTCTGGTGCTGCTTCACCACCTCCTCCACCAGCACCTGGAGTTCCTTGGGGCTGAATTTGAGCTTCCTCCTCCTTTCCCCTCCGTCTTTCTGTGTTCTCTGGCTGGACATGCTGTTCGTTTCCCGCTCGCACATGCAACTGCTCCCTGCCTCTCCTCTGCACTCCAAGCCTCTCCAGGGTCGGCTAATTATGTACACCTGCCTGGGTGTGGCCACTTCGGCTAATTGTGTACACCTGCCTGTGTGTGGGCAGTTCCTGGTTGGGTGGGCTGTCGTTGCACAGGATTAGCTGTTTCGTCAAGTCATGTGATGTTATTTACCGAATCCGTACGTACCGATTCGGTATTTTCCGATTCGGTAGATACCACCTCGGTATTTTCCGATTCGGTAGATACCACCTCGGTATTTACCGATTCGGTGGATACCACCTCGGTATTTACCGATTCGGTGAATTCCGATTCGTATTTACCGACTGTTACCGAATCGGTAACTGTTACCGAATTTTTACCTACATATAACTTACTGGTTCTAATTTACCGATTCGGTACGGCTCGGTATTTAAGAACCGGTAAAATTTATTTACCTACATGAGGCCCTCTGTGGGTAAGGTATGTTTGAGATTTTATGCATGACCTACGCCACTCAGTACTGAACTCAGTACTATGCAATTGGTAAGGAGAAAGGACTTAAAAAAAGAGGGTCTCCTGCTGCTGGATATGTTAAGACTATCGGTCGAGATCTTAAAGCCCAGTGTTCAGCAGAATCAGATGATTTTAACCACTTTTTATATTCAACCATATCAAACACCTGTACTTGGTGATTATGACAGGTTTTTCTAGACAAGATTTAGGTGCGGGATCTTTCATAGAATTGTGAGCTTCCCAAAAATGCACGACTGGGCCACAGTAATGCAATTGTGTCTATGCGACAACCACTCAGACCAATTCACTATCCTCATACTTTTATTTTGTAAGTTCTATAGTGAATTAGGAAAAGTGTGGATTGACCCACTTTTAAAATCATTGGGGATCAGACAATGCCGCCCGGCGTTCATTGTATTACAATCCTTGGATAATGTACATATCGTGTGGAGAATAGCAATGTTTCTAAAGAAAGTAGTTGACCTTAGGAAAAGTATTGTTCAACAAGTATAAAGGGCAAATTGACGCTAAAGCCACACTTGTATCAACCCCGAATTTTTTACTTATATATGCCATGATTTACTGAAATTTTTTATAATAACATGTCTATTTTTATGTGCTTTTATGATTGTATGAAATAGCAATTGGTATGAAACATGTTTCTCTAATTACTACTTTGTGCAATAATATGTATGTTTTCATGTGCTTTTTTGATTGTATGAAATAGCAATCGAATATAGCTGCCTTTGACTTTGACTTTGATAAAAAAGTGATTTAATTGTAGCAGATGAGACATTTCTCAATGTGTCGGGATTTGTATAATGTTCCCGGAGAGCCCATCCTAATAAAACTTGTTTTGATCAATCTTAACCAGGATATATCTAAACAGTTGTCCAATTTTATACAATCTATCAATATTGTTCTAAAGAAATGTGCTTCTGGGTTATTTCAAATTCTGACCCAGAGCAATAGTGGCTGCAGTGTAATGTCATCTTTCAAAAGACGCAGGCCAACTTCCTCATGACAAAAAGAGGTAGAGGAACTCAGGGGCACTACGAGAAGTCTGCTTATAAACTTATTTTCTGCTACTTGGAGTAGGTTACAATTTACATATCCCCAGACACCGGCCCCAAAAGATACTAATAAATGCTTTTACTCTTATAAACACATAAACTTTCCTTAGTTGGCTTGTGGCCTAATCTCTTGGCAAATCTAAAAATGGCATCAATCGACTTTTGAAATTACATGGCTCTCATATTTAATAAAAATTTCCAGTTAAAAGCCGCTTCGAATGAACCCCCAGGTAGGTAAAATGAGGGACTTTCTTAATTTCTTCAACTCCAAGTAAAAATATCCTTGTTTAGACATTTTTTGGTCCACATTTCATTATGAAGGATTTTGAGCGATTGATCTTGGGCCCAGAATCATTCATAAAAGCATTAAAAGTTGGGGGGCGTGGCTAGCCAGCCAACATGGCGGACCCAAGTTCCTAGCACTCCGGCCGACATCCCCTATAATCCGTCATAATTATCCTCTAAGTGTGCCATCCAAACTGGCAATACGTGGAGCCAGACAGCAGATGGGCTCCTGAAGCCGGGAAACATTTCCTTGAGACGTTTCCACCGTTGTGGCCGCAGTTACAGATCTAAAGCTGGACATGGCCACTGTGTGGTGAGGCTGCGCAGCAGAGATCTCCAGCGGATGACAGGCGGTGACACTAGGACTGAGATTGCCGCTGCGATAAAGAGCCGCCGGAGTAGAGATTGGACAGGGTTCATCCACGAATCTTGTCCCGACACGTAAAGCGGACATAACAGCCGTGCTGCCGTGGGAGCTGCACCACCCGGCGGGGCTGCCTGTGGATCTGGAGTGTGCTGGTACGAGGTCCGCGGGCCGCTGGACATCTGCGGAGCTGAGCACAGTTGCAGTTTAACTGGTGAGGTGCGTGGGCGGCCCCCGGGAGGAAAGTAGCTGTCCCTGCTGTGCGGAGCTGGGTTGTGGCGGAGTGACTGGCTCCCCGGGAGGCAGCGCATCCTACACTGGTACCATCCTGCCTCGGAGACCGCCAGGGAGCGTGGTGCTGTGGTGACAGTCATAGCTGTGTGACGGGTGACAGGGGCCTGCTGACAGGCTGCGGGTGAAGCACTGAGGTGATCACAGCACGCAGAGCCCCCAGCGGACCATATCAAGCAACGTTCCTGAAGGTGACCTGCAAACACGTGGGCCTAATGTCGGGCGGGTGACATGGTGGCGGTGAGCAGGTGAGGGCACATACCCGCGGTGAGGCCAGAGACCCCTAACATCGGTGTACCAGATAGGCGGACGACACACACTGGGAGAGGTGCCAAGGGAGACATGCCTCATCACACCCTATTGACAGAGACGCACCCTGAGGCCTATGCGGCGCTATGCAGCACGACTGGACAGCACTGATTCCGCGCGCAAGCTGCACCCATCCAGATATCTGCTGAGCGGCACAGAAAGGAGCGTGAGAGGCGCTGAGATGGAGCAGAGGCCACCAGGAAGCTCACATGTAAAGGGACTAACGCCTACAATTTGCATTGACCATGCAGTCTGATTAAACCGCGAGCACCCAAGATGGCCGCGCTAGCTCCCCGCCGAGTGAACTGAGGACTCCAGCCCTGTTCCGTGCTCAGGAGAGCTCCCTCAGCTGAACTGTTGATAACGAACAACTGAGACATGCACCATCTCTGGGGACCAGCCGCCGCACCAAGTGTGACACTGCTCTGGGTGTGAGGCCCACGACACGCACCCTGACTATTGGATTGGGAGTACGCAGCTACGCTGCTGACTTATACATGGCGGCCCCTCACCCGAGTTCCTCGCAGCCCTCAGTGGATACCGGACCCTACCCACACAGCAATAGATCCGTCAGGTATCTTAGTGACGAGTGACACGGGCAATACTCTAGATGCATCCACAACTACCGGATACCAACGGTCCTCCACCACACAGCGAACTAACTCGGAGAAGACAGGCACAGGCGCAACACTAGAGATCCCTGCATTGAACAAGTTATTAGCAGGGAAGCAAGCAATCTGCAACCAACGCACTTCGTGGAAGGCCACCACGAGGAAGGACCTGGTGCTGTGGGCTGCTGCCGGCTGTCACCTGTTGGAGGACCAGATCTCAAAGCACGTACGAGACCGGTAATGTGGCAGCCTCGCATGATGGAATCGAAATCAGTGCCTTAAGCAGCATACATAGTTCAAGAAGCACACACCTAGGAGACAGTCGCCTTCTATCCTGAGCCCCGGACGCAATCCTACCATTTATACACTAGCCAAGCAGGACGCTGGCCACGAATGCCCATGGCGCAACAACTTGTGATGGACCCTCCACGTTTGAGAGACGAGAACGAAACAGAGCCGACGTCCGCAGCACTGGTGGCCAAAATGGGCTCTGTCCTTGCAGCAGTGGAGAAAATAGGAGCCGCATTAGATCATACCCGGACATCGCTGGAATCCAGGATCGAAAAGGTTACCTCGGACTTCACGCTCCTCCATGCGGATCATCGCAAACTGGCTGACAAAGTTGCCGCCCAAGGCGAAGCGCTCAAGGAACTTCAACCGGTCACTCACAGTCACGCTGCTACATTGGAAGATGTGATGGATCGCATACACGCTCTGGAGGACAGAGCGGAAGACGCGGAAGGACGTTCTCATCACAACAATATTCATGCCGTGGGATTGCCAGAAGGAGAGGAGGAAAGAAACCCAGAACAGTACATCGAGAACTGGCTGCGGGATCTTATGCAACAGGGAACATTGTCGAAACAGTTTGCGGTGGAAAGGGACCATCGGGTGCCAACGCAGAGACCTCAGCCGGGATCCAGACTACCGCTCTTGTGCAACGCCGTAGAAACAACTATATGGCGGTGAATCATCAACTCAGGGAGCTAGAGTTGCCGTACTCACTATAGTTTCCTGCCAGGCTGCGAGTGGTTGTGAAGGGTAAAGCCCGTTTCTTCGACTCTCCTGCGGAGACATGGGACTGGCTTGAGGAATTGGGACTGTGGGCAGGAACGAGACCTACAGATTCCGAAGACGACACCTCCACAGGCAAGAGGAACAGGTGACGCAGATGGCACCAGGCACCGCATGGGGCAGCACCAAGAACAGCAGCCCCAACTCCGGAGAAAATGCGAATGGAGCGTCAAAATGTGCTCAAAGCGTTCACAACACTTGGCGCCCTGAGCGCTAAAGATCGGCCGGAATCCTTCGTGCAGCCCACGGTGGTGGCGAGCGGCTCGTTGTCACCATCAACTGACATTTCTGATGACCTTTGCTTACCAGTGGTCACTCCGCAGACTGCTGAGGGTATCCTGGGATGAGAACACTGTTGTGCTGAATTCTCTGGCGGCCTGCCCACGCAAGTAGCTCAATGTTTGTTAATATGGTTCTGTTCACGAAATGTGGGGGGGCTGGGGTGGGTCAGCAGGGTTACCGACTGTGCACGCCATCAGTCGTTACCTAGGAACCACTAAACATATAGTCCGACGCCCTGTGAGTCTCCTCGCCGGCAGCTGATATCCACAAGTCGATGCTTCAATCTTAACCTGAACACTAATAACTCTGCAGGGTAAAATGGCGGAATCTCTCAAAGGCACACCACACACGTCGGATAAGGAGGGGACAGCCACAGCAGAGTGTTACGTACGCACGCACCCCATTAGGCCACACATTGACCTAGTTTAAACCTACGCATGGTCACAGAAGTCTGGACGGACAAACACGCAAAGTTCGCCCTGGACGTTATGTTATTCACAGTTCATGCATTGTTATTGTTACAGCAGACTGGTGCACTCACGCTGGACCTGGTTCCGTGCTCACCAAGCCTTACCCCACCCCTAGCTTCCCTGCTGACTACACACTCTCGTAATGACACGAGTTAACATCCTCACATGGAATATACGCGGCATGCACACTCCCTCACAGCGATATTCCATATTTGCTTATCTCCAGAGGCACTCGGTCGGAATCGCCCTATTACAGGAAACACACATGACACAGTTGGAACTAGAAAGACTGCGCAAGCGCTGGAGCGGGCAAGTGTATGGTGCTGTGTACTCTGCCCATGCTAGAGGCACACTCATCTGGGTGAGAGTGGGCGTCCCGTTCGTTAGCACAGGCACGGTAATAGACCCTGAAGGCAGGTACACTTAATGGTCAATCCATACTGCTGGCCTCGATCTATGCTCTGAATGCCGATCAGATATCATTCTTAACACAGCTGTCACTGGTGCTGACCCCTTATGCTGGGCTCCCCTGGTTCCTGGGAGGAGATTTTAATTCAGTGCTTGACATGCAGTACGATAGATCCTTCCCTCCTCTCTGTAAAACATCAGCTGTATCAAATGTGCAGGCGCTCATAAGCTGGCTCTCACATTGGGCATTGCTAGACAGGTGGCATCCCTCCACCCCACTGAACGTATCTACTCCTAATACTCGGCGACGCATGACCTGCATGTACAACTAGATAGGGTGGTAGGATCCCAGTCTCTGCTGCTACTAGTCATGAAATCAGAGTATCTAGGGCAGACACACTCCGATCATAACCCCCTGTGGTTCCAACTTAGCTGGGACGCTGATTGGCCCCCTATACCCACATGACGTCTCCAACGCTGGAAGACTCCGAATTCCGCTCCTCACTAGGGACAGCCATCCTCACATATTTTGATCTCAATGAGGGAACAACAAGTGGCGCGCTGGTGGAATGGGATGCCCTCAAACAACACTCAGGGGTCACTGTTTAGGAGCCACATGGAACATAAGGAAACAGCTAGCGACGTCCATCACCCGCCTTGAATCACAATTGCTACAGTATGAGCCGTCTAGAAACCCTTCGGACACAGCACGTGGAACTCCTGGAGCGCTTGCAGTGTCATAACTATGCCGCTCACACAGTCTGCACACACGCCACAGCGGATAGGACAGGCCGCCTGCTCGCCTGGGCACTAAAGCAAGAGAGTAACCACGCTCTGATTGCAGCCATGTACACGCCAGAGGGTGACCTAGTGTACACACAACTGGAGATTCACAGGGTCATGGTGGGTCACTATACACAATTGTATTGGTCAAGAGTCCTCTGCTTAGGCCAAGACCTGGAGAGGTTCCTCGTGCAGACCCAACTGCCCACAGCCTCAGAATTGCATCAGGAGATGCTTAATTGCCCCCTCACTCTGGAGGAGATAGGGGAGGTGATCTCATCTATGGCATCTGGGAAAACGCCGGGCCCAGATGGCCGTGAACAGATGGCCTGCCTACCGAATTCTACAAGGATTACCGCGAGTCTCTGGTACCACACTTACACACGCTCCACACAACAGCATTGGAGAAAGGTACACTACCCCCCTCGATGTGTGAGGCATCCCTGGTGTCTCTGCTCAAGCCAGACCGGGATCCCACATCTCTGGGATCGTATAGACTGCTAGCGCTCCTCAACGTGGATTATATGATACTTGCCAAGGTTCTAGCGGAGCGCTTGGCACCAGTGGTCCCCGACCTGGTCCACAGTGATCAAAATGGATTTGTGCTCAAACGGAGTACGGCGCTAAACCTGCAGAGGTTTTTCAGAGTGGCCACAGACAGTGTACAGGAGTGGCCAAGAGCGGGTTGCCTAATGTTGAACCTGGAAAAAGCATTTGATTGCTTGGAGTGGAGCTACTTGTCGGCATTGTTGCAACAATATGATTTGGGACTGGGATATCTGCAAATGGTGGGCCTCTTATACAAGAATCCCACAGTTCAGGTAAGACTGGGCCCGTAAATCTCTAATGTCATAACAATCTGCAGGGGTACCAGACAGGGGTGCCCACTATTGCCGCTCCTGTTTGCGCTGGCGATTGTGCCCCTAGCAACAGCACTGCGCGCAACATTAGGAGACGGAATACCCCTAGGTGATGCAGTACACCAGGTGCTGTTGTACGCAGATGACCTGCTGGTATACGTGAGAGACATGAAAGATGTCCCAGCTCAGTTGGCCCATACCCTGCAAGACTTTGCTGCCATTTTGGGACTCCGGGTGAATGCCAGCATGTCCTGTCTTTATGCGTTTGGGGAGGGGAGGCAAGATCCGGGATACTCTCTTAATGGTACGAGAGTACAGTGGAAAGGGTACACTTTCCGATACCTGGGAATCCAAATATACCGTCAGCCGGCGGACCTTTTTGATGGTAACCTGGGAAGGGCCCTTACGGCCATCAAGTCGCAAGTACGTTTCTGGAGCACACTACCGCTAACGGTCACTGGCAGGGTAGCATTATCCAAAATGGTGATCCTTCCCTGGCTACTGTATTACTTTGCTAATTTGTCTTTGTATGTCCCAGTGCCTTTCCTTGCCACACTCTCTAAGCTGCTCAGGGACCTCATCCGGGGGAGTAGCCGACACAGGATGTGTTAGACCTGGCACCTTGGCGTGAGTCTCCCTTCCTCTTTTTGTCGCTGTGCCTCATGTGTTTTTATGGTGTTGGCCGCTCAGCGCGCTGTGCCACTGCCAACCAGTGTCGCGGTGCGAGTGCTCCCTTGTAAATTATATATGTTGGTTGGATTCCATGATTGGATTGTTTGATTTACTATCAGACCCCAGTAAAGTGCGCCAGGAGCGCCAGGGCTTGTAAATGCAAACACCGCTGGTGGGCTTGCAGCACGGGTTGTGCCACCCACAGAAGCGGCCGGTAAAATATGTCTAAGGTCTGCCATCGCAGAACCTGCGTGCAGTCTGGTACTGACATGCTGACTGGCAAGTGCCCACACTTGCCGGTCCCTGAAACCTTCCCTTAGCTGCATGTTAGTCACCCCTCTGGTAGGCCCACGGGCAGGGTGCGTTGTGAGCCTAAGGTAGGACAAGCCTAGATGCGTGGCATGTCCTAGTAGTGAATTACCGCCATCTTGTTGTTCACTACTGCAAGGCTACCCTGTTCTCATAGGCCTGTATGGGCGGCCTGGATTGTTACACCCTATGATCCTAACCGACCCAGGGAACATGGTAGGAGATCAAGTTTAGTATGCCTGAACTCGGAATAATAAGGTACATCTTTTCGCAAGGTTTATTTTAATATTCCGGGTTTGCAAATGCCGCTTTTAGAAAGCTGGCCTTTGCTTGCCTAAACATTTCAGCCCGCCTCTGCGTGATGTGTATCTGATGTCTGGCTGGTGTGAGTGACAGGGCTGGGGGAACCCAGATGGGCAGGGCTAGGTAGCCTGGTGGTGAATAGGACGATCGACAGGTAGATGGGTGGGAGGAGTGCTCCTAGGCTCTGAATAGGACAGTGCTCTGCCACCTCAATGCCGGTTCCGCCCCCTGTGGAGCGTCTGATGACTCTGCCCTGCACTCTGAAAGAAGAAGCCTGCATCGCGTAAACAAAGTGCTCAGAAACCGGACTGGACTAGGCAAGGGCCCCCCTGGCCTGGGAGAACAAAAGATTTGCTGTATAAATGTAGGAGCCCTGCTCCTGAGAAACTAGATCCGCTTTTGACCAAGAAGAATCTCTGCCTGAGGAGGAGGCACCGGGAAAGCTGTAGGAGGAAGACTGTCCCTGTCCTGGGGGATTGGCCTACAGTGGTGACCTTGCTGCCAAGGGGGAGAAGAGAAACTGTTGCTGAAGACTTTGCTTTATTTTTACTTTCAAGACTTGTGCTTTTCCAAAACGATCTCCAAGGGCTTGGAACTGAGCTTGCCCCCTGAACTGAGCCCCAGGACCATTGGGCTCTACCTGATCTTCACTCGCCTGCCGCTGGACTGTGGTGTCCTTTCCCTCGCCGGAGCTGTGACCCTCGTGCCCCAGTCCCTCCCTGAGCCGTGACCAGGACTGCTTAGCTGCCCCCGCCTTGGGAAGAGCCTCGCTCGATCGGAGCCGCTCCCCCTACGCTGTGCTGGGCTGCACCTGTCACCTCGCTCGCTGGAGGCTCGCTGCGCACCTTCACCCTCCCGCCGGAATCGGCGTTGTGAGCATCTCCAAGCCTCGGACGGCCCGGACGTAACCTGCGTGCCCGGCTGCCCCGCTTTGTTCACCCGCCACCTGCAACACCCCGCTCTTGTCGTGAGCCTGAAGATCAGACCCCCATCGTGAAGTGTGGGAGCCTCGGACGCCGCCTCGCCCTTCTGTCGAAGAGCCGCAGAAATCCCGCACCCGCCTTTGCGTCAAGAAACAAGGTACTGTACTTACGAACTCGACCGCGAGCTCGCATCGGATCCAGGGTCCACAACGTTCTGATTTCCCTGTCATCTGCCGTGTGCTTCCCGGTCGCCGCCTCAGCACGAAGTGCGCTGAGGCCCACAGTTACCTTATGCCCGCCTAAAGAACTTTCCGTAACAAAGAGAACTTTACCGTATACCTGAGAATTGTGGCCCCATCAGTTCAACGTTACTGGGCCTTGTATTTGAATCTGCTGAATCTACATAAAAGCTTATTTTTATATACTTCCGGATTGGTGTCCGTTTGTGGTGCATGCAAGGGGTTTACTGTATGTGTAATTGCATTTGCTTAACCGTGTACGCCTGAGACTTAGCCTAGACTGCTCGCGGCACGCACCTAGAGGGTGAGCAGGGGTTATTCTGAGGAGTCATCCTTCGCCCTGACAAGAAGTAAAGGGTCCCTGCTTGTTGTGGGTACACACCTGCGCCAACCAGAGCCCCCTCATTTCTAACATTGGTGGCAGCGGTGAGGATTTACGGATTTGCATTTGTGGTTTGCGTATAGTGAATCACTGATCACCACGTAGTAAGAGCAGACCAGTAACACAGCCACAAGACTAGCAATTGTTTTTGTTTTGCCAAGAATCTCCGTTGTTAGAGCCATGCCTGGTTCACTTCCCGCCGGAAGGGCAGCTTCTATAATCTCTGGATTTGAGGACATAGATTGGGAAGAAAGCGCACTTCAGAATCATACCAATGAAGAGTTGAAAGGTTTTTGCTCCAAGTTCAGAATTGCCCAAACTGGATTGAAAAAGAAGGACCAACTCGTGAAGGCGCTGAGGGCCTGGTATGAGTCAAAGGCCCCAGAGAATCAGGTGGAAATGGTTCCACCAGAAAGTGTCCATGAGTTTGGCAGAGGCCTGTCGCCAGAAGAATTGGCAGACAGGGCAGCAACCCGGGCGCACAAAGTGGAGATGGCAAAACTTCATGGGCAGATGGATATGGAAAAACAAAGATTAGCCATGGAGGAAAAGAAACTACAATTAGAGCATGACATGAAGCTGAGGGAGCTGGAGCTGAAAGCAAAAAGTTTGGAGCTTAATCCCTCTGGTGGCAGCACACCGCCAGTACCGGCAAAACCAAGGGGCCGATTCACAGAACTAACTTAAGACAAAATCCTAAACTTACTACTTTTGGTATTCACAGAAGTTAGGATTTTGTCTTAAGTTTGTCTTAAGACAAACTTAAGACAGACTTAAGACAGACTTCAGACAGACTTAAGACAAACTTAAGATAGACTTAAGACAGACTTAAGACAGACTTAAGACAGTCTTAAGCCAAACTGAAGACAAACTTAAGACAAAATCCTAACTTAAGTCTGTCTGAAGTCTGTCTTAAGTCTGTCTTAAGTTTGTCTTAAGTCTGTCTTAAGTCTGTCTTAAGTCTGTCTTAAGTTTGTCTTAAGTCTGTCTTAAGTCTGTCTTAAGTTTGTCTTAAGACAAATTTAAGACAAAATCCTAACTTCTGTGAATACCAAAAGTAATAAGTTTAGGATTTTGTCTTAAGTTAGTTCTGTGAATCGGGCCCCAAGAGTTTATATTCCCAAGGATGTAGTGAAGGAGTTCTTCAAGAATGACGACATCGGGCAGTGGTTCAGAGCCTACGAGGTAGCCATGTCTTCCCACCGGGTCCCTGAGAGAGATTGGGGAGCGGGGTTGTGGGGACGGTTCCTGAGTGAAGGGCGGGACACACTGTTAGATTTACCTGCTGATGTTCATAATTCTTATGCCCATATGAAGGAAGCATTGATGGCTAGGTATAGGTTGACCCCTGAGTTATATAGACAGAGGTTCAGGGGTTGCACTAAGATTCCCAATAGTACGTATGTGGAGTATGTGACTTTCTTTTGCAGAGCGCTGGATGGTTGGGTAAAGGGTAGTAAGGTAAATGATTATCAAGGGCTTCTTGATTTAATGGCATGGGAGCACTTGTCCAGTAATTGTTTTCCTGAGCTACGCCAGCACCTGATAGATAGTAGGCTGACTAACCCTAGGAAGCTTGCTGAGGAGGCGGACCGCTGGGTCAGTACCAGGGTCCACAAGGGTACCATGGGAGATTCCGCCAAAGGTGGGCAGGGTCCCCAGCAGAAGAGTGGGGGGGACAGGGGTAAACAGAAGCAGTTCCAAAAAGGGCCCCAAAGTAGTCCCCAAGGGAACCAAGGGAAGGGTTCTCAGCCTCCCCCACCCCAGAAACCGACCGGGGCCCCGACAGGTCCTCCTGTTCAGAAGGGGCCCGTCAGATGTTACAGGTGTAACAATTTGGGGCATTTTGCCTCTGATGTAAAGTGTCCATTGTTTGGTAAACCAGCACCCACTGGTGCTCCACCCCGGCAGGTGACTAGTGTAGCCTTGGGGGAAGAGAGGGATGTCCAAGGTGGGTGGGGTCCCGCAGAGATGTCCCTGGTCTCGCTAGGAGACCATGAAGTGGTCCCTCCAACCCAGCTGCCTGAGAACACTAAGAAGTACAGGCAGTGGGTGACCATAAATGGCCATAGGGTGGAAGCTCTTAGAGATACAGGAGCCAGTGTGACAGCTGTCAGGTGTCACCTGGTGTCTCAGGAGCAGGTGGTCCCCAATGCATTCTATCCCGTTGTTGCCGCTGACAACACAGAGACGCGCTGCAAGGTGTCTCAGGTTCCCTTTGAGTGGGGGGGGGGTCTCTGGTACTCTTCAGGTAGCTGTGAGGCCCGCCATGCCTGTAGACTGTTTGTTAGGGAACGATTTGGAGAGCTCACCTTGGGCTAAGGTGGAGCGGAGTGCTCACCTGGAGATGTTGGGTATGCCGGATTGGGCGTGTGTCACCATACGGTCCATGGCAGCCAGTAGAGGTACTCAAGAGGTCCTGGAGCCTGAGAGGGAGGCCCAGGAACCGGCCTCAGAGAGAAGGAGCAAGGGGCGCGGGAAGCCGGCCCCTGAAGTTCCCACGGTCCAGGAGGAAGCAGACCTTGAGGGGGATGCCCTGGAGCCTACAGGGGAATAGATAGCTGAACTGGGAGACCTGCCGGAGCTGACCCATTGGCAGCAGGAAGGGGGTCCCACCAGGGAGGACTTTTGTAAGGCGCAGAAGGAGTGCCCTTCTCTCGTGGGTATGCGGCAGCAGGCTGCAGACCAGGCCGCAGGTGATCAGTCAGGATCACATTTCGTTTACTGGGAGAACGACCTCCTATATACAGAGCCTAAGGTTGCTGAGCCTGGGTCAGCCCGTGCGCTGGTGGTACCCCAGGACTTCAGAGCCTTCCTACTGGGGCTGGCTCACGATGTGCCATTGGCAGGGCATTTGGGGCAGGACAAGACATTTGAAAGGCTTGTCACCCACTTTTATTGGCCTCAAATGCGCAGGAGTTCAGATACTCACTGCAGGACATGCCAGACTTGCCAGGCAAGTGGAAAGAGTGGAAGGAAGCAGAAGGCTCCACTCCAGCCATTCCCTGTGGTCGGTACCCCATTCCAGCGAGTGGGGATTGACATTGTAGGGCCACTGGACCCCAGGACAGCGATGGGCAATAGGTTCATCCTGGTCCTAATGGACAAGGCCACCCAGTACCCGGAAGCCATTCCTCTGAGGACAGTGACGGCCCCCGTGGTGGGACGTGCACTGATGGGAATTTTCTCCCGAGTGGGATTCCCTCTAGAGGTGGTGTCTGACCGAGGTACCAATTTCATGTCCAAGTACATGAAATCTCTTTGGCAAGAGTGTGGTGTAACCTACAAGTTCACCACACCTTACCACCCCCAAGGAAACGGGTTGGTTGAGAGATTCAACCGAACCCTCAAAGGCATGATAATGGGCCTAGAAGGACCCATGAGGCGTAAGTGGGACGTCCTCTTACCATGCCTTCTCTTCGCTTACCGTGAGGTGCCACAGAAGTCTCTGGGGTTCAGTCCATTTGAGCTTCTGTATGGTCACCCAGTCAGAGGACCTGTAATTCTGGTCAAGGAAGGCAGGGAGCAATCTCCCAGGAAACCTCCCCAGAATGTATATAGTTACATGCTGGCCTTCAGGAATCAGACTAGGCAATTCAGGCAACTTGCTGAGGCAAATCTGGAAGCCAGCCAGGAGGAGATGAAGCGGTGGTACGACCAGAATGCCACTCTGGTAGAGCTTCAGCCTGGACAGAAGGTATGGGTCTTGGCCCCCGTGGAGCTGTGTGCGCTCCAGGATAAGTGGACCGGTCCCTTTGAGGTGGTGGAGCGCAAGAGTCCTGTTACCTACGTGGTGGACCTGAAGTCTCCTAGGAACCCCTTAAGGGTCCTACATGTCAACCGCCTCAAGCCCCACTTGGAGAGGTCCCAAGTGGGCATGCTCTTGGCAACAGATGCTGGAATGGAAGAGGAGACCGAACCTCTTCCTGACCTCCTGTCAGCCAAGGAGCAAGATGGGTCAGTGGATGGTGTCATCCTCTCTTCCACCCTGACCCCTGAGCAACAGAATGATTGTCGCCAGTTGCTGGGACAATTTTCTGATCTGTTTTCCCTGGTCCCTGGTGTCACTGATTGGTGCGTCCATGATGTGGACACTGGGGATAGTCCACCTGTGCGGCACAAGGCCTACAGGGTGACTGACAGGGTGAGGACATGCATCAAGGAGGAGGTCTCCAAGATGTTTGCACTCGGGGTAATTGAGTCTTCTAGCAGTCCTTGGGCCAGCCCCGTGGTCTTAGACACAAAGGCTGCCGCGCCGGGAGCCACACCCGAACTTCGGTTCTGTGTGGACTACAAAGGACTCAATTCAGTCACTAGGACCGACGCACACCCCATCCCCAGAGCTGATGAGCTCATCGATCGGCTAGGGGCTGCCAACTACCTCAGCACGTTTGATTTAACGTCTGGGTATTGGCAGATCGCCTTGACCGAGGGGGCCAAAGAGAGGTCAGCATTTTCCACCCCAGATGGGCACTACCAGTTCCGGGTTATGCCATTTGGGATGAAGAATGCCCCTGCCACCTTCCAGAGATTGGTCAACCAGGTGTTGGCTGGGCTGGACTCGTTCAGTGCAGCCTACCTGGATGACATTGCGGTGTTCAGCTCCACTTGGGAAGAACACCTGCGACACCTCTGGGAAGTGTTGATGGCGCTGCACAAGGCAGGCCTCACGATCAAGGCGAGTAAGTGCCAGATCGGGCAGGGTTCCGTGGTGTACTTGGGACACCAAGTTGGGAGTGGCCAGGTGGCACCCCTTCAGCCCAAGATAGAAACCATCCTGAATTGGGAGGCGCCCAAAACCCAGACAGAGGTGAGAGCCTTCCTAGGTCTCACTGGGTACTACAGGAGGTTTGTCAAGGGGTATGGCAACATGGTTGCCCCCTTGACAGCGCTGACTTCGAGGAAGCAGCCCAGGAAAGTGATTTGGACTGACACCTGTCAGAAAGCTTTTGAGGCCTTGAAAACTGCTATGTGCACGGCGCCCGTGCTCTTGGCTCCCAACTTCTCCAAAGAGTTTATCGTTCAGACAGACGCTTCAGAGCATGGTGTGGGGGCTGTTCTTTCACAGATTAATGAGGAGGGCCTAGATCAACCCGTAGCCTTTCTTAGCCGGAGGTTACTTCCACGGGAACAGAGGTGGAGTGCTATTGAGCGTGAGGCATTTGCTGTGGTCTGGGCGCTGAAGAAGCTAAGACCCTACCTTCCCTTAGCTGCATGTTAGTCACCCCTCTGGTAGGCCCACGGGCAGGGTGCGTTGTGAGCCTAAGGTAGGACAAGCCTAGATGCGTGGCATGTCCTAGTAGTGAATTACCGCCATCTTGTTGTTCACTACTGCAAGGCTACCCTGTTCTCATAGGCCAGTATGGGCGGCCTGGATTGTTACACCCTATGATCCTGCCCGACCCAGGGAACATGGTAGGAGATCGAGTTTAGTATGCCTGAACTCGGAATAATAAGGTACATCTTTTTGCAAGGTTTATTTTAATATTCCGGGTTTGCAAATGCCGCTTTTAGAAAGCTGGCCTTTGCTTGCCTAAACATTTCAGCCCGCCTCTGCGTGATGTGTATCTGATGTCTGGCTGGTGTGAGTGACAGGGCTGGGGGAACCCAGATGGGCAGGGCTAGGTAGCCTGGTGGTGAATAGGACGATCGACAGGTAGATGGGTGGGAGGAGTGCTCCTAGGCTCTGAATAGGACAGTGCTCTGCCACCTCAATGCCGGCTCCGCCCCCTGTGGAGCGTCTGATGACTCTGCCCTGCACTCTGAAAGAAGAAGCCTGCATCGCGTAAACAAAGTGCTCAGAAACCGGACTGGACTAGGCAAGGGCCCCCCTGGCCTGGGAGAACAAAAAATTTGCTGTATAAATGTAGGAGCCCCGCTCCTGAGAAACTAGATCCGCTTTTGACCAAGAAGAATCTCTGCCTGAGGAGGAGGCACCGGGAAAGCTGTAGGAGGAAGACTGTCCCTGTCCTGGGGGATTGGCCTACAGTGGTGACCTTGCTGCCAAGGGGGAGAAGAGAAACTGTTGCTGAAGACTTTGCTTTATTTTTACTTTCAAGACTTGTGCTTTTCCAAAACGATCTCCAAGGGCTTGGAACTGAGCTTGCCCCCTGAACTGAGCCCCAGGACCATTGGGCTCTAACTGATCTTCACTCGCCTGCCGCTGGACTGTGGTGTCCTTTCCCTCGCCGGAGCTGTGACCCTCGTGCCCCAGTCCCTCCCTGAGCCGTGACCAGGACTGCTTAGCCACCCCCGCCTTGGGAAGAGCCTCGCTCGATCGGAGCCGCTCCCCCTACGCTGTGCTGGGCTGCACCTGTCACCTCGCTCGCTGGAGGCTCGCTGCGCACCTTCACCCTCCCGCCGGAATCGGCGTTGTGAGCATCTCCAAGCCTCGGACGGCCCGGACGTAACCTGCGTGCCCGGCTGCCCCGCTTTGTTCACCCGCCACCAGCAACACCCCGCTCTTGTCGTGAGCCTGAAGATCAGACCCCCATCGTGAAGTGTGGGAGCCTCGGACGCCGCCTCGCCCTTCTGTCGAAGAGCCGCGGAAATCCCGCACCCGCCTTTGCGTCAAGAAACAAGGTACTGTACTTACGAACTCGACCGCGAGCTCGCATCAGATCCAGGGTCCGCAACGTTCTGATTTCCCTGTCATCTGCCGTGTGCTTCCCGGTCGCCGCCTCGGCACGAAGTACGTTGAGGCCCACAGTTACCTTATGCCCGCCTAAAGAACTTTCCGTAACAAAGAGAACTTTACCGTATACCTGAGAATTGTGGCCCCATCAGTTCAACGTTACTGGGCCTTGTATTTGAATCTGCTGAATCTACATAAAAGCTTATTTTTATATACTTCCGGATTGGTGTCCGTTTGTGGTGCATGCAAGGGGTTTACTGTATGTGTAATTGCATTTGCTTAACCGTGTACGCCTGAGACTTAGCCTAGACTGCTCGCGCCACGCACCTAGAGGGTGAGCAGGGGTTATTCTGAGGAGTCATCCTTCGCCCTGACAAGAAGTAAAGGGTCCCTGCTTGTTGTGGGTACACACCTGCGCCAACCAGAGCTCCCTCATTTCTAACAGGATGACATTAGCAAAGCTGTACCTTCCTAAGGACCAGGGGGGACTCGCTGCGCCTTGCTTTGAGCACTACTATTTAGCTGCACAGCTGCAATGGGTCACCCTCTGGCTTGCGGAGAAGGGTCGGGAAGATATGGCATCTACTCTACCCCCACGCTCCCTAGAGCAGATACTCACACTCTTCCACCCAGTCACCAAGGCTGCGATTTCGACGCCGCTCCTTCTGGTGGTGGCGTACAAATGCTATCGGGAGACTATTCCTCACTAGGGCTTTGGTCCCTTACGCACCGGCGATACCACTGGAAGGCTCCCCTTGCGGGACAAGGGCACTCACCTCTCTTACACTCATGCGCTGTTGAGTTGCTTACATACAGACTTTGGGAGATTTATACCGTGATGGCACACTCATCCCATATGACTCCCTGGTCAAAGATGAGGGATTACCACTGGGGAGGCGCTAGAGGGCGAGCGGCCAAGATGGCTGTGCTCGAGTGAAGCTCCCGAGCACCGGAGCCGTTATCCTCCGCTTCTCCTGCCCGGGACGTGCCTCGGGCTGCCGATGCTGCCTGCTCCTGCCCGTGAGGGCCCGGCGTTCCTGTGGTGCCTGACTTGAAAGCGGGGGCGGCCTCTGACTACGTGCCGCCCCCTTGGGGACCTACCTGGCGAGCGGTGCGAGGCGAGCTGGAGGCGGCGTC
This sequence comes from Triturus cristatus, assembly GCF_964204655.1. Classification (NCBI taxonomy): domain Eukaryota; kingdom Metazoa; phylum Chordata; class Amphibia; order Caudata; family Salamandridae; genus Triturus; species Triturus cristatus. Next base: position 62,927,988 of record NC_140593.1, on the reverse strand, counting down.
CGGCCGTGGGAATCACCCTGCACTGCGGCTTGCCACGAGGCGGCTGGGCCGCACGGCGAGGTGCGGATCGTCGGCTGGCGGACTGGCGACCTGCGAGGGAGTACCCCGCAACGAAGGTACACGGGGAGACTGGCAATCGGCTGCATCGTGACCCTGCCTGTCTATGAGCGCCGAGCCTGCTGGCGCTTGCTGCGGTGGACGACGGTGGCGGCCATGGCGGCTGGAGGCGATGGTGGCGGACATGGGACCCTGCGGCGCCCGAGAGCCCGGTGAGTGGCCTGGTGTGGCAGACCCCCCTCTGGCTGCGAGGTTGCGGACGGACACCTGGTGGGCGCCTGGCTGCTGCCCCTCGGGAGTGAAGAGGACTGCCGTGGTGGCGGAGGCGACCCTGGAGGGCGTGCTGTGGCCCTGAAAACTGCGCCGGACGGCCGGGATCAGAGTGAGGAGCTTGGGGAGTTGGCCACTTGCCTGCTGCTGGGTCCGTTGGGGTGGCCGTTGTGGACTAGGCGGAGCGCGGCCTGAAGGGCTTTGGTTGTCGGTTGCCCACGGCTCGCGACGCACTAGCCCCGCCGGTGACGCTGCCCTGCGCCCTGACACCCCTGGCGTTGGTCCAACTCGTGGCAGTGGGACTCGGCCCCTTTGATATCAGCATCTGGAGGTGCCTGGAGCCCCGGCCGGCCTCGTGCACCACTGGACCCTCTGAATGTCATCGGCGCAGCAACTGGCCATGGGGCGGCTTCGGAATAAGCACGCCGAGACCAGGGTGAGGGCGGAAGGTCTTGACGTGGCGCCGGGGCGCTCTGCTGGGACTGTGGCGGCGCCTGCGTCGACCCTGGAGGCCAAAATGGACGCCATGCTGGCAGCAGTCGACCGACTGGGCAATACACTGGAACAAACTCGAACTTCCCTGGAGTCCCGGATTGACAAAGTCACGGTTGACTTCACCTTGCTCCACGCCGACCATCGCAAGCTGGCGGACACCGTTGCCAGTCACAGTCAGGCGCTGCAGGACGTGCAGCCGATAGTGCGCAACCACTCTGCCACTTTGCAGGACCTGCTAGACCGCGTTAACACTCTCGAGGACCGTGCGGAGGATGCGGAGGGCCGCTCTCGGCGCCAGAACATACGTGTTGTGGGCCTGGTAGAAGGTGAGGAAGGGCGACGACCGGAGCAGTTCGTTGAAGGCTGGTTACGGGACATCCTGCCCCCAGGAGTGCTCTCTCCGCAGTTCGTGGTGGAGCGGGCACACAGAGTACCGATGCGGAGACCTGTCCCTGGGGCCCGACCGCGCCCTTTCCTGTTTCGCCTCCTCAACTACCGGGACCGGGACGTGATCCTCCGGGAAACAAGGAAAATGGGTGCCCTGACGATAGGGGGTGGCACAGTGATACTGTTCCCGGACTATACTGCGACCGTTCAGAAGCGGAGGAGCAACTATCTGGAGGTGAAACGTCGGCTCCGTGAACTGCAAATCCAATATTTGCTGCTGTTCCCCTCACGCCTCAGGGTGGTCACGAAAGATGGGACACGATTTTTGACGCCCCGTCTGATGTCTGGGACTGGCTGGAGGAAACGGGCCAACATGGTGGCCCCCGGCCCGCGGACCCGGGGCCCGTGGGGCGTAGGGAGAAAAGACTGAGACGACGGAGGCAGAGGGACCGGCATGGTGGGGCGGGGCCGAGTCCCCCGGCGGCCCCGAGTCCGGAGAGGATGCGCGTGGAGCGGCTGGAGGCCCTTGAAGCGGTGGCCACTCTGGGATCCGTGAGCAGCCAGGGGGACGTGGCGGCTCGCACACACAGTGACACTGAGACTGACCTGTCCTCCTCCCCATCCATCATGATCCCGGAAGACCAGGTGTTGCCGGAGGTGACCCCCAGACGGCCGACCTTCTGGGGTGAACTCTTGTCCGATTGCACTGTGTTCAATGCAGGTACCCCGAGGTGGTGGGCGGACTGCTGCGGACTACTCTTGGGGGAGGGGGGCTTCCTGCCTCTATTGCCTCCGGGATTGTGGTTCTGTGGCTCTTTATGCTTCCATGGCTTGGCAGGTTGGGGTGCCGCGGGGGTCACGGGGGCTAGGGGGGCAGTGCGGGTTCCCTTATACGTGAGACGGGGTTGGGAGTCCACGCATGTCTTGGTCGCAGGGAAGCGGGGTGGTGGCGATTCCCACACACACTCCTCTGGGGAGCGGTTGGCAGCCCTATAGGTACACGAGGCTCTGACAGGGGTAACATGGGGCTCTTACAGGCCGGGACCAGTGGTATTGCCCTTTAGCCCCTCACTAACACATATTTGACCTGGTAGTTCACAGGCGATTGAGTCTCACATGTTTGGACGAACGCCCATTCTGGGGTTCGCCCTTGCGGTTATGGAGTTCCTTTTGTTAATCTTACCTTTACTTTTGTCTCTTTGCATTCTGCAGTGTTCTGCAGTTTTCTTGCACACCATGTTCTTGCAGCAGGCGGTCTGGGAAACAGTACACTTGGTCTCCCCTCCTTCTCCCCCCGGCTGGCCCGCTTCGGCCTGTGGGCCTGGCGTTGTCCGCACTCCGCACTGATGGCTGACACTGCAATAGTCACATGGAACATTAGAGGCATGCACACACCGGCCCGCCGATACTCTGTTTTTGCCTACCTGCAGAGGCACAGGATAGGGGTGGCCCTTCTCCAAGAGACACACATGACACGGCCAGAGTTGGACAAGCTGCGCGCTCGGTGGAGGGGGCAGCTTTTTGGGACCACATATTCTGCGCATGCTCGGGGTATGTTGGTTTGGGTACGGGCGGGCACACCATTCACATGCTCCTAAGTAGTGCTTGATCTTACTGGCCGACACACGTTGGTGCGGGGGATGCTCAACGGGCACTCAGTGCTCCTGGGATCCATCTATGCCCCGAACGTTGAACAGCCGTCGTTCCTTGACCAACTTTCGGTGGCCTTGACCCCGTATGTGGGTCTTCCCTGGTTACTGGGTGGGGACTTTAACGCAGTGTTGGACATGAGCCTTGACAGATCCTTCCCGCCACTCCGTAGCTCACAGGCAGTCTCGAACGCGAGGAACCTTACTGATTGGCTGTCGCAATGAGCCCTGCATGACGTCTGGTGTACCTTACATCCCACTGACCGGCTCTATTCATATTACTCGGCGGTGCATGACCTTCACGTCCGCCTTGACAGGGTGGTGAGCTCTCCGTCGCTGGACCCTTTGATAATCCAGGCGGACTACCTGGGCCGGACCCACTCTGACCACAATCCTCTTAGGCTGCGTCTCTGCTGGGATCTGGGGAGACCCCCCATTCCCACATGGCGTTTGCAACCGGCCGCTCTTGAGGACGCGGAGTTTCGGGCTTCGCTCGGCACAGCGGTCGAACAGTTCTTTGACCTCAATGAGGGTACGGCGGGGAGCACGTTGACAGAGTGGGACGCGCACAAATCTACCATGCAGGGACACTGCCTGGGGGCGACGGGGAATATCCGTAAGCAGCTTACGTTACTGCTCACCGCATTGGAAACTCGGCTAATGGCATGCGAACGCCATGGCGAGGGAGGAGGTCGTGACTCGACCAGGCTGGCCCAGCTCCGGGCACGCCATGCTGAGCTGCTGGAGAGATTGCGTTGCCATAACTACGCTGCCCATTCGGCACGGGTCCACGCCACGTCTGATAGGGCGGGGTGGTTGCTGGCCTGGTTGGTCAGGCAGGAATCGGGCTATGCGCCAATAGCCTCCATCCGTGGATCGGACGGGACACTGGTGCACACGCAGCGGGAGATCCATCAGATACTCACGGCGCACTACAAAGCCCTGTACACTTCAGTGGGGCGTCGGCAGGCACAGGATCTCGATCTGTTCCTGGGGCCCGCCGGCCTCCCCACGATTCCGGATGCCCACCAGGAAACGTTAGAAGGTCCCCTCACTCTGGAGGAGATAGGGGAAGCGGTGGCCTCACTGGCTTCTGGCAAGGCGCCTGGGCCGGATGGTCTTCCGGCAGAATACTACAAGGCATATCGGGAATCTCTGGTGCCCAGACTGCACGCGTTATATCTCACGGCCCTTGAGGAAGCTCCCTGCCCGCCTCCATGAGGGAGGCCTACCTGATGTCTTTACCCAAGCCAGGGCGTGATCCTACTAATCTAGGGTCCTATCGGCCCCTCGCCCTCCTCAACACCGATTATAAAATCCTGGCCAGGGTCCTGGCGGAGCGGCTGGCCCCCACTGTACCTGCACTGGTGCACAGGGACCAGAATGGGTTTGTGCCGAAGCGCAGCACTTCGCTTAATCTCCGCCGGTTCTTCCGTGTTGCCGCGCATGGCGCACAGCATTGGAAGGCGCCCTGGGGAGCAGAGGTCTGAGAGGTGGCGTGGACCGGCTGTGAGGTAAGTTTTTTGTTTAATATATTTCATTCTCCCCCGTGCGCGACTCCCCCCCCCCCGCGAGCCGCGACTGATTGCAAATTATGGCCATATGCATCAAAGTACAATACATAGGAAAGGCCGTTGTAGGCCAAAGGCATAACAGGTTATTCAGGTATATGCATTAAAAATCAGACGGTGACAAGAAGCGAATCTAGGAGCTTTAAGTTACCCTTTGTGGTAAGTGATGCATTGGTTTAAAGTATGTGCTTCAGTTGCGTGTGTGAACCCGCCTGTACTGCTCCCAGGTTATGCCGCGCAAACAATGCAAGCGCTTTCCAAATCCCTGAGGTCTGGTTTTCACTTTGTTTTCATGCGAGTGATTTGTAATGTTGTATTTTCCTTATATGTGGTTAAAAGTACAATTCTCGTCGGGTTTGCTTGGTCCTCGGCGTTTCTCTAACACTTTCGGAAAGGGCAGAGGGATGTCCATTCGAATGCTGGTCAGCAGAGAGTTGCAGCGACATTGCAGTGTATGTTGTGATGTTACACTGATTTGAGGTTCTTCCCAATCGTCCCCTCTTCCTCCACTGTTATGATTCAGAACACAAACACTTCATCTTAGATCTCCATCCCCAAAACATTTTCCCTCTTTAAAAGAATCACTGGGCTTACGTTTTATATTCCCAGTTTCAGCTATAAAATATTTTTTGGGGAAGGATTACAATCAAAAGTAAAGTAGCTCATGTCCCTTAATAGACAAGGGGGCGAATAATTCTGAAGCGGGCTGTAGGGTGACAAGTGAAAAGTCAGGACGTAAACAGCGTCATTTATGATGGGACCGGCATATTATTATGGTTACCCTTATTAATGTAGTGGGTCAGCAGTCTTACTTTATGGCGTGTTGGCCGGATGAGGATGTCACGTCATCCGCGGATCAGGCAATGCCTGCAGGGTGCATAATAAATGGGGAGGAACCGCACGGGGTTCAGCTCCCGACACACTATCACAGCGTGTGTGCGTGTCATTCTGTGTCCCTTGTGTTTTGTGTGGCCTGTTGCGTATAGCGACCAAGCAGCAGGCCGCGATATCACAGTTAATGCGGCAGACTGTGTATACACGTTTTAGCGCTTGGAGGGGGTCTTTCAACAGCTGTGTACTTTGCCAAAGGCAAGTGTGACGTGGTTTCGACTTCAACAGGGGGCACCTTAAGCACCGGCCTTCCTTGCTGTGAGCTGCGGACTCCATAGGTATGCCTTCCGTGGACAGGGTGTCAAACGGTGTACCACAGACCGAAAATAACGATGTTGTCCATGTGTTTTTTTGTTGTTGCTAATGTACTACAGCAACTCCGGTTTTATTTCAGTGGCAGTGCGTCCATTTGTGTCCTCTGTTTTTCTGAAGTCACAACAAGTTGTCTCTGTGTTTTTTCGTCGTTGCCCCGTCAAATGTGTGTGCCTCTCTGATTTGCTTTTTTATAAAGTCATAGAAATGTTTGTCTAGGTCTGATCCATTCGGGCAGATGTGAAAATGAGATGTTTAGGTACATGTTTTCATGCACCAAAAAACCAGGAAGAGTTTTACATATTTGTGATTTCCTCTGCTAACAGTATAAAATGTTGTGTATTTATGCTGTCCACGTGTTTGCTTTTCTCAGATGGTGCAGAGAGATGTCTTTAAGGGTATGCTGTGCTGTTATTTCACAGTGTGAATTCGATTCTGTGACTTGAATTCACAGTGCGTTGTTTATGCTGTTCTGCTATGATTTTACTGCTGGTTGTTTCTGTGCACTTTTGCGGCGCTTGCACACTGACATGGTATCTTTTTGTGCCGTGGGGTCACAGTGAGATATTTCTGTTGGTTTTCTAAGTTCTATGTCTCCGTTGAATCATGTTTCTGTAGGTTCACTCATACCTATGGAGTTTTTACATAAGGCTGGACACGAGGAACAGTAGAAGTGTAGGGCATTCCTTGGCGCTTCTGGCATAGATTGTCCTCTATAGGTCATAAAAATTGACAATTTCTTAAATGATAATTAAATCGTATTGCTTTATTAACCTTCCTGCTTTCTCAAATTTGCTTGAAAATGCACCATTTGTCCACTCTTTTTTCAAAATGTTCTCCCCTCCCCCAGCCCCCGTCGGTTGTTCGGGCACGCTTGCTACACTGGCTCACCGCAGTGCGGAACGGCAATAATTTGACGCCTCACCACTTTCAAATGTCACCAGCCGCCACTGCTGGAGGGGCCTGCCAAACCCTCTCAGCCAATCCTGGCACTGCCAGCAGCGCCAGGATTGGCTGAGGGCACAGCTTACGCTACGCCCGCCGCCTGCCCATTAGGAGACCGAGGGGCTCCTAATGGGCATGCGCAAGCCAGTGCAAACACAAGTGCGCATGACTGGGCACGGGTGAAAATTCGCTCACCTTCCCCACTCATGCGCACTTGTGCTGCTGCCTGTTGCCCCTGGTCTAACAATCATGTCAGTCAACATGACGCCGGACCGCCCACCCCCTTCAGACTCTGAAGGGGGTGGGCGGTCCGACGTCATGCTGACTGACATGATTGTCAGTTGGTTCTCCCTCGGTGTCTTTGAACTTAAGTAAACTGACTCAGTTTACTTAAGTTTAGAAACGCCCCAAAACCCGCAATGGACGCACCGCCACTGGGGAGGTGATGAAGATCTGATGTCCAATTGGGGTGCAAGGTGCAGTTAGTGTAGATTTCGCGCTACAGATAAAAGTCAGGATTGAGGGAGAAGTGAGGGATCAAGGCAGAGGCCTGCCATACATTGTACACACAAACAAATATTAAGACCAAATGAGAACCATGTAACTGAAACCCACCCCCACCCACTCCAACCCCCACATTTGGTTGAAAAACCCTGACCCATGCAGTAACCCTTCCACAGTCCAAGAAAACAACTTCTTGTAAGGTACTCATCCAGGGGACGGAAGAGAGCCAGGCTCACACCCCGGCCAAACCGAGGCATGGTGGCTGAGTTGACAAATGTCACCCACTCAGTGTCCATCAGGACAAGTGTTTTCAGTATGATTGCTTCCACGACAGTGTCCATGGGTTCACTTCACCAGTCTGCCTTGTTTGTTCCTCTGCCCTTTCATGAGGCAGACTATATCACAGCGCAGATCTTAAATGAAATTTGTGTTAGTCACTGTCATACAGGTGCGCTCCCTCTGAACCACGCGAAAGCTCTCCTGGCACCCTTGCTATGATGCTTTTTGCAAATTGAAGGGCTGTTTTAGTGTTGGTGAAATTGTGTGTTTTCCCCTCATGGGTGACGTGCAGCTTGGGGGGTAAAGGAGAGCATACTTAATCTCCACTTTTTGGAGGAGTGTTTTTTGGTAGGAAGAGAGGCGCAGAACAGTGGCTCTGTATTCAAAGTTAAGGAGGTGTGCAATTATTGGGTGCAGCGGCGTGCCTGGGGCGGCTACGGTGTTCAGGATCTGTAGGCCCCCTCCACAATGACCACCGGTGACAGGGCCTCACCGAAGAGGTCTTTCAGCATCGTTGTAACATAGTCCTCCATACTATTAATAGCTGTAGACTCCGACACACCACTAATGCATATACTGTTGCACCTCTAGCGAGCTTCCAAACCTTCCTTCTTGGCTTTCATGACAGCCAGGACTTTATCCATTCTGAGCAGCTGTTTGCTTGCCGTGGCTTGGGCGTCGTCAATGTCTGAGACTCTGGTTTTGAGATGGTCCAGACGATCTTCATGTTTATTTACTCTTTCGGTCATCTTGTCCTGACGGTGTGCCATAAGATCATGTTTGGCGTTGATTGCCTTAAGGCTGGTTTTGACATTAACCAGGATTTCTTTGAGGTATTCGTCACGGCCGGCTGCATTTGGCTCCTGCATCTGCTCAATCACTGTCCGACCTGTGGTGCTTTTGCTTTCGAACAGGAGCTTTGATTGTTGGGTATCGTGTTTTCCCATTTCGGTTCAACAGGACACTGATGTCACTAGCTTTAGGCAGCGGAGAACCCAGCCAAGTCGCACTAGTAGGTCTGTTTCCAAGAATAGCTCACTGCTTCCCTTCTCCGTGCCTCTACTATGTATCACAGCTTGCAGGGGTGCAGCAGAAAGTAGCAAATATGTATAGAGGGCCACTACAAAAGGGTCTGCGTGCAGCTAGAAATGGAGGAGCAGTTTTAGGTCTCCACCTCTTCCCCAGAACGAGGGGCACGTGCAGGCCCAGAAATTGTTCACCTGGCTGTGGGGTTAGGCTGCCCAGTTCGTTTACACAGGCGGCAGTCAGTTTAGGCCGCCTTCACTCTAGGGGTGCGGTATCTATTAGCCTGGTAGAGGCCGCAGTCTTGCATTAAATGGGCACCGAGGCCTGCGGGGGTCCCTGCGCAACACGGGTAGGTGAAGATGTCCTTTTGTTTAGAATGCGGCCAGCACTGCGGGGGGAATTGTAAATGATGATTTTATGTTCAGGGCCCTCCCTCATGCTAGCCCGGTGAGCCCCGCTCACTGGCGAGACGTCCTCGGCCAGCCCAGGCCCGCCCACACACTCCTTGCTTCTGGCCGTGCGGGCGTGTCTCACGGGCGGTCTCCGCCCACTGCGGGGCGATCCGACCCTGAGCCGCAGCATCTACGAGCACCTCACTCCTGACGGCAATCAGGATACAGGCACGCCGGCTGCCAGGTTTCTGCTCCTCAGTCGTAGGTCTTCAGAATGACTGCTGGAGGCAGGCTCTCCAGTCCGGCGCCTTATGGGCCAGCCGGGCCCCAGCTCACCTTCGTCGCCACAGCTCACGCCAGTCTGGAGGCATATGTGGCGCGCCCGTTTGACGATCCTCTGCTCCGCACCAATGTGGGAGCCAATCATTTCCTGGAGGGGATCCGATGGGCAAAGGATTGGGTAGGATTATTCACTGAGCCAGCGGAGCCCCTCTATTGAGCAGCCATTTCTCTGCGCGGCTAGGCTACGCGCCTCAGCCCCCTTCGTCTTTGCTCACCAGCTTCCAAGACCCCAGTACTAGGCTTCTGGACGATCCAGGATGCTCCCGAACTTCTCCTGCTGGAACTTTGGACCTGGTTCCGACATCGCCCTTAATTGAGAAGGAGAACTTCGTGAAAGCAGTGCCTGAATTTCTATGTATTTTTCTGCTTTTTACCCCAATTGTTTTTACATGTGTAATTGCGCATAAAAGTGATATTTTATCAAACTCTGAAAATCCCTAACTCCAAAAGTATTTATCCTAGAACTGTATTTATGGTCTTAAACAATTTATAAAAATCAATGTTATTTTTACAAGTCGGTCTCTGATTTATTCTTTAGTGTGTGTCTCTTTTATTGCCTCTTTGAATACAACAAATGCTTGACATTACCATCTGATGAGCCGCTGCTCACCCACACTACCACAAAAAGAGAATTAGTATTATGTACTTTAACCGTTGCCTGCCCTTTGGGGATTTCTCACACTCTCTACATAGTGTACTTCATTTTAGTACACTGTACAGAAAGGCCGGTTCCTACATCCGGTGTATTATCTTGTAGCCTTCGGAGAAGGGGATGGCAATGTCCGGGGTGGTGGCAGGGTTCCACCAGGCCTCTCGGAGGCAGATGACGTCCAGGTGAGGGATGACATTGATTCACAGATACCGATACTGGTGAGATATCGCAGCAGCAAGGGAGCGGCATGCTGACCCCAAAAAGTTTTGCTAACTATAACTTATCTTTAACTTTTGCTTTTTGTATCAATTTCAATGGTTTTTCTAATCTTAGTAACAAATTTTGAATATTCGTCCAGTTTTGTTTTGTGGAGTGGAGTGTTAATAAGTGCAGTGTGGTACAATATACTGGTGGATAGCGTTATAAAGTCTATTGTAGTACAGTATAATGTGATATAGTTGAGATGCGTACAGTGGAGCGGTATAGAGTGAGTTAGGATACAGCACAGCGATGTAAATTGGAGTGGTATAGAGTGTAGTGGTGTACGCTACAGTGGTATACAGTGGGATAGCATAGAGCAGAGTGTAGTAAAGTGGAATTACGTTTTGTAAATATTCTACAGTGCATTTGCGCCAACTGTGTTGGTGCAGTGTGGAGTGCTATAGACTGCAGTGACATACAGTGGACTCTGGTACAGTGGAGTGACGTAAAGTGGAATATTGTACACTGGAGTGGAGTACAGGAGAGTTGCGTACCGTTGAGTGGTGTACGGTGGGCTTACTGACATACAGTGGACTGTTATAGACTGGAGTGTTGTACAGTTTGGAACATATATTGGAACACCGTTTAGTGAAAAAGTGCACCGTTGCGTGCATAGAGTGGACTTGGAGTGGCGTAAAGTGGAATAGTGTACGCTGGACTAGAGTACAGTGGATTACCATTCAATGGAATGGCATACAGTTTAGTGGTGTACAGTGGGCTCACGTAAAGTTGAGTGTGGTACAGTGTAGTATTGTAAATTAAAATTCCGTAAAGTGGAGTGCTATATATTGGTGTACCTTATAGTGCAGTGGTGTAGAGCGGAATAGCATGCACTACAGTGGGGTGCAGTGCAATAGGGTACAGTGCTATGGCCTATACTGGAGTAGCATAAAGTGTAGTGCCATACACTGGAGTAGCATATAACTGAGTAATCTTCAGTGTAATAACGTTCAGTTTAGTGGTGTGAAATCTTAAACTGTATATTGGAGTGGCATATACTGGAGTACCGTACAGTAGAAGGCTGTACAATTAAATAGTGTTAATTATTGAAGCATAGAGTCTAATAATATATACTGAAGTTCTGTTTATGGTTATAAATCTTTTTATGGATTTTAAGGACAGAAAACAAAAGCAACCACCTACATCCATAGGCCGGTGGAGGATATTAACTGTTTCAAAGGTAAAAGAGGGTGACAATAGAAATGGGACAAATCATAAGTTGGAAAAGGGAAAGAAAGAGCTCGACAGCCAAATATAAAAGTTGCCACAGTTAGGTGCATTACAGCTGCGACTGTGTCCCACACAACATGGGTCAGCGAATCACTCCTCCGCGTGAACCGCCTGTGTGCACAGAAATATACTGGACACGTAAATTCAATCAACTCGTGCGCTAGGAATCTAATGGTTGAGCCCCATGTTCTACTGAAGCGCGGTAGCGTGCGCATGACTCCTGGCGTCAACTTTTCCAGACACACAAGTTCCCTCATTTTATGCAGCCAGTCCAAATGGGTCAGAGCTGTGCTGAAGTGTTGTTTAGTGCAGTGTTGCAGAATGTAGGCTTATAAAGTGTAATAGCACACAGTGGATTGTAGAACAGTACAGTGGCACATACTGCATTTCAGTACAAGTGAATGCCATAGAGTGGATTGGCATACACTGAGGTAGCGTACACTCCAGTACTGTACTATGAGGGGCATAGTCACATAACATTAACTTGTAAGAGCTTGAACTAGAGATGCGTACAGTGATTAGCGTACCGTTGTGAGCAGTACTATGTAGGGGTGCCCAAAAAAAGTCATACACAAAAGTGTCATAGAATACAATGGTGAACAGTATAATAACATATGGTATAGGGTTGTAGACTGGAGTGGTGTACAGTGGAGTTTGGTGGAGTAGAGTGGACTAACGTACAGTAGATTAGCGCACAATACAGTGGCGGATACTGGAGTGTCCTGAAGTAGAGTAGCATGCTTTAAATAGCGTATAGGGGTGAGCCATAAAGTGAATTGTTATAAAGTAGAGTGGCGTAAAGTGGAGTGTGTAAATTAAAGGAATCTGAGGTCAAAAGTATGTAAAAGCATGTTAATTTAATATCTGCCAAATATATGTTATTTGTAAATATTAATTTTTTTCTGGTCGTATATATAAATAGTGTAAGAAATGTTAAACGTATACGTTATATAAAATATACTTGTATATTGTGCTATGGTGTACTGTGATAAGTTCACTGTATACCACAATACCTGGGGCTCATAGCTGGGTATGTGATTGGTTCATGGCTGTGTTTACCAAATCAGCCATAAAGTTTGTATCCAAAATTTACATTATTGTGTGGTCAGTGTTTTGCTGACTTATGGCTTAGGGTGATTCATATAATTAAGCATCAGGCTTAAAAGTTATTAAGAACCTATTACCACTTTAGTTCAGTGGTAATAGATGACCGTTTTGCTTATAAATATGTAGATATTATCAACTTATACATTTTTAAAATATTTGCTCTCTTTGTTGATAATTTTTGACACATTTGCCGAATGTCCATGACAATTAGCATACTTCTGGCACCCCTTTAATTATGAGATGAGTAAATGTTTGCAGGGTTTAGTCAAGGGGGTCCAAATAAAATAAGGTGTCCCTAAAACGTGCATAATTGCAATGTATTTCACGATCCGCAGAAAATGCCAGTCACACTTTTTACAATGTGGCAGGATTACATATTATAGCGCCCACGTGATTTTTTTTATATAGTTTACGTAAGTAGTGCAACTAATTTATAAGTTGGAAGGTATTTAAAGTTAGCTGTTGTTCCGTTATTTTACAAAATCTGAGGGTATTATAAAATAGTACCACACTACATGTGAAGCACACCTGAGTTGAGACCCGGGTTTTTTTCTCCAGAGTTTTACGTAGCTCGAACTTGATCCAAAGGTATCACAGAACTTTACATTAACACCAGCTGCGTTACACACAGACGCATACATTTTTTTGTTAGGCACAGGGAGATTAAGTAATTTGTCCAGAATCACAGGATGTTGAGCGCCATTGCCGAGATTGGAACCCGGTTCTCCAGATTTGTAATGGACCGCCCTAGCCGTTAGGCCACATCGGGTTATGAGTTGAGAGCTTGTGGAGGGGTTGACCTCTTCAGAAAAGCCCCCCCCCTCCCCCCCCCCCCCAGCAAACATTGCGCCTCCATGTGTGCCTGCCTGCGGGGAGCTGATGGAATATTCTGGCTGTAATTGAATTCCGCTATTCAAGGACCAGAGGCCTTCAGACCGACCCGCTCCCGATGCTGCGACAGTAAGCGTCCGAGAGGAGGCGGGGAGATTCTGCGTCTTCATTTGACCGGCAGCTCAGCCGGGTGTGTGGGTTCGAGGCGGCGGCAGCGAGAACAGGGATGGAGGTGAGTGGACTTGTTATTGCTTTTCATCCCTTCATTGCCTCTGCTGCGGCCTCACCTCTCTCGACAGACTTTGCGCTGCTTTTGACACTTCCGTTAGTATTACCAGCCATCACGCCATACCTCTTGTACGGACCCTCAACAGATCTGGGGAGGGGGCTGCCTTCTGGAGACATTCTTGACTTGATTGAGCTCTAGGGGAGCTACATGCTGCCACTAAAGAGCACCAGAGGTGAGCCTGCAGCGTTGGAAGAGCGCTTCTTGCCCACAATACTGGAACCTGAAACACTCAATTCGTCTTCAAACACCAAACAAGGCTCAGTCTCTTTGGATCTTCCTGATGTGACCCCCCCCCCCCCCCCCCCGCCTGGTGATCATCTGCTGCTACCTGCTTGCTCTGTTTGTACTGGTACAGGAGTGGTCTGCCCCTGAGTCCTGTTGTGCCCTGCTGTAGTAGAGGTTGTGTAGTGTGTCCTCGTCGCCTGCCCCTGTGCTTCCTATGGGGAAGAGAAAGGCCTTGGAGGGAGGGCTGAGTACACCACAGGGGAAGACATTAAACACAACCTGGAAATCTGCCAGAGACAATTGTGTTATCGACAGAACAGACAACCTATTACCAGAATGGGAACAGATCCTTGTTCCCTCTCCCTCTGCATCATGTACAGGTGATTACCCAGAAGGTCCTATTCCTAATGCTGCCCCAAGCTCTTTCCTGCACAACTACAAGAGAGATCCCGCGATGTTCACCAGGTCAGGTGAAGCAGGCAAACCGGGCAACCGGGGCAATTCAGGCCAGGAACCTATTGATACCCCAGTGTAGATCCACCTTTACCATGCTCTGCTGTTTTACCTACACTAGATCCTCTTGATGATCCACTTGATGACATACCTTCCACTTGCATTCGGTTTGCCCCCTTTGAGTGAGCCTCCTGAAGAGCAATTATCCAGTCACACCACACAATCCCCTACTCTGCCCCCATCAAATAAAAAAAAAATCAAATATATCACCCGAGGCCAGCGAACCTAATCCACTTGTTTCACCTGGTATGACTCTCGAGGCCCCTGGGTTACTCCTTCAAGAACTCCTGATTAGATTCTTGGAGGTCTCGTTGGAGAGGTTTAGGGCTATCATGGCAGATGAGATCACCCCTCTGCTCACCCATCTGATCATCTAGAAGGAAAACTGTTGGTTCTGAAAACACTTCCAACAACCACTGGAAGAGAGGGCCGTCATTTAGCCCAGCTTTCCACCCTTACCAGTGCCACTACCAGTTTCCACAGGTGATTTAAGTTCTGTTGTCCAAACTCAACCACACATACCTCTCCCATTGGAGATTATTGGTGACCAGAAAATAACAGGGAAGTGGGGGGAGGAGGGAAGGGCAGAGCCAGTAACTTGGCCCAGCACCCAGGTAAAAGCAGAAAACTTTTTCCATCTCCCCCATGCCAGCACCCCCTCACTTATCCACAACTTCCTTCTGAGTGCACCCCATATTTAATTATCTTTGTGATGTCCCTGAGCTATTTCCTAACACTAGCGAAAGTCCTGTGTCATTGAGGAATAAGTCAGCACATTGGCTACAAACCAATGTGAGGTGGCCCTGCGATTTAACCCGAGAGATCCTCTTGATCAGATGTTTATCGTGGTTGGGCATCCACCTTAAAGCTTAGCATGGGGATTGTTTGCAGGTGAACTTTAAGTCCCCTTTAATTGTGGAATCTTATTTAGTCGGCTGGATCTGCTGGCATCCTCGGCAAGCCGTGTTTAAGCACTTCCACTGGGGTACTTCTATAGGCCCTTATGTCCAGACATTAGGAATGGCTATTCCAGCCCCACATCTGCCAATTCCTATGATAAAAAATCCCCTTGTGACTGTTTGACCTCTTGATGCACAGGACTGATGGCTACAGGTCCAGGTAACTGGGGAATCCATCCAAGTAGCTGCCTAAAATTTCCATTGGAACTCTGATGAGACACCCGCCAGCCGAGCTTAGTGCGACCCGCTTCATGACGACTGATTGCCCTTAAACTTACCCCAGCATTGCTCAGAAACCTGTTTTGTTTGGAACATTGTCACCTGTGGTCATTTGTCTGGAAATCCTATTTGCAGAGCTTCCAGCTTCATCAATGGATCTTCGGTTACCACAATTCCACTACAAAACATGACCACTCTCAGTTGCCATCCAATTCATGGGGCCAGCAAACGATTTAGAACATTCTTTTGTGGAACTTAGCTGAAGTTAGTGCGTGGGGCCAGTGTAGAGGTCCGCTTCACTTCCTTTTTCTGTCCAGCATTTTCAGGTGGAAGGGGTTGGTCTGCTGGAGGCTTGATTGTGTGGTTCAGAAATTCTTTAGCTCTCCACATCATGAGACAAGTATAAATTCCACAGATGTTATGGGGCTGTTCCTTGCTGGGGTGGAGCCACCTGGTATTTTTATAACATTTGCAACAGGCCCCGTGGGGTAAACAGACTATCTAATGCTCTGAGCATCTTAGAAAATGCCCTAGATTCCCTCCCACAAAATGATTGGGTAATCATTGCTGGAGACTTCGATGTTACCTTTGAACCCTCCGGTCCTGAACCCTTTAAATCTACTGAAGACAAAGATGCAGCTTGGGGGTCCCTCAGCTAGACCTAGGCCCTGCTAAAAGATGCTCTCCCATTGGGGACCAACTGGTAAGCCTCACCCTTCACTTTGGTCTTAAGACTTGTAATGGTAGGTCCTGTTTGGACCTTGGTGGTGCCTAAACCTTTAAGCGTGCCTCGCAAAAGAGCTGTATTGATTATATATTCCTGTCCCTTCTGCAATGGCCATCACTCATAGATATGATAGTTGTTGAGTGCTATGACAGTAACCACAATGCTCTCCACCCATTCCTAAGTGAGGAAAAATCTAGTGCTCATCAATGTGCTGCCCCGGACTCTGGGGTTGCTCTGGCAATTTCAAACAACAAGAGGGCTCTAAAATGGGGGGCTGTTTGTAAGGACCCAAAAATGGTGGCCCAAATATACGAATGGGTGGCTGATACCCTGGAACACAGTGGAGCCATCTAGTATAGACCATCATTCTATTGCTATAACACATGAAAGATGTTTTAGCTCCATTAAATCCATAATTAGCAAAGATGTCTGCAAAACCCAAAAGGTCCAACCGCACTGTACCTGGTTTAACTCCAATTGCAGGAACTCCAGAGGTAACCTTATACAAAGTTTAAAAAATGGAACAAGGCATAAAACATCTATGCTAGGAAGCAATATAAAGCGCTACTCAACTAGGCCAAAATTAACTGGTAACAAGAGATGTGGTAGGACCTATTAGCTGCAGTTAAGGCAGGAAATGTTAAATCTTTCTGGGGAACTGTGGCTAACCAAAGGCAGAATGCCACTACCAGTGTTGATTACAGTTCACAGCCTCAGACCTAGCTGGGCCATTTCCAAAACAGTTACGTAGCCAAGCCCAACCCGGATTACGCCTATTCAAAAGATGCTTCAGGCTCGCCCCTAGATGAAGGTCTTCCTTTATCCTTCAATAAAGATGTAAAGGCAGCAATAATGTCACTCCCAGCACATAAAGGTTCCGGCCCCAATTCCCTCCCCTGGGACTTCTTCAATTCAGAACCTTTGATCTAGACCAAATACTTCCAGGCACTGCTACCTTCCATTCCTGCAGGTGGCCCATTCCTAGTTCCTGGCTGACTGCAGAGATTGTCCCGATTCACTAAAAGGGTCCAAAGAAGACCCTGGGAACTATAGGCCAATTAGCCTTATCGATAACTCACAGAAACTATTTTGCTGCCTCATATTGGACCAATTGCTCGATTGGGCAAATGACAACTCTGTTTTCTCAGAGCTCCAGGTGAGTTTCAGAAACAGGATCAATATGGTGGATCAAATATTCAGTTTCTTTGCCTTATATATTGGTAAACAGTCTCACTAGATAAGTGCCATCTTTATGTGGTCTTTGTCGACCTGAAGACAGCTTTCAATTCTATACCTAAGGCCAAGGTGTGGAAAGTTCTGGAAAAGATGGGTGTCCCCCAAAACATTCTTTCTGTTTTTATCAGGTTGCATGCACTTAATAAACCCAGAGTCAGGTATGGCAACTGCGGTGAACTCACAGACACTTTTAAGATTGAAACTGGTGTTTGGCAGGGCTGTGTGCTAGCCCCAACATTGTTCACTTTTTATGTTAATAACATAGTGCACACACTTGATTTTCCCGGAAATGATGCACCCAAACTTGGGCCTCATAAAAATGTGACGCTACTTTTCGCAGATGACACGCTCGTAATTTCTCAAATCCTGTGCGGTCTGTAGGCACTACTTGACTGCTTTTTAATCTTCTGTAGCGAGTGTGGTTTTGAACTAAACATCAATAAAACGAAATGTATGGCTTTTAATCCTTATAAATCTTTTAGAGCAAGTATTCGGGAGCAAGGCGTTGATTTAGGAAAAGCGCAGGCGTTTGTGTATTTGCAGGGTTGTCTGAATCATTAAATTATTTGGTCCTCTCATATCAAGAGATATTCACTAAACCTTCAACAAGAAACTGGTGCCAAAATTAAACTGTGCAAACGGGGCTATGCATATTCTCTAGAAGCAGTGGTGGAGATCAACAACCTTAAAGCAAAAAACCTCAGCCATGTATGGAGTAGAATTATGGGGACATGTCAAAGGGAATGATCTCGGTAAAACTGAAAAAAGGTTCATGAAGAGCTTTCTCAGCCTACCCCAGAGTGCTC
Source organism: Triturus cristatus (assembly GCF_964204655.1). Lineage (NCBI taxonomy): Eukaryota > Metazoa > Chordata > Amphibia > Caudata > Salamandridae > Triturus > Triturus cristatus. The sequence continues at coordinate 62,909,813 of NC_140593.1, read as the reverse complement.
CCCACCTCCCCCAACTTCTGGACCTAGGAATTGTTCCTATAAACTAACTTATCCAGTGTTGCCCTATCTTTCACTTCCATAGACCATGGTCTATAGATGATCTAGAATCCTATAGAAGTGTGATTAGGGCTCTCCTTAAATCTCCTGGTTGTGAGAGGATTGCTTGGTTCGCCTATATTAAGACCACGCTGTATGAGATAGGCTTGCCTCAGCTTTGGGAAACCTCTGCCATGGCAAAACAAGTTCCTCACTCCCTGGTCAAAGAACGATTGAAAGAGTTTTCGTGGTTGAGGGATCTGAAAGGTGTAAAAGCAGGAAGTCTCACAGACTCTTTTTTAGACATCAAGCTCTCTCCAGCATATAAATATTTTTTTTATATTATTCTAGGTTCCATTTCCCGGCAACTCTACTGAAAATGGAGACACAGGTTCTTGCCGCTAAACAGCTTCTGCATAAATTGTGGCGCACAGTAGCTCTAATAGGTGCCCTTTATGCAAGTCAGCAGAAGAAACTTTGCATCACTTTGCCTTTTTTTGCCCAGCCTAGGATATACCAAGGAAACAATGGCTGAGGCCATTGTGTAACCTTTTGGACTTTTACCATTATGCCCACGCACTACGCACTTTACGCTCGGACACAAGGTAATTGTTGGGGTAACAAAATATCTGCATGCTGCCTGGATCACTCGCTTGCTCATTGCCAAGCCCCCAAGCACTGATCGGCAATAGCGAACCTTCCGACAGTACTCATACCCTAGATACAGCCCTCTCTCCTTTGAACTCACCCCTTTACTCACTATTGCTCTTCTTATTTACTTTTTCTCTTCCCTAATCTCATTGTGGGATGAGGTTTTATGAGATCGTTGTTTTATGAAATTTTAATATACTGATGTTATTCATTTATTTGTCTAGTTACTTGCTGGACTGTGTTTTATGATCTTTGCATCTGGAATAAACATTTGTAATTACTATAATGATAGTCTAATCATTGGCTTTAGACAAATTAAACGCAGCAATGGCATTTTAGGTACACGTTGCCTGTGTTCTGTGTTGATCCTTCTTATGTCTGGTGGCTCAGTTAAGTAAAGCATCCTGTGTGTGACCTCATTGTCACAGGTTCAAATCCCGGCGGGCCCACTTAGTCTTTCATCTTTCTGAGGTCTATAAAATGAGTACCATTGAGTTGGGTAACAATGAACATCTCTATTATTCAAAACCAAGATACCCTTGGGTGAATTTACACTTTACAATTACAATGCAATGATGTAGGTAAGTTCTAGGTGTGGTATTTCTGCTCTATTACCAGTTTAGCAAAGTGGTAATAGATAGTTTCTATATATTCCATTAAAAAAGTATGGAGAGCGAGGCAGTACCGTAATACCCCAAAAACATTTTGTTAGGTGAATATATTTCTTTTTTCATTTCTACATTATTTATAGCAGTTTACTCTGAACTGCACATTTTTATTTAAAGTAAAGCGCTAATTTATAGTAATTAGCACTTCACACTGTACATGTTTTGTAAATATTTAAATATGTATAAAATTGAAAAAACTGTTTAGAATACTATATATTACCTACTGACGGTCGCCAGAAGGTAGATATAGTTAGGATCCAACATTTTCAAATCTTTTGGCCAGCTCCGTTCCGCTCCTATCCTGAAAGTTTCACGGTGATTCGTCAAGCGGGGGCCGAGAAAAAAGGGTGGTCCCAAAACACGTTTTCCCCATGCAATTTCCCATAGGACCTTTAGCCGCAGCTACAGCCCGAACTGCTGAACGGAATTACCCCAAATTTGGCAAAGAGGTAGTCCTTAGTACAGACTCGTGCCTTTTACTTAAATGGTGTAAATCCGTTCAGTAGTTCCTGAGAAAATGACATTTAAAAGTACATATATATCTATGGCCTCGGAGGGTCCGCTTACCCTAAGCGCAGCCTAAGCGCACCCTGCCGTGCACGAGCTGTATTCTAATTGGCTGTCAAAACTCCAAATCAGGAAGTGTTGGCAGCCATCTTGTGCCTCGGTAGAACCGAGGCACAAGAAATCAGCAAAAGAGACGTGAAAAACGCAAAAAGGGGGCAGGATAGAAACCCCCTGACCCCCTAGGCCTGCTCAAGGGGTCCCACAAGGACCCCCAGGGCCAAAAAAAGCATTAAAAAAAAAATCAGCGAGATTCACGCACCCAGTGCGAATTTCGGCCGCGCTTCTTTGGTAATTGGCCCCCGGGGGGGCCAAATCCCGGGGGCATTTTCAAAAAATAGTGTGGGGGTCCCAATCCCCCCACACTGCCCCGGGGACCGCCACCCCCGGGGCTTATTAATATTGGGTGGGGGGGCTCTCAGGCCCCCCCAGCCTCGGGGACCGCAACCCCCCGGGGCTTATTAATATTGGGTGGGGGGGCTCTCAGGCCCCCCAACCCCGGGAACTGCCACCCCCCGGGGCTTCTTCAAAATGTGGGAGGGGGGCCGCGCGGCCCCCTCCTGGAGCCTTGTCTATGCCCTGGGGACCGCTATCCCCCAGGGCTGGCTCCTGCAGTGTCCCCGGGTGCCCACCCCGGGACACTGTAGTTTGCAATGACAGGGTGACAGCCTTGCGGCTCCCATCCTGTCATTGCAAACTGCTTGCCTATTTGGAAGGTTTCCTGCTCTCTCTTCCAAATAGGAAAGCAGATTGCTTTTCCACAGGGGGAGCAGCATGTAAGCTGCTCCCCATGTGGAAAAGCAATGCCGGCTCCCGCAGTTAGCACCACGGAGCTGCGTTGCAGAGTGTTGTAAAAAGGGGCGTGGCCTCTGAACACTTCTCTGCAACGCAGCTCCCTGGCGCATACTGGAGGTACCTGGTGGCCTAGTTGGCCCCCAGGGGACCGCAGGATTGAAGAGGAATTAATTCCCCAACTAAAAACACGCCACAGGGCCTATTTGCACACGTCACCTCAGGCCCTGCCCCCTTCCTTCACCATTGTACAAATATTCCTCTAAAATTAGCCGAACTACGAATTCCGATTTACTCACCTGTTATCAGGAGAGAACCCAGTGCTGCATCTTTTAGCCCAGCACTGACCCTGAAAAGTAGTTCTAAGTGTACTTACCAGTAACTTTTATTTCCTTCCATAGGAATCCATTGTGTGGTTTTCAGCAGAAAAGTTTCTAAGTGTCTATTTTCACAAACTAAAAATATTCCTAAAAAATCGTCTGTATGACTTAACCCCTTCAGTGCCCATGACGAGCTGGACTCGTCATGGGCCGCGGTTGCGCTGTGCCCATGACGAGTCCAGCTCGTCATAGACCCCGCCCGCTAATGCAACGGCCGGCACAGGGCGGGGAAAGGGGCGGGCACTGAAGGGGTTAAACACATTCTTTCAACTGTTTACAGGAGATGCACCAGTGCTGAATCCAGGATCCACCACTGAGTAAGAAAAACTAACGATAACAATACTTACCTGCTAAGTGAATTTTCTGCCATAGGATAACATTGGTGATTCTATGTGAAAATCATGTCTAAGTGTCAACTTTTAAAATACAATAATAGTCCGTAAAAATCACTACTGTAACCAAAACGCTTTTACTCAACTGTTTACAGGAGATGTCCAAGGACTGGATCTAGTATCCAGTCCTGTGGTTAGAAAAGTAATCCATAAAGTAACTAATTGCATTTGACTAGAAATTCACATTGAGCTCAGTGTTGCATTGTGTTTGAAATTGTGTTGCCCATTGCAACAGCTGTAACTACTGTACTTAAAATTGTAATGTATAATGTAATTATAATGTAATTAAAAAAATAAAATATCTAAAAATAAATAGTTTAAAAAATGGAGTAAATCAGTATCAAAAAAATCAGTATAAGAATTAATACATAAAACATTGTCATTTACAAAACCTTTGAAATTCACTGAAAAAACCATAGGTTTCAGGCCTGATATAGTTAGGAATTAGCATTTAAAAAACTTGTCATTTGAGATGTCATCAGTGATGTCACTGACCATGTCATGAATGATGTAATATGTGACATAATCAGCAGTGGATTGCGGGCACGCGAGATGTAGTTAGTACAACTAACTATATCTGAGGAATTTCAATGGTTTTGTACGAGAAATGTCCAGCTAACTATAGCACCCCTAAAACCTATGGTTTTTTCAGTGAATTTCTAAGGTTTTTTAAATGCTAATTCCTAACTATATCAGGCCTGAAACCTATGGTTTTTTTCAGTGAATTTCAGAGGTTTTTTAAATGCTAATTCCTAACTATATCAAGCCTGAAACCTATGGTTTTTCAGTGAAAATATATATGTACATATTTATATATATATCTATATATATATATATATATATATATACACACATATAAAAACATATATATTATATATATATATATATATATATATATATATATATATATATATATATATATATATATATATTACCTACTGGCGGTCGCCCTTTGATGAATCTTCGCGAAATTTTCCAAACTAATGGTTCACTCAAGTCAGCTCCTGTCTTGAAAGTTTTTGGGTGATTCATCAAGCAGGGGCTGAGAAAAAAGGGGCGTCCCAAAATACGTTGACTCCATGGTAATTTCCATAGAAACTTTAGAGAAAGCTACAGCCCAAACTGATTTACACCAAATTTGGCGAAAAGGTAGGTCTTGGTCCAGAAAGCGTTCTTTTTTTCAAATGGTTTAAATCTGTTAAGTAATTCCTGAGAAATTCATAAAATAAAATATCGATATCTGAGGGCCGAGGAGGATTTGCGAACCCTTCAGAGCACAAGCTGTATTCTGATTGGCTGCCAACACTCCAAACCAAAAAGTGTCGGCAGCCATCTTGTGACTTGGTAAAACCATGTCACAAGAAAACAGTAAAAAAAAGATACAAATCAAGAAAAGGGTGCAGGGTAGAAACACCCTGACCCCCTAGGCCTGGTCAGGGGGTACCACAAGGACCTCCAGGGCCCCAAAATGCATTTTTTAAAATAAAGAAATCCGTAGAATATGTGCTGGGTGCGCAAATCTTGCCAAAAAATAAAAAAAGACAAAGCATGGGCTCCCGTGCATCGTTTTCTATGAGCCTCTGGTGGACCAGGTCCCGGGGGCAATACCTAATTATGTAGCAGGGGCCCATGCAGCCCCAGGGACTGCCACCTCCCCGGGGCTTAGTTTATCATATGCGGGGGGCACGTTCCCCCCGCAGCCCGGGTCCACCACCTCCCGAGGGGCTTAGTTTATCATATGCAGGGGGCACGTGGCCCCCGGCCAGCCCCGGGGACTGCAGCCCCCTCCCTTTAAAAAAAAAAAGAGTAGCAAAGCCCTGGGGGATGGGGTCCCATGGCCAAAAAATGGACCGGAAGGGGGGCCATACTGACACCTCCCTTTATTGAAGTAATTTTTTTTTAAAAAGAAGTCGTGACCCCGGGGGATTGGGTCCCCGGGGCCAAAGTTGGCCAAAAAAAAGCTGGGTATGCCCTGGGGGATGGGGTCCCCTGGGTCAAAAGTGGCCCATGGAAGGGGGGCCATGTGGCTCCCCTCCCATAAAATAAAAAACGTTTAAAAGAAAGAAACCAGCAACTCCCGGAGGCCCCACCCCCTCCCTGCACGACTCTGCAAAGGCGCCTCCTGGCTCACTCTGGGTTGGGGTATAAAATACAGGTCGCTACTGAGAGTCCCTGGGGGCCAACTAGGCCACCAGGGACCTCCAGTAAGCTCCACACAGTCGGATTGCAGAGAGGTGGTACAAGGCCACGCCCCTTTTTACACCACTCTGTAAACACGCCTCTTAGCGCACTGCTGGTGGGTTGATGAGATCCCCTTTTGTCCTGAGGACCTTAGGACTAAAGTGGACTTCATCCCCCAAGCAGTGGTGTGCCAGGGCACGCGTTTGCAGAGTGGTGTAAAAAGGGGACGTGACCGCTGACTGCTCTCAGCAATCCAGCTGTATGGGGCTTTTTAGAGGTAACAAGAGGGCTAGTGGCCCCCAGGGACCCTCAGGAGGTAAAGGTACTTCATCCCCCAACCAAGAGTGCACCAGGAGGTGCGTTTGCACAGTGCTAGAGAAAGGTGGTGTGGCCTGTGTCCACCTCTCAGCAATCTCACTGTGTAGGGCTTACCGGAGGTAACAGGTAGGCTAGTTGACCCCTAAGCACCCCCAGCTGCGAAGGGGACTTCACTCCCCATCCAAGAGTGTGCCAGGGAGCGCGTGGTGGGCAAAGAGGGCGTGGCCTGCTATGAGAATTTAGCAATCCTGCTTTGTGGGAGTTATTGGAGGTAATAGGAGGGGTAGTTGGCCCCAAGGTTGTCCTCCAGTAACAGTCTCACGCAGTGGAATTGCTAAGAGATCTTTGGTGCCCACCCCCCACTTTCTCCACCACTCTGCAAACACCCGTCCTGTCACACTACAGGTTGGGGGATGAAGTCCACTTTACTCATGAGAGACTTTGAGGGTCAAGAAGCCCTCCTGGTACCTCCTGTAAGTCCTACGCAGAGGAAATCTTAAGCTCTGGACGGAGGCTCAACCCCTTTCTCCACCACTCAGCAAATGCGACTACTAGTTAAAGAAATTATGTGGCATGTTGTGCAGTGAAATTGTGTGGATAGAAAGTATGTGGTATTTAGTGCATAGGAATTATGTAAAGTGGGATTATGTGTTATGGAGAGTAATTATGTGGTATGGTAGTGTAACGCCCTGAACGTCTCGGGATCGTTTAACAGACACGATAATGAGGACGCAACCACTTGTGAAGGGTTAGTTATTTTAATGAAGGCAAAATAATACAAAGAACAAACAAAAGTTATAGTCACTGGAATCCTCCAGGCTAAGTACGTTACCAGCCCACCGCACGGATGGTCCTAACCGTCCTCTGCATATACGCCGATCCCGGCGTATGCCAACAGAGGGTAGAAATGAAATGGCCGACAATGCCAATCGGGAGGCTGTGAGGGGCACGAAGAGTGTTGGGGAGAATCGAGGAGTCAGGGAAACACCCAGCCGGGGTCTCTACCTGAAGGGAGCAGCCGCTCAACCTCTTCCTCAGACTGCACCGGGACGCGGAGTCACCTCCTGGTGATGCGTCACCGATACCCCAATCAAAAAGCAAGAAGACTGAACCGAGAGCAGCCGCTCGATCGATCCTGTGGACTTCCGAGTCTGTAACGCGGCAAACACCTCCTGGTGTGCGTTACAGCTGGCAGTCCCTGTATCTCTGGTCTGGCTGGGAGTTACGACTCCAACCAGCAAAAGCGCCACTGCGCTTTGACTCAGCCGAGTCAAAAAGCGAAGCTCAATGGTTGACCGGTAGAGCTTCCGGGTCCTTCACAGGTGACGATGGGGCAAGACACGGCCCAGGGAGTAACGACTCGACCTACCTCCGTTCTTGCCTTACTGGAGCACCACTCCGGAACACTGCTCTTCACGAAGCAGGTACGTCGGTGTAAACACAATATCCGACAGCGTTGTACCTCCCGGTTCCTCCCTTTATAGGGCGTGTTTTCCTTGAGTTATGTAACAGCTCTCCTGTTTACATAAGGGCGTGTTTTCCTTGAGTTATGTAACAGCTCTCCTGTTTACATAAGGGCGTGTTTTCCTTGAGTTATGTAACAGCTCTCCTGTTTACATAAGGGCGTGTTTTCCTTGAGTTATGTAACAGCTCTCCTGTTTACCTAACCTCTCAACCGCTAAGCATCCTGGGAGATGTAGTCCGTTTTCGCTGGTTACCGTTTTCTTCCCCTCGCATGACAGGAATTCTTGACAGGTAGTCTGTGTTGTGGAGTGGTAACCTCAGGATTAGTCTTCCTTGTTTCCATAGAAGCAAAACTATAAACTCAATGAGACAAAAAAAGAAGGAACCACTAAGGAGCACTTCTGGACCTAATCAGAAGTATGAGCAAGGCCACTGGAATTATGCGACTGTTTGGCTACAACGACTTTCGCACTATTATACATTCTTCCCATAATCCATCATCTGCTGTATAATCTGCAGATTTGAAAAAACAAACTTGTTTCTAGCTCAAACGGCTCAACCGTTACCAAAAATGCTGTGACAAGTGTTACAGCGTGGTGGAAGGCCCTTTGCAAACCTAGAATGGTCACCTCTTATTTATTGCTAAATGTGGGTGCTACATTGGTACTAATGGTGTGCAAGCCACTCTTGCTTCTTTCTGTGCCTCTATTGCTTCTTTCTGAGCCTTTCTTCCTCTTTCTGTACATGTCTTACATATGTAGGCATAGTTAGAAATTAGCATTTAAAAAACCTTAGAAATTCACTAAAAAACATAGGTTTCATGGACATTATAGTTACAGATTAGCATTTAAGAAACCTTTGAAATTCACTGAAAAAACATAGGTTTCAGGGACATTATAGTTAGAAATGTTAATTTAAAAAACCTTTGAAATTCATTGAAAAAACATAGATTTCAGAGACATTGGAGTTAGAAATTAGCATTTAAAAAAACTTTTAAATTCACAGAAAAAAACATAGGTAAAAAACATAAGTTTCAGGCAGGATCGGACTGGCCATAGCAGGCACCGGGCATTTCCCCGGTAGGCCGATAGTGTGGGGGCCAGTTTTGGGCCCCTGGGGGGGCCATTTTTGTTACCGGGGGTCGGCAATATCGGCCTCCTGTAACAAAATCGTCCGAAACTGGCCCTAGCAAACTGCTCATCTGCACTCCCTCTCAGTTCAGATAACTATAACTCGCACGCCCGCAATCCACTGCTCATGACGTCACATATTACATCACTCATGACATGGTCAGTGGCATCACTCATGACATCACTGATGACATCATCCTTGTGATAGAGTGGCGGTCGTGCGAGTTATAGTTATCTGAACTAACTATAACGGGGGAATTTCATTGGTTTTTTACGAGTGAAATATCCACCTAACTATAACCTGTGTGAAACCTATGGTTTTTAAGTGAATTTGCAAGGTTTTTTAAATGCTAATTCCTAACTATAACGTGTGTGAAACCTATGGTTTTTTAAGTGAATTTGTACGGTTTTTTAAATGCTAAGTTATGTATTTATTAATTATTTTTTTTTCAAGGTTTTTCACCGTGCGCGCACCCCGCGATTTTGTTCGAAAAAAATAAAATGGTTTTTTCAGCTTGGGGGTCCTTCTGTGACCCCCTGACAAAGGCTAGGGGGTCAGGAACTCTCTTCCCTGCCCCCTTTTCACGTTTTCCACCTTTTTTCCCCCTTTCCTTTTCAGTGCGAGAGACAAAATGGCGGCCGACACTTCCTGATTTCGACCGATTCCAATGTTTACCGACTTCTAACAACCGATCAGAATTTCGCTCACGCACGGCACCGTGTGTGCACGTGCGCGCACTGTGGGCGCACGGTGCGCGCGTATAGATATTTATATGCTTTTAAATGCTATTTTCTCAGGAAATACTGAACAGATTGACACCAAACCTGCAAAAGGCACTTCCCTGACCTGAGGACTACCTCTCTGCCAAATTTCAAGTAATTCTGTTCAGCCGTTCGGGCTGTACCTTCGACTAAATGTCCTATGGAAAAATGCATGGGGAAAACGCGTTTTGGGACCCCCCTTTTTTCTCGGTCCCCGCTTGACGAATCACCCCGAGACTTTCAGGGTAGGAGCTGAGCGGAGCACCCCATTTGTTTTGAAAATTTCGCGAGGATTCGTCAACCGGCGCCAAAGTTATTCAAAATAGAATTTTGAGATTTCCTATGGAAACACGATCCTAACTATAACTATCTACTGGCGACCGCCAGTAGATAATATATATTTATTTATATATATATATATAATATTTATATATGTATAATATATATTCACTGAAAAAAACAGTGGTTTCAGGGATGTTAGAGTTAGAAATTAGCATTTAAAAAACCTTAGAAATTCACTGAAAAAACCACAGGTTTCAGGGACGTTATAGTTAGGTGGACATTTTACTCATACACAACCAGTTGAGCTAACTATAACTCGCACCCCCGCAATGCACTACTGATGATGTCACATATTAGATCATTCATGACAATGTCAGTGATATCACTGATGACATCACAGATGACATCTGAAATGACATCACTGATGACATCCTCCAAGTGATAATCTGATGCACCTCATCCCACCCTAATTTAACCTTTGATACACCCACTCTAAAATACAGACTACCATTTTTGAAACCATAGACACACCAATACCAGTTACTACATACCCACTCACTGATTCCAAGGTCTATACACACATCCACTCATTCACACATACAGTCACTCATACATGCAGTCACTCATCAATACAGCACTATCATATGCACTCATACACCTATATAGACACTTACACACCACCACTCACCCATAGGTAGTCAGTCATGCAAAGAATCAATCACACTCCCATTTACTCACCTATCCAGTTATACACACACCACCTCATTTATTCATACAGATACTAACACATACTTACTCTCTTGTACAATCATTGATACAAGCACACGCTCATCCATACAGCCACTCTCACAATCACTCACTCTCACATATAGTTGTTTACATACTCCAATACTCACATATACTGCCTTTCACATATGTAGATATTCACAAATGTACCACTGAGACATCCATTCGCTCACCAACACACCCATATCCACACTCACCCAGCCATACAGCCCTTCACAGATATACTCTTGAACCCATACACCCAGTGAATCCCCCACTCACATATCTATGCACAGAGTCACACCCCCACTCACCCACACAAAAACTCAGGCACCCATAGAGATGCTCAGACAACCAATCAATAGCCCATATAGACACTCATGTAGCTACTCACCAACCCATACAGCCTCTCACACACCAACTGACAGACTGATAGAGACATTCCCACAGTTTAGTCTCTAACCAATGCATTCAGTAAGACTTGTTTAATCACTCACTTATACAGTCAGTCATGCACCTACTAAATCATCCATTCAGACACTTATACACCCACTCATTCTTCAATACACCTTGGCATATATATACATAAAAAACATATTTAAACTTTACAGAACCATATAGTCACTGGATGATGACATCAGTGATGTCATCAGTGATGTCATTTGAGATGTCATCAGTGATGTCATCAGTTATGTCACTGACCATGTCATGAATGATGTAATATGTGACATCATCATCAGTGCATTGCGGGGGCATGAGTTATAGTTAGCTCAACTAACTATAACAGGCAAATTTCTCTGGTTTTATATGAGTCAAATGTCCAACTAACTATAACGTCCAGAAAACCTGTGTTTTTTCAATGAATTTCTAAGGTGTTTTTAAATGCTAATGTCTAACTATAACGTCCCTGAAACCAATGTTTTTTTCAGTGAATTTCTAAGGTTTTTTAAATGCTAATTTCTAACTATAACGTCCCTGAAACCTATGTTTTTTTGAATGAATTTCTAAGGTTTCCTAAATGCTAATTTCTAACTATAACGTCCCTGAAACCTATGTTTTTTTCAGTGAATATATATATATATATATTTTTTTTCAATAAAAAACAGATTTCAGGGACGTTATAGTTGGGAAATAGAATTTGAAAAACCTTAGAAATTCCCTGGAAAAAACCTTAGAAATTCACTGGAAAAAAAAAACATGGTTAGAGGTAAGTTACAGTGAGGAGTTAGCATTTAAAAAAACGTGTTTCTGTTATTGTTGATAAAGCTGTTTTTAAAGAATGTTGCCAGACAGTATGTTTTTATTTCTTCGGAATTGCCATTTGCCACTTTGTCAAATTTATTTGTTTGTTGATACTTGTTTTATAATTTAGGGAAATTTTTTTCATGACCAAACATGCAGTAATTTGAAACGTTTTATGTTTCACCTTTACCTCTATCAGCCCAAACCCCTAAAGTCACCCTCACTTCTCTTCACCTCTACCTAACCCCTCAAGTCACCCTCACTTCTCTTCACCTCTACCCAACCCCTTAAGTCACCCTCACTTCTCTTCACCTCTACCCAGCCCCTCAAGTCACCCTCACCTCTCTTTACCTCTACCCACCTCACACCCCTCAAGTCACCCTCACTTCTCTTCACCTCTACCCAACCCTTCAAGTCACCCTCACCTCTCTTCACCTCTACCCACCCCAACCCCTCAAGTCACCCTCACCTTCATTTACCTCTACCCACCCATGAACCCTCAGGCCAACCTCACCTCTTTTTACCTCTACCCACCCAAACCCCTCAAGTCCCCCTCACTTGTTTTTACCTCAACCCACCTAACCCCTCAAGTCACCCTCACCTCCCTTTACCTCTACCCACCTCGAACCCTCAAGTCAGCATCACCTCCCTTAACCTCTGAAAGATATCATTCTGTTCTGCTTTGAGAATAATGCCACATATAAAGCTGGGCATGCACTGGGGTCATAAATAACCTCACCTCTGCCTCACTTCAAGTTACAAGAATGCAGACATTGCCATCTGGAGGCAGCAGAAGTACCTACACCAGTCTCAAGCCAAGTATGTATGCTTTGGTGCCCTCTCCTACCAGGCCTTGTGTGAGACAGCCTAGCGGCCACGTCCAAAAGAGCCTATGATGGGAAGTTTCAGCACTATGTGTTTTTTATGGGACAATTGGCAGAGGGAGAGGCTCTATGAGGCATTTTGGGGGGCTTCCCTCACACTACTGACAGCAGAGGCAGCTCAGTGGCTCATGCAAGGCAGCACCTGTTGCAATGGACTACTTTGAAAAGTTGACGTGGTTAGGGATTGGCTAACTCCTTTCTCCTCAAGAGGGCTATGAGGGGCTGGTAAAGTCTCTGAAGGGTGAGGCCGGATAATAAGTGACCCTTGATGTTGGCAAGCTGGGGTCACTGTAGCAGAGCTCCTGGGGTGGGCTCTTCAGAATCTGAGGTGCTTCTATGCAGGGCGCCTTCAGCTTGACCTACTACGGGCTTTCAGACTAGGGGAGCTAGTGGCCAAACCGAGATCTGACACCCGTGGGGATTGTGGCTAGCAGGGATTAGGTGTCATTGGGTCCTTAGCTGACTGCTTGCCCTTTTTGAAGAGTGGAGAGGGCAGGGCCCGACTTTATTCTCCATTTGGCCCTGGACCCAATGTTGCAGGTCCAAGCAGTGAAGGATGATGTGGCTGTTGTACCTCTGGGACTGGCAAGGGCACTACCCCCCTCCCCCGTCCCCTTCCCCCTCCCCTGCCCCCCTCCATGATGATGGAGTTCCTCTCTCTAGGGTTCAGTTCCTAAAAGTCTAATAGTTGGTCTTGGGATCGACCCGGCTAACTTTGCCTCGCATTCATTTTGCATCGGGGCAACCACATCAGCCAGTAGTTCAGAGCTTTGAGAGGTGGAAATGAAATATTTTCACGTCACGGTTTAACCCTCAGAGAGGAGTCATCTGGGATTTTTGCTCCCATGTCTGCCTTTTGTCTGTGCTTCTAGGAGCTATGTCTCCGCCATAAGTGTTGGCGCTAGCAGAGATGCTGCCTCCACCAAGGGGCAGTATGCCAAGTCTCCAGAGGGGTGCAGGTCAAGAATGTGGGGCAGTCATCATTAAGGCAGTGCCCCTCTTTTCTGCCTCCGGTGCTGGCTATTCAATATGGGGGTAGGGAGTGCAGTGACCTGGTGGCACGTGGCCTCAAGGACCTAATGAAACTGTTAATCACCAATTTCTAATGCTTCACTATGTGTCCCTGGTGCAGTAATAACACGGTCGGTCTCTCCTGCACAGTGATGTCACTCTTCACACACAGGCCACCCTCCAATCAGTGCTCTTTTAACCACGCACTTCCCCAGCAGGGTATGGTCTACTCTTCCGTGGGGCACCTATATAAGTTGCTACAAGAGTGGGAGCCCAGACCCTTTTATCCATCCATTTCTGACGCACCCAAGTATACTTGGTGCCTCCCTCCCTACTTGTGTTATCTTGAGATGTTTGACCACAACCCTTCCAGAGCCCCCACCCCCCCCCACAAACACTCAACTCAAGAGGCCCAGGGCTCGGTGAGGACTTATCCGAGACTGCACTCATGTGTGGAGGTGTGGAGTGTGGGGGTGGGGAGGGAGGGGGCTCTTTAATGCAGGATCCACTGAGAGGAATAATGGCTGGTGCCCAAAGTCCCACTGAGAAGCACACGCCAGGAGAGTCTCAAGTGAACTCTGAGTACTGATAGACTGGGGGGGCACCTCGTGCCCCTGGGGTGTCTGAGGGGAGGGGACGCTTTCCTCACACAATCTCTTGTCTGATAACCTCTCTGAGCATCAGTTCAGGGGAGAGGATGTGGTGGAGTGGGCTAATTCAGAGTCTTTCAGTCGTTGCTTGGTCAAGAAGTGGCTGTATCTCTGCAGCTAACACTTTAAAGACCCCCCCTCCCCAAACAACCACTTGAAACAAAACCCTTCAAACTCTACCTATGCACCTGAAGGAGGGACAGGGGGAGAGATTCACGTCTATGCCCCGACAGCCGAGACTGCTCAAAGAGGACCATTCAGGTAGAAGCTTAAGGTGTAGCTGTTCCCACTGTAACCCCCAACTGTCCACCCTCTCTTCCAGCACTCTCATCCAGCACTGGGAAGCCCTTGGGCAGCTATGCGCTTTACCAAAACATAAACATCCAGGTAAGACACCGGCAGGGGACTGCATCTGGTCCTCCTGCCCAAGGGGTGCTGGCCCAGACCCTTCTGGGGCCTGACTTTGGACAACCCCACCTGTCACCAGAGATATATATTATATACACCACTTGCGGGAAGGGGGGATCCTCGAGAAACAACTGTCTCCTATCACATAATTGTACGTTTGCAATCCCCCAGGTTTAATAGTTTAGGTTAATTTTCTCTTCTTTTCTAAGACAGTTGCCCTTTGTTTACAATAAAGGCATCTTTAAAATGTGCGCGCAGTTGTGCTGCTTGGGGTGGGTGGCTTTAGCGACCTGGTCACAGAAGGGAAGAGTTCCCTGACAATCACTTTTACACAAATGAGTTCACTCCCTTGCTATATATGGGAGGGTCTGGCAACTCGCTTACTGTCTGTGGGGGCGTTGTTCTTCCCTTATATTGGGGGGCGTGGCTGCATTGAATTCTTAGGACTTAAATCATATATCAAATGGGAGAAGGGGATGTACCCCCTCCCAGGGCACGTGCAATCTTGAGTGGTCTGCACAGTTTCTTGTGAACCGCTCTCCGCTCACCTAGGGGGCATCTGTCTCCCTGGGTTATGCTGGTATGTGGGAACTGCGTTTCCCCCATAGCCAGGGGCAAGGTTGAGGACTTTGAAAGGAAGAGGTGTGGTGCCGCAGCCAGGGCGACTGACTCCGGAATCTGGGGATCACGGTTTGATCCCCGGCATCGGAGGCAGATTAGCCCAGCACCATGTGACTCTGGGCAATAGCTTGCTTAATCTTCCCGATGGCCCCCAGCGCCTAGAGACCCTTACGGGTGATTGTTCGCACTTTACAAATGTAGATATTATATTATTATTAAAGGAGCGGTCATGAACTTCGAAATGAGTTTCGGGCAATAGAGATATAATGTTCTTATTCCCTAGCATTCGGGTGACAAAGTGTGTTTACAGAACTAGCATAATGAACACTAAATTGATGGGCAGGTGGAGGTCTCTAGTGTTTTATGGCAAGGACGTCTGTGTTTCCGTAAAAACAGACGACAGAGGTCCGGGGGTCCCAGGACTGCACCTGTGGTAAGACCCCGACAGGGGCCTGTGGGTGTCTAACTCCATGCACAGGAACAGTTTAAAACTCCTACCCCGCTAGGGCCCTCCAGGGACCAGCCGGTGGTACCTTGAGCTCAGGGCTGCAGGGGGCGAGGCCAGGCAGGGACAGGAACATTATAACTGAATATAAAGTGCTATTGAAAGCCGCACAGTCTCAGCTCCGGGGTCTGTAATGTGGATTGTAAAACATTCACATTTGCTCTTGAAGTAGAAAACAATTGTCGTGTCGTGGGGGTGAGATGGCCGAAACTGGATTCAAAAGAAAAGCAAATAACAGCATTGACGAGACGACAGAAGACAAAAGTACAAAACCCGTAACTTTATTAAAAAAATAACCCTTCTCAGAAGGAAGATTCCTTGATAAGAGCGCCTGTGTCTTTGGCGTCACATAGAAAACATAAAACTCTGGTTTATAAAAACATTTCATAAAACTGAATGTTCTCAGTATAAAAGGTGCAATCCGGAAGAACATCTTCAAAAACAAGTGGTGCATTGGGGATCACTGAGCCATCTCTACAGAAGGGGGGTGCCCCCCGGGATTCACCTGGACCCCAGGCATACAGAGATCTGGGGTGCCCTCAGCAGGGCCTCTGTAGTTCCTTACAGTGTACCCTCCCCAAGGCCCATGGAATGCCCCCACCAAGGCCTCTGTACAGTCACAGTGTGCCTTCATCAGGGCACACTGTACAGTACCTTACAGTGTACCCTCCATGGCCCATGCGTGCCCTCCCCAGGGCCTCTGTACAGTCACAGTGTGCCCTCAATGGGGCATCCGTATAGTACCTTACAATGTACCCTCCTTGGCCAACATGTGCCCCCACAAGGGCCTCCGTACAGTACCTTACAGTGTCCAGTGTGGCCTCAATGATCCACAGTATGCCCTCACCAGGGCCTTTGTATAATGCCAGTAGTCACAGGGGATGCTCAGACACCCCCCAGGTCCTCCACAGTTTACAGTTCCACAATGCCTTGCATAAGTTCAGCCTAGCTGCTCAATCCATCAAGCCCGAACAGTGAGCGGCGGGTGCCCTCACCGAGGTCTCCAGATAGAGACCCCTGCCAAGGCGCTTGTGCCATCCCTACGACTGACCATGGGGTTTGGACTACCCGTGCCCTCGGCGCTCTGTCCTCACTGGAGCCTCCATGGACCCATCTGTTATCACACCAGTGCCCCCTCCCCTCACCAGGGCCTCCACAGTCAATGGTCAGAGTGGGGGCCCAAGGAGACGCTGAAGTGGGCACCCCTGTACCAGGGTACATGGACACCGTGTGGCCACGGTGCACAAATGCTGAGCTGGGGATGAGGAAGGTGAACTGTCTGTCCGAGGCTGGCTTGATCTGGTAGCCCCGTACACCTTGGCAGAGTCCACTGCCCGTGTGCCCAGCTTGCAGGGGGCAGCAGCCCCCAGGGGGCCCACAGGAGAGTCCCCTGGCAGCTGGAGCAGGGCCTGTCTCAAGGGGCCATGGGGACCTCCGGCTGCTCCCTGGGGCTTGGCCTGGAGGTTCATGGCATTAATCTGGGTCATGCAGCCGGCCAGGTGGCCCAGAAGCCGGGTGCGCACGTCGGTGGTCATCCCCTCGCAGGTGGACAGGAAGCGGGTCACACATATCAAAGGTTACAGGGATGTTATAGTGAGGAATTAGCATTTAAAAAACCTTAGAAATTCCTTGAAAAAACCAAAGGGTTCAGGGCTGTTATAGTTAGGAAATAGGATTAAAAGAACTTTAGATATTCACTGAAAAAACCAAAGGTTACAGAGAGGTTATAGTTAGGCTGATATTTCACTCGCACAAAACCATAGAAATTCAGCAGTTATAGGTAGCTAAGCTAACTATAACTCGCTCCCCCGCAATGCATACGGCTGGTAGTCAGGCGAAGCTGGCGGGAGTAGAGTAAATAAATGACTGCGATAAGATTGTAAGATATCGTGCGCAACACTCGAAGAGTGATTTATCATCATAAGCTTAAAATTGAGGCACATGCTGCTAAAGGGGCATTAACAGCAGCATTCATGTTTCAACCTGAGAGTGAAATGGAAGAAACAAGTAACAGGACAGCAACAGACAAAATGATACGGACTTATCAGCCAAGCAACAATTTAACCAAATGGAAACATTATATAAAAAAGAGATCAATAATAGTTGGGAAATAATAGCCCTTGAAAAGCATATTGCTATGAAGCGAATTCCAAGAGGCTTACGCATTTTTACGATGCCTACCCATCCTGATACCAAAGTAGAGCTATTAGAGGAATGGGCTGATAACAACTTGCAATGTTCACTAAATATGATGTGCATACTTATTAAACATGCCAAAATCGATGTATTGGAATTAACCAAAAAAGAAAAACTAGAGGAAATGGAGGCAAATATACAAAGTCAAACCAATCAGAATGAGCACGCAAAACTGCAGAAGGAAATGGACACAAGACTAGAAAAACACGAGAATGAAATACAGGAACGAAAAAATTTAAATTCAAGAGAGATGAACAAGACTATAGACTGGGAAGAATTCTGACATTTGCCAAGCGCTTTGATACATTCAAAAGAAATTATTCAACACAAGTTTCTAAGACACTGACTGAGAGCACAAGTGAATCAGATATCAGTGAAGGAGAATTAACAATTGGAGCAGGAGCCGTGCTACATAAGTCAGGATTGACCTGTACAAGTATGTACGTAAACTTAAAGTAGCTAAAGTACATGCCAACAAGGAACAAAGCAAAAATAAAGAACCATCAGATACAGCTGAAGCGAATTAAAGTGGATCGATAATTAGCATTGACCAGATACAAGATTTAAAATGCATGTTTGATCTCCCTTACAATTTAAATGAAGATGAACTTACAGAGGAACAAGTATTGGAACATCTAGACATTGAAACAGACAAAAGAGTGGAAAGCGAGCTAAGAAGAAAATCAAAATACTGCCCTGTCCCAGAGTCAACATTTCTGATGCTATCTATTGTTGTACGGGCCTCAATGCTCCATTCCATAGTTTTATCCTTTTTTTTTTTTTTCAATGGTACATTTAAGGGTATTTAACCCTTTTTTCCTTATTTTTTTTTTTGGTTTTTAAATTTTTTTTTTATTGAATCAGCATTGATAAATTCATAATTACATTCAAAAAAGTTTTAGTCAATACATAATCAATACATAAAGGGTACCTCAGTCAGACCCAATTAATTATTGGGGCCCATAATGCTAACCCAAATTTCTTTTTTCTTCTGCCTTTGAGTTTATACAGAGCAATTTCCAAATTATACAAAGCTAACAATTTAGCCTTCCAAATAGAGAAAGACGGTGAATCCGGACTTAGCCATTGGGAGGTGATACATAAACGGAAATCATAGGAGCGGCCCCATTTGTGTGTATCATACATAAACGGAAGACAGCCATACATAAAAGCAAAAACCCCTTCTCAGGAGTTGAGCGCTTTCTAATATTTACCCCAAACTCATAACCAAACAACACTAATTGAGGTGTAATATCGACAAGCATTCCAAGAGCTGAATTCAGGAAACATTTTACCTCCTTCAACAAGGGGACCAATACAGGACATTCATAAAACATATGCACCGAGTCAGCTGCCCTCAAGGCACATCTAGGACAAACGTCCCCCCGACTGGTCTCCCATTTAGCTATCTTTGCTGGGGAATGGTACAGATCAAAGATAGCCATATAACATTGACTTTTGAAGCTACCTGATAAGAGAACGGCATCCACCAGGCCCAGTACAAGCTGTAGATCAATACCTTCTACCCCCAACCTTCTATCCCAACGTTGCTCAAAGTGTACAAGGTCGTCCTGCTGGGTTGCCATTATAAGTTTAGAAAGTTGAGAGATCTTACATCTCCCCTTTATAGATTCCAAAATCAAGTTTTTTTCCAAGCTAATACGCCCTCTTAAATTACGTCTATCTAAAAAACTTCGAATTTGAAGACATTTAAAGAAATCCGAGCGTTGCAACCCATACTTCTCTTGAAGTTCACAAAACAACATCATATGATTACTTAGAAAAAGGTCCCCAATGGTTCTAATCCCCTGAATATTCCATCTCAGAATAATTGAGTCACAAAAGATTACAGGGAGCTTCCATGTTATTCCTAGAGGCATATTGCGATTATATTCCTTTAAAATAAACTGTTTACAAACTTTGCGCCAGACTGCAACTGCAGCCCCAAGAATCTTAAAACGGTTTCTTTTATAATAACTTGGCTCAAAGAACTTAGAAAATAAATACCTAGCTTCAGGCCCCATGATGAGCTCATATATAGAAGGAAAAACTGCTTGATCTTTGTACATCTGAGTACCAAAAAATAGTATCCCCATGTGCTGGAGCATCGCAGCCCAATAATAATAACGAAATTGGGGGATATCCAACCCCCCCCTTGCTCTTGGTAAATTGAGCCATTTAAAAGCTCTCCTTGTCCTCTCATAACCCCATATGAAACAAGAGCACATTCTTTCTATCCTTATAAAGATTGAATTAGGTAGCAAAAGTGGGATTGTACGAAATAAATAAAGAAATTTAGGGAAAACAACCATCTTTATAACATTGCACCTGCCATATAAAGACAGGTGCAAATAATCCAGATTCTCTAACATTTTATTGGACGAGGCTAATATTGGATCGAAGTTTAAATTAACAATGGTTTGTACCTTTGAGGCAATTTTGATGCCCAAATAGACAGCCTCAGTCACTGTGTTGACACCTGTCAAAACCTCTGTACCCGTAAAAAGAACTTGTGTCTTTTGTAGGTTCAATTTATAACCTGACACGGCACCGAACTCCGACGTCAAAATTTCAATACGTCTCATCGTTTTGACCACGTCCCCTGTAACAACAGCCACGTCGTCTGCATAGGCTAATACTTTAACAATTTTCTGCATAGGTTTAACAGGCATAATCTCTGGGTCCTGTTCAATTTTAACCAGCAGAGGCTCAATATAAAGAGCAAATAAAAGGGGAGAACAGGGGCAACCCTGACGGGTGCCCCTGTAGATCTTAAACTCCTCAGAGTGCTTCCCGGATATACGAACTGTCGCAGCAGGGCTAGTATAAAGAGCTTGCACTGCCTTAATATAAGGTAATGGAAAACCTTTCCATAAGAGAACTGCCCATAAAAAATCCCAGGAGACCCTGTCGAATGCCTTCTCGGCATCCAACAGGGCCACCCCTATTGAAGCTCCTGAGCCCAATCCATCGGCGGATATGGTCAGTAGTGCCTCTCCCCGCTATAAACCCATGTTGACGTTGTGAGACTAGAGGTACAATAACCTTCCCTAGCCTTCTGGCAATGAGCTTGGAGAAGATCTTGTTGTCTGAATTAATTAGCGTAATTGGGCGATAGGAAGCCGGTTCAAGCGCATCCTTCCCTTTCTTTTTAAAGACTATTATGGTTGTCTTAGACCATGAATCCGGTATTATACCATTAAATGCCTGCTGAAATAGAGAGAGCAGCACCTCACGCAGTTCAACCTGAAAAATAATATAAAACTCCAGGGGGATCATATCCGGCCCCATCGCTTTCCCCTGAGGTAAAGATGCCATCGCCAACTCAATTTCCTTCCAGATTACTGGCATAGAGAGCATATCCTTCTGGGCCGACTCTAAACAAGAAGAGGGGATTACCCCTAAATACTCCCCCGAGTCCATAGTTTTTTCATTTTCATACAGCTTTTGATAAAAGTTTTTGAACACCTCCCGGACCCCAGCCTCCGTTTCTTGTAATGAACCATCTCTATCTTTGATTTTGTCAATCTTAGTTTGCATCTGTTTTAGCCATAACCTATTGGCCAACACCTTCCCCACCTGCTCCCCATATTCATAACATTCCCTTCGGAAAGTCTGATATTTAATGGCCGCTTCGTCAGCATATTGCTGAAAAATTTGAGACCTCCGTATAGCCATGTTATTTTGGGATACAGAGATGTCCAACCTGTCCTTAATCTTTTGAGCTAGCTCACATTCCGCCATATTTAAGTCTAGAATGCGTTGTTCCAGTAAATGTTTCAAAATTTTGCGCTTCTGTACCACAAAACTCAAAGTTTCCCCCTTACACCGGCCTTAAATGTGTCTCAGACCACTGTGTCTGGGGCCGAATTTATATTAACTAAAAAGAAACCTTGCAGCCAGAGCTTAATATGATCCCGGTACTCCTGATCGGCTAATAATTTCCTATCAAAGGTCCAATTGGACATTGAAGAAGATGCAACAGAAATGTCAAATTTTAACACAAGGGGATTATGGTCCGAAATTAGTCTCGGCAGCAGAGTAATTTTGGCTTTTTCCAATATCGCAGATGAGACCCATATATAATAATCGAGCTGAAACAGTTTATTGTGGGGAGCAGAGTAAAAAGTATAGCCCAGCTGTCCTTTATTAAGCCTGCTCCAAGCATCGTATAGACCCTGATTCCTAGCTAAGCTACACAGAGTCCTATAAACTCTTGGTTTTCCATAGTTTTATCCAATGTCAAAAATGAAATGGTGTGACACGCCCACCACCTGAAAAATCATAGTCACTGTGCCTAGGGCATTTAGGGGCTACCAGAACCACCGCTGATGGACTCTGTTGACCTATGCAGGTCATAGTGGATTCAAAGCCAGGGTATAAAGGACACCCACAGCGAATCCAGAGACAACATCCAGAGGCAGGCGAGGGGCATTTCTAGGCACAGTGACTATGATTTTTAAGGTGGTGGGAGTGTCACAGCATTTTTGACCCCTGCTCTCTGGTTGCACCCGCTGTGAGTTTGGCGGCCCTAGGTGGAACGCTGTCTTTGGAATATATATAAGGGAGACATATGGGCGCTCTCCTCACAAAGAGCAACTTCTTTTCAGGTCAGTTATTCAATTCCGTTTATTTATTATTTTCGCTTCATGGCAAATACACACAGTCATCTTTCCATCTGTGAGACTGGACCGGCGCGTTTTGGCGAGTTACCTTCTACTGGGTCACTTTGGGTTCTGCATTGTGTCTATTAAATGCTCTGTCCCTTCTCAATATTGTTGACCCTCAATTGACCACTAGAGTGATTCATTTAGTTTCATGTTTTGGCTCTTATCCTCCACCATCTACAATTAACTACATCATGCAAATAAATTCTGTTGTTGAACTCACGACATATTTCTATATACATACATTGCATATTACTTGATTTTTTCCTTTCAATCATTTTCTTTTTTTCTTATTTTTTCCCTAACATATAATTTATTTCTTTTATTTATTTTTTTATTATTTTTCTATTCTGCACATATTTTTTCTTAAGAACAAGGTAGATTTATGTTCTATTTTTTGTTTTCCCATTTTTTTAAAAAAGAAAAGGAAAATTGGGAAATCAGAAACTAAATACAACGATGATGGTATCCAATGCAACTTCATTGTTATATACACCATGTAAACTGCATGTCCCCACAAGTATCACGAGTAATTGCCCTTATTAGTTCTCACTTATTATTCCTCTCATTCTTTTGAGATATGGACCATATAACAATAATGCAGCAATTTAAAGTGCAAATGTATAAAGGTGCAACATGCCCAAATACCACGTATAATTGCCCTTCCGGGTTCTCACTTATTGTTTCTCTCATTCTTTTGAGATGTTTAATTTTAAAGTGCAAATGCGTTAAGGTGCAACATGCCCGGGGATCATTTGTCGTACCCAAAAGGAAGCAGCATGTTCAAAAGTACAGTTTTCATTAAAGGGCAATTTGCAATTATTATATCCAGTGCAAGTTGATTAAAATGCTACATGCAGGGTGGTTTTTCCTGCCCTATCCAGACAAGCTGAATTAAAGTGCTGTGTGCCCAGGGATCATTTGTCCTACCCCAGAGGAAGCAGCATATTCCAAAGTTCAATTTTCATTAAAGTGCAAAGTGCAGGAAGGATACAACCTAAGAAGAGGGCAGCATATATGGGAAAGTGCAAATTGATTAAAGTGCTACATGCAGGGCGATTTTTCTGTTCTAGCTAGAAAAGCAAACACAAGGAGATGATGGACTGAGAGCTGAAACTTTTCAGACACTCACCCTCAGTCACAGATCTGGTTTGAATCCATCACCATTCCTTAGCTCACTTTGCCACCTCAGTTCAGACCCAGCCATATGCAAATCAATCTTGACCCTGTGCCTCATGGGAACAGTCCAGCCTGAACTGCCAAGTCAGGTCTTCCCTGAACCGGAAACAAGGATCCTGGGACCGGTTTCTGGGTAACACCCTTCATCCGCCTGGCTAGCTTGAATCCAGTGGCAAAGTGAGCAAGGGACCCAGGTCTGGGCATACCCTGCCAACTTAGGGCAAACAAAGCAAACAGAAGGAGATGATGGACTGAGTGCCAAAACTTTTCAGACATTCACCCCCAGTCACAGATCTGGGCTGAATCCATCATCATTCTTTAGCTCATTTTGCCACCTCAGTTCACACCCAGCTATAGGCAAATACGTCTTGACCACTGTTCCCAATAAGGTGCGCGCCTGCGCGCAGCAAAGTCACCTCTAGCGCACAGTGTGTGGTATTTAGTGCGCACTTACACAGCACATCCCTCAAGACTGTTTGCGCCGCCGCTTTTAAAACACGAGCGGCGCCAAGAACGATCATTTCCTGTTTGCGGGAGGAGGAAGAGGCGAAGACAACACAAAGTAGCGGCAGGTAAGTCTCTTCCTTATGGCTCTGCACTCGCTGCATTCCTTTTCTTAATAGTGCGAGGCTGCAGGGCTGATTGTGGGTATTTGAGCTAGTATTCATGTTAATTGCAGCGCACACGGGTGCTGCAATTAACATGAATACTAACTTGAAGGCCCACAATCAGCCCCGCAGCCTTGCGCTATTAAGAGAAGGAATGCAGCAAATCTAAAGCACTACGTGTGGTTTCAGAGGATTCTTAGAGCACACTCGGTGTTTGAGACTCTGCTTCCCTTTTCTTAATAGTGCGAGGCTATGGGGCTGATTGTGGCCCTTCATGTTAATTGCAGCACACACGGGTGCTGCAATTAACATGAATACTAACTTGAAGGCCCACAATCAGCCCCGCAGCCTTGCGCTATTAAGAGAAGGAATGCAGCAAATCTAAAGCACTACGTGTGGTTTCAGAGGATTCTTAGAGCACACTCGGTGTTTGAGACTCTGCTTCCCTTTTCTTAATAGTGCGAGGCTATGGGGCTGATTGTGGCCCTTCATGTTAATTGCAGCACACACGGGTGCTGCAATTAACATGAATACTAACTTGAAGGCCCACAATCAGCCCCGCAGCCTTGCGCTATTAAGAGAAGGAATGCAGCAAATCTAAAGCACTACGTGTGGTTTCAGAGGATTCTTAGAGCACACTCGGTGTTTGAGACTCTGCTTCCCTTTTCTTAATAGTGCGAGGCTATGGGGCTGATTGTGGCCCTTCATGTTAATTGCAGCACACACGGGTGCTGCAATTAACATGAATACTAACTCGAAGGGTCACAATCAGCCTCGTAGCCGCACTCTATTAGGGAAAGTAAAGCAGAGACTCAAATAAAACGTGGCCTTTAAGAAGCCTCTGAAAGCACATGCCATCTTTGAGATTCTGCTTTTTTTTTCTTAATAGTGCGAGGCTGCGGGGCTGATTGTGGGCATTTGAGCTAGTATTCATGTTAATTGCAGCGCACACGGGTGCTGCAATTACCATGAATACTAGCTCAAAGGCCCATAGCTGCCAAGGTTTCAGATTGTCAAGTGTGACATTTTCAAAATTTCAGTGTAATTATGAGTGACATTTTAACAACTATGATGACACGTGTGTGACAAGTGGGACAAAGAGACAATGGCCGGTACCTGCCCAACCCCAGCCACAGCGGCACCAGTGATCACACCAGCACCACCTAACTTTGGGATTATTACCGAGGACCCAAGGGACAGGAAAGTTGATATTTCCTCATTTAATAACAATCAAAACAATACTGTTTTAGCCCATAGGGACTCAAGTGAGAACCCTGCTATTAACAAGGAAGATAGGTCTAGTACTTCAGCCCATATGTAGAGCCACCTGGATCAACTTTCTATTTCAACATTGGAAACTCCACTTGAAGGATGGAAAAGTCAAAGGCATAATAAGAAGACTTTGCTTAGTAGTAGAGAAGATCCATCTTCAACAAGCCGACTTACAGACTTTTTTTCTTAGAAAATATAATTCCAATGTGATTAACTTCGCACCAGAAAATCTGGGCCCAGATAAGGCCTAGATAACTCAGGCCTCTATTAATCAGCTGGCCCATTCCACTCATCATTCATCGTTCCAAAACATTGCAGGCAGATCGTTTATTAATGTTGCCTCCCTTAGTCATATTGGGACCCAGTTCCCACAGTTATCCCAGGGTCATGGGGCAGTATCATGAAATGATCAATTCCCTTATTAAACATGCCGTAGTTTATACAGAGGCCAAGCATCTGCTGGTTTCTCCTTCAGCCTTCTCGCCCTCAGCCCTGCTAGCACAGAGATGCGAAAAAGCCATGACGCAATATGATGGCACTTCATCTTACAGCTCTTTGCAATACGCTCTAATTTAAGAAACTTAGAAGTTTCCCTTATTTTAGCATCATATCCTTGATGGAAACAGGCCAATTTATGTTAGTTCTCTTAGTAGTACAACAAATGTTGTCCCGATCAAAGTTGTGGCAGAACAGTCGCAGCTGTAATAAGCATGCGAATCAGGAAACACCAGAAATGCTTCCTGCTCATCCGATTCTTGCAACCATGGGATCTATGTGCAAGGCATTAAACACTATCGGCCGAGCATTTACTCAGTAGTCATCAAAAATAGACATCCACAAAGCGGTGGTACAAGAAATGGAGTCGCATGGTGCAGGGAGCCGGGCCTGTCACGGAGCTAGGACAGCCGGCTCTGCTGACGCGTGAGGGCAGACGGCACTTTAAACAAGAAAGTAAAGATTGGTGACCAGCAGTGGGCCGCGGCTTCTCTACGCAAAAATAAGTTAATGCCATGCGACTCCTATCTGGACTCTGATGAATGCACTGAAAATGGTAAGGTTAAGCACAGGCGTGGTGGCAGCATAAATGAGCGTGATTGCGCGCTAAATGTTTTTTAAATTAGGGATGAAATAGCGTGTCAGTATAAACATCACTCCAGGCACTTACTACTTGCAGCGAGCTGTGGCAAACACGCTTGCTGGTAGCTGCTTCCCACAAGTTCAGACTCTCTTTGCGGCTGGGCCAGCCCATGGCACAATTGATTTTGAGGGCTGCTGGTGTGCTCGGGTAGGCTGAAGCTCAGCGGAGGAACCACTTATGCGGCTAGGCTCACTCAGATGTTGGTGTGGGGCCTACTCGGGGATCCGGTCGTGGAATTCCTTATTAGATTTAGAGGTGCGAGATGCCTCATTCATTGTCAGCAGCCAAAACGTCCTCATGAGCTGACGCTGGCGCATGACCCACGGCGCTTTTAAAGACGCCACTTGCAGCCTCGTGCATCAAGCCAAAATCCAGTCGGTAAAATACCGATTCGCTAATAGCTCCCGGTATTGAGTTAAAAAAACCCAATCCCAATGCATCAACCCAAAAGCAAAAATCGCTATTTAAGGAATCCTTAAATAGCGATTCCTTAAATAGGGATTCCTTAAATAGGGATTCCTTAAATAGCGATTCCTTAAATAGCGATTCCTTAAATAGCGATTGCATTTAAGGAATCCCAAAGTGAGATTCCTTAAATGCAATGCATCAAAGTAAAAAAATTAGCGATTTCGCTAATAGGGGGAGCAAATTACCATGAAGATGAACTGCATGGTAATTTGCTAAAACTTTGAAAAATGCACTTTTGTGCATTTTTCAAAGTTTCATGTTGCGCACACACATGCCCTTAGAGCATGTGTGTGTGCAACATATGTGCACATATCAATTTCAGGGGTGCAATAGGGTGTCATTTTGACACCCTTGCACCCTTGAAATTGCATGAGCAATTTGCGAGAACCTACTGGTACTCGCTATTTGCTCATGCAATCTCCGATTCATTCCTATGGGCCTGGAGGCCCATAGGAATGATTGGGATGGCATTCCTTAATTGCTACTCGCAATTTGCTAGTAGCAATTAAGGAAAGTTAAGGAATCGCTATTTCAATAGCGATTCCTACATGCATAGCCTTTTGCTATTCCTTATTAGCGAATCCTTATTTTTCGCTAATAAGGAATCGCAAATGCCAATGTTGATGCATATGCTTGTTAGTTGTGTTCATATTAATGCGCTAGCGCGCTATGCCAAGTGAATGTGTTACAGCAAAAGCTGCAAGCAGCTGAGCCTGCCCCCAAGCCTGGAGCACTCAGCAGCATGCACTGTGACTGCGTTCTGAATACTCAAAGTGAAAATGCATGACAGGTTTAGGCATATTCCTATTACCCTAAATGTGTTTGTAAATACAACCCAAATACTCAAGCAAACAAAAAAGCAAATACATTAAAAAAATATTTAACACAATTCATCTTTTCTAAGAGGTTGGTAAGCATTGCACACCCTGAAACTAAACTAATGTATGGTAGCGTTCAATGGAATTGATAAATTGAGAGGCAATTAACAAGAACAAAACCTTTCAAAAAGGAAAAACAATGAAAACCATTTGAAAAAGAATGAGACAATTGTGGCAGATTTGGAAACATTTAAAAATAATTGATAAAATGCACGATGATGATTGGCGTATTCAGAGCAATAAGGAGAGATAACGGGTTTGAAGTGCAATCAAGATTTGAGACTTACAGTGGGTTAATCTGTAACACTTGCATACTTGTATAACTACAAAGAATAAAGTAATGGTTCTGCAGCAAATGTTGGTACCACCGGAGGAGTCTTGTGCTTTTCTAAACCAGAAGTGTACTTGCCTGTGTAAGGAATTCATGTCATGGCATGTGAATCTAAATTAAAAACCTGCCTTAAGACCCTTCATGTGATGCTGCATGTGTAGAAATGCACAGTCTTTTCACTTTTTTAAGCAAAAGATTGGAGTGATAGTTGGCGCTGCACCCCCACGTGCGGTCAGGGTCCCGTCGCACATAGCCTTGATTGCAGCGCACAGAGACCGTACACTGCCGCACACAGAGGAAAAAAATTAGAGGGAACATTGGTCTTGAACCTGTGCCTAATGGGAACAGTCCAACCCGAACTGCCAAGCCAGGTCCTCCCTGAACCAGGAACAAGCATCCTGGGACCGGTTTCTGGGTAACACCCTTCATCAGCCAGGCTAGCTTGAATCTAGTGGCAAAGGTGAGCAAGGGACCCACGTCTGGGCATACCCTGCCAACTTAAGGCAAACAAAGCAAACACAAGGAGATGATGGACGGAGCACTGAAACTTTTCAGACACCCACCCCCAGTCACAGATCTGGGTTGAATCTATCATTATTCTTTAGCTCACTTCGCCACCTCAGTTCAGACCCAGTTATATGCAAATCAGTCTTGACCCTGTGCTTCATGGGAACAGTCCATCCCGAACTGCCAAGCCAGGTCTTCCCTGAACTGGAAACAATCATCCTGGGACTGGTTTCTGGGTAACAACATTCATGAGCCAAGCTAGCTTGAATGCAGTGACAAAGTGAGCAAGGGACCCACGTCTGGGCATACCCTGCCAACTTAGGGCGAACAAAGCAAACACAAGGAGATGACACCGAGTGGGAAGGAAATGCCCAGACGTGGGTCTCGTGCTCTCCATGCCACTGGAGTCAAGCTATCCTGGCTGATGAGGGGTGAAACCCCGAAACCGGTCCTAGGATTTTTTTTCCAGTCCAGGGAAGACCTGGCCTGGCAGTTTCGGCTGGACTGTTCCCATTGGGCGCAGGGTCAAAACTGATTTGCATATGGCTGGGTCCAAACTGGAAAGGCATGGTGAGCAAAAAACCAATTGATTTAGGCCCAGATCTCTGTGCTGGGGTGAATGTATGACATTGTTCTGCATTCTGTCCATCAATAGTTCTTTTTGCATTTGTCACCCCGAGTGGGACGGGTATGCTCAGACATGAGACCAGTGCTCTCTATGCCACTGGAATTAAACTATCCTGGCTGATGAGGGGTGAAACCCCGAAACCGGTCCTAGGATTTTTTTTCCAGTCCAGTGAAGATCTGGCCGGGCAGTTTCGGCTGGACTGTTCCCATTAGGCGCAGGGTCAGCACTGATTTGCGTATGGCTGGGTCCAAACTGGAAAGGCATGGTGAGCACAAAAACGATGGATTTAGGCCCAGATCTCTGTACTGGGGTGAATGTATGACATTGTTCTGCATTCTGTCCATCAATTGTTCTTTTTTGCATCTATCTAGACAAGCAGCATATATAACAAGGTGCTAGTTAATCCAAAGTGTATAGTACTATTGTCAACATTATATCTCTTCAGTCACATTTTCAATTTCAAGTTGCTTCACCAATGCATGATGCTGGCTAGTCTCTTGTTTTTATCTAAATATTCAAATCTCCTACCCAGAATTCCACTCTGCACAATCCATTATTTTAGTGCACACACAGTCCTGATTGAGCTCAATATATCAGTGTCAAGTACGTTAAAATCCTCATTGATGCAGATGTTACCAATATTATAAGTGCACAAACAGATCTGCATCCTTGTTGTGGCGCCATGGTGTCTCAGTTCCTATCAATAATATTAATTGTGATTCTTGTTTACGCAGCTCATTCTCTCAATTTCTCCCTGTTGGGTGGGCCCTGACATGTTTTATGCCCCAATAGAAAAATGTCGATAAGGATCGATTGTGCATCTGGTCAAAGTGGCAGGCTACTGGGTAGGTCATGTCCCCATTTCCGATTGCTCTTATATGCTGTAGGATCCTATGTTTTAATTTGTTCTTAGTGCTGCCAGTGTACAGCTTGTTACAATCACATTTTAGTGCATAGATAACAAACTCTGTGTTACATATTATCCTTTCTTTGATTGGCACCGTACGACCATCCATTGTATGATAACTCTTGCTGTTTACACGCTTTACACGAGCCTTCCTGCTTCCTTGATAACCATGATCCCATTCATTGTTGATTACCTTTATTATGATAGTGACTTGAAGTCAAAATGTCTCCCAAAGATCGAACTTTTTTTGATGTGACTTGTGGGCCTTTTTCAAAGTTTTCAGTCAGATGTTCATCATTCTTTAGAACACATCAGTGTTTTGTTAGAAACTTCTTAATGCTGGACTGTGCCAAGTTATATTCTAAGAAGAGTCTCTTGACGGCATTGCTGTCCTCCTCCTGAACCCTTTGGGAATAGAGAGACCCCTTTCTTGTCTTTTCTTTTGACCTGCGTTTGGCGTCCTCGAGAACAGTAATTGGGTATCTTTTTTGTCTGAACATTCCAAACAACCTACACACTTCTTCATAATAAAGCTCTTCCGTATAGTAGATCTTCCTTTATCTCAGTATTTGGCTGTAGGGAATACTCCATTTCAATGCATATGGGTGGCTACTGTTAGCGTGAAAAATGGAGTTGGTTGCAGTCGGCTTTCTGTGGATTCTCGTGGGCAGAGCATTCTCCTTAACCTCCAACTCTACAAACAAAAAAGTACAATGCTATCAGCTCCATGCACCAGTGAACTGCAGGTTACACTTGTTGTTGTTCAATTTGGTTAGGAAGAGCTCCAGATCCCTTTCGCTGCCTTCCCACAAAATAAATAAGTCACAGATCAACCTGGGCCACAATGCCACACTTTCCATATGCATATTATTTTCCTCAGCCCAGGCTGCCTCCTTCTCCCACCACCCCATGAAGAGATTTGCATAGGTGGGGGCGAAGGAGGTGCCCATCACCGTTCCTTGTTCTTGTTGATTGAAATTCCCATCAAATGTGAAATTTTGTGTGTGTAAGACAGTACTTCAACATGTCTACCATCATGTGTGTGCGTTCCAGCCATTCCACTGGTCGATCTCTAATGAAACTTGTGCATGCATACATTCCTTTCTCCTTCTCAATTGAAGAGTACAACGATACAACCTTCATCGTCACCATAATATGCTCCTTTTTCCATGGAATGTTTTACAGTTTTTTCAAAAAATCCGTGCTGTCCCTTATTATAGGAAGGGAGGCTAGTTACATACTCTTATAAGAACAAGTAGAGAAATCTAGATATATGTATATATATACCAAATATAGGGGTATATTCTCAAGAACGTGTGATAACCATCGCAAAATTAGCTTAACGCAACTCTTCACAGCGCAGTCTATCATGGGAAAATAACGTGGTATTCTCAACACGGCAGTACCATGCGATAGACCCACGATAACGCGTCAAATGAATTTGCTAAAATCAACGCAACGCTGCCAAAACGCGAAACACGAACGCAAAAATAGTAGCGGTGACTCCAATTGCGATACAAAAATCAGTTAAAACCAGCCACAAGCCTGCAATTCCCACGCGTCATGTGGGAAAATGCACCATAAAAGTAGGAAAAACCCACAAACAAAAGCCAAACAACAGCGAAGCACAATGGAGGTAGCTGGAGCAAGTACAGAGTACAACCAGAAGCTCCACAAGCCCCCCGGAGGACCAGCCTGGGACCTCGGGGTCAGGGAAGAACAAGAAGAGTAGGAAGAAGCGGTTCAGTCCGCAGGAAAACAGGATCCTGATAACAGAGGTGGTAGAACCTTCATATTCTGATAGGACTGAGCCACATCCTCATTAAGGGTCAGAAGTCTATCTCTGCCCTTTCTCTGAGAAAACCTCCCACAGTAGTGAGCCCCTGTGCTGGTGTGCTATCCTACTCATTTTTCAGGCCCTCTCAAAGGCTGCAAACTATTTGTTGTTGTCATCACCATTCTAAACTTGGAGACAATCCCTTTGGGGATCTTAGGGTCAAAGGATTCCTCCTTCTCCCTAGTACTATTGCTGCCACCATCTTTGGGCCTCAAGCCCATCTTAACCCTTCTTTCCTCAAGGGCTAGTCTCCTTTCGTCGAGTTCAAACTTTCTCTCGACCTGGTAGAGTAGGTCAAGGTATTCCTCTGGGGATCCTACCAGCTTCCCACTGGAGGGTCTACTGGAGGGACTTTTGTCACTTCTCACTGGTGAAGGGGGTCTGGGGACGAATGGAGAGTTGAGGTATTCACCATCTTCCCCATCAATATCCCTTTGGGCTCGGACATCATTCTCACCCTCTTCCGAGTCTTCTTCTGAAGAATGCCCCCTACCCCCATATTGCTTTGCCTGCTCGAAGGAGCTGAGGGCTCTTTAGAGTTCCTTTTTTTTGGTGGTTTTCCTATAAGAAATATCTCTAGATTTGCACAGGCCTCTTAGAGCATTGATTTTCAGAGCTGGGATGACTGCCAAGTCGAGATTATGTGCAGCCACCAATGTGCCTAAACTTTTTTCTGAAAAGTTGGAACCTTTTTAAGATTGATAAAAAAATGTTTAAACCTTTTACTAAATTGCCAAGACTTTTTAAAATGTTATATTAGAATGGGGGTCTATACAGGGCCCTACAGTTTAAAAAAATTGCAGAAGGCGCATTGTTTGATACTAAACAACATACTTCAGCTGTACTATAATGGAGCTAGCGACCCAGGGGGTCTCCGGTTGCAAGCCCATGTTATCCTATGGACTGCCTCTCACTTATAGTATACTTTAATGGTAAAGGCTTCTCAAGAGAGACATTTAAGTTTGCACTTACATGGCCACCCCTTTAATATAAGGCACAAATTCTTCAAGGGGAAGGGCTGAGACTGTCAAGTTTCTTGCAGCAATATGATATGAACACTCCTTAGGTAATCAGCCAATCCCTTATTGTCATCTTTGTTCCGGAATTTATTTATATTCCATGCACAGAGTTTCACTGAATCCAGTGATTGTTCTGACCTGCTGTTTCAGGTGTCTGTATGTAAGGATTGCTTTCGACCTTGCGTGGATGCTGTAAGCTGTCCTAATTTTAATTGTGTTCCATTGAATAAATCTGTTGATGGTTAAATATTATTATTGAGAAGGAGTGTAAGGCCGTGTTTGATTTACCAACAGGATTCCTAAGAATAGAATAAACTTGATCTTCTGAAATGCATGTACATGTAAACTTTTTCTGGTTGTGAAGCGGAAACGGGTATCCTGTTGGTGCATGTGAGCTGATCTTATCTTCCCAAGTGCGAAAGCAGTCCTTTTCCTGAAGGATTTTACGTGCCGATTCACATGAGGCCCATGTCAAGAGGGTGGGTTCCACATGTTACTTTCCATAGAGTCTAGCAATTCAACCGGCTCAATGTCTTCAGAAGTCATGTTCGATAGGGTTGGAATCATGTGAAGTAGTTTTAAAATATTTCCACGATTTAGAATGTCCTGCCTGCCCCCAGGTTGATATTCTGGGATGAGGCTGTGTGCTTGCTGTGAGCTGAGTTTCCATGCATGCATCTAAACATTTTTCTGTCGTCTGTAGCAACTGTGAAATGGTGAACATTATTCAGGCATGCGGTTCCTTTTGTACTTTGGTTACAGGTAGCAGCCTGCTTGTTTAGAGGAACTGGACCATCATCTGTCTTTAGCATGAGGTCGGTCTCTCTTTTTAATGCCGGATGTTGAACAGGAACTTTTACTTGCATGATTGAAGGTGTTTCACCCAAGGTTCCATGTTCCTTAATTCTAAACACCTGATTATACCTGCCAGACTCACTTCTGTAGATATCTGCAGTAAGTTTATTTATCAATGTTGTTAACTCTGTGCGAGTCTGTTGGAAGGTGTTGTATCAGTAGATGTAGGTAGGTACCTATAGCTAGTTATAACACCACAATCCCAAATAAAGCACATGTTGCATCTACGATGGTAGTAACAGTCTTTTATGAACAGAAGACTGTTATAGAGAATAAATATAATGATCTGAGAACCTTCTGAGGTTGTTAAGATTATTTTAGCGAGCAAACAGACCACCCCTTTTATACTCTCATTTTATTTCTGGTTATATATGGTGACCCAACATGGCTCGTCCTCGTTATGGGTCAGCCTGTCCATCAAAAAAAGAACAGCCTGAGTTTGTTTACAAAAGTCAGGAGGATTAAGGAGGGTGGTTGGTGGAGAAGCAGTATGGCAAAGAGGAGGGGCTGGAGAACTCATAGAGTAGAACAAGCAGCACTGGGAGTCTAAGCCCGGCTGCTTCCTTGCCACTCCGGTTCTACCCTAGGGCCACAACTCTAACACCGCAGCCACACTCACCTCCACCAACATGATTCACTTCAGCCCTCCTCCTCGATACATGAAGGCACCTCCTGATTCAAACTGTCCTAGGACACAGAGTTCCCCTGAAGAATGTCCCAATCAGCAGGGGTGCAGTATGTGCTGATGAGGATATGCTGATGAGGATATGGAAATGCCCGCCACCCCTGCCTCAATGTGTGCAGGCATGTGAAGGTATGGAAGTCCATGCAAGCACAAAAAGCGGAGGTTAACCTGGGGTGCCCCCTGAAGTTGAGTTGTCAGCAGCTCTTCTCTTGTCCCTTCCTCACCACCAGTTCACCTCACCTCTTGTGCCAAGCACCAAACCACTGTGGTCAGAGCCCACAGAGCCTCTGATCCAGAGCCCATACTCAAAATGAATCAGAGGCTCTGAGTGCAGTGGCTCCTGCACAGGCTCCTACAAGCGTACAGGTGTAGGGCAGCGTAGGCAGCAATGGTGGCATGCAAATATTATGGCTCGGTGGCTCAGCAAGGCATCACAGGTCAGGACAGGTGAGGTGCCTGCAAAACCGAGCAACAAGGCACGCAGTAAGGTGAAGGATGGTTCTCAAGAGCTTGGCGCTCAAAGTTTCGGCTGTACACAGCGCACACAAACACAGCTTCCTCTTCCGGGTCAGCGGCGGCAGCTAAATCTTATCAGTAAAGCAGAGTAGGGGCAAATATCCCAAATTCTCTATCCTTGGTCACCCTAACTATAACTACAGAGTGGCTACTCTTCAATATATGTAGATGCAGATAGCTATAGATATATTCACTGAAAAAAAATTAAGGTTACAGGTATGTTATAGTTAAGAAATAGAATTAACAAAAACCTAGCAATTCCCCAAAAAACCCAACGGTTATAGGGGCGTTATAGTTAGGATAAGAATTTACACACACGAAATTCAGCAGTTATAGTTATAGTTATCTCAAGTAACTATAACTCATGCCCTAAACTAACTATAACTCGCTCTCTCACCATGCACTGTTTTCTCATCAAGAATTTCCCTGCAAATGTTAAGATGCCATGACTGATGTAATATGTGGAGTAATTAGCAGTGCATGGCGAGGGTGTGAGTTATAGTTACCTTAGGGCAAACCTTCCACATGCAACCAACCCGGGAGAGGGGCACAGCGCCCACCTTCCCGGACCAATTTGGGCAGCAGAGGGTCTGTCCCCAGGACATCGCACATTTTGTGAGGAAGGGGGCATGTGTCCTCCTCCATGGTTCCATTTTGCCCCTGGGAACCCCTTCCCCAGGGGCCCAGTGCATTTGTTTAGGTGAGGGGTATGTGGCACCTATCCCTGTGCTATTTTGGCCTCAGGCACTCCACCCCCTGGGGCCCACCACTTTATTTATAGGGCCCAGTGCTTTTTTTTAGTGTAGGGGGTATATGGCCCCTATCCTCAGGCTGTTTCTGGCCATGATGACCCCATCTCTCAGGGCCCACCACTTGATTTATGGGAGAAGGGGACCCAAAGCCCCCCTCCTGGAGATGATGTGGGCCCTGTAGACCCCATCTCCAAGGGCCCGGTCATATTGTAAAGGGGAGGGCGCATTCAGCCCCCCTCCACAGGCCAATTAGACTTGGGACCCTATTACTTGGAGCCTTCCACCTTTTTAAATGGAGAGGAGGCACGCAACCCCACAATCAGGGCCGGTTCCGCCCTGGGGGCCCTATCTCTGGGGCCTGACCAATAAAGGATGGGTGCCCTGGTGCACACCCAGGGCACTCACCCTATCCTTGCTGGGGGCCATTGAAGTCTGCATTGCTCCCGCCTGCAGGGAGCATCTGAAAATGCTACTCTCTTCCAGGGGAACCAATATTCAGATCTGCTTCCCAGGGAAACAGATCTAAAGTCCTTTCCCAGCTGGTGGAAACATTTTTAAAGCTCCCCCAAACTGGGAGTGGACTTTGTGTTTGCTCTTGCTTGACGTGAGCTTTGAACTTTTTTCGCCATGTGAAAGCAAACACAAATGCCAATGCAAACAGGGAAACCACTATGTCCTAAGTGTGGGCACCCAGAATATAGCAGGAGCCAGCCCTGGGAGATGGGGTCCTCAGGAGAATTAATGGCTCTGGGAGGGGGGTTGTGCAGCTCCCTTCCCTTTTAAAATTGTGTTCGCCCTGGGGGATGAGGTTTCCAGAGCTGGAATTGGCCTGGGCAGGGGTCCCTTACTCCCCATTACTAATCCGGCCGGGCCCTGGTGGATTGGGGTCTCCGGGTCTGAAACTGGGCTGGCGAGGGGGTCTGCATGCCCCCTCCCCCTTTTTCAACTTTGGCCTGGGGTCCCCGGGGCTGTAATCACCCCAGGAAGGAAGGCTGCATGCCTCCTCTCCATTTTTCAACTTTGTCCGGGCCCCATGGGTTGGGGTCCCTGGAGGCTGAAGTCGGCCCGGGAAGAGGGGCTGCATGGTACCAATCGAACCACCTATATCACACCCTTTGATGATAAAGAAAGACCCATCAGAAAAGACCTTAATTGTAACTCCAACTTTGTAGTTTATGTGCTGGAGTGCCCTTGTGGCCTACGTTACATAGGTATTACTATACTACAAGGACACAAGAGGGTGCTCCAGCACATAAGAGCAATAAAAACAGGGATCCAGCTTTCCCAGTGGCCAGACATTTTAGTGAATCGCACAATGCAGAATCCAAAGACCTGAACTATTACCTGATTGACTCAAGTCACTCTATGTCATAAGGTTTACAGGTTAATTGTTTATATCATGTCGTACGGTATCTTGTATAATTATTGATAGTATAGTCATAATCATACAAGCAGGCAAAATTGCATAAGCACATACTGGTATTTATACCTGGATGTCCAATTTTAAGAAAATTGGTTATGATATATGTGCAAGCATACACAGATGAAAAACTGGTGCGTCTTACAAACTAATACTCTTTTATCAGTACTGTTTTGTTTTTATGGTTGCTTTTAATGATATTGGTGTATATGTTTTTAACATGAGAGTATTTCTACTGTTATTAATTCATGTATAATCAACTATTCACCATTTCTAAAGTAGTACCATAAAGTCTGTCATCTATTTTCATGTTTTTTACCTTATGGCACCTTGCACTTTAAGAGAAACTGCTAAAAATGTGAAAAAAATTGTATAAATAGGAAACCTCCTCCCGGCTAGCGCGTCATGTGATCAAGACCCGTGTAGGATCTAAATGCTTAATGGCTCTCGAGGCTTGATGAGCTGTCAATAAAAGAATTGTTTCCAGCATTCAATTGCGGTCTGTGATCCATTCTTTGATCAACTGAGGTGTATATGGATTGCTGCTGCTACAAAATTTTCAAAACTTGTGGTGCGCTCCAGTCAGCTCCTATCCTGCAAGTTTCGGGGTGATTCACCAAGCGGGGGCTGAGAAAAAAGGGGGGTCCATGTTAAATCCCATAGGAAACTTTAGACACAGCTACAGCTCGAACTGTTGAATGGAATTACACCAAATTTGGCAGAAAGGTAGCCCTTGTTTCAGATAGAGATCTTTTTTTAAATGGAGTAAATCTGTTCAGTAGTTCCTGAGAAATTCAAAAAATAGAGGTCGGAAAATCAATTTCCCATAGGAAACTTTAGACACGGTTACAGCTGAAACTGCTGAACGGAATTACACCAAATTTGGCAAAAAGGTAGCCCTTGGTTCAGAAAGAGACGTTTTTGTAAATCCGTTCAGTAGTTTTTGAGATATTAAAGGAAAAATGTATTTATTTATCTGGGCGGGACCTAACTACACAAGCACGAGCTTGGCTCTAATTGGCTGACAACACTTCAATCCAGGAAGTGTTGGCAGCCATCTTGGTGCAATGCGTTTAGGTCTCACCTAGCGATGCACCGCATGCGTTGCACGCTTGGCGAGATCTATTGTTGTTGATCTACCCAAACACCACAGCACTAACCTAAACCCTAAAACACTACACCCAGCATGACCCCCTACACTACCCAAACACCACTATACTAAACCCTGAAACACTACCCCAGCACAACAAGCTATACTATACAAACACCACTGCACTACCCTGAACCCTAAAACACTACCCCCAGCATGACACCCTACACTACACAAACACCACTGCACTACCCTACACCCTAAAACACTGTACCCAGCACGACCCCCTACACTACCCAAACACCACTGCACTACCCTGAAACCCTAAAACACAACCCCCAGCATGACCCCCTACACTACCCAAGCATCACTGCACTATCCTAAAACACGACCCCCTACACTACACAAACACCACTACACTACCCTAAACCCTAAAACACTGCTCCCATCACGACCTCCTACACTACACAAAAACCACTGCACAACCCTAAACCCTAAAACACTACCACCAGCATGACCCCCTACACTACACAAACACCACTGCATTGCCCTAAACCCTAAAACACTACCCCAGCACGACCCCCTATACTACCCAAACACCACTGCACTGCCCTAAACCCTAAAACACTACCCCAGCACAATCCCCATACACTTTCCAAACACCACTGCACTACCCTAAACCTTAAATCTACCCCCAGAACGACCCCCTACACTACACAAACACCACTGCACTACCCTAAACCCTAAATATATCCCCAGCATGACCCCCTACACTACACAAACACCACTTCACTACCATAAACCCTAAAACACTACCCCAGTACGACACCCTACACTACTCAAACACCACTCCACTACCCTAAGCCCTAAAACATGACCCCCTATGCTACACAAACAGCACTGCACTACCCTAAACACTAAAACACTACCCCCAGCACATTCCCCTACACTAACCAAACACCACTGCACAACCCTAAACCACGACCCCCTACACTACACAAACACCACTTCACTAGCCTAAACCCTAAAACACTACTCCCAGCATGACCCCCTACACTACCCAAACACCACTGCACTACCCTAAACCATAAAACACGAACCCGTACACTACACAAACACCACTGCACTACCTTAAACCCTAAAACACTACCCCCAGCACAACTCCCTACACTACACAAATACCACTGTACTACCCTAAACCCTAAAACACTACCCCCAGCATGACCCCCTACACTACACCAAAACCTCTGCACTGCCCTAAAACACTACCCCCAGCATAACCCCCTACACTACACAAACACCACTGCACTACCCTACACCCTAAACACTACCCCAGCACGACCCCTATACTACTCAAACACCACTGCACTCCACTGCCCTAAACCCTAAAACACTACCCCCAGCACGACCCCCTACACCACTGCACTACCCTAAACCCTATATCTACCCCCTACACTACACAAACACCACTGCACTACCCTACACCCTAAATCTATCCCCAGCGTGACCCCCTACACTACACAAACACCACTTCACTACCCTAAACCCTAAAACTCTACCCCCAGCACGACCCCCTACACTACCCAAACACCCTTGCACTACCCTAAACCCCAAAACATGACCCCCTACACTACACAAACAACACTGCACTATCATAAACACTAAAACACTACCCCAGCACAATCTCCTACACTATCCAAACACCACTGCACTACCCTACACCCTAAATCACTACCCCCAGCACGACCTCGTACACTACCCAAACACCACTGCACTGCACTACCCTAAATCCTAAAACACTACCCCCAGCATGAGCCCCTACACTACCCAAACACCACTGCACTATCCTAAACCCTGAAACACTACCCCAAGCACGACAAGCTACACTACACAAACACCACTGCACTACCCTAAACCCTAAAACACTACCCCCAGCATGACACCCTACACTACACAAACACCACTGCACTACCCTAAACCCTAAAACACTGCCCCCAGCACGACCCCCTACACTACCCAAACACCACTGTACTACCCTGAACCCTAAAACACAACCCCAAGCATGACCCCCTACACTACCCAAACATCACTGCATTATCCTAAAACACCACCCCCTACACTACACAAACACCACTGCACTACCCTAAACCCTAAAACACTGCCCCCAGCACGACCCCCTACACTACCCAAACACCACTGCACGGCCCTAAACCCTAAACACTACCCCAGCACGACCCCCTACACTACTAGGGGTGGGCGGCAAACTCCATTCCGCCGGCGGGGTGGGCGGCAAACTCCATTCCGCTGGCGGAGTTTTTGCAACTCCGCGCTATGTTTTGATCATGGATTATGACAAGCTCTACAGCTTGGCGCCAAAATGCTCCAGCTCAGCCATCAGGTGGCTAGTATTTTTTAGGTCTCGCCTGAGACAGCACATGCGCTGCCCGGAGAGACTTTTTGTATACGGGTTTCCATAGTGCTACCGCTGGCCTAACGCTTGCGTTCATGTGAGCGTGCACGCGCGCAGCCGCCAATCGCTGCTGCGCGCGCACCAATCGCGTGCTTCGCGTGCTTACCACACAGCGCATCCCGTCCTCGCGATTGCGATTACTTTCGCTTTCACGGCCGCACGGCTGTTACTTTTACGGCCGCGCGGCCAATGCTTGTTTCTTTTCGTTATCACTGTTCCTATATCAGTGTTACTAGAGTGCCCTACGATAAAAATATTACCAATAAAACTGAGGGATGTGGTATATTTCATTCACCATGTTACCAAAAACACTGGCTTTGTCCGTATATAAAATATCCTTGTAGTCACTAAACCCTTACGTTTTTACCATAACGTGGCGAGTTACGGAGCAACATATAAATAGTAACACAGCGGAACATCTCTAAATTTCCCTTATCCAAATTCAATTGCTAAGCAAGTTAGGCGTTTAACTAATAAATTAAAACTATCCTCGGAGCCGCCCTCATACTGAGGGAACAAGTGCCTCGATGCTTGCTCTCCCTCTACAGCTGGAGGAGCAAGTGGTTGGCAGCCTGGATATCTGCCTTGAATGTTGAAGGCAAAAAGTGGGGGGTAAGTAGTCATCCACTTCCCCGTTATGGGTTACAAATCTATTCGCTGGTGACAAAGAATGCTGTTTTCTGCATCATGCAAACTATTTTACGTTTATTGTTCACGACAGTTGGTGCAGTTTGCATGCTTATTTTAAAATGTGCAGTCTCATATGTTAATGTGTTGTCTTTGAAATTTGAATACTATTATCTCTTACCGCTTTCATAATAGAATGGTCCTAATATTCTGTTAATGCTGTCTTTTGAAAAATGGTGGCAAATTAATCTTCGTTGACCGCGCCACGCTTTCAATTCACCCGTTTCCTGTGTTGCCTTTAGCCCCACCTTCCCCTCATTAAATACCACCTTGTCATAGTAAAGCACGTCCGTGCCTCGGGGAAGCTCAACATGAGGCGACATCACAGCTACAGACGCCGGGCACTTAAAGTGCACGGTGTTAAACTTTGCTGTACACAGGTGCCACTCTTGGATGCCACATGAACTGCAAAGCATGCTTGTGGCTGCTCGTCTGTCAGATCAGCTGTTTGCTCAGGAGTGTACATCGAGAAAATATAGTTGCCATCGAGACAAGTAAGCATTCATTTTGAAAGCCCATGCAGGTTTAAATGCTAGGGAAAGGCTTCGGGAATTATATTGAGTGAAAGAACGTGTGGTTTTTTTCCAGCAACACAAGTAAAAGGGGAGTGGGGGCTATCTGTTGCCTCCTCGCTCCCTCCCCCTCCCTCCCGAAGATTACGACACAGTGTCTCTCCTGCTGGTTTCCCTTCCCACCCACCCCTTCTCCCTTTTGCTGTCCCCAGTCCTCTCACCAATTCCTGCACCTTCACACCTGTGAATAAATGGTGGCCGTACCATTGGAGCAAATGCATAAACTTACAAGTTAGCAAGCGGACTGAAAGAAGCAGCAACCACCTACCAAACACTCAAAGGTAGCCTTAGAAGACTCAAGTTAATAGAGACGTTGGGGGCATATCAACAAGGCGGCGATAATTTGTTATCGCCGCCTTAGCGTAGAAAAAGCGGCGAAATTCCTATCGCCTAATCAACAAGGCGACGTTAACCCATGTTAGCGTGAGTTTTCCGGCTTAGCGTGCGTTTTTTTATCGCCGCCGCGTAGATTTTATCGCCATACTAAGCGCCGGAACTGATTATTATCGCTGGCTAGCGGCGCCTTGTTGATACATCGCTACGGCGGCGATAATCAGAGGACTTCGCCGGCGATAAAATTTCTCACGCTAACAGCGCTTAGCGATATTTATCGCATTTTCTTGTTGATATGCCTCGATGTTTTCAGTCACTGAATGCTCTTTATTGTTGTTTCTGCTACCCCTACTCGCTCTGCACCAGCCAGCTTCACTTCACAACCCTCCATTTGTCTTGCTAGCTCCTGCCCGTACACATGCAAAACACACGGCAAGACCCTACCAGGACTCAGCAAAGCAAAAGCCCATACAAAATCCATGCATGAATATCTATGGACACATTGCTTCATGAATAAAATGAATCCATTCAGGACACTTTGAGCGACGCTGCACAAGCTGAAGGGAGCTATCCAATAAAAAGTAAAAAAACCTGCCCTCTTAAATCATTATCAATTTCCAGCAATATAGGTTTGCATTGTGTTTTCAATGACCTATTGCTGTGTTGTAAAATATATTGTGACAACATTCATCAGATATCCCCCATTAAACAAGAGTCACCTCCCACTTCTACCTCTACCTCTCTGTGCCCCAGTCTCTGTTCTTTGCCACCGTGTCTGCCTCTGCCTTTTTCAAATCTGCGTCCGTTTCTCTACGAGCCTCAGTCTCTGCCTCTTTCTGTTTTCCAGGGCGTCTTTCTTTCTTTGCCTGTTTGTCTTTATCTTTTCCTCTGACTCTGAGTCTCTATCCACAACTTGCCTCTGCCTCTCTCTGTACCCGTGTCTGTCTTCTACACTGCACCTGTCTGCCTTTTGGCTGTTTTTCCACTCTCTCTTCCACTGACCATTGCTGCCTTTCTCTCATGCCCCAGTCTCTCACGCTCTCCTTATCTTTCATATATGGCCGTGGCGCAGCCCGCCAGAACCAAAAACAAACCGCAGAAATATTTCCTTGCAGGTGAACAGCACTCACATGCAACAACTTAACGTAGCATAAACGAAAACACGATGGGGTTAGTGCCACCAAACAAGAAGAAAACTACCGTCTTCTGAAAATCGGGGCTATTTATATTCTTGGTTCGTCGATTTGGCACTTTATTTAAAAACTAGGAAAGCAGCGAATCTTTGCAAATGCAATAAAAGCATCCGCCCTCCAACACCCAAGAATGCGTAATAGCATTTTTGGGTAATTCTTTTTATTTTTTTATATACAGTCACTCAGTTATACATAATAACTTAATTATATCTAAGGCAATGAAAATTTTTAACACTTATTATACATTTATAACATACTGTACAGCAGTCACACTGCTCTACATCATCTCTTAAACACATTGGCAAAGCCAACAGCTCTCGCTAAACACTTATAAAGTCCCAAAGGCGAGACCTATTCGCTATGCCAATGCTTGTTTTCTTTGAGACTGAAGCCTTAAAGTCCCCTCGCACTGCAGCGTGTTGATGGCTCTGCAGCGGCACAAGCCATGTGTCTGGCAGGCTAAGCCTCGTCCTATCTCCT
Organism: Triturus cristatus; assembly: GCF_964204655.1. NCBI lineage: Eukaryota > Metazoa > Chordata > Amphibia > Caudata > Salamandridae > Triturus > Triturus cristatus. The sequence continues at coordinate 62,865,419 of NC_140593.1, read as the reverse complement.
ATCTCCTAGTCTCATTCTGACGGAGAGCGGAGACTGGAGACTCGGAGTCCTCAGCCACTGGTGGTGCTGGTGTGATGGCGCGCATCTATTTTTAGCGTTATTGAGGGGCTGGCACAGTGAGGGTCCGGACACATTGTGTACGGAGGAGCACCTCGAGCCCTGGCAGGTACTACTGACTGAGCCCAGCATCACGCTGAGGGCCAGCCCCCCGCAGGGTGGAGAAGATATCTGGCAAGAGGCAGACGGTGCTCTACGGAGGAGCCGGGAGCCGAGAGAGCACTGACATTTCATGAAGTGGGGTTAGTTGGGCAAGGGATACCTGAGACCCCCGTGCCAGACAAAAACTGTTCCAAGGAGGGGTGTGCCCTGTGAGCTGCACTCACCAGAGTGGACTCTCACACACCTCTGACTGAGCCGAGCACCGGAAGAAAATTTAGAAGGCGAGCGAGTTGCGGGGGACACTGCCTTTGAGGACATCACTCACCAGATGGCATTGCCGAACCAAGGGGCATATTTACAAGGCGGAGATAGAAAATTATCACCGCTTTTGCGGCCGTTTTTGGCCGAAAAGCGGCGATAATTTTATCGCCTAATTAACAAGGTCACGCTAACGCGTGAAACCTTGCATTAGTGCACATATTCTTAACGCCCAGCTTTGCCTCTCTAATGAGATGCAAAGTGGGCGTTCCTGACCTGACATGACAGGAGAAACATTTCTCCTATCATCAAGCCCCACGCTATGAAGCATAGCGGCAGGAAAAGTAACCCCTGTTATCGCTACTTTCCTTACGCCTGCTTCAGGACTGACTTAGCCATGATATCCTATGGAAGGTGGATATCATGGCTAAGTTTGTGAGGACCTATCAACAAGCTAACGCCAAACTTTGTGAGATTATCGCTGGGTTTCCAGCGATAATCTCCCGTTTGGCAGTTAGCGCTAGGATTTTTATCGCTTTTGAGATAAGCGGTGCTAATAGCACGCAATCTCAGCGATAAAAATCCACGGTAGCCGGCGATAATTATCCTAGCGCTAAGTGCGCTTAGCGATACTTATCGCCGGTTGTTGCTGACATGCCCCCAAGTACCATAAGGGAAGGTGAGTGAGCTGTGAGGAACATCGTGCCCTCTCCCTCGGTTCTGGGGTCACTCCTTCTGCCTCTTCCCTTCCTGCTCATCACCTCGTTTCAGACTTCATCCTCTTCCCTCCACCCTCACTGTTCTTCGTCTTCCCTCCCTCCTCGCCACCCCTCACACATCATCCTCGTTTGTCTCTCGCACCACATCGTACAATGCTGTTCTTTGGGGCGATGTTTCCTCTCAGAGTAAACAACACTGGGAGCAAAGACTGTCTTGGGAGAGGTGCCCGGCGGCCTGCTCGTTTGCTTGTCGTCCGTTTGGGGGCGGGCGGGGGGCCTGTGGGCAGATCTGAGACACTGTGAAGTTATTTGGAGCACACGAGAGCTATGTCCGACCCACATCCTCCGTCGAAATGCATTTGGGCATTGTTTTGTCATTTGTTGCTACACAAGGTGGCAGGCAGCAGAATCACAAATATATGCAGCTGTTTGACATTTGTGTAAATATCTAGGCAAGTAAGGGTCCGCAGCAGCACATACTCTTCTGAGCAGAGGGTGGTAAACTTTGTCTAGACAAGTAAGCCATTGCACACAGGAATGAGACTGCCTGGTGCGATGGATTCAGGCTCAGTCAGAAGCTGCTTTCTGTATCTCCCCCAACATTTTTTAAAAGTCATGCATGATTTAAAAGACATTATTGCATTATAGTCAGCACTGCTAATTTTAATGTTTTTCTAAATGTTTTGTTTTACACTGCTACTGTCTAAGTGAAGCAGTGTCCTCGCTAACATATCAGTCAGTGCACTGCAGCCGCAGCCTCTGTAGAATCCTAGCATCACAGCAAACTTAAGGTGCTGCTGCCATCTTGTGGACTAGAATGGTGGTACTACACAACATTTGATTTTACTACTAAGCACTCGGTCGTAATAATAAATGTGCTTCTAAAGTTACCATGCGTGTTCACGGAACTCCGCAGAATTCGTCGGTCTGACTCTTGCCCAGCGAACTACGCCCAGGGTTATACACTACACAAACACCACTGCAATACCCTAAACCCTAAATCTACCCCACCCCAGCACGACCCCCTATACTACACAAACACCACTGCACTACCCTAAACCCTAAATCTACCCCACTCCAGCACGGCCCCCTACACTACACAAACACCACTGCACTACCCTAAACCCTAAAACACTACCCCCAGCACGGCCCCCTACACTACACAAACATCTCCGCACTGCCCTAAAACATTACCCCCAGCATGACCCCCTACACTACACAAACACCACTGCTCTGCCCTAAAACCTGAAACACCACCCCCAGCACAGCTCCCTACTCTGCCCGAACACCACTGCACAGCCCTAAACCCTGAAACACTAGCCCCAGCACGACCCCCTACACTGTCCGAACACCACTGCACTGCCCAAAACCCTGAAACACCAGCCCCAGCACGACCCACTACACTGCCCGAACACCACTGCACAGCCCTAAACCCTGAAACACCAGCCCCAGCATGACACCCTACACTGTCCGAACACCACTGCACTGCCCTAAACCCTGTAACATCACCCCCTGCACGACCCACTACACTGCCCGAACACCACTGGGGTGTAGCATATCTCATGGGTAGAATACATCTTTAACGTGTTATGATAGTAAAAACTGTTGTTTGTACTGTGGAAAGAATGTGTTGCCTGATTGGAGACTACAGGGTTACATACTGACCCATCAACTGTGCTAACTCTGGAATGGTGTGACCAAAGTGGGTCATCCATTGTATCAAATAATTTGTTACATTAAACTCAACTTGACTCTCAGGCAAAAATTAATGTAACAAGTTGCAGTGTTCAACTTTAGCAGAGTTGCCACTTTGTTGCCTTTAGACCCCTGAGGTACTGTAAAATTTCATCCTCATGGTAATATAACAAAGAACTCGGCAAAAGAAGCTGAAATATGAAAAAGACATCTTTATTAAACTCAATTGAGTGAGACTACGTCACACAGAAGCCTTAGCAACTGAACGAGGCAGTCTCCAGAACAAAAACCAGTCTTCTCTTTTATACAGAATATTACGCTTGGGCAACACCGCCCCTGTTTCACAAGTGTTCATTCACATATTTTGGCTTCAAAGAAAAGGCAGAGTCATGATGACAATCCCACATTTCAGTTCGTTCAGCCCTCAATCATTTAACCCAGCAAGGCTCAGAACCCTCATCAGATATCAGCAGACCCCAATAAAACGGGCACCTCCTGCTCGTAAAACAAGCCATAAAGTAGGAAACAGAGTCAGATGTGAAAGAGATTAGTCAGGGTTTGTGTGGGAAGAAGGAATTTATGATGCCTCGGGCCCTGATGCTAATCCCAGTTGGCCGCAGTAAAAGGAACCGGCCGGACAGGGCTGACCTCGGGCAGTGGAGTCAGTTTGCACAGGTCACAGAGAAGTCACAGAAGGTGTACGTGTCCTTTAGGCCTAGGCATGGCCTTAGCACACAGCCTATGTGAGGGCAACCACAAAAATGGCTACTGTTCTAATATGGAACCCGAGGGTTCAATATGTAGTATTATATATATATATATATACGGTGAATTCATTGGTTAAACATGACGAAAACACTTGTACATACCGCATTTGTCATTTGCGGTTTGTTGATACCAAAATCGGCATGGTGGGGGCATGCGTCCAATGTGGTTCCAAATTTTTACAGTACCACAGACCCTCCTTTTGCCCTTACATAGGCAATAACTATACTCATACTAATCTGAGTCCAGGTCTATATTCATAAAGTCATGAAGATGTTGCTGTAGCATCATCCTATTACTTAGCAACTCTCTCGGGACACGTCTCCTTACACATGTAGTAGCGCAAAGGCCACATATGGCAGGACAAAATAAGGAATACCTCTATCTGTAGTAGGTGGCATAAGATCACACACCCAACAATTAGTGATGTTCACTACTAACTTGTGTTGATGCAGAAGCTGTACAAAAGAATTGCTTACGAATTCTGATCTTTTAACCTGCTCATGTTCAGGAAAAGGGTGAAAAGAGTGCAAAGAAACAGTAGTAGGAAAAGACATAGGTTGGGAAGCGGGTGCTGAAGTCAATTGGGTAGAGAAAAACAATCCCACCCATAAATGACAACGTCATGTTTAAAAAGACACTAGAAAACACGTTATTAAGAACATATAGGCAACGGGAGAAAGTAGTTACCACTATTACAAATGAAATAATAATTTTTCACAACCCTAAGCAAAAAGCAAATCCCAAAATTATCTAGTAACATTTTTAGGGCTCCTATGCATTTCAGTAATTCTTGTATGTTCAGGTGAAACAGTGGTGACCCTCATCAATGCTCTAAGGTGAAAATACTCTTTCCACAGAAAATGGACTTTATTCTGCTTTTACTAAACAGAATAGTACTTTAAAACAATGCCAGCAAAACAATCAGTCTCCTAACACCTAGTCTATACAATCACACGGAAACCTCTTGTGAAACCAACTATGCCCAGAGTCCGTTCAAAAAGCCTCTCTGGCAGGCTTCTATTGTCCATCAAATCTTCTTTTGTTGTTTTCTTTCGCATGGGCCTCTTCATTCAAGCCTTTCATGAGAGAAGTACTATTTAGTTGGAGTGCCCTCCTGACAAACACCCATAGCTCACTCGAAAGTCTCAATGTCTCAAGGCAGTGCACCTGTGTCTCTCCTCTGCGGCAGACACTACAAATAATATGCTCTTCATTGGTCATGGGCACAGATCATCTTGTGCAGACCCGGGACCATTCTCAGTCTCCAACACTCATCATTCGGTGTCAGAGGACGCTCAGGCTGCTCTTTCATGGGCACCAGAATGTAGTGCCTTTTGTCAATCTTGGACCCGCCGGTGCACTGCACTTCCATTGGAGCAAAGGAAAAAGAGGGGGGTGTGTGGCCAAAAACTCAGGCCAAGGGGCTCAAGGAACTGCACACTGTCAGAGGTTACCAGCACATGACAGGCGCTCTTTTGCACTGAAATTCTGGTTCTGTGGCAAAAACCAGCTCCTCCTTCTTTTCTGATGTTGAACGCCTTCTGATGAAGCAAGTGTGATGCTTTAAACAGTTCGTTGTATAACAAGGGGACTGCAAACAGGTTGCCTGCGGTCTTTCAAAGGAGTGGCCACACGCCATGGGACAATTTTGGTCTAGAATACACTGTCATTCTCAAAAAGCAATACAAATATAAAGGCAGTAGGCAAAACAGTGTCTCTAATCTTTTCAATTGGGTTTCCGTGTGAGAGCCTCCATCATCTAAGGGTAGATAACTACACGAGAATTCCATCTAAATGGATGTCTTCACATATGGTGGCATTGTCTAATGGGGCAAACACATTTTTTATTTCCTCAATGATTTCATCTAGGTGTTCCTAAATTCCTTATCTAGAACATCTCAATAGAGAAATCACATGGTACAGATTATCATGGGCATGTAGAAACCTCCCTTTAAAACTGTGCATAATGCACTATGCAATACACAGGCTAATGATCAAATGTGGAAACAAAAGACAAGAACTAGAGGGTCCTGATATTTGCATGATTAAAACACATCTGATCCCACCAAAAATTAGAGCAGCATGGAGCAAAAGGGTAAAAACCACATTAAAAATAGACATTGAAAATTCGTCATGTTCAAAAGGGTAAACGTAAAATATCTCCTATTGATATGGAAAACTTGTCTTACTATAATATTGAGGCAGTTAACCAGTCTATCGCTACCCTGACAGTCAGGCCGGAAAACATTGAAGCAGGCCTAAGGAAAATTCTTGAAAACCAGTCTGGTCATACAAAAGGGAATTATACATAAACATGCAGTCTGGAAGTGTGTACCTGAACAATACACCTACAATAATAAATGGGCTGACTGGTGAAAGGAATACGGAAAAGGGAATTGGAACTAGGACGCAACTAAAATCCCCAATAACTAAGCATGATGCGACATCGGTCAGGGGAGAAGCAACAAAAGAAAAAAAATCTATAGGAAGAACAAGAAGTTACTTGAGTGATAGTCAGGCATGTGACACAACACCAAGAGTACGGGGATTCACAAAAGGCCAAAGTTACACAAATTTTAACTCTACCGCTGACGACTACACCATATACGATACTCCTAGGTAATATTCCAGTTCCTTCTTCAGGAAAAAATGAAAACCTGGTTTTTCTTTTAAGGAACAAGAGCCATATGCTACTTAGGAAACAGAACATCATTAACTAATGTAATATAGAAATTAGGCCACCTTGAGTCACAGATCTATAGTTTCATCCTTAGGTCCAATCAAGGATACATAAATATAAGGCTGCCTGTTCCTTTAAGGGAAGGGGCAGTAACGTGACTAACTACAGGTGACACACTTTGATCCTGTATATCTCTTTTATTTTCCTTCAATACTATTATAGCCAAATAGACATGCACTGGTGAAGTGTTGTCTCTCATGTTCACAGCATGAAATATCATTAGCTGTGGAATTTAGTAACCAGAACAAGTTCAACCAACTGTTGCGTAGCGATGGGCATCGTCATGACCATCCCCTCACAACACAGGTAAACTTGTAATAGTATCAAAAGCAGCAACAAAGAGAACAAAAACATGCATGATAATAAAAAAAATAATAAAAACGCACAAAACGTCAAGCCATCAGATATACTTGCTGTATATCAAGCACAAAAAGCATAGACAAAACAATAGCATATGTAAATAAGCGGTGACACACAACACCATGTCAAGTACTTTTATGCACTGTAAACCTGCAGCCCAAAACCCAATATTTGGGCCTGTTTAATTTGTCAGGTTTAAAATCTTTACCCTCCTTTTGACAGCAGATCACCAGGCAATGGAAATCTGCTGTCAAATATAACTTTACTGTTTCTCTTCTAACGTACAGGACCAGCAAGAACAATTCATGATAGGACCAAATACACAAAAATAAATTTCCATTACTTAACTGTTACCCTCTTGTCAGTTACCTCGCAACATCAAGCCACCGTAGTTTTACCTTTCTGAAAGTAAAAATCGTTACATGACACTCCATATTAATTTGGCACCTACAATTTCCACTGTGAAAAAGAAGTCTTAATTGGCAATACGTTCTCACTTAGGCATGTAGCCTTAAAAATTTTAGAAAAGGGCTGCATCTTATTTTCTGTCTAAGACTTAATGCAACACTTCGTTTTCTGTTAAATAAAAGCAACTAGCAGGCATCATTCTATTTTTTTTTTAGGGCGAGACACAAATGTATCAGTTCTGCAAAGCATTTAACATGATGTTTGGGCTTTCAAAGAAACCCCTTTTCTATATTTTCCCTTTGGAATTAAGTTCTTTAGTTTTAGTGATGTTGTTATGGAGAAACCAGAAACCCCACCTTCAGAGGCCCGTGTAGCAAGGTCATTCTGCATTCCACAGAGGCAAGGCCCTAATTTAAAAGGTCATAAATGTCAACGTGGCAGCCTACTCCATTGTTTATGGAAAAACTAAAGATAGCATCTCAGCAGCGTGACTTGAGCCAGCCTCTGCAGCTCTCCTAGCCCCCAGCTTCTGCCACTCTGAAGTTGTCAAAGCCAGAAGGCCTTCCTAATTCCTCCTAACTCGCAATAATTTACTCTATTTTGAAAAATAATTTCTCCTTTTCAGGCGCTAAAATTTTTTTATCTCTATTCTCAGATTATTAAACTACATTTACTGTGAATAATTCACAAAACTTAATAACACACATACCAGTTTTTAGAATAAATGCTTGTTGCAATCCTATGCAATGGTACACATTTCATCAACCTTAAATTAATGAACTTCTCAGTAGGCCCAGCTGAAGTTAGAACCTTCAACCCTGATATTAAAACAAGCCGTTGTACTGGCATATTGACTCATTGAATCATAAGAAGGCACAACCTGTAAATATATATCAAACCTAAATGTATGTATTTACTGAAGCCTGAGACACTTTAAAAAGTACTCTGAATGAAAGAAAATGCAGTTTAAACAGTGCTTTTTACCCAAATTTGACTTTGATATTTTAGGCATTAAAAAACGAATATCCTACAATTTTCTTGCACAATATGCATTACCAGATTGTCTATTACATAACCGATGAGTCAGGCATTGCAAATAATAACTTATACTTTATAAAAATGAGCTTGTTTGCGCCTGCGCCAAGGGAAAATTGTACACACGAGTGCTTGTCATTTTGGTGATGCAACACAACTCAAATCAAATTTTAATGCTAGGAGGTCATAGTATGAGTATTAAGCTTTATAAATATTAAAAAACGATTTTGAAAAGCACTTATTTTTTTTTTTTTAAATACTTTTTCCATGTTAAATCATTTTCTTTTAAAAAAAACCACAACCACTTATTCGTTTTTGTGATAATTCCACATATAAAAAACAAGCTGCATCCCTTGCCTATCATTTTGGACACATTTAACTCACAAGCCTAAGCGCATAAGCCCAACTTGAAAAGCGTCACATTTTTGCGCCACTTTCATTTAAAAGGACGGTTATATGCAAAATTCCACCCGTGTTTAACTGGGAAAGTGCTGGCTGATTGAACATTCCTGTCAAATATACTGCAGCTGAAAAGTTTGCCTGTGAACATCTAATACAATGCATCTAAGAAAAACGCTGTAAATTTATTTATTTTTGCAAAAATAGATAATTTCGTTTTTGGAGCCTTATTTATATCTATTGAATGTGTTTTCTAATTTTATCCTTTAAGCATTTAACGGCAGTTTTGTATATGTGCACAATTGCTCATTCTATAAATTAAAGAGCAACATATAGCTATTTTAGCACATCACACGGTTCATTTCTGAATTTTTTTCTAAGTTTCTACTTAATATTAATTAACCAACATTTTACTTAACAGACTGAAAACATCAAAAGACCCACAAATACATATTGAGCTCATTTCAGACATAAACAGAAAGGGGTCAAACACACAATACAGCGCGCTTTAGCCATTTTTCATAAATAGCGCCGTCGCAATTTACTTACAGAAGTTGCACTAATGAGAAAACCACATAGATATTTAAACACACAGTTGACTTACAAATCAATACTCAGGACAGAAAGAAAGAACAGCTCACAGACTATACTTGAACCAAACCATTTGCAAATACTAGTTGTAAGTCATATTTACAGGAAACGCTTCTCAATAGTGTTCCAAAAGACTGCATAAACAGCCCAACAGACTGATGTATCTCCAAGAAGTAGTGAATGCGCTCAATTCACTAGCTTTGGCTAGCAGAACACCAAACAAAATCGTTCTGTATATCATCATTCATAAAACTGCGCAGAACAAAGTATCCTTGTTTTGTATTATGTCATATTTTAATTCCCCGGGGATACAAAATCACAAAGGAAGAAATATGTTTTTTTTTTAATCTAACCTATTTAGATATTTCCCACACTATGGTACCTTCCAAAAAAGCAACACATTTTTCCATGTGAGCTTACAAAACAGGCATGCCAAAAATACTGCGGAAAACGCAAGTATTATAATCAAAATGGTGCTTAAGGTATTTTTCGTACGTGCACCGTTCAACTAAACCAAATGGAGAAATATCTCCTCATTACCTGCCTACACAAATTGCAATTCGCATATCCAAACCTATACAAACCAAAAGTTGGCCAACACAAATTTCAAAGTTCCAAAGCTACATTTCCAAATTTGCTAAGATCAGGCATCTTATAGCTCACTAATCTAGCTTCAAACTTCAAGGGGTTATCTCTACCAATACACTCGCAAATATACGAGACCCTTGGCTATGGTAATTGCAATGACCAAATCAAAAACCAAGAAACCAACCCCTCGGCTTTGGTAATTGTGATAACCAAATCAAAGACCCAAAGAACCAAAGGACGGGGAGCGACCCACTTATACTTAACTCTTACTTTTACTAATCCAAATTCTAACTGTCAAGTTCTACATGACCTAACGGTGTTTTATAATACGCATGCCAAAAAGGGTTCTCAGTCAGGAGTGACAGCAAGTGGAGGATCAAAATCAGGAAGATCAGAAATATACTGGGCTGCAGAATCAAAGAATCTCCAGAACCCCTGCGCACAGAGTACCTTCTTGGTAGAATCCTGTTCTGCCCTCCTCAGTAGATTTCAGTCTCCTGACAAGATCACTCCCACACCGCAGAAAGTCACTTCGCTGATGAGCCGCCGTTGTTGGGCGCTAACTCAGGTACTGTAAAATTTCATCCTCATGGTAATATAACAAAGAACTCGGCAAAAGAAGCTGAAATATGAAAAAGACATCTTTATTAAACTCAATTGAGTGAGACTACGTCACACAGAAGCCTTAGCAACTGAACGAGACAGTCTTCTCTTTTATACAGAATATTACGCTTTGGGCAACACCACCCCTGTTTCACAAGTGTTCATTCACATATTTTGGCTTCAAAGAAAAGGCAGAGTCATGACAATCCCACATTTCAGTTCGTTCAGCCCTCAATCATTTAACCCAGCAAGGCTCAGAACCCTCATCAGATATCAGCAGACCCCAATAAAATGGGCACCTCCTGCTCGTAAAACAAGCCATAAAGTAGGAAACAGAGTCAGATGTGAAAGAGATTAGTCAGGGTTCGTGTGGGAAGAAGGAATTTATGATGCCTCGGGCCCTGATGCTAATCCCAGTTGGCCGCAGTAAAAGGAACCGGCCGGACAGGGCTGACCTCAGGCAGTGGAGTCAGTTTGCACAGGTCACAGAGAAGTCACAGAAGGTGTACGTGTCCTTTAGGCCTAGGCATGGCCTTAGCACACAGCCTATGTGAGGGCAACCACAAAAATGGCTACTGTTCTAATATGGAACCCGAGGGTTCAATATGTAGTATTATATATATATACGGTGAATTCATTGGTTAAACATGACGAAAACACTTGTACATACCGCATTTGTCATTTGCGGTTTGTTGATACCAAAATCGGCATGGTGGGGGCATGCGTCCAATGTGGTTCCAAATTTTTACAGTACCACACCCCTGGACCCATAATGGTTGCACACAGGGCCCTGTCACTGAGACAGCTTTCTGCCCTCCTGGGGAGCTGTGCGAATGATTCATAGTAGGAAATAGAATAGAGGCCTGCTCTGGATGAAGGTGTCACTCCCCTCCTGTAGGAAGCCACACGGGCTTTGGCCCAAAAGGCAAACTTCAAAGGAGAAGCTGCCTTTGAAGGGCAAATGGGTAACACTTGGGAGAGGGGCTGCTCCATTTTTCAGGCAGACAGGCTGGCACTAGGGACAAGAGAAGGAAACCAGTTTCCAAACTGGTTCTGCGGGTGGACGGAGCTCGTTGAGTTTCACTCTGTGGAGCTCCTGGGACTTAAATTAAAACTCAGCGAGATTCCGCAGGGCAAGAGGATTTGGCACTATGATATCAAACTCACTGATTGAGAGAGTGCTCCTCATCCAAACCACTATAAATCTATCTGTGGCATTGCACATGCACGCCATGTTGAGATGGCCTTAATACCAGCCTGTTGAATGTGGACTCAACTGGATCTCCATTCCAAAGTCTACCAACAATCCAACGTATAGGTCTGGCTTCGGTCACATACATGCAAATACTCGCTGCAAGCCGTCAACAGACTGAGCATTTTGTGGACATGCATCTCGTCATGCTCACACTTGCAGTGAGACCATGCTTGTGTCGAGCCCTGGTCCTGCTCTATACTCGTTGAATCGTACCATGCATACAGGGCGCATGATGTAGAGTAATCACACTAAAATCCAACTCCCCGATGTTAACATTGTTTTGCACACTCAGTGCAGGTTGCAAGAGCAGTAATTTTCTATTTACAATTATAGGAAAAGGCCAAAACATAACTGCAATCTGTTGCCAGCTGCTAGACTACGGAAATGATGAGCAGCTAGTCGGCGCAATGCTGATGGTATATGTGCAGCTCTGCACTTAGAAACATCCCGTGTTCTCACCTCTCCCCACTGCTTCATACCTTACATGCACTGCTGGAACTCCTTCTGATGCCCAGGTTCCACCGACAACAGCGAACCCTCTGGGATAATCTTTCCCACTTCTCCCATCATTGCAGAAGCACTGCGTACACCTCGAAAACAATATGCTGCAGCCTGGAAGTGGAAAAAGAAAGACACTCTTCTACCGGAAACAGTTAGAAGTGAAATAAAACAGTTTCGTAGATAACTTGGAACTGACAGGCTAGGGCTGCTGGAATTATGGGGCGGGCAGTTTCGGGCAGTTCTCGCGGCAAAAAGAAGAAAGATGAGCCAGAGCCAAAGTCTTTCTATTAGCTCTGATGAAGGCGTCCCCTATCTGGATGTGAGCTGAATTCAGATCCTTTGTTGAATAGATAGTGGGCCATTGCCGTTGTTCTCTATTAGGCTGCTCTAGCACGGTGCAAATGCGACATGCCACACTTTATGTTCCCAAGTTAGGCCCATGTAGCAAAGCAGCTTATTTCTTACATTGTCCTCCACAAATGACATTTTTAGCGGTGATCTCTTGCACATGTTTGCATGCACTACAATGTTGGATTTGTTTCTCTGAAACTAAACTTGTTTTCACATCTAGCTTCGCACAACATTATCAGTTCAATTCAATAAATGCATTAGGAATTTGGATCTCCAATGAGGTCCACATAAAGAATACACACAATTATTGCATATTAAGCATATTACAATAAAGCACAGTTCATTTCCAGAGTAGACAGGATAAAATGCAAAAGGGGACGATATGATAAATTTACAATAAAATCACTTCAATCAGTTAAAAAAAGAAAAAAAATCATTGTAAATAAGCAGTTGTAATTATATAGCAACAGCAGTTTATGTACGAGTTAGTCCTTCCTAGAGGCATCGAAATCCTTCAAAACCAGTTCCACGATCTCCCTTAGATAGCAAAGAAGAAAGTCAACAGGCAGGAGAATGCAAGCAATGGCACAGAATGAGCAAAGTGTAGGTAAGAATATTCATCATTATAACGAAATACAGAATTACAATAACATAGTTAAATCCTTTACCACAACAAGTAAATCGGGTTAAATACATATACAATTTGGAAAAAATACCATACAATAGCAGCTTCATATTGCATCCTATTTTAAGTAAAGGGCATCATGTGGCAGCAGAAGGGTATGGGCCAAAAGATATTCTAAGGAAAATTAACACATGTATAACTAACAATTCATTTTCCCTTAGCAGCGATGGTTAAACATCAAGTATATATCCCAACTTTTGTGAAAAAAGCAGTTAAGTAGCAGCAGTAAAAGTGCAAAATTTAGACCAAAGAGAAATAAACTCCATTAGCCTTAAGAAATTAAAAGGCCCGGAACTTAAGGACAAAACTGAAGGGGTCCGAATATCCCTTGAGCAACAAGCCAACTCACAAAGGTACCAAGAAGCCCTTGAGGTAACGGGTATCAGGTCATATGATTATAGGTCATACCATTAATCCTCCTCTTTATACATAAAGTAAAATAAGGTATGCAGAACTAAGGGAGGGACCTACTTAAGAAGAATATAGTAAAGACTAAAATATATTCATAAACTTCTTAAAAAACTTAAATGATTTTGTACACACTATTTCATTCTTTGGAAAGAGGAGGCATTTTGGGGGTGACGGTGCATTTTTGATACTGTTTTGTTTGAACATTGGTTCAAGCCATCGATAGCAAAATGGTGACAGAACTGGACACACAAACATGATATGATCAACCTTCTGGATGCCCAGATCACATATATTACAGTTTTTCCAGTTTTCATAGTAGGGGGCCAACTTGCTGTTAGATCGTTTTCATTTAATGGCAAAAGATTCATCCGACATAGAGTAAGCCAACTGCGAATTCCATGATCTAGATTCCAGGATAGGTATTTTGGAGGAACTCTCGGGGAACTTGACATGGCTATTGTCTTTAGTCTATCCTTTGATCTGCAAAATTTGACATCTCTCTGGTGACTAACCGTGCAACTTGTAATTTAAAAAAAAGATTTAAATTCTAATAGCAGGAGCGACATCACTGACTTCTCTTTTGCGCTGAAATAATTCAGTGTCAAGGTGAAATCGCGTGAAAGAGAATATTTGTTGTTTTTCCTCCAAACATTTCTCGACACGTAAAACCCCTTAATGTGTAAAGCTCACTATTCTTTAGCTGGTATCCCCATTGTAATACCCCAGCTAAACCTTGTATAAATGGACTTACCAAGCCAAATTCCAATCTAATAGCAGATATTGGAACCAGTGTATTAAAATTACATAATTTGCATAAAATCTGGCCTTCAATCTTCTCAAGGAAACTCCAGTCTCTCACTGGAATAGATTCTATAGCATATAACAAAGTGGAGGGGATTTTTTGCTTTAAAAACTGTGAGCGAATATAAATAATGTCTTTGACCCATTGCGTTATAGAATATGAGTAAGCCATTTGAATGTAATGGCGCTTTGCAGGAACTATGTTCAATATGCGGTTTATTCTTTGTATTACCCACTATTACCTTCCCCAGGTAGAGATAGGAATCTACAATCTCAAGCTTTTCGGAACCAATTCTCCAATCAAAACAACACACATTTCTGCTTTTGCTACTTTTCATGATCATAACTTTACTTTTAGAAACATTTATCCTCAGGTACTGTGCCATCGTATATTTCTGCAGTGATGTCAACTTTTTATTCAGCCCATTGGGGGTCAGGTCCATAAGTGCAATATCATCTGTGTACATGAAGCATGCAAAAGGGCGGCAGCCTATCTATGGTGCGTCTCCTTCTAAGTGAGAAAAGCAATCAGGCAAATCTCTTATGTACAGAGAGAAGAGAAGCGCTGCTAGTAGACAACCTTTTTTCAGGCCTTTTTCCGTGGGTATTACTGTTGATAGGCCCTGATTTCCCCCCATTAGCAGCTGACACCAAATTTTCTAGTGCAGGGCGATAATTAATGATAACAGGAGGGTAGGCACCCCATTTTATGTCGTTTTTCCACAGTAATGACCGGTCTACCTTATCAAAGGCTGTTAAAAAGTCTATAAATGCCACATATACATTTGACCTGTGAAATAGGGTGTACTTCTCCTCTATTAATTTCAGCATACTGATGTTATCCAGGGTGGAGTGATTTTTCCTGCAGCCTGCTTGTTCTATGGGTAGAGTTTTCTCCTCGAGCAAATATTTTCCCCACTGCATCTAATATGTCTATTTGCTGGTAGTTACCCCGTGGTGTCTATGACCCTTTTTATTCAATGGAATTCAGATACTACCGGACCATGATGGGGGAGTTAGCCCTTGCAGGTAACAACTTTCAAACAGAGGAGTAAGATACGTAGCCAATAGCAGAGGCCCTTTTTTAATAATTGTCATAGGAATTTCGTCAGGACCCATTGCTCCTGAAGATCTCATTTTTTTAATAAGTCCTAGAACAGCCCCCTGTGTTGGAGCAAAACTGGATTCAGAGATTTTGGGGAGATTTGTTAAAATGGAGGCAGGGCAAGAAGAATTAGGGTTCACAGAGTACAGTTCTAAAAGACGTGATTTCCATTCTTCTTCTTTTATTGGAATTGGGAGGGATTTTACTCTTGTGCCGCAACTATCCATGATTATTTCCCAATACCTTTTGGGATTGTTTATGGAAGCCGGCTCTTTTAACTGGACTCATTCATAATCTTCCTTTTTGTTTTTTATCTTAGAGAGTGCTTTTCCCTCTGTCTTCTACTCTTGAATAGATTTATTAGACTACTTTGTTCAAGGGAAAAATTCAGTAACTGTCCCCTCACTGATTTAGTTATTTCCCTATTTATATGAAGTAGAGGATTACGAGGCGGTCTCCAATTAATGGGCAAATGGATAGATTTACAAGGCATGACCATGGTATTTATATTGCGGCCAAAGGCTTCCAAACGATCGGTTTGGGGAGGATTCAGGTCTCCCACTATTGTATGCTGCTGATTTCCTATTAAAACTGTTAAAGTCTCTTTAAGTATTGTGGTGGCTCAAGTATTCCAGTAAATTCTGCCATTTGTCATATTAAAACTTAGCTTCATCCTTAAAATTCCAAGAGCCCACCTTGGCACAAGTAATCTCTATTTTTGAGCAGATAACCATGTGGTCGCTAAGCGCATTTTCTAGAATTTCCATACTGGAGAGCTTACAGAAAAAATCTGCTGAAACAATTAGGCAATTGATAATAGAGCCTACAGTAGGCACCTAATGCATAATGTCAGCTGAAATATCCTTTTCTACTCTCCCTTTTGCAATTAATAGGTCTAGATTTCTCAGGCCTTCAAGTAAAATTGCACCTCTTTTATCAGTCTGACTATTTTTTGGAAACTGAGCAGTAGGAATGTTTAGAGCTACGTATTTTGAGGCATGAGCAAACAACCTTATACTGTGGGTAGAAACCTTGGCGTTCAAGTCCCCGACCAGCATTAAATGTTTACAATCTTCTCTTTCCATGATAGAAGAGACAAAGACAAACAAGTCTTTTAATATGTGTGTGTTAGATGCATCAGGAGGTATGTATGCATTTACAATAAGCAGAGTATCGAAACTATCATGATCTTCCTTAAAATCTAGCTTAATCGCCTGAATTAAGTTGGAGGCATGGGGGATTGCTTTATATCTCCATCTAAAAGTTGTTTTAAGCAGTATGGCAATACCTCCTTTCGCGTGTCCTCTGTTCACTGGGGACAAAGGACGGCTTAGCACAATATAATCTTCTTTGGACCAGGTCTCCTATATGCATATTATGTCAGCATACTGATCTTTCAAGAATAACAATTTCTCTTTGTTCAAGCATAAGCCGGTTGCGTTCCAAGAGATCAATTTAAGACCCTTGGTAGGAAAAGGTCCCATATCTAAAGTTCTATTTGTGTTAAGAGCCCCTGCTACCCAACAACATTTCTTATTTTCCTCATCTACGATCAGGGCTTGATTGCTCTTTTTCTCCACAAGGTTTGAGACTCTCCTTCCACCTTTGCCGAGAGAGACCTGCAATGTACATTCTCTCTTTAATTGCGGAATATCTAAAAGGGTAGAGATCTGTGAGGGAGGAGGGCTGCCTATTATAAGTCACTTTTTTAGGAGCTATCTCCTCTTTGGGATCAAGAACGTCAATACCACAGCATTGTAATTTATCACTATTTAACATTATTAGGTGGGTGCTCACCTTAGAACCAAACATCACTCTGGCTCCCCTATAATTGCAGTATTTTTTTACTTGAACCAGGGCGAGATCACTACTCTGGATCATTTGGAGGTCAGGAATTACAGAAAAGCAGCTCAATAGAAAAGATCTATTCATATACAACTCATGATCAAAAATGAAAGAAAAATCTAGAGAAAGAGGTATAGGAGATAGATGGCTAGCTTAGCAGACTCCCTCAGACGCATTTACAATTGGATTATAAATACCATTACTGCCTAAAGAGGAGGCAAATGGCACCGCATTGGGATTCAAATTACCCTGTGCCACCAATGTAGGACTTGAACCTGAGATGTTAACTTCTTGTGAGATCGGGATTAAAGCATTGGGGTTCATTAGTGGTGATCGGGGAGCCCTAGGGATAGCTTCAACTGGTCCTTCTTACCTCTTTGGATCATTCAACTCAGGGTCCAGAGACAAATTCAAATTTATATTGCAGTCAAAGCGCAGGTGTTTTGCACTTTTTTTCTTTATCCTTTGAAGTTTTCCCCTTTTTACCTTCCTCTTCCTGCAGGTGGATTTACTTTTCTTTTACTCTGATGTAGAGTGCTCAACTTTTAATTCCTCCGCTGTAGAATGTTCATATTTTATAGTTTTTATAGCCCCTCTTTTTACGAAAATGGAAAAAAAAGATTCTGTATTTGTTTTTTCCTTTTCTGAGCACTGAGAGGACAAAGATGCAGGCAAATGAACAGGGACCTCAGGTTCAAAGAACTGCTGTAGCGAGAGGGTCTGAATTTCATCAAATAGGTCAACAATTTATTTGCCCTTATGTTTTCTACTATCAGAAGGTGTGCCAGCCTGAGTACCAAAGCCCCGACAATTAGAGTATAAAATAGAGCACATTTGAGTAGATTTGGTTTGAATAGAGTTAGGAGCCAGAGGATGTAGAGGGGAGATCCCAATACAGGGATTGGAATCATGAGAGGGAGGGAAGGAAGCTTTAACAGTTGGAGATCTTCGATCAGAAATTATAGATTTGGTCAGAGACAGAAGTGAACCTGAAATATATTCTGAGTTGCTTACAGATTTCTCCATGAGGGCTAAAATGGATGGCAGGACTCTTTCCAGACGAATCAAGGATTCAGACATCATTATTTCTTTCTCGTAATCATTGTTTAGAAGATGAGGGCCCAAGGACAAGTCAGGGGTGACGGATACCCTTGAGTTTAATAAAGATGTTCCACTAGCCGAACTACTAAAGAGCTGCATCTTAATGGAAGGGTCAAGGGGGAAGACCCGTGAGTTTGAGTGAAGTGAAATATAGGAAGTACAAGGCTTAGGAAACTGAAGGACCTTCGGAATAAGATTCAAATTGATGGTAATGTCTGGGAGAGTAAAATCTTCTATTGGAGGGCCTTCCACTCTAGGTTCAGAAGATATTTCAACAACAGACTGAGTGACTCGGTACATGGATGAGTAGATAGTATGACTTGCCAGCAGAGAACCTTCCACTCCAATTGACTTGCTCCTTGCTGCAGGATTACTGAGCTGCAAACCTTAGACCTAGCACTCCAGACTAAGCCTGCAAGCCGCACCCAGCCATTGCTGAGTCGCTTCTGCGGAGGCACTCAGTTTCGCCAGCTGATAGCGAAAACAGACCGAAAGTTTAGAGTTTGGAGTTGGAAATTGGAAGCCTGCAGCTGGTAGCAAAGATAGTGAGTTTGGATTTTGGAGATCGGAGCCCTGCAGATGCTTGCATAGGCTGCCTTAAAAGCTTAAATGCAGAGTTATCCTAGAATATCCTAGGGCAAGAACAAAAGAGCAAAGTAAGCTGGGACAGCAATGCCGTGGTGTCAATAGAGTGAGCAGCGGCAGCACCACCAAGGATTTTGCTAGAGAAATTGATGAGGTTTTGCAGGGATTTCCCGCTGGAAGTGGTTTATGCAATAACCCAAATTCCTAATAACCCTGGGCGGAGTTTGCTGATTTGCGCTACGCAAAACTCTGCGCAGTGGAAAAAAACTCAGCTGAACTACGCGGAGCTCCGCAAGTGGTGGAGTGTGATAGAAAAATGCAGTTCGCTGTGATTTTCAGTGCCGCATGCTTGTCCACACTTTGCAATCACCGCGAACGGCACAATGCACAGCGCAAATGGGTGCTGCTTTCCTTTCTACTGCTTGATTAGATTTTTACTCGAGTAGCAGCTTTCTCAATGCGAATGGACAGTTTCTCAATGCGAGCGGTCGCAAGCATACGCAATCAGTCACAATGAGTAACCTGACTTCTCCGCGTTGAGAAATCTCGCTGGGTGTTTTTTTTTTTCCATACTCGTGCTCGCCAACTTGATGCTGACGATGGCGATTGATGAAAAATCTCGTCGGGAGGTGGATTTTCCTCACTCGTGTTCACCAACATGCCGTTGACGAATGCGAGCAAGGAAACAACTCTGCTCGGCTATGCAGAGCGGAGTTTTTCGGAACTCCGCGAGCTCTGCGTAATGCGTAGTGCGAAAAAGTTCGCAAACTCCACGAGCTGAGCGGAGTTCACCGCCCAGACTTACTTCCTATACTGACAGAATGCATACTTGTGCAAGAGTAAATGCCAGCTTAGCTTAGCTGAGTTGGCTGGCTTATCTGGCTTTAGAGCTGTCTGCTTAATCCTTGGTGCCCGCTAGCTGCAGTCAGTAATTCAGGGGTTACCTCACTCTTGACCTGATGTGAAATCATACACGTAGGAAATTCAATGACCAAAGGTCTGACTGTAGCCATTAGGCCCCCTTCTCCAGTAATCCACGAGCAGTACCTCCAGGTGCTGGATGTAGCTGGATGTGACTGAGTCCAGCCTCAGCTCAGGTAATCTCCAAACCGATCTCCTCTGCTCCATGCTGATTTCCACCAGCTCCACATGTACTATGACAGTTACAGTGCGAAGCGCTGTTCTCCACACTGTGCCGAAAACTACTTGCCTAGTTTGCAGTACTGGACCTGGTCCTGGGTCACTGGGCAAGTAGTCTTGCTGCAGGTTGATTCCTGAGGAATACTCATTGACCAGGCGAGTGGGGCTCACCAAGGGTGCCGCAAGCTGGACCCCGTCCTAGCAAGACCACTTCTGTGGACCCTCTGGGGCACCTTCTCCACAGCTGCCGACTATGGCCGCTGCACTCACCTGATGAAATGACCCAAGATTGCCCAGGAGTGCTGGGAGTAAAGGTCCTACTCTGGACTCAAACGCGGCTCTCAGCTTTACTCGTGACTCACAGGACTCGCAGGAAGCAGTAAGCCTTCACTCTCGAGCAAGGATAAATAAATAAAATCACAAATAATATACGGGGTCCAGTCTTATCTCGGAGGCTCTAGCCCAGGGTGCAGCAACTCAGGACTCTGACGTGGCTCCAACATGGCTCTCAGTGGGTAGCATGCACAGCTCACATCTCACGTGTCCAGTTTGATGCCTCGACATTATCACAACTCTCTGAACATCATGTACAAGTTCTCGTTTTGCACTATGTACAAATGTCATCACTATCTTCATCCACAGGCCGACAGTGCCAGCTACATGTCCATAACATTGCTAATCTATACGCACATTGCAAGGCTGCTTTCTATTATAAAAGATGAGCATCCCAATAGATTAGCAGAGGAGGCACTTCCTCAGACACTGAGGTCCCTGCATGCTGAGAATCACCATGCAGCAGTCTGACATCTTGTGAGGGGTGTCAAGTTTGTGACCAAGACAGGGTCTTTCACTCTATCCTATCAGGTATTGGGGTTGATTTGTCTCTTGGGGGGATTCTTGGCTTCGCACCTACAAATACTCGTAGGTGTACCCTCGATTACTGCCTTCTGTTATATACCTGCATTTATACAATGTTTTAGCACCATGATAGAACTATGTCCACTATTTACGCTTTTGCTGCTTGTAATCATGTTTATCTGCTTCTGCCGACTAATCATTGCAGCACACGTATTTTATGCAAGAATAACTTTGGTTCAATAAATACTATTTAAAATGTCCCATTGAAATTTTTCTGAGAATAGGTGAGCACAAGTGACTGAGCAAAAGGTTCTGTACTGTTTTCATGATCACTGAGGGGTCAGGGTTGTCATGTTCAGTGGTTGCCAGAAACCGTATCTGGCGGGGGTGTCCAGAATCAGTCTAGACACCAAGCCTTTAATTTATGCATTTTGTCCAAACAATGCACAGATTCTACAGATTGGTAGGAACTACACGGCAAATTATTACGGGGTGGGCGCTGGCAATTCCACTATGCAGTGGTTGTTGAAGTTGTGACTGAACTCCGTGATACAAGCGGAGCACGGAGTGGGAAAACTCTGCTGCTTCCGCCAGTGTAGTGAAGTTTACCACCCACCCCTAGTGTTGTCCCCTTTGGTTGCCACATCCATAAGTTGGGCTAGGGGGCTCCACATTCTGGGAGAGGGGTCCTGCCGTATTGGAAGTGGGCAGAATAGAGATGCCTAGATGTTACACTTTGCAGGAAGTGGTCATCAGGTGGGAGGAAGCCAAGTAGCCCATTGGCTACCAACTGCATCCTGCCCCAAGGGCATTTTCTGAGCTTAAGTAGGATACCCCTGGCACCACAAACTCAGATCTTAACTGGACTCAAAGAAGGATCAAGGAAGGACTGCCATGCTGCACTCTAGAACCGGCAAAATAAGCCTGCACCATCGTGCATGGCACCTGCTGCACCTGGTGGTTAGCAAAGGATAGAGACTGTGCATGCCATGTCCTGCTCAAGAAGAAGTTGTCTCAAGTGCCCAGTCAAAGCCAACAGACTCCAAGGGCCAGCTGACTGGCCTCCTGTTCACAGCACAGGGACACAACAGCTGAAGAAGATGGCTGGAACAAGTTGATAGCCCAAAGTCTTCAACCCGCCGCCAACCACTGCTGTGCAGCACCAGGGACAAGGACGCAATGCACAAAGTTGCACTCAAATTTGCTGAGCCCAGGAGTATCATCAGAGTGCAGCTTGGACCACTAGAAGATGATTCATGGACTCAGGAAGGATTTACCTGTGACCATGATACTGGGAACCAGTAGTCCAGGGGTGACTGAACTTCCAGCACCAAGAGCATTTTAAGGGATTCAATCCAGTGACCAGGATCCCCTCACTACCTAAGTGGACCAAGGAAAAGTCACAACAAGACCCTCGCTGACCACATCACACCCACAGCCTCCTTAGAGCATCTTCAGCATCCTTCTTCCTTTGCATCAGGACCACTTCCTTATGAAATCCCTGCAAAAGATAAAAGTGTCTGGAACTGACTAAGGACTGATTCACCAGCAAACTCACTGTTTCTGAGGCCTGGGTTGGTCCCTTTTACGGGCTCACCACTGGTGTTGGTCGTTTAAAGTAGCTCTAAGAGACTGCATTACTACAAGTAGCACAAAATTTTAAGTGAAAATTTTCTTAATGCCAGATTTGTTGAATTTGCCAATGTTTGTTTGTGGTTGAGTCAAATGCTCTGATTTTCAATACTAATATACCTTTTAAAATCCTTTTTCCGGGAACCCTCCAGTACATATTTTTCCTTGTGGTGTCTAAAAATAGATAACTTTGGGGCATATGCATCAACATTAGCATTTGCATGTAGGAATCGCTATTCAAATAGCGATTCCTTAACTTTCCTTAATTGCTACTAGCAAATAGCGAGTAGCAATTAAGGAATGCCGTCCCAATCATTCCTATGGGCCTCCAGGCCCATAGGAATGAATCGGAGATTGCATGAGATTGCATGAGCAAATAGCGAGTACCAGTAGGTTCTCGCTAATTGCTCATGCAATTTCAAGGGTGCAAGGGTGACAAAATGACACCCTATAGCACCCCTGAAAATGATATGTGCACATATGTTGCACACACACATGCTCTAAGGGCATGTGTGTGCGCAACATGAAACTTTGAAAAATGCACAAAAGTACATTTTTCAAAGTTTTTGCAAATTACCATGCAGTTCATCTTCATGGTAATTTGCTCCCCCTATTAGCGAAATCGCTAATTTTTTAACTTTGATGCATTGCATTTAAGGAATCTCACTTTGGGATTCCTTAAATGCAATCGCTATTTAAGGAATCGGTATTTAAGGAATCCCTATTTAAGGAATCGGTATTTAAGGAATCCCTATTTAAAGAATCGCTATTTAAGGATTCCTTAAATAGCGATTTCTGCTTTTGGGTTGATGCATTGGGATTGGGTATTTTTAACTTAATATCGGGAGCTATTAGCGAATCGGTATTTTACCGACTGGATTTTGGGTTGATGCATGAGGCTGCAAGAGTCTATTTTTATAAATTGGTGTCAGATTTCTTTAGTGTGTTGTTGATTTCTTCCATTGTTCTGGTGCTTTTTAAATGCTTTACGCTTGTTACTTGGTGCAATCTTTACTGTCCCACAACTAACAGGAGGTGCTAAGTCCGTTCATAAGGAACAGCAAGCCACTGAACGCTGTGAAATATTGTTTTTCACGATTTATACACTGAACGTGTTTACCATGCAGTAGCCTTTATTTTCCACCATATTTAGGTCCTGAAGAAAGCCGGGTCAGTTGACCAAACCGACTGAAACATGTCGACCTTATTAGACTGAACCAGGAAATAGTCAATTTTTTCAAGACTATTTGTTTTTTTTAAATATGACACCTGGACAATTCTCAATAAACATATTTTTTGCCCAGGTAGCCATTTTTAATTCACATTCACACTAGAGCACTGCACATCACTGGAGTCCTCATAGTTTGAACCCACACCTTGGCAGGAGTCCTCCTTTTTCGGGAAGCATCAGGTTGTGCACCCAGCAGGGCCTGTTGGCTCGATATTGTGGGCCCAGACCGTGACCCCCGAGAGTCTCAGATGACGAAGCTCCGCCAGTAAGGGTGGGCTGATGGACTCTTAACTCCCGCCAGGTGATGTACAAACTATCTGAGGAGTTTTTTACACTCTTTCACAGCGTTCAGTGGCTTGCTGTTCCTTATGAACGGACTTAGCACCTCCTGTTAGTTGTGGTAGTGTCTATCGGGGATTGGAGGTGTGGTAGTCCCTAAATTAAATTCCCCTGTGACCCTTATATATATTGTGTTTTTGGCAATCTTTACTGTCCCAGAATTGAGCTGAGGGTTTGACAAAAGAAACCTAAGGTTCCTAATGGGGTTGGTAAGTGTATTACATGGTGAGGCCGCCCAACCACACCATATAATACACCCTGTTTCCTCACAATTCTTAATGGGTAGAATATAAAGAATTTGATGCACACATTACTAGACTCACCATCACCACAACATTGTTGAATTACAGTTTTGATGTTAAACACAAACCAGGAAGTGGTAATGGTAGGGCTGATTTTCTTTCCAGGCTGCCCATAAATTACCCAGAACCCCTGCAAAGGGAGTAGGATGTAGAAATGTACTCTATTGTGGCAGTGGACATTCGTAATATTAGTGTGTACCCTGAAGAGGGATGGAAGAAAGCATGTGAGGAGGATGAAATGCTGCTTGAAATCCAAAATCTTATGAGCAAAGGTTGGCCACAGGAGAGAAATATCTCTGCTGGTTTACAGCCATTATCTACAATTGCTGATGAGTCAACCATAGGAGATGATACTGTGTCGAGAGTAGATAAGTTGAGACCACCTGCCAACATTCACATGAATCTGGTAAAGACTGTTCCTAATGGTGATTTGGGCAATCCTATCAGCAAGGGAAGGGTTAGAGCTGTGTATTGGTGGCCTTCAATGGATGATGGTATTGAGTGAGAGGTCAAAGATATGTGGTATGCACAATTCAGAGAGAAGAAAATAAAGACATGTTCTCACCCTTTGTTTCCTATTGTACTACCAGGTGGTCCTTGGAAGAAGATTGCCATAGATACGGAAGGACCTTTTAATTTTTTGCAACTGCATCATTCACTCAATCAATCAATACATTTATAGAGTGCGCTGCTCACCCGTGAGGGTCTCAATGCGCTGAAGGGGGGGGGGGGGTGTCGTTTACTGCTCGAATAGCCAGGTCTTGAGGTGCTTCCTGAAGGTGAGATGGTCCTGGGTCAGTCGAAGGAGTGCGGGGAGGAAGTTCCATGTCTTGGCGGCCAGGTAGGAGAACGATCTTCCTCCGGTTGTGGTTTTGCGGATCCGTGGGACGATGGCGAGGGCGAGGCTGGCGGAGCGGAGCTGGCGGGTGGGAGTGTAGAACAAGAGGCGGTTGTTGAGGTATTCGGGGGCCATGTCGTGGAGCGCTTTGTGTGCGTGGGTGAGGAGCCTGAACGTGCAGGTTTCTCAGGTGAGGAGTTATGTGGCTGTGGCGAGGGATGTTGAGGATGAGTCGTGCAGAGGCGTTCTGTATTCGCTGCAGTCGTTTCTGGAGTTTGGCTGTGGTTCCTGCGTACTGGGCGTTCCCGTCCCATCATTGGTAGGCTTTTGTACTCATGGGTTTTTACAGTAGATGGCCTGAAGTATATTTTGCATTAGACCCATCTTCTAAGAAATCTGTTGAATTTTTAAGGGATGTGTTTTCCATGTAAGGTTTTGCAGCATTTGATGGGTGAGTCCTAAGCTGCTCACCCTTGCTCCTGTCACCAACTGCACGGGGAGGAAAGGGATAGCGAGGAGGGAGGCTGCTTGTTATTGTCTCTCCTGTGGTGAAAATATCAAAAATGGCAACTGTCAAATTGGTACCATTGTCTTCAAAAGACACCCGCATAATAAGTAAACTAATTTTTTAAAATTTTTCTTGCAGCATTTCCCACCGTTTCTTTCGTCATTACTTCGCCCTTGTTTACGCCATTGAGGAGATTAACAAGAACCCTGACCTTTTACCCAACATCACCCTGGGCTTTGAGGTCTATAATTCATATGTCAACGAGGCCAAAGCGACGCTGAGCACCATGGCCTTATTATCAGGGAAAGAGGATCCGGTCCCAGCCCCTAACTACAGATGTCGGTCCAGTGGGGTCCTGGCTGCTGTCATCGGTGACATGTTACCACCCACATCTGTTGCTATAGCAACCATCACTGGGCTCTACAGGTACCTGCAGGTAGGAAGAAGATTACTGACGTGACATGCTTTAACATTCTTTCTGCTGATTACCAATGCACAGCACATTTATGTTTCCATTTAGACACAATGTACCAGGTTCAAACTCTTTAAAAGGCTTTCAGTGGGTTTGGAAACGCATGAGTCGGGGCAGAGGGTGCTCTGTTCATTCACTTCCTCAGTAGATCTCATGAGTGCCCAGGAGATGATTCTTCTAAAAACAGCATGGATTATAGGTTGGGTTCCCAGTTTTATGGGATTTTTTTTTGTAATGTTTCCGTGTGTATTTATCCATTTTTATTTTTATGTATCCATATTTATTCTGTGTTTTGAGAATAAATGGAGTTATTTAATTGATAAACATGCACTCATACATCAATGCCTGTCTTGTTTCAGCAAGCAAAGCAGCCAAAAATAACAAAAGACTAAACCCACATGTAAATATTAACATCACATGCAAATATATATATTAAAATAGGCCTGTATTTAAGGGCATTTCATCTGGCTTTTTAATTTCCCATGCTGTCTATCTGCTTAGCTATTGGCCTGGAATTCATGAAGGACATCATGGAGAGTCACTCAAAATAAGCACTATGCTCTGTATTTTTCACTTTCAAAAATGAATACAGTCAGGAAACACATTGTTTTCTGTCCGTATTTATCTGTAAAAATCAGCCTTAAGTATAAGAGAAGAAAGGGGAAGGAAGCCTCTAGACTGGGTAGATTTATATATACTCACATTGGTCGGTGGGTGAATCTTGCAGTTTCATGAGGCGATGGAGGGCTCATGACCTGCCGCCTCCTGTGCAGGAATACCCCACTGTCATCCTTACATTTACTCAGGTCATTGTTAATCAAGTAGGGGGTGAATTGGTTTTTGCAGGTAAAAATGAATTGTTGCCTTTGCGCTTACCCTCTATGAATGGATCTGTTTGCATCTTCCAGTTAGAGTGCTTCGCTTGCTGCTGCACCCTTGGAGGAAGGAGCCTTGAGGCACTTGCCTCACAGTACCTTATGTACTGGGTGTAAGAAGCTCCCTAGATGAAGGGAGTGATCTGACAGGAGAGGCAGCTATTCTGATGTAACACTGGCCATTGGCTGTACCTTCAAATCTGCCTACAAGGCCCTAGTGTTGCCTCCCTAACTGTGACATGGGGTGGCTGCCCAAGAGCAACCGGTTCAGTGCCTCTACGCAGACAAGAGGGGGCAAATCCATCCCAAACCAGGTGAGGAATGCAAGAATGTCAATGAAGAGAGAGGCAGCAGGACCTCCCAGGTTTGTCACAGGTCAGACTGCTGGTGAGGAAACCAATGTTGCCCTCTCCCTTGTCTTCTTCTTGTGACCCAGCAGTGACTACATCTGCGGTAGTTGATGCTGAGACTAGAGCAGATGTTGGTTGTGCCACAATTACAATAATGAAGGCGGAAAGACATGCAGTTCTCTCAGAGAGGACAAGCAGTGGGACTGAGTCACATCTGCTGTTGGTAGCTGGCACTGTTTCTGCAACTGCAACCTGTGTTCTAATTCAATGAAAGTTTGAAATATGCATAGGGGGGGAAGATGTGTGAGTTTCACAAATCCTCCAAACTTTCATGATAGACACCTGGAAACTATTCACTGACAGACACAAGATAACAGAATAATCTCAGGAAAATGACTGAGAAATCCCAGTTCTACAAATACAAGAGCATTTCCACAATATAAATGCACATATTCTACAATTATCCATATATAAATGCCATCATATTTGTTCAAAAAACCTTTGAAAAATGTTTACCCTACTACACCATCACTGTTAAACCTGGCATCCTTAGGGTTGTCTTACCACAGAGGGATTGCCTGATTACCTCCTCTTTTTGCTATTTCTTTTTGTTGGCTCTAGGACTCTCAGCCCTTTAGCACTGCCAACCAGCATTAAAGTGCATGTGCTTCTTCATTTATACATGGTTTATTTGATGTATCCACAATTGGCACGTTTAATTTGCCTGTAACATTCCCTACTACAGTGCACTCCATGTGCCCAAGGCCTGTAAATTAAATGCTACTATTGGCCTACAACACTGATTATCCCACCCACACAAGTAGCACTTTGAGTGCTTCTCAGGCCTGTCACTGCAAAATCTGTGTGAGCAGTTTACACTGCCACTTCAACTTGGTATTTAAAACCCCTTGCCAAGTCTTAAACTCTCCTTTTATTACATATAGGTCACCCCTACGGTAGGACATAGGTAGACCAATCAGCAGGGTGCTATGTAAACTAAAAGGAAGAACATGTGCTTTTAATGCATGTCCTGATAGTGAAAAACTCTCATACTAATTTCTTACTACTCAGGGGCCTATCCCTCTCATAGGTTAACTTCGGGAATTCCTTATTACACTTAATAAGCTGTAATTCCTAACTGAGAGAAGGTTGAGATGTCATGTTTAGTTCCTCTGCAATGATGAGTGCTTGGCTTTTATGTGAGAGTGTGCCCCTGCATGAGCAGAGCCCCTCTGCAGCATTCGGAGTACCACCTCTGATGCTGTTTGTGGTGCAGCCTGACCATATACTCTTAAGTGCATTATAACCTCACGGTAAATGCTAACTTTGAGATGGCTGCACGAAAACATGTTGTGTTTGGTGTCAAATGCTTTGGAATACTACCCCCCCACCAGTTCTGGTGGCGGGGGTAGCATTCCACCCTTCTAGAGGGAGAGACATGTTCACAGTGGTCTAAGCCGGTAGGACTTTCTACAGGCCTGGCATCACAAAATGGATGCCTCTGCCACAGACATGGGTCTGGCCTCCTGATGCTGACCGAAACTTCGGCAGGGGAGGCCTGGACAATTTTTTTTCGTGTTACCACCTCCACAGACAGGCATATGTGTATTGGGGCTGGGCGGGAGCACTCTCTGGTGCTTTGAAGTCCTGCACTGGGGGCACACTTGGTGTCCCTGTGCATAGTCCAGTTCAAACAAGAAGCAACTGTCCGGTCTGCAATTCCGAAGGTCCCGTTGGACGCCGAAGTCTCTGCATCACCAGAGTGGATTTCCTGACTTCCCTGAAGCTACCCTGAGTCCACAGCAAAGTTGAGGCCCGTGGCTATCGTGGGTGATGAGAAACACTGACCCAGGGACACTACATACTATTGCTGGTACATCGACTTCCTGTTTATCCTTGAAGTTCTGCTTTGGGCTCCGAGTAGCCCCAGACTTGAGCACTGACTGCACTGAAGATCTCTGGCCTTCACTCCATGAGTGACCCGTGGGTCAGGTTCCAGTGCGCCCACTCGAGGCTCCTTCGCGATCGCTAGCCCATTGGCTAGTGGGTCCCCACAAAGGCAACTCCTCTTCTGCTTGGACTTTCCTGGTTGTTCCAGACGTGCCCCGACTTACCTTCACTGGGTGAGTCCCTCAGACCTTGCTGGTCTGCACCGACGTCCTTCTTCTCTTTCCACGAGACTTGCCGTTGCCACGGCTTGTTGGGTCCATTCTGGTCGCCGACACCGCAGCACTCGACAGACTTTGTGGGACAGCTCGAATCCAGCTCCTGGTTGTCGTCAACACCTCCTGGACCTCATGGCTGAAGAGTCAAGACACCCGTCAACTCACCTGAAGCACCCAACATCTGTGGGCATTGGAATATCGTGCCCCTGGTCACTGGTAAGTGACCCAGACTCTGTCCCCTCTGCTTTCAGGTTCATTCCATCCTAGATCCAGGCTTGGATCTCTTCAGACACTTCTCCTCTTCACGGCAGCAGCACTTCTTAGCCAGCTTCCACTGAAATTGACGACGCGACCTGACACCAAAAGACACCTATGCACCCGGCTTCCCTGGGTGAGGTAACTCGAGTGCTCCGGTGCTCCCATGGTTGTTGGCCCTAGACACCTCTAGGTCCAAAAGGGTTTGCTTGTAGTCATCCTCTAAGTGTCCTTAACTTATAATTTTCCAACCGTGACTTTCCCCATAGAAGTCAACGGCGATTCGCGCCTGTGTCCTAACACTGCATGCGTCCCCCGTGGGTTCCCTACGTCACTACCTTGGATGGTTCCTTTGGGGCCCAAACACTTCTAAAGGCTCTAGGCCTTGTGTCTAGTTCAGTCGCAGTTCTTATACCACTTTATTGGTATATGGTTTGGTACGCCCCTAGGGCCCAAACGTGTATTTGTGCTTTTACTGTTGAATACTGACTTGTAACTTAAGTACTTCGAACTCCAGCCTCATAATGAGACTAGAGGGGTGTGTTTTATCTTAAATACATATATTTTGACTATATACCTGGTGTGGTTGTCCTTTCATTTGGTCATTCAAGAGATTATAGACTGGTAAAACAAGCTGCTTTACATTCCTTCAAGACTTAGCCTGAAGGCTGCTCTCCATAGCTACCACTAGGATAGCTTTCAATAAAGGCTGTCTTTAACATATCACCATAAGGGGCTGTTTGGACTGGTACAGAGTGCCCACTTTAATTAGTGGACTGCATTTACCATGCCAACTTCTCACACAGGGATGCAGAAAAAAGCAAATGAGGTGCAGAAAGAGGCAACCGACATGCGTAAAGAGGGAACAGAGGTGCAAAAAGAGGCAAGAAAGGTAAAGAAACAGGCAAGAGAAGTGCAGAAAGAGGCAAGAGAATTGCAGGGGTGCAGAAAGAAGCAAGACTGGTGCAGAAAGAAGCATGGAAAGAGCAGAATGTAGCAACAGGGGTGCAGAAAGAGGCAAGAGAAGTGTTGAAAGAAGCAACAGAGGTGTAAAAAGAGGAAAGAGAGGTGCAGAATCAAGCAAGAGAAGTGCACAAAGAGGCAAGAGAATTGCTGAAAGAAGCAACAGACGAGTAGAAAGAAGCAAGAAAAGTGCAGAAAGAGGCAAGTGAGATGCAAAAAAGGCAGGAAAGTTACAGAAAAAGGGACGAAGAGTGCAGAAAGATACACCAGAGGTGCAGAAAGAAGCAAA
The DNA here is from genome assembly GCF_964204655.1 of Triturus cristatus. Taxonomy (NCBI): domain Eukaryota; kingdom Metazoa; phylum Chordata; class Amphibia; order Caudata; family Salamandridae; genus Triturus; species Triturus cristatus. Next base: position 62,834,239 of record NC_140593.1, on the reverse strand, counting down.
TGAGGTGCAGAAAGAGGCAACAGATGTGCAGAAAGAGGGAAGAGATATGCAGAAAAAGGCAAGAAAAGTGCAGAAAGAGGCAAAAGAGGTACATAAAGAAACAAAAGGGTTGCAGGAAAAAGCAAGACAGGTGCAGAAAGAAGCATGGAAAGTGCAGAATGAAGCACCAGGGGTCCAGAAAGAGGCCAGAGAAGTGAAGTAACAGGCAAGAGAGGTGCACAAAGAGGCAAGAGAATGCTGAAAGAAGCAACAGAGGTGTAGAAAAAAGCAAAAAAAGTGAAGAAAGAGACAAGTGAAATACAAAAACAGGCAGGAAAGGTACAGAAAGAGGGAAGACGAGTGCATAAAGAGACAACAGGGGTGCTGTCAGGTCTGATCAGATTTTCCCTAGTTCAGTGCTAAAATGTCCAGATCGTATGTTTGGGAGGGTTTCCAGGCAAGCACTTTCACCCTTTACATGGAGAGAATTGGTGACAAGACGCTTCATCAGGCAGGAATCAGGCAGGGAACACCCAACATGGAGGACAGGCACTGGGAGTTAGCGTTCTAGTGTTTTTCCTCCCTTCAGCCTGGCAGCTGCTCTGTTCTTGCTCGCGCGCTTCAGCAGCTCTGTGCACTCAAACTGTCATTTTTTCAGAGGAGGCTGGTTCTGAACTGCTCTCCTCAGTGACAAGATTTTTCTCTTCAGTAAATTGAATTTTTCCTGAGTTCCAGTAAGCAGCGAGGAGTTTGAGGCTTTTGAAGCATCGCAGAGTCGAGTTACTGCTGGTGAGGTTATTTATTTCCTGAAGTAGTTTAAATTCAGCGCCAGTCCATGCGCTGACATTTCCATTGGGGCAGTTTTCTTCAGAAGGATACCAGTTAATTTAAAGAGTAACGCTCAGACTGAGTTTATGGAACAGTCCAGCTAATGACTGCTTATCTTTTATCACAAGAAGGACAGAATCGCCAATAATTAAAAGGGGCAACATTTCTAATTATTGACTCACTGTGCTCCAGATCCAAGGAAAAGACTGAGACAAACAAAGACTTTAAAGTTCGTTTTAGAAGAGTATTACTTGCTAACTCCTCTACATGAGTTTCTTGCCTGAACTATTGAATAAGAGTGTACTACCAGATTTGCTGCATTTAAAACCCCGGCAAAAGTATATCTGCAATCAGAGTAATTCTACAACCATCGTAACTTGATAGTATGTAGAAATATATATATATATTAAACTTACCAACCTCTAAGTCTATATCGATTTCAGTAGGAACACCTAAAAAAGAAGGAGAAAGTTAGTTTAATCATTTGGATTAAATCAACAGGACAATTCAAATGTTTATTTACTGAACTCCAGAAAGAAAGTGTTACATTAGATTTCTAACAGAATAGAGAGAGGCTAAATCCACTATCAGACAGGTAAATGAGATGTTTAATGTGATGTTTATTTATTAGGTTCTCTGAGGGGTTCAGGACGTAGTAATTCTGTGCTTGTCATTACAGGTGCAGATATTCCCCTGAGGGATAGCAGCGAAGGCACCAGAGTGGCAGTCTCTCTTGTTATGGTCCCATTCCCCTTCCCCCCCCGTTTCTGAGTTCAGAGAGTTTTCTGTTTCAGAGGTGTCGGGGAGTTGGGAACTATACACCAACAGAACTTCAGCCCTTCTGCTCCCCTGGATTCACCATACTCAGGTACAGATTCTTGACAGATTGAAGTACCTTCCATTTGAGTACCACCTGAGCAGAATGGCTGAAGGTTTCAATGTCAAGGCTTTGGCTTCGATTTTAGAAGAGTTACAGAAACAACTAAGTGAAACTAGGGAAGAGGTTCGTAAGTCAAATCAGGAAACTAGCTATCTGCGTCAAAGGATTGATGAGCTAACAGTTAGTCCCAGCCCTAGTTTTAGAGAGCAAAAGGCACAGGCTTTCTCCCCTTCTCCTTCATCTACAGAACTAACCACCCAAGTTATCCATGCAATGTCACCAACTATTCCTTTAGCGCCCCCAGAAAGGTTTCAGGGAGATCCACACAAGGCCCAGATATTCCTCACGCAGTGTTCCTTACATTTTTTATGTAAGCCCATTATTTTTAAGGAAGATCAGTCTAAGGTGGCTTTCATGCTGTCTTACCTGAGTGGAGATGCTGCAGCCTGGTCCATGCCTTTAGTATCTACCACTGATCCAGTTTTATATAACTTTGAAGAGTTGAAGTTGGAGTTTCTACGAATTTTTGATCGCAGAACTGTTTCACAGACCACTGATAACAAACTGACTTGAAGCAGGGTAATCGAGAGCTTGTGGCTTATTTAGCACATTTTAATAAATTAATTGTGGAAACCAACTGGCCGGAGGCAAAAAGAGCAGCATTTTTTTACCGGGGCCTTAGGGATGAATTAAAAGGTGGGTTGGCTCAGATTCCGAAGAGGCCAACCGAAGTTTTGGAGTTAATAGATCTTGTATTGCAAATTGATCAATGTCAATCGGAAAGGAGAAATGAACTACGGAAGTAAACGCAGTCAATTCCACCCAGATTTTATAGAATCAGGACGGAGGTGACTAAAACTACAGAGGCTGGAGCTTGTGAGGAACCCATGCAAATTGGTACAGTGCGAGGTCCTATCACCAAGGAAGAAAGAGAGAAGAGACGTTTGGGCAAGTTGTGTATGTATTGTGGCGGAGGAGGCCATTTCATTAAGGAGTACCCGAAGAAACCCAAGAACAACGCATGGGTAAAAGACAGGCTCCACCAGTAGAAGGAGTTGCTCTGGTGGAATCTGTAAAGGAGTCACTCCGAATGCTCAGCTTTTAGTGAACACCCTGCAATTGTCAACTCCTCATTTAATTATTTCCAGTTAAATCTTTTTTTCGGGATGTAGAGGTGGATGAAGTGTCTGTCATGATTGATTCAGGGGCTACTGGAAATTTTTGCGATTTAAAATTTGCTAAGACACTGGGAATTCATTTCGTCAAAAAGGATAAGCCGGAACCAGTCAGAGCTGTGGACGGCACCAACCTTTCTTCAGGTCCCATCATCTATGATACCGAAGAGATAATCCTGATTGGTCCAGGAAGACATCGAAGTTGGTAAGTTTTAACCTCATTGATGCCCCTTAATTCCAATTGATCTTGGGTCTTCCTTGGCTGACTGAACATAATCCGAAAACAGATTGGGCCAGAAGAACTATAGAATTGAACTCGGAATACTGCTCAGAACATTGTTTTCGCTCTGAGATGATTGAGCCTCGACCAACTCCATCATCTTGTCTGGTAGAACAAGCGCGGATGATTTGTACTGTAGACGTGCAAAGTATACCAGAAGAGTACCAAGATATGGATGCAGTTTTCAATGAAAAAGAGGCCTTGAAATTACCTCCACATCGTGAATATGACTGCAGGATTGAACTGGAGCCTGGAGCGTCCTTACCTTGTAGTCGTATTTATGCATTATCAGAATCTGAGAACAAGCATTTAAAGGAATATCTGGATCAATATTTGGCCAGTGGCTTCATCCGGCCTTCACAGTCTCCCGGCTCCTCTCCTCTTTTTTTTATTCCTAAGAAGGACGGGAGTTTGAGAATGTGTATAGATTATCGCGCATTGAACCTTGTCACCAAGAAGAATCGGGACCCTCTACCTTTAATTTCTGAACTTTTGGATCAAGTCAAAGATGCCCATGTCTATACCAAATTGGATCTGAGAGAGGCCTATCACTTGGTCCGAAGGGCTGAAGATGAAGAGTGGAAGACAGCGTTTCGGACTCATTTTGGCCTGTTTGAGTATCAAGTCATGTCCTTCGGTTTGTGTAATACCCCAGCGGCATTCCAGCATTTTGTAAATGATGTCCTACGAGAATTTCTGGATCAATTCGCCGTGGTCTATATAGATGACATACTCATTTTTACAGAAAATATGGAAGAACACGTTCGGCATGTACGAGCTATTTTGGAACGTTTACTCGAATACCAACTGTATGTCAAACTGGAGAAGTGTGTGTTCCATGCTTCCCGGGTTGAGTTTTTGGGATTCATCCTGTCTCCTGAAGGGGTATCCATGGATGATGCAAAGGTGAGAGCGATTAAGGACTGGCCAGCTCCACGATCAGTCAAGGAAATCCAAAGTTGTTTCGGCTTCGTGAATTTTTACCGAAGATGTATTCACAACTTCTCTGAGAAAGTTTTTTTTTTATTTATTTTTTTATAAAAACCTTTATTTTCAAAAGTCTGGACACAGCTATTCAGCCGACAACCCGGAGGTTCGGCAGCTTCGATAAAGAGGAACAGAGACGCGTCCACAGTACAGTGAAGGAGGAGTGCAAAGATTCCATTTTTTAAATAAACACAAAACACACAACAACCCCCAGCAAGGCAAGAACACTAAATGCCCATGGTGATAGCCCCCCAGGGGAGGCAGGACCCCAATCATCTATCATGTACAGTACTGTGAAAAGAGGAAGAAGGGGGACAGCAGAGGCCAAAGAAGTCCATTAACCATACTGAGCTGGAAAGAAGGTTAGGAGGAAAGCTGTTCCTCGGGGGGATCCAAATCAGGGGCAAGACAAATTCCCCCCCTGTATTGATTCCACCGCCCCCAGATGGCGTGCCACTTCCGAGGGCGGCCTCTAGCGCAATATACCGTCTTCTCCCTTAGCATACTCCAGTCCATATTTTCTTTCCACGCGGTCAATGTGGGGGGCCCCACGGATCCCCACAATCGCGCTATATCTCTCTTAGCGACCATGTTACCCAGAGTCACCCATTGGGTCTGCACCGCATTATGATCAGTGGGCCCCCAGACATTCAGGAGACAACACCGCGCTTCCGGCTGCATAGCAATGCCCGTCACCTCCCCCATCACTGCATGGACTCTCCTCCAGAATTCCGTGATGACACCACATTCCCAAATGATATGCAGGAAAGTACCCACCATACCACATCCCCTCCTGCATAGGCCGTCCTCCGAGAATCCCATGTGAACCAGCCTTGGCCCCGTCACATACACTCGATGCAGTATTTTAAGCTGCACCAGCCTCAGACGCGACGGGATCGCAACCTCCTTAGGAGAGGAAACAGCAGACTGCCAATCCTCGTCATCCAACTCGAGGCCATCCCTAGACCACTGGTCCCTCAACCCCAGAAGCATATCCGCCCGGACGTTGATCAGTTTCCTATAGATGAGCGAAATCGTGCTCTCGGGCATATGGCCATCAAGGACCCGGTCCTCCAAAGGAGAGGACTCAGGCACCTTCTCACCCTCTATGAGGACTGATCGGAGGGCGTGACGCACCTGAATATAGCGGAAAAACTCAGATGGCCCCAGCTCATACTCCTTCTGCAACTCTTCAAAGGACTTCACCCTCCCCTTAATCAGGACATCTCCGACCCTGGAGATGCCGATCAAGTCCCATTTGTCAAAGCCTTTTGTGTGCCAAAGCCTACCCAGTCTCTCGGATTCAAACAGGGGGGTGGCGAGGGTGAGCCTATCCTTCCAGCCCAGCGAGTCAGTTGCCATCTTCCACACACGCACCGCCACACCAGTGGGCCCCGTGAGGGACGAGTCCAGGGACCGCGAATACAACGCCCTGTAATAGTTACCACCACGCAGCAACCACCTGTCCATGGCATACCCAGGGCTGAGGGCAGGGCCATAAAACCCATGATTAATCGCACTCAGCTGGGTGGCCCAATAGTACCGTCGGATGTCTGGAAGCGCAATACCCCCGTCGTACCATGGGAGCGTCAACTTTGCAATAGCTATTCGCGGCCGCCCGTCCCACAGCAACGTTCGTTGGAGGCCTTCGACCTCCCGAAAGTAGTTGGCCGGTACCCAATCCAAACTATTCTGCAGTGCGTAGAGGAACCGGGGAAGAGACATCATTTTGAACAGGGCCGCGCGCCCAACGAGGGAGAGCGGCAGCCTCCGCCAGCCCTCCACATCCCGCCTCAGGCGCGCTAGGGGGGGAGCAGGTTCCTCTCATATCGCACGGCAGAGTCCATGGAGATAAAGATCCCCAGATACACGAAGCCCTGCTGAGCAACCTGGATCGAACAAGTTCGAGGGATCGGTGGAACCTCGCCACTAAGAACATATAAATACGATTTACTCCAGTTGATAACGAGACCCGAGTTCCTACCGAAAGATGTGAGTACGTCACAGACCACTATAAGTGATTTCTTGGGTGAGGCAAGATACAACAGGATGTCATCAGCATAGAGCGATATACGGTCCTCGTGTTCAGGCGACCATCTAAGTCCCCGTATATCCGGGTGCCAGCGCATCCACGCAGCCAGCGGCTCAAGGGCGAGGGCAAACAACAATGGCGACAGGGGACAACCTTGCCGAGTACCCCTCCCAAGCTGAAACGGAGTCGACGCCCGGCCATTTACCACCACACTCGTGAGAGGGCCCTCATACAGCAACCTCACCCAGCTCACAAAACCGTGGCCAAAGCCGAACTTGGTCAAAACGGCCCACAAATATGCCCATTCCACCGTGTCAAAGGCCATCGTGGCATCGAGAGACGCCACAATGGCTGGTTCACGCAGCGTGCCCGCCCTGGCGATTACACCATGAAGGCGCCGAAGATTTAACGCTGTGTTACGGTGCGGGATGAATCCGGATTGATCCGGGTGGACCAAGTCACCGAGTACCCTAATCAACCGGGCCGCCAGGATTTTAGCCAGAATTTTCGGCTCTGCGTTAAGGAGTGAGATAGGCCTATATGAGGCGCACTTATCTCGGGGTTTGCCCTCTTTGTGTATAACCACAATCGTCGCCAGTCGCTGATCCAACGGGAGGGCCCCACTCCCCCGCGCCTCCACGAACATGGCGCGCAGGTGAGGGGCAACCCTATCCGGAAACAGCTTGTACAGGTCGACCGGCAAGCCGTTCGGACCCGAGGCCTTGCCCGAGTTCAACGCGCGGATAGCCCCCGCCACCTCATCGACCGTTATGTCACCATCTAGATCGTCCCTATCTATATCAGAGAGACAGGGCAATGCAATATCACGCAGGAGGTCACGCGAGTCCTCGGGCGGCCTGTCCGACACTGAGGCATAAACCATACGGAAATAGTCCGAGAAACACTGCACAATCCTCTCAGGTTCCACAATCACCTCTCCCCCCTCTCCCGTCAACTCCGGCACTACTCTATTGACCCGTTCTTTTTTGTCCAGCCAAGCCAGGAGTTTCCCGGCCTTGTCACCAACATCATACAGACGGCCCTGCTGTTCCCTACCGAGGGTCTTAGCGGCATTCGTCACCAGGTCCTTATACTCGGATTGCTTCAAGCACAGCTCATGCAGTGAGGCCTCTGTAACCTCCTCCTCCAGCGCTCCCTCCAAAGCCGCGATCTCCTCCTCAACCTGCAAAACCTCGCCATCTCTCCGCCGCTTGGCATCCACTACAAGGGAGAGGGCTTCCCCTCGCAACACGGTCTTAAATGCTTCCCACAGCGACACTGCCGAGTCCACGGATCCCTGATTGTCCTTGAAAAAATGATCTACTGTCTTTACCAGCGCGCTGCGCATCTTGGGGTCTCGGAAATACCAAGGGTTGATAGGGGCCACCCTACCCCCTCCCTCTCGACCCAGATCCAGCCTGACCCACACCGGCGAATGGTCAGATATACCACGCGCCATGTGCCTGGCCTCAGACACCAATGAGGCATGCGCAGCCAGAGTGAGTAGGTAGTCAATCCTAGAAAGGCTACCATGCGCCCCGGAGTGGAAAGTGTATTGGCTCTGTGTGGGGTGCCGGAGCCTCCAGCAGTCTATCAGGCCAAGCGTATCTAGAAAGTCTGGAAGCCACTTCTGAGCCCCCCCAGTGTCTCTGGGCGGGTATCTATCCAGCAGGCCGGAGCCAACAGCGTTGAAATCACCTCCCACTACAAGCATACCCCCCGGGAGATCCAGCAGGGCCCTACCCAGATCTGTGAACGTGGAGGCCTGCAGGGCCGGCGGGACATAAACCGAAACTAAAACCAAAGTTCTTCCTTCCCACCGCCCCGCCACCGCCACAAACCTCCCCCTATCATCAACAATGGTGGAGTCCACCTCAAATGGTAGCGAGGCTCTGACTAGGATGCCCACACCCCTGGACCCAGAGGAGAATCCCGAATGAGCTATGAATTTATAACCCTTCCTATTCAGGGCATAGCACGTATTACCTATAAGATGCGTCTCCTGCAGCAGGGCAACATCCGGCAATGACCGTTTCAAGAATTGCAAAACAATCCCACGCTTAATGCGATCCCCCAAACCATTAACATTCCAGCTTATAACACTTAAACCCCTACCCCCATCCCCAAACGTAAAGAGGCCCACCCCACACCCAAAGAGCCACCATGGAGCAGTCCTGGAAACAATCAATATGCCTTGCGGAAACAAACCCCCCAACAACAAACCCAAAATCCCGGAAACCCCCCCCACCCTGCTCCCCTGCTGCAGCTTACAAAGCCCCCCCAACTTGCAGTGTGCCTGTCGCCCTACCAAACCCAAAATCTACAAAAAGTACCCTAAGGGAGGAAAGAGCTCCCCTCGTCCTCCCACAACCTCCGTATTTACTGCAAGTCATTATCTAAAGTCAGTCCGAGTCAGTCCGGTTCCGAAGACATCAACCTTGTTCATCCCGGCCACTGTCCCCGTCTACGGCAGTGTCCTCTTCCGTGCGTCGTCGAGGCAGAGCGTCCAGCCATTCATCCGCCATGGCAGGCGACTCAAAAAAGAATGTTCGGTCTTCAAACACCACACGTAGTCTGGCAGGGAAGAGCATGGCGTATTTCAGTTCCCTCTCCCGATGCCTCCTCTTCACCCCCAGGAAGCCCTGCCGCCGCCTCTGCACCTGCTGGGTGAAGTCAGGATAGAAATTCACCGACGCGTTCTGGAAGGGGACCGGGCCCGTTACCCTCGAGGCCTGCAGGATAGCGTCCCGGTCTCGAAAATGAAAGAGCCGGGCGACGATCGGCCTCGGTGTGGCTCCCACCTTGGGCCACCCACCCGGCACTCTATGGGCCCGCTCAACTGCGAAGAACTTCCCTAGACCCTTAGGCTGCAGATGATTGAGCACCAAGTCCTCCACGAGCAGGTCCACTGAAGTCTCGTCCGAGGACTCCGGGACCCCGATAACGCGCACGTTGTTGCGCCTGGCCCGGCTCTCGAAGTCCTCCAGCCGACGGGCGGCGAGATCATTCTCGGTCCGCAACTTACGGACCTCGGTCTGCAGGTCCGAGACATCATCGGCGAGGCCCGTGGTCTTGATGTCCAGGGATTTGACCCGTTCATTTGTTTTGCCCAAATCCGCGCGGATCAGATTAACATCCACCAAGATGGTATCCACTTTGTGCGCCAGAGCATCAAACTGTCTCCCAATCGAAGTCTGCAGCCCGTCGAGTGCACCCATGACATCCTGCAGTGAGAGCTCCGGGGCCAAGGGTGAGGCAGTCTTCTGTGTGTCCGGGGACTGGCTCGGTGCACCCGGTGACCCCTTCTGCTGGGCGTAGCGGTCCATGTTATTGGCTTGAGTGTAGGCTCCCCGCCTGGTGGCCTTGGGCTTCGGCCGGTCCACCTCTGCTTTGCCCGACATGGTGGGCTCAAGCAAGTCGGGTCAAACAGGACTGCCCTCTCTCAGCGAGAGAGATCAGGAGTGCTCCGTCTTACGATGGGTCGCCAGTGTGGCATGCAGAGCGTCCAAATGATAATAAAGCAGACGCGAGCACTCCCTGGGCTGGGCAGACAAAGGGCGAGAAAGTGAAAGTGAAAGGATAGGGACCTCCGTCCGGCAGTTCACACCTCGCCTGGCCGCTGTTGTTCAATTAGAGGTCGGGCATCCTGCCAACTCAAGCCCCTGGCATCCCTCGGAGATGGGCCTCAATCTTCCGCCATGCATAACTCCGGTTCCCGGTGGGCGATTCGACCTCGGGTGGCATCGATCGCCTCCCTGACAAGTCATCTACACGATGCCATGCATACAAACAGGATTATATACAGGATAGACGACGGAGGGCACGAGGGTCTCGGGAGCTCAAAGCTCACGCGGCCATCTTGGTCAAGCGCTAGGCTCCTCCCTTCTCTGAGAAAGTTAGTCCTATCACACGTTTGCTCAGGAAGAAAGAAAGATTCATTTGGACGAAGGAAACTGAGGAGGCGTTTCAGTTATTAAAGGAAACCTTCATCACAGCACCAGTTTTGCAACATCCAGATTTGAAGGAACCCTTTTATGTAGAAGCTGATGCTTCAAATCTTGCCATTGGGGGGATTTTGTCCCAAAGAAATAAGGATACTGGTCAACTTCACCCTGTTGCCTATCGCTCTCGTAAATTGTCAGCTGCTGAAGTAAATTACTCCATTGCAGATAAAGAATTATTGGCGGTTAAAGATGCATTTCAAGAATGGAGGCATTACCTCCTGGGTGCTAAACGTGAAGTAACTGTTTTCACCGACCATCGAAATTTACAGTTTTTGAAATCTGCCAGAACTCTTACCCCAAGACAACTCAGATGGTCGCTCTATTTTGCGGATTATAATTTTGTCCTGACTTACAAGCCTGGTTCAGTAAATGGGAAAGCGGACGCTTTATCCCGTTTGAATACTGGTGATGGAAAAGAAAAGAAAGAAGAAGGTCATATAATTCCTGAAGAAAAAACTGTGAGTACAATTGTTTACCCAGAATTGGAAGACAAGATTAGAGCCAACCTTCCTGATGTAGATTTAGCAGTTTGGAAACTGGAAGGTCCAGATCGAGAGGTCAAGAATGGAAAACCATAATTTTAAGGAAAACTCTTCGTGCCAAATGAAGATTTAAGGAAGAAGATCATTCAATTGTTTCATGACAGTCCATTGGCAGGCCACAAGGGAGTTAAGAAGACACTGGAACTTTTGAAACAATCATTTCGTTGGCCATCAATGGAAGCTCAGGTGAGGCAGTATGTAGCATCTTGTGAACAATGCGTAAAAGGCAAGGTGGCTCGACAGGTCCCCCAAGGTCTTTTAATGCCCCTACCGGTAGCCCCTTATCCCTGGCATACAATGTTCATGGATCTTATAGTAGATTTACCTTCCAGTCAAGGCTACTCTGTAATTTGGTTGGTAGTGGATAATTTTTCAAAGATGAGCCACTTTATTCCCTTAGAGGCCCTTCCTAACGCTTCTCAATTGGCCACCTTGTTCTCTCAACATACAGTAAAACTTCACGGAATTCCAAAGATTGTGATTACCGACCGAGGGTCACAATTTACGTCCCGATTTTGGAAATATTTCTTGAAAGGATTAGGTGTGGATTCTAGTTTGTCCACCAGTTTTCATCCACAAACTGATAGACAGACTGAGAGAGTAAACCAAGACTTGGAACAGTACCTGCGTCTGTATTTAATGGATCAGGAGGGTGATTGGCCCATGATGCTAGGTACAGCAGAATTTGCTTACAACAATTCAGTCAATTCAGCTACTGGTTACTCCCCCTTCTATTTGAATTCTGGGAGGCATCCTAACATGTTATTTTGAAAAGTAGAGGAAGATGTCCCGGCAGCTGGGGAGGTAATTCAGAAATTGCAAGGGGCATATCAAAAGGCGTCAGAGAATTTAATTAAGGCCAAGGAATCTTATAAGAAACAAGCAGATAAGAGTCGAAAAGAAAATCCAATTTTTGAACCAGGTGATCAGGTCTGGAGTTCCACTCGACATATGCGGTTGAGGGGAAATCGGAAGTTTCAACCAAAATTTGTGGGTCCATTTCCAGTAGTAAAGATGGTGAATCCTGTAAGTGTCCGAGTTAAACTTCCCAGTAAGTTTAAGGTGCACCCGACCTTTCATGTTTCCCTAATTAAGCGAAGCCCCCCAAATCTTAGATTGGTTGGTTCTCCCGTTCCTATTCAGGTGCAATCAGAAGAAGAGTTTGAAACCAAAACTTGAGGGTGGAGGCTGATCAAATCTGCACACAACAAATGAATACTGTGTCTTATTATTAAATAGTGCACACAACCAGGGAGTACTCCCCTCTATACTCCCCCCCAAAAATAGGAACAAGTCCTACAACAACATTCAATACAAAGAGTTTCAGCACTATGTACATTTATATTAGCATAACATAGCGTTATTCAACAATAGTGGCGCGTGAAGAAGACGTCTAACTCAAGATGTCTGTTTCTTAGAAAAAATGTTTCTTCTATATTTTTCACAAGTAGATGTTCTTTACATTCCACATATCGTATCCTCATAGCCAACGCGTTTCGTCTACAGCGAGACTTCTTCAGGGCTATTAGAAAAATATACATAAATATGATTCTTTAATTTTCTTGTAAATCATCCTAATCTTTTTAAAACATTCTTTTATATTTTTATTTTTTATATCATATATGTATAAAAGAATGAGCCTAAACTCATCAAAAAATAAAGCATATATACATTACTACAAACTTACAGATATTTATAGACATATGTACAAATATTTATTTTTAACTGTAGCCTATTCATGTTATTTATGAAATATTCAAACAGTCAAAAGACTTAATTCCATAAGGCACAGTCATAGAATCAATATTTATCTCCAAACATATTCCATTTATAAATCAGATAACTAATAACAGATCTTAAAGATTAATGACATAGTTAACAAGCATTTGCAATGCATCAGGTCTCGCATTTACGTGAGTTTGAGCTATTGGCATTGTAAATGACAATGCCTTTTATTTATGGTTTGGTTTTTGAAACATAAACAAAAACGCATTGTCATTTACAATGCCAATAGGTTAGACTCGCATAAATGCGAGGCCTATTGCAAATGCTTTTTTGTTGTTGTTGAGCGGACAGTCTTGTCACAGCACACCACCCATTCATGAGTTCATTAATTAACCATGCTCTCAGCCACTACTTCATTCATCCATCAATGCATTCACACATCCATCCACCCGTTCTCACATTCCCCCACTCACCAATCAGACACACAAATTTGCCTGCTTCCAGAAGGGGAAAAATAAAGGGTAAAACACGCTGGACAACATGCAGTGGACATGAGGTGGTCACACTAAATATGTAATTGTAATGGTCCGATAACTTGCGTAACCGGCACCATGGCAATTATCAGGTTACTTGTAATAGGGTAGACTGGTGTGGCTTTTTGTAATCGAAATAAATCGGTCAACAGGGGGGCTACCTCTGCTGTGCTGCCCATACACAAAATGCGAGACCTATTGTTGGAAGTGGGGTTTCTATATTAATATAGCCATCTAAAGTAAACACCGAGCATGGCGTCAGTGATTAAAGAGTCTGCACATGGAAAATGAACCAGAGCAAACAAAACACGAACGCGTCTCACTACAGTGCAGGCTAACATAACAAGAGAAAGGCTTCATGCGAAAGAAATAAAAAGTTCTACTTACACGATGGCCCCTCGCAGCATGCCGCTTCTTATGCCATGCAAGACTAAACAAAAGCACTGGTTTACTAAAACAGAACATATGGATGCTCTTTTAGATTATCAATATGGGCGCATGTGAACAATGGCGGCTCAAGCCCCCTCCAGCTGTGATTTAATTGAAGTTTAAACAGGAAGGCGCCACAAGGCACTTTACATAAAGCAACGTTTTTGCAGAAATTCTGCATGGGTGCGTGTATTTTGTGGCTCTGTGGAGATGACCTCTCAGAAGGGGATACTTGCCCCCACAAGGTGATGAGACGAGTGGGAGGGGGGCTGGCCTCTCAGAGGCCTGGACATTTGCTCAATGTGGGGATGTGTCTCGGGGCTCAGTGGGGAGCAAGTGACTGGCCTGTCAGAAGGCACGAAAGTTCACCCCACCGCGGGGCTGTGTGTGATGGCTTCTATCGGGAGGGGGTCACCTCTACTGATTCTTGCCCACCATGGGTCAGTGTATATGGAGGCTGAGTGGGGCCATAAAACTGATCCCTCAGAAGGAAAGGTTACATATAAAGACACTTCTGTCGTCGGCATGTTTCTTCCGGGTCACTTGTGCATGTGTACTTCCGAGACGATTCTACCCGAGGCATTTTCTAACACAAATGCAATAGCCAGTGGTGATTGCTTGCAAACTGCGTGGTGTGTTTAATTTGGTACACCCTGTGATTATTTTGAATGCTGAACACCAATCTCCGGACAGAGCCTGAGTGCTTTAAACATTACCGCGTTCGGGCGCTGTACTGTAAATAAATAGTTCATTTGCATAAATACAAAAGCTGGCGCATGGTCCGGACATAGCTTGTGTGTTTTAAACATTACCGCGTTTGGGCGCTGTACTGTAATTAACTATGTCATTTGCATAAATACAAAAGCGGGCGCATTGCGCAAGCAGCAACAGGCAGAAAAGCACACGCGGGTACAAAGCTGCAATAAAAGTAGTCCCTAAATGGAATAATAACAGCCCAGCAGCGTACCTACACTGTAGTTGGTCGGTGCTGCTTCCTGCAAAACGGGAGCAAAGCGGAAGTGACGTTTCGCATCGTGAGCCAACCATAAGCAAGATAAGAAAGAGCAATACAATGTTAAACAAATGGTGATCAACAGGACATATTAGCTGCCAATAGGCGGAGTTTCACCCAACATAGAAATTACTTCATGCCTCGGAGAGGCAGCGCATGCGCTGCCCTTTGCGAGACCTAAAAATGGAGCGTTACATTGCAAAAACAGGAAGAGAAACTACCTATCATTATTTGAACATTGATAAAAAGACATCCCATACCTTACATGTATGGCATACAACGTATTTCTTAGAAATCGTGTGATTCAGATCCAATGGTCAATGGTTGTCTATAGATTACACAGTTCTCTACAAAAAATGAACATAAAAAATATAAAGTAAAATATCCCATCTCATTGTGTTCTTTAATAATGTGTATATAATTTCTCGTATACCTCTAGATTCTCTAGGTTTAGTTTTATATTTAGACCATTCTGTCTACCTATACAATATTTCGCACAATTCTTGAATCTAGAGCCTCTCTCCAATTCAAAGAAGTAATATTTAAAAAACTTTATCTGTCTTCTATCACCAACACCGTATTCGGATTCGATTGTCCTGGCAAAAAGCAGTAAAGCAGGCAAATCAATACCCGATAGAGTGTATTGTACTCCAGAATAATTAGAAGCACCAGAGTCACATTCTTAGTCAACACATTTATTACAATGTCAATCTGTGACTATTTATGTGATGAGAGCAAAACCTTCAAGATTATTTCCTAATAAACAGAAACTCTGCGTCTTGCAACATGGTCTGGGACTCATTTAAAGCCTGTTTTAGAGGTGAGGTGCTGAGCTATGGGCTTTTTTTTTTACAGAAACAGGCGAAACTGACCATTTTGGAGCTATATAATCAACTTAAAAAAGCAGAAGAAAGACTGTCTGGTGGTTTGGGGGCTGGCCAGGATGTGACTGATTTGCTGGATAATTTGGCACATTGTAAGGCGAACATAAATCGAATATGGTCCCAGGAAATTGCATTTAAGCATCAGATTTATTAGAAGCAAATGTATGAGTATGGGGAAGCTACTGGTAGGTGCCTTGCCCGGAAAATCCGCGCCAAAGAGGCTAATCAAAGAATACAAGTGATTAAAGATATGGGAGGTTCATTGGTTTATGACCCACAGGAGATTTTAAGTTTTCCATACGTTTTATACAAATTTATATGCAGAGCAGGTCTCTGGCAAACTTCCCCTTGATCTGGGACTACCTCCTTTGCCGTGGGAGCATCTGGACCCTGCAGATTTTGAGATGTTAGAGAGGCCTTTCACCAGAGAGGAGCTGGAACATGCTGTGAGCTTTGTGGCAGGGGGGAAGGCTGCAGGGCCTGATAGGCTCCCCGCGGAGGTATATAAATAGATATGTTTGTTGTATTTCAGGCTGCCCTCCTTGGTAATGCCCCGAGATCTTGGCAGGAAGCTAACATAGTTATTTTTAGGAAAAAAGACAAACCTGCTGACCTCCCAGGTTCGTATCGCCCAATCTCCCTGGTGAACTGTGACGGCAAGCTATATACAAAAATGTTAGCTAAAAGATTATCATTGGTTGTGCCATCCCTGGTCTCGAAGAGACAACACGGCTTTATACCAGGGCGAGGGACGGTCAATCATGTCAACAGAGTCGTGGCTCTTCTCGACATCGCACAGGTCGAGTCTAGGATGTTGGGACTCGTGCTGCTCGATGCCGAGAAGGTGTTTGACCGGGTGGCCTGGGGATTTCTCTGGGGGGTTTTAAACCGCATGGGATTTGGCCCAGGATTCATCCAGGCCCTGCAGGTTCTTTACCGGTCTCCCACTGCTAAGATATGTGCAATGGGATATAGTTCTAAGGATGTTTTGATATCTAGGGGTACGCGACAGGGGTGTCCGTGCTCCCCGCTCCTGTTTGCGTTGTATATCAATCCCTTTTTAAACATGCTTGAACTAAGTAACCATATTCCACCGTTTATGGTGAATAATGAGCATTTCTCTGTGTTAGCGTATGCGGACGATATTGCTGTTATAACAACTGACCCAGATATAGCTATTCCAGAGATCGAACATTTAGCTGGTAGATTTGGGGTTATGTCTGGATACAAGTTAAATATTACTAAAACTCAATTAGTCTGTACAGATCGGTCATGGGTAAAGGATCAGAGAGTAGTGGAAGAAGCTATGTATCTGGGCATTAAAATTAGACCCTGTTTAAAAGATTTAGCACAGGTAAATTGGGACTCCATAGTGGATAAGACTAAAGCAGCTCTGACAAATTGGGAAAGTTTGCATCTTTCATTAGTGGGAAGATCTAACTTATTGAAAATGGCTATCCTCCCGAGAGTTATGTATTTTTTTAGGGCGGTACCCCTTGGGATTCCCAAAACCCAGATTCAACATCTTCAATCATTATGTGCTAGGTATCTTTGGGCTCCAGGGAGATCTCGGAGAGCTGCTCGATTTATGACTCTACCAGTGGATCGGGGTGGGTGGGCAGTGCCAGACTTCTTTGTTTATCATATATCTTGCCTATTGGCTAATATGCGTATATTATTGAACGGGGAAGAGGTGAGCAACCCCGCAGAGTCACCCTCTATCTATCAGATGGTATTGGGTCCTGTGACATATAATTGTCTATTTTCCAGACCTGACGGAAGCTACTATAAGAGGACTCGATTCAAAATTTTGGGGGCTGCCTTTGGGGTGTGGGACATTGTTAGGAAAGCATTTCAGATTCCTAGACTCTCCTTATACACACCATTCTCAGCAGATCAATTATTACCCTCCATTTTCTGTGATCATATAGTTAGGGACTGGAGATTAAAAGGCATTATACGCTTGGGTGATTTTTATGCTACTGATGGGGTTTGTGTTTCCTTCTCTAATTTGATGGATACATATAATGTCTCATCTACACAATTCTTTAAGTTTTTGCAGATTCGTGATTTTTTAATGAAACATGTCTCGTCTGTAAATTCCTATGAAATAGTTGAGGCTATCAGGCGTAAGGCAAGGATAGGAGTGTTGTATCAAATATTGCTAACATCTAGACGGGATGACATGGGGAAAGTCAATCTTAGATGGAGGGATATCTTGGCAGACAGCGTGATTTCGATTGAAAACTCCATTAAAGTTGCCAGAAAAGTATGTCTTACAGCTTCATTGAGGGCACAGCATTACAAAACGGTTTTTAATTTGTATCGTACTCCTGCCGTTATGATGAAATGGGGTGGGGCGGTGAATTTTGTAAATAATGGGAAATGCTTTCGCTGTAGGGGTGACAATGCTGATATGGTGCATATATTTTTCTTGTGTCCCAAGCTTGGACAATTTTTGGGTCACATTGAAAAATGTATATCATTGATTATTGAAAGCAGATTCGATTTTCTGCTAGTATGATGCTGTTAGGGATTGGGGAGGATCTTAAGGAGGGTCAACCTCTGTTTAAACACCGCTTTTTAATTTTTATAGTGGCTGCAGTGGCTCGACTCTGTATAGCCACTTCTTGGTTACCACTTCTTGGTTACAGCCTGAGGCCCCCCCTTTTGAAATATGGCAGGCAAAGTTTTATAACATCTTTAATTTAGAAGTCAGTTTATAAGCACTTAAAAACCCCAGCAGATGAAAGTATGGTTTTGCGATATGGGAACCCATGATTGAGTATTGTAGGGAGTAGCTATCGGTATTAGCGGCGGTGGTATTAATGTATTACTGGATCACTGATCGACCCCGTTGTCATGTATTATATCTCTATGGTGTTTATAATTGTATACAAATGTAAAAATGTTGTTTTTCTTAAAACTATGGATACATAAATAAAGTTATGGAATATGATACTGAAATAATATTAAATCCAATATGTTCTGTGAAAAAAAAAGGAAACACAGTCAATTCCACCCAGATTTGATAGAATCAGGACGGAGGTAACTAAAACTACAGCGGCTGGAGCTTGTGAGGAACCCATGCAAATTGGTACAGTGCGAGGTCCTCTCACCAAGGAAGAAAGAGAGGCAAGTTGTGTATGTATTGTGGCGGAGCAGGCCATTTCATTAATGAGTGCCCGAAGAAACCCAAGAACAACGCATGGGTAAAAGACAGGCTCCACCAGTAGAAGGAGTTGCTCTGGAGGAAGCTGTAAAGGAGCCAACTCCGAATGCTCAGCTTTTAGTGAACACCATGCAATCGTCAGCTCCTCATTTAATTATTTCTAGTCAAATCTTGTTTCGGGATGTAGAGGTGGATGAAGTGTCTGTCATGATTGATTCAGGGGCTACTGGACATTTTTGCGATTTAAAATTTGCTAAGACACTGGGAATTCCTTTAGTCAAAAAGGATAAGCCGGAACCAGTCAGAGCTGTGGACGGCACCAACCTTTCTTCAGGTCCCATCATCTATGATACCGAAGAGATAATCCTGATTAGTCTAGGAAGACATCCAAGTTGGTTAAGTTTTAACCTCATTGATGCCCCTCAATTCCAGTTGATCTTGGGTCTTCCTTGGCTGAGTGGACATAATCCGAAAATAGATTGGGCCAGAAGAACCATAGAATTGAACTCGGAATACTTCTCAGAACAATGTTTTCGCTCTGAGATGATTGAGCCTCGACCAACTCCATCATCTTGTCTGGCAGAACAAGCGCGGATGATTTGTACTGTAGGCGTGCAAAGTATACCAGAAGAGTACCAAGATATGGATGATGCAGTTTTCAATGAAAAAGAGGCCTTGAAATTACCTCCACATCGTGAATATGACTGCAGGATTGAACTGGAGCCTGGAGCGTCCTTACCTTGTAGTCGTATTTATGCATTATCAGAATCTGAGAACAAGCATTTAAAGGAATATCTGGATCAATATTTGGCCAATGGCTTCATCCGGCCTTCACAGTCTCCTGTTTCCTCTCCTCTTTTTTTTATTCCTAAGAAGGATGGGAGCTTGAGAACGTGTATAGATTATCGTGCATTGAACCTTGTCACCAAGAAGAATCGGTACCCTCTACCTTTAAGAAAGAGGCAACAGACGTGCAGAAAGAGGGAAGAGAGGTGCAGAAAAAGGCAAGAAAAGTGCAGAAAGAGGCAAATGAGGTACATAAAGAGACAACAGGGGCACAGAAAGAAGCAAGACGTGCAGAAAGAAGCATGGAAAGAGCAGAATGAAGCAACAGGGGTGAAGAAAGAGGCAAGAGAAGTGCGTAAAAACAGGCAAGGGAAGTGCACAAAGAGGCAAGAGAATTGCTGAAAGAAGCAACACAGGTGCAGAAAGAATCTAGAAAAGTGCAGAAAGAGGCAAGTGAGATGCAGAAACAGGCAGGAAAGTTACAGAAAGAGGGAAGACGAGTGCATAAAGAGACAACAGGGGTGCAGAAAGAAGTAAATGAGGTGCAGAAAGAGGCAAGAGAAGTACAGAAAGAAGCAACAGAGGTGCAAAAATAGGCAAGAGAGGTGCAGAAACAGGCAATAGAAGTGAAAAAAAGAGACAAAAGAGGTACATAAAGAGACAACAGGGGTGCAGAAAGAAGCATGACAGGTGCAGAAAGAAGCATGGAAAGTGCAGAATGAAGCAACAAGGGTGGAGAAAGAGACAAGAGAAGTGTAGAAACAGGCAGGAGAAGTGCACAAAGAGGCAAGAGAATTGCTGCAAGAAGCAACAGAGGTGTAGAAAGAAGCAATAAAAGTGCAGAAAGAGGCAAGTGAGTGTAGGAGAGTAGGATCTGCTTCACATGTTTACCCCCACGAATTGCTGGTGTTTCACTGTTTTTTGACTTTAGTCTGGCTGGGTCCCTGCTATTCAGGGCCCCAGCCTAGCTGCTTCCTCTCTAAAATGATTCCATGTACTTTAGGTACAGTTCAGATTGGATCTGAGGTGCCCTTATAAGTCCCTAGTATATTTTATACTATGTAGCCAGGGCATAGGTACCCCAGAGGCCTACTAGGGGCTGAAGCATGTATTATGCCACCCCTGGAAAGCCACCCAAAATGACACCACAGGTCTGCTACTGCAGCCTGGGTAAGGTGGTGCAGGCACCCCTTACTGAGATATAGGTTCACTCTGTCTCACCATATACTGCACATACAAACCTATCAGTCACCCCTATGGCAGTCCTTATCAATCCTGAAGGCAGGGTGCTTGGTTATATGTGAGGGGGTGCCCAGGCATGAACTGAGCCCCTCTGCAGCCTTCGGAATCTCTTCTCCGGGGTTGTCAGTAGTGCAGTCTGACCATATACAATTAAGTGCATTATAACCAAATGGTAAATGCTAACTTTGGGCTGGCTGCACGGAAACATGTCGTGTTTGGTGTCAAAAACCTTGGAATCATACCCCCACACCAGTAACTGGTGTGGGAGTATGATCCCACCCTTCTGTAGGGAGAGACATGACAGCACTGGTATACCCAGTAGAAACTTAAGAGAGCCCTGGCATCACAAAATGGATGCTGCAGCCACAGACACGGGTCCGGCCTCCTGCTGCTGACCGAAACTCCGGCCTGGACAATAGGTTTCTTGTCACAGGGAGGTGTAACCACCTCCCAGACAGGATTATGTGTATTGGGGTTGGGTGGGAGCACTCCCTAAGTGCTTTGAATTCCTGCACTGGTGGCACATTTGGTGTCTCTGTGCATAGTCCAGCTCAAACCAGTTCAGGGGCTTCCAGACCCTGCTCTGGCGTGAAACTGGACAAAGGAAATGGGTGTATCAACCCCTCTTTCCTAACCCTCTGATAGGTGGGTCCCCAGAGTTAGTCCAACCCCTTCCTTAGGTATAAGTAAGGAACCTCTTTAACCAGAACTTTAGATTACCCTGGATAAAACTCTGAATCCAAATCCTGGACCTTCGACGCTCTGCTCAAGACCAGAGGACTGACGAAATCTCCCTTGGGGTCAAGGAGTGACTCCCCTGCTTGGCAGGCACCTACGAAGCAATTTGCCGGTCTGCATTTCCAAAGCTCCCGTCAGACTCTGAAGTATTTGCAGCCCAGTAAGTAGATTTCCAGACATCTCAGAAATTGACTCGAGTCCCCAGCGAAGCTGAGACCCGCAGCCCTTGTGCGTATCGTGGAACTGGAACTCCTGGTCCCCATGCATTTCTGCAAGTGCATCGACTTCTCAACGTCTCTTGAAGTCATGCTTGAGCTGACTTATAGCCCCCACCTCGAGCACTAAACCCATTGAAGATTGTCGGCCTGGTCATTCTGAGTGACCCGTGGGCCACCATTTTGTGTTTTGTCTTGAGGTTCCTTCGCGATCCCTGGTCCATTGACTGGTGGGTCCCTGAGGGGGTAACTTTGATTTTCCTTGGACTTCCCTGGTTGCTCCAGATGTGCCCCGACTCCCTACCAAGTGGTGAGTCCCACAGACCTTGCTGGTCTGCACGGAAGCATCTTTCTCGTTTCTGCATGGGTTGCTGTTGCCAAGGCTTGTTGTGTTCAATCTGGGCACTGATGCAGCAGCACTCGACATTCTTTGTGGGACAGCTCAAATCCAGCTCCTGGTCATCCTCGACACCTCCGGGTCCTCGTGGCTGAACAGTCAAGCTTCACCTCTTTCACCTGAAATCACCTGACATCGGTGGGCATCTGTCCATCGCCTTCCTGGTCACTGGCTAGTAACCCAGACTGTGTCCCCCTCTGCTTTCACGTTCTTCTCATCTTTGATCCAGGGTTGGATCTCTTTGGACACTTCACATCTTTATGGCAGCAGCAATTCTTCGCCCGCTTCCATTGAAATCGACGACGTAACCCGACACCAAAAGACACCTATGCACCCGGCTTCCCTGGGTGAGGTAACATGAGTACTCCGGTGCTCCCGTGGGTGTTAGCCCTAGAGCTTCCTAATTCCAAAAGGGTTTAGTCCTGACTCATTTCTAAGTGTCCCTATTCTTTAAAAATCTAACCGCGACTTTCCCCATAGAAGCTAATGGGAGCTCGCGGCTGTGTTCACACACTGAACATGGCCCCCATGGGTCCCCTGTGTCCCTACCTTGGGTGTTTCCTTGGGGTCCCAGCGATTCTACAGGCTCTAGGCCTTGTGTCTAGTTAAGTCGTGGTTCTTATACCAGTATATGGTTTGGCTTGCCCCTAGGGCCTGACGTGTATTTGTGCTATTTTACTGTGATTGTTTAAGTGTAACTTATGTGTTTTGACCTCTAGACTCATAAAGACACTAGGAGGGTGTGTTTAGTAAGAAATACATATATTTTATATATATACCTGGTGTGGATATCTTTCATTTAGTGACTCAAGAGATTATAGACTGGTAAAACAAGCTGCTTTTCATTCCTTCAAGACTTAGCCTGAAGGCTGCTCTCCATAGCTACCACTAGGATAGCTTTCAATAAAGGTTGTCTTTAACCTATAACCAATAAGGGCTTGTTTGGACTGATACAGGGTGCCCACTATAACTTGTGGACAGCATATATCAGGCCAACTTCTCACATTGGTGTGCAGTGTGTGGGATTCCAGATTGCTAATGTTTTATCAGATAATCTCAATTGAGTAACTAACTGAAAACCACTAAAGGTACCCTAGGTACATATAATACAAGCTTTAGAATACAGTAAGTTCTACTGAACTTAGAGTTGTGTGTTAAGGGCTAGCACACCCTTTCTACAACTCAAGAGAGTTTAGTAGGCCACACTAGAGTAGGTAGTGCAATACACCACACCACAATAGTAATGTATTCAAGGCCACAAACCAGTAGGTCCTTGCCAGAAGCCAATGGACTTCAAGATTCCCAGTATGATAGCCTCTCATTCATGGAACTGAGAGCATTATGTACAACTAGGAAACTGAAGACAGGGAAAAGTCCAACCACCCAGCATCTCCTAGAGGTACTCAGGCTGGATGACCTCAGCAGATCTTTAGGATCTGAAGGGTTAGGCAGAGTGGGTGGGACAGCACCTGCGGAAAGGCCTAGGGGTGTAACTCCCCACGACCTGACCTCTGAGGCTGGCCAGGCAGATAACAATGATCTGGACCCGGAAAATCCAATTCCCCTAGACAGTGATGGAGAGGACCACAATGGACCCCTATTTGTCCCTCCTGGGAGAGTTGGTGGTGGGCCTAGAAGGTCAAGATCTTCCTCCAGGGAGTCTAACCATTCCAACTCACCTGTATTGACCGCAATCTCCTCTCATAGGTGGGAAACCTCTCAGGAGAAACGGAGAGACTGCTTAATTATGAGGAAGCTCAGCTTGAAATCAGAAGAAAACAGGTAGCCCTAGATAGGGAGGCCATAGAGCTCTACAGAGCTAGAAAAAAGGAGGAGTAGGATGATTACAACAGTCTGAAGAGTGCCTTAATTGATGGGTTTGGCCTAACCTCTGAGCAATACAGGTTAGAATTCAGGGATACCCAAAAGGCACAGACTCAGGACTGGGTAGACTTTGTAGATTGTGTTACTAACACTCTGGGTGGTTGGTTACTTGGCTGTAAAGTGCATGACTATCAAGGATTGTACAATTTGATTATGAGGGAGCAGATCCTTAATAATTGTCAGAATCAGCTGTTGCACCAGTACCTGGTGGACTCAGATCTGACCTCTCCTAAGAATTGGGAAAGAAGGCAGACAAGTGGGTCAGAACCAGGGTGAAGCAGAAGTTACAGAACCAAGGTGGTGAACCCAAGAAGCAAGATCCTAAAAACTCTGACAAGGGTGGGGAGAAAGGTAAAGAGCAGAAGTTTTCACAAGGGCCCCAAAAATCTTCTTCAGGTGGGGATTCACAGTCTACCAAGGAAAAAGGCCAAAAGAAACCATGGTGCAAAATGTGTAAAGAGAAACCTCACTGGACCAGTGATTGCACCAAGTCCAAAGAATCTACTCCAGCCACCATTGCCCCTAAGTCAACTGTTCCCCCTAGTGCAGCTACAATTGGTGGTGGTAATGCGCAGAATAAGGGTGTAGTAGGGTTAACCCTGGGTTCTGAGATGGACTCTGGACTAGTCAGAGTTCCAACTCAGGCTGTCCTAGTCTGTGATGGGGGCATAGATATGTCCCCCTTTGTGAGGCCCAGCAATCTGGGCAAATACAGACAACAGCCTTTAATAAATGGAAAAGAGGCTTTGGCATTCAGGGACACAGGAGCAAGTGTCACAATGGTGACAAAAGATCTTGTGGATCCTGGGCAGATTATACTTGGTGAAATGTACCAAGTGACCAATGCTAGCAATGTCAGAACAGACCATTCTCTGACAGTTGTTAACTTCTCCTGGGGAGGGGTAACTGGCCTTAAGAAGGTTGTGGTAAGTGCAGACCTACCTATACAGTGCTTGCTTGGCAATGATCTAGAGACTTCAGCCTGGGCTGAAGTGGAGCTCGGTACACGTGTAGAAATGTTAGGGATCCCTGCTCATTTCTTTGCTGTGACTAGGTCACAGGCCAAAATGTCTAAAGCTGGGCAGGCCCTGGATTCTGGAATAATGGACCAGGTGCCTCACAAGAGGAGGAGCAGTAGGGGTAAGGCAGAGCCTTCCCACCCGACACAGAATGCTGATCAGTCTCCTCAGGGTGATGATCTTGAGGCTGAAGAAGGAACTGTCCCAGAGGAGCTTGAACCTGACCAGGTTGAGTTCTTGGGAACAGGGGGCCCTTCCAGGTCTGATCTGAGCCAGAAGCAGAAAACCTGCCCCTCTCTTGAACCCCTCAGAAAGCAAGCTGCTGAAGAGGCTGCTGGGAATGCTTGTGGCACCCATAAAGTTTATTGGGATGATGGACTCCTTTACTCAGAGAGTAGAGACCCCAAGCCTGGTGCATCCAGGAGGTTGGTTATACCTCTGAAGTTTAGGGGCTTCCTATTGACACTAGCCCATGATATTCCGCTAGCAGAACATCTAGGCCAGAACAAGACTTGGGACAGAATTGTCCCTCACTTTCACTGGCCCCACATGTCTGAAGACACAAAGGAGTTTTGTCGCTCCTGTGTAACTTGCCAAGCCAGTGGCAAAGCAGGTGGTACTACAAAGGCCCCCCTGATACCACTACCTGTGGTGGGGGTACCCTTTGAAAGGGTAGGGATTGACATTGTTGGTCTCATGGATCCCCAAACAGCATCTGGGCACAGATTTATACTGGTGGTGGTGGATCATGCCACCAGGTACCCAAAGGCAATTCCCCTAAGGACCAGTACAGCACCCGTGTATGGCAAGAGCTCTCTTGAGTGTATTCTCAATAGTAGGATTTCCTAAGGAGGTAGTATCTAACAGGGATGCAAACTTCATATCTAGTTACTTGACTGCTATGTGGAATGAGTGTGGAGTGAACTACAAATTCACCACACCCTATCACCCACAATTCAAAGGTTTAGTTGAGAGATTCAACAAAACCTTAAAGGGCATGATTAAAGGTTCCCAGAAAAGCTTAGGCGAAAATGGGACCTACTCTTGCCCTGCCTTTTATTTGCATACAGGGAGGTGCCTCAAAAGGGGGTTTGTTACAGCCCATTTGATCTTTTGTTTGGTCACCCTGTCAGGGATCCATTGTGTTTGGTGAAGGAAGGATGGGAGTTACCTCTCAAGCCCCCAAAGCAAGACACAGTGGACTATGTACTTGGTCTTCGCTCCAGGATGGCTGAGTACATGAAAAAGGCAAACAATAAACTTGAGGCTTGCCAGGAACTGCAAAAAGCCTGGCATGACCAAATGGCTGTACTGACTGTTTACCAGCCAGGAGAGTTGGAGCTTGTGGCCCCAGCAGCCCTCTAGGACAAATGGAGTAGCCCCCATACAATTGTTGAACAGAAAGGGGAGGTTACCTACTTGGTAGACCTGGGAACCCCTAGGAGTCCCCACAGGGTACTTCATTTCAACAAACTTAAACCATATGTTGACAGGGCAGACATGGGCTTGCTCATGGCTACTGGTGGAGGACAGGAGGAAGAGAGTCACCCATTCCCTGACCTGTTTTCTCGGAACCCTGATGATGGGTCAGTTGATGGTGTAGCCTTGGCAGGCAGCCTCACTGCCCAGCAGCAAACTGACTGCAGAAACCTTCTCAGCCAGTTTAGACATATGTTTTCTCTGACTCCAAGTCAGACCACCTGGTGCACTCTTGAAGTGGACACTGGGGACAGTCTACCTGTGAAGAATAAGATCAACAGGCAACTTGACCATGTCAGGGACTGTATAAGGACAGAAGTCCATAAGATGTTGGATTTGGGTGTGATTGAGCCCTCAGTTAGCCCTTGGGCTAGTCCAGTAGTCCTGGTACCTAAACCTCACACCACAGATGGCAAGAGAGAAATGAGGTTTTATGTAGACTACAGGGGTCTCAATGCAGTCACCAGGATTGATGCCCATCCCATCCCCAGGGCAGATGAGCTAATAGATACTTTTGCCTCAGCCAAGTTTCTAAGCACATTTGACCTGACAGCTGGCTACTGGTAGATCAGACTAGCTGATGATGCAAAGCCAAAGACAGCATTTTCTACCCCTAGTGGGCACTATCAGTTTGTGCAAATGCCCTTTGGTTTAAAGAATGCACCTGCCACTTTCCAAAGGTTGATGAATCAAGTCCTTACGGGCCTGGAAGACTTTAGTGCAGCATATCTAGATGATATTGCTGTCTTCAGCTCCACCTGGGGGGATCACCTGGTCCACCTGAGGAATGTTTGGAGGCCCTGTAAAAGGCAGGCCTAACTATCAAGGCTACTAAGTGTCAGATAGGGCAGGGCCAGGTTGTGTACCTAGGCCACCTTGTAGGTGGAGGCCAGGTTCAACCATTGCAGAGCAAAATCCAGACCATAATGGAATGGGTTGCTCCAACTACCCAGACTCAGTTGAGAGCCTTCTTAGGCCTGACTGGGTACTATAGGAGATTTGTCAAGGGGTATGGATCAATAGTGACATCCCTGAATGACTTAACTTCTAAAAAGATGCCCAAAAAGGTTTGGTGGACAGCTAGCTGTCAAAAGGCATTTGATGACCTGAAGCAGGCCAGGTGCACTGCTCCCATTCTGCAGAGTCCCGACTACTCCAAGAAGTTCATTGTCCAAACTGATGCATCTGAATTGGAGGTAGGGGCTGTACTATCACAATTGAATGATGAAGGTCAGGATTAGCCAGTAGCTTTCATAAGCAGAAGGCTGACCCCTAGAAAGAAACGTTGGTCACCCATTGAGAAGGAGGCCTTCCCTCTTATGGCTAAAAAAAATAAAGGGTGAAAACTAGGGGCGGGCGGAATTTTCGAAATTCACTTTCGCAAATTATCGCGAAAATGTTAAAAATCTCCGCAAACACGTGGAAATATTGCGAAGACGCTGAAGTTTTCTTCCCGCCCGTTTGCGGTATTTTCTGCGTGTTCGCGGCTCGCCAACTTACCCATGCGGTTGCTCACGGGCGCGAGATCTCAATCATCTCATACTCTCGCGGTGCATGATCGCGAGAAGAAAGACGTGATCGCGTGACGAATGACGTGATCGCGTGACAAATGACGTTAATGCGGGCGCAAACTGTCGCGAGACAGCGCAAATGGCTACCAACAATCCAACATCTCGTGGAGAACGTGACCGGATCGGGAAAACTTGTCGGCGAACGCGGGGATTCAGGTAAGGCGATCGCGCGCACGCGAGAATGTATTCTTTTTACAGCGCGAGCAAGAAAATTTTTTCCGGTAAGATGCGGATTGCGGAAATTTTGACATTTTCGCGCTCTCCACGGAACGTGAAAATGTCAAATTATCACAATTTCCGCGAGCGGAACGGAATTTTAGCCCAGGCCTAGTGAAAACCCCAAACTGCTTAGGTGGTCCATTTCCCTACAGGGGATGGACTTTACAGTGGAACATAGACCTGGGACTTTCTATTTCGACTAGAAGATGGAAGAAATCTCCCTTGGGGTCAAGGAGTGACTCCCCTGCTTGGCAGGCACCAAAGAAGCAACTGTCCGGTCTGCAATTCCGAAGCTCCCGTTTGACGCCAAAGTCTCTGCATCACCAGAGGTGGATTTCCTGACTTCCCCGAGGCTACTCTGAGTCCACAGCAAAGCTGAGGCCCTTGGCTATTGTGGGTGATGAGTAAGCCTGGGCAAAGCACTACGCTACGCTCGCGTAGTTTGCGAAGTTCGCGCTACTTCGCACTACGCGAACTGCACGTAGCACAGTGCGAACACGCGTAGCGTAGTGTTGCGTAGTGCTGCGGTCATTTTTTGCTTGCTCGCGGTCCACAACGCCAAGTTGGCGACCGCGAGCAAGCAAAATGACATCCCGGCGAGACTTTTTCCTTCTTCGCGATCAGCAACATCAAGTTGGCGATCGCAAGCATGGAAAATAAACCTCCCGGCGAGATTCCCAACGCGAGGAGGTCAGGTTTCTCATTGCGAGTGGTCGCGTATGCTCGCAACCGCTCGCGATGAGAAACTACCAGTTCGCGTTGAGAAAGCTGCCGCTCGAGTAAAAATCTACTCGAGCAGCAAAAAACTACAGCTCGCACTGTGCAAGATGCCATTTTCAATGATTGCACAGTGCCGATTGCTTGTCCGCACTGTGCAATCATTGAAAACGACATCTGGCACAGTGCGAACAAGGTACTACGCAGTTCGCGAAGTGCTACGCGTAGCTCGCGTAGTGCGAACTGCACTTTGCGTAGCTTCGCGAAGTGCTACTTCGCGAACTACGCCCAGGGTTAGTGATGAGGAACCGTGACCCCTTGGCACCGCGTACTATTGCTTTGAGCGCCGATTAGCCCCAGCCTTGAGCACTGACAGCACGGAAGATCTCTGGCCTCCACTCTACGAGTGACCCGTGGGCCGGGTTCCAGTGCGACCGCTTGAGGCTCCTTCGCAATGGCTAGCCCGAAGGCAACTCCTCTTCTGCTTGGCCTTCCCTGGTTGCTCCAGACATGCCCTGACTTACCCTCGCTGGGTGAGTCCCTCAGACCTTGCTGGTCTGCACTACAGTCCTTTCTCTGATTTCCAGTAACTTGCCGTTGCCAAGGCTTGTTGGGTCCAATCTGGTCGTCGACACCGCAGCACTCAACAGACTTTGTGGGACATCTCGAATCCAGCTCCTTGTCATCATCGGCACCTCCTGGACTTCGTGGCTGAAGAGTCATGACACCCGTCAATTTCACCTGAAGCACCCGACATCTGTGGGCTTTGATCCATCCTGGTCTCGGTCACTGGCAAGTGACCCCGACTCTGTCCCCTCTGCTTTCAGGTTCCTTCCATCCTAGATCCAGGGTTGGATCTCTTCGCATTTCTCCTCTTCACGGCAGCAGCAGTTCTTCGCCAGCTTCCATTGAGATCGACGATGTGACCCGACACCAAAAGACACCTATGCAACCGGCTTCCCTGTGTGCGGTAACACGATTACTCCAGTGCTTCCGTAGGTGCTAGCCCTAGAACTTCCTAAGTCCAAAAGGGTTTGGTCCTGACTCGATCCTAAGTGTCCCTAATCTTTAATTTTCCATCCGCGACATTGCCCATAGAAGCTAACGGGAACCTGCGGCTGTGTTCACACACTGCACATGGCCCCCGTGGGTCCCCTGTGTCACTACCTTGGGTGGTTCCTTGGGGTCCCAGCGATTCTACAGGCTCTAGGCCTTGTGTCTAGTTCAGTCGTGGTTCTTATACCACTTTATTTGTATATGGTTTGGTACGCCCCTAGGGCCCAAACGTGTATTTGTGCTATTACTGTTGATTGCTAACTTGTAAATTAGGTACTTTGAACTCCAGTCTCATAAAGAGACTAGAGGGGTGTGTTTTATCTTGAATACATATATTTTAAATATATACCTGGTGTGGTTGTCCTTTCATTTGATCATTCAAGAGATTATAGATTGGTAAAACAAGCTGCTTTACATTCCTTCAAGACTTAGCCTGAAGGCTGCTCTCCATAGCTACCACTAGCTTTCAATAAAGGTTGTCTTTAACCAATTCACCATAAGGGGTTGTTTTGACTGATACAAGGTGCCCACTAGAACTAGTGGACAGCATATATCAGGCCGCCTTCTCACACTCCCCATCTATTGTTTTTCAGTGTGGCAGCTGATGTGCTTGTCAAGTGCGTTTCTTGTAATAGACAAATATCCACTGCGTGTCTGGTCAGGTAGGAGTGCACCAATCTGTTTTTTCTACGATCATTCAACCCCCATATATTCCAGGTAAGGCATGTAAGTGCTGTCATGGCATTTCTACATAGTGTGGAGGACGTTGAGTGAGTGCATCAGCCATGCATGTTGTCTGTTACCTTGCGTGTCTGTGGTGTATAATATAACCTGGATATATGGCCGTCTATTACTGTCGACATTTGTGAGCATGTGCCTGTGTACGATTTCCTCCCCTTTTGCATTCTTCAGGTGTAGTTTTCGGCTGTAACATTTTACAGTTAACTCCCTTCCCCCTCCCTCCTCCCACACCAACCCCCCAATCAGGTTGTGTTCTTCCCTTTGTCCCCCCAGACAACTTCAACAGAACTCCCAAACCTTGGGAGTTTTCGGGAATCATCCTTCGGGGCTGCGTGGGGTTGCCAGCGAACACCCCTGCCAGTTCCCGCAGGGTGGCCAAGCACTCAATGTATGACCTGGGGTCTATGATCACATATGGCTCCCTGTTGCGTCATTGATGTGACTTCATAGCTTTCTTCCCCAAATTCCCGGACCCCATCCCAGCAATTTGTCTCTATATTGTCTTACAAAGAGTATATTATCTGTTCCAAGATGTAAAACATGTAACGGACCACTTATCTGCGTGTTCATGTGCCCCTGCTGGTTTTCTTGAAATCAGTCATTGTCGCTGAGGTGATTCTCTGTACGATCGTCTGTTGCTGAGTTTCGCTGTTTCTGATCTTTTGCCATCTGTTTAGCATAGTTCAAAGCTGCCTTTGCATCCGTAAAGAAGGTGGGTCTTCCATGGCCATGGATTTTGAGCTTTGCGGGGTAGATCAGAGCATATTTGGTACCAAGCTGTTGGAGTATCTTTTTGGCCTGAAGGAATTCTCTGCGTGCGGCCTGCACTTGTAGTGTACAATCCGGGAATAGTGATACCCCATTGCCCTGATATTGGAGGTAACCCCGTTCTCTGGCTAATCATAAAACCGTGTCCTGATCGCGATAATTCAGAACTCGTGCCAAGATTGGTCATGCTGGCGCTCCTGGCGGAGGTTTAGGGCCCAGAGCATGATGCGCACGTTCTATTAGAAACATTTTGGAGAGCTCGGACCCAAACAGCTCATTTGGCATATTTTCTATGTATTTCTCCATATTTGTTATATCTGTTGATCCTGGAATTCCTGTAATGCGTATCTTGTTCCTGCGTGATCTTGCCTCTAAATCTTCGTTCTTGGTTTTTATAATGTTTAACACTGCGTCCATTTGTAGCATTTTGTTGCACGCCTCCGTTTGGCTGTCCTCTGCTTCCGAGACTCTCCTCTCAAGGGTGTCTAGACAATTTTCATGTTTGTCTACTCCTTGTGTTATTCTGTCCATGTGCCCAGCTAGAGTGTCTATTTTAGAGCCTATCTCTTGTA
The DNA here is from genome assembly GCF_964204655.1 of Triturus cristatus. Classification (NCBI taxonomy): domain Eukaryota; kingdom Metazoa; phylum Chordata; class Amphibia; order Caudata; family Salamandridae; genus Triturus; species Triturus cristatus. The sequence continues at coordinate 62,802,373 of NC_140593.1, read as the reverse complement.
GGCTTGTTTTGAGGTCTTTGAACATGGCACAGATGTCTTCATCTGGTACTGGGCCAATAGCTGCATCCTCTGCATTTTCTGGTGCGATGTTGTCCCCCTCAGTCTGTTTGCTCATTTTTTTGTCAAAGTTGAGCCGATATTGTCGAGCGTCAGGTTTCCCCATTGTCACTCTAGTTAGGAGTGGACCGTCTTGGAGAGCCTCCACCAGTCTCCCCACGCGGCGTCTGCTCTTTGCGCCGGTGTTATCCACGGTGTTTGCTGGTAATGACCCGGCTAGTTCTTGCCCTACACGCGTGCTGACCAGCCCAGTGGAACTCCTCCTATATCCTCCCCCGAGTATGAGCTGTGTCCACAGTCCCCACAAGTGGCGTCGGGTGTTACCTGTAGCTGCTTGGTTGTGTCTTAGACATTATCGCAACCCTTGTACATACACATACGCTCCCCACCTCGGTGGCTCTTGCGTTGCGCTTCTGTTGCTGTCGTTGTCTTCGACACGTCCTGCCTTGATGTGCCTTTGGATTTGTTGTGCTTCACTATGGAGCTGTGGCCACTAGATTGCAGCAGATCGCGTTTATGTCGTCTCTCCGGTATCAGTTTTGCTGGCCAGCCCAGTTTAGTGTGGCTTTGCTGCTTGTGGGGAGCGGTATGCAGTTTTGTGGGTATGCCCTCAGTTATGTGCCCGGTTCACCTCCGTCTTCGCTGCCTTTCAACAAGATCGCGGCTTGTCTGTCACCGAGCTGCCCTTATCCACACTCCGCCCCTTGTACTCTGTGGGCGGCCTGTACTACGATCGGTCTAGGCCCAGTCAGCACTGTGTATCCTCGCCTCTCTACTGAATGCCTTTTCCGACGGGGACAATGGGCTAATGTGCTGTACCTTGGAGCGTGCGGCCCCAGCAGCGCTGCCCAGCTCCATGTGGTGCTGCTGATATCGCCGCCGCTGCAGGCTTCAGTAGTGCCTTGGATCAGGGGATTTGATATTTATTGTATTTCCCTTTCGGTTGGTAGGCCTCTGAGATGCGGGGTAGCCCCCCCCCCCTGAATCGCCGTGCCGCTTGCTCTGTCTGTCCAGTCGATTTCCTGCGGCTGCCCCCGCGCCTCAAGTTAAAGCACTCACCGCTATTTGCTGAGAAGATTACTGGCAATCGTTGGTGTATTGTTTTGGGCCGCAGTGTTCGTCTCACGGTGTGCCGTGCCGCTTCGGCGATCACTGCTTCATGCTCTCGGCTCCTCCCGCTGCCACCGTGGGCCTGGCGCCTACTTGAGCCCCCGGCTGCTGCCTCTCAGCCACGTGACAAGGCCGCTTCCGGGCCCGGCGTATGTTGCAGCTTCTATTTCTGCAGTGGAGACACGCGGGGCTTATTCACCTTAGTGATGTTACCATGCTTGGTTCTGCTCCGGATTCCGAGTGGTTATGGCAATTTTCCCCTGTCCTGTGTGCGGATAATTTGCGGATTTTGGACTCGGCCGGCGGAGTCGCCTTACAGTGCGGCCATCTCGCTGCTCAGCATAGCCATGCCCCCCCCCCATGTTTTTTCATCTTTAAATCACTCAGGAAGGTTTTTCCTTTTATCCCTATGGACCTGCGCGAAGGAGTTGTCACAACACTGATCTTTTCTAATATAAATTACTGCAACGAGTTCTCTTCCCGACCGCCCATGAGAAAGTCCTGGACAAACTACAAATGGTCCAAAATGCGGCTGCTAGATTGCTTTTGGGAATTCCAAGGGATCAGTCGTGTCCAAGTCCCTCCCCCTACTCCACAGGCTCCCGGTAAAAAAGAGGGTTATGTTCAAGGCCTTGTGCATAGCCTTTAAGGCCCTCCACTCGGAGGGTCCAGCCTCTATTAAGCAACTCTTCCATCTGTACAGCCCTGCCAGAACCTTAAGATCGGCCTCCCAGGCTAACCTGCTTGTTCCCAAGTTCAAAAGAGCTACCTGGGGAGGCAAGAGCTTTTCAGTGGTCACTGCCAAACTCTGGAACACAACGCCACTAACACTCAAAACTTCAGGAAATCTATTCACGTTTCGGGAAGCTCTAAAAACTTGGTTATTCAACCACTAGTTTATCGTGCTCCTCCGCCTCTCTTGTGCTTCACTAGGCTGGTGTTATTTTCATTCGGACCCACCCCGTTTTGGCAGTCAGTGCCTAGACATCCACAGGTAGTAGTGCACTTTAGACATCATTATTTCATTTAATTTAATTTCATTTCATTTCACTCTCCCACGTGAGATCTACAAGCCATGCACCATCAGGCAGTGATGTGCTTTAGTGGTGTGTGGTGCAATATGACTAATAGCTCACGTCTATGTATTCCTTAGGTCGGCTATGGTGCCATGGATCCAATCTTCAATGACAGACATCGTTTTCCATCCTTTTACCGTACTGTCCCCAATGAGATCTACGAGACACGTGCAATTGGCCGGCTGCTCAAGCACTTTGGCTGGATCTGGGTTGGTATCCTGACATCAGATGATGAAAGTGGCAGGAGGGCTGGTGAGGAGCTGGAAAGAGAGATCACCAACAGTGGGGGTTGTGTGGCCTTCTTACAAAGACTTCGCAAGCCCCCTCACACTGGGTGGGGAGAGATGATGAAAATTGTTAAAACAATCGGTGGTTATTCTGTCAATGTGGTGATAGTCCACTGTTCGAGAGCTTACATGGATCCAGTCCTCGTTTGGTACTTGAAAGACCTGCCTGCCAAAGTTTGGATCGCTTCTGCAATCTCATCACATTTGAAAGATTTTAGGTATTACACTGGAGTAAATGTTTTCAATGGCTCACTGGAATTTTCCATTCCCAAGGGACAGATTCCTGGACTGACAGATTTCCTATACAATGTGAATCCTTTCAAATTCTCAGACAATTCCTTGTTTGTGTACTTGTGGGCGCTAACATTCATGTGCGCTCCTGCTTTGCCGGATGGGACTTTTGCCTATGAATCCTTCCTCCCTCGGTGTAAAGGGAATGAGACAATGAGAACGTTGGACCTCTCTAAATATGATGCTTACAATTTCTACATTACTTACAGTGTTTACACTGCGGTCTACGCTGCTGCTCACGCTTTACACAACATGATCTCAGCCAAAGCCACCTCAGGACATTCCTCAGTTAGTGAAAGTCTGAGGAAGGACTTCCAACCATGGCAGGTAGGAGAGGCACTTTTTTATATTTCTAAATGTATATCAACCACATATTGTTACACTCAAATAATGCACATTTTATGCAATTCCCCAAGAGATAAACTCATTTTCGTAACTGACATTTGGCACAGTGCTGCCTGTCACGTTGAAGTCTCTTCTTGAGGTCCTCGTGCCATCGACCCCTGCGACGGTCCTCCTGTCCAGCTTGCCCGCAGACCGTTATTCTCTGCTGCCTTATGTTTGTGCCTCCTCTGCTCCTTTTCTGCCTTCTTTTCTGGTCACTTTCTGCTCATTTGTCTGCCTTTTTCTGCACTCTATTTTTGCCTCTTTCTGCTCATTTCTGACCTTTATTTTGTCTCGTGGTTCTTGTTTCTGACTTTTATTTTGACTCACTCTATTTGCTTCTGACCTTTATTTTTCCTTTGTGCTCATTTCTGACCTTGATTTTTTCTCTTTCTGCTCATTACTGCCCGTTTTTTATCCTTTCAGCTTGTTTCTAACCTGGCTCTTTGACGGAGACGTTGCATCAACAGCACCCCGATACCCCTACGGGTGACAGTGCTGCGCTATACAAATGCTGATTGATTGAGTGATTGACTTCTTGGCCCCTGTCATAATTGGTAAACCCAGGTTCTTGATTTAAAGAGAGCTCATTAAGCCTTTGTGACAGCGCTGCACCACAGCAAGTAATAAAAACTGGAGCGGATGATTGAGAAGGGATTACTGTCCAGTGCAAACATGGATTTTAGGGGCCAATTTATGAAAATGTCATGCAAAGCAAAGCAAAGTAAGTCACTTTGCAGCGCTGCGTGACAGGGAGAGGGCAGGAATGTGCCATATCTAAGACAATACGGCACATTCCTGCCTTTTCCTCTGCACTGGTGCCCTTTTGGCAGCCTAGCGCAAATGAAGGCACCCTTGTAACTTGGTGCATGGGTGCCTGCGTTGCATGCAGGATGGTCTTTGCACAGGATAGAACACCTTCCTGCACAAAAACAATCCTGAGAGGCACATGCCTCCATCTTCCTCTATGTGTGCAAATGAGACAAACATAGAAAGAGGAAGTAATGAGGAGTAATATAGATATTTCCCCTCGTTACACCTCATGTGGGGAGGTGTATCTTTTTGGTGCATTTCCAGTTTTACCAGTTTAAGTAAATCCGGCAGTGTGGAGTTGAGTAGGATAACCCATGCAATGCCTATGGAACCCTTTGCCAGGGCAGAGTAAGGCAATGCAGCGATTTGCGCTGCGTTACATTACTCCAGATTTAGGGAGCCACTCAGTACCATACAAAGTGGCTTCTGTGGTTCAATAAATCTAACTTAAGGTTTACGTCGCTCTTGCAACACGTGTGTTGCAAGAGTGATGCAAACCAGCTAGTAAATAGACCCCTTAGTTTAGTCTTACAAGCAGGAAAAGGGCATTGAAGCTCTCAACTAGCAATATAATTTTGCTAGCTTCAGCCATTTGCAGGGGGGTTGCTGGATGGGATGTGAAGCTGTGCTCTGTTGCAAGTAAGATGCTGACCCTAACAGGGATCCCAGGGTTTCTTCCAGTCAATCTAGACTAAAATGCACTGTATTGTAAAATTGATATTCGATTCTGTCAGTGATGAGCTTAGGAGGCTTTTTTATTGTCAGCTGGCTCCTGAAGGTTGAGGCTCTCTAGGAACTTGAGTTATACATTTCCGAAGTTGGTCAATTAACTTTTTAAATAGACACAGAGGTGCACAGTTTTTCCAAAGCATGAGTCCTTGCATGTTAACACCTGAGAGTACAATATTGATGTGAGGATGGCATGATCTACAAAGCAGATATCTACTTTGAAAGTGATTCCTAGGGTCCTTTCCTTCTATCGGGTCACAGGTGGAGTGTCCATATCTCTTCACTGCAGGGCACATCTGTAGGTGAGCTTGAGACCCTGGGGGTCACCAGGTGAGTGGGATGTGGCCTCCACTTTCCTCACAGAGAACCGTCTGCCCCAGTTGGAGAACCCTACTTTCTAGCTACGGTCCCATCAGCGGCTCCTCTATAGGTTCAGTGAAATGTTGAGCATGCACCATGTTGTTTTGAACCCCGCTCAGCATTTCTGTCTGTTCTAGATAATTATACTCCCAAAGTGGGAATTTGTGTTAAATAATCAACAGCCTTGATGCACTATGAGATGTTTTCCTGCATCTTAGGGGCAATTGATGGATTTCAATACCTGCGACCATCATGCTTCTCATGGGGTTCAGAGGAAGGGAAATCTAATGATTGTTGCCTCATCCTAATCAAGGGATCCAAGAACCAATAGGACAAGTGGTAGGCCAAATGTTTCTGATAGAGGAACCAGCTGAAACTCCACCGATAGAACCACAGACGTTCGCACACCTCTATACATGTTGGCAGAACAGTGAGTTTGGCAGACGGGTGAATTGCCAATTTATGGCATTCCACTTGCTTCCCCAAACTCTAAATGACCCCCTAGTCACAGATATACTTGTCAACTTGTTAACTCACTTACTTGGCCTCTCCAGTACTAACTTCCAACCTCCCTTACTGCTTTGATAAACCTCTTACATGCTCAATGATTTGATCACTGACTCACTTTCCACTCGGTTACTCCCTTTCCACTCACTCACCCAATCACTCACTTTCCACTCACTCTCTTTCACACTTGATTTTTACCCTCAATTTGTTTTGACATGTGCCCTTCAGTGGGATCAAACAAACTCAGTTTTGAAGAAAGGGCATAGTCCAGTGATGAGTGTAGGAAGCTGGCTCTGTATATACTATACCAAAGTGAGGTATAGTATGCACAGAAACCAGGGAGTCCCCAGAGGTATAGCAGAGGCTAAATTAGACAAGTACTAATAGATCTCTTTGTGGTAGTGCTGGTGAGCATTTAGGCTGATCCAGAGGGTGTTTTAAGCATTTATTGTATTCACTCAATCAAGGACTGATTCTACACACTCAGAGACAGAAGGCAAACCAATTAAGTGTAAAAAAGACATACTTCTGCTTTATTTCTAGAACCAAACAGGACTTGGCACAGGTAAGTAAAATATACTTTCAAATGCAAAACTTTACACGGAAATGCAGTTATAGATGAAATTGCAATTGTTACAGGTTTGTATTGGGTTTCAAAAATAGGTTAAATTGCACAGTAATTACTTTTGGAATACTTTTAGATTACTTTGGATTACTTTGGATTACATTGACTACTCGGGTGGAATGCCTAGATACCACACTGGGTATCTCACAATACAAGGTACGTAAGACTTTTTAAGATTTGCAGATCTTTCTACTTTTTCTTTCATACAAAGTTCCACTCAACACAAAACATTTTTAGGAACACAACTCGTAACATTGGTTCGGGAGAAAAAAGGTTAACGGTTCTCAGGTAAGGAAACGACTAATGAGTGGGCTTTTTGGGGGTTAGGAACAAGGTTACCCAAGGTCTTACTAGGTACTCAAATTGTACCACCAGTGGCACTTGGGTGGCCGGATGCAGAGTGCAGGGGCCCAACGTTAGCCAATGCAGCTAAGGGGGCCTTCGGTCAGGGACTAATTTGAGCAGGCCACTCAGGTGTGGGAGCAAATCTCCTGGGTTAAAGCCAGCACTGCAGGAGTCAACAACCAGCAAAGGATCTGCACCACAAGCAGCACAGGGGTGGCCGGGTACAGTGTGCCAAGGAGCCATAAGGGTCCCTGTAGATTCCAATCGAGACCTTTGGCTCAGCAAAGATGCTTCAGGCTGGGGCAGGGAAACATTCTGAAGGTGACCACAGGCTGGAGAGATAAGTTGGGATCTTGGGAGATGCCTGGACACCATCGCTTGGGCCATACAAGTCCATGGGGCGTTGGGTGCTGGGGTGTCAGGTTATTTTTCCCAGCTCTGGTTGCGGTCGGGGGTAACCCTTTAGGATCAGGCTGCAAGCATCGGCTTGATGGAAGTCAGGAATCACCAGATCCCCGGTCAGGATCACTGGGTAGACCTCCTTGTGGTGTTGGGCCACTCGAACTCGGGCGGTGGGCATCGGGTGCAGAGTGGCTCAAAATCGCAGAACCACCTGGATCTGGATTCTGTGGGTGAGGTTCTCCTGCCTCTGGGGAGCTGCTATTCACACCGGGATTTTGCTGCAGTCAGATTGGAATCGGGACAGGCCGGTAGGGCTGGGGCCAAAGCAGTTGGTGTCCACTTCTTCCTGGGTCAGCATGCTTCTCCTTTCCTTCCTCTTTGTTCCTCAAATCTGAGGAGGCAAGGTTCAGGGTCACCCCTCAATACTACATTTAGGGGTGTTAAAGGGATTTGCTGGTTGGGACCAATGGGTCTCTTCCTTGGGGTGGGTACACCCCCTATCACACCACCCTCCAGTGGGAGGGGGACATGAGCCTCTTCCTAATTGGCTGGGTCCTTTCATCTTCAAGATGGAGGGGACTGAGATGTGTGCTTCACCTTGCCTCCCCCACCTGAGGGGTGGGGTTGGCAAAGGTGTGCATAACTCTTCTCCTAGCTTGGTTTTCCAGCCGATTCTCCCTCCCAAAGTGGGGGACAGAACCAGTGGGAGCCAGTTGCTGGTGGCAGCAAAAGGCAGGGACTGCTTGCAAAGGTGGCAGGCCTCTGAAGCTTCCTTTTCATGAACCCAGCCCATCCTAGGGGAGTAGACATGACATCTCGGCCCCGGATGGGCTTTGTTTCTTGACCCAGAGAGCAGAGGCTATCTCCCCAGCGGTCCAGAAACCTGTCTGGTGGTGGAAAAGGGCAGGCAGCCATTCAGGAACCACACCAGGGTTGGTCGTTTTTCAAGGGCCATTTTTAAGATGCTCTCTGAGTGCAATTTATATTAAATCCCACACTGGTATCATTGTGGGTTTAGTGGGCTGAGAAGTTTGCTACCGAACGTCCTAGGTTTTAGTAAAGCCATGATAGAGCTGTGGAGTTTGTAATGACCAGATACCAGACCGGATACTCCTTATGCATTTACTGCACTTACAATGTCTAAGAATAGACTTAAACACTGTAGGGTTACAGAGCTTATGCCTCTGTACTCTCATTTGATGGCTAGTGCACCCTGCTAGAGTGGTGGCATACCTAGGCCTCAGGCAGTGGGTTGTAGACATGGCACACAGGCATGTGTGCCATGTCGACTCTTCAAATGTCTCTGCACCAAAAAACATACCCTGCAATGCCAGTGTGTGTGTGTTAAAGTGTGTGGCACAATAGGTGCTGCAACCCTTAGGGGTCTTCCCTGGTCACAGTTCCCTTGGCACCCTAGTTACCTTTTACAAGGGGCTTACCTGTGGCCAGGGGTGTGCTAATTGTGGGTTCAAAGGTACGGTTTTGGGAAAGAGCACAGGACCTGGGAATCTGATTGGCAGGGACCCAGGGCACATCGAGTCAAGTTTCATCAGATGTCAGGCAAAAAGTAAGTGGGGGTAACCATGCAAAAAGGATCACTTTCCTACAATGAGGCTCCAAGGAGTTCACTTCTATCTAGGGTCATGAAGGGATCTCACAAACCTGCATAGGCAGTGGATTCAAGTAAGAGGTATGCTCCTAGTCCCTTTAGTGAGCCCTGCTCACACTAAGACCATGTGGACACAATGATCGCCAAAAACTGTCAATGTTCAGGCTGAGAGAATAAATTCATGCTGAGATCCACACTGTTTTCAGATAAACTTTACAGACTAGCCCAGAGAAGAGAGGAAACAGGTTAATGTCACTGCAGATTCCTAATGTGGACCCCATTTAGACTGTAACTCCCTTTGTAAGACCAGACTCAAGATGTCTAGCTTAGTCTAAAACATAGAGAGCAAGAGAAAGAGAGAGAGAGGTAGTGTTTGAGTCAGTTGAAGTTGTAACTCTTTCACACCATCCTCTGATTAAAGTAAAACATGCCTGGCAGCCTATTATTTTACTACCAGGGAGTCTTATTCGGGAGTTAGTGACCGGTAAAACTGGGCAGCAGCCCCAACATTGCTTTCACCAAGAAAATCCAAAGATTGTAGCTCAACAATAGTAACCAATGGGGAAGCTCCGTACATGTTAGCTAGGTTATATTTCTCACATTCAGTCATCCACAGCCACTTTTGTATCCAACATACTGCCCCATTTGACAAGCCCTCATGTATGAATCTAAGTAAGTATGTTTGCATGCATGTAGAATTTAGTGTAAATATAACCAAGAAGCAGTCGAGCTCTGTACAAGGTCATAGACTAGAATGAAGTCCAGGAGCGACAGGAGGGGTAGTTGATTTTTGGCCAACTTTTTGCATTGTGACGAAGTGTTCTTTAAAGATGTGAGTTTTCAGTTTTCATCTCTTTCTTAAATTGGAGAAACCTGGGGCGGCCCTGATGGATACATGGATGTGTATAAATAGAAAAGGCCTGCTGCCTTATTTTTTTCTTTTTTAAACTTCTTAGGTGCCGATTACGATCCGGTAAAAATTTTCCCCGTACGACTCGTATCCGGTCTTTTTACCGTACGAATCGTACAAGTGCCGTACAAACTGCCAATTACGATTCGCATGGGAAAAAGACCATACGAATCGCATTGGAAATTATTCCCCACACGTCCTCGGGTCGGAAAATGTGTCCGACACGTCCTCGGACGATTTACCGTACAAATGTGAAAAGTGAAGTCCGACCGCGGAATCACGATCCATCCCGTGCGTCCGATGTTACAACCGTATGGAAAAAACACCGTCCGCACCGAACTCCCATAGCAACCATGGAGACATGTGCCCGCATACGCGGCCAACACTCCCCCCAGCCCCCGTACGTTCGAGTCGTACCCCCCGTGTATGTACACCCCCACCCGTGTATGTACACCCATGTACGTGTCCTACCCCCCCGTGTACGTTCGTGTCGTACCCCCCCCTATTTACACCCGTGTACGTTCATGTCGTACCCCCGGGTATGTACAGCCGTGTACGTGTCGTACCCCCGTGCATGTACACCCGTGTACGTGTCGTACCCCCCGTGTATGTACACCCGTGTACGTGTCGTACCCCCCGTGTATGTTCGTGTTGTACCCCCTGTATGTACACCCGTGTACGTGTCGTACCCCCCGTGTATGTACACCCGTGTACGTGTCGTACCCCCCGTGTATGTACACCCGTGTACGTGTCGTACCCCCCGTGTATGTACACCCGTGTACGTGTCGTACCCCCCGTGTAAGTACACCCGTGAACGTGTCGTACCCCCCATGTATGTACACCCGTGTACGTGTCGTACCCCGTGTACGTGTCGTACCCCCGTGTATGTACACCCGTGTACGTGTCGTACCCCCGTGTACGTTCGTGTCGTACCCCCCTGTATGTACACCCGTGTACGTGTCGTACCCCCCGTGTATGTACACCCGTGTATGTGTCGTACCCCCCGTGTATGTACACCCATGTACGTGTCATACCCCCCGTGTATGTACACCCGTGTACGTGTCGTACCCCCCCCTGTACGTTCGTGTCGTACCCCCGTGTATCTACACTCGTGTACGTTAGAGTCGTACCCCCACCCGCGTATGTATGGAGCGTACCCCCACCACAACATTCTAAGTACGGAGCGCACCCCAGGCCCCAACATCACCACCGCATGTACGAGTCGTACCAAGCCACACACAAGGACAGCACTGTACAACAAAATGGCCCATGTACACACCGTACACACACAAAAAACGCACATACACAACCAGGACAAACCAAAACAACACAAGAATACACCATTCGAATGGCACAAAGCCACAAAACATGTCCAACAACCACTAAAACAACACATTCACTGACCTGCAACTGCCAAAAACAAACAGAGGCCCAAAACACAACCACTCCTTATAACACACCCACCCAAAGTTCAAACACAGCCACACCCACCAATGGACCAATAAAAAGGGCCCACACACACAAACCATGAGCCTTTGCAACAGACTCACTGCTGCCAGACCCCACAGACAACCTACCGCACCATACTAGAAGCTTTACCACACCTTACACTTGCACACCTTCACACACACAGCTTCACAAACACCCCCTCATCACATTCACATTCACACACACACCTGCACAACCACAGCCACACACCCACAACCATCCACACACACCCCCCCACCATCCACACCCACACCTCTCACCATGCCCACTAACAAGAATCCAAAGTTCACTAGCCGAGAGTTGGAGGTCCTTGTCGATGAAATCCTCAGAGTCGAGCCACACCTCTTTGGAACATTGGTCAGACAGACCAGCACTTCAGCAAAAACAGCCATGTGGCAGACCATCGTCGATGCTGTGAATGCTGTTGCGGACACCAGAAGGAACAAGCAGGAATGCCAAGCAAGGTGGTACGATCTGCGGAGGAGGGTCCGAGCCAAGATGACCGATGAACACAACCAGGCCAACGTCACTGGAGGAGGGCCGTCCCGCAGACCCGTACACTACCATCCCTGGGAGGAGAGGGTGATGGCCATACTGCCGGTGGAGGCAGTGGACGGATTAGAAGGACTCCGAGACCCGGGTGAGTACACAAACAACTCACCTCACATGGGGGGAACGTCATCCACAACCAAACTCACAAACAGGCACGCAACCACCCCAAGCTATCGCATGACTCAACCACACTCCATGAACACGCACATGCCACTGGCGCCACTATGCCCCATGCACCCAGCTGGACAATGTCAAGTCACAGGCCACAGAAGACACAAACACATGACACGGTAAGCCGGATGGCGGGAGGGTGGGCCCCAAAAATCACATAGTGCAACTCAGAAGCAGACAACAATGCCCCCTGCCCATATGGCCTAGGTCACAGCCAGACAAACAGTGTGTCCCAACACAGGAATGACTTGCCAGCAAATGGCGGACGCCTTGCATCAACACATGGGGGTGACGGCACGTTCTTGCACATGACAGCAGCGAATGAACAGCCAACACTGTGAAAGAGTGGCAGCACACACCACCACAGCAGCAGTGCAGACACACACACTACACCCAATGGGTGCCTGGAGATCAGAAACAAACTCACATCAACAATCCAAGGGCCATTCAAAGATCTGCTAACAGTGTGTGCACAGTAAGCTGTGCTGAGGTGACAGAGGGTGACACACAGAGGGAGGGAGAGGGGGACAGAGAGGGAGGGAGACACAGGGAGAGCAAATCAGCCTTGTGGTGTGTGGGAATGTCTGCCTATCAGCAGGTGTACTGCGTGCATGTAGACAAGGGTGGCCAGTGCCAGCACCCCCCCTCTCCTCCATGGCAAAACACAGGGCCATGTCACAACCTGTGCACGAGCACAACGACAGCTACCTGCATCATATAAGTGTGTGGAACAACTTCAGGTGCCCACGTACAGTGCTACACGGAAGGCGCCAATGCACGGCTCGCCACACCTGCCCACTCCGCTGCTGACTGCAGTCACACTTGACGCAGCAAGTAAGACTGTGCCACACATAGGTAAAGTCGCCAAAGCTGTGCCCAAGGGACACACCCATGCACAAGTGCACTGTGAGTGGAATGCAAGACATATCCAAATTCCCAGAGGAAATGTTCCAACTTTGAAACGAATGAAACATGAATGTTGCATGGAACAAAATTAACATTGTCTCTCTCACACACAGGTCAACATCGTGGATCACCCCCCAACACTGGGGGGGAAGACTCACAGGACCCGGCTCGGCGGGATGAAGGAGCCACCGGCAGCGACGACTCTCACCACTCTGTGGACCAACCCGACCCCGACCAACCTGGCCCCTCTGGTGTCCAACGACCTGCAGCACCTGCGTCAGGTACAACGGGGCCAACCACCACCCCCACTCCTGCCACATCCCAGGAGACACCCAGGATCCCTGCCCCACCACCACAAAGCAGCCAGGCTGGCCAGGAGGGACACGGTGTCCCGGGCACCCAGGAGGAGGCAGGCGACAACGGCAATGCAACCCCTCAGGGGTCCCGGAGACCCGATGTGCCCACAAGGGCAGGCCAGGTGCAAGTGGGCAGGGGTGGTGGGAGTGGAGGACGGCGGAGACGCCAGCCTGACCAGTTGGCTGGGGAACCGGTATATTCCCATGTCCGAAACATCCTGGACACATACCGGCAGGACACCACGGGCATGGCCCAGGTTGTGTCCACCCTCAATGAGAGGAAGGGGACCCTCGATGAGATCAAGACCCAGCAGGCCCAGCAACATGCGGAGCAACATGCCTGTCTACAGCAACACCAACGGCGGATGGAGGACAGACAGGCTGAGCTTGTGACGGTGTTCACGGGAATTCACAGTACACTCCGTCGGATGGCCGACAACATGGGCAACCCTCCCTGTGCCAGCAGGCGTAGAACATCACCACCCACAGGGAGGGTTCAGGGGGAGGAGGAGGTAACATCCGATGGAGCATCCCAAACATCGTCACGGCCTGCTTTTGAGGGTCCCCGCAGGAGGGCGGGTCATCCACGTAAAAGACCGTGAGGGTCGGCGCTACAGCACCATCTCCCAGGACACCTGGCCTGGCACCTGGCCCACTGGAGCAACAGCAGCACAGCATCAAAAGACATTCTCTGCCACATGGCCTTGCTGGTCACTGTCTGACCAATGTTGACAAAGACTGTGGCATGGACTCTGAGGATTTCAAATGGCAAGGACACCAACTCCCCTAGTGAACTTTGGATTCCACACACCCGGAAAGCCCCTCATGTCAAACCCCCCCCCCCGAAAATAAAGAGTCACACCATGAAGAGAAGATGCCTGCTGGTTGCATTATTACCTTACATGTGTCTTGTAAAGTCTAAACATGCCTGAGTTCTCATTTGACTTCAACCATCCACACCCTGGGGCCTGAGTCTGGCACAGGACACACGGGTCACAGTGTATTAGGCAAGACAGACATGGAGCACCATACACACCCGTGATGGGCCCAACCAGCTGAGGGGGTGGCCGCACAACCGTGCCGACAGACATATTGAGTACAGCAACAGTCATGCGCAGAGGTCAGGGATCATGTCGAGTGTCCTGGGGGGCACCCAGGTATGTGTAGACAGGTGGCCGAACCATGTCCTGCAAGCTTGAGTCAGGTGGATGCAGAGAATGGTGGCCTGGCCAACGTTGGATGCATGGGGATGGCACATGTCACAATACCCACACAGTCATGGACATCATGCACAATACACAGTCTAATCCCACACAAAAAGCTTGCATCTTGCTACTCTACACATAGACACATAGCCACTATCACGGAAAACCATGCCAGATATGCCGGATGCACCGTGGCAACACACCAGCATTGACAGAGAAGAGGCACCTTGGAGGCATAGGGACACCTTTATTAGTCATGTATTTGGGATTGCAGAGGCAACTCGGAGTACACATGAACGGGTCATGTGGAGTAACATGTGGGTCCAATACTGGCACCCCCCTTCTGCAGCACAATAGCGTGATATCCATGGAACTGGCACACAAGTGTCGGCTAACAGCTAAACACCCCCTGCTGCTCACGGAGAGCCTGCCATACACCATTGAACCGCTGATGTGGAAGTCCCACACCATGTCAAGCCAATGCAAACCGTATGTGTCCGAGGGCAGTGTAACACACATTGATGCCATCATCACATTCCACAATCCCATCACTGATGACTGTCAACAAGTCTGACCATCTATTCAGGTGTACCCAGCTGCATGTCATGTGTACCATGGTGATGCAACATGTCTGCTGAGGAACCAAACATCGACAGGGGCAGTGTGCATACATCGTGAACAACTGCCACACCCAATACACCCCTGATGCATCCCTTACCCTAAGGAGACTTCCAAACTTGTCCGTGCGTGTAACGCTGAGTCAGCACACGATGACGTGTCCATGAGGAATAGCAGTGCCACAACAATGCAAGCAGCAGACGGCATGCGCAAGTACCTGGGGAAGAGTGACACACAAGAAGTTAGCCACAAAAAGCACAGCCACTTGCATGTGCATGTACTCGACACATGTATGGATGACAACATGCCAGGTCACAATTATGACTGGGGAAATACACTCATCACTGGCACCATCACTCCAGTGACACATCCACACACACCTCTGACTCACGTGGCATACATGCAGATGGACACACACATCGCAACACATGCCACACGGGGACCAATGCGTGCACACTCAGACACTGGTACTCACCACTAAGCAAAGAAGTCGCGTATGAGCCGAGTCCGGATGTCCTCTTGCGGCTCCACATCCTCCACATCACTAGCCCCATTGCCAGGCCCTTCGTCCTCCACGGGTGGATGGTCCTGATCATCTTGATCCAGGATGAGTGGCACAGCTTTCTCAACTGCCATGTTGTGCAGCATGCAGCAGACCATGAAGATTTTGCAGACCTTCGCCGGGGCATATGGGAGTGCGCCGCCGGTCTTGTGGAGGCATCGGAATCGGCTCTTCAGGAGGCCAAACGTCCTCTCTATCACTCGCCTTGTCCGGCCATGGGCGGTTGTTGTAGCGGAGCTGGGCCGGCGTGATGGGGTTGCGGAGAGGTGTGATCAGCCATGGCATGTTGGGATAGCCAGCGTCCCCTACATGGAAAGCACATGGACATAAGTAGGACAGGAGAAGCGGTCGTGCTGGAAGTCTACGCAAAATACAGGACAGCCAGACTGTACCCACCAACAACACATGCTCATTCGTTGCACAGCTGCGTCATCATTTCAGGCACCCTGCTACGCCTCATGATGTAGGCATCGTGTGCTGATCCTGGAAAACGAGCACAGACATGTGAAATCACCATGTTGAACAGACACACCACAAGGGCATTGATGGAGTGGTAGTGCTTGCGATTCCTGTACGCTACCTCCTGTGCCTGTGGTGGTACCAAAGCCACATGTGTCCCATCTATGGACCCAATGACATGGGGCATCCCTCCCAGGGCATAGAATCCACGCTTGACCCCAGTCAACATTTCAGGGGTTGGGAAATGGATGAAGTCATCCAGGTGAATCAACATGGCCTCTAAGAAATCATGCAGCACACGGCAGAACATGCTCTGGGACATGCCACCAACATGAGCTATGGTATTTTGAAAGGTACCCGTGGCAAGAAAATGTAGGGCTGCCATTACCTTCAGCTTGGGTGTCAGTGCCGTAGGATACCTGTGCAGCGGTTGCAGGTGTGGTGCCAGTCTCGCCGTCAACTCCAGAATCAACCGTTGGGGGAAGCGGTAGCACCGGATACAGTCATTCTCCCGCATGGCAGCCAAGTCCGGAATTGGTCGGGGAAGAGGCGGCGCTCTGCAGTAATTTGGAAGTGACAAGGAAGAGTGAGTGCACCACAACAACAATTTATTTGTACTGAGCACATGTTAATCTGTCAATACACATATGCTACATACGGAGTCAGGTATGTGCCACATGCCCTGGACACGTATGGCTGCCAGGTGACACTCCTACCAAGACCCAGCTACACACGGAGATTGTGAACCTCCACATGCCATGGCATGGGATTAGCTGTGTCCCAGTGTAAGTGAACAGCCAGACGCAAGACAGGAGTGACATACATCCACACATCAGCAGAAGTAGGATGTCGATTGCAGAGACTGGTAGCGGAACACTAGAGCCACAGGTCACATGACATTACACTAGGACAGCCCACACACCTTGGCATGAAGGTGTACATGTGATGACTCACCACACATTCATAGAGAGGATGCAGACATGTCCTTGTTACGCTACTCCGTGTCCCATGCATACATACGCACCTCACATCCGATACGACATGTGGCATGGTGTGCCGAACAGTGTGCAATGTCAATCTACACACAGACACATGTTGGTTGCTGCAACAGCTGCAGCTTTTGAGGGAGCTCCAACATCAAGCTAATGGGAATCCCCCACACATACATGACATAGTCACATCGTGCACCGTGGGTAGTGACATGTCAGGTGTGGTAACCCCTGTACCGGCCCTCAGGGGACACTTGCGTGTGTTGTTGTCTGTGCCATGCCAGTGACGCTCATCCCAAGTGTGCAGTACGACATGCACACATGTCAAAGGAGTCAAGGGCATGCCTGGCACACATTGCACCATCACACATTACATTTGTACACATCTCATCATACATCTGGTGCCTTCTCGACTCAGGAGTAATGCGCCACATCACAGCCTTTCACACCTGTGCCCCACACATGTAGTACTGACCAGACAATGCCTTGATGTCCATCCATGGACAAGTATGTCAGCCCTATTCCTTCCTGTGTGCTGCCTGTCACCACTGTGATGTGTGAAAACCACCGTACTTTCGCTAAGAGGGCCTGTGTACGTTCCCGTATCACTATGAGAGTGCTGCCGTATGTGTACCCATAGTGATGGTGAGCGTACAGGCGTGTGTACGGTCCGTACCACCATGAGTACGCATACGCGAGAACACCCATATTGGTACGGAGCGTACACGTGTGCGTACGTTCACTATCACTATGGGAGTGCTGCCGTATGCGTACCCATAGTGATGGTGAGCGTACAGGCGTGTGTACGGTCCGTACCACCATGAGTACGCATACGCGAGCACACCCATAGTGGTACGGAGCGTACACACGCCTGTACGGGCCGTTGCTATGCATTTGGGGTGCCCCAGGGCCCCGGAACGCACCGTACCTGTGTGTGAAGCTCCAAATTACATAGGGACACATGAGGGACAAGTATAAAGGCCTACATGCATGCTGGTTGTCATGGAGACCAAGTTTAAAGTTTGAATTTGTTCTGGAAGGTGCACAGCAGAAGTCAGTTGGAATGAATCTACTTTGTTGCAATGTGTTTGTGGGGTTGACATCATGCTGAAGTAAAAAACACAATAAAAACCCACTGACTGTGCTAGGTTTGAAGGGATTGGAGGAAACATAGGATGCAAATGTGAGTGACCAATCACTCTGTACTCCTGTGCATGAAACAGGCCAGCAAGGCAGATATAAGGCAGCCAGGTCCCATGAGGGAGCACTTGCCTGCACATCTTTGTATTCCACGACCCAGCTGCTGCTACTGATTCCCTGGAACCATGTCAAGGTCTGTGGAGAGGTCACAGCCCTTCACCCTGGAGGAGAACCTGGCTTTGCTGGATGTGATCCTCCCACAGTACCCCATGCTGTATGGGCGACCAGGGTATCAGGTGAGTGCAGAGTCTACCAGCACAGACTGTGTCCCTTTTTAGTGAGTGTGACTTCTGGCATTGTGTCCAGGTGTGGCACACATGCTATGTACTGTAGGGGGGGTCCCGGGGGGAATGCCTGATGTCTCCCAGCCAGTGCATGCTGTGGTGCATGTCTGCCGTCCTCACTTGCATTGTGTTTACTGTGACAATCACTGCATGGTGCATGCCACATTCTGCCTGTCTTGTCCTCCTGGGAATGTAGCCTCTACAGTCCTCATGTGACTCTGTGCTCACACCAGTGTGACAGGTGACTGTACCCACAGATGTGTGTTAGTTCTGTGTACCTGTGCTGAGAGTGTCCACATGATGTGTTCGTACCCTGGACATCGGTGTGTGTGTAAGTCCCCTGTCATGTGGGTGGGTGCATATGTGGAGTGGAGCACCCCAGCTGCATGAGGGATGGATATACCCTGGCCATGTGATGTGAGCAGGGAGCAGTGCTGTGTGTCTGACGTGCAGAGCCAGCCCCACACCTGTGAGCCCCCCCCCAGTCTAGTGGCACATGTGCAGAGTGAGGTATGTCGCTGCATTTGGCAATGGCAGGTGAATGTCCTGTGCCTGTGTGTGTCTGTGTACTCTGCTGTGGTAGCGTCAGTGGCCTGTGGCATGTGACTGCTTAGAGGTGCTGCACTTTATCCTGGTGTAGCTTGTGATGCACAGTGTGAGCCTGGATCATTGATTGTGTAGTTGCCCTCATTCCACCTGTGTACTTTCAATGGCACGTACTGCTTTTGCCCTACCCCAGAGGATCATGTCCCTATGACAAAGGTGCAATGCGTTGGATGCATACTATGCCTTGTTGTAAACAGCAGATGTGTTCTAATATGTGTCCCTGTGACATGTGCCAGGTGTATTGATGTAGTGTCACTTGTTCATCCTCACAGGTAGGCGCCTCTGCCAAGGAGCAGATATGGCTGACCGCCGTCAGCGCCGTGAGGAGTGCGGATGGTCGGAATGCGCGCCTGTCCCAGGTGAGGAAACGCTGGCAGAATATCCGGTGCTGGACGCGGAGGATCGCACGGGTCCTGCTGGGGGACTCACCTGAGAGCCATAAGAACCGCGGGCGCCGCCGACTCACCCACATCCACAAGCGTGTGCTGCCGGTGGTATTTACAGACTTGGAGAGGCGCTTACAGGAGAAGCAGCAGCAGGAAGGGGGTAGGTACATGTGTGCTTGTTGTGTTTCACCAGCATTTGTAAGTGCACAGTTGCATGGATACACTGCCAGGGTTTAAAGGTGCTGTGCAGATCCAGTTACCCACAGTATAGCTGTGCTCTCCTGCCTCCCGTCCCCTCCTTGCAATGTGTTCCCTGGTCTGTGTGTAGTCACTCCTTCCCAAGGTAATGTAGGCTGGCTCTTTCTCCACGTGAACTATGCCTGTAGCATCATGTGTGGGGGTGGTGTGTAACAGGTTTTGGGACCTTGCCTGTGCCCTGTCCAGTTCAGTACTTGTGGGTTCCATGTCAGTTGGCACTTATGCTGAGTCCAGACATGGGAGTTAGTCTCTCAAGTGTCATGCCTTACAGCACGCATGTCCTATGTTGTGGCCTGTGACATGATGTGCATGAGTGTGCGATACGCATAGTGCAGGGATGGTGGCGTGTGTTGCAGTCATTCCCATTCAGGACCATGGAGTTGTGTTGCCACTACTGTCCCCTGGGGCATATTTTCATAGGTGTCATGTGTGTCATCACAAAACGTGGACACTCTCAGTGTCTACAGCATAGGTTGTGCTCTGTGCCATTGTCCCCTGGCACCATGTATATTGACGTGAAATGTAGTACAAGTGTCCACTGTACGGCCTGACCTGATTTTCCTTGTTCATAGTCACAGTGGCCAGTGCCTGTGTGTCTTGTTACAATCATCTGATGATGGCCATTTGTACATGATTATTTGGACAGGCGCACCTTGGGTATTTGGCGTCCAATCTTGCATTTATGCATCCCCTGTGTATTTCACCCAGACTAAGAGATGTAAGTGCCACCTGTGTCTCAACAAATTGTCTCATGTAGGCGGTGGTTGGTGCGGGCCAAGCCTACATGTCAAAACCAGAATTCTTCTTGCTAGGTCTGGCCAGTGTGTGATGTTTGTCTGGACATACACTCAAGGTGCAGTGAGCCAGTCATGTTGGGCATGTTTTCAGTATTACCTATGCAGCATGTGCCTCAAGCTCATGGATTTGGTCCCTCCTCATCCCTATTGTCGGCAACGCTGTGTGGTGCAGATGCAGTGCTGGATTGTCACCAGGGCCTGGCTCCTATGTCAAACTCCATTTCATGTCATTTGCTATTGTGTCATGCTCTCCATGGATTTTCTGTGGCATGGTGGGTCAACCAACTGTGTGTTGCATGCCCTACATCTGTACGTTGTTTTGTAGATGTTACTGATCTTTCTTTGCAGGCTATGCACTGTGACCTATGTAGATTGGACTCATGTGACATATGTATACAGGTGTGTGATTAATTCCTGTCTGTTCACCTTGCCCACAGCATCGTCGGGGGACACGGAGGGAGACATGAGCACAGACGGAGCGGAGGGACCGAGCACCAGTGCCAGCGTTGACATCGTGGCTGGCACATTGAGTGGCACAGAGGCGGAGGAGAGTGAGGCCGAGGACCTGTCCACTGGCACCACCGAACATGAAGCCGACGGGTCCGAGGATGATCTCTCCGAGTGGGCGGAGGCTGCACCAGCAGCTGACAGCGGAACAACATCGCACCCCGCCCCCTCCATTGCCATCAGCCGCCTTCCACTTGCTCGTGTCCCTTCCCAACGTCCACGGTCACCACATGTCTCCTTCCTGCCAGGCACCGCACCCCCTGCCCCTGTCTCCACTGCTGCCGCCAATGCCGAGTCTGTGGACATCCAGCGGCAGTTGCAGGTTGGTCAGGCTGCGATCCTTAATGTCCTCCATGGCCACAGCCAGGTGCTGCACAACATGGAGGCATACTTGGAAGGCATTTTTTCGTCGCAGGCTGACCAACGCCAGTTGCTGAGGTCCATAGACTCGACACTGACTGCAGCAGTGGGCCTCCTGCAGCGCTACGTCCCACCCCCTACCCCTGCCCCATCCACACTTCCCACTCCCATGCCTGTCCCACATACACCCAGACGTACGCATGCACACACCACAACAGACACAGGCACCACACCAGCAGGGAAGGTCATACGCACACCTCCTGGCACGCACACATAGGGTGAGGTAGGCACACCCACTGGGTCGGGGGGCAAACGTAAGACACGCAGCCAGAGTGGGAGTCCACATTCCACCCAATCCACTCCCTCCAAATCCCCTCCCCTCAGCTCTCCTGGCCACATATCAGGCAAGGACTCCTTCATGGCCGCTCTGTCCCTGAGCCCCACTGTGACACCACCCCGCAAGCGGTCAAGGGAGTCCCCGGTCAGGGTGGTTGAGTCGCCCCCCCTGTCCACACCCTCCCCCAGTGGCGCTGCGACCCATCCCTCCGCCCCCCCCCCCTCCTTGGGGCCTGTGGTTCCTTCGGGTGCAGGGAAGACGCTGGAGGACCTTGCTAAGGTGTGCAGCGAGATCCTGGCCTCCGCCTTTGGCCCTGCCCCACCCCCTGTGGTGGAGTCCTCCATCCCTACACCCACGATGCCTACCCTTCGCCCTCCTGTCCCTGCGGTGCCTGGTCCTTCCCCCCAACATGATGCCCTCCCCACTGTGGAAGATGAAGGAGTCTGACTGTGCAGGCAAGCTAGGGGCCAGCTGTGACTCTTGGACTGCCCTATGGGCTTTGTAAATATTGAACTTTCTACGAACACACTATTTAAGATCATGCTGATTAAAGCCATTTTTGTTTCCTTTGAACACTACTGCTTTTCTGATGTTGCTGTTGGTGGGGCTGCTACATGATTTTGGGTGTTAATCATGTGTTGGGTGTGTGGGAAATGTAGTAGTGTGCTGGTCATAGGGGGGACCCTGGTATCTGTGTGCCATCACACAGTGTTGGCTAGGTTTCTCTGTTCATGTAAGCAGTTACTGCATGGTGAAATTGTCCCAAGGTGTATTCCTTCCTCTGTGTACCCTGACATCTTCCCTGCAGGGTGTTCCCAATATTGAGCGCTGAGCTGTGTGTACATTAGCTGGGTGTGTGACGGACTCCTTCAACTTTGCACATGCATGCTGAGCAATGTCTCCACCTGCATCATTCGTGGCATCCTTGGTAGTCATTGTACTTGTGTATGTGGACTATTGACATGACTTCATGTGGACATGTTTTCTTTTCAGCGCTATGCATGCGTATACTCCCAGCCTCGCACACATGTGGTACATGTACTGCAGGGTCTTTGTGCACCTGACTGACATTTGTGGGCATGGTATCTGTGGCTACTCCACCCTTTGCGTTCCATGGGCACTGCTGGGAGTGTTAGGCACACACCTCTCCTGTCTCTGGGCACTGCTGGGAGGACTCTGCACACACCCCTCCTGTCTCTGGGCACTGCTGGGAGTGATAGGCACACACCCCTCCTGTCTCTGGGCACTGCTGGGAGGACTCTGCACACACCCCTCCTGTCTCTGGGCACTGCTGGGAGTGATAGGCACACACCCCTCCTGTCTCTGGGCACTGCTGGGAGGACTCTGCACACACCCCTCCTGTCTCTGGGCACTGCTGGGAGTGATAGGCACACACCCCTCCTGTCTCTGGGCAATGCTGGGAGGACTCTGCACACACCCCTCCTGTCTCTGGGCACTGCTGGGAGTGATAGGCACACACCCCTCCTGTCTCTGGGCACTGCTGGGAGGACTCTGCACACACCCCTCCTGTCTCTGGGCACTGCTGGGAGTGATAGGCACACACCTCTCCTGTCTCTGGGCACTGCTGGGAGTGATAGGCACACACCCCTCCTGTCTCTGGGCAGTGCTGGGAGGACTCTGCACACACCCTCCTGTCTCTGGGCACTGCTGGGAGTGATAGGCACACACCCCTCCTGTCTCTGGGCACTGCTGGGGGGACTCTGCACACACCCCTCCTGTCTCTGGGCACTGCTGGGAGTGATAGGCACACACCCCTCCTGTCTCTGGGCACTGCTGGGAGGACTCTGCACACACCCCTCCTGTGTCTGGGCACTGCTGGGAGGACTCTGCACACACCCCTCCTATTTAACAATATGTACGCTTAGAACATACACGTGTGTGGGTTTGCTCCATGCATACGAGGTGGGGGTACGGGTCGTACTTACACTGTTGGGGTGGGGGGTACGCTACATACGTCCGCGGGTGAGGGTACGGGTCGTACTTACACTGTTGGGGTGGGGGTACGCTCCATACGTCTGCGGGTGAGGGTACGGGTCATACTTACACTGTTGGGGTGGGGGTACGCTCCATACGTCCGCGGGTGAGGGTACGGGTCGTACTTACACTGTTGGGGTGGGGGTACGCTCCATGCATACGCGGGTGAGGGTACGGGTTGTACTTACACTGTTGGGGTGGGGGTACGCTCCATACGTCCGCGATGAGGGTACGGGTGGTACTTACACTGTTGGGGTGGGGGTACGCTCCATACGTCCGCGGGTGAGGGTACGGGTCGTACTTACACTGTTGGGGTGGGGGTACGCTCCATACGTCCGCGGGTGAGGGTACGGGTCGTACTTACACTGTTGGGGTGGGGGTACGCTCCATGCATAGGGGGGTGGGGGTAGGGTCTGTACATATCCGTCCCCACGCTATGTGATGCTTGTGCGGGCCGTACCCAGGCCTTTGCCACGTGGGTACAGCCTTCCCGCCATTGTTGGGGTGACGTAGGTGTGGGCGGGGTATGACTCGTACCCACGCTCTTAAGGCGTGGGTACGGGACGTACCTGTATTGTTGTGTTGCCGGTTCGCGTCGTCCAGCACTTCCGTTGTGGCGGACGCTGGCTTTGCTGGACACGCCCCCACCCCCTCGTAGTGACCAGGGCCTGGGGGTCAGGTATGTCCAGGGCATGTGTGCTGTGTGACTTTGGTGGGGGTTGTGTGGCCTGCCCCTGGTCCTGCCCCCCCCCTTTCCCCCCTCCCTTTGTTGTTCTGACCTTCTGCGGCGTCTGCGTCCGAACCTGTAGAGGAGGTCGACTGCTATGAGGGCCGGGATGACACGTAGGTTCGGGTCCATGTCTGTCCGTCGCGTGCAGGTACTCCTTGTTCGCGTCGTCCTGATTTCCCGGCAGTTTTTGGCAGCCGGAAAATATTCACCGTGCGGGATGACGTCGGTGCGAATCGTAATTCCTGGTTCGTGAATGGCAGGCTGCGTGCGTCCCGACGTCACGTCGGCACTTTCCCGGATCGCATTTGTATATTTATTTTCGTCGGTCGGGGTTTTGTACGAATCGTACGGAAATGGAGTTTCCGTGCGATTCGTAATTCCATGTTTGTAAGTTTTGACGACCGGGTACGCGTCGGACGGAGAATATGCTCCGTCCGACGGTTCGTACCCGGTTTTTACAGGATCGTGATCGGCACCTTAATCTGTAGCCTGACGGTGACCTGGCCATGGATGCACAGAGATGGTGAGCTTGTCTGCAAGGTAAGCAAGTTGCTGGTTGTGATGGCTTTGTAAATGATGCAGCTGGTTTTGAAGATTGTGCAGGCCTACAAGGGGAACCAATGGGGTTCCTCCAGGATAGGGATGATGTGATCATATTTCTTCAGACTCTGAATTAAATATGCTGCAGCATGTGGGATTCTCCCAAATAGTGCCCCAGGGGCATATGAGAGGCCATGGCACATGGTTTTGCCACCATCCTAATGTGAGAGTATAAGGGCTCGAGCAGCAGTTCTGAAGCTGTTTTCTGGAATAAATAGTTTTATTTTCTTTAGAGGAGATAGCTGGGTGTTTGGCTGGTGTTCATAGTGAATACAAGTAACTTGGAATTTGGTGAAATTTGGGGCTTCAAACCATCAGGGTTCAAGTCAATTAAATGAAATGAAATGAGGAAGAATTTATAAAGAGCTACACCGACCCGCAGGTATCTAGGCGCTAGATAGACAGGCAGGCAGAGAGGTCGAATTGTCTCGTAAGTTAGTGAAGCCAGGTTTTCAAGCTGCTCTTACTAACTTACCAGGTTTGTACTGCTTATTGCTGGCTGTTCTTGACAAATAACAGGAACCATGTCTTGGTTGAACTGAGCTTCAGGTAGGGATGATGTACAGGTAGTGTTTCAGGCATTGGATGCCTGAAACAAAGGAGATGTTGAAGTAGAGTTGTGTTTCATTGGCATATTGGGAAATCCTGATGATGTTTTTTATGAGTAGAGTACTAAGCATGTAGTTGTTGAAGATGACATTGAACAGTATTGGACCCAAGATACTTACAAGGTGATACCGATCTTTTGGGACCTGAACTTGCCCATGGGAACAAACTTGTGCTGGTTTGGAATGTAGGAGGAGAAACATTGAAGGACATTGCTTGTGAATCCTATTCAAGACTCTAGGGTGTATATGAGTGTAGGAGGGTAGAATACATCGAAGGCAGCTGAGAGGGAGGCAAGGTGATCCTCAACTATGATCTGGAGGGCTTTACCTACAATGCGTAAGCCAGTGATGTCCATGTTGCTGCATGATCTGAAGCCAGGCTGGCCCTCATAGTTCAGAATCTTCCCCTCCCTCTTCTAAGGCATTCACATACTGTAAGAAAGTCCCATTTTGGTGTGGGCATCCCATTTTATTGTGAACTAATGCTGTGATTTTTCAACTTTGCACACTTGGCCCTCCTCTCCAGTGTATGTGCTCTGACCCCTAAAAGATAATAAATTGTCTAACTACTTGGATAATGTAACTCCTCAGGAAGGCCAAAATATATGGTGCAGGAACTCCACTAAGGGCACGGAAAGTTAAATTTCACCTGTGGACTGCAGCACAGGGTGTTTCATACACTAGGCTGAAAAAGGAAACATGGGTTCAGGCATACCACTGTAGTCTCACCCCTGCAGCCTTTACACCTGCAGCTGACAGTGTCACAATAAAGTAGAAATCTTACTTTTAAATATTAAATATGTCACCTCTAATTTGTCCTTGTAGCCACATGGGAGGGTGCCTGGTATTTAAAAGTGGAACATTTAAAGATTTAATATTTGTATGGTACATCACTGATTAGCCCCCAAAAATATATTGTTACTATTAGGGCTGCAGCTGTCATATGAGAAAGTACCAAAGTTCAGATAGAAGCTGATTTGCTATTTTTGTTTGCCACAAGCAATATAGCTAATTTAACCAATATTTTTCTAATATTTACTAAAATCAAATTCATTAGTAAAGTAGATGTTCTGAAAATATTTAGAAAAATTTACTTTTAAAAGGTTATCTTTTAATTGTCTGACACTTCAGTTGGCTAATAAGCAGTAACCTAATAACAAATGGCCTGCCAGTGCCTGCTTATTTGGTGTGACAGCTTCTCCCAGAGTAAGATCAAAGGCTTAGACAGGATGACCTGGGGTAAGAAAGGGGACTCATCCGATTCCAGGAAATACAGATGGGGAGTCAGCAGGAACTTCATTACTTTGAAAGAGACTAGGGTAATGCCTGTCCATTCACTGTTAAGTGTAAGGGAAGACTTGAGGAAGGGAATGTCTTTGTTCAGACCAGTGGGTGAGGGGCTGTGCCAGAACCAGATTGGGGTACCTGGTGAAGGCTGAACTACTCATTACTCTAAACACACCCCTGGCAGGGCCACAGGCTCCCTTCAGGTACAGAAGGCCTGTGTCATCTTGAATTTCTCTTAGAGAGGTCCAACGTGCAATAGTTTGCAGAAGGGCAAACAGGATGTGCTGCAAAAGTGGTAAGGGTTGCTCCCAGAGACTATTTTCTCAATGGCTGAAGAATGCCCAGAAGTCACCCCCACTCACTGACTAATAAATCTACAAAAGTTATATCTCACCCACATATCATTAGAGTGGACTGGATCTACTATTTGAGACTGGTTTAGTGACATGAAGTGCTGGACCTGCTCCCACTGTTGCTCGGGTCTATGAAGTGGACTCTAAGGTTGTTGGCTGACCCCACTGTGTGGCTATAAGGACACAAGAAGCTGCAAGAGGCCCTTTTCCTGAAGTGCCCAGCTGACTAATAGCGACTGGAACTGGACTTAAACCTTCTCTTGGCCTCTGATGAAGTGAGTCCTGTGCCTAAGTGGTGTCTCTGAAGTCTTGAGGACTTTATAATTTATTGAGAGGAGCTGTTCCAGAAATTCTGAAATTTTTTGACTTCCAAGAACATTGGGAGTCAGTGGGACCTCACTGCAAAGGTGTCCACCTTCAGTGCAACTTTGTCAGCTACAACTTCAGGCATGTCCCACTGGAGGATTTTGAGTGCCATAAAAGAAGGGGATGATTTAGAGCTTGGCAAAGAGGATACTTGTTAGAAATGAGGGGGCTCTGGTTGACGCAGGTGTGAACCCACAACAAGCAGGGACCCTTTACTTCTTGTCAGGGCGAAGGATGACTCCCCAGAATAACCCCTGTTCACCCTCTAGGTGCGTGGCGCGAGCAGTCTAGGCTAAGTCTCAGGCGTATACGGTTAAGCAAATGCAATTACAGATACAGTAAACCCCTTGCATGCACCACAAACGGACACCAATCAGGAAGTATATAAAAATAAGCTTTTATGTAGATTCAGCAGATTCAAATACAAGGCCCAGTAACGTTGAACTGATGGGGCCACAATTCTTAGGAATACGGTAAAGTTCTCTTTGTTACGGAAAGTTCTTTAGGCGGGCACAAGGTAACTGTAGGCCTCAGTGCACTTCGTGCTGAGGCAGCGCCCGGGAAGCACGCGGTAGATGACAGGGAAATCAGAACGTTGCGGACCCTGGATCCGATGCGAGCTCGCGGTCGAGTTCGTAAGTACAGTACCTTGTTTCTTGACGCGAAGGTGGGTGCGGGATTTCAGCGGCTCTTCGACATAAGGGCGAGGCGGCGTCCGAGGCTCCCACACTTCACGATGGGTGTCTGATCTTCAGGCTCACGACAAGAGCGGGGTGTTGCAGGTGGCGGGTGAACAAAGCGGGGCAGCCGGCCTCGCAGATACGTCCGGGCCGTCCGAGGCTTGGAGATGCTCACAAACGCCGATTCCGGCGGGAGGGTGAAGGTGCACAGCGAGCCTCCAACGAGCGAGGTGACAGGGGCAGTCCAGCACAGCGTAGGGGGAGCGGCTCCGATCGAGCGAGGCTCTTCTCAAGGCGGGGGCGGCTAAGCAGTCCTGGTCACGGCTCAAGGAGGGACTGGGGCACGAGGGTCACAGCTCCGGCGAGGGAAAGGACACCACAGTCCAGCGGCAGGCGAGTGAAGATCAGGTAGAGCCCAATGGTCCTGGGGCTCAGTTCAGGGGGCAAGCTCAGTTCCAAGCCCTTGGAGATCGTTTTGGAAAAGCACAAGTTTTGAAAGTAAAAATAAAGCAAAGTCTTCAGCAACAGTTTCTCTTCTCCCCTTTGGCAGCAAGGTCACCACTGTAGGCCAATCCCCCAGGACAGGGACAGTCTTCCTCCTACAGCTTTCCCGGTGCCTCCTCCTCAGGCAGAGATTCTTCTTGGTCAAAAGCGGATCTAGTTTCTCAGGAGCAGGGCTCCTCCATTTATACAGCAAATCTTTTGTTCTCCCAGGCCAGGGGGTCCCTTGCCTAGTTCAGTCCGGTTTCTGAGCACTTTGTTTACGCGATGCAGGCTTCTTCTTTCAGAGTGCAGGGCAGAGTCCTCAGACGCTCCACAGGGGACGGAGCCGGCATTGAGGTGGCAGAGCACTGTCCTATTCAGAGCCTAGGGATACTCCTCCCACCCATCTACCGGTCGATCGTCCTATTCACCACCAGGCTACCTAGCCCTGCCCTTCTGGGTTCCCCCAGCCCTGTCACTCACACCAGCCAGACATCAGATACACATCACGCAGAGGCGGCTGAAATGTTTAGGCAAGCAAAGGCCAGCTTTCTAAAAGCGGCATTTGCAAACCCGGAATATTAAAATAAACCTTGCGAAAAGATGTACCTTATTATTCCGAGTTCAGGCATACTAAACTCGATCTTCTACCATGTTCCCTGGGTCGGTTAGGATCATAGGGTGTAACAATCCAGGCCGCCCATACTGGCCTATGAGAACAGGGTAGCCTTGCAGTAGTGAACAACAAGATGGCGGTCATTCACTACTAGGACACGCCACGCATCCAGGCTTGTCCTACCTTAGGCTTACAACGCACCCTGCCCGTGGGCCTACCAGAGGGGTGACTAACATGCAGCTAAGGGAAGGTTTCAGGGACCGGCAAGTGTGGGCACTTGCCAGTCAGCATGTCAGTACCAGACTGCACGCAGGTTCTGCGATGGCAGACCTTAGACGTATTTTACCGGCCGCTTCTGTGGGTGGCACAACCCGTGCTGCAAGCCCACCAGCGGTGTTTGTATTTACATGCCCTGGCGCTCCTGGCGCACTTTACTGGGGTCTGACAGTAAATCAAACAATCCAATCATGGAATCCAACCAACATATACAATTTACATAGGGAGCACTCGCACCGCGACACTGGTTGGCAGTGGCACAGCGCGCTGAGCGGCCAACACCATAAAAACACATGAGGCACAGCGAAAAAAGAGGAAGGGAGACTCACGCCAAGGTGCCAGGTCTAACAATACTCCATCACAGCAGTGGCAGAGTACCCTTCCTGCGAATTCCTTGGTCTGCTCATCTGATATAGAGGTGGACTAACTGCCAGATTTACACTGACAGAGTACAATTTACTCCATCAAACTTTCTTCTGTTGACCTGAGGCAGATAAGCCACCTGACCATCTACTCTACTTTTAGAGTGGGCAGGTGGATGGCATTTTATTTTATTCTCCAACAAAGGACACTAAATATAGAAAAACTATTGCCACACTGTGGGAGGACACTCCACTGGTGTGGCTGTCTTTAGTTTTTTATTTTTAAAAAGAAACTCCTGGTTTTGGACTTTGTTTTTGAAAATAAAAAACGTTAGAAAAGTTTGATGGCCGAAAGTAAAACTTTTCCCTCATTGACAGGAACTTCCATGACAGCAGTTCCTGCCAATCTATAGAGATATCTGCAAAGCCAGCAGACTTCTCCTATTGTGGTGGGTGGACTAATGGTAGGGTGGCAAAGGTAAAGTCCTCTGCTACCCTGTCATCCTTTACTCTGTCCCTCAAACCCTAACTCAGGCACCACGCTTGAAAGTAGAACCCTTAACCAGGTGATGGCACAGAAAAACATCCCCTGACATGAGTCTGAGTTTTTCCTGCTAAAACCAACGACCTCAGGAGGACCTAACTCGGTGGCTATCCGAATTTGAGAGGACTTTGGCAGATACAATCTGCAGCCTTTTCCTGCTGGAGGATTGCAACTTCCATTTGAGACACTAAGTCAGAAGGTAAAATCTTTGACTCACATGAACCGCTGGGTGTATCTGACTCATGCTCTCTTGCTGTCATTCTGAAATTGCGCCTACATCCTAGTTTACTTTTTCCTAGCACGTTGTACTTTAAATCTTTGAAAAATCCTATCTCTGATTTCCCTTATTGGATTTTTGTAATTTTGGTTGTCATTTTTCTCTATTTTTCTAAATAAGTTGTGGGGTTTTCATTGTGTTATGTTTTGACTTTTTAACTGTTTTGTTACTACTAAATTCTTTACATATTTTCATCTGTTAAGCCTGTCTGTTCTATTGCATAGCTACCAGTGGCCGAAATTGAAATTATTGGAACTGTCTTTTTCTCAAATTTCTGTTTATTGGCATTTAGGTATTAAATACAATTCTAACCAATCATGGCTAGTAGTCATCTCAACATTCCAAAAGCTATTCATAGCTAATTCAGTCACAGTAGCTTACCATATTGGAATGGTCGACTAATGCGGCTCATCAGTAGCTCTTAATGTAAAGCATTCACAAAAAATACAAATAACTAAAGACCCGAACTCCCAACCCCTCCCTCCCTACCCCCTCTCTGTGGTGGAGGAGAAAACCCATCCCTCCCTTGCTACCTCTCAGGTCTGACTGGTGAAGTGCATTTTTCCCGTGTGGTGTCTGATTAGTGGCATTCCCTTATTCATTAAAAGCCATCTGTATTAACCCTATTGCCAAATCTAAAATTAGAACAGGTGTAGCCCTCTCAGTATAGGTGGACAGGCTGCTAGCAGGAGCCCTTTTGTAAGATATGTCACCAGTGGACCCCACTTATATTCAAAATTCTTATATTCATCTCTGAATATGTCCGACATACGCTCCATCGTGAGTATTTTCCATAAGCGAGAGTGCCATTGCACCAGTATTGGTGCATCTTTTTTCTTCCAGTTAGCCGCTATTGCCTTTTTAGCTGCTCCCAAACATGCCCACATAATTGCTTTGTCCGCATGAGTTTGGTGTTCTAGTGTGTTATCCCTAAGGCCCAGTAGGATTATATCTATGGAGCTCAGGACGGGGTATCCTAGCACATCTTTCATTTGGACCAAAATTTCTTCCCAGAATGGTTTAATTGTCGGGCAGTCCCACCAAATCCCGCACCCTCTCCAGCAGAGATTTGAGGTGAGGGGGAAGATCTTCTTAAGTTTGGAAGGTACTAGGTACCAGTCGAATTACATTTTGTAATGTGCCTCCCTCAAGTCAAGTGAGTGAATAAATTTAGTGATGTCTGACCATAGGTGTTTCCATTCCCCTTCAGTTGTCTCCCTCCTTGGGTCTGTTCCCAGGTAGATCTATGCTAATGCTTGTTTTTGTTGCTGCTTCAACTCATCCCTCCTCTACCCCCACCTCCTATCTGTCTGCCAAAAACAGAGCATTCGATAACCCCGGTGTCACTGGCTGGCTGTTCAGAAAAGAGCAGAGAGGAAGTAAATCCTTGCAATTACTGCACGGAAAAAAATCCCGTCTTTAGGCTAGTCTCAAATCATGATGCTGGAAGACTGAATCTGCCTGTGCGAATGTACTGACAAATGCTGCAGTTTCACGAGCACCAGGCACTCAGTAATTTACAGCTTAGCACTGCAGTCACTGCAAAGTCCTTTTGCTAAATGTGACAAAACGGACCAAAGCCCCTCAACATCAAGGGGTGCTGGTCACCCACCTGCTGCACCCTTTGCCACCACCACCACAGCCAACGGGAAGATTTTCATTACCATTGCTAACAGCCCCCCTCAATGGGCTTTGCTATGACTAAAACACGATCTGCTGTACGGTTCAACCCACACATTAATGATATAATGGGATTTCTTGTCACAAGGCTATACAAAGTTTTCTGGTATAATAGACCAATAGTAAATATTTCACCAGTGTGCCCATTGGTACAAGTGCCTCACGGAACTCGCCTCATAGCACATAGTAAAATAGCATTGAACAATACATCAAACAGTATGAACACTGACAACAGATCATCATGACTGTGGCCATTGGGAAATCCCTGAATACTCAGATTCCCAAAGTACTGCGACATCATGCACGGTGTAAAGAGCTATATAACTGTAGTAAAATAGCATACCATAGCGTGCACAGTGATCCCCATCAATGCCAGGGGCCACCGACACCATCTATACTGGTGCCCGCAGGCCCCATTAGTAAGAGCGCAGCGTCACCAGCTGTGCCAATGTCCAAAACCGCATCGGGAGTCAAAGCAGGGTTCTACTGCAGTGAGGTAAAACGTGCTAATTTCTGGAGAAGACACCTTCCTCCTTCAGAACATGTTTCTTTCTTTCTTTAAATTACCAGGATTAGAAACGCCTGCTCAAAATACTAGAACGGCCTGGAACGCTATCCGACATAAAACTGTGGATGGATAACTGCGAATAAACGTGTTTTTTTTATCTAAAGCATCCTGAGACATCGTAGACCATGCAAGCATCGATCTTTAGCTTAAAAATTAAAAGATCCGATAGCTTGCATCGCCGAGCCTCTAAAGAGAAGAGCTATAAAATTAAACATTTCTGCAGTTTCGTAAAAGTCTTGTTTTTTACAGACTGAATACAACCTGGCTGACTGGAAAGTTTGCCGAACGGGTGAGTTGTACTGGAACACTGTGATTGGTATGTCACAACAAGCCAGCGAGTGCCGCTGCTAATTAAAAACAGATGGCACCAGGCCATGCTGCTGCTCGCTCCCGAGCTCCCTAGGCCAGGGGAGAGAGAAGGTAGGACATGCCCCCGCCTTTGGCCAATTGCATGCTGTCTTTCTTAGAAAGATGCACGAAAAGGCCACTGGCGTGTGATGAAAAAAAAGCACAATCACGAGCGTGTATTCCGAGTTGAAAGGTCCTTACTAGAAGCCTCGCAGAGAAGGCAATGTGCGTTGGCTCAGGCGAGACCTAAAAAGGAGATTGTGCCCTTGGTCGTACTAGCTTTCCACACTAAGGTTTCTATAGGGGTCAGGTTTCTAGTTGCCCCCTCTCTAACCTGTGGATGTAAGGCCCAATGTTTAAGTTGCAGGTAGTGATAGTGCTCTGATGGCGGTTCCCCAAAATCCCGTTGACCACTTTCAAAAGAGAGAATGTCGTAGTTGTGGAATAAATCTGAGAGCATTCTGCACCCTCCCTCTCACCGTGCGTCAAATGGCCTTTCCTTTAGTGCAGGTGGGAAGTCCGGGTTACATTTTATAGGTGTATAAGGAGATGGAAAAGAGGTCCAGCCCAGGTACCTATTTACCTCGTCCCAAATCCTAAGCGTGGTCGTGGTAGGAGTGCTTAGGTATGCATTAGCTGGTCTATCCTTTTAGGGTTTCCACAGCACATCCCAAATTGTCCTACCCACGATGGCCCGGTGCATGTGTAGCCAGTGCTTGTCTGATTCCCGCATGGACCATTTTGTGATAACCCTTAACTGTGATGCTTTGTAATAGAGCTTGATGTCTCGGAGAGCCACTCCTGCCTCCGCTCTAGGTCTCCTTAAAACGTGGAAGAGTAACCGTGCTCTACCATCCTGCCAATGTAGCCGAGTATCATAGATCGCACTCCTTTTATATAATCCTTATTGAGTTCTATTGGGAGTGCCTGGAACAAGTAGAGCAGTTTAGGGAGAAGGGTTATTTTGACTGCATGAATCCTACCCAGCCATGAGATAAACAAGGGTTTCCATCGCTATAGTTTCTGTTTTACCTGTCTAAGTAAGGGTGGGAAGTTAGCCCGGAATAATCCTTCTATACATGGGGTGATCTGAATCCCCAAGTAGGTTAAACTGTGCTTAGCCCATGCAATTGGGGATTCCTTCTGTACTAGTAGCCTCTCCCCCTCTGATAATGTTAGGTTTAGTATAGAAGATTTAGAGAGGTTGACCCAAAAGCCTACCACTCCCTCAAATGCTTTTTATTCCAGCTGTAATGCTCGGAGGGTCGATCTAGGCGCTGTGCGAGTTAACAGAATGCCATCTGCGAA
This sequence comes from Triturus cristatus, assembly GCF_964204655.1. Lineage (NCBI taxonomy): Eukaryota > Metazoa > Chordata > Amphibia > Caudata > Salamandridae > Triturus > Triturus cristatus. The sequence continues at coordinate 62,767,746 of NC_140593.1, read as the reverse complement.
TTGTGACACCTTATGTTCATCTCCCCCAAATCTGATTCCTTGAATGTCTGAATTCGCTCTAAGTCGGGCAGCCAGCGGCTCGATACCTAGAGCGAGCAGCAGAGGGGACAAAGGGCACCCCTGCCTTGTTCCTCATCACAGCTCAAAGAAAGCCGAGCTCACCCCATTAACCTGAACTCCAGAGCGCTGACTTGAATAGTTGGCTCTTATCATTTGCAAAAACCTATCTCCAAAGCCAAACCTCTCCAGGGTAAGAAACAGGAAGTACCAGTCCACCCTGTCGAAGGCTTTTTCTGCGTACAAGCCCAACACTATTGCTGGAAGTGAACTTGTTGGCTTTTTCTATAAGATGAAGCATCCTGAGGATGCTGTCATGCGTCTGACTCCCTTTTATAAAACCGGACTGGTCCGGGTGGATAATGTCGGGCAATAGATTTTCTAAACAGGTTGCTAAAATAGCTGAGTTAAGTTTGCCGTCTAGATTTAGGAGAGCTATGAGGCGCAATGTTGCGGGTTCTTCCCCTGCTTTTGAATTACTGTGATGAGTGCTTCTGACATGGAGGGGGTGACCGCCTGTCTCGTTGCTATGTCATTAAATAGCTTTATCAGATGGGGTAGTAGTTGAGATGCGTATGTCTTGTAAAAGAGGGCTGTTAGTCCGTCCGTCCTCGGAGACCTATGATGTGTGACTGCTTCAATCGAGAGTCGCAACTCATCTTCAGCGATTGGGGCATCCAGCTGTTCTTTCCAAGTTTCTGAGATCTTAGGGAGAGCAAGCTAGTCTAAGTAAGTCTTCTGCGCCGTAATGTCAGGGGGTGCTGCTTTATAAAGATCCTGGTAGAAAGCACCAAACAGAGAGGCTTTACCCTTGTCATCTAATTCTAATTCGCCCATCATTTTTTATTCCTCCAATAAACTCCCTCGTCCTTTTTTCCCTAAGCTAGATGTGTGCCCACTTTATTTCCCTATGCATAAGCACTACGACGAAGATGGAGCAGTGTGAATTCAGCTCTGTTTGTATAGATTGCCCCCTGTTTCCCTTTGAGAGTACCCAGCTGGCGCTTTAGACTACGTGTGGGGTTCTTTTTGTATTCCTTCTCCTGCTCCTTTGCTCTTTCCTTGTTTAGTGCCGAAACCATTGCTATACACTTCCCCCTAATGACGGCCTTAAAAGCGTCCCAATTGTTCTGGGCGGAGGTGTCACCCAGGTCATTCATTTGAAAAAACTCTTTAATCGCTAGTCGTAGATCGTCACGGAGCTACTTATCTCGCGTCAGTGAGGCGGGGAGATACCAATACATGAACCCCTGCGTCTTTCCACCCCAGTTCGACAAAACGTTCTTGGACTAGGGTTAGATAGAGAGATGGGAAGGATATTAGCTCCCTGGAGGTAGCCCTGTAATTCTTGGGACATAAAAATGTAGTCTAGTCTGGAGTTAGTTTGATGGGCATGTGAATAGTACGTGTAGTCTTTGGTGGTGGGATTTAGAAATCTCCATGCGTCAAAGAACCCTAGGTTTTGAAATGCTTGTATTAGGGATTTAGGGAAGCTGCCTCCCGAGGACCTATGCAGCTGTGAACTATCGTCTGGAGGGTGCCAGGTGAGGTTAAAGTCCCCCATTACAATTATTTGACCCTCAGCAAAACCACTCACCATATTCAGTAGCAAATTCACAAATGTCCTGAATTGGGAACATAGGCCGAGACAAGTGTCACAGATCTACCCCTGAGCTTTCCTTTCACCATTACCACCTGTCTGTCTTTGTCCATCTGAATGCCTTCAGTCTGAAACTTAGTGCTGTTTTGGAACATCTACGGTACCCCATTATGTTTCGTTTTGGCGGATGACCTATATATAAGTGAATAATTTTATGTGTAAGCCTCAACTCTTCCGATCTTTTAAGATGAGTCTCTTGGAGCGCCACCACATCAAATTGGTGGTCCTCCAGATACTTCCAAATTTTTTGCTGCTTGATCGGCGAGTTCAGGCCCTTCACAGTCCACGTTGTGATTGATATATGGGGTACCCCCGCCCCTTCATCGTATGACCCCCTTGGATATTCCGTATCATAGCTCCCTGCCAGTTTCCTCTCGCCAATGCCTTCTCTCCTCCGATTGCATAGATCACCATTTGGTGTAGCAATATGACCCCCATCCCTCCACTTCTCCAACACCCCTCCCTCCACCTGAACCCTTCCATTGAAGTTAAAACATAACTTTAACGAATAACAGTGTTTATCCGCAGGACCCTTACGTGCCCTCCCATTACGGCAGTTCTCGTTAAGAGCGCCACGCCGGGACTCGGCCCTCGCCCATCACCTTACTGTTTCTGTATCGATATCCAACCTAAGTATAGATCAGTTTCAGCATGAGCCCGTTCTGCACGCTTCGTGACCACTCCTGAGAGATGTGGGGCATACCATACCCCACCCCAGGTCCTTTCTTCTCTCATCAACCTTGGTGCGCAGCCTTATATTGAGCGTCCATAAAGCTCCAATCACTCCTAAGCACTGTGTCATAAAATTTCCGATCTTTCCCCATTGCCGTGTCTGTCCCGTAGGCATCGTTCAGTCAAGGCACGTGTTCAATTTTCGTTGATCGCATCAATACTTTGGGCTGATGTAGGCTAGATTTAGCTCAAACCTCTGTCCTCCTGTGCCTTGTCTGTCATACTTTATGTGGATCCTTTCTTGCACGTTTACAAGTATCAGGCCTTCTCGTGTGTGTCATTTTCTAGTTAAACCTCCCTTTCCCTCTGCTGTCTTCGAGTCAGGTCCTGGAAGAGCAACCTTTAGTGATTGTTTTCCACTGTGTATAGTTAGACCAAGGGGGGTCACTTCTTCCAGACTGTGATCTGGATGCCTCATCTTCCGGTATTGGAATCTTAAGGAGCTCCATACCTTCTTTGAGCTCTGTGACATGCTGCTGTCTATTTTTATATTCAAACGCTAGCCCAAAGGGATAAGTCCATCGATATCTTTTTCAGTCCTTTTGGAGCTTTTCTGTGAGAGGTCTGAAGGATTGTCTTCTCTGAAGGGTCGCCTACGCCAGGTCTTGGAATAGGACACAGCAAAATCCTTGAAAGGTTATGGAGTCTTTCTTTCTGGATTCTTATAGGATAGCTTCTTTAACCTTATATGAATCAAGTTTGACAAGGATATCTCGGGTGCGACGCCTCTCACCCGGCAGAGCAAGACCCACCCAGTGCACTCTTTCGATTTTAATTTTAAGTCGTTTAGGCTGAAGTATCTCTGCAAAGAAGCCTCCCAAAACGCCTCCAAGTCTGGACCTTCTGCCTTCTCCTCCAGGTCCCTGATGTGTATATGCTCTCACCTCGACCTGTTTTCCAGGTCTTCCTTCTTCAATAGGGCCAGTTGGAGTTGCGAATGTAAGAGTTGTACCTTGTTGTTCGTGTCCTTTGTTTGTTTGTCGAGCTCCTGGGTTTGAGACTCCGTATTCAGCAATCTTGTTCCGATGGAGTCCATATCCTGCTGTAGAGCGGTCATTTTTTCTGAGAGATCCGGTTTCAATTGGGCCATGGAGGCCGGCAGGTCCCCTTTTAATTCAGAGTGCAATTCTGCTTTGAAGTCCTTTAGGGAGCTGAGCAGGTTTTCCTTGGTAAAGACCATGACTGGATCGGGGGTCTCCTTCTCCTGTGCTTGTGTCTTCTCCGCAGGCGCAAAGTAAATGACCACCTTAGATGTCGTCTTCTTAGGTGGCATAGATGCGGTCTCTAATGTGATCCCGAGCTTCCTCAGTCTCTCAATCCTCTTCTGTGCGCTTATCTCTTGTCGCTGTGGTCACTCTCTCAAAGGTCCCTGTGGCCCTGTAGACAAATGCTGGGCCCCTCGCCCATGAGATGGGTAAGAGTGTTAATGGGGAAGACCAGCCTTTGGCAGCCATCTTAAGGGTCAGGCACTCAGCATGTGCTCATGGTGTCCAAATAGAGACGCAGTGCCCACTGACCCCCAAAACCGTTATTTGTTTGTGCCCTAGCTGGATGCCATGTAGAGTTTAGGCTTTCATCAGTGGCTCTGTTAGGGGAAATCGATGTTGTGGGCTCAACTCCGCCATTTTGGAGTCAGGCATTGCAAGATAGAGGCTCCCCACCACACTGTCACTGTCTTATGGAACCCCCTTTGCCTCCATTTGCCTCCATTTGGGTGTCTGTAGCCTCTAGTATGAGGCAGGAGCCCCGGGATACCTCTGGAGCATTCAGGAGCCTCTCAGCCTTGATGGACCCCCTCGATACGCACTGACCCTTCTCACGGTGCGGAGCCTGCCAGCGGTATGTCTAACCGCAGGAGTACCCTTGACTGCTTCCTCTCTGCTGTATTGGGCAGTTGCTCTAAGGGTCGCGTAGTGTTGCAGTTCTGGTGTTGCTGTTTCCAATCCTGGCTTGAGGCTCTGAATCAGTCTGAGTGGCCATGCGCCGCCATCTTGGACCTCGCCATCCTTCTCCGCATTCCAGGCTCTCCTGCGGCCACAAAGTTTTTTTTGGGCTATTCTGCTGAGAGCACCATTGCTACTGCAGCTACCCACGCTTGTTTCTCTGCTTCTAGGCTATATTGGGCCTTCAGGGATGCCCACGTCAGCCTTGTGGTGACAAAGCCGATGCAGATCATGTTCGATCAGCCATCTTGCGTGGCTACGCACCCTGGAACTGTCTTTTACTTGAACGAATTAGGAGCCTTAGATCTTGAGGAAGACTTAAATCAACCCCAATTAATGACTCACTTTCTTACATATGCAAAAGAAACAATTAATGGACGGGTTGCTAGACAATGCAAACATTCACCCCCAGTCACAAAGCTCTGGGTTTAATCCATCATTCTCTTGCTCACCACACCACCCCAGTTTGGACCCAGGTATATATGCAAATCAGTCTTGACCCTGTTCCTTGTGGGAACAGTCCAGCCTGAACTGCCAAGCCAGGTACTCCCTGGACTACAAACAAACATCCTGGGACCGTTTTCAGGGCATCACCCTTCATCAGCCAGGCTTGCTTGAATCCAGTGGTGTAGTGAGCACAGGACCCACGTCTGGGCATACCCTTCCAACTTAGGGTAACATATGCAAAAGAAACAATTGATGGACGGAATGCTAGACAATACAAACATTCACCCCCAGTCACAAGGATCTGGGTTTGATCCGTCATTATTTTACCCACCTCACCACCCCAGTTTGGACCCAACTATATGCAAATCAGTCTTGACCATGTTCCTTGTGGGAACAGTCCAGCCTCAACTTCCAAGCCAGGTCCTCAAAGGACCGGAAACAAGCATCCTGGGACCGGTTTCAGACCATCACCCTTCATCAGCCAGGCTAGCTTGAATCCAGTGGTGTAGTGTGCACGGGACCTACATCTCGGCATACCCTTCCCACTTAGGATGACATATGCAAAAGAAACAATTGATGGACGGAATGCTGGACAATGCAAACATTCACCCCCAGACACAAAGATCTGGGTTTAATCCATCATCCGTTTACTCCCCACACCACCCCAGTTTGGACCCAGCTATGTGCAAATCAGTCTTCACCCTGTTCCTTGTGGGAACAGTCCAGCCCGAACTGCCAAGCCAGGTACTCCCTGGACTGGAAACAAGCATTCTGGGACCGGTTTCACGGCATCAACCTTCATCAGCCAGGCTAGCTTGAATCCAGTGGTGTAGTGAGCACGGGTCCTACTTCTGGGCATACCCTTCCCACTTAGGGTGACATATGCAAAAGAATCAATTGATGGACAGAATACTGGACAATGCAAAAATTCAGCCCCAGTCACAAGGATCTGGGTTTAATTCATCATTTGTTTGCTCATCCCACCACCCCAGTTTGGACCCAGCTATATGCAAATCAGTCTTCACCCTGTTCCTTGTGGGAACAGTCCAGGCCGAACTGCCAAGCCATGTCTTCCCTGGACCGTAAACAAGCATCCTGGGACCGGTTTCAGGACATCAACCTTCATCAGCCTGGTTAGCTTGAATCCAGTGGTGTAGTGAGCATGGGACCTACGTCTGGGCATACTCTTCTCACTTAGGATGACATATGCAAAAGAAACAATTGATGGACGGAATCCTGTTAAATGCAAACATTCACCCCCAGTCACAAGGATCTGGGATTAATCCATCATTATTTTACTCACCACACCACCCCAGTTTTTTTTTTAGGAGTTTTATATAGCGCAAACTTGATCCGAGGTCGAGAGCCCTAGCCGTTAGCCCAACTCCTCTGGACCCAGCTATATGCAAATCAGTCTTGACACTGTTCCTTGTCAGAACAGCCTTACCTGAACTGACAAGCCGGTCGTCCCTGGACCGGAAACAAGAATCCTGGGACCGGTTTCAGAGCATCACCCTTCATTAGTAAGGCTAGCTGGAATCCAGTGGTGGAGTGAGCACAGTACCCACGTCTGGGCATACCCTTCCCACTTAGGGTGACGTATGCAAAAAAACTATTGATGGACGTAATGCTAGACAATGTAAACATGCACCCTCAGTTACAAGGATCTGGGTTTAATCCATCATTCTTTTGCTCACCACACCACCGCAGTTTGGTCCCAGCTGTATGCAAATCAGTCTTGCCCTGTTCCTTGTGGCCACAGTCCAGCCCGAACTGCTAAGCCAGGTCCTCCCTGGACTGTAAACAAGCATCCTGGGACCGGTTTCAGGGCATCACTCTTCTTCAGCCAGGCTACATTGAATCCAGTGGTGTAGTGAGCACGGGACCTACGTCTGGGCATACCCTTCCCACTTAGGATGACATATGCAAAAGAAACAATTGATGGACGGATTGCTGGACAATGCAAACATTTACCCCCAGTCACAAGGATCTGGGTTTACTCCATCTTTCTTTTGCTCACCACACCACCCCAGTTTTGACCCAGTTATATGCAAATCAGTCTTGACCCTGTTCCTTGTGGGAACAGTCCAGCCCGAACTGCCAAGCCAGGTCCTCCCTAGACCAGAAATAAGAATCCTGGGACCAGTTTCAGGGCATCATCCTTCATCAGCTAGGTTAGCTTGAATCCAGTGGTGTAGTGAGCACGGGACCCACATCTAGGCATACCCTTCCCGTTTAGGGTGACATTTGCAAAAGAAACAATTGATGGACGGAATGCTGGACAATGCAAACAGTCACCCCCAGTGACAAGGATCTGGGTTAAATCCATCATTCTTTTGCTCACCATGCCACCCCAGTTTGGACCAAGCTATATGCAAGTCAGTCTTGACCCTGTTCCTTGTGGGCACAGTCCAGCCCAAACTGCCAAGCCAGGTCGTCCCTGGACCGAAACAAGCATCCTGGGACCGGTTTGAGGGCATCAGCCAGGCTAGCTAGAATCCAGTGGTGTACTGAGCACGGGACCCACTTCTGGGCATACCTCTCCCACTTAGGGTGACATATGCAAAAGAAACAATCGATGGAAGAAATGCTGGACAATGCAAACATTAACCCCCATTCACGAGGATCAGGGTCTAATACATCATTCTTTTGCTTTCAACACTACCCAAGTTTGGACCCAGCTATATGTAAATCAGTCTTGACAGTTTTTCTTGTGGGACAGTCCAGCCCAAACTGCCAGCCAGGTCCTCCCTGGACCGGAAACAAGCATCACCCTTCATCAGTCAGGCTAGCTTGAATCCAGTGGTGTAGTGAGCACGGGATCCATGCCTGGGCATAATCTTCCCACTTAGGGTGACATATGCAAAAGAAACAATTGATGGACAGAATGCTGGACAATGCAAACATTCACCCCCAATCTCAAGGATCTGGGTTTAATCCGTCATTCTTTTGCTCACCACACCACCCCAGTTTGAACCCAGCTATATGCTAATCAATCTTGACCCCGTTCCTTGTGGGCACAGTCCAGCCCAAACTGCAAAGCCAGGTCCTCCCTGGACCAGAAACAAGCATTGTGGGACTGGTTTCAGGGAATCAGCCAGGCTACCTTGAACCCAGTGGTGTAGTGAGCACGGGACCCACTTCTGGGCATACCCTTCCCACTTAGGGTGGCATAAGCAAAAGAAACAATTGATGGACTGAATGCTGGACAATGTAAACATTCACCCCTAATCACAAGGATCTGGGTTTACTCCATCATTCTTTTGCTCACAACACCACCCCAGTTTGGACCCAGCTCTATGCAAATCAGTCTCGACCCTGTTCCTTGTGGGAACTAGGTCTGGGCGGTAAATTCCATTCCGCTCGCGGAATTTGCAGAATTGGGTAATTTCGTGTTTCGCAGAGAACGCGGAATTGCCCACAATTATGCCTTCTGCAGCTTTGTGGAATGCAGACCTGTACCTGACTTGGCAGTTCGGGTTGGACTGTTCCCACAAGGAACAGGGTCAAGACTGATTTGCATATAGCAGGGTCCAAACTGGGGTGGTGTGGTGAGCAAATGAATGATGGATTAATCCCAGATCCTTGTTACTGGGGGTGAATGTTTGCTTTGTCCAACATTCCGTTCATCAATTGTTTCTTTTTCATAATTCACCCTAAGTAGGAAGGGTATGCCAGACGTGGGTTACGTGCTCACTACACTGCTGGGTTCAAGCTAGCCTGTCTGATGAAGGGTGATGCCCTGAAACTGGTCCCAGGATGCTTGTTTCCGGTCCAGGGAGGACCTGGCTTGGCAGTTCAGGCTGGACTGTTCCCACAAAGAACCGGGTCAAGACTGATTTGCATATAGCTGGGTCCAAACTAGGGTGGTGTAGTGAGCAAAAGAATGATGGATTAAACCGAGATCCATGTGACTGGGGGTGAATGTTTGCATTGTCCAGCATTCCGTCCATCAATTGTTTCTTTTTCATATATCATCCTAAGTGCAAAGGGTATGCCCAGAAGTGGGTCCCGAGCTCACTACACCACTGGACTCAAGCTAGCCTGGCTGATGAAGGGTGATGCTCTGAAACCAGTCCCAGGATGCTTGTTTCCGGTCCAGGAAGGACCTGGCTTGGCAGTTCAGGCTGGACTGTTCCCACAAAGAACAGGGTCAAGACTAATTTACATATAGCTGGGTCCAAACTGGGGTGGTGTGGCGAGCAAAAGAATGGTGGATTAAACCCAGATCCTGCTGACTGGGGGTGAATGTTTGCATTGTCACCCATTCCGTCCATGAATTGTTTCTTTTGCATATGTCACCCTAAGTAGGAAGGGTATGCCCAGACGTGGGTCCCATGTTCACTACACCGCTGGATTCAAGCTAGCCTGGCTGATGAAGGGTGATGCCCTGAAATCGGTCCCAAGATGCTTGTTTCCGGTCCATGGAGGACCTTGTTTGGGAGTTCGGACTGGACTGTTCCCACAAGGAACAGGGTCAAAACTGATTTGCATATAGCTTGGTCGAAACTGAGGTGGTGTGGTGAGCAAAATAATGATGGATTAAACCCAGATCCTGCTGAATGGGGGTGAATGTTTGCAATGTCACCCATTCCGTCCATGAATTGTTTCTTTTGCATATGTCACCCTATGTGAGAAGGGTATGCCCAGACGTAGGTTTCGTGTTCACTACACCACTGGATTCAAGCTAGCCTGGCTGATGAATGGTGATGCCCTGGAACTGGTCCCAGGATGCTTGTTTCCGGTCCAGGAAGCACCTGGCTTGGCAGTTTGGGCTGGACTGCTCCCACAAGGAACAGGGTCCAAACTGGGGTGGTGTGGTGAGCAAAAGAATGATGGATTAAACCCAGATCCTGCTGACTGGGGGTGAATGTTTGCATTGTCACTCATTCCGTCCATGAATTGTTTATTTTTCTTATGTCACCCTAAGTTGAAAGGGTATGCCCAGACGTGGGTTCCGTGGTCACTACACCGCTAGATTCAAGCTAGCCTGGCTGATGAAGGGTGATGCCCAGATGTGGGTCCCGTGCTCACTACACCACTGGATTCAAGCTAGCCTGGCTGATGAAGGGTGATGCCCTGAAACCGGTCCCAGGATGCTTGTTTCCGGTTCAGGGAGGACCTGGCTCGGCAGTTCGGGCTAGACTGTTCCCACAAGAAGCAGGGTGAAGACTGATTTGCATCTAGCTAGGTCGAAACTAGGGTGGTGTATTGAGCAAAAGAATGATGGATTAATTCGAGATCCCTGCGACTGGGGGTGAACGTTTGCATTGTCCAGCATTCTGTCCATCAATTGTTTCTTTTGCATATGACACCCTAAGTAAGAAGGTTATGCCCAGACATGGGACCCGTGCTCACTACACCACTGGATTCAAGCTAGCCTGGCTGATGACCTGAAACCAGTTCCAGGATGCTTGTTTCCGATCCAGGGAGCACCTGGTTTGGCAGTTCGGTCTGGACTGCTCCCACAAGGAACAGGGTCAAGACTGATTTGCATATAACTGGATCCAAACTGGGTTGGTGTGGTGAGCAAAAGAATGATGGATTAAACCCAGATCCTGTTGACTATGGATGAATGTTTGCATTGTCACCCATTCCGTCCATGAATTGTTTCTTTTGCATATGGTATGGGGGATTTGTAAAGCGCACGGCTACTCAGGAGAGGGTCCCAGCGCTAAGGAGGTACCCCTTGAGAAGAGAGATCCTGAAAATGTCCATTCCAGCCCGACATAAATTATTGGTGGAACAGCCAGGTCTTAAGTTGGCATCTAAAACTAAGGAGTTCTGGTTCAAGTCTGAGGGAAAGAGGCAGTGAATTCCATAATTTACCTACAGCCACTTGAAAGGAACTTCCTCCCTTCCTAGCTTGAAGAAATTTTGGCACCACTAACAGATGTTGGGCCGAAGATCTCAGTGTCCTAGCCGGACAATAGGGTGTAATTCTCTTTCTGAGATACTGTGCCCCGCTATCATGAAAGGCCTTACAAGCCAACACCAGCGCCTTCAAATCAATTCTATTTTTCACTGAAAACCAGTGTAAAGTTTTCATATGAATTGCCAAATGGGTCCTGGGCCCAACCATCAAGATAGCTCTAGCAGCCGCATTTTGCACTATCTGAAGGCGACCTAATAACTATTTCGGAATACCCAAGTACAAAACATTTGGCATAATCCAGCCTTGAGGTGATCAAGGCTTGTACTACCGTCTGCCTATGAGACAGAGGCAGTAATGAGAGAAAGTTCCCCATCATTTTTAGGAGCCTAACGCACATGCCAGTCACCGATTGAACCTGCGACTTCATAGAGAGATCTGAATCAAGTAAGACGCAAGATTTTTCACAGTGGTGACAGGGCTGGGGGGGGGGGGAAGTTGGTCCTGAGGTCACCAATTTCGCCATTCATCACCAGGTGTATGTCCAAAAAAGATAATTTCAGTTTTGGCGGAATTGCAAGAGAGTTGGTTCTGTCGAAACCAGTCAAAGACATTGGTCAAACATTGATAGATTTCACTTTCATTAAATGGTTCATCCTTTCCGTATGTAAACAGAAGTCACCCTAAGTGAGAAGGGTATACCCAGACATGGGACCCGTGCTCACTACACCACTGGATTCAAGCTAGCCTGACTGATGAAGGGTGATGCCCTGAAACCAGTCCCAGGATGCTTGTTTCCGGTCCAGGGAGGACCTGGCTTGGCAGTTCGGGCAAAACTGTTCGCACAAGGAACAGGGTTAAGACTGATTTGCATATAGCTGGGTCCAAACTGGGGTGGTGTGGTGAACAAAAGAATGATGGATTAAATCCAGATCCTTGTGACTGGGGGTGAATGTTTGCATTGTCACCCATTCCGTCCATGAATTGTTTCTTTTGCATATGTCACCCTAAGTGAGAAGGGTATGCCCAGACGTGGGTCCCCTGCTCACTACACAACTGGATTCAGGCTAGCCTGGCTGATGAAGGGTGATGCCCTGAAACAGGTTCCAGGATGCTTTTTTCCGGTCCAGGGAGGACCTGGCTCGGCAGTTCGGGCTAGACTGTTCCCACAAGGAACAAGGTCAAGACTGATTTGCATATAGCTGGGTCCAAGCTGGGGTGGTGTGGTGAACAAAAGAATGATGGATTAAATTCAGATCCTTGTGACTGGGGATGAATGTTTGCATTGTCACCCATTCCGTCCATGAATTGTTTCTTTTGCATATGTCACCCTAAGTGAGAAGGTTATGCCCAGACATGGGACCCGTGCTCATTACACCACTGGATTCAAGCTAGCCTGGCTGATGAAGGGTGATGCCCTGAAACCAGTTCCAGGATGCTTGTTTCCGGTCCAGGGAGGACCTGGCTTGGCAGTTCGGGCAAGACTGTTCGCACAAGGAACAGGGTTAAGACTGATTTGCATATAGCTGGGTCCAAACTGGGGTGGTGTGGTGAACAAAAGAATGATGGATTAAATCCAGATCCTTGTGACTGGGGGTGAATGTTTGCATTGTCATCCATTCCGTCCATGAATTGTTTCTTTTGCATATGTCACCCTAAGTGAGAAGGGTATGTCCAAACGTGGGTCCCCTGCTCACTACACAACTGGATTCAGGCTAGCCTGGCTGATGAAGGGTGATGCCCTGAAACCAGGTCCAGGATGCTTGTTTCCGGTCCAGGGAGGACCTGGCTTGGCAGTTCGGGCAAGACTGTTCCCACAAGGAACAGGGTCAAGACTGATTTGCATATAGCTGGGTCCAAACTGGGGTGGTGTGGTGAACAAAAGAATGATCGATTAAACCCAGATCCTTGTGACTGGGGGTGAAGTTTTGCATTGTCTAGCATTCTGTCCATTAATTGTTTCTTTTGCATATGTCATCCTAAATGGGAAGGGTATGCCCAGACGTGGGTCCCCTGCTCACTACACAACTGGATTCAAGCTAGCCTGGCTGATGAAGGGTGATGCCCTGAAAACGGTTCCAGGATGCTTGTTTCCGGTCCAGGGAGGACCTGGCTCGGCAGTTCGGGCTAGACTGTTCCCACAAGGAACAAGGTCAAGACTGATTTGCATATAGCTGGGTCCAAACTGGGGTGGTGTGGTGAACAAAAGAACGATGGATTAAACCCAGATCCTTCTGACTGGGGGTGAATGTTTGCTTTGGGCAGCATTCCGCCCATCAGTTGTTTCTTTTGCATATGTCACCCTAAGTGGGAAGAGTTTGCCCAGGCGTGGGTCCATTGCTCACTACACCACTGCATTCAAGCTAGCCTGGCTGATGAAGGGTGATGCCATGAAACCGGTTCCTGGATGCTTGTTTCCAGTCCAGGGAGGGCATGGCTTGACAATTTGGGCTGGACTGTTCCCACAAGGAACAGGGTCAAGACTGATTTGCATATAGCTGGGTCCAAACTGGGGTGGTGTTTTGAACAAAAGAGTGATGGATTAAACATGATCCTTGTAACTGGGGGTGAATGTTTGCATTGTCCAGCATTCCGTCCATCAATTTTTTCTTTTGCATATGTAACTTTAAGTGGGAAGGGTATGCCCAGACATGGGTTCCATGCTCACTACACCACTGTATTCAAGCTAGCCTGGCTGATGAAGGGTGATGCCCTGAAACCAGTTCCAGGATGCTTGTTTCCGGTCCAGGGAGGACCTGGGTTGGTAGTTCGGGCAAGACTGTTCCCACAAGGAACAGGGTCAAGACTGATTTGCATATAGCTGGGTCCAAACTGGGGTGGTGTGGTGAACAAACGAATGATGGATTAAACCCAGATCCTTTTGACTGGGGGTGAATGTTTGCTTTGGGCAGCATTCCGCCCATCAATTGTTTCTTTTGCATATGTCACCCTAAGTGGGAAGGGTGTGCCCAGGCGTGGGTCCATTGCTCACTACACCACTGGATGCAAGCTAGCCTGGCTGATGAAGGGGGATGCCCTGAAACCGGTCCCAGGATGCTTCTTTCCGGTCCAGGGAGGACCTGGCTTGGCAGTTCGGGCCGGACTCCTCCCACAAGGAACAAGGTCAAGACTGATTTCCATATATCTGAGTCCAGACTGGGGTGGTGTGGTGAGCAAAAGAACGATGGATTAAACCCAGGTCCTGCTGACTGGGGGTGAATGTTTGCATTGTCCAGCATTCTGTTCATCAATTTTTTCTTTTGCATATGTAACCCTAAGTGGGAAGGGTATGCCCAGACATGGGTCCCATGCTCACTACACCACTGTATTCAAGCTAGTATGGCTGATGAAGGGTGATGCCATGAAACCGGTCCTAGGATTCTTGTTTTCAGTCCAGGATGGACCTGGCCTGGCAGTTCGGGGTGGACTGTTCCACTTGGCGCAGGGTCAAGACTGGTTTGCATATGGCTGGGTCCAAACTTGAATGGCATGGTTGGCCAAAAAAACGATGTATTTAGGCCCAGATCTCTGTACTGGAGTGAATGTATGACATTGTTCTGCATTCTATCCATCAATTGTTCTTTTTGCTTTTCTTACACATACACTAAACAGCAATATGCCAGGTTCTCTAGTTCCATGAAGATAATCTATAGGAAAGGTACCACTGGCTAAACAAAGTGCATCATACTACTCTAGGTAACTGTTCATCTTTTTCACTGTGACACTGATTATGTACAGGTTGGACCATTGCAACATGCTCTACCAGGACATTAATAAGACAGCCATTGACAAGTTGCAGCTTGTTAAGAATGCATCAGCAAGACTAGTTTTGGATCTACCTAAGTATCTTTCAGTCTCTACTGCTATTCGGAAGCTACACTAGTTCCCAGCGGCAACATGAATTGCATTTAAGGCCTTATGCATTATTCATAAGGCACCTCACAACGCAGGCCCTGTGGGAGTTAAGCATCTCTTTCAATGAAATGTTCTGACTAGACAGTTGTGCTCTGCTGGTAAAAACCTGTTGGTTATTCCTAGGTTTCTGAGGGCAAGATGGTGAGGGAGAGCTTTTGCTGTGGCGGCATCTAAGCTTTGGAATACTCTCCCTCATTTCATCTCTTGCCTGTAAACTCATTTTCCTTTCAGTAAGTCCTTGAAGACCTGGCTTTTTGCCTTGCAATGTCTTTTTAGTGTAAGGATAATGCTCTTGCCCCCTGGTAGACTAACCGCTTTCATGCCTTGAAGCCCTCTGGCATTTTTTCGTACTTTATAAGTTGCTAAATCAAATGAATCATTGTTGCTGCTTCCTTGTCCCCGTTACTTCAGAAGAGACAGCTGTAAGATCTGGCTCAGGTGGGTTTCAATCCTGCTCACAGTAGTGAATGCATCTTAGAGGCCACATTCCATGACCATTAGATGCAGGGGAAAGCCCTAGCAAGATGCTTTTTTTTCTCTTTGTGGCTTGCTATTGACACAGTAATTGAAGGCATTTTGCTATGGATACAGTGTCACTACATTTTGCTAATTTCTGCACTCAATGATTTTCACTATTTGCATTGCTACTTGAACTTGGGTCTGCTCCTCTGTTTCCTATTCTGCTTCTTCAGTAATGATCCTTAGCTTACAAGTCGTGGTTGACATCATTACCTCCTTCCAAAAACAAACTAAATAGCCCAAAGAGCAATGGTTATTTACTACCCTTATGCCCCAGTGGATACCTCCCCAGTGATGATATTTCTTTTGTTTACCCCTCGCCTTGCCAAAGTACTTGAGGTTTTGCTTACCGCCTTGGTGCTCTGGGTGGAGGAATTATTTAGAGCACCTTGCACTTTACCCAATATGGGAGGTTATAGCATTTACTATCTCATTCCTTTCACAATCAATGGGGAGTCTACATGCTCCAGATTATGCTCTACTAAACATAGGCAATACTTCTTTACATCCTCTGTCCCTCAGAAATTAACAACCAACAAACACTTAGTAAAGCTTGCTCACTTAATTGGTTGGGACAGACTGTTTAGGTAGTTTATTGCTTAAGCACATTCTGCAGAGAAGTAAATGCATCAAGCTAACATTCACTAGATTTGTGAGAGTGTGCAATCTGTTCACACAGATTTAAATCATCTAAATATGGCTTAGAATAGGAATGAATAAATGATGAGATTTATAAAGCGCACGGCTCCTCTGAGGAGTATCCCGGTACTAGAGTTCAGAAAGGTAAGGAAAATGGAAATAGCCACTGAGTGAAGATGGGAAAAGGTGGATATTTAAAGCTTTATGTAAGGCTGATTCGTGTGGCATCCTGAATAGCCCAAGAGGAAGCTAATTCCAAGTTGCACTGGCTAGAACAGAGACGGACCAGCCTCCACTTCTTGACCGACTGAATCGAGGGACAGTGAAAAACATGGCCAAAGTGGAGCGCAAGTCTCTCAAGAGGACCTAATGTTGCAATTGCGATGCAAGATATTTTGGACCTTCATGATGAAAAGTATGATAGGTGATCGTAAGAGTTATGAAAATAATTCTCTTCCTTGGAGCCTATGTCATTTTTGCAGATGTAGAAAAATATGATCTCTTCGGGAAATACCTAAGATCAAATTGGGTGCTGCATTTTACACAAACCTGTATTTTGATCAATTTATCTGATAAACCAAGATAAAGTACATTGGCTAGGTCCACTCTGGATGTGATTAGCGCATGCACCACTGATTTGCATGCAGACATCGGTGAAAAGCCTGAAGGTTTGATTAGCAATCTCAGAAGGGAAAAGCAAGAAGCTTCTACAGAGTTTTACCTCTATTTTGATTTACTAAAGAGGGAGACTTCAAATGTGGCGGCAGTCTGAGGGCCAGCAATCAAACAGCCACTCATCTTTTATATGGCTAAACAGAAGTATCCCCATTTTTATCCCCATTGCAAAGCAGAAGGTTAGCCTTCAGCAGCAGGTAGGCCAGGGGAAGGGGTGGAAATATTAACCTTTAAGAGAGGCTGATTGTCATCTGCGTAAGAGATGTTCTTTAGGCCAAATGATTAAAAAAACTTTGCCAATGGAGCTAAGTACATGTTAAATAGACCGGGGCTTAGTAATGATGCCAAACCTCAATTTATTTGCAGAAGAATGGAAAGGGGGCATCCTAACGCACTGCTCCCTCCTCCAAAAAGGATATAAGCCATCTCCAGGCCTGATCACAGATCCCAATCTCAGAGAGACATTGTAATATTATTTCATGAGAAACTGTATCGAGCGCTGAAGGCAAATCCTAAAGGATCAGAATAGCACCTCTATTTTGCCTCTTTCTGCTCATTGCTGACCTTTATTTTACCTCTTTCGGCTAATTTCTGACTTTGATTTTTCTTCTATCTGCTCCTTTTTGTCCTCTGTTTTGCCTCTTTCTGACCTTTATTTTGCCTCTTTCTGCTAATTTCTGACCTTTATTTTGCCACTTTCTACTAGTTTCTTATCTTTATTTTGCCTCTTTCTGCTCATTTTTCACCTTTACCTTGTCTGTTTCTGCTTGTTTCTTACCTTTACTCTGCTTTTTCTGCTCATTTCTGACCTTTATTCCACCTCTTTCTGCTTCCTTTGCTGACCTTTATTCTGCTCATTTTGTTTGCACATCTATGGCCCTGGTGCCCAACCTTTTAAATAATAAATTTTAAATAAGTGGGGGGGGGTGATCCGCCTGCCCAGGCCGAATGTGGCCCCGGGGAGTCCATCCCCCAGGGTCTGGCCATTATACTATGAAGAGGGGGGAAGTACGCCCCTGGTTCGATTTCTGCCCCGCAACCACATCCCCCAGGTCTCCGCCTTATAAAAAAAAACAATTATTAGCATAGGGTAGGGCTGCACTCCCCTGGGCCAATTTTGACCCAGTGTACCCCATCCCCCGGGGCTCAGTCATTCTACTATGGGGAGGGGGGCTGCACTGCCGCACTGCGGTCTGGTTTTAGCCCCATTAACCCCATCTCCCAGGGCCTGTCAGAGCAATGTTTTCATCTGTTTCATTACAAACATATTTGTGCACAGGGAAACAGATTAAAACTCTGCTTTCTGAAAGCCGGAGCTGTTTGACAGCTGCTTTTTTTGCCCAGCGAGGTATCTGCAGGACCCCCCCTAAAAGGTCTAGGGGCTATGGTATTCCTACCCTGCCCCCTTCTCTTTTTTTAAACTTTTTTTTCTCTGGGACTTGGCTGAAGCTATGTCCTAAGATGACTGCCAACACTTCCTGGTTGAAGTCTTGGCAGCCAATCAGATCTCAGCACGAGATCGGGAGGGTTTGCAATGCCTTTGCGTCCCTATATATACAAATTGTTGTTTCTCTTAATACCTTAAAAATGACTGAATGGATTTACGCTAATTTACAAAAGGAATGCTTTCTGGACCAACAACTCCCTTTCTGCCAAATTTGGCGTAATTGCGTTTAGCTGTTCAGGCTGTAGTTGTGTCTAAGATCTCTAAGGGATTTAACATGGGGAAAACATGTTTTGGGAACCTCCCTTTTTCTCGGCCCTCGCTTGATGGATCACCACAACACATTCAAGGCAGCAGCAGTGAGCATCGAATTAGTTTGGAAAATTATGCAAGGATTTGTCTAACAACGCCAGAGTTATTGGCAAAACAAAAAACACTCTTCCTGTAAACTAGGTCTTAACTATAACTACCTACTGGGGACTGCTAATTTATGACTAGTTTGACTATGGAAAGTTTGAGTGATCTATCAAGTATGGGCCGAGAAAGAAGTGGGGTCCAAACATGCAAAAATCCTTATAAACGTATTGAGAACGGACTACAGCAAAAAGTGCTGAACAGAATTACACCAAATTTGTCATGAAGCGTGATCGTGGTACTGAGACTGTGCTTTTTGCCATTTGGTGTAAATCCATTCTGTAGTTTTTGAGGGATTAAGGTTAAAAAA
Source organism: Triturus cristatus (assembly GCF_964204655.1). Classification (NCBI taxonomy): domain Eukaryota; kingdom Metazoa; phylum Chordata; class Amphibia; order Caudata; family Salamandridae; genus Triturus; species Triturus cristatus. The sequence continues at coordinate 62,749,119 of NC_140593.1, read as the reverse complement.
ATATATATGGACAGTAGTTGTCCAGATATGCTCTGATCCACTGGTTAATTTAAAGGGGACTAGTCAATCCTGATTAGTTGATTTCAACCTGAACAATATGCTTTGGTAGCCATAACAAAACTCAGGGACTCGGTCCCTATGTCTTGTAAATTAATTAAAAAAATATGTAGAGGGGACAGAGTGGGGTTGGTCCCAATGTGACCCCCCTCCTTATTGGCTGACCACTACATGGACAACATGCTGTGGCAGCCATTACAGGACTATGGGACATGGACTCGATTGAAATGCATTGTAGTGAAGGTGAGGTTTTAGGGTCACAAAAAGTAGCAGTTTTGAAAGGATTTTAGTTATAATATAAGTCATTTGCTGGTGGTACAATACAAATTTTAGGAATTGTGGTGTGTTCTAAAGTGACTTTACCCTGTAATAAATGCTCACCATGTACTGGGGTTTCGTGAACCTTGTTTGAGAGAAGGGAGTTTTCTCATGATTTTCTCATAGAGGTTATGGAAGGTACTTGAGAAGCTAAAATGGCAACATATTTTCTGTAAATCAACACTATCTTTCTTTGCCATGTGAAGACAAAGTCTGACATTTCCAGTAAATATGTATTCTATGACAGGACCGGAGGTGAGGATTAAGCATAACTTTCTTCACTTTTTATTAACAGCAGATTCAAAGTTAAACAAACAAAAAGCACTGTCCACACTAGGCCTGGGCAGTAAATTCCGTTCCGTTCGCGGAATTTGCGGAATTTGGGTAATTTGCGACCAAAATTCCGCTTTCCGCGACTTCGCGAAATTTTTGCTTGTTCGCGTTCTCAAAATGCGTGTTCGCGAGATATTTCTCCCCGAGCAGGCAAACAGCGATTGTGAACAGGAAAAAAGCATCGCGAACAAGCAATTCCGTGTGTTCGCGGAATTTCTGCATGTTCGCGGAGATTTTTTACCGTTTCGCGGAGATTTGCGTAACGCGATTACGCAAATTCCGCCCACCCCTAGTCCACACTACAACTCCCATGTGTCCTTGGGAGGAGTCCATGGCAAACACAAGCTAATAGCAGTAAAGTCCGTCCCAGTACATGAATCCTCGTTGTCAACAGTCCTTTTTCTTTCTTCTCTGCTGTGACAGTTAAGTCCCTCTTTTCAATCATCCCTCTCTGGGGTTTTCTTTGTGCTTGGGGGTTTATAGGATGGTAAAAGCATGGCTTGTAACTTTTGTGATAGGCACATTGTACATTATAATGTTTTAGCGCAATTTGGGTAATTGTGTGGATCGCGCAGAACACTCTGGCCCAAGCGCTTGCATTTTGCTACTGCTTGGGCCCTCTGGGGGTGCTGCTTCTCGACATCCACAGCCTGTCAGGCGCATCGCAGCCTGTGAGGTAGTGCGCAAGAAAATTGATTCCACTCCTCAGGCTCATGAGCGCAATAGGGAGTTTTGGTGAGCCAGTTACACCCAATAAATGATCATGCAGATTGCGTGGAGACCTCTCCCTCTCTAGCAACCCTGGCATAACACCGCATTCACGGTAGGAACTAATGCTTTGGGCCTATATATATTTTGACATATTCAGACTAGAATTCATTTTCTTTTCAGAGCACCTGCAAGGGGGTTGCTCTCTGCATTTATGGGGTGTTTTTGTTATTTTTCTGATGCTCACACCCTCAGTACAAATGGATCCATACAGGTATCAAGACTTCTCTTCAGTTCTAGGCTTGTAGAGGAATGGCCCCCACAGCACCACCTCCCTGCAGCATCTATCTCAAGCAATTTCTAGGGCTTTGGCACCCCTGTAGGAAAGTGTGGACAAGCTCTCATCCCATGTCTATGGGGGTCCTGGGATCCTTGAGAATATGGGGGCAGAGCCTACATCATATATCAACTTTCCCATCTTCAAAGGCCCATAATTGTAGTGTGGGGCACCTGGAAGGGCTAGACTGATAACTGGGACGACTTCTGTAAGAGTGAGCGCATGTTGCAGAATGCACCCTACCGGAGCGAAGAGTTGCCTGGAGATACTGGCGACAATGTTGCTTTTATTGCAGACCCTGATGAGGGGTTCCCTGATCCGGGGAGGGTGGTGCAGATGAGGAGGGGCTCTCGGATGAAGGATATTCAGACAGGCCTTGGCGCCCCACGTTGGTGGCCTCCAGTTCCTTTGGAGAGGATACTACCTCATCCGACATGTTTGAGCCAGAGGGGATATCTCATTCAAGATCCTCCGAATGGCTCCCAGACCCTAAGGTGAAATTAAATGAAATCCAGTATTTGTAAAGCGCGAACATTTACCCAAGGGTATTAAGGCGCTGGGGGCCGATGGGAAGGTTAAGCAAGCTATTGCTCAGAGTCACATGGTGGTGGGCTAATGGTACCGGCGCTGGATATCGAACCGTGAGCCCAGGTGATCCAGAGTCACCAACACTGGCCGCTGTGCCACACCTCTTCCAGAATATGCCAGAATCTGTGGCCCCAAAAATACGCCAGCCTATGGACAAAGAAGTCCGGTCCAGTCTTCGGGGGGGGGGGGGAATGTCCTAGACCATCCTTAGAAGGAAAGGTGGTGCCATCCCCGACATTGACCCCAAGTTGTCTCCGCCTTTTTCCAAGTGAAGGATAAACCTGGGCTGAGATCACGTAACAGTGCTATGCGGAACTCCGCTAAGCGGTAAAAAACTCTGCAGCGCTGCTTAGTCTGCCTGTTTGTGAGACGTTTCTGCCATATAGCAATGCCGATTGTGTGTTCGAGGGGAACTTCACCACGCGGTCGCGCACTGGTGTGGCCATCTTGTTTTTCTACTCTTGTTTTGGTTCTGGGGCCTGTTTTGAATCCTCCCTAAATCTTTCCAATCCTTTTTCCCAAAACTTTTTTCTGATCCTTTTATTTATTAACTATCCATCTCTTTTCTTAAGTGTATATTTTGCATTTTTTCTACGTTTTGTGTGTTTTTTTACTGCGTTTTGTACTGTTTTTCTATATTACTGCTTTTTCTTATTTTTTACTTCCTTTCGTCTTCCCCTCCCTTACTTTTTTACTTTGTACAATTCTCTTTTCTGCCCTCTTCCCCCCCCCCAGCATCCCGGCAGGGAGTGAAACCCAGGGAAAGAGCAGCCGCCTTCCTTGCATAAGGCAGCGCCCGGAAGGGGTACAGCCCGAGCCTATTTTCAGAGGTGGAGGTGGCAGCTATTGTTTTTTTCAGGCAGTGCCACCTCCCCTCCACTCTGGAAGCAGATGACAGGTCTGGGTCCAGGTACGGGCTCAGGGAGCATAATCAGCCGTGGGTGAGAGAGCGTTGTGCAATGTTTCGCTGCTTTGGGGTCCGGTGCACCCATAACCAAGTGACGCACCTGTGGTCCGATATCCTGGACCGAGAGAAGGACCTGCTGAATGTGTTAGATGGTGAGGTCACGGGGCTTGGTGAGTAGCTAATTATTATTATTGTGTGTTCTATGTTGTTGTGAATAATATTTTTTTCCCAAATAGCAAGAGGTAGTATGCGATGTAATGGAATGCGTTGTAAAGGTAGTTTTTAAAAATGCGTTGTCGTGTCATGCTATGTAATGGAATGCGTTGTAGTGGATGTTGCGTTGTAAAAAATGCGTTGTAAGTGTAGTGCGTTGTAAAAGTTGCCTTGTAAAGGTTGTTCCCCCATGCAGGTAAGTTACATTTAAAAAATCTTCAATTATGTGATTGTTATTCTTCTAGGCAGGTGTTCGGTGCTACTAATCGTACTTGGAGTTGTTTGTAATTTTGCACTCCCTTAAGTTAGGTAATACAGACTAGAGAAACTCCTTTCCTTTATCCTGTCACTAAGATAGTTGGAGTTAGTTACTTAGTGTTTGTTAGTAATTTAGTGGCCCACGTGATGTGTCCTCTCACGTGACTTTAGTCCTTGACTCCTCAGTCCTTAGTAGAACCTTTCGTTATAGTTTGTATAGTGAATGAATAGCAAGCAACCAATTTGGTGTATGCAATATGCATGCCTTCATCTAAGCATTTAAGAAGACTAAATGCAGACTAAGTGAATTGGCCCTTTGAAAGGGGTTGAGATGATTGCAATTGAGATTGGAGATTTGGATTATTTAATATTTATTTAACACCAGTCATTTTTTGTCTCTTTAATTATGTCTTGCATGATCATCAGCATCCAGGGGGAGAACACAACGAGGTCTTCCGAGGCGGGTGCCGGAGCTGGAGGGGTCTCCCATGGGCAGGAGCGCACCTCAGAATATGGCTCTGCTGGACCCAGTAAATCCACTGTCCTGTTATTAATATTAATATATATTTCCCTAACTTTTACCGCTCCTTATGTTGAACTATTATTTCCGTTTCCTAATTCTAGTTTTTCCCAAATCCTCTTCGATCTATCAGTTTCTGAATTCCTGTTATCCTTGCATTACCTTCTAACATAGTTATTTATATATTTCTAGTGTCTGTTTTTTTTTTACCTTAAACTGCCTCTGACTCTGTATTAGTCTGTCTGTAGCTTGCTTTCTTCTGGTTTTTCAGTCAGCTTTCCCTCACCCCTCATATATATTCTGTGGACTGCCTAGTGGTGGTACTGTGAGACTTGGAGAACCCATTGCTCCTTACTAGTACTAGTACTTTGCTGTGCAAATTGCATGCTCAAGTAAGGTATTCTACGCATGATTGTTGAGATAAGAAGCCTTTCTTTTACTTTCGCATGCTCAACTATTAAATGATGGCCACGTTGGACACCCCCAAGGCCTAGCATATTAGCAGCAGTTTTTGGTGAACTGATTACGGTGCGCCATGGCTGGAAGGAAGTATGAGGAGTGCAATAATGTGTGTGGTTTATGTATTGTATTTTAAACCTTGCTTGTGAAAAAAATAAATAGTGGGAGGCATATCTGGCATCTAAAAAAGTGTAATTTTTTTCTAGGCGTACCAGCCACCAGTGCCAGCGGGGAAGGCAACACCAGCTGGAAGGAAGCAAATGCGGCAGCTGCAGGGAGTGAGCCAGCAGCAGTGGCGGGTGCTGGTAATTCATATTCCTTGCTTATTGACTATCAAATTTATACACTCGCTGTACAGTCACTGTACTGTCGAGACTAAGTTGTGAACAGTTCAAGAAGACACCCTTTACCTAGCATTAGCGGCAATTGATGGCCTCTTCAACTCGGCAGAGAAAGTTTTACAAAGAAGACGAAGAGTCAGACCTTTGATGGGTTGAAGGAAAAGGGAAGAAAGAGGGAAGGAGGAAGGACAGGTGACATGTAATATATGAATGCCTGAGAAAGGATGCATGGGTAAAAGGATCCAGGGTTTGCATATAGGTGGCTGAAAGGATGCATGTGTGGTTGAAGGATGGGTGAAAGGTGAAAGAAAGGATGCCTGCCTGGGTGGGTGAAACTTTATAGGTGCAAGGAATCATCCGGGGGTTTGATGGGTCAAACTTCAAGGCATGCAAGGTTGTGTGGGTGGTTAAATGATAAATGTTGGTGAAAGGTTTGTTGAGAATAATAGCCATGTTTGGATGGGTGGTTGCCGAGATGGAATTCAATCATAGTTGAAGACTGGATGAAGAGAATGCAAAAGAAAATTAAAACATGCCAGAGTAGCAAAGCCAACAGTGAAGAATACAAATAATGTTAAAAGGGAAACATCCCTCGGAAGAAGTATAAACAAGGAATATTTTTTCCCCAAGGTTTTGATTCAAAAGTTTGAGGTTGTATTTCAGACTACTCGCTTGACTCACAGTAGTTTGCAAGTACAACATATATATTATGTATATACCCACCCATCATCAATCACCTCCCTCCGTCTCCGAGGCCCACTCCCTCCCTCCCCATGTCATCATTTCGACAAGGTGAGCCATGGGTGGCCTATTGGATGCATGATTGATTACAATAGTAATACCTCATGTCACGTGACGTTGTGCTGTATATATCATTCATATATTCATCTCATCTGCCTTGTAGTAGTCAGGGTGAAAGTGAAATTTAGCATTTGCCAAAATAGAAAAAGAGATACTTGAGTAGTACAACTGCACCACCTGCAGACAATATTAAAGTAACACAAGTCTGTGACATGAGTATGTCTGTCTAGGGCACAAGCTGAGCTTGCATTCCTACAACTACAAGATTAATTTAGCTAAACAAGAGAGATAAGAAGAATACTTGTCTACTCCATAGTGCCTAATGCCTAAAACTCTAATTTAATCCAAATGAGGAATCGAGAATACCACAAATGTAATGTACTGCTAGTGCTTCTGTGCCACTATGTAATAATTGTATGTGTTACTGTTTTGCTAAGAGTACTGGTTCCAATTTATCTTTTTTCTTTCTTGATATAGCTACTCCTGCCAAACAAACATCTGACAGGCAGGAGAGAGCAGCCAGGACCCGGAAAAGAAAGCTGGCGGCCACAAGGGCTCAATATCGGCGGCTGGTGGTCCTGGAGGAGGAGGAGGCAGCAGCTGCAGCCTCCAATGCACCGGGCCCCAGCCAAGCCCCAGTAGTGCCTCCAGTGGTACCGTACCATGAATTACTGGTGCGGAGGGTTCCTGCTGAGGGGCAGAGTCCGGGATGGTAGATCATTCCAATGGAAGGAATCGGGATAAGGTCATATCCGGTATCAAGGAATCCGGAGTCACGAAGGCCCTGGAAGAGAACGGGTGTGTGAGTATGAGTGCGGCAAGGACTGTGAGCATGGGCTAAACCACGTGTGTCAACGATGCTCCAAACTTACCAGGAAAGGAAGCATGAGCCAGAAGTTCAGCAAAAGTTGATGATAGGGTCAGAGCCCCAATCCACAGTTGGCCGGCTGAGGCGGGAGGTAGAGGAGCCATCTAGTGTGTCCTCCCTAAACAAGGGAGAATGGTGGGGGGGGGGGTCAAAGACAGGTGTCCAAAGAGCATGCCGGGTGTGGAAACATGGTAAAGTCAACATCTGGGCTGTAGGGCTTAACATAAGAGAGAAGAATCAGTCCGGGCGTGGAGTAAATCAAAGTCGATTTGGATCCTTGGTCGAAGTGTGCGATCTCCACGAGGCTGCCACGTTTGTGATCTGCTTGAAAGAATCCAAAATTGCAATGAGAGCCGGGCGTATATGAAGAAGTGCACGGGATCCCAATTAGAGCGTGAACGTCACCGCGCAAGTGGGTGAAACGTAAAACATCATCGCGCAAAGGGGCGTGATGGCCTGATGACACCACGGTTGCCAGGGGGACTAGGCAAATGCTAGCGGTGCGGCTGGGAAGAATTACAGAAGGTGGGAAGTGTGCCGTGTCAACAGTAGTGTTGACACCATGGCGCAAGGGGGGGCGTGAAGCGGCGGATGTGAGCCCGGTGGTCAAGGAAACTGGGCAAGTGCTGCAGCGTGATAGGGCAGGCTGTAAGGCATGAAGGAGGTAGTGATGGGAACGTGTGGAAAAAGGAGGGGGGGACAGTTTAGGGTTGGTGGGCTAAACGGACATCAATTGAACAATCACTAGGTAAACATAGTACAAGTATATGCATGCATAGCTCAAGATATTTGCGATTCCTCATAATGGAAAATCGAGGGCACATAAAGCATATATGCTGGCACATACTACATATATACTGGTTCAACTCAGGATTTTGCCAGTTCAACGTGATGGGATAATGTGGGCAGAACTGGATGCAAGTAATCCAACCCAGATGAGCCCACTGTAAGCACGAGGGCTCAATCTTGTAGAGCATGGTGTAGCAAGATTATACCAAAAAGGGCGGGTTACTAGGTTAGTGCAGAGGGCCCAGTTGGATGTGTTAAGCTGCTGGGGGTAACACTGGGTGAAGCCAAGTAACAGTAAGTATTTAAGGCAGATGAGATCTGGGAGTTACACTTGGACAGTACTGTTCCATTCATTAATGGTGTTGAGTCCAACATTTACTGAATTGCATCTAGTGATCCATTTGCATTCTCTCCTGTTTAGTAGTAGTTGAAGGTTACCTCCCCTAGATGGAAGTGAAGGTTGGTCAATGACCTGCCACATAATTTCCAATTTGCGGTGTTGTTTCTTGATGTAGTGTAACACCAACGGGGCGATCATAACCTTGCAAACTCTTGTGTTGTTTTATCCTCTGTTTGACCATTTGGGTTGTTTGACCAATGTAGATCAGGTCGCAGGGACATCGGATGGTGTAGATTACATTACTGGAACGGCAATTGGCGGAGGTTTTTAGTTTGTGGGTCATGTTATTAGTGGTAAATTCCTTAGTGTTCACTGTAAGGCAACAAACCACACAGTTCTGGCATCTGTAGTGTCCAATGATGTGTGGCAGGACCCATGTGACAGTAATAGATTCCTGTGGGCTGGGTTTTGTGGGCTATGTGATAGCATGAACAAGACGGTTGGAGAGGTTGACGTCTCTTTTATAGGAAAAGAGCGGGGGTTGTTGAAATGGTTCATGTGTTCTCAGTATAGATCAGTTTTTCTTGATGATCTTGCTGACCTGATTACTGCAAAGGCTGAACATAGTGACAAAGGGAATCTGAGTGTTGGCTTGTCTGTTCTGGGGCATAAGGAGCTGTTCTCAGTGAGTATACCAAGCTCTTTTGCGAGCTCGGGAGACCAAACGTGGTGGATAACCTCTTTGGAGGAGTTTGTTCGATAGGACGGCGGCTTCCTGAAAGTAATTTTTCCGCCACTTACAATTTCTTCTGATGCAAAGAAATTGCCAGTAATGGAGGCCATCACGAAGACTGCGAGGATGGTAACTGGAGTAGTGTAATAGGGTGTTGCGTTTGGTGGGCTTACTATATAGGGTGGTCCCAATTTTTCCATCCTCAGTGTGCAGGGTGATCTCTAGGAAAGGAAGATCATAAGATCTGCAATCCAAGGTAAACTTTAGATTAAGTTGCGACTGATTCAGCCAAATCATGAAGGCATCTAAGGTATTGGTCGGACCCTTCCATAGTAGGAGAATGTCATCTAGGTAGTGTCGCCAAAGCAAAATCTGGTTTTGGAAGGGATTATGAGGCGAAGGGAAGGGGGTCTTTTCTAGGTTGTAGACGAATAAGATAGCAAAGGTGGGGGCAAAGCATGCCCCCATTGATACTCCCTTGATTTGAAGGTAGAAGGTGTCATGGTATAGAATGTAGTTATTTTCCAAAGCAATTTTCAATAAGTCCATGACAAAGTCCATAGGGATCAAGGTCGGCCTAGATCTAGTTTCAAGGAGGTCCTGAATGAAACTTAGGCCTTCCTTGTGGGGAATGTTGGTGTAAAGAGACTCTATATCGAGTCCCGCCATGAGTTCGGTGTTGGTGTCAACCGGTCTATCCTCAGTGGTGTTTATGAGGTCCATGCTGTCGCGTATGAATATTTCCGTCATGGGTACAAAGTCTTTAATGTCTGCGTCGATGTATTTGCCCAAGGGTTCTAGGACGGAACCACATCCAGATACAATGGGGTGGCCGGGTGGGTTGGTACTATCTTTATGTGTCTTGGGCAATACATAGATAACCGGTGTACGAGGGTGTTGGTTGTCTAGGAATGCAACCTCTTTAGGTGCAATGATGTCCTTGGTCCTGGCCTGGCTGGTTACTCTTTGGAGTTTGGTTTTCAGATCTGGTAAAGGGTCTTTGACTAGTGGACGGTAGTGGCAGCCATTGGCAAGTTGCCTCTTGATTTGTTTATCGTATTTGTCGGTGTCCATAACCAAAATACCACTGCCTTTGTTGCCTGGTTTTCTGATCAACTCCGTCTTTTCTTTTAAGTTAAGTAACGCTTGTTTTTCAGGCCATGGGAGGTTATACGGGATGTACTCAAATTGATTCTTGAGGTCAGCAACTTCTCGGAGGACCAGACGTTCAGATGAGAGTATTTACAGGGGCATGCAGGTGGATGTAGGGTTAAAGGTGGAGGGTAGGTGGAAGGGGCTTCTGGTGGTTAGTTGTGACAATGGTTTGTCAAAAACAAACTGTCGTAGCCTGATGCATCTGAAGAACTGAAGTAAATGTTCTCTGAGGTCTAAGAAATTACTCAGTTCAGAGGGTACAATGGTAAGGCCTCTGCTCAAGAGTGTGGTTTCCTCAGAGGATAGGGTGTGGCTGGATAAGTTAAATATTGGTTTCAACTGCAAGTCCAGGTTGTTTGTTAGTGGCGTACTCATGGTGGACGGGTTCCCGGTGTCAATGGGATTGTCTATTGTGGTGGACCCTTTCGATAGAACTTTCTTCAGGTTTGTCGTTCTCCGGAGTATTGACACTGGTAGTTGTTTCGTGTCCGTCCTCTTCTGCTGCAGCGTCCGTGGCTCTCTTCTAAAAAACGGAGAGGCAGCAGTGGTGGTGGTCTATTGGGGTTCCTAGAGGTGCTGGGACGGGTTTCTGGGTCGGAGTCTTCTATGGAGGCATTGGAAGAGTCAGAGAAGGTGATGGTTTGGTTGTTGCCCAACCTGCCCCAATTGTGAGTTCTTGGTGGATTGTAAGGGGTGTTGTATAACTCGTCCCGTAAGTATGAGTATGTCTTTTCTTTGTCGTAGTTCCTTTTGTCTTTTTGTATTTTCTTGATCTTTTTATTGAGCTCAAAGGTATTAAAGGTGGCAATTGTTGTGTTGATTTTTTCTCTGAGGTTTTTGGCATCTGGTAGGGTATTGTCCTCCAGAATGAGTTTTTCAAGCTCGGCAATCTCTTCCAGTTCCTTATGGCTATGATCAATGGGCCTATCGATGCCTAGCACCATCCAATGATGTGAGCAGGTTGTCGCCAGGAGACTGAAGCCCGTACGGAATTTGGGGTCCTGGGTGAAAATTTCGGGGGTGTTGCGGATTTGTGATCCCAATGGGAGATGTTCGATTTAAGATATTCCGTTAACATGCATGCATGGAGGTTAGTTCCGATTTGTTTTTTCTTTAGTTTTTCAAGTCTTACCAAAAGAATCCTGGAAGTGTTGGTTGCAGGGGTAGAGGAAGTGGTAGGAAGGGTGACAGAAAGTAAGGAGGGGCCACTGAGTATTTGTATATAATCATCCGAATAAGATGGAGTCTCCCTAGACAAACTGTTTACAATAAATCTAAACAATATATGTCAATTCAATTAGCTCTCTCAATAATACCGTTTGAGACATTGTTGCTTTTCTACACTTCCTTACCCAGATCTCAACCTGGTCTATGGGTTCACTCCTGCTGTTTATTGCTATTCTTATGGTGGTAGTCATGTCACGCCCTGAGTCATTCCATCAATCATCTCTGATCCTCCTGACTCTCACTCCGAGTACGGTGTCCAACTCCGAACCAACAGTGTCCCGAGTGAGTCCAGACTCTCCTGACTCAAAATGCAATGGTTCGACCAGTAATAGTACAATTTTGTTATTGAACAATAAAAATGGAAGGATTGACTTGAGTCACTTTTTTGTGTGTGTAGATTATAGTAGACATAATTCACAAAAAACAACAATCACTCAGCGTGCAATGCATGCGATCATTTACCTGTTTTTCTGGGTCGGTCCCTCTGGGTAGGAAATGATAGATAGATAGTCAGGGACCAGGGTTAGAGGCAGGCACCCACTTGTTTTGTTTGTATTCTCCATTCAGTGTCTGGCTTGAGGGAAATTACTTTAGGGCAAGGCTGGACTCTGCAGTCGGGACTTACTTCTTCACTGACTGCACACAGTTGTAAATCCAATCTTGCAATAAAAAAGCAAGACAGTGGGGATGTATTTGTGCTAAATCTTTTTGGTTCTTTTTTGGGCGTCATAGAAAGAAAGAAAGACAGTAACTAGAGAAACTAAAGCCTAATTATCAGGGAAGTAGAGATCGTCCTCAAACTCTGGTGCTTTGCCCAGGAGTGGGTCACTTAATATACTGCTTCCCTGACTTGAGATGTCGTCATCCTCTTCCTGCTGTACTACTTTAGGTATGGTGGAATCCGGTGGTAAAAAGTGCTAATTCATTGTGATCATGGTAAGCCTCTCAACTTTTTGGGGGCAAGAGACTGGTCCTTCTCACTGTCGGAATGGCACCAGCAGCACTGAAAACACACTTAGCAGAGATACTTGCTACCGGGCAAGCCAGGTAGTTTATCGCCAGCCTGCTGAGCACTGGCCATTGGTGCCTTTTCCCATACCAATACAGCAATGGGTTTTGATCAAAGTAGACCTCTAATGAGTCCTCCAGATAGGCCTGGACCATCCACTCAATGATCATGGGTGCTCCGCTTTGCTTGGACTCTTTGGCCTTTGCCTCAGCACTGCCTGTTGAAACCATTCCTTTGCCGATTTTGGGGCTGATGCTCCTGTTCTTGATGTTGTTATTGGTAGTTTTGGCTGCTGTGAGCCAACCACACTGCCCTCAGGCTCTGAAGTTTAACTAGAAGGCTGCCCTGCAGTACTTGTTGTGCCCTGGAGGAGTGGGCCTCAGATTTCTGGCAGTTCTTTTTCAAGCTGACTTCCTTGCACAGTTATCCAAGTTTTGGAGTTGGCAACATCCCCGTCTGAAAAAGGAATGCAAGTGTCCAGTAATGGTTTGTACCATGGATAAAGAATTGTGGCACAAATATAATGGTTGGATGACACAATGTCTCTTTGCAACCTTGTATTTGCAGATAAGCGAAGTATTGAGCTCTCCACCAACTTATATGCTTCTTTTTTTCCTCCACACCAGTGTTCATTGCAGACACCTCCTTTAGCTGATCCTGTAGCATGTGCAACATTGGGATAGCTTGGCCCTTAGTACAGTCCTCCTTGCTGACTACATGTGTGAACATCTCGAAAGGAAGCAGCATCTCAGTTAGGCATTTAGCTAGGTCCCATTGGTCCATCTCAATGATCATGCCTTTCACAGATGCATCCCCCCTTCATTTATTGATTGGTTTGTACTGCTAAAACAGATGTTCAAGCCTGTAATAAGTTGAGTTCCAACATGTTGGCACCTCCTGGATGAGTGCTTTTACTGGCATTCTATTATCACATTGAATGATCCTCAGATGCTTCCGGGCTTTAAAAGAATGGCTGAAATGTGTGTGGATTTTTCTGCAGGTGGTCAGTAAGTTGCTGACTCGGTCTTCTTTTTTCAGAAAGTCTTGAACAATGATGTTAATGCTGTGCGAAACACAGGACCCCGAAATAGCCAACATTGTCCATGGCCTTAACTATATCACTGCCATTGTCCGTGGCAACAAAACCAATGTTAAGCCCTCTTGGTCACAGTGATTCAAAGACTTTAGTGTTAAAGTCTTCCAAAATGTTTGCTGCAGTATGGGATTTCTCCATGCCTACTGTACCATGCTTCCGAGTATCATTAGAAATGTCAGCAGTGCCAACACCTGCAGGCATCTTTTCTCTAACCCCCAAAAAAGAGATCCAGTGTGCAGTGATGCACAGGTAATCAATGCCTTGGCAACTGGTCAACATGTCTGTCATCAGGTGGTTAGTGTGAACAGCACTATGCGGCAAGTCTTGTCCAAGCACTTCCAGTACATCGTGATGTAGTGCTGGACCAGCAACTCTGGCGAAATAGGACCTTCCATTTCGGGCAGATTGCTGCCACAAATTCTAGAGAACCCACCCCTTCCACAAAAGAAAAAGGGAAAAGGGCCAGCACTAACATTTTAGCCAGTTTCGTGTTGTACAAACGTGCCGCTGGGTGATTACGTTTGTACTGCTCCTCCGGCCTAAACATGCTGAGAATTGTAGCGAGGATTTTTTTCTTTTCTGGTGCCACTGATGCCGGTGACTTCTTGAGACCCGATATGCTTGTTTTTTTGTTGCGGTACTCTCTTGCCTTGGACCCCTTGGTTTCTGGGCCTGATTCTTTTGCGAAGCTTCCCATGATGATATGGGCAGTACCACTGCACTGCTGGGGACAGGGCAGCTTTGTGTACCGGAGACAATGTCTCCCTCTTATTCACCTTCCACCGTGATCGGATGGCCATCCCCTCCACCAATAACACTTTGCAGTTTTTTGGCCGCTAAGGTGCAACTCCCACTGGATCTAGTGGTGTTTTCTCAAATAGGTTGTTTGGTCTCCATTACCATAGTTTGTACCAAGCTTACCCTGACTAACGCCTACTCCACAAATGGAGCATATAGCAATGTTCACCTCCTTCTGGCTAACTAAAAAGAATCCCCAAACCGTGGAGATCAACTTTCTGACACTGCTGGTGCCACTTGCAATGTTCGATGAACTGGTAAGTAGGTGTGACGTTTTACTCTCTACAGTACCTACTTCTACTGAGGTGATGGTGGTGGATGTAGGTCGCTGCCTGGCCTTTGTAAATATGGCAGCTGGAGTTGGTGTTGGTGGTATCTGTGTTAGTGGTATCCGTGCCATATCCCTCACATCAATTTGGGATGGGGTAATGTTGTTCTCCACTAGGGCAGGGCTAATGTCCATGATTATTGGCTTGTCATCATCCTTCTCTTCTACATCTATCTTCATAATTCTATTGCTTTCTGAAACCTTCCCTTTCCTTAGTCTTGTGTCGTGGCATGTCTCACTCTCAGACTGAGGTGGGATCTAAGTGGCATCTAGATCATCAGAAAGGGGGCTTGCAGAAGAAGTTGATGGACTCGCCCTCCTTTTCCTTGCTGGGAATCTGTAAGACAATGGATCTTCTGAAAGAGTGGCTTGCTCTTCTTCTTCTTCTTCAGGAGGAAGCTCGATCTCCTGAACTACCCCTGCTTCCAGAGGGACTACTACCAATGGGGGTGGTTGCGGCTGTTGTTGCCCACTTATTTGAGTTTCCTGCATTGAATAAGTACTTCTTTGCAATAATGATAAGTCAATTTCAACATCACTGCTCGTCGGCGTAGATGTGATTAGACTTGCTGCCTCTGCGACAGACATTGGCTTGGACCTAGGTTGGTGGGGTGGGATCAGTGATGCAGGGGTGCTGCTCCCAACCTGTTTCTCGGGGACACTGCTACTGCAGGCTAAATTTTTGGTTTCCCAAAAAAGGTCTTGGGTGACATGCCAGTGGTGGTAAGTGGCAATCAATCAATCAATCAATCAATCAATCACTGCATTTGTAAAGCGTGCTACATACCCGAGAGGGTCTCAAGGAGCTGGGGAGGGGGGGTGCTACTGGTCAAAGAGCCAGGTCTTGAGGAGTCTTCTGAAGGCCAGCAGGTCCTGGGTCTGTCGTAGGATGGTGGGGAGAGTGTTCCAGGTCTTGGCGGCGAGGTAGGAGAAGGATCTGCCACCGGTGGTGGTTTTTCGGATGCGAGGGACTGTGGCGAGGGCGAGGTTGGCTGAGCGGAGGCTTCGGGTGGGGGTGTGGAAGCTGAGTCGGTTGTTGAGGTAGGTGGGTCCGGTGTTGTGCAGTGCTTTGTGTGCGTGGATCAGGAGCTTGAAGGTGATCCTTTTGTTGACGGGGAGCCAGTGCAGGCCTCTCAGGTGGAGTGTGATGTGGTTGCGTCGGGGGACGTCGAGGATGAGTCGGGCCGAGGTGTTCTGGATGCGTTGGAGTCGTCTCAGGAGCTTGTTTGTAGTTCCTGAGTAGAGGGCGTTCCCGTAGTCGAGTCTGTTGGTGATGAGGGCCTGGGTAACGGTTTTTCTCGTGTCGAGGGGGATCCATTTGAAGATCCTGCGGAGCATACGGAGGGTGTTGAAGCAGGACGCGGAGACGGCGTTGACTTGCCTGGTCATGGAGAGAGTGGAGTCGAGGATGACCCCCAGGTTGCGTGCGTGGTCCGTGGGTTCCGGGGCTGTGCCTAGTGACGTGGGCCACCAAGAGTCGTCCCAGGCTGATGGGGTGGGTCCGAGAATGAGGACCTCAGTCTTGTCTGAGTTCAGCTTCAGTCTGCTGTCCCTCATCCAGTCGGCTACGGCCTTCATTCCTCTGTGGAGGTTAGCTTTGGCGGTGTGGGGATCTTCGGTGAGGGATATGATCAGCTGGGTGTCGTCGGCATAGGAGATGATGTTGAGGTTGTGTTTAGGGGTGGGCGGAATTTGCGTAATCGCGTTACGCGAATCTCCGCGAAACGGTAAAAAATCTCCGCGAACACGCGGAATTGCTTGTTCGCGATACTTTTTTCCTGTTCGCGATCGCTGTTTGCATGCTCGGGGTGAAATATCTCGCGAACACGCATATTGAGAACGCGAACAAGCAAAAATTTCGCGAAGTCGCGGAACACAGGTTTTTGGGCAATTTCGCGTTCTCGCGGAACGCGAAATTACCCAAATTCCGCAAATTCCGCGAAAGGAACGGAATTTACCGCCCAGGCCTAGTTGTGTTGTCGTGCGACGTGGGCAAGGGGGGCCATGTAGATATTGAACAGCGTCGGGCTGAGGGAGGATCCCTGTGGGACGCCGCAGATGATCTCAGTGGTTTTGGAGCGGAAGGGTGGGAGGCGAACGCTCTGGGTTCTGCCGGAGAGGAAGGATGTGGTCCAGGCCAGGGCCTTCTCTTGGATACCGGCGTCATGGAGGCGTGCTGATAGGGTGTGGTGGCAGACCGTGTCAAAGGCTGCTGATAGGTCCAGGAGGATGAGGGCAGCTGTTTCTCCTTTGTCCATCAGGGTCCAGATGTCGTCAGTGGCGACGATGAGGGCGGTCTCGGTGCTGTGGTTGCTGCGAAAACCGGATTGGGAAGGGTCCAGGATGTTGTTAACTTCGAGGTAGCGGGTCAGCTGTTTGTTGACAATCTTCTCGGTCACTTTTGCCAGGAAAGGGAGCAGGGAGATGGACCGGAAGTTCTTGAGGTCCTTGGGGTCCGCCTTGGGCTTCTTCAAAAGGGCGTTGATCTCGGCGTGCTTCCAGCTTTCTGGGAAGGTTGCTGTCTCGAAGGAACAGTTGATTGTTTTCCGGAGGTGGGGCGCGATGGTTGCGCTGGTTTTGTTGAAGACGTGGTGAGGGCAGGGGTCCGATGGGGATCCGGAGTGGATGGAGTTCATGGTTTTGATGGTGTCTTCGTCGCTGACGCTGGACCAGACGGTCAGGCGACTGGTGCGAGTGGTAGTCACAGGGGTGGTGGATTCGGTGGTGGGTACGGGGGGGTCGGAGTTGAAGCTGTCGTGGATGTCGGTGATCTTGCGGTGGAAGAAGGTGGCCAGGGAGTCGCACAGGTCTTGAGATGGCGGGATGTCGTTGGTGTTGGAGCTGGGGTTGGAGAGTTCTTTCACGATGCTGAAGAGCTCTTTGGTGTTGTGTGCGTTGTTGTCTAGGCGGTCTTCTTGGCAGTCCTGATGAGTTGGTGGTGTCTGCAGGTGGCGCTCTTGAGGGCTGTGTGGTTGTCTGGTGTTCGGTCGTGGAGCCATTTCTTCTCCAGCTTCCGACAGGTGTGCTTGGAGATCCGGAGGTCCTCGGTGAACCAGGCGGCTTTCTTGTTGGTGTGGTTGGTTGTAGAGGTCTTGAGAGGGGCGAGGGTGTTGGCGCAGTCGTTGATCCACAGTGTGAGTTTGAACGCGGCGGTGTCTGGGTCGGTGGGGTCAGTGGGTGGTCTCAGGGCGAGGGCAGTAGTCAGTTGGTCCTCGGTGACCTTGCCCCAGCAGCGGCATGGTAGCTGTTGGGTGCGGTGGTGTGTAGTGGGTTTTCTGAAGGTGAAGTGGACGCATCTGTGGTCGGTCCAGTGTGGTTCGGTGGTGTGGTTGAAGGAGACGTGGGGGCTTGCGGAGAAGATGGGGTCGAGCGTGTGTCCAGCGGCATGAGTAGGTGTAGTTATGAGCTGTTTGAGGCCGAGGTTGGCGAGGTTGTCGATCAGGGCGGTGGAGTTGGCGTCGTTGTTGTTCTCGAGGTGGAAGTTCAGGTCCCCGAGGAGGATGTAGTCTGTGGAAGCGAGGGCGTGGGTGCTGATGAGGTCAGCGATGGTGTCACTGAACTGTGGGCGGGGTCCGGGAGGTCTGTAGATGAGAGTTCCTCTGAGGGTGATGTTGGGGTCGGTGTGGATCTGGAAGTGCATGTGCTCGGCGGTGGTGAGGGTGTCATCGGTGTTCGTTGAGATTTTGATGGAGTCTTTGTGGATTATGGCGATTCCTCCTCCCACTCCGTTGGTGCGGT
This sequence comes from Triturus cristatus, assembly GCF_964204655.1. Classification (NCBI taxonomy): domain Eukaryota; kingdom Metazoa; phylum Chordata; class Amphibia; order Caudata; family Salamandridae; genus Triturus; species Triturus cristatus. Next base: position 62,731,198 of record NC_140593.1, on the reverse strand, counting down.
CTCTGCGGGAGATCTTGTAGCCCTATGGGATGGCTATGGAGATGTCTGGTGCTGAGGTGGCGTTCAGCCAGGTCTCCGTCAGTAAGGCGACGTCGGGGGCGGTGGAGTCTAGGAGGTCCCAGAGTTCGATGGCAGTGCCTTCCTCTTCTCACTGGCAACTTGGCACTTTCTTGGTACTGGCACCTTTCTTTGGGGCCATCTTGAAGATGTCAGTTAGCACACAGCAGCACTTGTCTTAGATTCACAGTCTGAAGAGATGTCTGAGGCTATACTTCATGTGACGTCGTGTGCAAGGTGCAGGCCTTCTGCCTGGCAGTACAATGGGTGATGTTGTCTCCTCCTCATTTGTGCACCTAAAACAGAAGCATGAAGAATATCAGTAAAGCTTGGCATTGTTGTGGTTCGATTACTAGTACAAATAAATATAATGTTATTTAGTGACTGGTCATACTCGTTAGTGTTATTATCTCAGTTATTAAAACAATTAATAATACAGTGTAACCATTTGTGAGACTTTGACAACAACAAGGGCTTTGATGGTGTAACTGTACAGTACACTCAGGAAGGATAGGAAAGAAGTAAAAGAACAACAAAAATACAAATGTAATTGTTTGGCATTGTGCATCACGTGGGGTGCAGCACTCAGGGGGCTACAGCTGACAAATAACAATGGAAGCAATAAGCCATAAGCCAAGGGGAACAAAGGGATGACAGACATACAGGCCTATATTCCAAAAGCACACTGACTGCCTTCACAAAATGGCCATCAACAACAAGCAGGAGGCCTGAAAAACAATGAACTCAACAGGCCTATAAGGACACATACTTTACAAAATGGACCCTGGTCATATGGGGAGGCTCAGCCAAGACAAATTCTGGCCACTATTACAAACACACTCAGACACTGGCCAGACAAAGGAGGCATGCTAAACAATACATCTTTAATGGAACACTGACAAAAATGAAAATCCACAGGGCTGAAAAGGTTTACAAGTTACAACCACACACATCTAAAAAAAGGCATTTAATTAAAAAAAAAAAGGAAACACACATGAAAACAAAGGTGAAATACTACCAAAAAAATCATTTTGTATTTTTAATCAAATGCCATCCATGGCAAAATGCTATTTAAACTCAACAGACTCCACAGAAACAGTTTGTTTCAATCACCCATGAGTAGCTCCGGGCATATTTTTTGGAAACCCCATTGGCAGGCTAGGCCACATGGTGAATCAATTCAAATCAATATTGCAAATATATCAAAAACATGGATAAAATGTGGTGAACTGTGCTACATTTTTGTTGAATAAAAGAAGAAAGATTTGCATGCAAAATAACAACCAGCAAGAAGACATTGCCACCACAAAGAAGGCATACAGGCCTATGGCAAAAGCACACTGGCTGTCTTCACAAAATGGCCACCAGCCACATGACCAGGCCACAACAACAAGCAATAAAAGGCCACCAGCCACATGGCCAGGCCACAACAACAAGCAATAAGCCTACAAAGGGAAAACAATTCAGGCCAATGGCAAAAGCACACTGGCTGCCTTCACAAAATGTCTACCAGCCACATGCCCAGGCCACAACAACAAGCAATAGGCCTACAAAGGGAAGACTATGCAGGCCTATTGCAAAAGCACACTGGCTGCCTTCACAAAATGGCTGCCCACCACATGGCAAGGCCACCACAACAAGAAGCAATAAGCCAAGAGGAACAAAGGGAATATGGCGAAAGCACACTAACAGCCTCCACAAAAAGGCCGCCAGCCACATGGTCAAAACAGCAACAAGCAGAAGGCCTGGAAAACAATGAACTCAAGCAGGCCCATATGGACACAGGCTTTACTAAATTGCCCCAGGCCATATGGGGAGGCTCAGCCAAGGCAAATGATGGCCTACTATTACAAGAGCACTCACACACTGGCCAGACAAAGGAGGCATTGCAAACAACACATCTTTAATGCAACAATGCCAAAAACAAAAATCCACAGGGCTAAAAAGGTTTGCTAGTTATAACCACACACAACCAACAAATGCATTTGATTTAACACACATATAACAAATGTTTAATGCCACAAAAAACACATTTTGTATTTTTAATTTAATGCTATCCATGGCCAAAATGATGTTTAAATTCAACAGACACTACAGAAACAGTTGTTTTATGCACCCATGAAAAGCTCTGGGCCTATTGGCTGAGAAAGGCCAATTTTGGCAGACTACTGGGCTACATAGTGAATTAGATAAATATTGCAAATTGATTTCAAAACATGGAGAAAAATGTAGTGAACTTTGCAACGAGTTTTCTTTATAAAAGAAAAAAAATACTTACAAAGAAACAACTAGACCCTACTGAAACTACAGGCGACCCCCACCATAATACATTTTTTAAAAAACAATAAAAACAATAAAAAGTACAAATAAATCTAGGTACATGGCCCCAACCAAACAAACAACACCAATGTTCCAACTTATTTGTGAAATCTCAAATTTAAAGTCCTCAAATCCAATTATATATTATGCAGCAAACACAAAGAGTGATCCTTCCAGCTCCAAATCCAAAGGAAAAGTGACTAGGAGATGGACAACGCACTGGGAGGAGCCTGCTGGACTGGAACAGGAAGTTGGAGACTCTGGGTCATGTCCTTCCTCTTGAAATAAAAGTAAAAAAAGAAAAAGGACTCCTTGCACAAAAAAGTATAGCCAAATATCAATTTGATGAGTTTTTTACTTCAAATCATCATTTCGAGAAGGTTTTGATTCTGCTCAGGGAGAGAACCATCTCCAGATTGTAGTTGTGGTAGATCCTGCACGTTTAGAAATGTGATCTTCACAAAACCCCCGCCGGAACTCCACTAGCTCACTCGAAATTGTGGGACCATGCGGCTGCCTAGCAAATCTCTTGGCACTTGTGAATTTCTTGGGAAATCTCGTTGGTGATCGCAGGCACCAAGTAAGTGGCTCCAGCACGCATGAAAACACGTTTGCGGAGTGCAGAGTTTTTCGGAAACTCCGCATTCTACTTGGAACACGGAGTTGCCAAAACTCTGCAAAATCCACGAGTGGATCAGAGTTTTATGTCCAGGCTTAATGAAGGACCCAACGAAGGGTATTGACCGCTCCTGGAGGGCATGTCAAGACAAATTACTTGACTTTATGGACCCCTTACCAAAATTATAGACCTAGCTGAACAATCTAAGCAATCAGGGAAACCCTTACCTGTGGATATCGTAGCTGGTTGGGCGCAACGGGCAATTCGCCTTTTGGGCAATGCCAATAGTGCCTTGTAGGCTGAGAGCAGACACTCCCTTCTTTTAAAAATATAGAAATAGGAGAGCTCTCCTCATCTGAAGCGGGGGCCATAGAGATGGGTAACTTGTTCAGGGATGCTTTCGTGAAGGAGCTGGGTAAATTTGTAGCCACCTTTTCAGCCCTTGATAAGGCCCGGTTCTCCATCAAAAACATTCTTCCCGGGGAAGTTTTTTGCCGGTGCCAGAAGAGGCAGGGGTCGCTCCTCCAGCCGCGGTTCTCAGACACACTCCTACAGAGGCCAGACCCTCTAAAAAATGGCTGGAATGATTGCAGACAGAGCACCTTCTACCCTAACCAATGAACTGGAAGAGGCAGAGCCAACCAAGCCAGAGGTGAAGCTAATGCCCCAGGAGGTTTTAATGATAAGAAATACCCTTTCTTTCCCTCAAGATTTAGGAGGGAGACTACAAATGTTCGCTCTCAAGTGGGAAGAGATCACGTCAGACCTGTGGGTCCTGGAAAAGGTAAGGGGCTATCGCATAGAGTTCTACAGAACTCCGATCTAGTCATCTAGACTGCACCCTTTAGTTTTTCCAGATGCAGATATGGCACTGATTGACTCAAGGTCCAGGATCTTTCTTCCAAGGGAGCAAATTGGAGGTTGATCCTGCAGCCTCTGGGTTTCCTGAGCAATCTCTTTCTGGTAGTAAAGAAAGAAAAAGGGTTTCGACCGCTGATAAACCTAAGAAGCTTCAATGAGTTGCTGGTATATCGCCACTTCAAAATGAAGGGCATCCACCTCGTAAAAGATATGTTATTACAGAATGACTGAATGGTGCGGATGGACCTCAAGGACACCTATCTGATGATTCCCAATTTCCTAGCTCATCACTGGTTCCTTCAGTTTGCTTGGAGGGTTTCAGGTGTCTGAGTTCCAGTCTCTACCTTTTGGCCTTTCCTCAGCACTATGGTGCATCACAAAACTGCTCAAACCAGTGGTGGAGATCCTCCAGATGAAGGGCATATGGCTGATCATCTATCATGACGATCTTCTCTTGATGGAACAATCGCAATCCCAGCTTGTGTCCCATTTGAACATGACTGTCGCATTACTCCAAGTGTTAGGGTTTGTGATCAACAAGCAGAAGTCAGAATTGACTCCATCTCAAAACTTGATATTTTTTGGATTCCTCATAGACTTCATGATGGCCACACTTAGGCTACCGGAGCTGAAGATCTAAAAGATCAAGAAGGAGCTGACCAAGGTCTTACGCAGAGACAGGATCTCTCTCAGGCAGTTAGCTAGGACATTTGACTTATTATTGTCTTTGATCTAAGCCATCTTTCTAGGCCCACTCCACTACCGAGCACTACAGCAGCTCATCAGGAAAGAATTTCAATGGTGGACAGACCACATGTAAGCGTGAAATGGGAAGGTGATCTTCGGTTCCCTCTCAGACTTGTTGATAGAATCAGTTGCCAGAAGTCTGGCCTGGCGAGACAGATGCAGGGATGTGTCCATGGAGGGGACGATGGAAAAGACGAATTGAACCTACACATAAACTGTCTTGAACTTTGCGATCCACTCTTTGATGAGGGACAGTGGTTCAGCATATCAACCGACTGGGGGGTACCACATTGATGGCACTGGCAGAGATGGCCAAGGACTTATGGCACTACTGCCCAGAACAACAGATCTCTGTAACGGTGGAATACCTGCCGGTTCCCTGAATACAGTGGCGGACAAGAGCTCCAGACATTTCACGGATACCAGCGATTGGCAAATAGAACCAGTAATATTGCAGGCCCTGATGGGATGGTGGGATCCCTGCTCCATCGACCTGTGTGCATCCAGACTTAACGCACAGATTCATCAGTACGTATATTGGAGACTGGACATTGGAGCTACGGCAGTGGATGCTTTCCTGCAGGACTGGATGAGGGGGCAAGCTTACACATTCCCACCTTTTATCCTCATACACAGAGTAGCGGTTCAAGTCTGACGTCAGAAGGCATCTTTAATTCTGGTGGCACCAATCTGGAGATCTCAGGCATGGTTCCCCTGTCTTCTGGTGCTCTCAAGGATGTAACTACTTTGACTTCCATCATTCCCCGAGATCCTGCAGGATCCCCAGGGCCGTCCTCATCCTATGCCCACTTTCAGCTCATGGCGTGGAGGATTTGAAGTGATGCTGGCAAGACGGCAGACTTTCGGATGACACTGAAAGACTCATCCAGCGGACATAGGCCCTTGGGACCACCAAGCAATACAGATCGACTTGGAGACAATGGATTCGTTGGTGTGTAGAGAGATACCTGGATCCAGTAAGGGTGCAAATTACTGACATCCTGAATTTTCATGCTGAACTGGCTGGCTCCGGTCTAGGTTATTGCATGGTCAATTCCTTCTACTCGGCCATTTCTGCTGGGCACCTGCCCATTACCAATACCCCAGTCGGGGGATCACCCATGGGTGTGCAAATCGCTGAATGGTATCCAAATGTCTCATCCCCCAGAGCCTAGATACTCGGGCTTGTGGTATGTGAACCAGGTGTTACACTTTTTGATGGGCTGGCAAGATAACCAATATCTATTTAGGATAGAGATTTCTGCAAAGCTGTCCATGCTTCTCTGTCTCATCTCTTGCAAGAGACTATCTGATGTCAGAGCCCTAGATATCACAGCACAAGTATTTACCCCAGAGGGGGTGACATTCATCATCTCTAGGAGGACCAAGACTAATACCAGGTCGGTAAATTATCCTGCTTTTGAAGTGGGTCCTAAGCTTTGTGTAGTAAGGTTTCTTAAGGCCTACAAGGAGATGACCGTGGAGGTTAGACCTCAGGGTGAGAAACAATTACTGATCTCTCTTAGAAAACCATCCAGGGCTGTCTCTTCTCCTTCCATTGCCAGGTGGCTATGATGGATGCAGCGAATTGATCTTCAGAATCCACCCTTAATAGGTTTCATTTCAAACCAATCCATGAGGCCGCATCTTTGGTGGTAAGTAAGCTTTAAACATGCATAATCCTCACCACCGGTCCTGACATAAAATGAGAAATGTCTTAGCTATAGTCAGCTGCGGCCTATGCAGGTAAGACGGGCGACAATGAGGGAACATTAATTATTTATTTAATTTTCTCTCGCTGTCATCTTTCAAAATACCCCCCACCCTTCCCCACTGCCTCCTCCCCGCTCTTACCTGAACGGCCGCTGCTGGCTATAGTTAAATAAAACTTTTAATTCTATTAGGGACGCGGAGGCGAGGATTATCCCACCTGCTACGTATTTACGACAAGCTGCCCGCCCTCTGGTCTGTATTACAGTAAGTATCTCTTTATCTCCTGCGTATTACTGATGGAACCCCATGTCTGGTGGCTAACAGGAAGTATCAATCTGATGATGATGTTTCCTTGGTATGTTTTGTACAGGTTTCACTATGTTTCATATGTTATATATGGCATTCATGACAGGTAAAGCTTTTGAGTAAATGTTCAAATCTAGTTATCATGTGGAGATGGTGTTCATTTATATGTGAATAATTATCTTCGGAATGAATTCACTTAATGAGTTATTTTATTCGTAGGCTCTGATGCCAAAATGGAGTGACTCCGCATGACTTAACTTCCTGCAGCAAGAAAGAGGAAGGACTGCTGACCACAAGGATTTATATGTTGGGACAAACTGTTCTGCCATTAGCTTGTGGTTGCCATGGACTCCTCCCAAGGACTCATGGGAGTTGTAGTGTGGACAGTGTTTTTCGTTAGTTTAAGTTTAAATCTGCTGTTAATAAAAAGTGAAGGAAGTTATGCATAATCCTCGCCTCAGCATCCTTATTAGAATTAAATGTTTCCTTCACTATAGCTAGGAAATTTCTCATTTCCATCAGCAGCTCCTGTCAGATGATACCCGGTGTTCTACTTCAGGCTTCCAGAGTGTTCTAAATAACAACTAGAGCGCTAACAGTCTTACTTATGACAAAAGTGTGGCACACCTGAAGTCATTTTGGGTGAATGAAACTGGTAAAACATAAAAGTTTTCATTTGGAAAGAAACACAACATCAAAATGATGGTTGTGCTGTAAAAAGAACAATTAGGACACATTTTAAATGAGTTCTCAAATATTATACTCTTCTTATTAATTAAAACATTCTGACATACAGAATGAAACATGCACTTTCAACACCAGCAGCAGACTGCCTGTTAACTCCCTGGTGATCAGCAGCTTTCTCATAGTGTTTTAAGGAGGAACTAGATTCTATGTCAGGACCGGAGGCTCCGATTATGCCTCTCATTTCTTTGCATTTATTACACAGCAGCCAATAAAAACACTTTTTTATTACTAAAACTACAAATCCCATGAGCACTAGAGTACCCTATATAAGGTCTCACAGAGGTAATCACTTCCTCTTTCTTTGCTGCTCGGCAGCCAGTTAAGTGCCTCTTCCCTTATTATTCCCTTTATGTGGTAGTGTATGGGTTTGGGGTCAAAACTATTGGATTGAGTGTTTACGCTTATGCTCTTTATATATTTACTGTGCTCAAACCATTTCTGGTAATTTATGCAGGCTTGCAGTCCTTATTTACCTTGTGGTAGCCTTCAGTGTTCAACGCGGCGCTCCCCAGTGCATGGTGTCTTGTAGCACTCGTTTCTCGCGGGTGTTGGGAGCACGTTGGCCTCCGCCTCGTGCCCAAAGCAGAGTCAGGTGGAGTGCGAGTGCGGGGCAAGGACTGTGTTTCGCACAATCGCGCGAGTTCTCTTTTCATTATGAAGGACGGCCTCTACTGCCCATGCGTGGTGGCCATTTTATGTCACTCGCAGGCTGAAATTGACTAGTTTACCGGAGCCGGAGATTTCTCCCAATTTGAAAGTGCCTGTTCCGTCTTTTTTGCCCCGGTGATGCCCGACGTGACTGAGACGCGGAGGGCTGTATAATAAGCATAGGCCTTGCCTAGAGAGGTCTGGCAAGCCCTCCCTCCAACACAAAATATACAGTTTATCGCCTGGCTTGCCTGGGGCTCCTCTCCCCCTGACTCCTCAATACCTGTGGGCACACACTCAGTTGGGTGTTCTATATCTAATTTGGTGCCCTTTCACTGTGGATCATATACATTAGCCGAATTCTTCTTCGAAGATGATTATTTGGAGGACGAGCCGTCCGGCTCTCTGGAGAACGACCTCGTGGAGGCCTTGGATGCCGGGGTGCAGCATTTACTAAACACTGCCCTAGTAAGAGCGATTGCAGCCCTTAAGCGGCATTTGAAAAAGTATGCGATCCAGCAGGGGTGGATTCCTGCATCTAGCACCAGACCGCCAGCCAGTAGTAAAAAAAGGTCCTAACCCTCACAAAGAGGATTTTACTCGGCACACCAGGTCTTTGGCGAATGACCATCCATATATGGCGTCTAACGAGTCTACCGACTCCGTTCAGGGTGAGAAAGGGTACTCTTCATCGGACAAGGAGTCAGAGGAGGATGAAGCACCCCGACCAGCAAAAAAGTCTAGGAATGAGCACCACCTTGAGGTTACCAGTCAGCCTAAGCTCCTTACGTTTGACCCGATGGACATTGTCCACCCTAACTCCACCGTGTGGCTCCCGTCGAAGGAGGTGGTGGATTACGTGCAAGCGCACCTCTGGCGTCCCTTTGACAAGGACGTCAGGACCCTACTGCGGCTGGAGTGCCCGAGGCCTGATTTAGCGGCGCAAGTTGCGGAGACCCCCAAGGTGGACCCTGCCATGATCACATATTTGAAAAAATATGCCATAGACCCCAAGAATGGCATAGACCGTGCCTGGCAGACATGTCAGGTTAAATTACTAGATCTATCCGGACCACTAACCAAGATACTGGAAATAGGATTTCAGGCCAAGGAATCCAGATCCCCTATAGATCCAGATGACCTGATCGAGTGGGCACAGCGGGCAGTGTGCCAGTTGGGCAATGCCAGTTGCACCATGTCAAGTGAACGGAGGCGCTCTATCCTCCTCAAATTGGATCCAAAGTTGGCAGAGTTGTCCTCCTCGGAGGCGGGCCCTGTGGCCCAGGGTCTTCTTTTCGGTCAACCATTTTTGAAGGAATTGACCAAGTTTGTGGCCACCTTCAGTGGCCTTGACAAGGTGCAGGAATCACTCAAGCGCGCCTTTCGCCCGGTTTTCAACATGGCTGGACGAAATCGAGGGCGGTCGTTCGGCCGTGGGTACAATCAAGGAGCCCCACGTGGCCAGCAGCACCAAAGAGGAGGCTACCAGGATCATAACTCCAGCAACACCTCCTTCTATCCCTCTAGAAGAGATTGGAACCATTTCAGAAAAGGCCGATATGGTGGCAATCAGGGAAACCACCCAGACACCAGAAAAACAGGTGAGGCTCATTCTGTGTTCAGAAGTAACTTTAGGAGGTCGGATTTAATCTTTCCTACAGGTCTGGCAGACGATCTCGCAGGATGCTTGGGTCTTGCAGACGATTCAGGGGTACAAACTGGAATTGTACGATACTCCCTCCCAGGGTTTCCTTCCTCCTCCCATTCATTTTTCCCATCAAGATCAAGCTTTCATTACAGACGAAATCCTCGCCCTTCTCAAGAAAGGGGCTATCGTGGCCACGCAACCCCATCCTCGAGGTTTCATCAGCACGGTTCTCTAAGTAGAGAAAAAAGGGGGCGGATCCAGATTGGTCCTGAATCTGAAAGAGTTCAACGGGAAGATAATTTACCGACACTTCAAAATGGAGGGCATCCATTTGTTGCGGAAACTTCTACAGGAAGGAGATTGGATGTTGCGTCTCGAGCTGAAAGATGCCTATCTTTCAGTACCCATCTACGCTCCGCACCGGTGGTTTCTTCAGTTTCTCTGGCAGGGCGTCTGCTGTGAGTACAAGGTCCTTCCCATCAGACTTTCGCCGGCACCTTGGTGCTTCACGAAACTCCTATGCCCAGTCATGGAGTCATTGCGAGCTCGGGGAGTTCGCTTGATCGTCTATCTAGACAACATCATTATCATGGCCCGTTGCCATTGACTGGTACTCATTTACCTAGAGTGGGCAATAGACTTGCTTCAGAGCCTGGGTTTCGTGGTGAACCCTCAGAAATCCATTCTGTCCCCCATGCAATCTATAGAAATTCCTGGGTTTTCAGGTCGACTCTCGGAGCTGCCAGCTTCTCCTTCCCGTGCAAAAGATCATAGCAATCAAGAAAGAATTGAGATTGATTGTGAACAAGCAGATTGTATCCTTGAGGGCGGTGGCTCGAGTTGTGGGCCTGTTAGCCTCATCGATCCAGGCTATATTTCCGGGACCTCTGCATTATCGAGCACTCCAGCGCTTGAAGACCCAGCATCTCCGCAAAGGCCTCGGATATGCAAAACAGATTCCTCTTTCCTAGGAAGCGAGGTGGGAGATGTCATGGTGGTTAGATCACATGGAGTTGTGGAATGGCAGAGCCATATTCGGATCGAGTCCCGAGATTGTGATCGAATCGGACGTCAGCTGCGGTTCGATTTTGACAGGGGGTCGGTGGCCTCCGGAAGAGCTTTACCTACATATCAATTGTCTGGAGCTTCTGGCAGGCTCTTTTGCAATTCGCATTCTCTCCCCCCAGAAGACGAACTGCTGTATCCTCTTACGGATGGACAACGTATCGGCAGTCTGATATGTGAACAAGCTGGGCGGGACAAAGTCACGGATTCTTGCAGAAATCGCCAAGGTTTCTTGGCATTATTGTCTGCAGCGCAAAATATCAGTTGGGGCGGAATATATCCCAGGGCGCAGCAACGAGGTGGAAGATTGGCACTCTTGTTACCTACGCGATTACAGCGATTAAAGGCTTCATTCTCGAATCTTTTGCTTCCTGAATCAGACATGGGGTCCTTGTCAATTAGACTTGTTCGCATCTCGCCTAAACACACAACTCCCGAAATATTTCAGTTGGTGTCTGGACCCGGAGGCGATAGCATCGGACGCGTTTCTGCAGGTCTGGCCTCCCGGCCTTTGCTATACCTTCCCACCATTTGTAATGATCCCTAGAGTCCTGGCGCAGGCCAGGCGTCAGCAGGTGGAGCTTCTTCTGGTCACCCCGTTGTGGAGAGCACAAGCTTGGTTCCCGGTTGTACTGGAGATGTCTTGTGCTGTGCCAATGTTACTCCCACAGACATGGAACCTGTTGCTGAACCCTCTCAAGCAACCCCATCTCTTAGTATTAGCAGAGCAACTCCCTCTGGTGGCATGGCGAGTTTCAGGGATAGATGGCAGATCCCTGGCCTTTCAGGAGACGCTACCGCCTTCATTAAACAGGCTTGGTCCGATAATACCCACAAGCGCTATTCATCAGCATGGAACAAATGTTGTAGCTGGTGTGCTCAACGGGATATCGATCCCACTACTGCAAATGTCTCCATGATCATGAATTATCTGGCTTCCCTGGCCACTTCAGGTCTCGCTTACTGAACAGTTAATACCTTTCGATCTGCGATATGGGCAGGACATATTCAGCTGGATGGCAAACCCGTGGGAGAACATCCCTTGGTCTGCAAGCTGCTAAGGGGGATTCGTATGGTAAACCCCCCCATGCCCAAAGTACTCGTTCCTATGGGACGTCGCAGTGGTTCTACGATTTGTAAAATCCTGGTCTGCTAATAAATATCTATCGCACAAGCAGATTTCGGCCAAATTGGCCATGTTGTTATGTTTGGTCTCCTGCAAGAGAGAGTCTGATATCCGAGCTTTGGATTTGGCTGGTCGCCGTTTCTCCCCAGAGGGGGTCATTTTTAACATATCCAGGCGTACCAAATGCAATACCACCTTCGTTTCATATCCGAGTTTCCCGGATAATCTGAAATTATGTGTAGTTCAATGTCTTAAAGCGTAGGAGGTAAGTACAGCTGAGTTTCGTTCTAACATGCGAGGTCAACTGTTTATTGCTTTACAAAAACCATTTCACCCGGTGACCCCAGCACTGGGTGCGTTGACTCATGAGTGAGGCAGGTATTGATGTTTCTAAGTTTGGGGCTCACTCTGTTCGAGGGGCAATGGCCTCTAAGTCACATGACCTGGGAGTAACGCGTGCCGATATAATGACGGCAGCGGACTGGTCGACAGAGTCCACATTTAAGTCTTTTTATTATAAACCGATTGTGGATGTGGCATCGGTAGTGGTGGCTAAGCTTTGAAGAAGCATAATCGGAGCCTCCGGTCCTGACAGAATTAAAGATTTGCAAACAGTCATGACACGAATTTTCAATTCTATTAAGGACACGGAGGCAAGGCTTATCCCACCCAAGAGTATATGTTATTCTGAATCATATGTCATGAATTGCAATTTGCTGTCAATGTTACGTGATCGTATTATTGACTTGTATTTCCCACCCTAGTCAAATCATTTTGTATACGACAAGTTCTAGAGTGACCGTTATTACGGGATTTTCTCTGTGTTTCAGATACGAATAGTAAGTAAACACTTCTGCCTTCGCCTTCCTGGTTTCGTTGGAGTGTTCTTCCTCCTTTGAAGTGCGGCAAGCGTTCGCCGATCTCAAGTCGCAGAGTTTTTCCTCCCTGAGAGCTGGAGTATCCCTGTTGGACTTCAGGATTTTGGTTACCGTTCTCGATTGTCTGGGTTAAAGACAATGTTCAAGATTGAATGGTTATCTCGAGACTTTGGACTTGATGGTTTTTCAAATGGATCATGCAAAAAAAGAGGAAGTGATTACCTCTGTGAGAATTTATATAGGGTACTCTCTATGGTTATGGGTCACCTAGTGCTCATGGGATTTGTAGTTTTATGAGTTAAAAAGTGTTTTTATTGGCTGCTGTGTAATAAATGCAAAGAAATGAGAAGGATAATTCTCGCCTTCGTGTCCTTAATAGAATTGAAAATTCTTGTCACGACTTTTGGCAAATTTTTAATTACTGACGTTCTGAATTTATGCTGAAAGAGTGGGAAATGTGTAGGTCTGGCTAAATTTTCGTTCCGCTCGCGGAAATTGCGATAATTTGACATTTTCGCGTTCTGCGGAGAGTGCGAAAATGTCAAAATTTCCGCATTCCGCAGCTTAGCGATAATTTGTTTCTTGCTCGCGCTGTAAAATAATACATTCTCGCGTTCGCCGACAAGTTTTCCTGATCCGGTCGTGTTCTCCACGAGATGTTTGATTGTTGGTAGCCATTTGCGCTGTCTCGCGACAGTTCGCGCCCGCAGTAATGTCATTGGTCGCGCGATCACGTCTTTCTTCTCGCGATCATGCACCGCAAGAAGAGTGAAAACAAGATGGCCGCGCCCGCGAGCAACCGCATGGGTAAGTTGGCGAGCCGCGACCACGCAGAAAATACCGTGAACGGGCGGGAAAAAAACTTCCGCATCTTCGCGATATTTCCGCGTGTTTGTGGAGATTTTTAACATTTTCGCGATAATTTGCAAAAGTCACTTTCGCAAATTCCGCCCACCCCTAGAAATGTGACCGCTATCTTGATGGAATCAAAGTGGAAAACTGAAAGTATTTTCTACTGAGGATAGTGCAGTAAATGAGGAAATTTGGGAGCTTCATAACAAAAGGGTTTCCAATGGGCGCAGAGAAAATGGGCCCAAATGTAGCACACATATCAACCAAATGTAGCCCAAGTATATGCAATGACACAAGTGTGAAAAAGGCTTAGTTTTTTTTTTGCACATTTATATAGCACAGACTTGACCCAAAGATATTGGCGTGCTTTACATGAGCATTGATTACATTACACAAGGACTCATTCATTTTGGTTTTAGGCATGGGGAGATTAAGTGATTTCCCCACAAAGACAGAGGTGCCGATTCCGATCCGGTAAAACCGGGTACGAATGGCTGTATGGAGCGTATTCTCCGTACGAGTCGCACCCGGGAAATGCACCTTACAAACCAGCAAGTACGATTCGTACAGAAATACCATTTCCGTACGAATCGTAAAAAATCCGGGACATCGCGTACGTGACGTCCGGATGGAGTGAGGCAGCGTTCTACAGACCAGCAAGCATGATTCGTGCCTACGTCACTCCACACGGATCATTTTTTACGGCAGCCAAAAACTCCCGGGAAAGTGAGGACGAAGCGAAGAAGGAGCTGCGGGACGCGACGGACAGCCATGGACCCCATCCTACGTGTCATCCCGGCCCTCCTAGCCTATGACCTGGTGCACAGAAACCGACGCAGATGCCACAGAAGGTCAGCACAACATCCAGGGGCAAAGGGGGGGCGAGGGGCAGAAAACATAACCTCCACCAAATTTGTAAAATACCATATACTGTCCTAACATTACCTCCAGGGTCTGGTCACTTTGGTGGGCATATCCACCAATCCCCGCGTACGCGTACCCGTCACCACTACAATGGTGGTGCGGGCCATAACCACGCCCTCAGAGCGTGGGTACGGCCCGTACCACGCGTACCCCTACATCACCACTCCAATGGTGGTACGGGCCGTACCCACACTCTGAGGGCGTGGGTACGGCCCATACCACCATTGGAGTGGTGATGTAGGGGTACGCGTGGTACGCGCCGTACCCACGCCCTCAGAGCGTGGGTACGGCCCGTACCACCATTGGAGTGGTGAGGTAGGGGTACGCGCCGTACCCACGCCCTCAGAGCGTGGGTATGGCTCATACCACGCGTTCACCTACTTCACCACTCCAATGGTGGTACGAGCCGTACCCACGCCTTCAGAGCATGGGTATGGCCCGTACCACCCTTGTAGTGGTGATGTAGGGGTACGCGCCGTACCCACGCCCTCAGAGCGTGGGTACGGCACATACCAAGCGAACACCTACTTCACCACTCTAATGGTGATACGGGACGTACCCACGCTCTGAGGGCGTGGGTATGGCGCGTACCACGCGTACCCCTACATCACCACTACAATGGTGGTAAGGGCCGTACCCACGCTCTGAGGGCATGGGTACGGCGCGTACCCCTACATCACCGCTACAATGGTGGTACGGGCCATACCCACGCCCTCAGAGCGGGGGTACGGACCGCATCACCCGTACCTCTAGGGCACCAGTACATTAGTGATACAAGGTGTACACATGCCACAAATGTTGGCTTAGGGCCTGGTGCAGCATATAACCAGTATATTGGGGTGTGTACATGGCCAGGACAGCAGTGTATAGCACCAAGGGTACGGGTGGGTGGGTGTCTGCCAAGGAGTCCCAGCAGTGGACATAGACATGTGAGGGGTGGGTGCAGAGGACTCCCAGCAGTGCCCAGACATATGAGGGGTGGGTGCATATCACTCCCAGCAGTGGCCAGAGACATGTGAGGGGTGGGTGCAGAGGACTCCCAGCAGTGGACAGAGGCATGTGAGGGGTGGGTGCAGAGAACTCCCATCAGTGGACAGACATATGAGGGGTGGGTGCATATCACTCCCAGCATTGGACAGACATGTGAGGGATGGGTGCACATCACTCCCAGCAGTGGACAGACATGTGAGGGGTGGGTGAAGAGGACTCCAAGCAGTGCCCAGACATATGAGGGGTGGGTGCATATGACTCCCAGCAGTGGCCAGAGACATGTGAGGGGTGGGTGCAGAGGACTCCCAGCAGTGGACAGAGACATGTGAGGGGTGGGTGCAGAGGAATACCAGCAGTGGACAGACATATGAGGGGTGGGTGCATATCACTCCCAGCATTGGACAGACAAGTGAGGGGTGGGTGCATATCACTCCCAGCAGTGGACAGACATGTGAGGGGTGGGTGCAGAAGACTCCCAGCAGTGCCCAGACATATGAGGGGTGGGTGCATATCACTCCCAGCAGTGGCCAGAGACATGTGAGGGGTGGGTGCAGAGGACTCCCAGCAGTGGACAGACATATGAGGGGTGGGTGCATATCACTCCCAGAATTGGACAGACATGTGAGGGGTGGGTGCAGATCACTCCCCGCAGTGGACAGACATGTGAGGGGTGGGTGTATATGACTCCCAGCAGTGGACAGACATGTGAGGGGTGGGTGCAGACCACTCCCAGCAGTGGACAGAGACATGTGAGGGATGGGTGCAGAGGACTCCCAGCAGTGCCCAGACATATGAGGGGTGGGTGCATATCACTCCCAGCACTGGCCAGAGACATGTGAGGGGTGGGTGCAGAGGACTCCCAGCGGTGGACAGAGACATGTGAGGGGTGGGTGCAGAGGACTCCCAGCAGTGGACAGACATATGAGGTGTGGGTTCATATCACTCCCAGCATTGGACAGACATGTGAGGAGTGGGTGCAGATCACTCCCAGCTGTGGACAGACATGTGAGGGGTGGGTGTATATGACTCCCAGCAGTGGACAGACATGTGAGGGGTGGGTGCAGACCACTCCCAGCAGTGGACAGAGACATGTGAGGGGTGGGTGCAGAGGAATCCCAGCAGTGCCCAGACATATGAGGGGTGGGTGCATATCACTCCCAGCAGTGGTCAGAGACATGTGAGGGGTGGGTGCAGAGGACTCCCAGCAGTGGACAGAGACATGTGAGGGGTGGGTGCAGAGGACTCCCAGCAGTGGACAGACATATGAGGGGTGGGTGCATATCACTCCCAGCAGTGGACAGAGACATGTGAGGGGTGGGTGCATATCACTCCCAGCAGTGGACAAAGACATGTGAGGGGTGGGTGCAGAGGACTCCCAGCAGTGGACAGACATATGAGGGGTGGGTGCATATGACTCACAGCAGTGGACAGAGACATGTGAGGGGTGGGTGCAGAGGACTCCCAGCAGTGCCCAGACATATGAGGGGTGGGAGCATATCACTCCCAGCAATGACCAGATACATGTGAGGGGTGGGTGCAGAGGACTCCCAGCAGTGGACAGAGACATGTAAGGGGTGGGTGCAGAGGACTCCCAGTAGTGGACAGACATATGAGGGGTGGGTGCATTTCACTCCCAGCAGTGGACAGAGACATGTGAGGGGTGGGTGCAGAGGACTCCCAGCAGTAGACAGAGACATGTGAGGGGTGTGTGCAGAGGACTCCCAGCAGTGGACAGACATATGAGGGGTGGGTGCAGAGGACTCCCAGCAGTGGACAGAGACATGTGAGGGGTGGGTGCAGAGGACTCCCAGCAGTGGACAGAGACATGTGAGGGTTGGGAGCAGAGGACTCTCAGCAGTGGACAGACATATGAGGGGTGGGTGCATATCACTCCCAGCGGTGGACAGAGACATGTGAGGGGTGGGTGAAGAGGACTCCCAGCAGTGGACAGAGACATGTGAGGGGTGGGTGCAGAGGACTCCCAGCAGTGGACAAACATATGAGGGGTGGGTGCATATCACTCCCAGCAGTGGCCAGAGACATGTGAGGGGTGGGTGCATATGACTCCCAGCAGTGGATAGAGTCATGGGTGTGTGTACATCATGATCAGATGAGCACAACTCCATGGGTGTATGTACGCATCCGTAATGTTCGACTATGTTGATAGTTTCATAACAAATGCACAGGAAAAGAAGCCGTTGCACACCTTTTTATCCATTTCATCTTAGTTATCGATATAATCCTTTTTTTCATTTTATGCGTGCAGTCTGGGGCCGCGCCTCACCTCAGTGCGCAGATTATGTATTAGACATATGAGGGGTGGGTGCATTTCACTCCCAGCAGTGGACAGAGACATGTGAGGGGTGGGTGCAGAGGACTCCCAGCAGTAGACAGAGACATGTGAGGGGTGTGTGCAGAGGACTCCCAGCAGTGGACAGACATATGAGGGGTGGGTGCAGAGGACTCCCAGCAGTGGACAGAGACATGTGAGGGGTGGGTGCAGAGGACTCCCAGCAGTGGACAGAGACATGTGAGGGTTGGGAGCAGAGGACTCTCAGCAGTGGACAGACATATGAGGGGTGGGTGCATATCACTCCCAGCGGTGGACAGAGACATGTGAGGGGTGGGTGAAGAGGACTCCCAGCAGTGGACAGAGACATGTGAGGGGTGGGTGCAGAGGACTCCCAGCAGTGGACAAACATATGAGGGGTGGGTGCATATCACTCCCAGCAGTGGCCAGAGACATGTGAGGGGTGGGTGCATATGACTCCCAGCAGTGGATAGAGTCATGGGTGTGTGTACATCATGATCAGATGAGCACAACTCCATGGGTGTATGTACGCATCCCTAATGTTCGACTATGTTGATAGTTTCATAACAAATGCACAGGAAAAGAAGCCGTTGCACACCTTTTTATCCATTTCATCTTAGTTATCGATATAATCCTTTTTTTCATTTTATGCGTGCAGTCTGGGGCCGCGCCTCACCTCAGTGCGCAGATTATGTATTAGAATCAACAAAATGCAGCCTAAATAAGCTTATACAGAGAGTTTCATAACAACACATCACTGACAGCAGTGTCCCACTCCCATGAGGATGGCTGTCTTCCCCCCACTGCATGACACACCACATGTGGGTGTGAGGACAAATAACACATGCATAACCACCCCTGGCGGATGCAGCACAATACACACACAGAGATCATGCCACAAGACTGTATAGTCATGTGAATGGCCACTACACTAAGAGAGCCAAAGGGAACACACACTGTCACGCACATCCCAGGACTGATAGGAATGTACAGGTGCCGGGACAGCCACCAAGATGTTGCCCCTCATGGAAGGAATAGGGTGGACTTCCCACAGATACAATGCCCACAATTGTCAGTCAGGTGCTCAAATACCCTGCAGAACAAGTACCAAATGTGTGCTAGGCTGGGATAACACACATGCATAGTGTGGAAAATGCTGATTGTCGCCATTAAGGCATGACAACATACTCAATACACAAGTACAGTGACTAGCAAGGATGGCACAGAGGATGCAGCCGGAGACATTGCTGAGCAGGCATGGCCATAGTTGAAGGGATCCGTCACCAACAAAAGAAATGTAGACACAGGTCAGCACTACAAAAGTGCAACTCCCTGCAGGGTAGATGTCAGGTGCCACAGAGGAAGGAACAGTCCTTGGGACAATGTCTCCAAACACAAATAGCACACACAACCCAATATACCTTGCAGAGACATTGTGATGGCAGGCAGATACCATGGTCCACCCCATTCGCATCAGACGACAACTTTCTCCTGACACATAACACATTACCACCACCCCAACTCCGGGACCACCAGCACCCACATCAATACCTGAAATGCAAATGTGTTTGAACGGAAAACAAAATGCTTTATTCAGCATTAAATGAAAAAGTAGTTAACAACACTATTAACAAAGGCACATAGCCAGTCCAGATCTGAAGTCCTTGGGGGGGACACATGGCCACGCGTCTCCCCTAGCTTGCCTGCACATTAGAACCCTCAGGTTCCTCGACTGGGGGGGGGTATCATGTGGGGAAGGACCAGGCACCGCAGGGACAGGAGGTGGAAGGGTAGGTGTGGTGGGTGCAGGGACGGACGCCTGCACCACAGGGGGTGGGGCAGCACCAAAGGTGAAGATCAGCTCGGCGCTGCACACTGCTGCCAGGTCGTCAAGCGTCTCCCCTTCACCCGAAGACAACACTGCCTCAAAGGAGGGGGGGGTCGGAGTGATGGGGTGCAGCGCTATTGGGGGTGGGGAGGGACAGGGGGGCTCAACTCCCCCACCCGTGCAGTGCCGTTCCCGTTTGCGGGCTGGAGAGACAGAGGGGCTGAGGCCCAGCCCAGCCAAGTAGGCCTCTTTCTCTGGATGTGTGGTAGGGAAGCCGAGGGGAGTGCCTTTGGAGGGACTGGTTAGTGCGCCATGCGGCCTCGGACTGTGGCTGTGTGTATGCCTGTGTACGCCAGACCCAGTGGGTGTGCCCTCATCCCCCTGAGTGTGCGTGCCAGAAGGAGTGCGCTTGCCCTTACGTGGTGGTGTGCTGGCTGCGTCTGGTGGGGTGCGTGCTAGTGAATGTCTGTGTGTGCTTGGGACAGCTATGGGAGTGGGAAGTGTGGACGGTGCAGGGGTAGGGGGGGACGAAGCGCTGCATGAGACTCACTGCTGCCGTCAGTCCATGGACCTCAGCAACATCCGTTGGTCAGACATCGCTGATGACATGCCCTCCATGTACGACACCATCTGTGTCATCATTCGGGTCTGGCCATGGAGAACATTCAGCAGCGATGTCTGTCCAACCTGCAACTGACGCAGAATGTCCACAGACTCTGCAGTGAGGGCAGCAGGGGGGACAGGGGCAGGGGGTGTGGTGCCTGGCACGAAGGAGACACGGTGTTGCCTAGCACGGACAGAAGGTACTGGAGCAACTGGGAGGGCGGTGATGGGAATGGAGGGGGCGGTGACAGATGTAGTGCTGCTGCCAGGTGTCATAGCAGCCTCCGCCCCCTGGAGGAGTTCAGCATCGGACCCGTCTGCGTCGTAGTCAGTGTTGTCAATAGACAGGTCCTCCGCCTGACTCCCCTCGCCCTCCGTGCCACTTGCTCCTGCAGACTCCGCAGCAGTGGTGGCAACGGTGCTGGATCCCTCTTCCACGTCCGTGCAGGTGTCTCCCTCGGTGTCCTCCGATGATGCTGTGGGCAAGGTGAAGAGACAGAAAATAATCAGTCACCTGTATACAACAGACACATGAGTCCCAATTAAATTGTCACAGTGCATATCAGGAAATGCATCATGAGTAACATCTAGGATAGTCCGCACATATGTAACCCTGCACTCCCCAGTTGGTTGACCCACCATGACACTTGGATACAATGGATTTCATGAAACAACAGCAAATAACTTGATATCGAATTATACTGAGAAGCTAGCGTCTGGGGACAGTTGAGCACAGCAAGAATATTAATCCATGCCACCTCTTCTTCACTGTGAACGAAACAGTATTGGTGCACCCAAGGCCAAATAACACACCTCAATACTGAAGGTGTCCCCACACTCTGAGACCTGCGAGTACTTAGGAAACCATAGCCAAAAACATTGCAATCCCTTGGGACTCACAACACTTTACACAATGTACATGTTTAGAATGTGTGAATGTGCCACTTTGTGAAAAGAAGACACATCTGCCTGCATGACAGAAGTCACACAATGATGTGCACACAAAAATACTTTTACACAGTCATTGTATGAGCTGGCAGCCGAATTCTAAAAAGCCACTGTAAATAAGAAATGGTGTATAAGTAAGTACATATTCATGGCACCACGGTGGTCTGGATGACTTGACACTCGTAAGTTCGTATCAGCACCAACCAAGGACTAACACACATGCAAACACACTGTGTGAACATGGATATGTATATTCAGAAGACAAGTGGTAATCAAACTGTGCCTTCCAGTGATATGTGTCTGCGTGTCCACGGAAAGTGTAAAAGTACTTTCTTTTGCACTTCCCTGGGAGACATCTGTCATGCAGGCACATTATTGTCCTTCACAAACAACTAGAAAAAAGAAGCATAAGAAAAATGCAGACATGTTGACAAGTGTAGTGAGTGCCAAGGTACAATACCTATTGACTGAAAACTTGAATCATGCCACCTGTCACATGGCCATCCGTACCATGATGACACAGTTGGCAACACATCTGACCCACTGCCTGTCATGTGGAGTGGCACACATGTCCAAACACAGGACAATGCATTAGCTAATGGGCCTGCAATGTGTCTGGATAAGGAGCACCTGCACTGAGGAGACACCCTCATGGCAAGAAAGAATGTCCACACAGATGTCAGCACACACAGACCAAACTACGTAGCATCTCGCCCACACACTGGTGGCAGAAATGGATGAGCATGAGCCATGTATTTCCATTGTTGACACATGCTGCAAATCACAAACATTAAACCCAGCACAACCTGACTGGCTCACTGCATGTAGAGGGTCTGTCCAGACAATTATCACACACAGGTCAGACACGGCAAGGAGACATAAGGTTTGGACATGTAGGCCTTGCCCGCACAAACCCCCCATACCTGAGACAATGTGATAGAGACAGATCAAGAAGTGACACCTCTTAATCTGGGTTTACTCCAATGTGCATCACACATTTCTAAATGTACTCCACATCACCTCGTGAGGCTGCCAACACATATTTGTGACTAACAACCATCAACAGATAGTTGTACATAGACACACAGGCACTGCCCAGTGTGAGGATGCACAAGCTAAATGGGGTCAGCATGTACAATGGGCACATGTAGCACACTTCAGAGAAATACAAATGAGGGCAGGGAAATATGCCACAGAGGCCAAACTATGCTGAACACACAGAGAATGGGCACAGTGTTGGATGACACACATGATTCTGAGGCAAGGGTGTCTCAGGGGACTGTAGTGGGCACACTGCTCCATGGTCCTGGAATGATCTGACTGTAACATGAGCAACCGTCCCGGTACTATGAATATCTCCCACTCATGCACATCATGTCTGAGGCCACAACATTGTTAATGCATGCTGCAAGTCTGTTCATTTGAAAACTCACACTCCTATGTTGAGACTCAGCATCAGTGCCAACTAACATGGACACCCAAATGACTGTACAGGACAGGGCACAGGCAAGGTAACAACACATGTCTCAGACCCACCCCCACATGATGCCGAAAGCAATGTGCACTTGGATTAACTGGCAGCCTAGATGACCATGTGCAATAGTGATTACACACAGACCAGGGAACACATGTCATTTAGAGGAAGGGAGGAGGAACAGCCCTGTTTGACTTTGGGGAACATGATATGCACTGCACAAATTAACCCTCGCTGTGTATCCAGGCAGCTGAGCACTTACAAAAGCTGGTGAGACACAACAAACACACATGTACCTACCCCCTTCCTGCTGCTGCAACTCCTGTAACCGCCTATCCAACTCAGGGAAGACTGCCGCCAGGACACGCTTCATCTGTTGAGTCAGTCGTCGCCCCCCGCCGTGCTTGTGTGGAGGTGAGTCCTTGAGCTGCCACCGGGCGATCCTCCGGGTCCCGCACCGGATGTCCTGCCAGCGTTTCCTCACCTGGGCGAGGCGCCGACTGCGACCCTCCACAGATCTCACGGCCCTGACGGCCTGCTTCCATATCTCCCTCTTGGCGTAGGTGGTTACCTGTGAGGATGACAAAGTGAGACAACATCACTACACCTGCTCCATGTCACAGAGACACACATTTGAACATCTTTGATATTTAGAACAGGGCATATTATGCTGGCAACCAATTACACCTTTCTCATAGGGACATTAGCCTATGTGGAAGCCCCAAAGCAGTACATGGCATTGAAAGTACACAGGTGGCATGAGGGGTGCAACACACTCCATGATCATGGCACACGCTGTGCATCACATGCAACACCAGGCTGATGGACAGCACCTCCAAGCAGTCACATGCCCCAGGCCACTGATGCAACCTCAGCAGAGTACACAGGCACAGATCACTCACCTGCCATTGGCAACAGCGGATACAAACCTCACTCTGCACATGTGCCACTTGCCTGTGGGGTGTCACAGGTGTGGTGCTGGCTCAGCAAGTCAGACACTCTGCACGGCTTACTTAAACCCCTCAGATGGGTGGAGCTGTTGCCTCCTCCATGCAGCTGGGGTGCAACATTCCACATAGACACTCACCCACATGACAAGGAACATTCACACACATCAATGTCCAGGGGGCGTACACATCATTTGGACACTCTCAGCACAGCTCCACTCAACTCACACACATCTGTGGGTACAGTCAACTGTCACACCGGGGGGGCCAGGGAATCACCTCTGGGCAATAGGACACCATTTGGCATAAGGATTGGGTAGGCTGAATGTGCCATGCACTATGCAGTGAATTTCACAGTAAGCACAATGCAAGTGAGGAGTGCACACAGGAGCTACATCATGCTCTGCATGGGAGACATAAGCCATTCCCCCCCGGGACCCACGCTAAACAACATTGCATGTCTGTCACACCTGGACACAATGCCAGAAGTGACAGTCACAAAAAAGGGGCACAGTCAAAGCTAGTGAAGTCAGCACTCACCTGCTCCCCTGGTCTCCCAGACAGGCTGGGGTACTGTGGGAGGATGACATCAAGCAATGCCTCATTCTCCTCATGGCTGAAAGGCTGTGCCCTCTCCACAGTCCCTGACATGGTCCCAGAGGAATCACAAGCAGTAGCAGTGGTGTCGAGTGTAAGGTAGTGCAGGTAAGTGCCCTCTCATAGGTTCTGGCTGACTTATATCTGCCTTGCTGGGCTGTTTCATTTACAGGAGTACAGAGTGATTGGTCAGTCTCATAATCTCATTTGCATCCTACGTTTCCTCCAATCCCTTTAAACATACCCCAGTGAGGGCCTTTGCATGGTTCAAAATTTGAGCATGATGTGAAGTCAAGAACCACTTTGCAACATTGTATTTAGTTGGCAACTGCCTATTCCAGGCCACATGATAGAAAATTTTAACTTGAAAATCGGTATCCATGACAACCAGCATGCATTTAGGACCCAATACTTGTCCCTCATGTGTCCCTATGTAATTTAGCTATCCACACACAGGTACGGTGTGTTTCACACGTACTCCTACCGCACCAGTTGCACATTGCGTTAGCCACGGACGTGTACGACCAGTGTGTATACGTATGTGGACTACCAGGGCGTACACGTACGTGTACGACCAGTGTGTACATGTACGTGGACTACCAGTGTGAACACGTACGTGGACTACCAGGGCGCACACGTACGTGTACACCCTGGTAGTCCACGTACGTGTTCACACTGGTAGTCCACGTACGTGTACGCCCTGGTAGTCCACGTACGTGTACACCCTGGTAGTCCACGTACGTGTACACACTGGTCGTACACATACATGTACGCCCTGGTAATCCACGTACGTATTCACACTGGTAGTCCACATACATGTACGCCCTGGTACTCCACGTACGTGTTCACACTGGTAGTCCATGTACGTGTACGCCCTGGTAGTCCACATACGTGTATGCCCTGGTAGTCCACATACGTGTTCACACTGGTAGTCCAGGTACGTGTACACACTGGTCATACACGTACGTGTACGCCCTGGTAGTCCACGTACAAGAACGCCCTGGTAGTCCACGTACGTGTACACACTGGTCGTACATGTACGTGTATGCCCTGGTAGTCCACGCACATGGTCACACTGGTAGTCCACATACGTGTACGCCCTGGTAGTCCACGTACGTGTACACACTGGTCGTACACGTACGTGTACGCCCTGGTAGTCCACGTACATGTACACACTGGTAGTCCACGTACGTTTACGCCCTGGTAGTCCGCGTACGTGTTCACACTGGTCGTACACATACGTGTACGCCCTGGTAGTCCACATACGTGTTCACACTGGTAGTCCACAGTGTGTACACACTGGTCGTACACATACATGTACGCCCTGGTAATCCACGTACGTATTCACACTGGTAGTCCACGTACATGTATGCCCTGGTACTCCAGGTACGTGTTCACACTGGTAGTCCATGTACGTGTACGCCCTGGTAGTCCACATACGTGTATGCCCTGGTAGTCCACATACGTGTTCACACTGGTAGTCCAGGTACACGTACACCCTGGTAGCCCACGTACGAGAACGCCCTGGTAGTCCACGTACGTGTACACACTGGTCGTACACGTACGTGTACGCCCTGGTAGTCCACGTACGAGAACGCCCTGGTAGTCCACGTACGTGTACACACTGGTCGTACACGTACATGTACGCCCTGGTAGTCCACGTACGTGTTCACACTGGTAGTCCACATATGTGTACGCCCTGGTAGTCCACATACGTGTACACACTGGTCGTACACATACGTGTATGCCCTGGTAGTCCACCTACATGTACACACTGGTAGTCCACGTACATGTACGCCCTGGTAGTCCACGTACGTGTTCACACTGGTCGTACACATACGTGTACACCCTGGTAGTCCACGTACGTGTTCACACTGGTAGTCCACAGTGTGTACA
Organism: Triturus cristatus; assembly: GCF_964204655.1. NCBI lineage: Eukaryota > Metazoa > Chordata > Amphibia > Caudata > Salamandridae > Triturus > Triturus cristatus. The sequence continues at coordinate 62,705,094 of NC_140593.1, read as the reverse complement.
CGTACGTGGACTACCAGTGTGTACACGTATGTGGACTACCAGGGCGTACATGCACGTGGACTACCAGGGCGCACACATACATGGACTACCAGTGTGTACATGTACGTGGACTACCAGTGTGTACACGTACGTGGACTACCAGGGCGTACACGTACGTGGACTACCAGGGCGTACACATACATGGACTACTAGTGTATACACATACGTGGACTACCAGGGCATACACATACGTGGACTACCAGTGTGAACACATACGTGGACTACCAGGGCGTACACGTACGTGTACGACCAGTGTGTGCACGTAGGTGTACAACCAGTGTGTACACGTAGGTGTACACACTGGTCGTACATGTATGTGTACACACTGGTCATACACATACGTGTGTACGGTCCGTACACACACCCGTACTCCAGCGGGAACAACAGTGTGATGATACGGACCGTTCGCAAGCCCTCAGACCGTGTGTACGGTGCGCTTCACAGCTTACACAGGTGATAGGAGGCGCACACGAATGGAATGGAGGTGTCAGACTCGTTCACGGCTGTACATCAAGTCATAGTCATTCCAGTCCTACATGTGCAGGGCCTAGGTGTGTCAGGCAGTGATGTGGCACATGTCTCCTCATCTTTTAGCACAATAGATGTGTTATGACCTGTGTACACATGTCATGTGTGATGGGGCAGTATGTGGCACACTTCCCCTTCCCACAATGCACATGTGTGCATGTAGTACAAACGTGTCAAGCACTGCATCACTGGTATGGCACAGTCACCAACACCCGCAAATGGCCAGGGACAGGGACACTAACACCTGACATCTAAGTAACAGCTTGCCCCGATGTGAACATGTCCTGTGTGTGTCATGTGTTCCCATGAGCTTGCTGGTGTTGTTCCGTCAACTGCATCTGCTGTTGCTGCATCCAACATGTGTCTGTGTGTAGATGGGCATGGCACACATATACGCACACCATGCCACATGTGGATTCACACGTTACGTGTGTCTGGATGCTTCAAAGATGATTTTATGACATGAGGACATATCTGCACCATATCCATGTCTGTGTTTTCGTTTTTTCACGTGTACCCCTTCATCGCTATGTATATGATCTGTACATTTCCAATGACATGTGACCTGTGCGACTAGCTTGCCGCCAGCAGTCTGTATGAGATGACATCCTTCCAATGCAGATTTGTGGATGTATGTCACTCCTGTGATGTCTCTGGCTGTTCACTTACACTGGCCCACAGCTAGTTCCGGGCCATGTCATGTAGAACGTGACTATCAACGGGTGTAGCTGGCTTGTCGTAGGAGTATCACCTGGCTGGCATACGTGTCCTGGATGTATAGCACAGACCTGACTCTGTATTTAGCTGATGTGTAGTAGCAGTTGAGCATGTGCTCAGTTCATTGACATTGATGTTGTTAGGTACTCACTCTTCGTTCTTCCTTCCAATTATCTGCAGGGCACCGCCTCTCCCCCGACCAATGCCAAACTTGGCTACCATGAGGGAACGTGACTGCATAAGACGTTACCGCTTCTCACAACAGTTGATTGAGGACTTGACCGCAAAGCTTGAACAACACCTCCAACTGCGACACAGGTATCCTACTGCGCTGACCCCAAGATGAAGGTGATGGCAGCCCTACATTTTTTTGACACCGGTACGTTTCAATTCACCATAGCTGATGTTGGTGGTATGTCACAGACCATGTTCAGCCGTGTCCTACATGATTTTTTAGAAGCCATGTTGGAGCACCTGGATGAATTCATCCATTTTCCAACTCGTGAGCAGTTGACAGGTGTCAAGGGTGAGTTATATGCCCTGGGAGGGATGCCCCATGTCATAGGGTTTATTGATGGGACACATGTGGCTTTGGTACCACCACAGGCACAGGAGGTGGCCTATCGCAACTGTAAACATTACCACTCTATAAATGCCCTTGTGGTGTGTCTTGCTAACATGCTGATTTCCCATGTCTGTGCACGTTTTCCAGGGTCAGCACACGATGCCTACACCATGAGGAGTAACAGGGTGCCAGAAATGATACTGGGGCTGCACAACGAACGAGCATGTCTTGTTGGTGGGACCCCAGAACAGCTGCAGATCACCGATACAACAACACACATGGGCAGACCAGGCGAGTGATTGAGAGGACGTTTGGCCTCCTAAAGAGCAGATTCCGGTGCCTTCACAAGACAGGCGGGTCCCTCCCATATTTCCCGGTGAAGGCCTGCAAGATCTTCCTCGTGTGCTGCATGCTGCACAACATGGCAGTGGAGAAGGCTGTGCCACTCATCCTGTATCCGGATGAGCAGGAACCTTCCCCATGGAGGATAAAGGGCTTGGTCATGAGGCAAGTGACGATGAGGAGGAGGAGGAGGACAACATCCGGAATCAGCTCATACGCAACTTCTTCTCATAATGGTGAGTCCATGGGTCTGAGTGTGCACGGCTGGAGCCTTGTGTGGCATGTGTTGCAATGTGTGTGTCCAGCTGACTGTATGCTAAGTGACTTAGATGTGTGTTCAGATGTGTCACTCGAGTGATGATGTCCTTCCACACATTTTAGCTTACACACTCAATTGTAATATAGCATGGTGACAGACTTATTCCTGTAGAGTAAATTACCATGCATGCGGATGACAATCTCTTCCCTGACTTCTTCTGTCTCTGTCATCCCCAGGTTGTTTGGCATGCTGTCTGCTCGTGTCATCGTTGGACTCCCGCTATTCCTCATGAGTATTGCAACATGTGCTGAATCAGCGTCCAATGCACGGACATGGTGTTGTGTGTCTTGCTAACATGCTGATTTCCCATGTCTGTGCACGTTTTCCAGGGTCAGCACACGATGCCTACATCATGAGGAGTAGCAGGGTGCCAGAAATGATGCTGGGGCTGCACAACGAACGAGCATGTCTTGTTGGTGGGACACCAGAACAGCTGCAGATCACTGTTACAACAATGCACATGGGCAGACCAGGCGAGTGATTGAGAGGACGTTTGGCCTCCTGAAGAGCAGATTCCGGTGCCTTCACAAGACAGGCGGGTCCCTCCCATATTTCCCGGTGAAGGCCTGCAAGATCTTCCTCGTGTGCTGCATGCTGCACAACATGGCAGTGGAGAAGGCTGTGCCACTCATCCTGCATCCCGATGAGCAGGAACATCCACCCATGGAGGATAAAGCGCTTGGTCATGAGGCAAGTGACGATGAGGAGGAGGAGGAGGACGACATCCAGAATCAGCTCATACGCAACTTCTTCTCATAATGGTGAGTCCATGGGTCTGAGTGTGCACGGCTGGAGCCTTGTGTGGCATGTGTTGCAATGTGTGTGTCCAGCTGACTGTATGCTAAGTGACTTAGATGTGTGTTCAGATGTGTCACTCGAGTGATGATGTCCTTCCACACATTTTAGCTTACACACTCAATTGTAATATAGCATGGTGACAGACTTATTCCTGTAGAGTAAATTACCATGCATGCGGATGACAATCTCTTCCCTGACTTCTTCTGTCTCTGTAATCCCCAGGTTGTTTGTCACGCTGTCTGCTCGTGTCATCGTTGGACTCTCGCTATTCCTCATGAGTATTGCAACGTGTGCTGAATCAGCGTCCAATGCACGGACATGGTGAAAAGTCTATTTGGTTAAGGATTGCTGCACGGCATTTTGGTCTTGGTAGGTGTTTGTAATGTGTGGGCACTGCTCCTGTGCATGTTGTGTTACTATATATACATGTCGACTCACCATGGGGCACATGACATGTTGCATGACTCCAATGTATTGATAGTCACCCTTCGTAGCAGTCATCTGTGATGGGACAGTGGATTCTGATGAAGGCATCAATGTGTGTACAACTTCCCTCTGAAACATATGGGATGCTACGGGTGGACATAGTGTGGGACATCCCCATGAGAGGATAAATGGGGAATTGAAGCCCCTTCGTGTGCAGCAGGGGGTGTTTGGCTCACACACTTCACTTGTATGCCAGTTCAATGGATTTACAGCATCTGTGTTGTGAAGGGGGTGTCCAGTGTAGGTCTCACATGTTCTGCCAAATGACCTGTGAGTCTGTTCCTATTGATGCATTTCCCTAGGTGTGAACCTGAGTAATAAAGGTGTACCTCACCCTCCAAGGTGCCTCATCCCTGTCAATGCTGGTCTCTTGCCACTTTGCATGCGGCATCTCTGGCATAGTTGTAAAAGATTGGGCATATGAGTCTATGTGTAGTTTAGCAACATGCATGCAGTTCTTTAGGGATTAGAATATTCATTGTGCATGATGTCCATGGTTGTGTATGTATTTGAGCATGTTGGTTGCCACAAAAGACCGTCAACACCTGCTGAGGGTGTGTATCCTGTGTGCAGCTCGTCCTTCAGTTTAATGATCCGGTGTAAGTCATCTTTGGGGATTGTGCATCCATTGTCTCTGGGTGTGCCATGGGGAACCGGACACTCCTCCTTTACATACACCTGTTGCAGTAGTCCTTTCTGACATCCTTGTCTTTGTGTGCAACTAGTGGCATAGTTTCAATGTCATGCCGCCTGCTCCTGCAGCCCCTGCAGAGAGGGCACTGAGAGTTTACAGATTCGGCAACACACATACCTCAAAGATGCTCCTTCCTTCCTCCCTCCACCCATGCATTTGTCTGGCATCAGCTTGTCTGTGCCACTGTTGCGCACACGCGGTGCCAAAGGCTGGACCTTAAGCACATGCAACATGCACATTGCATGAACCTCATGTCCTCACATGACCCACATCACACTACAGTCTGATGTTGCAGCCACCCTCCAAGCATTCTCCATCCAAGGAGCTACCGCCTGCTCTCAGCCATAGCCTAGACGGACACACAACACCTTTGCATGATGATTGTGCAACTCCAAATGCCTACACAGCGCTGCCCCGCCTTCCAGGCCCTGTCACAGCAACCAGGTAATGTCCCTCCTAATCCCCACCGGCTCCGTACACCAGCAAGGCCATGGGAGTGGGACTCATGCCTTCAGCATGTAGTATAGTGGCATAATCTGGCACATGGCCCAGGTATCATCTCTCAGCGTGTCAATCCTCAATGTGTCCAGGTCCCCCTCACCGGCATCACATGCACACAGCACCTCTTCATCAGCTCGTATGCCATTGACAGCCAGGTGCTCCTCACACTCACCAAAGACGCAGCCATTGACAGTTCCAACATTCAAGAAGGCATGAGATCCATTGATGAATGGCTGAACATCAACCACCTGAGGATGAACTTGTACAGGACTGAGGTAATCATCTGAGGATTGTCCCCTTACAGGTGGCTCAACTGCTTGTGTCCCACCCGCAAGAGCCCTGCACATGCACCCAGTGGCCACGCACACAAGATGGTGTGCATCATGGAATTGTCACTCACATTTGCCATGCTAATCACCAGCATCTGTACCTCAGGGTGCAACACCCTCTGCATGATGCACATGATCCACAGATAGATCCACTCCAGGGAAAGACAGACCATGCCCCAGGAGCACAACACCAGCCGTGTCAACTACTGCCCCGCCCTCTACAGAGCAAGTACATCCTAACACCCGGGAAACCAGTCCACATCCAGGCTGCATGTGCACAGCTCAGCTTCAACATCATGCGCCCCAGCCACCTCACCGTCCACCGGAGATAGCTGCAATGTATCACTGTGTGCTGCAGGATGACCTTCTGACTCCTCACCCACACTCAGGAGGCAGGACACAACCCCAGAGCCCACACCAACCATGGCCGTCTGTCATCCGAGACCCCGTTGTGCCACCTCCGTGCATCCAACCTTGCCCTGGCCACCATTCTTCACATCCACCGTACTCCAGCATGCTGGACATAGTTCTCCCACCTGGCAAGACATACCTGCTACTCCCTCCTCGGCAACATCCACATGAGCCATGACCTCTACGCCTTCAGGATACTCTTCCCAATTGGTCTGTCTGCACAGTAATGCATGCCCCCCCTCAGCAGCTTGAGGCCATCACGGGTGAGTATTGTGCTCCATGTCTATATAGTATGATACATTGTGACCCATGTGTGTCCTGTCCCAGACTCAGATTCCAGGGTATGGATGGCTGGAGTTAGTTCTAGGGGTGGGCGGAATTTGCGAAATTAACTTTCGCAAATTGTCGCGAAAATGCTAAAAATCTCCGCAAACACGCCGGAAATATCGCGAAGACGCGGAAGTTTTTTTCCCGCCTGTTCGCGGTATTTTTTGCGGGATCGCGGGTCGCCAACTTACCCAAGCGGTTGCTCAAGGGAGCGGCCATCTTGTTTTCACTTGTCCCGCCCTCTCGCGATGCTTACTTCCTGTTCCGGGTCGCGCAATGCATGTTCGCGCCCGTTCGCGGTCGAAATTTCCTGTTCGCGACCGCTTTAACTTGATCGCGTTGCTTTTTGCTTGCTCGGGGAGAAAATATCGCGCGAACTTGCGCACGTGGTCGCAATGGGCGCGGCCATCTTGTTTTTCACTCTATTGCATGGTTCTGGGGCCTGATTTTCAATCCTCCCAAAATCCTTTCAATCCTTTGTTTATAGCCACTTTTTTTGGATCTTTATTACTTATTATTTCTCTAACTATTTTCTTGCTTCTATATTTTTGGTTTTTGTCTACTTTTTTTTTGTTTTTTAGCTACTTTTTCTCTTTCTATTGCCTGCTATTTATTTCCTTTACTCCTTTATTTATTTTACCTTTTCTTTCCCGCCCCGTCCCCAGAACCATGTCCAAGGGTAGGGCTGTTCGCCGGCGCAGCCAGAGCCGCGACCGCCTTCGCCCACAAGGGGTGCAAGCACAGGCCTTATTTGGGGAGGAGGAGTTGGCTGCACTAATTTTCTATGCGCAGCGCCACCTCCCCTCAACCCTGGCAGCAGGTGGCAGGCCTGGGTCCGGGTACGGCCTCCGGGAGCGTCGGCAGCGGTGGGGGAAGGTGCGCCGGGCAGTGTCGTGCATCTCTGGGGTCCGGCACACCCAGGCACAGCTGACGCACCGGTGGTCCGACATCCTGGACCGTGAGCAGGACCTGCTGGACCTGCTAGGAGTGGAGGTCCCGGGGCTTGGTGAGTACATATTTAATTACTACAACTTTGTGTCTGTTCTTCTGCTCTGTGTTATATATTGCGAATATTTTTTTTCCTTCCAACCAGCTAGAATGTTGCTGCTTACAATACATTCCAGGTTAATAACGTTTAAAAGTCTTCTGTGATTATGGTGCTCTTCTGCGCTACTACTAATCTTACTTGTTTGCAGCTTTGCGTTTGCGCTTGCTTAGCGTGATTCTTTACGAGTTTATTTTAGAGAAATTAAGTTACGTAATGCTACAGTGACTCTAGTCCACTCCTTACTTTGTCCCGTCACTAATAGATAGGGGCGGATTGATGTTTAGGTACACTACTTTGTATGAGCTTCTAATTTGTTAGTGGTATGCTTGATGCCCCCTCACTCAGTTACGTGACGTGCTGCTAGTACGGCAGTCTTTAGAACCTTTTCTAGTTTGTTCAATGAGTGGTGGTAGGCTAAGCAGTTACTTGGCAGTAGCAGATCAGCATCAATCAAACCAAAATTTGGTGTATACAAAAAATGTAGTCATGTTCATGTGTCCTCCATGATTTGACCATACGCATTGTTGAGGAATACAGTGGAAATGCATACTTAATGTACAATTGGCATGCCTGGAATAGGTGGGCTAGGTTGGGTGGTACGTTGTACTTAGGCTTAGTTGTAACTTAGTTTTCTGGAATCAGAATGGAAGACTGGATTACTGTTGATAAATAGTAACTTAAGTAGTCGAACTGCGAATCCCCCGATATTACATGTTGACCAGATGAGATCGGTCAATGTAGTTATTGCAATCGTTGTTTACATAAGTGTTTTTTGACCGTTGTTGAAAAATATTGTATTTGTTTGACACCATCCATCAATGTTTGTCTCTTTCTTATATCTTTCCTGTTCATCAGCACCCAGGGGCAGACCGACAGGGACTGGGCAGTCGGCGGGACAGGAACAACACCACCAGGAGGACACCGCTGAAGGCTCCTCTGCTGGCCCCAGTAAGTCTTCTTGTTTTTAATAATATTTCTTATTCCATAACTTTTACTGCCCCATATTTTTCTTGAACTATTGTTGGTTTCCAAATGCTATTGTTTTACCACCAATTATCCTTCGATCTGTACGGTTTCAAAAATCTTATCCCTGCCTCCGCTATGATGACTCTGAGTACTACTACTACTACATACTATCAGTCTGTCTGTACTGTAGTAGCTAGTCTTGCCCAGTTGGCCAGTGCCACTCTTTGTGAAAGGTTGTAATATAAAACTCATATTCACCAGTAGCTCGAGCCATTGAGTCCAATCCGTTGGGTCGTCGTCTTGTACTACTTTTACTCTTATTGATCTTGAGGCTTTGAAAATTCACAGCAACAACAGCCCTACCAGATTTATTACTATTTTGATATGATACCCTATAGGACATACTACTGTTGTAGGGATCTTGCACATACATTTGCACCAGAAAATAGGATGTTGGTGATGGTAGGTTGGACCTTCCTTGCACACCTCAATCAGAAATTCCGCACCCACCACAATTCCACTGCTTGACTATAGTACTGTCTTGTCATAACTATTAGGTCTCGGAACCCTCCCCCCAAGATACCCAACAAGTAGACAACTCAGAACATAACACACCCAACCTCTCAGTCGTGGAAGCAATTCACATGCACACCCTTACTTTAATTTGCTCACTCGTGTAAGTTAGTCCACACCAAATACCACCAAGTCTATGTAAGTTCAAACTGTTTATTTCAATTTGAGAAGGTCTGTACACTGTTTTCTTAGCAGCACCAACCGGAAAATCAATAACATTAAAACAATATACAGTGTTACACTTATACAGTTGGGAATTAAATCATGATAACTGAACAGTGGTGGAAGGCAGCACCACCATCCCATAGCAATTTAGTTTATATAAATTTATAAAAGAAGATGTGAGTGAAGGGACCCCTCACCTTAGAAGAACCTAGTACTGGTAGTTGTTGCATCATTCAGAAGCTCTGGTTCGTAGAAGGGAATCTTGCGTCTGTAATGCGAAAAAAGAAATGGTGTGCGTTAGTATATTGCAACTTGCAAGCATTTCTCAGCCGTGCCAAAAAGTGTAGCATCTATGGATAAGCAATATGGACTAACAGTAACAGTAGTACACCAGTACTTCCTAAAAAAGTGGCTTGTTAATGTTTGTGGACCGCTTGTACGCAGCGCGTAGACTAGACAGTAGCAGTGTGAGGCAGGTCATGTGGGCTTAAAGGTGTCTTAAGAAGCTGCAAGGTAAAGGTAACGTCACATGTGCAAAAATAAAAGCCACAAAGGTAAAATGGTAGCATGGCTAGGGCTAATTAAGCAAAGGCTACAATGATCATATATAACTATTAGTGTCTACTCTACTACTACCTGATTTGTACTAGTGATGTATGTTAGTATTAACTCATTTTTCAACCTTGCAACTGATCAATAGGGGGGAGGTGTATATGACGCCCAATAAATGTGTAATGTTTTCTAGGCGCACTACCGACCACCAGTGCCGGGGCCAGCGAACAAGGCGATGCGGAGGGAGAGGATGCGGCAGTTGCTGCCGATACCGAAGATGGAGCGGTAGGGGGAGTGGCAGCACCAGTGGCAGGCGGTGGTAAGTTAGATTCATAATCCTTAACTATTGTTGAACTTGACAGCACACTCACTGCAAGGGTGTACTGTATGTATATGTATACTGTACAGTTGTGACTTAGGGCCCCATTAGGATGGTGGGCGTATTGCCCCCGCCGGGCTGGCTGGAATTCACTGCCGACACCGCAGGGGCAAACCTCCGCCATCCCTGTAGAAATTATTCAGACCCCCCACATGTCGACCAGGCGGAAAAGGGTTCAATATGCCGGAGGTGTCTCTCTGAACACACCGCCAGCCATATAATCTGCATTTTGGAATGCCTTTGCATGGCGGCATTGCCGTCCGCCACGGAAAGGCATGCAGACATTGCAGAGTATGCTTGGGTGCCCCCATGGAGGGTACCTACCTATGCTATGGTACCCCCCCCCGCCTTTCCAAGCAAAACGTGACAGGCTCCGTGCGGGGCCCGTCATGTTGTGCTTGGAAAAGCAGCACAACATGTATTTTTAGCATTGCTTTCGGCACCGCCAACCAGAATGTAAAAAAAACAGGATGCGCCAGCCACTGTGCCGGGCGCATCATCCTAATTAATTGTCCCCACGGGACCCCCACCCTTTTCAGCGTGAGGATGGCGGGCGGACAAAGTCCGCCCGCCATACGATGTTGTAAGTAGTAAGTATGAGTTGTTGTGAACGTTTGAAGTGTGAACTATAAGACTGGAATCCCTTTAATTGGCATAGGAGCGGGAGTATTGAGTAACCAATGGCCTCATCTATCTAATTTCAACTCCGCTTTGAAAGTTTTATGGAGAGGAGCACCTGGTGCACTGTTCAACTAAAAAGTGAAAGACGGGTGGAAGGAAGAAGGACGGGCGCGATTTAAAATGTTATGTACTACTGTGCTTTATAGTGCTACTCTACCATGCCACTATGTGTATAAATAATTAACTTGTCTTACTGTTTTTCTAAGAGTATATTTTACAATTGTCTTGTTTTTTTCTTTTTGATACACAGCTACTCCTAAACTAAATCGAAGGGAGTTGGCCGCCAAGGCACGGCGCCGGAAGCTGGAGGCAATCCAGCGAGAATACCGGCGGCTGGTGGTCTTAGCCGAGGAGGAGGAGGAGACTGCGGCTGCAATTGGGGAAGCCTCCTCTCGTGGCCCGGGCCCCAGCCACCACCCTCCAGTGGTATGGCGCCACCGTCTGGCGGCTGCCCGCCGCCACCGTGCCATCTCCGGTGCCCCCCCCACTGTGGCTGCAACTGCCGCACCCTTAGATGCCGCGTCGCCCGTTTAGAGGGCGAGATGCGCCAGATGCGTGTCCTCCTCGAGTCCCGCCCCACCAGTTTGTCCCTGTCATCCTGTTCTGCCCCTTTTTTAATTCTTGTTCTTAACTTGTTTGGGCGTTACAGACTTTTTTCTACTATGGACAGTGGTTGGGGTTAGGAAGGGGGGTGGGTCAGCTTTTGTGGGTTTAGTTTATTTTTGTTAGGGTAAATTAAATATATTTTTCTATGTTACATGCAATGTTGTTAGTGTTTTGTAGGTGGGGTAACTGTTTAAAATCACACTGTTTCCTTGCTGGTGCATGGCCGCCCATAGCCTGTGTATGATTTCAATAATTGGCTGACTGTATAAGACACAAACAGATAGATGAGAGACACACCTCACTCATTGACTGGTCCTTCTAGTACTTTGTCTGTCCTCTAGTCTATGCATTCTTTGTACTGGTGTGTGAAAACGAAATCATTGACATGTCCATTATTAATTCTGCCTCCCCCAAACTTGTCTCTTACCGGTGCTTGATGTTTATGTCCAACTGTGTCACAGCACTGGCTGGATGGTGAAGATGGTTTCCTTTTTCATACATGCCATGATTGGGGTGGTGGTGGTGGTGGTGGTAGTATAGTAGTAGTAGTAGACACTGGCAGGGCGGCAGCATTTCCAAAAAAAGAAAAGGAGACAGTCTTTGAGAGACTGTTAGAGGAGTAGTTGAATGAAGTACAGTACAGAACTTACCGAGGAACAATAATATGCTCAAATATTTGACAAAAAAACTGAATGGTGGTTAGGAGGATAGCCTACTAGACAGAGTTACAAACTATAGTTGTGTCGAGTCACTTGACTATGCCTACAGTCTAACAGTTAGTGCTGTATATGAGGAATGACAACAAACAAATCCAATCAATGCCGGCAATTCATGCTGAGGTATATGTGCCTTTGTTAAATAAAATAACCTCTGAAATATCCCACTCATGGGTGGCCAAGCAGAAGAAGATCATCGCTCTGCCGTGAAATTGAAGTAGTGTTGCTTTCTCCACATCCGCCCCAGCAAGTGTGTGATTAAGTATTGGTGTACATTTAATTAGTTACACCTCGACAATCAGTCTCACAGCCCGGGGGAAGAGGGTTAGGGTTTGTTGAATGGATGGGAAGGGGTTTTTTGGGAAAGGTTTGACATAGAAAAACAGTATGCATACATAGACAAACAAACGACAATCATTGAAGACTACCATATCCATATGTTAAGGGAGAAAAAGGCAATGCATGCATGATGATGAGAGACCCGGATTACATACACTTCTAGTTCTTGTTCTGTTGTTCCGGCATTAATACTTTAACACATAGCAAATAGAAATTTTAAATATTGGTAGGGAAGAAACGTAAACACAGAGCACACCTAATGATGATAACAACTCCAAAAACACACTGTTGTAAAGATTGTATACAAGATAATAATCAAATTATTTAAAAGAAGATAAAAGTGGATACTGTTACTGTCTTATCCCGGTCAAAAATGTGGACTGGATTTGCATCTCGGCATTCCTCTTGCTCCTCTCGTTCATCAATCTTGGGTGTGCCTCGCCACTGCCCGGCTGGAAAAAAAAAGGTGATGGATTGGTAAGGTAATTAATATGCATTGTAATGTTTTACAAAGTTTAGGGCAAGGCCCGGCCTGTAATTGTAGATGGAAAACCAAAGGGGATATTGAGAAAGAAAGTGAAAACAAATGCACAAGTGATGGTGTAGTGCAACAAGAACACTTTCCGGGGTGGCATGTATGCATCATCTCTACTCTAGTCTGTTTCCAGCATTGACTTTCAACAGTAACAGGAGAGAGCAGGCCCACAGTGCTTAGCATTAGCACATCCTACGTTCACACTTTAGAGTCCTTTTTTTTTCTCTCAAAGAGTTGGACAAACGCAAAGCACATTATCCATTCCAAACATAGCATTTTACAGTTTAAGTTAGTAAAATCAATGCACTGCAGTCATCCCACCGCTACACTCTATTCAACTTCTACACAGACATTTGGGTCTGCTGTGGTTGTTGTTGACGTGTTTACCTTTAGGCTTTTCCGTTTTATGCCACTCCTGAAACATCCTCCTGACTTCATCATCATCTCTGATACTTTTACTGACTGACTGAAGATCGGCCTGCAGTATAAGTTAAATTTTTATGACACAACAAGAGTAGAAATATAAATATTACTGACTTGAGTCATTCTTTATTGTGTACAGAAAGATAGATTACTACTAGTACACTTTGACATCACTTTGTGCACAACAAACAAACAACGCAAACACAAAGACCAATAGCTCAGAGTCAGGTGTCCAATGCATGCCATTATTTGTCATCATTCATTACCTGTTCCTTCTCATCTTCAGTTAACGGGCCATCTCTTTCGCCATCATCATGATGGACGGTGCTGTTGAGTCACAGTCATTTGCATTGCGCAGATTGAGTGAGTCCCCTTCCTGTATTGAATTAAAAGCAATGTATCACCAAGATGCAGGAGAAGTACACATTTCTTATTTGCAAGAAGGGGAAAATTAGTGTGTTCTGTAGAAAGTTGATTAGTGGCAGTGCACAATTACATAAATTCATGTGTAACAAACACAACAAAATCGACATCATTCAGTCTGCGACTCTGCGGCCAATGCATGGCATCAATCATTACCTGTTCCATCTCATCTTGATAACGGGCCGTCTATTTCGCCATCATCATCATGGACGGTGCTGTTGTCTCACAGTCATACGCATTGCGCAGATTGAGTGAGTCCCCTTCCTGTATTGAATTAAAAGCAATGCATCACCAAGCTGCAGGAGAAGTACAAATTTCTTATTTTCAAGAAGGGGAAAAATAGTGTGTTCTGTAGGAAGTTGATTAGTGGCAGTGCACAATTACATAAATTCATGCACAACAAACACAACAAAATCTAAATCATTCAGTCTGCGACTCTGCGTCCAATGCATGGCATCAATCATTACCTGTTCCATCTTATTTTCAGTTAATGGCCAGTCTCTCTCGGCTCTGAAAGGAGGATAGCTATAGTAGTCATCTAATTCATGGTCCACTTGTTTTGGAAGGAAGAGGAAAGTTTGAATTTGTTGTTACCATCATCCAATCATCATTCATGAGGGCAATGGAATTGAGCAGGAGATTCAGTATGATCGAGCGGAGGAGCTGGATTCGGAGGACTGTACTGTCAAATGGCAGACACCTGAAACTTGTATATTAAATTAGAAGAGTAGAAGACGGTGATAATGGATTTGTTGCGATTCACAAGTTTATAACCGGAACGACAGACACATAAACAAAGGGGGAAAAAAGGGAGGAAGACAGTAAGTGCGAGCCTAATTGTCAGGGAAGTATTGCTCGTCCTCAAACTCTGGGGGTTCTTCCAGTAGTAGGTAATCATCTGACACAATACTTCCGTCACCTGAGCCGCTGTCCTCATCTTCCTCTGTTGATTCATGTATTCTGTAATTCGGTGGTATGAAGTGCTGATTCATTTTGATCATTGTTAACCTCTCCACGTTTTTTGGAGATAGACTGGTCCTTCTCAATGTTACAATGGAACCAGCAGCACTGAAAACACGTTCGGAAGAGACACTTGCGACAGGGCAAGCCAGATAGCTTATCGCCAGCCTGCTGAGCTGTGGCCATTCAGACCTTTTCCTATACCAATACTGCAATGGGTTTTGATCAACGTACACCTCTGTTGGGTCGTCCAGATAGGCCTGGACCATCCGCTCAATGTTCAGGGTTGCTGATGGTAAGCTTTTGTGCTGTTTTTTCTGTGCATCAGCACTGTGCTTACAATAGCCCATCTTTACATACCAATCCTGTAATGATGATGATTGTACTCGGCCTAATGATCCAGTTTTTGTTTCTGTAGTCGATAGTGATGGTGAGTGTTGTGATTGTGAGCCAACCGCACTGCCCTCAGCCGACAAAGTTGCACTTGATTCTGCATGGCCTGCTTCAATATCAGTACTTGTTGTGGGTTGATGTGGCGGGCTTTTAATTAGCAGCCCTTCGTTTTCAAATTAATGGCTGCTTCAGCTATACAACTTTTGTAGCGGGCAACATCATTGTCGGAAAAGGCAAGGAATGTCTTCACTAGTCCTAATTTTGCACGTGGATCCAGAATTGTGGCACAAATGTAATGTTCTTGTGACGAAATTTTATTTTGTATCCTTACATTTTCAGTTAAGTGCCTGGATAAGCTCTCCACCAAGTCATGGGCTTGCCTTCTGTCCTCTACACCTTTGTAGGATTCAGACACATTATTCAGCTCATGCTCTAGCATTTGCAACAATGGGATAGCTTGGCCCATTGTACAGTCCTCCTTGCTGACTTCACGTGTGAAGACCTCAAAAGGAGACAGCATCTCAGTCAGGCATTTAATTAGGGTCCATTGCTCCCTCTGAAGAGTCATGCCTTTAACACTAGCATCACTGCTTTTGTACCAGACATATTCATGGAGGGACTTGTGCTGTTCGTACAGACGATCAAGCATGTAATACGTTGAGTTCCAACGTGTTGCCACCTCCTGGATGAGTGCCTTGACTGGCATCCTAAATTCACGTTGGATGATCCTCAGCTGCTTCCGAGCTTTAAAAGAATGGCTGAAATGAGTGCATATTCTTCGGCAGATGGCCAGTAAATTGCTGACTATGGGTTCTTTTTTCAGAAAGTCTTGCACTATAATGTTTATGCAGTGTGCCAAACACGGAACCCTGAAATAGGAACCAAGTTCCATGGCCTTAAGTACATTACTGCCATTGTCTGTGGCAACAAAACCAATACCAAGCCCTCTGGGCCGCAGCCATTCCAAAACCTTGGAGCGAAACTCTTCTAAAATGTTTTCAGCCGTATGAGATTTCTCCATGGCGAACATGGCTACAGTTGCATGTTTCAGAGTACCTTCAAAAATCGCAGCTGTGTCAACAACACCTCATGCAGATAGTTTATCTCTAACCCCCACAAAAGAGATCCAGTGTGCAGTGATGCACATGTAATCTGTGGCTTGGCAACTGCTCCACATGTCTGTTGTCAGGTGGATATTGTGCACAGCACTCTTCTCCAAAGCTTGTCCAACCAATTCCAGCACATCATGATGTAGTGCCGGAACAGCAATTCTTGCGAAATAGGACCGGCTGGGAACTTTCCATTTCGGGCAGATGGCAGACAGAAATTCAAGGAAACTCACCCCTTCCACAAATGAAAAAGGAAGAAGGTCCAGCGCTAACATTTTAGCCAGCTTCGCATTGTACAATCGTGCCGTTGGGTGGTTGCGTTGGAACTGGCCCTCCAACCTAAACATGCTCTCAATGGTAGGCTGGCTTACTTTCCTTAGTGGTGCTGTTTTCATTAACCCACTAAGGCTCAACGACACAGATTGTCTCATTGAGGTACTCGCCGGTCGCCTTGGTGTCTCACCCACACTCTGAGTATGGCTCTTACTGCGGTGCCACTCTGATGTTACTGAGGAGGATGTGGGCGTTACCACTGCAGTGACTGCACTACTGGAGACAGGGCTAGAAATGCCTTACTGTTCTTCACCTGCCACCACAATAATATCGCTCCCTGATTCTGAATCCTGACCAACTTCAATGGGTTTAGTTTTTCTACTTTCTTTTAACTTAAGTAGGTGATCCTCCCACACGATAGTGTGGTGTATTCTGAGATGACTTGCTTGTCCTCCGGTACCATAGTTTGTACCAAGCTTACCACGCTGAACACCTTGCCGACAAATTGAGCATATAGCAACGTTCTCCTCCTTGGCGCTAACAGAAAAGAAGTCCCAAACTGGGGAGGAGAACTTTCTGGCACTGCTGGATGTGCCACTTTCTTTTTTTTTTTTTTTTTTTTTTTTTTTTGAAAACCTTTATTGACAGTTCAATCAAGAACAAGTATGGGCCTACAACCCCCCGGGGCCGGCCTCTAAGCAGTCAGAGCAAAAACAGGCAAGTGTAAACACAGGCAGCACTTCGGGGAGCAGAATCGTAATGCTATACTGTAAACAGCGTAGGTAGGGCACCAGGAGAAAAAGGTTTTCATTTTATGATGAAACAAGGCAGAAGGATCAGGTGCCAGACAATTTCAAACAACAGGTACAGGCATGCAGGGTAATAAACGTAAGCGATTTATAGCAATCCATTAAGTCAATGGCGCAAGCACAAGTACATCAGGATGGGGAAGAATATCATAAGCAGTCGCGCCTGCAGTCCCACGCCAGAACTCCCGGAGAGCACCCCGGAAATTGTGGTACACATGGAGCAGCAACGAGTCATAGCAAAGGAGGCGTATCACACTGATCCCAGAAAAGAAAAACGAAAAGAATCAGAGAAGAAAAAGGAGGCCATGGAAAAGAGATAAAAGACTAAAGAACCCCCTCCCCCAACCCCCCACCCTGCACCTCTGCAGATGAGTACGGCCCCCCCCCAGCAGTGTGCCTGTCGCCCTGGAACCAGACCCGAAATATAGGAGAATAGGGAAAAAGAAGTAGGAAAAGAACCCCACCAGACGGGGGGGTAGAGAAAGTATTAATAAACTGGAGGAGGGCCTTCAAAACATACCCCCGGCTTCTCCCACCCGCACGGTAAGTTTCCCCCAAAGTGAGCAATACACGGCACAAAATCTGTCTTCTCAAAGAAAAATGGGGAGCATTACGCACCTATTATGCTGTTAGCTATGCCAGGAGAGCACGCAACCCCTGAGCCCGCCCGTCCACTAGATGACCACCCCTGAAGGATCAGCCTCATCCCTGACCACTCTTCGGGAGTCTGCCCATGCCTACCCCTCGACCCAGCACCATATCCGATGTTCCAAGGTAGAGGATTGTCCAAAAACGTCCGAGGAGCAACGCACACAGGTGGGGTGGAAGTCTCTGAGCATCAACACAGTCCGCAGCGTGGAGAAACCGGCTTCCCAGTGCTGCCCAAGGATATACACCGCACTCCAGGTCCAGGAAGGCAGAATCAGCCAAAGCAGACAATAGTTGCTGGAGTTGTCTCTGGGTCGCAGGAGGGCACGTACGGGAAAAGGCTACCACATCCCACTCAGGTCTAATGCCTCCGGGGCAGATCAGGTCCTCCGCTGGACGAACACACTGTAGCATATCGGCCGGAGTGTCCAGCTGTGCACTAACCTCAGGGGTGGCCGCCAAAGTGTCCTCCTGTGCGCAGTGTGGGTAGTCCCTGTGTACGTGCGGACAGGCGGGCCGCCGCTGCCCCAGCGCCGACGCCACCCCGTCGAGCTTACTCCCCAAGACCCCGACACCATGAATCAAGGAGGAATGGAGAGCACCAAGGGCCTCGAGGAGGTCGCCGTACCCCGGCACAGCTCTCTGCGATCGCGCCGCAACACTCCCGAAAGTTGCACTCTCACAATCCCGCTGCGACCCAGCGGACAGGATGGTAGGCTTCATCGCAACAAGATGGCCGCCAAGTATGCCCGACCCTCACCGGGGCCGGGACCCTGGGACAAGCGTCTCGATGTCCACGTCGCTGGTGACCGGGTTCCGGGGGCAGGCGAAAAGTTATCCGTTGCGTGGTCACGGGCAACAGTCGTCCCCACTACGGAACAGCTCCCGTAAAAAATTCGGGGGCGGCCCACAATGATCAGGGCAGGATACGGGCGGCGGCCGGGCAGCTCACCATCAAAGGCAGGGGCAGCCACCGGAGGGTCTGAGCATTGCACCCCCGGGCATGCACTCGGTCCGCCACGCTAGACAGTAGAGACGGTCACGACGAAATGTAGGCCGAGTTTGGCACCGCTCCGGTGGACCGACACCACCCAGCCACAACAGGCCGCTGTTGTTGAACTGCCACCCGGCCACGGCGTCCACTCGAGGTCCCGGCTCCAGGGCCGCACAGGCCGCAGAGTTCAAATGCCCATTTCTCCGGCGATACCGCAGCCAGAAACTTCGGAGTCACACAGTCGGGTGCCACTCTCCTTCAGAGACACGACCGCGTAGCACAGGTTAAGGATCTCGTGCAGGATATCCGTGCGGGATGCGGAGGTTCACGGAGCCGGGAGTCTACGCTGCCGTCCCGGTCGCCATCTTGGCTCCTCCCCCCGGATGTGCCACTTTCAACACCAGATGAACTTGAGGGGGTGCTTGAAAATATGTGACCCTGTCCACCTACACTGTGACTTTTACTACCACTTCCTTCTGAGATGGTTGAGCTGGATGTAGGTCCCTGACGGGCCTTGGAAAATATGGCAGCTGGAGGTAGTGGTGGTGTAACCTGTGTTGGTGAGATCCGTGCTACATCCCGCTCAGTAGCAGCCTTTCTGGATAGGGTGAGAATGTCAGTCTCCAATCCCTTTGGGGCGGGAGTAATGTGCGTGATGACTGGCTCGTCTTCATCAACATCATCACCCCCCTCTTCTACATCTACCTCCATAACTCTAAGTTTTTCTGGGACCTTCCTTATCAGAAGCATTGTCTTGTGGCGTATATCACTCTCAGACTGAGCTGGTGGGACCCAAGTGTCATCACGATCATCAGAAGCGGGGCTTGAAGAAGAAGATGATGGACTAAGCCTCCTTTTCCTTGCTGGTGGTCTGGAAGACAATAGATCTTCTGAAACAGTGGTTTGACTTTGCTCCACTTTGTCTGCAGGAAGCTCGATTTCCTGAAATGCCCCTACGTCAGGAGCAACAACTACTATGGTGGGCTGTTGCGGCAGCTGCTGCTGTTCTTGTTGCGGCGGCTGCTTTAGTTCTTGTTGCGGCGGCTGCTTCTGTTCTTGTTGCGGCGGCTGCTTCTGTTCTTGTTGCGGCGGCTGCTTCTGTTCTTGTTGCGGTGGCTGCTGCTGTTCTTGTTGCGGCGGCTGCACACTGATCTGCTGAGTTTGCGCCTGCGTTGAACTTGATTGTGTACTACTTTGCGGTAATGACATTTCTTCAACATCGCTGCTCGTTAGTAGACTGGCTACCTCTGCGACACTAAAGCCCTTGGGCCTAGGTTGGTGGGGTTGGACTGCTGTGCTGCTCCCAGCTTGGTTCCCGGACAACGCTTTGGTGCCAAAAAAAACATTGGCCGGCACACCACCAGTCATGGTTAATGGCACTTCCTTTTTCTGTTCCTTCTTCTCACCGGCAACTTTCTTGGTACTGGACCTGGTACCTTTCTTTGGGGCCATCTTCTTCAGATGTCAGGCAGGATGCAGATGCACAACAAGTTCTGGTCACACGTGGACGTGATGCGCAGCAGGACTTCTGTCTGGCTGGCAGTACAACAGGTAGCCGGGTGATGCTGATGACACCTCCTACTCTGTCTTTTGTGCACCTGAAAGCAAATAAGACAGGAGAAGAACATCAGTGAAAGGTTGCATTTGTTGTTGTGGTTCAGTTACTTAGTACTGTACTAGTGCAAACAAAAGATAGTCTAGCCATTTATGACTTTTTTTTTTAACTAGAGCTATGTTATACTACTGTGTACAGCCACACACTACACTCTCAGGAAGGATAGGAACGTTAATAATAACCACCAAAATAAAAATGTAATGAAAGTGGGGTGGACCATTAAATTATTTGAGCATCTCAGCATCCATGGAGCTGCTGCTGGCAAAGGGGGAGGATGGATGGAAGCAGTAAGCCAAATAGCCAATAGGAAAACCATGCAGGCCTATGGCAAAAGCAGGACACTAATAACTCACAGTCAAAACACCAAAAAAGGCCACCACCCACATGGACACTCACAAATCACAAACAAGCCGGGGGCCTCGGAAACACCAGGAGCTGACAAAAGGCCTATAAAAGCCAGGTAAAGGATGCATGCTAAAGCACACTGCTCTGCCTTTTTAATGCAACAAAATGGAAATACGAACATTCACAGGCCCCAAAAAGGTCTGCAGGGTGCATGCATTGCACACCAACACACCAGACACATACAACAAAAGCATGTCTTTAAGACAACCAACATCAGAAAGGCCACCCCAAAAAACACACTTCCCCAACTCAATCCAATGCCATCCATGCCCGAAATGATGTCTAAATTCAACAGATCACTCAGAAAACACTTGATTAATAAAGCTGTGGCTACCTGCTCTGATCCTAGTGGATCTAAAAGCAGGCCTGTTGGCAGACAAGGCCAGGCAAGCTTGCAGGCCTAGGCTTCAAAATGGCCACCAGCCACATGGCCAGGCCCAACAACATCACAAAGGCCGCCCCAAAAAACACACTTCCCCAACTCAATCCAATGCCATCCATGCCCTAAATGATGTCTCAATTCAACAGACCACACAGAAAACACTTGATTAATAAAGCTGTGGCTACCTGCTCTGATCGTAGTGGATGAAAAAGCAGGCCTGTTGGCAGACAAGGCCAGGCAAGCTTGCTGGCCTAGGCTTCAAAATGGCCACCAGCCACATGGCCAGGCCCAACAACATCACAAAGGCCACCCCAAAAAACACACTTCCCCAACTCAATCCAATGCCATCCATGCCCTAAATGATGTCTAAATTCAACAGACCACACAGAAAACACTTGATTAATAAAGCTGTGGCTACCTGCTCTGATCCTAGTGGATGAAAAAGCAGGCCTGTTGGCAGACAAGGCCAGGCAAGCTTGCAGGCCTAGGCTTCAAAATGGCAACCAGCCACATGGCCAGGCCCAACAACATCACAAAGGCCACCTCAAAAAACACACTTCCCCAACTCAATCCAATGCCATCCATGCCCTAAATGATGTCTAAATTCAACAGACCACACAGAAGTCACTTGATTAATAAAGCTGTGGCTACCTGCTCTGATCCTAGTGGATGAAAAAGCAGGCCTGTTGGCAGACAAGGCCAGGCAAGCTTGCAGGCCTAGGCTTCTAAATGGCCACCAGCCACATGGCCAGGCCCAACAACATCACAAAGGCCACCCCAAAAAACACACTTCCACAACTCAATCCAATGCCATCCATGCCCTAAATGATGTCTAAATTCAACAGATCACACAGAAAACACTTGATTAATAAAGCTGTGGCTACCTGCTCTGATCCTAGTGGATGAAAAAGCAGGCCTGTTGGTAGACAAGGCCAGGCAAGCTTGCAGGCCTAGGCTTCAAAATGGCCACCAGCCACATGGCCAGGCCCAACAACATAACAAAGGCCACCCCAAAAAACACACTTCCCCAACTCAATCCAATGCCATCCATGCCCTAAATGATGTCTAAATTCAACAGACCACACAGAAAACACTTGATTAATAAAGCTGTGGCTACCTGCTCTGATCCTAGTGGATGAAAAAGCAGGCCTGTTGGCAGACAAGGCCAAGCAAGCTTGCAGGCCTAGGCTTCAAAATGGCCACCAGCCACATGGCCAGGCCCAACAACATCACAAAGGCCACCCCAAAAAACACACTTCCCCAACTCAATCCAATGCCATCCATGCCCTAAATGATGTCTAAATTCAACAGATCACTCAGAAAACACTTGATTAATAAAGCTGTGGCTACCTGCTCTGATCCTAGTGGATGAAAAAGCAGGCCTGTTGGCAGACAAGGCCAGGCAAGCTTGCAGGCCTAGGCTTCAAAATGGCCACCAGCCACATGGCCAGGCCCAACAACATCACAAAGGCCACCCCCAAAAAGCACACTTCCCCTACTCAATCCAATGCCATCCATGCCCTAAATGTGCTTGAAAATGAAATACATAAAAAAAAACAAAAGGAACAGTTGCTTCATCACGCACACACACACCCATGAGGCCATGCCCATGGCTAGCTCGGGCCTACTACTACTACCCACAAAATAAAAAAAAATAAAAAAAGGAATGAAGATAATTAATTATCAAAAATAATTTGTAGTTACAACAACTGCAATGCCCACAATCAAACAAACACAACAACCACTTACTTGTAAAATATCCTATTCCAAAAATCCTCAAATCCAATTGCAATGATAAAGCAGACAAAAAGAGTGATATTTCCAGCTCCAAATACAAAGGCAGAATGAGCAGGAGATGGACAAAGCACTGGGAGGAGCCTGCTGGACAGGAACAGGAAGTTGGAGATTCTGTGTCACTTCCTCCCTCTCTCCACCTTTTAAAAAAATTACTCCTTGCACAAAAAAGGAAAGCCAAATGTCAATGTAAGGAGTTGTTTTCATCCAAAATCAGCATTTGCAGAAGGTTTCATGCTGCTAGAGCCGATATTCCTCTCCAAATTGAAAATTTTACGTTGTTGAGTTCTCGAGCTTCACATTACTTCGGCCGGCGTGTCGAAAACGACATGATCACGTTCTCTTCTTTGTCCCTGTCGCGTTGGATATGACGTGTTCGGGGTCTCTTTCTCCGGTTCGCGTTCGATTAGACGTGCCCGCGTCCTCATCCTCTGGCTCGTGATGTAGAATGACGTGTTCGAGATCTCAATCTTCTCATACTCGCGCGGTGCATGATCGCGAGAAGAAAGACGTGATCGCACGACAAATGACGTGATCGCGCGACAAATGACGTTAATGCGGCCGCGAACTGTCGCGAGACAGCGCAAAATGGCTACCAAAATCCAACATCTCGTGGAGAACGCGACCGGGTCGGGAAAACTTGTCGGCGAACGCGGGGATTCAGGTAAGGCGATTGCGCGAACACGAGAATGTATTTTTTTACAGCGCGAGCAAGAAACAAATTATCGCTAAGCTGCGGAATGCGGAAATTTTGACATTTTCGCGCTTTCCGCGAAACGCTAAAATGCCAAAATATCGCAATTTCCGCGAACGGAACGGAATTTTGGCCCAGGCCTAGTTAGTTCAACACTCATGCCTAGTTTGACATTTCCCCACATGTAGGTTGTGTACTCATACAAAGTGAATGCAACATGTAATTGTAGAAAAAGAAATTTATTCTCGGTGGGGGGCCTGTTTAGTGTGGACAAATAGGTGCTATACAGTGTGCATGGAATCCAAAGTTGACAGGGGGAGATGGCATCCTTGCAAGTTGGAGTCATCAGAGTCCAGACCACAGTGTTAGTCATCATTGGTCAGACTGTGACCAGCCAGTCCGTGTGGCAGAGAATGTCATTGGATGAGGTGCTGCTGATGCGCCAGAGGGCCAGGTGACAGGCCATGTGACCTGGGAGATGTGGATGGTCCGCTGCCTCTGACGGTCTTTTCCGTGGACGACCCACCTTCCTCGGGGGACCCTCCGATACAGGCCTTGACGATGCTTGGGACGCTCCGTCGGATGAATCCTCCTCCTCCTCCCTCCCTGTGGCTGGTGCTGGTCTTCGCCTGGTGGCACAGGGAGGGTTGCCCATGTTGTCGGCAATCCGACGGAGTGAACGGCTTATGACCGTTTGCACCGCCATGAGCTCAGCCAGTCTTGCCTCCATCCGTCCTTGGTGTTGTTGTTGACTGGCATATTGCTCGGCCTGCAGGTTCTTCATCTCGTCAAGGGTCCCCTTCATCTCTGTGAGGCTACCCACTACCTGGCTGATGCCCCTGGTGTCACGCCGGTATGTCTCCAAGATGTGTTGTATGTGTGACATACCGGTTCCCTCAGCTGGCTGGTCAGGTTCCCTCCTCCGCCTGCCTCCACTCCCACCACCCCTGCCCACACGAGCCTGGCCTGCCGTTGTGGGCACATCAGGTCTACCGGACCCCTGAGGGATGGCATTTGCAGGGTTGTCTGCCTCCTCCTGGGTGGCTGGAGAACCTTGTCTCTCCAGGTCAGACTGGCTCAGTTGTTCTGTGCGGGCAGGGCTCCTGGGTGTCTCCTGGGATGTGGCAAGAATGGGGGTGGTGGTTGGCACAGATGTACCTGACGCAGGTGCTGCAGGGGCTGGGGCACCAGAGGGTCCAGGTTGGTTGGGGTCATCCACAGAGTGCTGAGAGTCGTCGCTGCCGGTGGGATCATCTTCCTGCCGAGCCTGGGCCTGTGATTGTTCCCCTCCAGTGTTGGGGGGAGATCCATGACGTTGCCCTGTGTGTGAGAGGGAGACAATGTTAATGCATTTTCATGCGACATCCATGTTTCATACATGTTCAGGTTGCCACAGTTCCTCCAGGTAGTTGTATGTGCCTAGCATTCACATCATTGTTCACTTGTGGATGGGCATGTTGCAGGGGACAGATTGAAAGGTTATCCATGATCTTTAACATGTCACATTTGGCCTTGGATGCTTTTTTGGCTGAGGCTTGATCTTGTTGTGTCACATGTCCATTGTGAGAGTGTGTGACTCCCTTGGCTGCCCCGCGGGTGTGCTTGTGTGAGGGGTGAGTGATCATCACTCAGCCCGACGCTGTTCAACATCCACATGGCCCCCCTCACACAAGTGGTCCGCCACCACAACCTCTAAGACATCTCCTACGCCGACGACACCCTGCGCATCCTCTCCCTCACCAAGGACCCTCACACCGCCAAGACACACATCCACGAGGGTCTGAGGGCCATTAGACGACTGGATGCGGAGTGGCCATCTGACACTGAACTCGGACAAGACAGAGGTCCTCATCCTGGGAACCACATACTCAGCCTGGGGAGACTCCTGGTGGCCAATTGCTCTGGGGACATCACCGACACCCACCAAACACGCACGCAACCTAGGATTGATCCTTGCATCCTCCCTCTCCATGTCCAAGCAGGTCAACGGCGTCTCCTCCTCCTGCTGCGACACCCTACGCACGCTCCGCCGGATCTACTAGTGGATCCCGACTTAAACAAGTAGAACAGTGACACAGGCCCTCGCCAGCGGCTGACTGGACTACGCCACTGCACTCTACGCAGGACTCCCATCCACACACCAACGGCGGATACTACGCTTCTGCAATGCCTCGGTACAAGTGATCGGCAACGCCCCCCGCCACAACCACATCACCCCCCTCCTGAGAGTCCTGCACTGGGTCCACATCGACAAGAGGATCACCTGTACGCTCCTCAGCCACGCACAGAAGGCACTCCACACCCATGGACATGCCTACCTGCACATCAGACTCAGCTTCTACACCCCCACCCGCAAGCTCCGCTCCGGCATCCTCGCCCTCGCAGCTGTCCCCTGCATCCAACGTACGCCCGCCTGCAGCAGATCCTTCTCCGACCTTGCCACAAGGAGCTTGAACATACTCCCAACCCACCTACGACTGACCCAAGACCTACTTGCCTTCTGATGTCTCCTGAATACCTGTCTCTTTGAGCAGTATTGGAACCCCCCCCCCCCAGCACCTTGAGACCCTCACAGGTAAGTTGCGCGCCTTACAAGTACCCAGATTGATTGTCGATTGATTGACGGTGCCTGCTGGTGGGTGTAGTGTGATTTTGCGGTTGGTCTCCCAGGTGATGTATCTGTCCCCCCATGGCGCATGCTGCCATGTCAGTGAGTGTGAGTTCCTGTCCTAGTTATCTGAGCTGGTTGTGTTTGTGTTAGATTTTTCAGTTGTCACAGGAGGGCCTTGTGCTGCCTACAGCAGGGCCAAGTGTCAGCTACCTTGTCAGTACTTTGGCAGTCCCTGTCCATTGTGCATGGTGCATGGGTATGTACCTGGGCCATATGGGCTGAGGGTATTGGTGTCTGTTTCTGAGTTTTACTATATGTTTAATGATCCCCACCCTCCCAGCATCCCGGACATCCTGTCTTGGGTTTGTGGTTTGTGTAGGCTGGGACATGGCATGGTCTTGCTTTGTAAATGGGGCAGACTCATGTTAGTGGCCTGAGAGTTGTTGAGAGTGTGGTTGTGTCAGGTGAAGGCTTGGGGGTATGTGAGTGCATTTGTTGTAGTTGGGGTGTGGATGCCATTCCCCCATGTTACGTGAGTTGTTTTTGTACTCACCAGGCTCTCGGACTCCTTCGACTCTGTGTACTCCCACCGGTGGAAGCAGGGCCATCACCTTCTCCTCCCAGGGATGGTAATGTACCGGTCTGCGGGGCAGCCCACCCCCTGTGATGTTACTATGGGCGCATTCCTCATTCATTTTGCGCTTGACTGCCCTGCGCAGATTGTACCACCTGGCTTGACATTCATTCCTGGTCCTTCTGATGGGCGCAACAGCATTCACCCGATCGACGATCCTCTGCCACAGGCTAGTTTTTTGGGATATGCTGGTCTGTATTGTGGTAAATATTCTTTTTTTACCTAGACTGAATTTCATACGGAATCTAAAATAAAATAAAATAGCTCAGAATAACAAGAGGCAGAATCCGTGGTATAAGAGATTTTCTGAATGGGCTTTATTCCAAAATGGCCGACTCGAGTGGCGGCCTTCAGGTTCCGTCACCACGAGAGTTCAGGAAGTGAAGTACAACACTTTATTGACAAGAAGTAACTTTTATAGGTCATACATTACAATGAAACGAATGCAAAAGGCGTAACAATTGATAAGAGAAATGACATAGTGATACGTAATCGAAACTAGGCGTAATAAGGAGCAAAAAAGAAACATGATTGGTTCTGATTATCATACATAGGTGGATCTATAAGATAATACTTAACATAGATGCGCGCGCAGCAGCATGACGTGTGATTGACGTGCAACTAGGGGGTGAAGGGGACTTGACTTTTAGCTCTACATGTGGAGACGAGAAGTCTGGGGGGTCAAGTCAACCTAATCCCAAATCATATCTAACATCCTATGTTTAGAGAACTATGTTATCCACAAGGAAAGACTCTCGGACAGGAATCTATTCTATACTGACTGCGTGTGCGTGTACAAGCGTCTAAGTGTCTATATGAGATGCGAGGGGCAGAAAACTTTCCATGGCAACAGGGCTATGAATTACTGGCAGAAGGACGGAAAGGCCGAGTCCTTTGCTTGTGAGCTAAAGGAGATGTTTACCTAAATCACTAGACAGGAATGCATCGGCTGGAGAGCAAAGTAGATAATTCGAAGGTGAAATACAGCTTCTTGGCAGGCAGGCAAAACTGGCCGAGGCAGGCACCGTTAGCTGCACAGGGAGTAGGACAAAGTTCATGGATACAGATGCGAGCTCAAGCTGAAGCTGTCAGAGACAGAGAGCAGGGAAAGGCTTTGAGGACAGAATCGGGCCTACTTGCCTGAACTGTAAAAATGGAGTAACTTAGCCATATAAAGTCGGTGGCCTGTCATACTTAGGAATCGAATATCCAGCCCATTGATGGCGGATCTGACAGAGAACATGTTGACGGTGGACGCACATATGTTTGCGTTTTGGAAACTGGAACTGGAGGGATCATACATGTACTTGTGACATGCACATAGAACCGTTGGGGTCCAAGATAGGGGACATAACTGATCAGGAAAATCCATATTTCCACATTCCCTCCTTGTCCCCTACTTGCCCTTCAAGAGATATCAATCTTCATTATTCCATCGATTTGCTCATGGAGCATCATTTCTTCTTCCTTCTTCTTCCGGCATTTTGAACGAGAACTTTGATATGGAATGCATGATGTGGCACACAGACCACAAATCACTGGTCCACATTGTAGGCATAAACAACAACTGAAGAGCATAAGAAGGCCAATACCTAGGAAGGATAGAACTCTCCATCCCCAGGCTGATATCACACTCCAAAACCACCCAGACCACGTCCAAGTGCCTGGATTCTCGTGTATCTGGCTTACAATCTTATGAAGGCGTGTTATAGCTTTATATACAGATGGCGAATTTTCTGGTATGAATATGCAGCAGCTGGATCCGATGACCCTGCAAGCTCCGCCCCTATCGGCCAGGATGACGTCAAGGACAAGACGATTCTGGAGAACAACAATTCTCATCACTGATTGTTCCTCTGTCAGATTGCCTAGGGGGGCTATAGTCTCGTTTACTACAGCTTCAAGAGTCTTGGTTAGTCTGCGTATCAGCTTACTATTTGATATTGTACCTATATAGGGAAAGATACCTTTATTGAAATCTACATACTTGTCCCATGCCGTCTCAGTATAATCGACAACTGGGAGATCTCTTCGCTCTCTATTGTGTACTAAATGAACATTTCGATGATAATCAGGGGGAGCTAGGAAAACAGGTGGCAAAAGGAATGCTATGTAACAGGTACCATCCCAATCTAGAGGCAGACGCATATATGCCGTCTGACCACATATAAAGTAAGAATGGCGAGAAGCTCTGAATGAAGATTTACCTTGATCACTATATTCTACTGTAGTAACGCATTGGCTATGGCCCATATGTATGGAACCAACTTTTCTTACACATAATTCACCCTTAACTGGAAATACTGACATAGTGGGCAGAATTATTTCAACTTCGGATTTGACATTCAGAATCATAAGATTAGGTGTAAAATTACCTAATTTATACACTTCATTTTCTAGATCAGTTCCTGTTCTACTGGGGTGACCCTCCTTATTAGGATGACAGACTTTGAATAAAACTAGATTCAGATTTCCCCATATCCAATGTTGTTGATAAACTGCTGTGTCTGGGTCTATGGAATTTAGTAAACTAAACCATGCTCCACAGGAGCCATTGTGTGTGAACGGATGTGGAAAGAAAGGCAGAACTCCTTTGTTATTCTGATAGGGAGGGAGTCGGCCACACACCCAACAATTGGTGGCATTACTAGTCTGATGGGAATGATGTAACATACTAATGAAGGTGTTATTGCGCAGCGCAAGTCTATAAGATAATTCATGTGGCGGTAGGTCACTAAAAGAATGTTCAGCAGCAACACTATAAACATGTCTAGAAATAGGATGATATATGTGCAAAATCACACTCGTAATAATTATTAAAACACTCAATAAAAACAGAATTAATAATGTCCTCATACAGTAGCTACGCAGTGATTTACAATACGCCTGTCGTTTCAACATTTCTCCGGTATTTTCTCTACTCAGGTCCAAGGGATACATGTCAGAGACAATTCAACCGCTTCACCTTGGAGAGGACTTAAACAATCAAATTGCTCGACTGTTTGGGCCTAAGCTTTAATTTATAGCACTGAGAGTCATTCTGTTCAACAAAGGGAAGTTTTGAATCAGTCTGTGAGGGAGTGCAGGGCACAGTGTCCATATCCGAGGATAGTCCATGAAATTTCTTAATGTGGCTGGAATGTATCCATCCCTTGCGGCCCTCAACTTTCACAGCTGTTCTTGTGGTCAGCAGGACTAGCTTCGGTGCTTTCCACCTGGGCTCCAACTGGGTCTTCCGATCAAAATTTCTCACAAGCACCAGATCTCCCGGAGCAACGTCATGGGGTTTCACCTCAGTGTTGTCAGGAAAAGCTGCAGCTACCTGTGAACGACAAGATTGTAGTGCAGACATCAAGGAAGCCAAGTAATCTGTCAGCATATTACAATTAACATCAGTTATTTTACGTGGTATAGGTGTCCCCCAGATATTTGGTGGCCTTCCGAGGATCACCTCATACGGGGATAGCCCTGTTCGAGAGTGTGCTACCATTCTTATGTAAAATAGTGCAACTGGTAAGGCTACTATCCAGTCAACACCTTTCTCCTTACATATTTTAGACAATCTGATTTTCAAAATTTGATTATGTCGTTCCACGAGACCTGCTGCCTCGGGGTGTCGGACACAGTGGAATTTCCACTGATATCCCAACAAAAGTGAGACATGTTTCATTAATTCGGATGAGAAAGGCTGGCCGTTATCTGAATATACAACACGTGGTAAACCGTACCGTGGGAAGAATTCTCGAACTAACTGTTTGGCAGTAGTCGGGCCGTGTAATCTGATACTGGGTACGCCTCAGTCCATCGGGAGAGAGCGCAGACAACTACAAGAACATATTTGAATCCTCGACATCGTTCCATCTGGATATAATCCATTTGGAGCACTTCAAAAGGATGATTAGGAGTCTGGAATCCACCCTGTTCTACGGGAACACTTTTTCCTGGGTTGAACTGACAACATATCATACAGGTACGGACTTTTTGTTTAGCTGCTGCTCGTAAATGTTTATTGAACCAAATGTGTTGAATGCTATCTAGCATAGCTTTCTCTCCTAAATGCGCTGGGCTGTGAATTGTAGCTATAATGGCTTGGACCATGGAGTCAGGAAGAAACCATACAGATTTCTCCTTCGTCATCCATCCCTGATCTGTCTGGATCCCTCCTAGTTCAGTCCATTTCTTTAATTCTTCTGCAGTAGCATGTGTCTGTATATCAATTACGTCAAGTGCGGGATCCTTAATTGTCATACATTGTGTTGGTGTCTGAACTATTGGCTTTGTCATGTCTAATGTGCGATTCTGAGCAGTCTGTTTAGCTGTTCTGTCAGCTAAATCATTGCCTTGAGAAATGATATCAGTAACCTTCGTGTGTGCTTTACATTTCATAATCGATATAGCAGTGGGTAGATGTATTGCGTCTAACAAGGCATGAATGAGGGGTCCGTGCTGAATGTGGGCACCATGGGAGGTTAAATAACCTCTCTCTCGCCACAGCACGCCGAAGTCGTGTACAACTCCGAATGCATAACGTGAGTCAGTGTATACATTAACTTTCTTATTTGTGGCTTGAATACAGGCTTGTGTTAGAGCAATAAGTTCTGCTGCTTGGGCTGACAAAGTATCTATACAATTTGTCTCAATAACTTCAGTGTCTGTTGTGACTGCATACGCGGCCACTAAATCTCCTGTACTTGCTCTCATGCACGATCCGTCTACATACAACGTCAGGTCTGGATCTAACAATGGAACGTCTGTCAAGTCTTGTCTAGGTTTCGTCTTTATTTCAATGATTTCAACACAATCATGAGCTAGTGGGTCTGTTCCAATTACAGGTAATAGCGTAGCAGGATTCAATGTATTACACCGTCGGATCTCTATGTGTGGCTGAAACAATGTCAGTTCATAACCGGTAAGTCTTGCTATGGTCAAGTGTTGTGTTTGTGTTCGGTTCACAAGAACTTCTACTGCATGTGGTACTTGTACTGTCAATGGATGTCCTAACACTATGGCATCGCTTTGTCTGATTGCTAAAGCTGTTGCTGCCACTGATTTCAGGCATGCAGGCAAAGCCTGAGCTACGGGATCTAATGTACTGGAAAAATAAGCACATGGCTTGCGTGATCCTGCTTGATCCTGAGTGAGTACTGACAAGGCAGTACCTTCACGTTCTGTAACAAAGAGTGTAAAATGTTTGCTATAACATGGTGTTGCTAAAACAGGTGCTTGACATAAAGCTTCCTTTAGGCTTTCAAAAGCTTGTGTATGTTCCTGAGTCCAAGGGAGAACAGTCGATGTGGCTGCCTCCTGTGTGGTTAACTGAATGAGTGGTTTTGCTAGAAATGCGTACTGAGGGATCCACTGCCTACAATATGAAGTGAGGCCTATGAAAGCCCGCACCTCCTTTTGTGTCTGGGGTATTGACATGTTAGCAATTAACTGGATGCGATCTGGTGTAAGCTGCCTTCCCTCCTTGGACAGCGAGTGACCAAGATAAATAACTCGCCGGACACAGAATTGCAGCTTAGAAGGAGACACCTTGTGCCCCTTGTCGGCTAGAAAATGTAAAACTGTCAGAGAAGCCTTTTCACATTCAGGTTCGCTTCTCGCGGTGATCAGCAGATCATCGACATATTGAAGCAGTGCAGTATTGACTGGCATGTGGATACTGTCAAGTTCTCGTTTCAGTGCTTGGCTGTAGATGCTGGGGCTTTCTGTGAATCCTTGGGGAGCGCGTGAGAATTTAAAGCTGCGCCCATTTAAACTGAATCCGAACAAATATTGGCTTTCCGGATCTATTGGGACGCTGAAAAAGGCATTCTTGAGATCAATTACAGTAAAGAATGTTGCTTCGGAATCAATTGCTGTCAATAATGATGATATATCGGGGACCACAGGAAATTGTGGTACAATGCACTTGTTTAGTTCACGCAAATCAATAACCAATCGGTATACTGGCGGAGCAGTAGGATCAGTTCGTTTAAGAATCGGAATTATCGGCGAATTACATACATTGGAGTCTGTTTCTACAACTACTCCTTGGGCAATTAGCTCATCAATGATTTTCAGCAAAGCCACTACAGCATCTTGCGGTAACTTGTATTGTCGCATTCGTGGTAATACCACTCCTGCCTTGAGTGTGACTCGGTATGGTGTAATGTTCATACAACCAACATCAGTAGGGCCTTGTGCCCATAGATGTGCTGGTAAAGTCTGTAGTCGGAGATCCATGTCTCTAGACACATAGTGACCTTTAAAATCACGTAAAAACAACCTTACTCCTTCCGGAGAACAACATATTATGGCTCCTAGGGCTTTCAGAGTTTTAATTCCTAACAGATTTTCTGGGCATGATTTAGTAAGCAATAAATCTGTAGTTCGTGTCAAAGGTCCTATCGTAAATGGAAGAGGCTGTGATACTTCATTAACAATAGGTTTTCCTGAAAAACCAAGGGAAACATTTTGAGAGCCTGAGAGGGGTGCCCCTGGAACTTCACTACGTTTTATAGTTGTTCGACTTGCCCCTGTATCGAGTAAGAATTTTCTATCTTGACCTAATAATTTACTATGTACATAAGGTCCTTCTTGATCTACAGGAATCTCGATAAGCGGTAAGTCAACTTCCCTCTCTAGGCTTGTTCATGCGTAACGCTGATACTCAGGATATTCATACTGTGCAGTCTGATACATTTGTCGTGTTGTGGTTTGTGTGGCAGTAGCAGGCAACGGTGGTGCAGCTGGCACAAACTGTATTGGCTGTTGTGCGGCTGGCATGGCCTGGGGATGCGGCATAGCTCCTTGTTCATTCTGATCTTGTCTGAGTGGCCGTGATCTTTCTTGTGTTTTACCTATGGCGATATTATGTTTTAAAACTGGACAATCGTGTACGTAATGACCTGGCTTTTTGCAATAATTGCATGTTCCTTTTACCGGTCCTGTTGAATCGGACTGTGTCATACCCTTTTTATGTCCTTCAGCCGGTACTGTCTGAGACACTAGCATTTTCATTTTTGTATCTTTCATACGTCTTTGTTCGTGTTCTTGTTCATCTCTAATTCTATTGTGATGATACTGTAACATTTGTAGCATTTGTGACGGAGTGTTACTTTGCCAGGTACTCTCGAATTTCAATATTCTATTCTTTACTGGAGGTAATGCATTTTCTACTAATTTTGTCACAAATAAGTGTGGATACGACTCACTACTTGTTTTTATACCACTATTTATTCCAAAACATTTTTCAAATCGGGCATAATAATCACTTGTGTCTTCATCATGCTTTTGTTTACAGGCCGTGATTGCACCCCAATCTTCCTTTTTCGTAGTTAATAAACGTGGCAGTACTTGTACTAGTAAACCTGGTAATGCTTTGACTTTATCCCCGAGCCCTGAACCTGCAGTTCGGTCCTTTTCTTCCGTTTCTAATGCTGTCCAATCTATTTTTTGGTCGCCCACTTCCCACTCTTTTTCTTTCAGTTTTTCATAAATGCCAGCAGGTAATAGCACCTTTAATATCGTCATAATATCAGGATAGGTATACTCTCCCATCAGTAACATGTCCTTAATTTCTCGGTGGAAACCCGCTGGGTCTTTGTCATGACTTGGTACTACTTTCTTCATTTCTAACAATTCAATTTTTGATATGGGTGTGTATACAAATACACGGTGAAACTGATTGTCTTCGCCTTTTATTGGGTGCACTTCTCGTAAGGGATTTTGTCTATCCATATAATACGGTGTTCTTTCTCTGCGGTGCAGCGAGAAAGAGTCCGGACTTACAAAAAGGACATACTGTTTACGTGACACTAATATTTCTTTAATTAACTTGTTACTGGAACCTCTCCACCTGTTCGTGAGTAGTTCCGTTAATATATCAGGTAAAGGACCAGGGTCAGCATGTTGGCTCTTATATAGTATAAGAAGTTGCTGAATCATATAGATTCCAGCTAAACGTTGTTCATCTGCACTAAGGTTAAAAAACGTATGTGCTACGGTCTCATCACCGTATTTTTCAGGACTGTCAATCCAGTGAACGGCTGATCTGGCCAATTCTTGCTCATCCATGGAATCGAGGAGGTGGTGACCCCTTCGTTCCCGTAGTAGTTTATCTGCGGCTTGAAACAAATGTTCAGGAGACTTTAAATTTATTACAGGCGTCGGATACGTTCTGCTATTATTTGGACATTCAGAGTGTATGGGATCAGAAAAGCATCTAGTATTATCACAGGATCTTCCTCTGCCTACGTATGCTATGGTTTCTGACTGTCTTGCGGAATTCCCTGATTCGGATACTTCATCTTGCTCGAACTCGTCTGTTTCCAATCTTTCTTCGTGAATACGTTCTATTTCTCTACGGATTTTTCGGCACATGGCTATTATACAGTTTTTCTTATCGTGTCTCCCTTCTGATATATTCTGGCTCCATCTTGTAAGAATAAGCATTGCATTCGGGTCTACCCCCGGACGGTCTTGATTTCTGATCACACAGTTTATGAGGAAACGTAACAGTTCCCCCTGTATCTCTACTTTCTGGAATTCCATAGCTCTGTTAATACATTCTGGGTCTCGCCCTGTTTGGACAAAATGATATATTTTATCTAGATGCGTAGTCATTCCTGGTAACCTCGCTAAATACTCTGCGGCTCGTCTGATACGTAATGATGCCAGGACCATTTCGTCCTCTTTACCGACCACCGGGTCATATCTACAATCTATAAGCAGTTCCTTAAGCGTACGTTCACTTACGAATTTGGGTGTACGTGAATGCGCTGATTCTTGAAAAACAAGTTTATTTATTCTAGGTGGCGTAAAAGTATTGCTTGCACCTCCCGTAGCCCCTTCAGGGGCGTCGGGTGTGAATGGATTCGTCGAACGTGACACAGCAACTATAGGTGTCGATACCACTGTAGAATCGATTGCGGGGACAGATGCGGAAACAGATGTGCTTGCCGGAGCTTGTGTCGGGACTTGCTGTTGCCCGGGGACAGATACCTGATCCTGACGTTGAACCCCTCCGCCAGACGGTCTATGTGGTGTGGGGTTAGCATACTCGGGAGCTGCGTCATCTAGATATGAGGAAAGAAAAACATCTTCTGCGGTTCTGGGATGCCCTTTTTGATGTACCTTAATTGGAAATAATGGGGGTGGCAAATCTTTTGGCATCTCTGGAACAGCCTTAGGTAGTCCTTCGGCTAGGAGGGGATACATACCACTCATAAGAGCATTTCTTTGTCTATCTACTTGTTCTGATTTCACTCGGATACCTTCCTCAATTAATAGATTTTCTTGAACTTCCTTTGAACTCTCTTTACTCCTCTCTTTTTGTCTACGTGCTTTTTCTGTACGTCTATGAGATTCTTTACGCCATAACTCAACAGCGTCTTTCTGTGACTGTCTGACTTTTCTTTTCCATAACTCTTCCTCCACTTTCATGATGCACTCTGCATCCCAGGTTCCCGCTGCGGGCCACCTTTGACTTTCCGGCAATCCCTTGGTATAATCTACCCATAGATCAAGAAACAATATGGCATCTAAGCCATGTTTGTGATACATAAAATGCCCTGGAGTGTCCCTAGGAGGAATAGGAACTGCTTCTTCAAGCACCCCTTTTCTGGTAGTGATCTGTCTTAACTTCGAGAAGAGCGGCATCTTGACAACTGATCTGATACTTACTCTTGAATTCACTTAATACGACAAACACAATAATGAACGGTGAACAATGAACAATCATTCATACCACAATATGCAAGACATTTGAACACTTTAAACATTAAACATTAAACATTTTTTTTTTAAAAATGACCGACAATGATGACAGTCTGCATAACTAATCACCAAGCTGAATTCTTGACAATAACTGAATACTTCGGAATACTTGATATACTGCTAAACAGTACATATACACTGCTAAACAGTGCAGACCGGATTTGTGTACCCAAATCCGTCTTGACCGGCACAACCTATGTGCGCGTCAACACGCCTCCCCGGTGACGGTACTCACCGAGTAGCTCCTTGAAACGGAAGGCCTCAGAGAATGGACGGGACTCGATGACTGCGGACAGCGGACCCTCTGGACATCGGGATTTCGAAAACCTGGTGGGCCTCTGTATACCTCGGATCTTGCTCTCTCAGCTAGGCTCTGGTCGGGATACTTCGCACTTCTCACCGCCTCGTCTGGGTTGATCGCAGCCTCAGTCGCCCCCGCTTGACCGGAGGGAGCTTACAGGAAATCCTGCTGGTACGCGTTTATGGTCCGTCCAGCTGTGGCAGGAGACCGGGCCTGCAACGCACCGCCGGCGCGTGAGATGAGAAAGTGTCCCTGTTCGGGCGCCATTATGTGGTAAATATTCTTTTTTTACCTAGACTGAATTTCATACGGAATCTAAAATAAAATAAAATAGCTCAGAATAACAAGAGGCAGAATCCGTGGTATAAGAGATTTTCTGAATGGGCTTTATTCCAAAATGGCCGACTCGAGTGGCGGCCTTCAGGTTCCGTCACCACGAGAGTTCAGGAAGTGAAGTACAACACTTTATTGACAAGAAGTAACTTTTATAGGTCATACATTACAATGAAACGAATGCAAAAGGCGTAACAATTGATAAGAGAAATGACATAGTGATACGTAATCGAAACTAGGCGTAATAAGGAGCAAAAAAGAAACATGATTGGTTCTGATTATCATACATAGGTGGATCTATAAGATAATACTTAACATAGATGCGCGCGCAGCAGCATGACGTGTGATTGACGTGCAACTAGGGGGTGAAGGGGACTTGACTTTTAGCTCTACATGTGGAGACGAGAAGTCTGGGGGGTCAAGTCAACCTAATCCCAAATCATATCTAACATCCTATGTTTAGAGAACTATGTTATCCACAAGGAAAGACTCTCGGACAGGAATCTATTCTATACTGACTGCGTGTGCGTGTACAAGCGTCTAAGTGTCTATATGAGATGCGAGGGGCAGAAAACTTTCCATGGCAACAGGGCTATGAATTACTGGCAGAAGGACGGAAAGGCCGAGTCCTTTGCTTGTGAGCTAAAGGAGATGTTTACCTAAATCACTAGACAGGAATGCATCGGCTGGAGAGCAAAGTAGATAATTCGAAGGTGAAATACAGCTTCTTGGCAGGCAGGCAAAACTGGCCGAGGCAGGCACCGTTAGCTGCACAGGGAGTAGGACAAAGTTCATGGATACAGATGCGAGCTCAAGCTGAAGCTGTCAGAGACAGAGAGCAGGGAAAGGCTTTGAGGACAGAATCGGGCCTACTTGCCTGAACTGTAAAAATGGAGTAACTTAGCCATATAAAGTCGGTGGCCTGTCATACTTAGGAATCGAATATCCAGCCCATTGATGGCGGATCTGACAGAGAACATGTTGACGGTGGACGCACATATGTTTGCGTTTTGGAAACTGGAACTGGAGGGATCATACATGTACTTGTGACATGCACATAGAACCGTTGGGGTCCAAGATAGGGGACATAACTGATCAGGAAAATCCATATTTCCACAGTATGACCAATGTTCCAAAGAGCTGTGGCTCGACTCTGATGATTTCGTTGACAAGGATGTCCAGCTCCACCGTTGTGAACTTTGGATTCTTGTCTGTGGGCATGGTGTGGGGTGTGGGTGTGGATGGTTGTGGGTGTGTGGGTGTGAAGGTGTAGGTGTGTGTGTATGTGTAGAGGGGGTCTGTGTGAAGGAGGTTGTGTGAAGGTGTGTGAGTTAAGGTGTATGGGTGCAGTTGTTTGTGTGTGATGTTTGTCAGCAGTGAGTCTGTTGCAAAGGCTCATGGTTTGTGTTTGTGGGCCCTTTTTATTGGTCCATTTGTAGGTGTATCTGTGTTTGACATTTTGGTGGGTGTGTTATAAGAGGTGGTTGTGATTTTAGGCCTCTGTTTGACTGTTTGGATGTGCCAGGTCAGTGTTTTAGTAGTTTTTTGTCCTGTAGACGTCTTTTGTGGTGTTGTGCAAGTCGAATTGACGGTCCTTGTGCTGTTTTACAGTGTCCTGGTTCAGTACGAGTCTTTTTCGCATAGGTAAGGTGCGTCCATGGCTATGTTGTTGTTCAGTGTTCACATGTGCAATGGTGTTGTACGACTCGCACATACGCGATGCTGGGGTACGGTGTTGGGGTACGGTGCGTCCAAGTACGGGGCTAGGGTGGGGTGTACGGGGCGTACATATGCGGGTGCTGTGGTGGGGGTACGGCACTTACATACACGTGTGCTGGGTACGGCGCGTACATGGGGGGATGCTGGGTTACGGTGTTGGGGTACGGTGCGTCCGAGTACGGGGCTGGGGTGGGGGGTACGGCGCTTACATACACATGGACTGGGGTACGACGCGTACATGGGAGATGCTGGGGAACGGTGTTGGGGTACGGTGCGTCCGAGTACGGGGCTGGGGTGGGGGATACGGCGCTTACATGCGTGTGTGCTGGGGTGGGGGGGTACGGCACGACCATATGCAGGTGCTGGGGTACGGCGCTTACATGCGCGGGTGGTGGGGTGGGGGTACGGCGCGTACATGTGCGGGTGCTGGGGTGGGGGGTACAGCGCGCACATGTACGGGTGCTGGGGTGGGGGGGTACGGCGCGTACATACGCGGGTGCTGGGGTGGGGGGTACGGCGCGTACATGCGCGGGTGCTGGGGTGGGGGGTACGGCGCGTCCATACGCGGGTGCTGGGGTGGGGGGTACGGCACGTACATACGCGGGTGCTGGGGTACGGTGTGTACATGCACAGGTGGGGTGGGGGGTCCGTACGACTCGTACCCCGTGCATACAAAGTTCGCTCCATACGGGACGTTTTCCTTATGCTTGGGGATTCGGAACGCCGGTACGGATCGGACTTGTGCGCTCGGACTTCAGTTTTACGAATCGTACGGAAATATGTCCGGGGATGTCTCGTAGACTTTTCCCGAGGCAATTTGTATGTAATTTGACAGTACGAATCGTACTTGCCCGTTTCTACGGGACTTGTACGACTCGTACGTAAAAAACATACGGATGCGAGTCGTACAGGAAATATTTTTACCGGATCAGAATCGGCACCAGAATGTTGAGGAAAAGTTAAAACTCAAACCTGGTTCCCCTGTTGCCAAGTAGGTAGCTCTAGCTGTAATGCTATATCCTATACCCTGGGTGCAACAAGTAATTAAGTGAACAACTGGAAACAAAAACATTGATATAGCAAATAATTTGAAAGCACTTTGTCGCTATGTGAGAAGTCAGAAATGAGTGCTCAAGTTACTTCTTTAGAGGAATCACCATAATTTCAATTTGAAAAGACCCCCTCATGTTTATAATGTGTAAAGGAAATGCTTTAGGTATTATAGTTTTGATTCCATCAAGATGACACCAGGCATGACACACTTTTGTAATAAACATAGAATGTTAGTTATGTAGTTGTCCATTAGAACACGGTGGGGAGGCAGAGGTCAGGGACATGCACTTGGACAATTGAGGACAGGGAGAAGGGGCAAAGGCAGCAAGTTGACCATGCTGTGCTGGCAGGAGGGACAGTGGCAGCACAATGGACCATGGAGGACAGGGAGAAGGAGGTCAGGGGCAACAAACCAACATTATAGGGCAGGTAAGGGAGGCTTCGGCAATAATATATACCATTGGAGCACAAGGTAGAGGCAGTGGCAGTACAACCATACATGCCAATTGACCTGATTCAGGCAGGAAACTCACAATGTTTTTAAGCCCGAAAAGGACTTTATTTTCACCGTCTTCAGCCTAAAATCTCCTCTTTTTCAATGTAAGTCAATGGAGAAAATCAATTCCCCAGATTTATTTTCTTCAAAATCTTCCTCTTACCAAGTTCATGGACTCAGTAAATAGAGGGCAGGAGGGAGGTGTGTGAGAGCGTATGGTGGCATTTTAATATTGTAAGTTTCTTGGGGACTGGTAGGATTGCATCCTTATCTTGATCATTAAAATGCGTGCAATAATGGTTCGGTGTGGGGGTATGGGGCGGGGAGGCAGTGTTGGGGCTCTATAATCACGTTCTAATGAAAAAACTTGGAGAGGGCTTTGGGCTTCGAAGTGCAAATTAGAGTTTAACACTTGGCCCTTCTGCCCACTCAAGGACCCCACCACTCAAATATTGTTCCTTCTGAAGGAGCCTCCGTAGTCTAACGATGTGTCTCCTCCAATGGCAGCTTCTCCGCTATGGCAGAGGAGCGTCGCCCCACTGCTTTTAAGCAGTACAAAGTAGTAACATAAAATGATATTAACTTTGAGTTATTATCAATTTATGCTTCGTGCTGCTCTACAGGCGGGCAGGTGGGCTGAGCCACTCTCCCCTCAGAGCAGGGGAGGAGTGGTTTTTCCACTCCTAAGTGCACATAACTGTTTGGCTGGCCCTCTTGGGCCAACCAAAACAGTCATTCACACTTTCCCCATTCTCCATGCAGGCTGCATCACAGCCTTTGTGGAGAACATGCCCAGGCCCCCATTCCCCGGCTGAAAGTTGAACCAGGATGCTCAGACCAATTGTGATTGGTCAGTGGGGTCTGGCTGTGCTTCCTGTTCCTCGAGTTCGACAAGGTAAGTTTTTCTTTTTATATATTGTGCAACACACCGCCTCCTCCTCACCACCCGTGAGCCAAATCGGCCGCCACTGGTTTCTTCCATCATTGGACAGTTCTGGTCTGCCCTCTATGGGACACCACGGCATACCCAGCCTCCCACACGCTGCTCCCTCGAGCTGTGGTGGTACTGCGCCTCTACCACCACTTAAGCTCAGAGATTCACATACAGACGCATTCCGCTACACCTACTTAATTACAGTCCCACTGTTTCTTCTTCTACAGCTTCCCTGCACCTTGCTGCAGCATTGCAACTGATGGTGTCAATATGGGCTACACTTCAGGATGGATGTATCAGTGCTAGACAGCCACAAGTACGCCACTGCTGGGAGAAAGCTCAGGAGCTTCTTATCTTAATAGTTATGGTGGTTTTCAACTCTTTTCCATTCACACAGCAAAGCACAGCAAGTTACCTTGCTGCGTGAATTGTAAGTAAACCTGCCCTGAATATCAGATTTAGTCAATATTCCAAAAAATGCATTATACATGTATAGGTCCTTTAAAAGACTGAACATGCTAAAGCAACCCCACATTTTATGAAGACTGCTTTTAGGCTCATCCTGCTGAGTAGACTCTAACTTCCAATTTCCTCCTTAAATTTTATTTTTTCACTTTTATGTTAGTGCTTTGATCTATCCAAATAGAATTTAGTGTTTCCTCACAAAACCTCTAAATAAATAAAATAACTATATTAATAAGGAAGCCAATATCAAAATACCCGGGCGGTTAAAGCGATATCTATCCAGGTATTTTTTTAGACTTCACTTTGTGATCTCGCGCAGCCATGAGTATCTCTGCGATGACCTCTGCATGAACACAACAGATTCTACCCACCCACGCTTCCCCTTCTTCTTCAATAAATAGTACATGACCACAGACATAGACACTTTGGGGCAGATTTACTAAGAAGTCATGCAACGCAACGCAGCGGACAACTTGCTGTGATGCGTTGCATGACAGGGACAGATCAAAAGTGTGCCATATCTACTAAGATATGCTGCATTTCTGCTCACCCCCTGCGCTGCTGCACTCTGTACTGCCTAGCATCCAACTAGGCACCCTCGTACCATGCTGCAAGGGGGCCTGTGTTAAGAGGACTGTTTCAATCTTATGAGGTATTTTCCTTTTTCTGTGTGCCACAAAATTCTGTTTAATGAGGAAATAATGATGAGAAATAAAGTTATTTCTCATCATTACGTCTCACTTGGAAAGGCGTGCCATGTAGACGCAACCCCACTTCACTATTTTTTATTGTATCCGGGACTGCACCAGTATCAATGGGTGGATGCAAGGGATCGCTCATGCTCCACCTTTGAAATACTTTCTCAATGCAGGGTACTCCAAGGCAGCACTTGGGCTGTAGTGAGTTACTCAGGATTTACTAAGCCATGCAAGGTGGCTTTGTGTGGCTTAGTAAATCTCATTCCAGGACTTGCATTGCCTTGCGTCACCTGCCATGACACAAGGGGAATGCAAGCCCTTTGTAAACCTGCCCCTTTGTGACCAAGTCCTGCCACCCCAATCCTGGCACTGTCCACTGAATGACTCCAGTTATTGCCATCATGGCATGACCAACTACTGCAACACCTATCACTTCAATCGCACCCATCTGCTGAGCACCAGCATCCAACGTCCCTTCATCAGGCACAGTGTGGTCTCTCCCACTGAAGCCATCTTGTTATTTCTACAGCACATTCCCTGCCTCAACCTAGCATGGCAGCAGCTCTTCACTGAATGTTCTGTCTGCAGAACTACACCTGGACAACTGCAGTTGTCCTGAGCTGCATTGGATTGGACCCTTTATGACCTCTCACCCACCAAACGTGCCTTATTCACAACCTCTTCTGCAAAAATGTTATGTCTATGAGGAGCAGCTAAGTCATGCCCTGCCCAATGCTATATGTATTATTGCAGCTAATGGTTATTTATTTGCTGTGTCCTCTTTCAATTTCTCTGTCTTCTTCCAGTTACATCATTACATGCAGAATCTTCATTTTAAAACTTCCTCTGGTGATGAAATCTACTTTGATGATGGAGGGGACCCTCCCACGCGCTTTGACATTTTCAGTTGGATTTACTATGACCCCAATAATGCCACAAGGATCCCAGTGGGAAGCTTCCAACTAAACCCTCTCGGGGAAGAACAGTTCGTCATTGATGAAGGAGCCATTCACTGGCACCCCGACTTTAAAGAGGTAATGGCTCCTGTCTGATTTGGGAACAAACTTGGAAAAAGGTGAGAAACATGTGGATGTGAAAGGACGATAATAATCAAATGGAAAAGTAATTGTTGCCTCAAGGACAGTTTGTATCAGCGGGTGAATCCCAGTAAATCACAGTTCAGCTGCCCCACTAAACTAAACACGTCACTTTGCTGCGCTACTCTGTGTCAAAAGAAAAGGGCAGGAATGCGCCATATTTATGGGCTATGGCACATTCCTGTGCTTTCTCACTGTGCTGGGGCACAATTCGCTGCCTAGCACCAATGCAGGCCCCCTTGTTTTTGTGCACAAAGGGACACCTTCCTGTACAAAAAAAAAATCAA
Source organism: Triturus cristatus (assembly GCF_964204655.1). Classification (NCBI taxonomy): domain Eukaryota; kingdom Metazoa; phylum Chordata; class Amphibia; order Caudata; family Salamandridae; genus Triturus; species Triturus cristatus. The sequence continues at coordinate 62,661,166 of NC_140593.1, read as the reverse complement.
TGGAGGCGTTTTCCTCCTTTTATGTGTGCTGCACATTGGAGCACACAAAGAAAGAGGAAAAAAACAAGGAGAAATAAAGTCATTCCCAGCATTACATGTCCTTGTAAATCTGTGGCAGCCTCCAAATCCATGGGTGTTGCATGGGAACACCCACCGCGTCACCCATGGAATGCCTCTTTGATGCAGCGTAAGGTAACGCAGCGACTTGCTCTGCTTTGCCTTGCTGCATATACAAGGCCATGAAAGGCCACTCAAAGTGGCTTTGCGTGGCCTCGTAGATATAGGTCAGCACTCTGCGCTGCCGGTGCATCAAAAAAAGTGCCACTGCTTCATTTAGAGGTGGAACAATGTGGGATTTTCACAACAGAGCCTAAATTGGCTCAGATAGCAGAAAACGTTAACCTGACGGCTTGTCTTCAACTTGACCACCAGCTTACAGTATCAGATGCAGGTGCTGTACTGGGCAGAACGAAAATCAACACATATCTCTGGGCCACCATGCCCGGCTTGGCGACCCATGACACGGGAATTGTTAAATGACACCCACACTCAGGGGCAATGTTGGAAGCTGTGATATTTTGGTTGGAAGATATGAAGATCCATCCAGGCAGAATCCACCACCCATGTCAAGGGCGGGTGATTACACTCACTGTATAACCTGTGCTCACCCTTGGGTAGCTTGGCACTGAGCAGTCAGACTTATCACAGAGGTAATGTGTAAAGCATTGGCACAGCACTCACTAACGATAAATATCCAATGCATTACAAAAGAGATTTCACACAAGACGTATGTAAAAATCGTTTGTATTCAACACACGTATGCAATCATTGCAACACACTATACACCCCAGGCCCACCACAACAATCCTTATAATTCAATCCCACACAGTTATAGGGGGCACACCAGCTCACAACAAAATCAGAAACATATACATTTAGGAAATTAGACCACTTTTTAGCAGTATCTCAGGCCGGGGCAATCAGTTATAACCAGTGTTATATGAAAGGTGCCTTTGCTATGAAATCAACTCAGAAAACTGCACTGCCAGCCAATGTTGTGAAACACTGGCAGTACGCACACTGTTACTTCCACACACACTCACTCTGCACTGCTACATGGTGCCACTGATACCAGCCAGTCCATACGGAATGCTCTTACACTCATATGCACTCAGCACCCTAATGCGGTGCACTGATACTCAGCAGGCCAACTGACAATACACTGGACACCGCGGCCCAAAGCTCCCTCCACCCTCTAGTTCACCCTGACTGTCTCACAACCTCTCAGATGCATGATTCCCAGGCCTAACTCAGTATGGGTTTTCAGGAACAGGTGACGGAAGTAACAAGTTTAATTAAGAGTTAGACTTAAACAACGGGGGTTTGGCTGCCACTCAGGAAGTCACCCACAGGCCTTAAAACACAAAGGAGTCACGCAGTCTCTTGACCCACTTCTGAACTGTCTCTGAAGCGTTGCTTCAACTCAGTGAATCTCTCTCACTACTCCCTGGCACCACAATGTCTTTGGGAGAGTCCAGGTCAGAAGAGGCCAGTTGGTCCGCCGAGATGATGGTCAGGAAGGGAGCAACAATGAATGGGGAATAATACCGGGGAGCCTCTCAGAAGCAGAAGGAACACCCTTAGTTACACAGTAATCTGTGTCACATCCAGGCAGTCCAGGCACAAGGTCTGGTGCTTATTGGTATGAGTCACACCATCAATGTTTCCTATTAATTGCTCCACTGCAAACCACTGTTGCAGCCCGAAGTAATGTCGAATACTTCTCCATGTTAGCCTATGAGAATAGCAAGTCTCATAGTTAGTGAAAACATGCTTTGGTATTTTACACTACCTGACCGCATGAGCGCTAATGCGCACACAGACATGCAATAGCAGGTTGGACACAGACCTAGGCACCATCAGTGCCAGTGCGCTCACAGAAGCCTGAAATGGCAGACTGGATATGGGTTTAGCAATCCTGGGTGCAAGTGCTCACCCACAGGCCGGCAATGGTAGGCCGGACACATATCACTTACACCATCAGTGCAAGGCCAGCAACTACAGGCCTAACCCGGGTCTTGGAACATCGCTGTCGTAGCTATGCACACATTGGCCTGCGATGGCAGGTCAGACACCTATGTAAGTGTGCTCCCACAATCCTGCAGCGCCAGACTGGACACGTATTCAAATCAGCACAAGGGCCAGTACGTGCACCCAGGCCCGCAATGACAAGCGGACACACACAGGTGTGCTATGGCAGAGCAGTCCATATCTCAGAACATTGTGTGGGCGCCACTTCCGAACATGTATAGGAAGAAGGTCATACTGTCACATTGTCTGTATGGTGAGAACGTGCCCCGGTCCTAAGGCCACACAAGAGCATTGCCAACACCTCAGGAGTGCCCTGTGGGGAGTCAAACTCCAAGGCAGATGAAAACCCGTGTGTGCTCCTCACTACCTAGACAGAGGACAGCCATCTCTCCCCGCCCTGCCTTCAGACGACCACCGCGTGCCCCTCTGGGCTTCCCTGGGAGGTGTCCGCGTGGTATTAGAAGGCCCACTCAGAATTAGCTGAGGCGTGAGTGACGGCATCATAAGCAGGGGTGCAATGGCACCTCACAGGCCGGCGATGGCAGGTCAAATACATGGTTGACAGGCTATCCAGTGGGTGGCACACTCAGTGCTACCTCCCACTACTAGCCAGTGTTGTACTCGCCCCGGGTATGTCGTGTAACTGTTTATGGAGTATGTGTAGGTACGGCACTGAAACCAACAACGTGCACACCCCTTCCTGGTGCGTGCTGGACGGGCGTGCACCTTCCCTCTGCAGTTCAGCGGGAAGGTGCCCGGAGACCTAGGGTCAGGCAGAAAGATACAGCAAAAGCTAGCAGGGAAAAAGCTAAATGTTTTGGGGCAGCTTCACATGGAAAGCCCATGTCCACCAGACAAAATTCCTTAAATTACAGGATAATTGACTTTTTGTTGCTCAAGAAGAAACCATCATCATCATCATCATCATCATCATCATAACTTTATTTCGATTTCCAGGATCATAAAAGTAACAACGTACATAAAAAAAACATAAAATCACAATCATAATGAATGTCATCAGAGATCAGAAACATTCATACATTGATGTAAAGTTCATTATCCTAGAAGCTACAATCTAAATCTGCATAACACTATGAGATTAAAAACATGTTGGCTGCGTGCTTGATATGTGTTTAAAGAGAAACTGTGGACCCCAGAAAGCACAAGCGCCTCCCAGCTGCATTTCCCTCCCCCTTCCCCTATATAATGGTGGCTGCTCTGCGGACACACGCAGCAGGTGCGCCGCTGGCGTGCCAAAAGTGCGCCAAAGGCAAGCCCGTCTGTGTCTGTCAACCACGCGACCGCGACCAGCGCCAGACCCCCTTGATCTCACACCATCTACCGCTACAACTCAGCGCCCCTCCTCACACTCAACCCCAGGACAAACAACAACTGCCAACATTCCACTCCGAGCACTACCCACGGCCAGTTCTCCTGCCGCCAGACCTTCACCACCGCCCCCACCGCAAACACCACCAACACCCTGAAGTGCATCCTCCTCAACGTACACTCCATGCACAGAGTCGCCGTTGAGATCTGGAACCTCCTAGACACCCCCTTACCCGACATCACCTTCTTTAGAGAAACCTGGACCAATGCCACCTCTGCCCCCAACATCTTCAGCGCCATCCCGGACGATTACAAGATCCAGTGAAAAGACTGCCTCAACCTCCGTGGAGGAGGACTTGCACAAAAACTCCCCCTGCCTCCCCACTTCAAGTGACGCCTTCTCCTCCACCGAACACCTGCATTTCCAGGTCCAGACCAGCCCCAACTCCACAGTCTGCGTCACCCTCGCCTACAGACCCCCTGGTCCCCTCACCCCCTTCGTATTCACCATCAACCCCATCTTTGCAGGAGGAAACAGAACCCTTTTCACCCACACCACGCAACCCACATGGACTGACCACCACTGTATTCACTTCCTTGACAACAAACCCAAACTACCCAAACCTTCTCCGCACCCTCCGCGAAGAAACTTGAACAGAATCTCCGAGGAGCAGCTCAACTCCACCCTCAACTGCGACACCCCCATCGCCACAATTGATGCCAACCTCGCATCCAGAGTGCTTCACACCTGGCTATCCAGCTGCGTAGACAAGCTCGCCCCACTACACAACTCCGACAGACAGTGACACAGAAAAAACACGTGATTCACTGCGGACCTCCAAGAAGCCAGAAGCACTTGCAGATGTCTGGAGAAGAACAGTAGAAACAACAAGACGCCTGACAACCACACCACCTACAAAAATGCCTTGACGCAATACCACCCACACATCAGAACCACCAAAAGACCCTTGATCCACCACAAAATCCTCGCCACACCAGCAACTCTAAGGAGATCTTCAGCATCATCCATGAATGAAAATCAAGAACCTCTATGACAATTTCAATGACCACACACCTACCCCTGCAACCACCGCACACTCCGGCAGCACCAACAAACCGACTATTGACTCCTGGACACTGGTCACAACAGAAGAGACCGCCTCGACCATGAAAGACATCCACTCGGGGGCCCCCACGGACCGCTGCCCACTGCACATCTACCACAGAGCCCCCACCACCATCGCACCTGAACTATGATGCACAATCAACACCACCTTCATGACAGGCACATTCTCTGATGACTGGAAACGCACAGAAGTCAGACCCCTGCTTAAGAAACCTTCAGCTGACCCCTCGGTCCTCAAGAACTACTGGCCCATCTCTCTCCTCCTTTTCATGGCAAAAGTCGCTGAAAAGACCATCAACGCACAGCTAACAAAGTTCATGGAAGACAACTCCATCCTCAACCCCTTCCAATCCAGATTTCGCCGCAACCACAGCACCGAGACAGCCCTACTCGCCACCTCAGAGGACATCCGCACCCTCCTCGACCGAGGCCACACTGAAGCCCTGATCCTACTCGACCTGTCAGCAGCTTTCGACACCGTCTCCCACTGCACATTCACCGCCAGACTACACAACGCCGGCATACAAGGAACCGCCCTAAACTGGATCTGATTGTTCCTCACCGGCAGAAGCCAACAAATCATGATGCCGCCTTTCCTCTCCGAGCCCACGGAAACCAACTGCGGAATGCTACAGGGGTCATCACTCAGCCCAACCCTCTTCAACATCTACATGGCCCCCCTTGCCACCATTGTCAGACAGCATGGCCTCAGCATAGTATCCTACACCAACGACACCCAGCTCATCCTTTCCCTCACCAAGGTCCCCACCACCACCAAACTCAACTTCCAAGAAGGAACGCAGGACATTGCATCCTGGATGAGCAACAGCTGCCTGAAGCTCAACTTGAAAAAGACAGAAGTTCTCGTACTCGGAACTACACTGTCAGCATGGAATAACACCTGGTGGTCCACCACCCTCGGCAGCCCTCCAGCCCCCACGGACCACACCAGAAACCTCGGCATCATACCCGACACCTCCCTGTCCATTAGCAAGCAGGTCAACGCCGTCGCTTACAGCTGCTTCAACACCCTCTGCATCCTCCAGAAGACCTGCAAATGGATCCCCCCAAGTCAAAGAAGACAGTCACCCTGGCACTCATAACCAGCAGACTGGACTACGGAAGCCGGCATCAACAAGTCCCTACTCTGAAAACTCCAGACAATACAGAACATCACAGCCAGACTAATGCTAGGCATCCCCCAACACAAGTACATCAGCCAACACCTACGGAATCTCCACTGGCTCCCCGTCGAGAAGAGAGTCACTTTCAAGATACCCACCCATGCCTACAAATGTCTACACAACACAGGACACCAATACCATAACCAAAGAATCACCTTCCACATACCCAAAAGAAACCTCCGCTCCACCAACCTCACCCTCACCGAAACCTGTGCATCTGCATAGCAAGAACAGGGGGAAGAGCCTTCTCCTACATTGCGGCCAAGACCTGGAACAAGCTCCCAATAGACATTAGATGCTCTCCCTGCCTGAACAGCTTCAGGAAGACTCTCAAGACCTGGCTTTTTGATTAAGCGGAACTGCTACCTCTTCTCCTCCCCCAGCACCGTGAGACACACACTGGTAAGTAGTGCGCTTAGGAATAATCACAATAAAGGGGGAGGGAATCGGTGCAGAGAAAAACATTGAGTTAAAAATTGGGATCACAAGTGCCAAAAGTGACAATCCCAATACTGCCATAATGGCATTCTAGAACATGGGCTGGCTTGTCCCTGTGGGTTACTTTGCCCCCAGTTGGGAGATGTTCAAATCTGCATAAAGTGTTATATCCGACATCCTAGATGGAACATGCAATCTCACAATGCATTAATCTCAAAATTGTTAAAAGACACAAGAACATTAAAACCATGAGTGGTGTTGCAGGGACTCTGCGCAAACACAGAACTATGCATAGGATTATGGGACCTTGGTATATAGGGCCTGAGTCATCCTACTACCTTAGTACCCATGGGCCCAGGACTGGCTAGCTATAGTGTCTCACTTGCCCTCCTACTCACTTACAGAGGAACAAGTGATTAGACACCCCAGAACACAGCACTCCCCACTCTCTCAGGAATCGCTGTTACAAAGCACACCCTTTCGCTCACACTCTTGTACTTGTTCACAATAAGATCAGACAGAAACAAGAACAAGTTTAAAATATTTGTTTTAATGAACGTGCTTTGATATGCAACATACGTTCTACAATAAGCAGAAAAATGCATAACACAAATTCGGTAAGAATGGCAAGTAGTCGTAAATCATAAACAGAGCTGCCATAGTGGGAGACAGCATAGCCTAACCTCCCTCCCCTTGCACAAAAGCAGAATGATTATATATTAGAAGATCTCTGGGTGTTACCTGCAGACCCCGTACCTCAGTTTATAGATGGTAGGTCAACATCATGGGTGCTGTCATGCTCCTCTCCCTGGAAAGGTCCTTCTCCAAGTGTGAGCTACCTATCCATGTATTCCAATATGCCCAAAGTACGTATTCTCAACCAACAGCTGCATCTGTATGATTTGTCTAGGTGCTAGGGCCTGACCAGAACAGAATAAAAAGGGGCATTGTTGTTCGACCTTGATCATGATGTTCAGACAAAATCCCAGGAACATGCAAAGCGTGAACACAGCGATAGGTTCTCATGTGAAAATATCAACGGAGACGGCGTGAGGTCGGGTAGATGCACAGACCTCCAAATCCTACGAGGAACTATCTCCAGGGAACCCTCAGCCGATTCTCATGGGGATTTCTTCCTGCTTAACTTGGAATACTACTTCTTTAACTTCACTGTGGCACTAGATTAATTATTATAGGCCACATATCTATCACCACACTCTTTCTGGTCCTGAAGAAGAGCATGGGATCTAATCCTAAAACCATTGAATTGCGCGAAACATGTTGACCTCAAAAAACATGCCCATTAAGGGTGTGTTGTGAACCTAGCTACAGAGGCCCATTATCTCCCTCACAGCAGCACCTCCTTTTTGGTTTTTTACTAATGACAGAGGGACTCTCTTTCTCAATAAAAATTTCTAGGCACCCCTCCAGCCATTTTTTCACTCCACGTTAGGACACCACTGCCACTCGGCCCCCACACACCCTCACTGCTTTATCCTGTAAAAATCTCCAAAAAAGTGACCCTTCGGGGGACCCGTAGGGCATTGCAGCGCCGGCCCGACGAGGAGCAATAGCCGTGTGATGAAGCGTGACATTCTTCGGGGTGTGTGAGGGCACCAAGAACAGAACACACTGTCCCCAGTGATCACAGTATTAGAACTACCATTATTTCTTCCTCTGCCTATCTCTGATAGGAACAGTAACTCTTGTGGGATATCATGATGTTCAGACTAAATCCAAGGAATATGCAAAGTGTGAACACTGCGATAGAATCTCATTTGAAAATATTGAAAATACATTTGCAAAATAAACTCATGTAGTGACGTGCTCAAAGCAGCGGACAGTCTGCAGTGGGCTCATGCTAACTTAGGGAAGATGACAATGTCCCCCTGGGCCACGTGACAGTGGGTTTACTCCCATCAACATGACTCTCTCTTTTTTGTCAGTCAGACTTTACCATTTCCTAAACTGTTACTGCTTGTAAACACTTACTACGCCAGATCCAAGATGACATTAGAAATCTGGAAATCTAAGAAACCATCAGTCTACTTGTGCCAGTGCAAAGAATTCTATATGCCTCCATATATCACCAAATCTACTAATATATATGGTGCTCTTTGGCTCCATTAAAGTGCTGGCGCACCCTGTGCTGCCTAGCACCAAAGCGGGCATCCTTATACCATGCTGCAAGACAGCCTGCGTTAGGGGAAAAATTATTTTTATGCGGGAACGTATACCTTCCTGCAGCAAAAAATCTTGTAATGAAATTTCAACTTCCTCTTTGTGATGGCGAATGCATCACGCCTAGCAAGAGAAAGTAAAGAGGCGAGATTAATGTATTTCTACTTATTGCACCTCACTGAGGAAGGGGTAGCATTTCTAACTGTAGTAAATCTTGGAATGCGCCAAAATCCATAGGTGGATCCTGGGGAATGCACATACTCTACCAATGGAATGTCTCCAAGTTTCAGTGTAACGCAACACAGCACACGGCACTGCATTGTGTTACATTTAGTTTACCAAGCCACGCAAGGTGATCGTCCATCGAGTGGCTTGATAAATACCAACTAAAATTTTGTGTCACAGCCGCATCTAAAAAGTGGCCCAACCACAACGAAAAATTATAGTAAATCTGGGCCATAGTGCAGTCACTTCCACCGCAGCAGCTACATGAGGTTTATGACAGCATCTGCAGAGACGACCCCACATTCTTGAACAGCAGACTACAATAAGATCCAGGGTGCAAAGCAGGCAGGCACTTACCAGGACTGTTAGACCCCACATTGATTTGCAGGATTGTCCACTTGAGGTAGAAGCATTCAATGCCGAATATGCAGCAGACAATGAATAAGACATCAAATGCTGGTTTATACCTTTAGGCAACAATATTAATTGGAATCCAGAGGTATTTGCTCATCCCTCTAATCTTTGCCTGTGATTAAAGTTAGTACTGTCTAATAAAAATGGAAGGCTGTCATCATCTCTTTTGCTTGTAAACGTATATATCCCCCCCTGTGAAGTCATATACTATTTTAGTCAATTCCATGCTTCCATTTGTTCATAGCATCAGTAGTCTGGAGCAATGCTCTTTGGTCAACATTGTAGGGGACTTTTTTAATTTTTTTGCAGAGTTTTATATAGCGCAAACTTGACCAGAATCCAATCAGGTATCAGAGCGCTCTACATAGCACCAGTTACGTTACATGAGAGCACACATTCATTTTTGTTAGGCACGGGGAGATTAAGTGATTTGCCCAGAATCACCGGATGTTTAGCGTCATTACCGAGACTTGAACCCAGTTCCCAGGTCGAGCGCCCTAGCCGTTAGGCCAACTCCTCTCCCCAATACTAAAGTTTCAATACTCCTCCTTCAATACTAAAGTTTCAAATTCTGCCTGCATGACCTTTGGCATCACCAAAATGGATGAGGTTTGATGCATCCATGAAGCTGTTTTACAAGAAAATGTTAGAGCTTATGTTTCCTGAAAATCGTGAGATTAAGACCGATTTATTTTCTTAAATTGCAGATTTCCAGAAGACTCTCCAGTCTCCTACACTTTTCACTCCCCTCGAGGGCAATCCCTAATTGATTATATGGTGGTATCCTATCACATTTATGCAGTGTGTACACAATTGGAGGTATTGGGGACTGATTTCAGTTACCTTAGTATTGTTTCCATGTCTATTCATTTAAAGTTTAAACCTCTCGATTCCTGGGACTCCGGCAACACAGTGTAGTCTATAACAAATCTAATGAGCACACTTTCTGGTCATATGACAACATACAGAACCTGGGATATAGCATTTAAACAGAAAGCGGGCCACCCCCTGACTTTTCATTAGATGTCCCTGTCTCCTGGTTCAAAAAGCAGTTGACCTTTTTTCAAACATTTGGGAGTTCCCCGCATCTCTCACTCCCTGGATCCCTGTTACTGATACTGCCACATGCGCCCTACATCTCTTCATCAGTGTATCCCTCGCACTGCTGCAATCACATGTTCCCCGCATCTCCCCCTCCATGGATCCCTCGCACTGATGCTATCACATGTTCCCCGCATCTCCCCCTCCATGGATCCCTTGCACTGATGCAATTACATGTGCCCCGCATCTCCCCCTCCATGGATCCCTCGCACTGATGCAATCACATGTGCCCCGCATCTCCCCCTCCATGGATCCCTCGCACTGATGCAATCACATGTTCCCCGCATCTCCCCCTCTATGGATCCCTCGCACTGATGCAATCACATGTGCCCCGCATCTCCCCCTCCATGGATCCCTCGCACTGATGCAATCACATGTGCCCCGCATCTCCCCCTCCATGGATCCCTCGCACTGATGCAATCACATGTGCCCCGCATCTCCCCCTCCATGGATCTCTCGCACTGATGCAATCACATGTTCCCCGCATCTCCCCCTCTATGGATCCCTCGCACTGATGCAATCACATGTGCCCCGCATCTCCCCCTCCATGGATCCCTCGCACTGATGCAATCACATGTGCCCCGCATCTCCCCCTCCATGGATCCCTCGCACTGATGCAATCACATGTGCCCTGCATCTCCCCCTCCATGGATCCCTTGCACTGATGCTATCACATGTGCCCTGCCTCTCCCCCTTCATGGATCCCTTGCACTGATGCAATCACATGTTCCCCGCATCTCCCCCTCATTGGATTCCTCCCTCTGCTGCAATCACATTTTCCCCGCATCTCCCCCTCCATGGATCCCTCGCACTGATGCTATCACATGTGCCCCGCACCTCCCCCTCCATGGATCCTCGCACTGATGCTATCACATGTTCCCCGCATCTTCCCCTCCATGGATCCCTTGCACTGATGCAATCACATGTGCCCCGCATCTCCCCCTCCATGGATCCCTCGCACTGATGCAATCACATGTGCCCCGCATCTCCCCCTCCATGGATCCCTCGCACTGATGCAATCACATGTGCCCCGCATCTCCCCCTCCATGGATCCCTCGCACTGATGCAATCACATGTGCCCCGCATCTCCCCCTCCATGGATCCCTCGCACTGATGCAATCACATGTGCCCCGCATCTCCCCCTCCATGGATCCCTCGCACTGATGCAATCACATGTGCCCAGCATCTCCCCCTCCATGGATCCTTCGCACTGATGCAATCACATGTGCCCCGCATCTCCCCCTCCATGGATCCCTCGCACTGATGCAATCACATGTGCTCCGCATCTCCCCCTCCATGGATCCCTCGCACTGATGCAATCACATGTTCCCCGCATCTCCCCCTCCATGTATCCCTCGCACTGATGCTATCACATGTGCCCTGCATCTCCCCGTTCATGGATCCCTCACACTGATGCTATCACATGTGCCCAGCATCTCCCCCTCCATGGATCCTTCGCACTGATGCAATCACATGTGCCCCGCATCTCCCCCTCCATGGATCCCTCGCACTGATGCAATCACATGTGCTCCGCATCTCCCCCTACATGGATCCCTCGCACTGATGCAATCACATGTTCCCCGCATCTCCCCCTCCATGTATCCCTCACACTGATGCTATCACATGTGCCCCGCATCTCCCCCTCCATGGATCCCTCGCACTGATGCAATCACATGTGCTCCGCATCTCCCCGTTCATGGATCCCTCACACTGATGCTATCACATGTTCCCCACATCTCCCCCTCCATGGATCCCTCGCACTGATGCTATCACATGTGCCCCGCATCTCCCCCTCCATGGATCCCTCACACTGATGCTATCACATGTGCCCCGCATCTCCCCCTCCATGGATCCCTCGCACTGATGCTATCACATGTGCCCCGCATCTCCCCCTCCATGGATCCCTCGCACTGATGCTATCACATGTGCCCCGGATCTCCCCCTCCATGGATCCCTCGCACTAATGCTATCACATGTGCCCCGCATCTCTTCCTCCAAGTTTCGCTCAAACTGATGCGCTCACTTGTGACCCACATCTCTCACTCCCTGGATCAGGTACAATGACGCTATGATAAATGGCCTTCTTTTAATTCTCCTCTTATCTCTCATATGAGCATATATGCAAGTTATCTTGCGATCCGCTGCTTTTGTGATAATGTCACATCTAATGTTTGCCTCTTCCCCGGTTAATTTCTCACATATGCCCTTGTTCGCCTCCTCTCCAGGTCCCTCGCTCTGTGTGCAGTGAGAGCTGTCCTCCTGGGTACAGGAAGGTCCCTCTGGAGGGCCAGCCCATCTGCTGCTACGACTGTGCCCTCTGCTCAGCAGGCGAGATTACCAACAAGAGTGGTAGGTGATCAAACACTACATGCCTATCGATGATCCTTTCCAAAGACCCAAATAGGAAAAAATTCACATGTAAATTACTCACAAGTGTAAGTTACCTTTATGAATCGCTTCTTTAGTTTGTAGCTATTTCGTTTTCATATATTCCCTGTGGCCGGAACATGGAATAAAGTTATTTGAACAGAATGATACCATTATTTTAGGTTCTGCCAAAGCCAGAATTAGTCCATTGTCAGCAACTAAACCACATTCTCAATCTCTCTTTCTCCTCCTCTCTTTTGCTCTCTCCCTACCTACTCCCAACCAGTGCTGGCTTCAGGGTAGAGTGACCAACGTAAACGCGCCAGGTAACAAGATCAAGTTTGCGCCCTCTGCATGGCAGGCTGAGCCGATATAGGAGCCGCCTGCAGAGATCTTTGTAGGCACAGAATTTAGCAGTGATAATTGTAATGGCATGATACCTCTGGTGGTTAAAGCACTACAGGGAGAGATCTGCTATTTGTCTAGTCACAGTTTTGAGTAATGATAAGGTAGCCTAGGGCCACATGTACGACCAAAGCCTTTTGCGAGTTCCTAATTGCAACTTTTTGCGACTCTTAATTAGAAACTCACAAAATGTGATGTACAACAGCGTCTCAGACACTGTTTGCGATTCCCAATGGGGTTGCAATTGACCTGCCTCATCAATGTTCTTGAGGCGGGTTGTAATATACGACCCACTGGGAATGGCCTGTAATTACAGGGATGGTTGACTTCTGGGGTCAGCAGACCACCATGTCTCTTATTAATTTGTAAACAGAGCATTTTTTTTTCATTTAAATGCAGCTTGTTTTTGGGAAAACAGGATGCATTTCAAAAATAAAAGATAAAAGCTACCTTCTAATTTTATAACAGTAGGCAGTGGTCCATGGGACTACTGCCTGCTCTTAAAAAAAGTTGGCACCCACATTCGCAGCCTCCTTTGTGGAGTCGGTAAAATATGAATGTTTTGTGACTGCATTCTGCTTGCAAAACATTCATACGTGTCCCTGCGACTCGCTATTAGGAAGGGATGCACTTGGCACGCCCCTTCCCAATACCGACTCGCAAACCATATTTTGTGAGTCGGTAATAGCTTATCAATTCGCAAAAGAGGGTTGGTACCTGCCAAAAGCTGTTACAGCGGTCACTAATGGCCCGATTCTGTTAGTGACCACTAAAACTAGTCGTACATGTGCCCCCTAGTGTTAATAATTCTGCCGCAAAGCACAATGTGTGACATGCAGTAAACAGATTAGTATTTTCTGCAGATTGCTTAGTGGGTTATTGCTTTTGTAACAGAGATCCTTTTATTATTTGGAGTTATAATTTGGAGTTCAGAAGTTCAGAAGGCACAATGAGCAATAATGCAGCATCAAAGTGCTGCATGTAAATAGAAAGGCATAGGTTCAGAAATGTATTGTTTATTCCCCTCAATCTTCCATTATTCTAAGGTTGCGAAAGAGGACTCCTTTGGGTAGAAATACCATTTTAATAGCAATCATTGTGTTACACTTATGGTGCAGATTTACTAAGAGTTTGTTCCTGGTTTGCATCAGAAAAGTGATGCAAACCTGGTGCAAAGTATTGTTTTGAGGCTTACTTTCCAGCGCAGATCTTGAATTGAGTTGGACATAGCCCTAATTAATACAAAGTAGCACTATGAGCTAGTGTACGCCATGGAGGCGTACCATGCGTGGTACATGGATGTTCCCATGCACTCACCCATGGATGTTGACACTAATCCCTATCTACTAACTTTAATAGAAAGGGCAAGGCATCAAACAATTATGCATCCTCAGGGCAGGCGTAAAGTTGGAGAAAAGTTTGAAAAAATATTTCCAAATTTGCATGTGTGCTGCACCATACATTAATCATACAAAGTGGTAAAATGTTAAACTTTGTCAAACATTGAATTTTGTGCTGGAAGGGTGCACTTTCAGTATGCATTGGTGCAAGGCAGTTAAGGTACGCCAGCACTAGAGGACAGAGCAACAGCACCATATCTTAATAGATGACTTTGGTTGCTGCTCATGTGGAAACAAGTTTAGTTAATTATTTAGCTAAGGGGGGTGGGAAGCAAAAAAGATTGACTCCCAAAAGAGTAAGTCAGAAAGCAGTTGTAAATGCATTCCAGCTCAGCCTGGATTAAGCCCAGCACCACAAATGACCAAGCACTGGTACTTCAACAACCCTCTATCCATATTAACAGAGACAGGGACTTATAATATCTAACCCTGGGTGTAGCTGGCGTAGCAGTACTCCGGGGCATTTCACGGAGTTACTACAAAACTCCATGAAATTCCGCGGAGTACTGTGGCGGGCGGAGTCACATATCCCCCCGTACCCCCCTACTAAACCCCTGGCCTGCCCTTCTGCTAAAACCCCCAGTTCCCCCACCCCCTCCTCCTGCATAGTGTAAGGCCTGCACTGCAGTAGTGCTGGCCAGGAAACTTACCTTGGCTTCTTCCTAGTCTCAAGGTGTCCTACTCCTGCGGCTCCACTTGTCATCCTCTGCACTGCTCTGCTGCTCCGGAATTAATTAACAGGAAACCAGGAAGAACTGCAGTGCGCATGCCTGACGTCAGGAGTGTGTAGTTTTGAAAATCCACAAACTTCGCTGGCGGAGCGGAGTTATCCGCCCAGCCTTAATAATAACACCATACAGCAAATATTGTTAAAATAAAATAATGTACGTAGAATTTGAAAACATATGCGCACTGCAGATCTTCCTGCTTTTCTGTTAATTGATTCAACCGGAGCAGCAGAGCAGCGCCGCGGAAGGCAAGTGGCGCCACAGGAGCAGGCAGGAGCAGGGCACCAAGGGTACGTGCTACTCCGCTCCACTGCAATTGTGGAGTTTTGGAAAACTTCACACTCCAGAGTGCGTAGTTTTAAAAATCCCCAAACTTCCCTGGCGGAGCGGAGTTATCCACTCAGCCTTAATAATAACACCATACAGCTAATATTGTTAAAACAAAATAATGTACTTAGAATTTGAAAACATATGTATAACTCTCATTTAATGTTAAATAAGTAATTTATTTTATAATAATTATTTGTTTATTATGAAACACTTTAACACATTTCTAAGCTTAAAAATAAGCATAACTTTCATTATTTAAAAATAATTCAGTTAAAATTAATTCTATAAAATATTCTGGTAATGTTACCACATAATAATTAAATATCAACATGTTATTCAAGTAGTAAAATACCTAAAATACATTTTCAAAAATATATGTCATTAAAATTTAATATATTCAATTTTTTTAATATTTAATTATAAACTAAGTTTATTGTGCTGTAGTAGTTCTTATTTTTCTTCACTGTTAAAGTACATATATACAATTAATTAGCATTAATATTTAACATAGAAGTATTTACGGGCCATATGTATCCAGCCTTTTTCCCATTTGCAAACGGGCCAGTTCTCAGAATCTGCCCGTTTGTGAATGGGAAAAAGGCCATCACAAAATAGAAAATTGCTAAATTTGCGATTCTCTATTTTGCGAATGCAAGTAAGGAATTGCAAATTGCAATTCCTTAAATGCAATTCTGGAAGCACCAGAAATTTGCTATTTGGCCTTAAGGAATCGCAAATTACCACCAAATTCAAGTTGGTGGTAATTTGCGATTTTCTTTAAAAAATAACTTTTTTGATTTTTTTAATAGTGCCATATGTCGCACATACATGCCCTTGGGGCATGTATGTGCGCAAAATGCGCACACATTCATATTTCAGTGGTGCAACAGGGTGTCCTTTGCCACCCTTGCAACCTTGAAATTACATTCTCAATTTTTGATTCTCTAATTGGTAATCGCAAATTGAGAATGTCTTCCCATTCATTCCTATGGGCCTCCTAGCCCATATAAATGAATGGGAAGGTATTCCTTATTTGCAAATCTCAATTTGCGATTCGCAAATAAGGAATGTGTAGGATTTCCAGATTTTTACATACATTGCATTTTGCGATTCTCTAATTGCGATTCGCTTAAAATCGCAATTTGAGAATCTCAAAATTCTTGTTTGATACATATGGCACAAAATAATTTATTTTAAAGGTTAATAAAGTTTTACAAAATGTCCTGTACTTTACCATCAGGAGATCTCTTCCCAGTGGCTATGACTTTGTGTCAAATGTTACTAGTAGTAACATTACACTCTTGAATTGTGGCTCTACCTCCTGGTTTCAGGGGATAGGGACGTTTAGCATTGTGTATGGCACATCTTTCTTTGCCATTAGTCTTTCTGTGCATGTTAAATTGTACAGCAAAAACTACTCTGTTGCGTTCAGATATTTTCATGGCACACAGTTTGATTTTAAAACCTGCAATGTCCAACTCAATTTCACAATCTATCTCAGTTGACTTTGCCCATGCTGGAGGAGAGACATGTCATTCTGTATTACATCAAATACTGATGATACAATATTATTCCAAGAATAAATTGGAATCAACGTTATACAGACAGAATATCAAGTTGAAAATGTCCACTTACACAAATATCGAGTTGGAAATATCGACAGCAAGAATATCCTGGTCAAACATTTAAGGTGAGAAATATAGTTTTTAAAAATATCAAAGTCATTAAAATCATTTGCAAAAATATAGTTGTATAAAATATCGATTTTCTTTAATTAGTGTTATGTATTTTAGTATGTATTTTAAATGTCCTTGATCTATTTTTTGTATAAGTATTGTTTTTGTTTTTTAATATATGTGATACATTTTTAGAAGTTATGAATTTTATTTTAATTAAATTTTGCATTTTTTAGTTCTGTAGCGGGTTGTGGATTGTAAGGAAGTAATTTAATTATAATAAATGAATGATTATTTTTTATTTAGTAATAGTGATTTAATTTAGATTTTATAGTGTTAATTGTGGGAAGTAATTTATTATTAATCAATTAATAATTTATTAAAAACCAGTTTTTCTATATTTTTGGAGAGATAATCATGCAAAACAACTCGACACTGTTATGGGGAAGGTAAAAATTTGCTCCTGGAATGTGGCTGGGCTTAATGATAGGGCCAAGAGCGCTAGTATTTATGAATTAATTAGGCAAGGGTCCTTCGACATTCTTTGTTTTCAAGAAACTCATATTACATGGTTAGATAGGGACTTACTAAAAATGCCTGGGTTTAACTTATTATTAACTTATTAGCAAATACTTCACAAACCTCCAAAACCTGCGGTGTAGCTATTTTTGCCAGAAGCTTCTTGGGGCAAGCGAAACGCAAACTAGTAGACGCCTCTGGTAGATGGGTCATCATTGAGCTAGAACCTGGAATAACACTTTGCTCAGTTTATGCTCCGAATCATGATGACCCACACATATTTGAAGAGTTTGAGCTTGAGTTGGCTTCCTGGCCTAAGGTATTGATATTGTGTGGGGATTTGAATATTTCTTTTAAACATTTAGGAATGCCTTATCACCAATATCTGTCTACCTACACAGGAAGAAAACACAAAGTTTACAGAGCATTCTCCCAACTAAGAGAAAGCTTTGACTTAATTGATGTCTGGGCTTTCAAACGACATTTTGATCCCGGTTATACTTATTTTTCATTTCCACACAATAAATATGTGCGAATCGACTATATGTGGTTGGTCAGTGAACAGATCTCGGGTGCAGAAATCGAAAAAAGTCCCAAGACACTCTCTGACCATAATATGCTTACTCTTACTATTAATGTGTCCAACTTGCATAGGCCCCGTTTTAATTGGACTTTCGACAGAAAACTTCTCGCTAATAAAGAGTACATAGATTACATCAAGACTTGGACACAGGGTTACTTTGACTCTAACCGATATAGCACGCCGAGGGCCATAGTCTGGGACTGTTTCAAGGCTGCTCTTAGGGGTGAAACTATCAGCTTCGTAGCTAAACAAAAGAAATAGGCAGCCCTGGTTAACCAGCGGCAGATGTTAAACCTTGCCGAAGTTGAGCAGGAACACACTTCCGATATAACTAAAGGAGGTGATGTTAAAGCCACATTATGCAAATTGCTAATTCTGAAAACTACAATCAATAGCAAGATTAATCAGAAAGCAGCCGAAACCTACCAAACTAGCTGTCATAAATTATACGAAGACGGGGAAAAGGTTGGAAAACAACTAGCCCTTCGCACCCGACAGAAACAATCACTTAATAAAATCAGTCACATATACGCAAATGGTGAAACTTGCAGTGAACCAGACAAGATACTAGAGGTCTTTAAGGGATATTATGAGAATCTTTATACTAACGAAGAGACTCTCGAGTCGGACGGAATTAAAGAATTACTACAGTCTTGGCTAACGCAATGTGAAATGATTAATACTCTCGATGCAGCCACTAGAGATGACTTAGATAAAGACATTACGCTACTCGATGTACAAGCAGCCTTATCCGACCTGGCCTTTGGTAAGGCAGCTGGTCCAGATAATATCCCCCTAGATTTACATAAAATTCTGGGATCGGTCATTATACCATACATATTAGATCTCTGTATAGGTATACAGGGGAATGGCATTACGCCTCCATCTTGGAAAGAGACCAATATAGTTATATTTCCTAAGAAGGGTAAGTCCCCAGAGCTCCCCACTTCGTATCGCCCGATCTCATTAATAAATTCAGATTCGAAAATATATGCAAAGGTCTTGGCCAATCGGCTCAGGAGGGTGGTAGAACATCTGGTCTCCCCGTTACAGCACAGATTTATTCCCCATAAAGGAACTACGGATCATATCCGTAGGGTCATATCACTATTCGACATCATGGCGCGACTGGGGGCCGGATGTCTATGATCCTCATGGACGCCGAGAAAGCCTTTGACCGAGTTTCATGGAAATACCTGTGGGCGATAATGGGTCTTAACAACTTTGGGGCTGGCTTTGTTAGATCTATACAAGCAATGTATCAAGATCCAATTGCTAAAGTTCAGACGATGGGCCTAGAATCTAGACCATTTAACACTCTAAGGGGCACAAGGCAGGGGTGCCCTTGCTCCCCAATATTGTTTGCCCTTTATATTAATCCACTGATTATGAAACTACTGGCAAGTACTGCGATTATACCTATTAAAACAGGCAAGCATGATACTAAGATACTTGCTTATGCCGATGACGTAGCGGTTGTAACACCGAACCCTACCGAGGCAATCGGAGAAATTGAAAATATAACTCGGTCCTTTGGGGAAATGTCCGGATATTCTTTGAATCGTGAGAAACGGTTGTTATTTGTACAAACAATATTTTATTTAATGACCCCAGAAAAGCAACAAATGCTGTTTATTTAAGTGTCTCTATATCCCCCAAGATTGAAAATATTAATCAACTTAATTATGATCAAATGCTCCAAAACATAAAGAAAGACCTTTTGAGGGTTAATAGCCTTAATCTTTCAATTATTGGTAGGGTTAACTTTGTAAAAATGAATATTTTTCCGAAGATACTGTATTTCTTCCGTGCAATCCCTTTAATTATTGAGGATAAGATGATTACAGCCATAGAGTCACAAATTTCTAATTTTATTTGGGGATATGGTAAAATTAGGAGATCCTTTAAACTTTTATCCCTTCCACAGGAGAGAGGAGGTCTGGGGCTTCCAAATATAACTTTGTATTTTTGGGCTAGTTTTCTCCAAGGGATCCTTCCACTTTTTAATATAAAACCAATAAGTAATATTTCAGGCCTGATCGGGATCCCCTCAATATATGAATTATCTGTAGGGAAGAAAGCCAAAGGTTTATTGCTGAGACAGATAGATCCATCGTATTATAAAAAAATTAAGTTAAAAATTATTGAGAGTGCTTGGAGGATATGGAAGAAAACTTCCAAACATTTGGATATCCCCAAAATTAATAAATATACGCCTTTATGGCACTCCTTTCTTCTTTTTCCCCAAATCAATGACGACATCGCCAAGAGGTGGGAGTGCCTTGGACTGGTATCAGTAGGAGATTTTCTTGACACTACGCCCAGCTCGAGGTTCACGAATCTTCAAATAAAATTTAACATTCCGACCTTTGACTTCTTTAAATATATTCAGATTAATGCCATACTGTCTGCGAAACTCCCAAATATTTCAATGTTGAATATTTCTATTTTTGATTATATTGGGGGGAAGAAAAATTCTAGTATAAGTATATTTTACGAATTGTTACTGGCACAACAACATGACGATTTGGAGAGAACAGAATCTCTTTGGGCATCTAAATTGATCAATCCAAATGTTGATATTGACAAGGTTCTCTCTCTCGCCGGGAAATCTTTTTTAACATCAACTCTTAAGGTCCAACTATACAAGACCATATACAATTTATACTTTACACCGGCAAAATTGTATGCATGCATGGGGGGAAAAGAATAGACGATAAATGCCCCAGGTGTGGCATAGGTTCGGCCCACTTAATACATATGTTTGTCGAATGTCACAAATTAACTGCTCTCAAATTAAAAATATCAGATTTCTGGGAAGAGGTATTTGGTCATAAAGTTCTTATGTCCCCGACCCTCTTCCTACCAGGTCATGACAATATCCTTGGGCACAGTAAAGAAGAAGAGACATGCTTGTTTTTGGGTATGGCTGTATACAGATTGATATTGGCTACAAGATGGAAAGATATTGATCCTCCTAATTTTCAAGTTTGGATAACGCGGTTCTTGGCGATTTCCAATCACGAAATGGCAATCTATTCAGCCAAGGGCACGAAGGCTAGACAACGTGGCACTCAAATTTGGTTACTTATTATCTCCTGGAAAGATAGGTTTTAGTGTCTTTCTTTATTTAGTATATATGTCAGATTTTCTTTTGTCGTAATACGTCTTAAAATGTATAGAATTTACATGTTTTAACATGTCATTTGACTTATTATTTTTCTCTCAATAGACTTTATAGAACTGAAATATTGTCTTAATTTGTTCTATATATTTCTGAACGCATTGATGTTGCCTAATAAAAATGTAATTAAAAAAAAAAAAAATGTATCTTGTGCTGGTGATATTTTGTTTGTTTTTAATTTTGAACTGACCGGAGTGGGAATATTATAGTATTTTCTACCCCTCCGCTGTCCAACACTTTCCCTACTGTTGCTCTCACTGGAGTGGAAATAGTAATTTTTACCCCTCCGCTATCCAACATTTTCCCTACTGTTGCCCCTCACTGGAGTGGGAATAGTCATCTTTATTCCTCCGCTATCCAACACTTTTCCTACTGTTGCAATCACTGGAGTGGGAATATTATTTTTACCCCTCCGCTATCCAACACTTTCCCTACTATTGCACTCACTGGAGGGGGAATAGTAATTTTTACCCCTCCATTATCCAACATTTTCCCTACTGTTGCCCCTCACTGGAATGTGAATAGTCATCTTTATTCCTCCACTATCTAACACTTTCCCTACTGTTGCACTCACTAGAGTGGAAATAGTAATTTTTAACCCTTCCGCTATTTAACACTTTACCTACTGTTGCACTTACTGAAGTGGAAAATGGAAGTTTAAAGACTTTTAAATAGTTTAATGTTTTAATTTATAATATATACTGTTTTTTTAAATTAAATTTGATGTTATTTGTGTATGTATATATATATATATTTTTCCAAACTTGTCCCAAAAACTGAGACCGCACTCCACAACAGCTAGGTTCCAACCATTTATTTAAGGCATGCAGCTTTCAATCCCCTCGTACTGTCTCTGGCCTGACGCGTTTCGAAGCATTGGCTTCTCTTCAGAGGCCCGTGTCAGCAGCCCTTGCTGTTCATTTGCAACCAGCATCCCCTGCGTAATTTCAAAATTCTCGGCTTCCAGTGTGCCTTCACGTTGAGCCTGTCCAATAAACGATGCACGCTGGGGTCTGTAGTGCTCCTCTTTATTTAAATACCCTTCAGTGGGTTTAGCTGCTGTTACGTCATTTAAGACACAATGTATCGCCCTCCAGTGGGCTTCGGGATTAACTGCTGCATGTCTGCAATCATAAACCTGCTGTGCTCATTAAAAAGTGAAAAGTTCACTCCTCCGAGTTCGTTGTAATTTCTTTGACGGTGCGTCGTCCCATGCGGCTTGAGACTGCCGCTGCATATTTTTCCAAACTTGTCCCAAAAACTGAGACCGCACTCCACAACAGTTAGGTTCCAACCATTTATTTAAGGCATGCAGCTTTCAATCCCCTCGTACTGTCTCTGGCCTGACGCGTTTCGAAGCATTGGCTTCTCTTCAGAGGCCCGTGTCAGCAGCCCTTGCTGTTCAGTTGCAACCAGCATCCCCTGCGTAATTTCAAAATTCTCGGCTTCCGGTGTGCCTTCACGTTGAGCCTGTCCAATAAACGATGCACGCTGGGATCTGTAGTGCTCCTCTTTATTTAAATACCCTTCAGTGGGTTTAGCTGCTGTTACGTCATTTAAGACACAATGTATCGCCCTCCAGTGGGCTTCGGGATTAACCGCTGCATGTCTGCAATCATAAACCTGCTGTGCTCATTAAAAAGTGAAAAGTTCACTCCTCCGAGTTCGTTGTCATTTCTTTGACGGTGCGTCGTCCCATGCGGCTTGAGACTGCCGCTGCATATTTTTCCAAACTTGTCCCAAAAACTGAGACCGCACTCCACAACAGTTAGGTTCCAACCATTTATTTAAGGCATGCAGCTTTCAATCCCCACTTTTTAATGAGCACAGCAGGTTTATGATTGCAGACATATATTCTACTGCTACGGTATATAGACGACCTATTGGTCATTTGGAAGGGACCAATACATGTGTTAGAAGATTGCATTCAAGATCTGAATCACTACAATCCCCGCATACAGTTTACCTCAGAAATCCAAACAAATGAAATACATTTCTTAGACATTGAAATTTCCAAAACACCCACAGGTCTTCAAACAAGAGTATACAAGAAACCTACAGATGTCAACAATGCGCTGCATTTTTACAGCGCACATCCGTATTCCCTGAAAAAACATCTTCCGGTGTCCCAATTCATAAGGATTAAGAGGATAACCTCGGAGGATACACAATGCACTAAACTAATAGAGGCACAAAAAATGAGATACATCGAACGGGGATACACAGAGGAAGTGCTTTCACAAGCCCAAAAGACAGTGACACTTAAAAAACGAAAGGAGCTTCTTCAACCTTCACAGAAACAAACTAAACAACGCGAAGTGTTCGTCTTAAAATATTCAGCACAAACCTCACAAATAAAGAAAATCATCCACAAACGTTGGGAGATCATCTCACAGGAAACGGATTTCAAGGACTTGTATAAAGGCCCTCCCTTATTCGCCCACACTCGATCTAAGAACATTCGAGAATTATTGAAACCGAAAGATTCATCCAGAAGACAAACCTACAAAGGTATGCAAAAGTGTCACAACTGTGGCCAATGTGGCAATGTAATCGTGGGCAACTCATTCTCACATCCACAATCAGGACAAAAGATCACTTTAAGACACTCCTCGGATTGTAACACCGAAGGCGTCATTTACGCAATTCAATGCCCTTGTGGATTAGTGTACATGGGGAGAACTTCTAGGAAAATAAAAACGAGAATAGTGGAACACAAAAGCACTATACGCAATAAAAATTTCAAATCATGCCTAGCAACACACTGGGTAAACACCTCACACACAATACCACAATTACGCTTCACAGTGTTAGAAAAAATACAATCAATGCCAGGCACTGATTTTAACACGACCCTAGCACGAAAAGAAACTGTTTGGATAAAAAAACTTGGCACCCTAACCCCGGGCGGCCTCAATGACCATGTGGAATTGTTATGTTTTCTGTAAACAGCTCTTCTATCATATACATCATTAATCAAGAGTTTTGTTCTTATACAAACTCAACACAGAAGATGTACCCATCAGTTGTAAAGGATTTGCACTCCTTTATATTCTTTTAATCCCTTACCTTATATTCTTTTAATCCCTCACCTTTTCTTTAACTCATTTTCCCTTCATTTAATTTCCATCTATTTTTCTTATCTCTTGTAATTTTGTCAATGCTCCATAAAGTTTTTCAACTCGAGTTGCCTAATTGAAAGGGAGGCCCCTTTAAAAAAGTCTCGGGAACACATGCGTCATCATGCACGTTCTCTGGAGACGACGGAATCTGCGTTCGGCCGGAGCCCATCCAGATCAGCTGGTAAGCGGCGTTTTGTTATGCACTATAATTCCGGTTTTTAGCTTCTAAATTTCTTCTCGAGTTTCATTGCATTTAATATTATACTCTTTACAGCCTATTTTGTGAACGTGTGGAACGTGACGGCCCTTTGGGTAAGACTTCAGTTTAGACACCCGGGTGTTTGTTAAAGGGCAACACACGGTATAAGACTCAAGAGAGACTATATTTTATATTTTACATTTATACTTCACAGATATCTACTTCTTGTGAAAGCGACGTATTCTTTAGTGACACTCACCCACAATAGACCGCGCTGTGAGTATATCACTCAGGGACAATATATCTTGTGCACTGGATTGCTCAGTACACCAGCTTCACGTAGTTTCTTTCTCTTTCGTTTCTTCATAACACCCGTCAATTGGTTTTAATCGCGTAACTACACGCGTATATTCTTGGCACATTTGGGTGACTTTCCCACAAGTAAAGCTTTTCCCTATTTTCTCCTATTTTTCCCCCCCTTTCTCTAAAAGTCAAATGCACTTTTTCACAGCTTGCTTTCACGAGTGTTTTCACGAGTGCAAATCCTATTTTAGAATGCTGTAATTTCTTAAACCTAGTCAATTAGACTTTCTGTTTCGTTGTAGCTCTCAGAATGGTGGACCATGTTGAAAATTGATTTCTCCTCTACAATGCGTATCCCCTGAAGAAGGGTTTCGTTAACCCGAAATGCATTGGGAACTTTCATTGTAACAAAGAGAATAACATTTATGTTGTTTTTAGAGTCATAAACTTTGATGGATTGAATATGTTTATGATTCTCTATACTCTCAGGATTTTGTACAGCAGATGTTTGTGCTCACGTTGACTATTATATGTTTTGACCATAATATGTTTTGACAAGTTGGCACATGTAAAAGAATTTATGTATTTTGATGCTTTAATTATTTAAAAGAATATTAAATCAAGGATATAGACTTATACAGTCTTTTGTAGTGCGTCATGTAGGTTTGGGTCACTCCACTCCTCCACTTTTGACATTTTTCACTAAGGGGTTAGGGCTATACCCCTGCACATGACAGCACACTTCACGGTTTGAACCTCCTTAAATTCAATAGAGAACGGAAGAACTTTTGCTTTACTGGAGTGCAGGTTCAACCTTCTTCTTATTAAACGTGAAAAGGGGGCAGGGTAGAGAGTTCCTGACCCCCTAGCCTTTGTCAGGGGGTCCCTGAAGGACCCCGAAGGCAGAAAAAAACATTTAAATTTTTTTTCTTTTTAAATCGCGGGGGTGCGCGCACCGTGAAAAACCATAAAAAAATAATAATTTAATACGTAGTTTATTGTAAAATAAATATATAAAAAAAATAATACTTACATAACTTAGCATTTAAAAAACCGTACAAATTCAATGAAAAAAACATAGGTTTCACACACGTTATAGTTAGGAATTAGCATTTAAAAAACCTTGCAAATTCACTTAAAAAGCCATAGGTTTCACACATGTTATAGTTAGGTGGATATTTCACTCGTAAAAAACCAATGAAATTCCCCCGTTATAGTTACTTCAGATAACTATAACTCGCGCCACCGCCAGTCTATCACAAGGATGATGTCATCAGTGATGTCAAGAGTGATGCCACTGACCATGTCATGAGTGATGTAATATGTGACGTCATGAGCACAGGATTGCGGGCGCGCGAGTTATAGTTATCTGAAGTAACTATAACGGGGGAATTTCATTGGTTTTTTTACGAGTGAAATATCCACCTAACTATAACATGTTTGAAACCTATGTTTTTTTAAGTGAATATATATATATATTACATTTTATATGCGTATGTTTACATTTTTTATTACATTTATTTGTTATATTTGTTAAAATGTATATTAAATCTAATTTATTTTTTTAAGTTAATTTTATTATGTAATATATTTAATATTATTTTTTATACATTTAATAAAATCAATATTTTGTACAACTATATTTTTTACATGAATATGTTTTCGATATATTTGTACTTACCTCTTTATAGATATAAGATGTCGATATTTTTAACATCAATATTTATAACTCGATATTTGTTATTGAGATTTTTTGGGGGTCGATATTCTATCAGTGAACCAGAGTCAACAATATAGTCATGCCATTATCCCCAACAATCAATGCTTTTTACAAATTTATCCTGTCAATTTTTCATAAGCGGTCAGCAGCTTCCTGCAGAGAATTCCATTAAAAGTGGCATAAATGAATCTCCTAAAAAGTGGTGACCTACGACCCAACAAGAAATCTTGTAAGCCCATGTCCATGTAAATCCATTTAATCGGAAAGGAGAAAAAGACGTTATTTAACCCGTTCGCTGCTAGGCCTCCCCCCGCTGTACTAAGCCTTTTTTTGGTTATTTGGGGTAGTTCAATCAATCAATCAATCAATCATGGCATTTGTAAAGCGCACTACATACCCGCGAGGGTCTCAAGGTGCTGGGGGGAAGCTGCTACTGTTCCAAGAGCCAGGTCTTGAGAAGTCTTCTGAAGGTCAGAAGGTTTTCGGTCTGCCGCAGGCGGATGGGGAGGGTATTCCATGTCTTGGCAGCAAGGTGGGAGAATGATCTGCTGCCGGCGGTTACTCTTCGGATGCGGGGGATGGTGGCGAGGGCGCAGTCTGCGGAGCGGAGCTGGCGGGTGAGGGTGTACAGGATGAGTCGGCTGTTGAGGTACGTTGGTCCGGTGTTGTGGAGGGCCTTGTGTGCGTGGGTGAGGAGTTTGAAGGTTATCCCCTTTTGACAGGTAGCCAGTGTAGGTCTCTTAGGTGGGGTGAGATGTGGCTGCGGTGAGGGATGTTGAGGATCAGGTGTGCGGAGGCGTTCTGGATGCATTGAAGCCATTTCAGGAGTTTGGCCGGGGCTCCTGCATAGAGTGCGTTTCCGTAGTCCAGTCTACTGCTGACGAGGGCCTGGGTGACCGTCCTTCTTGTTTCGGTGGGGATCCACTTGAAGATCCTGCGAAGCATGCAGAGGGTGTTGAAGCAGGAGGAGGAGACGGCGTTGACCTGCTTTGTCATGAAGAGGGGAGAGTCGAGGATGACCCGTAGGTTGCGTGCGTGGTCAGTGGGTGTTGAGGGTGTTCCTAGTGCAGTCGGCCAACAGGAGTTGTCCCAGGCCGAGGGGGTGGATCCGAGGATGAGGACCTCTGTCTTGTCCGAGTTCAGCTTCAGTCGGCTGTTCCTCATCCAGTCGACGACGGCCTTCATTCCTTCGTGGAGGTTGGTTTTGGCAGTGTGGGGGTCCTTGGTGAGGGAGAGGATCAGCTGGGTGTCGTCGGCGTAGGAGATGATGTTGAGGTCGTGCCGTCGTGCGATGTGGGTGAGTGGTGCCAGGTAGACGTTGAACAACGTTGGGCTGAGGGATGAGCCTTGGGGTACGCTGCAGATGATCTCGGTGGCTCTGGAGCAGAAGGGGGAGACGGACACTCTGTGTTCTGCCGGAGAAGAAGGAGGAGGTCCAGTCCAGGGCCTTCTCTTGGATTCCGGCATCGTAGAGGCGTGTTCGTAGTGTGCGATGGCAGACCATGTCGAAGGCGGCTGACAGGTCCAGGAGGATGAGGGCCGCGGTTTCCCTGTTGTCTAGCAGGGTCCTGATGTCATCGGTGGCAGCGATGAGGGCAGTTTCGGTGCTGTGGTTGCTGCAGAACCCGGACTGGGATGGGTCCAGGATGCTGTTCTCCTCGAGGAAGCTGGTCAGTTGTTTGTTGACGGCCTTTTCGATGATCTTAGCCGGGAACAGGAGCAGGGAGATGGGTCGGAAGTTCTTGAGGTCCTTGGGGTCTGCCTTGAGTTTCTTGAGTAAGGCGTTGATCTCTGCGTGCTTCCAGCTCTCCAGGAAGGTCGCTGTCTCGAAGGAGATGTTGATGGTTTTCCAGAGATGGGGTGCGATGGTGCTGGTGGCTTTGTTGGAGATGTGGGGTGGGCAGGGGTCTTCCAGGGATCCGGAGTGGACGTGTTCATGATCTTGATGGTGTCATCGTTGTTGATGTTGGTCCAGGCGATCAGGCGGTTGGTGTGGGTGGTGGTCATGGGAGCGGAGGTCTCAGTGTTTGCCGGGGTGGTGATGGCGTTGAAGCTGTCATGGATGTCTGCGATCTTGTGATAGAAGAAGGTGGCCAGCGAGTCGCACAGGTTTTGTGAAGGTGGGATGTCATTGGTGTTGGAGCTGGGGTTGGAGAGTTCCTTCATGATGTTGAAGAGCTCTTTACTGCTGTGTGCGTTGTTGTCTAGGCTGTCTTTGAAGGCGGTCCTTTTGGCGGATCTGATGAGGTGGTGGTGTCTGCGGGTGGCGTTCTTGTGGGCTGTGTAGCTTTCTGGTGTTCGTTCACGGATCCAGTTTTTTTTTAGTTTTCGGCAGGTTCGCTTGGAGACCTGGAGGTCTTCGGTGAACAAGCTGGCTTTCTTGCTAGTATGGGTGTTGGAGGGCTTCTTGAGGGGGGTGAGGGTGTTGGCGCAGTTGTTGATCCACTGTTTGAGGTTGCGAGTGCCGGTGTCGGGGTCAGTTGGATCTGCGGGTGGGCTCTGGGCGAGGGTGGTGGAAAGCTTGTCTTCTGTGACTGTGCTCCAGCAGCGGCGCGGCATCTGTTGGATGCAGTGGTGCGTGTTGTGTTTCTGGAAGGTGAAGTGGATGCAGCGGTGATCGGTCCAGTGGAGCTTGGTGGTGTGGTTGAAGGAGACGTGGATCTTGCGGAGAAGACGGGGTCAAGCATGTGGCCGGTGGAGTGGGTGGGTGTAGTGACGAGTTGTCTGAGTCCGAGGTTGGCAAGGTTGTCGATCAGGGAGGAGGAGTTGGTGTTGTTGTTCTCGAGGTGAAAGTTCAGGTCCCCGAGGAGGATGTAGTCCGTGGAGGTGAGGGCGTGTGTGCTGACAAGGTCAGTGATGGAGTTACTGAACTGTGCTCGTGGTCCGGAGGGTCTGTAGATGAGGATTCCTCTGAGGGTGGTGTTGGGATCGGTGTGGATCTGGAAGTGCAGGTGTTCGGCGGTGCTGAGGGTGTCGTCGTGTTGGTTGAGACTATGAGAGAGTTCCTGTGGACGATGGCGATTCCTCCTCCTACTCCATTGGTGCGGTCCCTGCGGGTGATCTTATAGCCTTCCGGGATGGCTATGGCGATGTCGGGTGCTGAGGAGGGGTTCAGCCAGGTTTCCGTCAGGAAGGCGACATCTGGGGTGTTGGAGTCCAGTAGGTCCCAGAGTTCCACGGCGTGTTTATGTGCGGAGCGGGTGTTGAGAAGGATGCATCTGAGTTGGTTGGATTCTTTGGTAGGTGGGTTGGCGGGCTGGATGCTGGTGAAGCTGCAGTTCGGCAGGAGAAGGGTCCTTGGGTGCGCTTCAGGGTGGCCAGGCAGCAGGTGCATGGTCGCCCGGCGTTGAGTGCGTGGAGGGTGCTGGAGTCGTAGCAGAGGCGGGCGTCATGGCGTTCGCGGGGGCCAGGGGTCCTGGTGCTGGGCGCGGACCAGGCGCGGACGGGCGCTGACGGGCTTGCCTTAGGCGTGCCTTCGACGCACCAGCGGCGTGGCCGCGCAGTGGCCGCCATATATGGGGAGGTGGGAGGGAGGAGCAGCTGGGAGGCGGTAGGTAGGGGCAGCGAATCGACAGTCAGGGGGGCGGGGCCGCAGGGGACGCAGCGGCGGGAACTGGAGCAGTAAACGGCACAGAGGGCAAGGGCACAGAATCACTGGGGTCACAGAAGGCAAAACGGGCACAGATTACGGGGGGCACAGAAGTGAAAACGGGCACAGATCACGGGGGCACATAAGGAAAAAAGGGCACAGATCACGGGGGTCACAGAAGGAAAAACGGGCACAGATCACGGGGGCACAGAAGGAAAAAAGGGCACAGATCACGGGGGTCACAGAAGGAAAAACGGGCACAGATCATGGGGGGCACTGAAGGAAAACCAGCACAGATCACGGGGCACAGAAGGAAAAAAGGACACAGATCACGGGGGCACAGAAGGAAAAATGGGCACAGATAACAGGGGTCATAGAAGGAAAAACATGCACAGATCACGGGGGCAAAGACCACAGAAGGAAAAAAGGGCGCAGATCACGGGAGTGACGATGGGAACAGAAGGAAAGAATGGTACAGGAAAAAATACAGGCTCAGGGATAAGACAGACAACAGCAGTCACAGACAGCAAAAGAGAAAACGAAACGGGCAGTACAATGAACAATAGAACAGACCTAAGGCCTACCACTGGCCACCAGGGATGCGGCGCAGGTGGTAGCCTGCGTGTGGAGGAGGGCCTCAACTTTCCTCAGCAGTCGCAGCTGGGGCAGGGACAAGACGCACAGGCGGTGTTGTGCGGAGGGGGAGCGACCTACCTAAGAAGGTCAAGGGTCGCTCACTTCACCGCGCAGCAGCCGCCATATATGGGAGGTGGGAGGGAGGAGCAGCTGGGAGGTGGGAGGAGGAAGGTAGAGGCATCGAATGGACAGTCAGGGGGGGCGGGGCTGCAGGGGACGCAGCGGTGGGAACGGGAGTGGTGAACGGCACGGAGGGCAAGGGCACAGAATCATGGGGTCACAGAAGGAAAAACTGGCACAGATCACGGTGGCACAGAAGGAAAAACGGGCACAGATCACGGGGGCACAGAAGGCAAAAAAAAAAACAGATCACGGGGGTCACAGAAAGAAAAACGGGCACAGATCACGGGGGCACAGAAGGAAAAACGTGCACAGATTACGGGGGTCACAGAAGGAAAAACGGGCACAGATCATGGGGGCACAGACCACAGAAGGAAAAAAAGGGCACAGATCACGGGGGTGACGATGGGAACAGAAGGAAAGAAGGGTAGAGGAGAAAATACAGGCACAGCGGAAAACAGACAACAGCAGTCACAGACAGCAAAAGAGAAAATGATATGGGCAGTACAATGAACAAAAGAACAGGCCTAAGGCCTACCACTGGCCACCAGGGATGAGGCGCAGGTGGTAGACTGCGGGTGGAGGAGGGCCTCAACATTCTTCAGCAGCGGCAGCTGGGGCAGGGACAGGACGCACAGGCGGTGCTGTGCGGAGGGGGAGCGACCTACCTAACAAGGTCAAGTGTCGCTTCCTAAAGGTAGTTCACGCTTAGACTCCTGTAACTTTTTGACCACATAAGGTATCCACGCCAAATTTGCATCCTTTTCGTCAAACACCATGGGGATTCTAATGGCACCCAGGGTTTGTGGATTCCCCAGGAGAAGACCCAGAAATTGGCCAAAATATAGTAAAAAAGTTTTTGAGGGGGGGAATGGGAAAAAAGTGTTGCAAATGAAATTGTCTTTTTTTTCCCCTGCAAATGTTATCAACAAAGGGATGAAATCACCATTTTCCCAGCTTTCAGGGACTGACAGTCTTTTGTCAGAAAACCAACATTTTATACACAGTTTTGGCATTTTCCTGCGACACAGCCTATTTTTTTTGCTATCAACCTTCATTCAGTTAATGGTAGAAATGGGTATGAAAACAATAAGGGATCCTGATAACCTATACATTTTGGAAAAATAGACACAATTCTGAATTCATTAAGGGGTCATTTGTGTAGATCCTTCAAGGTCCTTTTATAGAAACTAACAATTGCAAATAGGAAAAATTGAAAATTAGTTGAAAAAACAGCCATTTGTGCCAATGTTTTCACCTGTAACTCCTTCTCATTATGACAGATCATTGAAAGCAATATACTGTTACATTTGCTTAACCTTCCTGGGTGTGGGGATATTTAGGACTTGTAGGTTCACCAAGAACCCGACGAACCCAGAGCCAATAACTGAGCAGCGTCTTGCAATGTTTTTTTATTATGTACTTGGTACATAGCAATTTATTTGGGAAAATATATCCAGTGAAAAATCGGGATGAAAGACACCTATGTATTTCAGAAACTGGAACAAAATATAGAGTTTACAAACAGTAGCTATTTGCACATATCCGAATTTGTGAGCATCCATACTAGCATGAGAATTACAGGACATTTTTCAAAGCGACTTTTTTTTTACACATTGGTGCCAATTACGATCCTGTAAAAACCGGGTACGAACCGTCGGACGGAGCATATTCTCCGTCCGACGCATACCCGGTCGTCAAAATTTACAAACATGGAATTACGATTCGCGCGGGAACACCATTTCCGTACGAATCGTAAAAAACCCCGACCGAACAAAATAAACCTACAAATGCGATCCGGGAAAGCGCCGACCTGACGTAGGGACGCTCGCAGCCTGCCATTCACGAACCAGGAATTACGATTCGCACCAACGTCATCCCGCACGGTGAATATTTTCCGGCTGCCAAAAACTGCCGGGAAATCAGGACGACGCGAACAAGGACTACCAGTACGCGACGGACAGACAGGACGACGCTAACAAGGAGGACCAGTACGCGACAGACAGACAGGACGACGCTAACAAGGAGGACCAGTACGCGACGGACAGACAGGACGACGCGAACAAGGAGTGCCAGTACGCGACGGACAGACAGGACGACGCGAATAAGGAGGACCCGTACGCGACGGACAGACGTGGACCCGAACCTACGTGTCATCCCGGCCCTCATAGCAGTCGACCTCCTCTACAGGTTCGGACGCAGACGCCGCAGAAGGTCAGAACAACTAAGGGAGGGGGGAAAGTGGGGTGGGGTGGGGGTGGCAGGACCAGGGCAGGCCACAAACCCCCCACCAAAGTCACACAGCACACATGCCCTGGACATACCTGACTCCCATGCCCTGAGGGGGTGGGGGCGTGTCCAGCTAAGCCAGCGACCGCCACAACGGAAGTCCGTCGCGACGCGAACCGGCAACACAACCACACAGGTACGTCCCGTACCCACGCCTGAAGAGCGTGGGTACGAGTCGTACCACGCCCACACCCACGTCACCCCAACAATGGCGGGACGGCTCGTACCCACGTGGCAAAGGCCTGGGTACGGGCCGCACAAGCATCACATGGCGTGGGGATGGATATGTACGGACCCTACCCCCACCCCGTATGCATGGAGCGTACCCCCACCCCAAAAGTGTAAGTACGACCCGTACCCACACCCGCGTACGTATGGAGCGTACCCCCACCCCAACAGTGTAAGTACGACCCGTACCCCCACCCGCGTACGTATGGAGCGTACCCCCACCCCAACAGTGTAAGTACGACCAGTACCCCAACCCGCGTACGCATGGAGCGTACCCCCACCCCAACAGTGTTAATACGACCCGTACCCCCACCCGCATACGTATGGAGCGTACCCCCACCCCAACAATGTAAGTACGACCCGTACCCCCACCCGCATACGTATGGAGCGTACCCCCACCCCAACAGTGTAAGTATGACCCGTACCCCCACCCGCGTACGTATGGAGCGTACCTCCACCCCAACAGTGTAAGTAAGACACGTACCCTCACCTCGAATGCATGGAGCATAGCCCCACCCCAACAGTGTAAGTACAACACCTACCCCCACCTCGAATGCATGGAGCGTACCCACATCCGTGTATGTCATGAGCGTACATATTGTGAAATTGGAGAGGTGGGTGCAGAGTCCTCCCAGCAGTGCCCTGAGACAGGAGGGGTGGGGGCCTATCACTCCCAGCAGTGCCCTGAGACAGGAGGGGTGGGGGCCTATCACTCACGGCAGTGCCCAGAGACAGGAGGGGTGGGGGCCTATCACTCCCGGCAGTGCCCAGAGACAGGAGGGGTGGGGGCCTATCACTCCCAGCAGTGCCCAGACACAGGAGGGGTGGGTGCAGAGTCCTCCCAGCAGTGCCCAGTCACAAGAGTGGTGTGTGCAGAGTCCTCCCAGCAGTGCCCTGAGACAGGAGGGGTGGGGGCCTATCACTCCCAGCAGTTCCCTGAGACAGGAGGGGTGGGGGCCTATCACTCCCAGCAGTGCCCAGAGACAGGAGGGGTGGGGGCCTATCACTCCCGGCAGTGCCCAGAGACAGGAGGGGTGGGGGCCTATCACTCCCAGCAGTGCCCTGAGACAGGAGGGGTGGGGGCCTATCACTCCCAGCAGTGCCCTGAGACAGGAGGGGTGGGGGCCTATCACTCCCAGCAGTGCCCTGAGACAGGAGGGGTGGGGGCCTATCACTCCCAGCAGTGCCCAGAGAGAGGAGGGGTGGGGGCCTATCACTCCCGGCAGTGCCCAGAGACAGGAGGGGTGGGGGCCTATCACTCCCAGCAGTGCCCTGAGACAGGAGGGGTGGGGGCCTATCACTCCCGGCAGTGCCCAGAGACAGGAGGGGTGGGGGCCTATCACTCCCGGCAGTGCCCAGAGACAGGAGGGGTGGGGGCCTATCACTCCCAGCAGTGCCCAGACACAGGAGGGGTGGGTGCAGAGTCCTCCCAGCAGTGCCCAGTCACAAGAGTGGTGTGTGCAGAGTCCTCCCAGCAGTGCCCTGAGACAGGAGGGGTGGGGGCCTATCACTCCCGGCAGTGCCCAGAGACAGGAGGGGTGGGGGCCTATCACTCCCGGCAGTGCCCAGAGACAGGAGGGGTGTATGCAGAGTCCTCCCAGCAGTGCCCATGGAACGCAAAGGGTGGAGTAGTCACAGATACCATGCCCACAAATGTCAATCAGGTGCACAAAGACCCTGCAGTACATGTACCACATGTGTGCGAGGCTGGGAGTATACGCATGCATAGCGCAGAAAAGAAAACATGTACACATGAAGTAATGTCAATAGGCCACATACACAAGTACAATGACTACCAAGGATGCCACGGATGATGCAGGTGGAGACATCGCTCAGCATGCATGTGCAAAGGTGAAGGACTACGTCACACACCCAGCTAATGGACACACAGCTCTGTGCCAAAGTCAGGGGACACCCTGCAGGGAAGAAGTCAGGGTACACAGAGGAAGGAATACACCTTGGGACAATTGCAACATGCAGCAACTGCTCACATGAATGGAGAAAGGTAGCTAACACCGTGTGATGGCACACAGATCCCAGGGTCCCCCCTATGAGCAGCACACTACTACATTTCCCACACACCCAACTCATGACCAACACCCACAACCATGTAGCAGCCCCACCAACAGCAATGCCAGCAATGCAGGAGTGTTCCAAGGGCAAAAAATAAATAGCTTTATTCAGCATGAGCAAAATACTAGTATGACGTAAGTCCAATGTTAACAAAGGCCATAGGGCAGTCCAGGAGTCCCAGCTGGATGGGGGACACAGTGGGATGCGTGTCCCCTAGCTTGCCTGCACAGTTACAATCCGTTGTCTTCCACAGGGGTCTGGGCATCATGTGGGGGGGAAGAAACAGGCACCGCAGGGACAGGAGGGTGAAGGGTAGGCGTCGTGGGTGCAGGGATGGAGGACTCCACCACAGGGGGTGGGGCAGGGCCAAAGGCGGAGGCCAGGATCTCGCTGCACACCTTAGCAAGGTCCTCCAGGGACTCCCCTGCACCCGAAGGAACCACAGGCCCCAAGGAGGGGGGGTCAGAGGGATGGGTCGCAGCGCCACTGGGGGAGGGTGTGGACAGGGGGGGGACTCAACCACCCTGACCGAGGACTTCCTTGACCGCTTGCGTGGTGGCGTCACTGTGGGGCTCAGGGACAGAGCGGCCATGAAGGAGTCTTTGGGGGAGATGTGGCCAGGAGAGCTGAGGGGAGGGGATTTGGAGGGAGTGGATTGGGTGGAATGCGGACTCCCACTCTGGCTGCGTGTCACACGTTTGCCCCCCGACCCAGTGGGTGTGCCTACTGCACCCTGTGTGTGCGTGTCAGGAGGTGTGCGGCGGACCTTCCCTGCTGGTGTGGTGCCTGTGTCTGTTGTGGTGGGTGCATGCTTACGTCTGGGTGTATGAGGGACAGGCATGGGAGCAGGAATTGTGGAAGGAGCAGGGGTAGGGGGTGGGACGTGGCGCTGCAGGAGACCCACTGCTGCAGTCAGTGTGGAGTCTATGGACCTCAGCAAGTTGCGTTGGTCAGCCTGCGATGAATGAATGCCCTCCAAATATGCCTCCATGTTGTTGAGGACCTGGCTGTGGCCATGGAGGACATTAAGGATCGCAGTCTGACCAATCTGCAACTGCCGCTGGATGTCCACAGACTCAGCATTGGCGGCAGCAGTGGAGACAGGGGCAGGGGGTGCGGTGCCTGGCAGGAAGGAGACATGTGGTGACCGGGCACATTGGGAAGGGACACGAGCAAGTGGGAGGCGGCTGATGCCAATGGAGGGGGCGGTGCCAGATGTAGGGCTGCTGTCAGATGGTGGTGCAGCCACCGCCCACTCGGAGAGATCATCCTCTGACCCGTCAGCTTCATACTCTGTTGTGCCAGTCGACAGGTCCCCGGGTTCACTCTCCTCCGCCTCTGTCCCACTCGAAGTGCCAGCCCCGATGTCATCTCTGGCACTGGTGCTCGGTCCCTCCGCGCCGTCTGTGTCCATGTCTCCCTCCGTGTCCCCCGACGATGCTGTGGGCAGGGTGAAGAGACAGAAATTAATCATACACCTGTATACATATGTCACATGAGTCAAATCTACGTAGGTTACAGTGCATAGCCTGAAACAAAGGATGAGTTACAACTACAAAACAAGGTACATACGTAGGCCCTGCAAGACACATTTGTGTGACCCACCATGCCATGGAAAAACTATGGAGAGCATGACACAATAGCAAATGAGATGACATGGTATTCTGACTGAGGAGCAAGGCCCTGGGGACAATACAGCACTGCATCTGCACCACACAGCGTGGCAGGAAATTGGGATGAGCAGGGACCAAAGCCAGGAACTAGAGGCACATGCAGCATAGGTAATACTGAGAACATGCCCACCCTGACTGCCACGCTGCACCTTGAGTGTATGTCCAGACAAACATCACACGCTGGCCAGTGCGAGCAAGGAGATGACAGGTCTTGACATGTAGGCCATGCCCGCCCCACCCACCCCCTACATGAGACAAATCTGTGGAGACACAGGAAGCACTTACATCTCTTAGTCTGGGTGAAATACACATGGGATGCAACAATTCAAGATTGCACACCAAATACCCAAGGTGCGCCTGTCCTAATAATAATCTACAAATGGGCATCATCAGATGATTGCAACAAGACACACAGGCAATGGCTACCGTGAGTATGTACTTTGAAAATCAGGTCAGGCTGGACAGTGGACACTTGTAATACATCTCACGTCAAGAAATATGGTGCCAGGGGACAATGGCACAGAGCACAACCTATGCTCTAGACACAGAGATTGTCGACATTCTCGGATTACACACATGATACCTAGGAAAAGATGCCCCTGGGGACAGTAGTGGCCACACAACTCCATGCTCCTGAATGGGAATGACTGCAACACACGCTAACATCCCTGCACTATGCCTAACGCACACTCATGCACATCATGTCACAGGCTACCACATGGGACATGCCTGCTGGAAGGCCTGGCACTCGAGAGATTAACTCCCATGTCTGGACTCAGCATTAGTGCCAACTGACATGGAACCCACAAGTCCAGAACTGGACAGGGCACAGGCAAGGTCACAAAACCTGTTACACACCACCTCCACACATGATGCTGCAGGCATTGTACACTTGGAGAAGGTGTCAGGCTACATAACCTTGTGATGGAGTGACTACACACAGACCAGGGAACACATTGCAAGGAGGGGAAGGGAGGCAGGAGAGCACTGCAATACTGTGGGGTACAGGATCTGCACAGCACCATAAACCCTGGAAGTGTATCCATGGAACAGTGCACTGACAAATGCTGGTGAAACACAACAAACACCACACATGTACCTACCCCCTTCCGGCTGCTGCATGTCCTGTAGACGCCTGTCCAAGTCAGGAAAGACCACCGCCAGCACACGTTTCTGGATGTGGGAGAGACGGCGGCACCCGCGGTTCTTGTGGCTCTCAGGTGAGTCCCCCAGCAGGACCCGTGCGAT
The DNA here is from genome assembly GCF_964204655.1 of Triturus cristatus. NCBI lineage: Eukaryota > Metazoa > Chordata > Amphibia > Caudata > Salamandridae > Triturus > Triturus cristatus. The sequence goes on along the minus strand of NC_140593.1, from coordinate 62,622,685 downwards.
CCTCCGTGCCCAGCACCGGATATCCTGCCAGCGTTTCCTCACCTGGGACAGGCGCCGCTTCCGACCATCCGCACTCCTCACGGCGCTGACGGCGTCCAGCCATATCTGCTCCTTGGCAGAGGCGTCTACCTGTGAAGATGAACAAGTGACACTACATCAATACACCTTGCACATGTCACGGGGACACAGATTAGAACACATTTGCTGTTTACAACAAGGCATAGTGTGCATCCAACGCATTGCAACTTTGTCATAGGGACATGATCCTGTGGGGGAAGGCCAAAAGCAGTACGTGCCATTGAAAGGACACAGGTGGAATGAGGGCAACTACACAATCAATGAGCCAGGCTCACACTGTGCATCACACCCACCCCTCCTGTCTCAGGGCACTGCTGGGAGTACTCTGCACCCACCCCTCCTGCCTCTGGCCACTGCTGGGAGTACTCTGCACACACCCCTCCTGTCTCTGGGCACTGCTGGGAGTGATAGGCCCCCACCCCTCCTGTCTCAGGGCACTGCTGGGAGGACTCTGCACCCACCCCTCCTGTCTCAGGGCACTGCTGGGAGTGATAGGCCCCCACCCCTCCTGTCTCAGGGCACTGCTGGGAGGACTCTGCACCCACCCCTCCTGTCTCAGGGCACTGCTGGGAGTGATAGGCCCCCACCCCTCCTGTCTCAGGGCACTGCTGGGAGGACTCTGCACCCACCCCTCCTGTCTCAGGGCACTGCTGGGAGTGATAGGCCCCCACCCCTCCTGTCTCAGGGCACTGCTGGGAGGACTCTGCACCCACCCCTCCTGTCTCAGGGCACTGCTGGGAGTGATAGGCCCCCACCCCTCCTGTCTCAGGGCACTGCTGGGAGGACTCTGCACCCACCCCTCCTGTCTCAGGGCACTGCTGGGAGGACTCTGCACCCACCCCTCCTGTCTCAGGGCACTGCTGGGAGTGATAGGCCCCCACCCCTCCTGTCTCAGGGCACTGCTGGGAGACATCAGGCATTCCCCCCCCTGGGACCCCCCCTACAGTACATAGCATGTGTGTCACACCTGGACACAATGGCAGAAGTCACAGTCACAAAAAAGGGACACAGTCTGTGGCAGTGGACACTGCACTCACCTGATAACCTGGTCGCCCATACAGCATGGGGTACCGTGGGAGGATCACATCCACCAAAGCCATGTTCTCCTCCAGGGTGAATGGCTGTGACCTCTCCACAGCCCTTGACATGGTTCCAGGGAATCAGTAGCAGCAGCTGGGTCGTGGAATACAGAGATGTGCAGGCAAGTGCTCCCTCATGGGACCTGGCTGCCTTATATCTGCCTTGCTGGCCCATCTCATGCACAGGAGTACAGAGTGATTGGTCACTCACATTAGCATCCTATGTTTCCTCCAATCCCTTCAAACCTAGCAGTCTGTGGGTTCTCTATCGGTTTCATTCTCCTGCATGATGTCAGCCCCACAAACACATTGCAACAAAGTAGAAGAATTCCAACTGACTTCTGCTGTGCACCTTCCAGAACATAATAGAAATTTGAACTTGGTCTCCATGACAACCAGCATGCATGTAGGCCTTAATACTTGTCCCTCATGTGTCCCCTATGTAATTTGGAGCTTCACACACAGGTACGGTGCGTTCCGGGGCCCTAGGGCACCCCAAATGCATTGCAACGGCCCGTACACGCGTGCCTACGTTCACTATCACTATGGGTGTCCTCGCGTATGCGTACTCGTAGTGGTACGGGCCGTACACACGCATGTACGCTCACTATCACTACGAGTACGCATACGCGAGGACACCCATAGTGATAGGGAGCGTACAGGCATGTGTACGGCCCGTACCACTACGAGTACGCATACGCGAGGACACCCATAGTGATAGGGAGCGTACAGGCGTGTGTACGGCCCGTACCACTATGAGTACGCATACGCGAGGACACCCATAGTGATAGGGAGCGTACAGGCGTGTGTACGGCTCTACCACTATGGGTGTTCTCGCGTATGCGTACTCGTTGTGGTACGGGCCGTACACACGCATGTACGATCACTATCACTACGAGTACGCATACGCGAGGACACCCATAGTGATAGGGAGCGTACAGGCGTGTGTACGGCCCTACCACTATGGGTGTTCTTGCGTATGCGTTCTCGTTGTGGTACGGACCGTACAAATGCCTGTACGCTCGCCATCACGATGGGTACACATACGGCAGCACTCCCATAGTGATATGGGAACGTACACAGGCCCTCTTAGCAGCAGTACGGCGGTTTTCACACATCACAGTGGTGATAGGTGGCACACAGGTAGGAATAGGGCGGACATACTTGTCCATGGATGGACATACTTGTCCATGGATGGACATACTTGTCCATGAATGGACATACTTGTCCATGAATGGACATCAAGGCATCGTCTGTGCATTACTACATGTGTGGGGCACAGGTGTGACAGGCTGTGATGTGGAACATTACTCCTGAGTGGAGAAGGCACCAGATGTATGATGAGATGTGTACAGATGTACTGTGTGACGGTGCAATGTGTGCCAGGCATGCCCTTGACTCCTTTGACATGTGTGCATGTCGTACTGCACACTTGGGGTGAGCGTCACTGGCATGGCATGGACACCAACACACGGAAGTGCCCCCTGATGCCCGGTACAGGGGTTACCACACCTGCCTTGTCACTACCCACGGTGCACAATGTGACAATGTCATGTATGTGTGGGGGCTTCCTATAAGGTTGATGTTGGAGAACCCTCAAAAGCTGCAGCTGTTGCAGCAACCAACATGTGTCTGTGTGTAGATTGACATTGCACACTGTTCCGCACACCATGCCACATGTGGTATCGGATGTGAGGTGCACATGTATGCATGGGACACGGAGTAGCGTGACAAGGACATGTCTGCATCCTCACAATGAATGTGTGGTGAGTCATGACATGTGCACCTTCATGGCAAGGTGTGTGGGCTGTCCTAGTGTAATGTCATGTGACCTGTGGCTCTAGTGTCCCGCTACCAGTCTCTGGAATCGGCATCCTACTTCTGCTGATGTGTGGGCGTATGTCACTCTTGTCTTGCGTCTGGCTGTTCACTTGCACTGGGACACAGCTATTCCCATGGCATGGCATGGGGAGGTTCTCAATCTCCGTGTGTAGCTGGGTCTTGGTAGGAGTGTCACCTGGCAGCCATACGTGTCCTGGCCATGTAGCACATACCTGACTCCCTATGTAGCATATGTGTATTGACAGATTTACATGTGCTCAGTACATATGAATTGTTGTCGTAGTGCACTCACTCTTCCTTGTCACTTCCTAATTACTGCAGAGCGCCGCCTCTTGCCCGACCAATTCCGGACTTGGCTGCCATGCGGGAGAGTGACAGCATCCGTTGCTACCGCTTCACCCAACCGTTGATTCTGGAGTTGACGGCGAGACTGGCACCACACCTGCAACCGCAGCACAGGTATCCTACGGCACTGACACCCCAGCTGAAGGTAATGGCTGCCCTACATTTTCTTGCCAAGGGTACCATTAAATATACCATAGCTCATGTTGGTGGCATGTCCCAGAGCATGTTCTGCCGTGTGCTGCATGATTTCTTAGAGGCCATGTTGATTCACCTGGATGACTTCATCAAGTTCCCAACCCCTGAACAGTTGACTGCGGTCAAGCGTGGATTCTATGCCCTGGGAGGGATGCCCCATGTCATTGGGTCCATAGATGGGACACATGTAGCTTTGGTACCACCACACGCACGGGAGGTAGCGTACCGCAATCGGAAGCACTACCACTCCATCAATGCCCTTGTGGTGTGTCAGTCCAACATGGTGATTTCACATGTCTGTGCTCGTTTTCCAGGATCAGCACACGATGCCTACATCATGAGGCGTAGCAGGATGCCTGAAATGATGATGCAGCTTCGCAACGAAAGAGCATGTGTTGTTGGTGGGTACAGTCTGTCTGTCCTGTATTTTGCATAGCCTACCAGCACGACCGCTTCCCCAGTTCTAACCATGTCCATGTGCTTCCCATGTAGGGGACTGTTGGACTTGGCCCTTCTGGCAGGTTCACCCCTGAACTTTTTGCTTTTTATTTGTGACTTGGTGTGGTGATTTGTTTGGTTCCTGCGCACTTTCCCTGTGTCCCAGGGTAAAGTGCGTGCGTGCTCTGCGTGCATGTGGTGAGATAGGCCTGCCCTCCCATAGGAATGCATGGGGAATGTATGTGTCCCTAGTAGTTCCTGATGCGTGGGGTGTGCAGGCCCGAGTTTGGTATGTGCGGACTCGTGGGAGTGAATGCTGCGCGATGATGTGTGCGGCGTGCATGTACCTAGTGTGGAAGTGCCACTTCTAGAAGTGGGCACTTCTGTGTGCAGTGCGTCTGGCGTGTGATTGGCTGGAGCTGGCTGGTGAGCCTGGCTCCAGGAGTCTGGTTGGGTCTGCCCCAGTGGTGAGTGTGAGATTAGCATGCTGATGGCTGGGGAGGAGTGCACCTTGGACCTGAATAGGGCAGGGTTTTCCCCACACACTGCTGGCTCCGCCCCCTGTGGTGCGACTGACGACCCTAGCCCTGCCAATGAATAGAGTGAGGGGCTGAGCACATCAAGGGTGCTCCCCAACCAGCTGCGACTGGTTTTCCCCCTCACCCTGAACCCAGACAAAGGGATTTGGTGTATAAAAAGGGGCTGTGTCCCCTTACAAAATGTTCTTGTTCTAACTCGAATCTACCAGGGGCGTGCTGCTGCTGGGGCCCAGGGGAAGGCTTGCCTCCCTGGGCCCTGCCCAGCCCCTGGATGCCAGATGGACTTACTGGACCTTTTTCCTTGGCTGGGAGCTGCTTTGCTCCCTTTTCTAATGCCCAGGACTGATTAGAACTTTTCCCTTTGCCAAGGCTTGTTACAGCCGACCAAGGGCCCTGGGAGCGCGTGGGCCTCGCAGCACGGCGCTGCACAACGAGCAAGAGAGAGGGAATCCCCAGCGTAGGGATTCCCCCATGATGCTGCTTTCGCGGGTGCCCACCCCGCTTCTTTGGTCATTAATAGCGGGAGCCTACTCCGCTTTATGTTAAGTATATGCGGGTGCCCACCCCGTGACTTTGCCCGTGATGATCGCGGGTGCCCACCCCACGTCATGGCCGCCTTCTAAATATTTCTCACGTCGCGGGTGCCCACCCCGCGACGTAACTGTCTCCTCAATCACCGCTGTGGCCCGAGTCGCGGGAGAACCGGAAGCCAGGCAGCCCGCGCCAAGACGTGGGCGGGGCTTGGCCCAGCGCGAGGGAAGTTCCGGCCAGCGAGCCGGGAAGCGGAAGAAGCCGTTGTCTTCCCCCGGGGCTCCCGAGAGCGAGGGAGAGCCCCGGGTGACCAGCTGAAGTAAGGAGGCGTGGTTGCGGGCCGAGAGGGGCTCCCAGGGTGTTGAGAGAGCCCCGCCCGTTGCACCGGTGAAGCCTGCGGCGAGAGTGGTGGCAGCTGAATCCTCGGCGAGGCTCTCATGAGCAAGAGAGAGCCCCGCCTGCTGCCTGCTGCATCTGGAGAGGAGTCCCCCCTGAGAACAGCCCGGTGAGTAAGAAGGGGCTGGGGGGGGATGCTCCGTATGGCCTCTGGTTGGTGCCTGATTGAGGCACGATGCGGTACTGCCAGTTTCGAGCGGCCCCGTCTTGCAGCGGGCCGCTCCCACGTTATTCTGGGCAATCTATGGTTTGGGCCCACGAGGCTCCCACGGGGCCATCAGTAGTCTAGAGCCAGAGGGCTCCAACGCTCTGGGGGCCCCAGTTAATCACGGAGCCGGTGCGCTCCAGAGGGGCTATGTATTTCCAGAGCCAGATGGCTCCAACAAGGGGGCAATATTGTTTCTAGAGCCTAGGTGGCTCCAACGTTGTGACAGTGTATCAAGGACCGTTGGAGGGCCCATGCCTCATTTTACTTCCACAGCTGCGCAGCACTTAGTGCCAGCTGCAGCGTTTAGGCCCTGCCTTGTCCCCAGCTGCCCAGCAAGTAGTGGGCAGCTGCTACGTTTAGGTTCTGGCGCAACCTGGACTCTGATGTGATTTGGGTGCTAGGAAATGTACGGTGTAGTATGTTTTGCGCACCCTGTGTTCATGCTTTTGGTGCTAGGAAATGTGCTGTGTATAGTATGTTTGGCGCACCCTGTGTCTTATACCTCTAAATGTGGTTATTCCTGCCTAGAAGGTTGTTTTACATGCTCAGGTTGATGGTAGGGAGAACGTACTTCCCTGTGCGATGTGCGCCCCTAGTATAGTTATACCTAGGTGGTTAGGTCTAATGAGTTAGACCAATGAGAATTGCATAATGTGATTTATGCCCCTGTGATAGATGCAGGATAGGTTTTACACCTGATGCTAGTGTGATGACGCTGAGGTCATTAGTGCGCCAGTAGAGACTGGTTGTGCTCCACAGTTACTGTGTGTTATGTCCTATGTTTACTATTGGCGATTTGTGCTATGTTCTAAGTGCCAATTCCTGACAGTGGTCCATGTGGCCCTGTCCCCTGTACATATAATCCCTTGTAAATTCTGCCCGTGCCTGTTGGCACATTGTAGAGTGTGTGTTTTTATCTAATGTGTTGTGTATAATACAAAGGTTATTTTTATAGAATACCTTGTGTGGAGTTTCCTTTGTGGTGGGCCTTGGGTGTTGTTGCTGGGTGCGCGCGCAAACGCTTTACACATCGCCTCAGGGATAAGCCTGACTGCTCGTGCCAAGCTACCAAGGGGGTGAGCAGGGGTTATCTTTGGCGTGTAACTCCCCAGCCCTGACTAGAGTGGTGGTTTCTGCCTGGCTTTGGCGCCAGCCTCAGCCAACCAGAAATCCCATTTCTAACATTGGTGATCAGCGGTGGGATTTGGACTTGCGTTTGCGCTGTACCGCAGCAGCAACTGGCCGCACTACAAAACTCTGCATTTAGACAAATCACATGGTATAGGGATTATTGTTTTAAAGTTTGCTTTTAAATGTCATTTCTTTGGAAATGTGTTCTTGTGCACTGTGAGTTAGGTGTCCCTAGCTCGGGAGGGTAGATCATCCCCCTTAGTGCGTTGTGTTTTCTGGATTCACCAGAGGGTGGGATCCAGTGGTGGCAGCAGATGTGTGTCCAGTGCATGTATTCCCATTCCCAGTTCCAGGGGTAGTGGTACCTGTGTCACGTGGTGGTCAGGTTGAGAAATCAGGGGCGGTAGAAACTGTCTTACCAGTCTTGGGAGTGGTTTGGGGATGAATGTGTAATGCGCTGGATGAATGTGAATGTCCCATTCCCAGTTCCCAGAGTAATAGTACCTGTGTCACGTGGTGGTCAGGTTGAGAAATCAGGGGCGGTAGAAACTGTCTTACTAGTCTGGGGGGTGTGTGTGGGGATGAATGGTGTGAGTTCTCTGAAATAAGGAGCTTGCTGAATTCTTTGGTGTGAGTTCTCTGAAATAAGGAGCTTGCTGGTTGATTGGGTGTGAGTTCTCTGGGATAGGGAGCTTGCATTGGGGAGTGATTCCAAAAGTAGTGGCTGAGGTGTCTTCCAGCCCAGCGTGGTGGAAGAGGTTCAGAGTAGCCCAGCTAGGTCTCGGTGTAGGGGCTCACGGCCTGTCTCTGCGGAGAAGGAGTGGGTGGGACTGCGTGTCTCCAGGTGCCCGAAACCCAGTGTCAGGGCCTGGATGGTTTCTTTAGGGAACATCAGGTCGGGGGCCTAGGCTGTACCAATAGGTCACTTGAGGAGGATCTCCCAGTGTCTAGAGGACGTGGAGCGTCTGTAATCAGAGCTCCAGTAGTCCTGGTGTCTGGCGGTACCGCTCCAGTTGGGAGGGTGCAGAAGTCCAGAGGGAGGGGTGAGAGGGGGAGGGATTCCCCAGTGGGAACCAGTAGGTCAGGGACCAGCCGGGAGGGCTGTGTCGCCACTGAGTGACCGTGGTGTCGCCACTTCTGTCCTGGGGGGTCTGCACGCACTGTCAGATGGACAGGAGGTAGTGAGATCAGCGCCAGGCAGACTGTCACACGACCCATTAGTTATGTGTCACCCTCGTTAAGTCCTGGTTCGCCAGGCATCTGACCAAAGGGTACGTCCCTCGGTTGGGGAGCCAGTAGTCGGTGTTTCCGGATCTGGACGTAAGGGCAGCTGTAGTCCTGAGGGCACGTGGGGCTCATCTTAGGTGAAGAGACCCTGCTCTACAGTGGAAGGGGGTGCAGAGGGAGGGAGTCCTCGCCTCTGACCCCTTGGATCCCAGGTGGTAGACCAGTTGGTGGAGAGAGGTCCTAAACTGGTGGGAGAGTTGTGTTCTGGTGGGTGCTTCCCTGGGAGGGTGCGGAACCCCAGAAGTAGAGGTAGGGTGGGGCATTCTTGCCCGTGACCTCTGGTCAGCCTGAGGGTGCGGACCCTAGGTTGAAGGATCAGTGGTAGTTGGGAACTACACTGAGAGGGAGAGTGGAGAATGGCTTGTATGCCAGGGGTTACTACCCCCCACTCTGGGTTTGGCAAGGACCAGTGGCATCTGGGTGGCCTAGGGCCTGGTCCTGGCCGTGGACAACTAGGTAGTACCAGTGGGGTAGCCTAGTTGGGCCTGAGTTCTTTTCGGTTGTGTTTTTTTTCAGATGGAACCATGTTGATTGAGAATGGCGTAGAACCGGAGAGTGTCCCTGCAGTGCGGGCCTGCGTCCGTGTTCTATCGCCCCAAGCAGGGAAGACCATCACGGTGGTGATTGGTCTGCCCTGCGTTTTGGCTGGAAGGGGGTTGTGTTGGACTTGGCCCTTCTGGCAGGTTCACCCCTGAACTTTTTGCTTTTTATTTGTGACTTGGTGTGGTGATTTGTTTGGTTCCTGCGCACTTTCCCTGTGTCCCAGGGTAAAGTGCGTGCGTGCTCTGCGTGCATGTGGTGAGATAGGCCTGCCCTCCCATAGGAATGCATGGGGAATGTATGTGTCCCTAGTAGTTCCTGATGCGTGGGGTGTGCAGGCCCGAGTTTGGTATGTGCGGACTCGTGGGAGTGAATGCTGCGCGATGATGTGTGCGGCGTGCATGTACCTAGTGTGGAAGTGCCACTTCTAGAAGTGGGCACTTCTGTGTGCAGTGCGTCTGGCGTGTGATTGGCTGGAGCTGGCTGGTGAGCCTGGCTCCAGGAGTCTGGTTGGGTCTGCCCCAGTGGTGAGTGTGAGATTAGCATGCTGATGGCTGGGGAGGAGTGCACCTTGGACCTGAATAGGGCAGGGTTTTCCCCACACACTGCTGGCTCCGCCCCCTGTGGTGCGACTGACGACCCTAGCCCTGCCAATGAATAGAGTGAGGGGCTGAGCACATCAAGGGTGCTCCCCAACCAGCTGCGACTGGTTTTCCCCCTCACCCTGAACCCAGACAAAGGGATTTGGTGTATAAAAAGGGGCTGTGTCCCCTTACAAAATGTTCTTGTTCTAACTCGAATCTACCAGGGGCGTGCTGCTGCTGGGGCCCAGGGGAAGGCTTGCCTCCCTGGGCCCTGCCCAGCCCCTGGATGCCAGATGGACTTACTGGACCTTTTTCCTTGGCTGGGAGCTGCTTTGCTCCCTTTTCTAATGCCCAGGACTGATTAGAACTTTTCCCTTTGCCAAGGCTTGTTACAGCCGACCAAGGGCCCTGGGAGCGCGTGGGCCTCGCAGCACGGCGCTGCACAACGAGCAAGAGAGAGGGAATCCCCAGCGTAGGGATTCCCCCATGATGCTGCTTTCGCGGGTGCCCACCCCGCTTCTTTGGTCATTAATAGCGGGAGCCTACTCCGCTTTATGTTAAGTATATGCGGGTGCCCACCCCGTGACTTTGCCCGTGATGATCGCGGGTGCCCACCCCACGTCATGGCCGCCTTCTAAATATTTCTCACGTCGCGGGTGCCCACCCCGCGACGTAACTGTCTCCTCAATCACCGCTGTGGCCCGAGTCGCGGGAGAACCGGAAGCCAGGCAGCCCGCGCCAAGACGTGGGCGGGGCTTGGCCCAGCGCGAGGGAAGTTCCGGCCAGCGAGCCGGGAAGCGGAAGAAGCCGTTGTCTTCCCCCGGGGCTCCCGAGAGCGAGGGAGAGCCCCGGGTGACCAGCTGAAGTAAGGAGGCGTGGTTGCGGGCCGAGAGGGGCTCCCAGGGTGTTGAGAGAGCCCCGCCCGTTGCACCGGTGAAGCCTGCGGCGAGAGTGGTGGCAGCTGAATCCTCGGCGAGGCTCTCATGAGCAAGAGAGAGCCCCGCCTGCTGCCTGCTGCATCTGGAGAGGAGTCCCCCCTGAGAACAGCCCGGTGAGTAAGAAGGGGCTGGGGGGGATGCTCCGTATGGCCTCTGGTTGGTGCCTGATTGAGGCACGATGCGGTACTGCCAGTTTCGAGCGGCCCCGTCTTGCAGCGGGCCGCTCCCACGTTATTCTGGGCAATCTATGGTTTGGGCCCACGAGGCTCCCACGGGGCCATCAGTAGTCTAGAGCCAGAGGGCTCCAACGCTCTGGGGGCCCCAGTTAATCACGGAGCCGGTGCGCTCCAGAGGGGCTATGTATTTCCAGAGCCAGATGGCTCCAACAAGGGGGCAATATTGTTTCTAGAGCCTAGGTGGCTCCAACGTTGTGACAGTGTATCAAGGACCGTTGGAGGGCCCATGCCTCATTTTACTTCCACAGCTGCGCAGCACTTAGTGCCAGCTGCAGCGTTTAGGCCCTGCCTTGTCCCCAGCTGCCCAGCAAGTAGTGGGCAGCTGCTACGTTTAGGTTCTGGCGCAACCTGGACTCTGATGTGATTTGGGTGCTAGGAAATGTACGGTGTAGTATGTTTTGCGCACCCTGTGTTCATGCTTTTGGTGCTAGGAAATGTGCTGTGTATAGTATGTTTGGCGCACCCTGTGTCTTATACCTCTAAATGTGGTTATTCCTGCCTAGAAGGTTGTTTTACATGCTCAGGTTGATGGTAGGGAGAACGTACTTCCCTGTGCGATGTGCGCCCCTAGTATAGTTATACCTAGGTGGTTAGGTCTAATGAGTTAGACCAATGAGAATTGCATAATGTGATTTATGCCCCTGTGATAGATGCAGGATAGGTTTTACACCTGATGCTAGTGTGATGACGCTGAGGTCATTAGTGCGCCAGTAGAGACTGGTTGTGCTCCACAGTTACTGTGTGTTATGTCCTATGTTTACTATTGGCGATTTGTGCTATGTTCTAAGTGCCAATTCCTGACAGTGGTCCATGTGGCCCTGTCCCCTGTACATATAATCCCTTGTAAATTCTGCCCGTGCCTGTTGGCACATTGTAGAGTGTGTGTTTTTATCTAATGTGTTGTGTATAATACAAAGGTTATTTTTATAGAATACCTTGTGTGGAGTTTCCTTTGTGGTGGGCCTTGGGTGTTGTTGCTGGGTGCGCGCGCAAACGCTTTACACATCGCCTCAGGGATAATCCTGACTGCTCGTGCCAAGCTACCAAGGGGGTGAGCAGGGGTTATCTTTGGAGTGTAACTCCCCAGCCCTGACTAGAGTGGTGGTTTCTGCCTGGCTTTGGCGCCAGCCTCAGCCAACCAGAAATCCCATTTCTAACAGGGACGCTGGCTATCCCAACATGCCTTGGCTGCTCACACCTCTCCGCAACCCCATCACGCCGGCCCAGCTCCGCTACAACACCGCCCATGGCCGGACAAGGCGAGTGATAGAGAGGACGTTTGGCCTGCTGAAGAGCCGATTTCGGTGCCTCCACAAGACCGGCGGCGCGCTCCCATATGCCCCTGCGAAGGTCTGCAAAATCTTCATGGTCTGCTGCATGCTGCACAACATGGCAGTTGAGAGAGCTGTGCCACTCATCCTGGATCAAGATGACGAGGACCATCCACCCGTGGAGGACGAAGGGCTTGGCAATGGGGCTAGTGATGTGGAGGATGTGGAGCCGCAAGAGGACATCCGGACTCGGCTCATACGCGACTTCTTTGCTTAGTGGTGAGTACCAGTGTCTGAGTGTGCACGCAATGGTCCCCGTGTGGCATGTGTTGTGATGTGTGTCTCCACCTGCATGTATGGCACGTGAGTCAGAGGTGTGTGTGGGTGTGTCACTGGAGTGATGGTGGCAGTGATGGTTGTATTTCCCCAGTCATAATTGTGACCTAGCATGTTGTCATCCATACATGTGTCGAGTAAATGCACATGCAAGTGGCTGTGCTTTTTGTGGCTGACTTCTTGTGTGTCTCTCTTCCCCAGGTACTTGCGCATGCCGTCTGCTGGTTGCATTGTTGTGGCACTGCTATTCCTCATGGACACGTCATCGTGGGCTGACTCAGCGTTACAGGCACGGACACGTTTGGAAGTCTCCATAGGGTAAGGGATGCATCAGGGGTGTATTGGGTGTGGCAGTTGTTCACGATGTATGCACACTGCCCCTGTCGATGTTTGGTTCCTCTGCAGCCATGTAGCATCACCATGGGACACGACATGCAGCTGTGTACACCTGAATAGATGGTCTGACTGGTTGACAGTCATCAGTGATGGGATAGTGGATTGTGATGATGGCATCAATGTGTGTGACACTGCCCTCGGACACATACGGTTAGCATTGGCTTGACATGGTGTGGGACTTCCACATCAGCGGATCTATGGTGTATGGCAGGCTCTCCGTGAGCAGCTGTGGGTGTTTAGCTGTTAGCCGACAATTGTGTGCCAGTTCCATGGCTAACACGCATTTGTGCTGCAGAAGGGGGGTGCCAGTGTTGGACCCACATGTTACTCCACAAGATGTGTTCATGTGTACATCAAGTTGCCTCTTCAATCCCGAATACATGACTAATAAAGGTGTCCCTATGCCTCCAAGGTGCCTCTTCTCAGTCAATGCTGGTGTGTTGCCACGGTGCATCCAGCATGTCTGGCATGGTTTTCCCTGATAGTGGCTATGTGTCAATGTGTCGAGTAGCAAGATGCAAGCTGTGTGTGTGGGCTGAGACTGTGTATTGGGCATGATGTCCATGACTGTGTGGGTATTGTGACATGTGCCATCCCCATGCATCCAACGTTGGCCAGGCCCCCATTCTCTGCATCCACCGGACTCAGGCTTGCAGGACATGGTTCTGCCACCTGTCTACACATACCTGGGTGCCCCCCAGGACACTCCACATGATCCCTGACCTCTGCGCATGACTGTTGCTGTACTCAATGTGTCTGTCAGCACGGTTGTGCGGCCACCCCCTCAGCTGGTTGGGCCCATCACGGGTGTGTATGGTGCTCCATGTCTGTCTTGCCTAATACACTGTGACCCGTGTGTCCTGTGCCAGACTCAGGCCCCAGGGTGTGGATGGTTGAAGTCAATAGAGAACTCAGGCATGTTTAGACTTTACAACACACATGTAAGGTAATAATGCAACCAGCAGGCATCTTCTCTTCATGGTGTGATTTTTTATTTGGGGGGGGGGATAAAGTGAGGGGCTTTCCGGGAGTTTGGAATCCAAAGTTCAGTAGGGGAGTTGGTGTCCTTGCCATTGGAAATCCTCATAGTCCATGCCACAGTCTTTGTCAACATTGGTCAGAGAGTGACCAGCAGGGCCATGTGGCAGAGAATGTCTCTTGATGTTGTGATGCTGTTGCTCCAGTGGGCCAGCTGCCAGGCCAGGTGTCCTGGGAGATGGTGATGTAGCGCCGACCCTCACGGTCCTTTCCGTGGACGACCCGGCCTCCTGCGGGGACCCTCAGCAGCAGGCCGTGACGATGTTTGGGATGCTCCGTCGGATGTCTCATCCTCCTCCTGATCCCTCCCTGTGGGTGGTGATGTTCTACGCCGTCTGGCACAGGGAGGGTTGCCCATGTTGTCGGCCATCCAACGGAGTGTATCACTTGCTCAGCCTGTCTGTCCTCCATCCTCCGTTGGTGTTGCAGTAGACAGGCATGTTGCTGGGCCTGCTGGGTCTTTATCTCATCGAGGGTCCCCTTGATCTCATTGAGGGTGGACACAACCTGGGCCATGCCCGTGGTGTCCTGCCGGTATGTGTCCATGATGTTACGGACATGGGCAAATACCGGTTCCCCAGCCAACTGGTCAGGCTCGCGCCTCCGCCGTCCTCCACTCCCACCACCCCTGCCCACTTGCACCTGGCCTGCCCTTGTGGGTATATCGGGTCTCCGGGACCCCTGAGGGGTGGCATTGGCGTTGTCGCCTGCCTCCTCCTGGGTGCCCGGGACACCGTGTCCCTCCTGGCCAGCCTGGCTGCATGGTGGTGGTGGGGCAGGGATCCTGGGTGTCTCCTGGGATGTGGCAGGAGTGGGGGTGGTGGTTGGCACAGTTGTACCTGACGCAGGTGCTGCAGGTGGTTGGACACCAGAGGTGCCAGGTCGGTCGGGGTCGTCCACAGAGTGGTGAGAGTCGTCGGTGCCGGTGGGATCGGGCTCCCGCAGATCCGGGTCCTGTGAGTCTTCCCCCCCAGTGTTGGGGGGTGAACCACGACGTTGACCTGTGTGTGAGAGAGACAATGTTAATTTTGGTCCATGCAACATCCATGTTTCATCAGTTTCACAGTTGGCACTTTTCCTCTTGGAATTAGGATCTGTCTTGCATTCCACTCACAGTGCACTTGTGCATGGGTGTGTCCCTTGGGCACCACTTTGGCCCCTTTAACTATGTGTGGCACAGTCTTACTTGCTGTGTCAAGTGTGACTGCAGTCAGCAGTGGAGTGGGCAGGTGTGGCGAGCCATGCATTGGCGCCTTCCGTGTAGCACTGTACATGTGCACATGGAGTGGATCCACACACTTATATAATGCAGGTAGCTGTCGTTGTGCTCGTGCACAGGTTGTGACATGGCCCTGTGTTTTGCCATGGAGAAGAGGGGGGGTTCTGGCACTGGCCACCCTTGGCTACATGCACGCAGTCTACCTGCTGACGAGCAGACATTCCCACATACCACACGGCTGATTTGCTCTCCCTGTGTCTCCCTCCCTCTCTGTCCCCCTCTCCCTCCCTCTCTGTCCCCCTCTCACTCCCTCTCTGTCCCCCTCTCCCTCCCTCTGTGCGTCATCCTCCTCCCTCTGTCCGTGTCCCTGTGTCTCCCTCCCTCTCTGTCCCCCTCTCCCTCCCTCCGTGTGTCAGCCTCCTCCCTCTGTCCGTGTCCCTGTGTCTCCCTCCCTCTCTGTCCCCCTCTCCCTCCCTCCGTGTGTCAGCCTCCTCCCTCTGTCCGTGTCCCTGTGTCTCCCTCCCTCTCTGTCCCCCTCTCCCTCCCTCCGTGTGTCAGCCTCCTCCCTCTGTCCGTGTCCCTGTGTCTCCCTCCCTCTCTGTCCCCCTCTCCCTCCCTCCGTGTGTCATCCTCCTCCCTCTGTCCGTGTCCCTGTGTCTCCCTCCCTCTCTGTCCCCCTCTCCCTCCCTCCGTGTGTCAGCCTCCTCCCTCTGTCCGTGTCCCTGTGTCTCCCACCCTCTCTGTCCCCCTCTCCCTCCCTCTGTGTCCCCCTCTCCCTCCCTCTCTGTCCCCCTCTCCCTCCCTCTGTGTGTCACCCTCTGTCACCTCAGCCCAGCTTCCTAGGCACACACTTTTGTCAGACCTTTGGATGGCCCTTGGCTTGTTGATGTGAGTTTGTTTCTGATCTCCAGGCACCCATTGGGTGTAGTGTCTGTGTCTGCGCTGCTGCTGTGGTGGTGTGTGCTGCCACTCTTTCACAGTGTTGGCTGTTCATTAGCTGCTGTCATGTGCAAAAACGTGCCTTCACCCCCATGTCTTAATGCAAGGCATCCGCCATTTGCTGGCAAGTCTTTCCTGTGTGGGGACACACTGTTTGTCTGGCTGTGACCTAGGCCATATGGGCAGAGGGCATTGTTGTCTGCTTCTGAGTTGCACTATGTGAATTTTGGGGCCCACCCTCCCGCCATCCGGGTTACCGTGTCATGTGTTGGTGTCTTCTGTGGCCTGTGACTTGACATTGTCCAGCTGGGTGCATGGGGCATGGTGGCGGCAGTGGCATGTGCGTGTTCATGGCGTGTGGTTGAGTCATGCGATAGCTTGGGGTGGTTGCTTGTCTGTTAGTGATTTTGGTTCTGGATGACGTTCCCCCCATGTGAGGTGCGTTGTTTGTGTACTCACCCGGGTCTCGGAGTCCTCCTAATCCTTCGACTGCCTCCACCGGCTGTATGGCCATCACCCTCTCCTCCCAGGGCTGGTAGTGTACGGGTCTGCGGGAGGGCCCTCCTCCAGTGGCATTGGCCTGGTTGTGTTCCTCCAGCATCTTGGCTCGGTCCCTCCTCCGCAGATCGTACCACCTGGATTGGCATTCCTGCCTGGTCCTTCTGGTGTCCGCAACAGCATTCACAGCATCGATGATGTTCTGCCACATGGCTGTTTTTGCTGCCATGCTGGTGTTTCTGACCAATGTTCCAAAGAGCTGTGGCTCGACTCTGAGGATTTCATCGACAAGGACCTCCAACTCTCGGTTACTGAACTTTGGATTCTTGGTAGTGGGCATGGTGAGGGGTGTGGGTGTGGATGGTGGGGGGGGTGTGTGGATGGTGGGGGGGTGTGTGGATGGTTGTGGGTGTGTGGGTGTGGTTGTGCAGGTGTGTGTGTGAATGTGATGAGGGGGTGTTTGTGAAGGTGGTTGTGTGAAGGTGTGCAAGTGTAACGTGTGGTGAAGCTTGTAGTATGGTCCTGTGGTGTCTGGCAGCAGTGAGTCTGTTGCAAAGGCTCATGGTTTGTGTGTGTGGGCCCTTTTTATTGGTCCATTGGAGGGTGTGGCTGTGTTTGAAGTTTGGGTGGGTGTGTTATAAGGAGTGGTGGTGTTTAGGGCCTCTGTTTGTTTTTGGCAGTTGCAGGTCAGTGAATGTGTTTTTTTAGTGTTTGTTGGCCATGTTTAGTGGCTTTGTGCCTTTCGAATAGTGTATTCTTGTGTTGTTTTGTTTTGTCCTGGTTGTGTACGTGCGTTTTTAGCGTGTGTACGGTGTGTACATGGGCCATTTGGTTGTACGGTGCTGTCCTTGTGTGTGGCTTGGTACGACTCGTACATGCGGTTGTGATGTTGGGGCCTGGGGTGCGCTCCGTACTTAGGAGATTGTGTTGGGGGTGCGACTGGAACGTACTGGGGTGTACATTGACGATGGTACGACATGTACAGGGGTGGGGGTACGACTCGAACGTACTGGGGTGTACAATGATGGTGGTACGACACGTACAGGGGTGGGGGGTGTACATAGACGGTGGTACGACACGTACAGGGGTGGGGGTACGACTCGAACGTACTGGGGTGTACATGGACGGTGGTATGACACGTACAGGGGTGGGGGGGTGTACATAGACGGTGGTACGACACGTACAGGGGTGGGGGTACGACTCGAACGTACTGGGGTGTACATTGACGGTGGTACGACACGTACAGGGCTGGGGGTACGACTGGAACGTACTGGGGTGTACATTGACGGTGGTACGACACGTACAGGGGTGGGGGTACGACTGGAACGTACTGGGGTGTACATGGACGGTGGTACGACACGTACAGGGGTGGGGGTACGACTCGAACGTACTGGGGTGTACATGGACGGTGGTACGACACGTACAGGGGTGGGAGGGTGTACATAGACGGTGGTACGACACATACAGGGGTGGGGGTACGACTCGAACGTACTGGGGTGTACATTGACGGTGGTACGACACGTACAGGGCTGGGGGTACGACTGGAACGTACTGGGGTGTACATGGACGGTGGTACGACACGTACAGGGGTGGGGGTACGACTCGAACATACTGGGGTGTACATGGACGGTGATACGACACGTACAGGGGTGGGGGGGTGTACATTGACGGTGGTACGACACGTACAGGGCTGGGGGTACGACTGGAACCGACTGGGGTGTACATGGACGGTGGTACGACACGTACAGGGGTGGGGGTACGACTCGAACGTACTGGGGTGTACATTGACGGTGGTACGACACGTACAGGGCTGGGGGTACGACTGGAACGTACTGGGGTGTACATTGACGGTGGTACGACACGTACAGGGGTGGGGGTACGACTCGAACGTACTGGGGTGTACATTGACGGTGGTACGACACGTACAGGGGTGGGGGTACGACTCGAACGTACTGGGGTGTACATTGACGGTGGTACGACACGTACAGGGGTGGGGGTATGACTCGAACGTACTGGGGTGTACATGGACGGTGGTACGACACGTACAGGGGTGGGGGTACGACTGGAACGTACTGGGGTGTACATGAACGGTGGTACGACACGTACAGGGGTGGGGGTACGACTGGAACTTACTGGGGTGTACATAGAGGGCGGTACGACATGTACAGGGGTGGGGGTATGACTGGAGCGTACTGGGGTGTACATTGATGGTGGTACGACACGTACAGGGCTGGGGGTACGACTGGAACGTACTGGGGTGTACATTGACGGTGGTACGACACGTACAGGGGTGGGGGTACGACTGGAACATACTGGGGTGTACATGGACGGTGGTATGACACGTACAGGGGTGGGGGTATGACTCGAACGTACTAGGGTGTACATGGACGGTGGTACGACACATACAGGGCTGGGGGTACGACTGGAACGTACTGGGGTGTACATTGACGGTGGTACGACACGTACAGGGGTGGGGGTACGACTGGAACGTACTGGGGTGTACATGGACGGTGGTACGACACGTACAGGGGTGGGGGTACGACTCGAACGTACTGGGGTGTACATGGACGGTGGTACGACACGTACAGGGGTGGGAGGGTGTACATAGACGGTGGTACGACACATACAGGGGTGGGGGTACGACTCGAACGTACTGGGGTGTACATTGACGGTGGTACGACACGTACAGGGCTGGGGGTACGACTGGAACGTACTGGGGTGTACATGGACGGTGGTACGACACGTACAGGGGTGGGGGTACGACTCGAACATACTGGGGTGTACATGGACGGTGGTACGACATGTACAGGGGTGGGGGGGTGTACATAGACGGTGGTACGACACGTACAGGGGTGGGGGTACGACTCGAACGTACTGGGGTGTACATTGACGGTGGTACGACACGTACAGGGCTGGGGGTACGACTGGAACGTACTGGGGTGTACATTGACGGTGGTACGACACGTACAGGGGTGGGGGTACGACTCGAACGTACTGGGGTGTACATTGACGGTGGTACGACACGTACAGGGGTGGGGGTACGACTCGAACGTACTGGGGTGTACATTGACAGTGGTACGACACGTACAGGGGTGGGGGTATGACTCGAATGTACTGGGGTGTACATGGACGGTGGTACGACACGTACAGGGGTGGGGGTACGACTGGAACGTACTGGGGTGTACATGGACGGTGGTACGACACGTACAGGGGTGGGGTACGACTGGAACGTACTGGGGTGTACATTGACGGTGGTACGACACGTACAGGGGTGGGGGTACGACTCGGACGTACAGGGGTGTACAGACACGGGTGGGGGTGTACATACACGGGGGGTACGTCTCGGACGTACGGGGGCGGGGGGGAGTGTTGGGCGCGTATGCGGGCACATGTCTCCATGGTTGCTATGGGAGTTCGGTGCGGACGGTGTTTTTTCCATACGGTTGTAACATCGGACGCACGGGATGGATCGTGATTCCTCGGTCGGACTTCACCTTTCACATTTGTACGGTACATCGTCCGAGGACGTGTCGGACACATTTTCCGACCCGAGGACGTGTGGGAAATCATTCCCGATGCGGTTCGTATGGACTTTTTACCATGCGAATCGTGATTGCCAGTTCGTACGGCACTTGTACGATTCGTACGGTAAAAAGACCGGATACGAGTCGCACGGGGAATTTTTTTACCGGATCGTAATCGGCACCCTTGTCTTTCATTTGAAAGCCAGAAATGCATCACAAGTCGATAGGTAATAATAGTTGATTTACAACTCTGTGTTTCCCTAAGTCTCCCTATAAAAATGGCACCTCACTTGTGTGGGTAAGCCTAGTGCCCGTGACAGGAAACTGCTCGAAACACAACGAGGACACATTTCATGTTTACTATGAAAACTGACGCTTTTTTGCAAAGTGCCTAGCTGTAGAATTTGTACCCTAGCTCTGCCGGCACCTAGGGAAACCTATCAAACCTATATAATTTTTTAAAACTAGACACCCAGGGGAATCCAGGATGGGGTGACTTGTCTGGCTCTCACCAGGTTCTGTTACTCAAAATCCCTTGCATACCTCAAACTTTGTCAAGAAAACCACATTTTCCTCACATTTCCGCGGTGGAAAGTTCTGGAATCTGTGCGGATCTACAAAATTACACCCACCCCGCATTCCCCAAAGTCTTCTGAAAAAAATGGCACCTAACTTGTGTGGGTAGGCCCTAGGCGACAGGAAACGGCCCAAATTGCAACGTGGACACACCACATTTTCACGGTGAAAACAGACCCCTTTTTGCAAAGTGCCTAGTTGTAGATTTTGAACCCTAGCTCTGCAGGCACCTAGGGAAACCTAGTAAACCTATAAATTTTTTAAAACTAGACACCTAGGGGAATACATAATGGGGTGACTTCTCTGGCTCTCTCCAGGTTCTGTTACCCAGAATCCCTTGCAAACCTCAAACTTTGTAAAAAAGAAATATATTTTCCTGACATTTCTGTGGTGGAAAGTTCTGGAATCTGCATGGATCCTCAAAAATCCACCCACCCCGCATTTCCCAAAGTCTTTCAAGAAAAATAATATCTCACTTGTGTGGGTAGGCCTAGTGCCTGCGACAGAAAACTGTCTGAAACCCAAAGTGTACACAACACATTTTCACAGTGAAAACTGTTCCTTTTTTTGTAAAGTGCCTAGCTGTGTATTTTGCACCCCAGCTCTGCTGGCACCTAGGGAGTAGGAGTGGGCGGAATTTGCTTAGTCGCGCTACGCAAAGCTCCACAACGCTGTAAAGAACTCTCTGCGAACACGCAGAAATTCCGCAAACACGCAGAATTGCTTGTTCGCTATGCTTTTTTCCTGTTTGCAATTGCCGTTTGCGTGCTCAGGGGGAAATATCTTGCAAACACACATTTTAGAACGTGAACAAGCCAAAAATTCTGCAAAGCCGCAGAACGCAGAATTTGAAACAGAACGCAAAATTACCCAAATTCCGCAAGCGGAACGGAATTTACTGCCCAGGTCTACTAGGGAGACCTAGCAAACCTATACATTTTTTAAAACTAGACACCCAGGGAAATATAGGCTGGGGTGATTTGTCTGGCTCTCACCAGGTTCTGTTACCCAGAATCCCTTGCAAACCTCAATCTTTGTAAAAAAAAACAAACATATTTTTCTCACATTTCTGTGGTGGAAAGTTCTGGAATTAGCGTGGATCCATACATTTCCTACTACACAGTGTTCACCCAGGTCTCCCTATAAAAATGGTACCTCACACTTGTGGGTGGCTCAAGTACCCGTCACAGGTAAGGGCCCAACATGTATTGCGGAGGGGGAACAACCTTTACAACGCAACTGTTACAACGCACTACACTTACAACGCATTTTTTACAACGCATAATCCATTACAACGCACTACACTTACAACGCATGACACTACAACGCATTTTTAAAAAATACCTTTACAACGCATACTATTACAACGCCTACCATTACAACGCATAATATTACACTACACTATCCAACACTTACCCTACTGTTGCACCCCCTGGAGTTAGAATAGTAATTTTTACCCCTATACTATCCAACACTTACCCTACTGTTGCACCCCCTGGAGTTAGAATAGTAATTTTTACCCCTATACTATCCAACACTTACCCTACTGTTGCACCCCCTGGAGTTAGAATAGTAATTTTTACCCCTGTACTATCCAACACTTACCCTACTGTTGCACCCCCTGGAGTTAGAATAGTAATTTGTACCCCTATACTATCCAACACTTACCCTACTGTTTAACCCCCTGGAGTTAGAATAGTAATTTTTACCCCTATACTATCCAACACTTACCCTACTGTTGCACCCCCTGGAGTTAGAATAGTAATTTTTACCCCTATACTATCCAACACTTACCCTACTGTTGCACCCCCTGGAGTTAGAATAGTAATTTTTACCCCTATACTATCCAACACTTACCCTACTGTTGCACCCCCTGGAGTTAGAATAGCAATTTTTACCCCTATACTATCCAACACTTACCCTACTGTTGCACCCCCTGGAGTTAGAATAGTAATTTTTACCCCTATACTATCCAACACTTACCCTACTGTTGCACCCCCTGGAGTTAGAATAGTAATTTTTACCCCTATACTATCCAACACTTACACTACTGTTGCACCCCCTGGAGTTAGAAAAGTAATTTTTACCCCTATACTATCTAATACTTACCTTAAATGCAATTAAATATTATGCGTTGTAATGGTATGCGTTGTAATGGTAGTTTTTAAAAATGCGTTGTAGTGTCATGCGTTGTAAGTGTAGTGCGTTGTAATGGATTATGCGTTGTAAAAAATGCGTTGTAAGTGCATGCGTTGTAAAAGTGTGCGTTGTAACGTCATACATCCATTGCGGAGACATCAAAATTACCTATCGTAAAACAACCTGGTTTTGCAAGTGGGGATCAACTGGGTTTTTGGCCCAGGGCTCGGCGGCCATCTTGCGAAACCTACCAAAGCCACATATTTCTGAGAACTAGATACCTGGAAGAGTCCAGCGAGGTATGGCTTGCGTGGGCCCCCCAATATTAGATGTTTTTGGTGGTAGGGGCTCTCAGGGGAAAGGCCTTTTGGTACCGGGTGGAATAGTCCACGATTACTAGGGCGTATTGATGTCCTTTTCTGGTTTTCGGTAGAGGACCGATTGGATCCATTCCCACCCGTTCGAACGGGGTGCTTATAACTGGCAGGGGCTGTCGGGGTACTGGGGGAGGCCGATTTGGGTTCCTTTTCTGACAGATTTCACACTCCTGACAATGTCTCTTTATGTTGCCATACACCCCAGACCAGTAGAAATGTTGTAATACACTCTGTGTTTTTTTCTCTGTTCTGGTATGACCAGCGGTGAGATGAGAGTGAGCAAAGTAGAGTATCTGATCTTTAAAGGCTAGCGGTACTAACAACTGGGGTGCATCCTCTCTTGTACCCTTCTGGTACAGCAACCCATCTTTTACGAAAAAATTGGGGTAGGTCGTGGGAGGGCTAGTGCTATTACTAGTGGCTTGGGCGTCCTGCCAGGCATTTTGGAGGGTAGGGTCATTGACTTGGGCGAATCAGAAACTCCTATCTAGGAGCCAGGGTTCCGGGTGATAAGGGCCGACTGAGCGATTTTCCCGGGGACACCCCATTCTTCCCTACTCTTCTGGGTGTGTATGCTGGTTAGGAACATTCCAAGAAAATCGGGATTATCGGTCCCTATTATCAATTCTTTGGGGAGATCAGCCAATACCCCCACCCTGATGATAGAGGGGCACCCACCGACAGGGCTAAGGAATACCTTTGCTACTGGATACGGTTGAATGTCCCCATGTACACACCGTATGTGCATCAAGGTGTCTGGTATGATCTGAGTGGCATTAATCAGTTCTCCCTGGATGACGGATTGCCGACATGCCGAGTCCAAAAAAGCCCTGACCCACTGTCTGTTCATCTGTACACTTACAGGAAATGTACTCCCCAATTCCGCTGTGTAAAGGATCGACTTCGGGATATAGCCGACCTACATCAGCTCTTCGGTAGGTTTTTTATGGGGCACAAATGGGCAATGTAGCCCCTTTCACTGCATTCAAAAACACTGGGGGCCCGATGTATATGGACTTCGGGCCTGTAGGGTCGGAGCTTCTGAGGTTCTGGTGTGGGTCAGTTGATGCTCTTTTTGTCATACCTCCCATAAGTGGAGTGAACTGGTTTCTCTGGTTCCCAAAGAGGAGTACGGGGCTGTGCGTGAGAGAACGTGGTGGCCATCTCGACCGCCTGTTCCGTGGTGAGGTGGGTGTGCTGGGGTAACCACCTTTGCGTGTTATATGGAAGAGCCTCTGAGTACTGCTCTAAATAGAAGTGGTCCATTATCTCCTCCTTGCTGCTTTCTGAGGGTTTTAGCCACTTGTCTGCAGCTGCTTTGAGGCAAAAAACAGTCTTTACGTTTTCTCCAGGGGCTCCTTTTTCTTTCCAGAAGCGCACCCTGTATGCTTCAGCGTCCATTCCCAAATGGTCCAGGATGATGGGCTTGATTTCTACATAAGGGGTGTTAATTGTAGAGTTCGCCTCCTGGTAGGCTGCCGGTGCCTCGCCGGTAAGAAGAGGTGCCAGAAAGAAGGGCCATTTCTCAATGGGCCAACCGCAGGCTTTGGCTGCCTGTTCAAAATTGAGGAGGAAATCGTCTGGATCCTCCCAGGTAACCTACTTCTGAAGGGATATGCCGAGTGGTCCCTGAGGGCTGCTTTTAGCGTCTCGTAATCTGAAGGTTAACTGGACCTGATCTTCTGCAAGTTTGTGCAGCCCCTCCATTTGGATAGCCATTGTGTTTTTGAATATGTCCCGGTCTGCTTTGGCAGAAGTCATCTGGCTCTCTACGGTCCATTCTAACCTTTACCGTCCTTTTACAAGGTGTTGGAGTAGGGTGTCCATTATTTCTGTTCTAACGGACAGGTTGCCCACATTCTCTCCCACTTGTGAGGTTTTGCAAGGAACGAGATCCACACTTGAAGGGTTTTGCATGTCTTTTATTTCTTTGTACACACGGCATCTAACAAAAGCCAGAGTTCACAACAAAGATAATTCTTCTTATCCATTGTGGGTGTTCTTAGCCTCGACTTCCCAATTTTGCTCTTGGGGTTGGTTTGTCCTCAGAGGGAGAAAACAAAGAAGGAGCAGTATGGTAAGCGAGGTTGTCTGGGTCTTTCGCCTTGGGGAAAGGGAGTGATTGATCACCAAGTGCCTCGATTGGGTTCTAGGGACGTGAGGTAGTGCAGGGAGTGGGGGTCAGGAAGGGAGGAGTCGTGAGGGCTTGCCCGCTAATCGCCGACCTTCTCCCTCCTCCCAGCCCACCCTGAGAACCGCTCACGTACCTGGATGAGTCAAGCTCCTCCAGGAGTGTGGCAGGGCGCAGCATGGAGCCTTTGGCCTCCTGGCTCTCCCGGTCTCCCGGCTCCCACGTGTTTCAATGTCAGGAGCGGAGTCTCCTCTTCGGCTGTCTTTGTCTCGTCTTTTTCTGATCCCGGGTCAGCGTCCTCTTCTTTGCGTCTTCCAGGTTCCTTCATTTCAGCTCCGGAGTTGGGACTTCCTCCTCCAGTTATTGGTCCTTCGGTCGTGACGAAAGGACCATGGGCGAAGTCCTCTGACGAAAGGTCCCAGTTAAAGGAGCCTTGTTGGTAGAAAGCAGATCGTATTGCAGGTACGGGGCTCCGAGACATAGTCCAGTCCAATGGTCCTTCTGGCTGAAAAAAGAGGAGAGGATCTGTTGCGCGAGGTGCATGCCACCACTCAGCCGTGCTGTCAGTACCCTCCCGGGGGGGTTGTATGATTTTACTTCGCAAACAATTACCACGCATGGCAATACAACGCAATTGTTACTTCGCAAGTGGCATTACCATGCTGCTTTTTACAACGTAGGATTTTACCACGCTTACTTTCATTATGTAAATTTATTCTGAAACTTCAAACATCCCTAAAGCACGTATTCCCATTGAATATACATAATAACATTGATTGGTTAAATAATATTACGTCATTTTTATTTACGTTTGTCTTTCGTCACTTTCAGGCACCCTCTACAAAGGTGTCCCCAAGCAAGATGGCTGCAATTCCTTTAAGAAGGTCACTTGGAATTTTCGAATCCACATTTTAAAATCCACATTTAGTCACGTTTTGTAATGTTTTTAAAGGCAGATTCCAAAACTTATTTTATTTAAAATTATTGTTGTCCCTTCATTACCATATATAAAGGGCCGTCCACCATTTTATGATCAGTTGTTCGCCGCCATCTAGAGTGTTCACACTGTTGTGTGCAACAGGAGAAAACAGATTCTTACTTAGACCATCACTGCCATCTAGTGTCAGAAGTAAGTACACGATTTAAGTACACACAAGCATTAATATCTAAGCATAGTAAATTGCCTGTAACAATTTTACAAAATTATTTATAAATTACACTTTACAGAACTTATCTAAGGAGAGTGACAAGGTCATCCAACCGTTAACATCAAATCACAGAAATAAGGAAAATGTTTTTTTGCAACTTTTTTTAAAGAATTGCTTTTATTAACAAAATGACAAACATTCTAAGATACCATAGAAACCATTGTGTGTCATACAGTTTTTACACACCTTATGTATGTGATGTATGATATATATCTACATTTAACAGAGGAGTGAATGTAACCAATTAAATATTTTTAAGTTAGTGAGTAGAGGAAAAGTAGCACAAATTAAGAAACTGGTCAATAACTTGAGTGAAAAAGTATGTATGTTTTTAAATGTTAAAATGTTAAATTTTCTGTACAGTAACTGAGAGGCAGTTATAGATTGTTTTTTTTTTAAAAAGGTGTGTACTTATTTTCCTCAAGGAAGGTGTTTGGCCTGTGTTTGGTGGCAAGATTTTGTATTCTTAGTCCGCAAGGTACGTACCTTAGGGAAGGTGTTGGGCAGTGTCTGGTGGCAAGATTTTTTTTATTCTTAGTCCGCATGGTACTTACCTCATGGAAGGTGTTGGGAAGTGTTTGGTGGCCAGATTTACTAATCTTAGCCTGCCAGGTACTTACCTCAGGGAAGGTGTTGGTGAGTGTCTGGGGGCCAGATTTACTATTCTAACTCCGCTGGGTACTTACCTCAGGGAAGGTGTTGGTCAGTGTCTGGGGGCCAGATTTACTAATCTTAGTCCGCCAGGTACTTACCTCAGTAAAGGTGATGGAGAGTGTCTAGAGGCCAGATTTACTATTCTTAGTCTGCCGGGTACTTACCTCAGGGAAGTTGTTGTCCTTTGTCTGGAGGCCAGATTTACTATTCTTTCTCCGCCGGGTACTTACCTCAGGGAAGGTGTTGGTCAAAATATAGTAACTTCGCAAAGTAAATTACAACAAAGAAATGCAATAGATCTAAATTATAATTATAAAATATGCTATGTCTATGTTTTTCTAACCAGATATCTCATAGAGAGCCACTTCCATCAATCCATAAAGTGGTAAAAGGAAGATCAACTTAAAACATCAGTTGCATGAAAGAACAAAACATACAATCTTCAGGTACAAATGAAACAACTTTTTAATTTGCCTTATCTATTTTTTTAAACGTCTACTGGCGGAACAATCTAACTCTGTTTTCTGGGAGCACGTTTTACTATTCTTACTCTGCTGAAAAGTTACCTCAGGGAGGGTGTTGGGCAGTGTCTGGGGGCCAGAATTTCTATTCTTAGTCCGCTGGGTACTTACCTCATTGAAGATGTTGGCCAAAATCTAGTTTCTTTTGTCATAAAGTTTCAACAAAGAAATTGACTAGTTCTAAAGTTTAATTAAAACATATACTTGTCTTTGTTTTTCTAACCAGATATATCTTAGAGAGCCATTTTCATCGACCCATAAGTGAGAAAAGGAGGTACAACTTGAAACATCAGTTGCATGAAAAAACAAAACAACAGATCAACAAGTAGAAATGAAACAACCTTTTAATTTACCTTATCTTTGTTTTGAACCCTCTAATGGAGCAACCATCTTACTCCGTTGTTCTTTAAAATGTAAAGGTTTTTAAAGTAATATTAAATAATTATCAGAGAGTTAAGCTAACTTTAAAAATATTTTTTTTAATTTGCAGTTTAACCAACTATTATATGTCAACTATTCTAATCCTATTATTGATACTTGTCATTGCGGCTACCTCTATAACATACACCTGGAATACCTATCAGAGTTGAAAATAGAGAACAAACTAAAGCAGCACTTCCAACAATACTTTTACAACCAAAACTTCACCACAGAAGAACAAAGAAATGCAAACCTCTGGTACAATAGAAAACATTTCCCTTAACCTCAAAAACAATTCTATCATTACATTTTCTTTTACTCAGGTATTAAAACTGTCAATAGTATCGCACATTATAAAAGGTTGGATGACGTTACTATGCATTCCGTCGCAACGCATGTCTTTACCACGCAATGTTTTTTTGGGGGGGAGACCCCCCAAACCCCCTTTTTTAATTTTAGCTTTACCATGCATGCGTTACAACACGAATGCCAGTACCACGCATAACCTTTACCATGAAAATGCCTTTACCACGCATATGTTTTCAACGATTTTCGTTGTAAAACCATGCATGTTAATGGCATATTCTTGCTAAAGATTATCTCCGATCCCTGCCCCTGTAGGCTCAGAGAAGACAGGTAAGAGGGAGCGGAGCGCACAGTAGAAAGCTTGCGCTAGCATTTAAAAGAACACATATCGGTTGAATAAGCGTCATTGCTGAAGCGACCCCAGTAATAATAGACAAAGGATGTCTCAAACTGTAATTATTGCCGAACTTAAAACGCACCTTGGTGGTTTGCCAACCAAAAGTCTCTGCCTCCGCACATATGTGTAGTTGCTCACCAAAGATACCGCTACACATCGCCATCACAAGACACTGTTGCATAACCTTTTTCCACATATGACGTTTTTTCAGTGGTCGAACAGTTAACACCCCACTGCAGGGGCCGACCTAAGTCCCCAAAGACCATATTTCAAGTACATGCGCCCTCCCCTCTCCAGGTCTCTTTTTTTTATATAATACCCCTTCCCTGCGTCGCACGTCATAAAGAGGAAGCAGAAGTGTCTTTCCGTTTCCACTAACGACGCTGATTGCCTCCACATCGTGACAGAAACAGGTGCGTTATTTTGGGGTGGAGATCCCCCCAACCCCCCTCTTTTAATATTAACTTTAGCACACATGCCTTTACTACGTATCTCGTAGTAAAGATATGCGTAGTAAAGGCTATTCATGGTAACCACGTATGCATTGTACTGCAGGCGTGGTTATGGTTATGCGTGGAAACAGCTGCGTTGTAGTGGCCGTTTCCCGTTTTAAAGAGTTGTCTTACATCCATTCTAAATCAGAATTAATCTTGATTTTTGCAATTCTATTTAGGAACTATAAATCTTCTGTAAAAATAACACCAGTAGTTTTAAAAACTGTATACTCATTTACCATCATCCTTTATTTACAGGATCATCAACAGAATATTCCAGTCGCCGAACAAGTTACGTACAATCAAAGCGGGGTAACAGGTTATTGAAATTTGGTGGCTACATTTACTGTAAGGAACGTTTAACTGAGCCGAGGAGTCATTGGAGGTGCGTAGAATATTTCCCATCACATTGCAAAGGCAGAGCGGTTACTCTGGGAGACATAGTGGAGAGGTCCACAGAGCATAACCACTCTGCCTCTGCATTGGAGATAGAAGTAAGGGAAAAGCTACAGCAGATTAAATTATTGGCAGCCACCTCCAATGAACCCTGTGGCTCAGTTTTACAGGAAGTTGCACAAAACATCCCCATGCATGTTGCCAGTAATATGCCAACAATCCCTAATTTAAGGCGCATGATCCAAAGAACTAAACAGGCCATCAATCCACACGCAATAAGACCACAAACTTTCTCCGATATTAACATACGCCCAGAACTGACTGTAACTTTTACTAACAAAACTTTTCTTTTACATGATAATGATAATTCTCTAAAACGTCTTCTAATCTTCTCTAGAGCATGTAATTTGGCCACCCTTGAAAATACTGAAATTTGGATGATGGATGGCACTTTTAAGTCTACACCCCATCCGTTTAACCAAATTTATACTATTCATGGCAATATTAACAACAAAACTGTCCCCTTAGTATTTGGTTTGCTGCCTGACAGACAATCTTCCACTTACACTGAGTTTTTATCAGTTATAAAAACCAAAACTCTCAACAAAAGTCCTAGGAAAGTAATAATTGATTTTGAGATACAAATGATAAATACTATCTCTAAACTATATCCAGAAACCCAAATTCAAGGATGTTTTTTTCACTTTTGCCAGGCGTATTGGAGAAAAATACAGAAAACATCCTTAGCAGAGGATTATGTGTCAGACAGCAAACTACAATATGAACTTAAAAAACAGCTTTTCTCAACATGAAATTACTACGCTAAATGTAATGTATTGCATTGACATGTGTCCACTTTCATCTCAACTAGGAGGAGACCAAATCTGCATCGTCCCTTTACAGTGCTGGCAGACAAGGAGAATGAGGAGATCATCCAGAAATTCCGTCTGGATAGAGCCACCCTACAGACCATTTGTGCTCAGTTGGAGCCCCACCTGCAGCCTCGCAGAACATATCCAACAGCTTTCACCCCCACGTCTAAGGTGATGGCAGCCCTGCATTTTTTTGCCGCTGGATCGTTCCATCACACGGTGTCCAGTGCAGGTGGGATGTCGCAACCGATGTTCAGCATGATGCTACGGGATGTCCTGTCCCCCATGATGTTATACAAGAACACATATATCCATTTCCCCAGGGTGCAGGAATTGGCTGCTGTGAAGGGAGATTTTTATCCCCTTGGACACAACCCCCATGTAGTTGGTGCCATTGATTGCACCCATGTTGGGCTTGTACCACCATAGGCACGTGAGTACATCTACCATAATCGGAAACATTTCCACTCCATAAATGTGCAGGTGGTGTGCCAGGCAGACATGATCATCTCGCACAGGTGTGCCAAATTTCCAGGCTCGGCCCATGACTCCTACATCCTGCGGAACAGCATTGTACCACAGCTGATGGCTAATCTGCTTCCCGAGCGGGCATGGATTGTGGGCAAGTATGCCTAGTCAAATAGCGTGCTGTGTGTGTGGCATGCTATCCTCTGACCCAGCAACATTGCAATGTGTATCTGTGTTTGTCACACATGGGTGACTCTGCATATCCCAACCATCCTTGGTTGCTGAGCCCACTGCGGAATCCCAGGACACCAGCTGATGTCCGCTACAATGATGCCCATGGGAGGACACGTCGTAGGGTGGAGCGCACCTTTGGTCTGCTGAAGTCATGTTTCTGATGCCTGGACAAGACCGGAGGTGCACTGATGTACTCGCCCGGGAAGGTGTGTCAGATTGTAGTTGCATGCTGCATGCTCCACAACCTAGCCATCGCAAGGAGATCCCCCTGATCCAGGATGATGATGAGCAGCAAAGGCGCCCGCCTGCAAACCAACCCGTGTCCAGTGATGAGGACAGTGGAGAGGAGGAAGGTGTTGACCTGCGTCAAAAGCTCATCACCCGCTACTTCACTTGAAGGTGAGTGACAATGTACAACAGATCCATTGTCTGATGATGTTGCTGTTGTTATGAAGGTGTATATGGGCTTTGTGACTGCAGCCGGTTATTGACTCAGTGGTGGCTGACAATGTTTCTGGAACAAGGCAGTTTTGTACTTCGAGAGGATGTGTATGTTGGCCATTGTTGCCCATTGTGATGTGTGCATGTTGGATTATCTTGACTGTAGGTTCTGTGTGATGTCTGTGATGCCACACCCAGACTTGTGAATGTTGTTCTGTTGTGTTTTCCTAGGTGCCTTCAACATCTCCTTGCCTACATACATTCCATACTCCTGGTACATTGTAATCATGTTGAAGACAGCACATCCTGTAATAAAGACGTAGCAGACACAACGACGTGTGTGTAAGGATTTTTTATTTACAATGGTGACATGTGAGGGGGGTGAACATTTACATTGAAGTGATTAGTGGAGCAGTGAGTTGACAGTTATGGTAGATGAGATAATTGAGTAGCCACCACATTGATGTGGTGACCCAGTCCAACAGGCAGATGCCATTCACAAGGCAGTGTGGGGAAGGACAGTCCAAAAAGTCAATGCAGTGGTGAAGAGGGTTGCCATCAGGGCTGGCTCCATGACTGGCTTTTGGCAGGTGCTTTACCTCCAGATACTCCCAGGTTTTCTTAGGACGACCCCTTCGTCGCTTGGCAGGGGGGGCCCTGCTGTAGGGCCAGTTGGGTCTGAGGACTCACCTCTCTCTGTGGGTGCAGGGGAGGATGGTGAACTGTCATCCTGCGGCCCACTAGAGGGAGGTGGAGGTGTTGGTTGTGGTGCAGGCCTGTCCCTCAGTGCCGCCACTTGCTGGCTCAAGAGGTCCACAATTTGTCCCATGCAGGTGTCAATGGACCTCAGCAGCAGGATGAGCTCAGGGAACACTTCTTTCGACCGGCTCATTCGTCCCTGGGACCGTTCGTATGCCCCAAGGACTCTGTTGATGTTGTCCAGGGATTGGGTCCCAGCCTCTTGTTGTCTGTGAGTGACACTGCCCCTCCCACCTTCCCTGCCACCTCAGAGCTGTTGTCTCACCACTGTAGGCACCTGCATCCTCTCCCTGCCCTCCTCAGTTGGTAGGGTGGGGTGGTCATACTCTGGGACAGGGGGAGTTTTGCAGGCAGCACTGGTGGTGGTGATGTTGGTGGTGGTGGTGATGGTGGTGGTGGAGGACGCACAGGCCATAACAGCAGGGGTCTGCAGAGATGTTGTTATTGCAGCAGATGTGGTGGGGGGGACAATGGGGTCCTGGGACCTGTTGCGCCCTGGCACACCAGAGGGGCCGGCTTGGAGCTCATCGTCCAGAGAATCCTGGGAGTCAACATCCGAGAGTCCATGTAACCGGGGAGACTGGCTCTGCAGGTTGCTGGTGTTGTCCTCTGCAGTGAGGTCTTGGTCACCCGTGGGTCAGATGTGAGATGGTCATTGTAGTGTACACCAAAAGCTTTGTGTTAGCTGTATATCATTCAATGTTTGTACACCACACAGTTGACTAATCATCACACTTTTTCTATATGCACTACTGTGCCTCCTGACATGATGCTGTGGTACATGCATTACTTGTCCATGGTGTGAGGTGTCCAAACCTACCATGCGCAACGCGCATAATTGTGAGTACAGGGCAGGATGCGCATAATTGTGAGTACAGGCCAGGACGCTCCCCCCACCTCCCCAGCGTTCCCTGCTGGTGCTGTGTCCTCTGGCTGCTGCCCCTCGCTGCTGCTGGGAGTTCGAGGCCCTCCTCCACCCGCAGGCTCCCGCCTGCGTCTCATCCCTGATGGCCCAGTGGTGGGCGGTAAGTATTCGGTTTGATCTGCTGCCTGTTTCCCGTATTTGTATTGTATTTGTTGCCTGTTTTCTCTGTGCGCTGCCTTAGGGACTGTTTCCTGTATTTGTATTATATCTGTTGCCTGTTTTCTCTGCGCGCTGCTTTAGTGACTGATCCCCGTTTTTTTATTGTATTTGTTGCCTGTATTTGTTGCCTGTTTCCTTTCTGCTGTGTTTCCCGCATTCCTTTCCCACCGCTTCGTCCCCTGTGGCCCCGCCCCCCTCCTGTCCCATTCGCTTCCTGCCACCCGCCTCCCAGCTGCTCCTCCCTCCCTCACCCCTTCTTAATGCAGGACGCTGCGCGGCGAGGGTGCGAACCTTGACCTGTTCTCAGTCCAGGACACTCCCCCCACCGCCCCAGCGTTCCCTGCTGGTGCTGTGTCCTCTGGCTGCTGCCCCTCACTGCTGCTGGGAGTTCGAGGCCCTCCTCCACCCGCAGGCTCCCGCCTGCGCCTCATCCCTGGTGGCCCAGTGGTGGGCGGTAAGTATTCGGTCTGATCTGCTGCCTGTTTCCCATATTTGTATTGTATTTGCTGCCTGTTTTCTCTGTGCGCTGCTTTAGTGACTGTTTCCCGTATTTGTATTATATCTGTTGCCTGTTTTCTCTGTACGCTGCTTTAGTGACTGATCCCCGTATTTTTATTGTATTTGTTGCCTGTATTTGTTGCCTGTCTCCTTTCTGCTGTGCTCCCCGCATTCCTTTCCTGCCGCTGCGTCCCCTGCGGCCCCGCCCCCCTCCTCTCCCATTCGCTTCCCGCCACCCGCCGCCCCGCTGCTCCTCCCTCCCTTCACCCCTATGCAGGATGCTGCGCGGTGAGGGTGCGAACCTTGACCTGTTCTCAGGCCAGGACACTCCCCCCACCGCCCCAGCGTTCCCTGCTGGTGCTGTGTCCTCTGGCTGCTGCCCCTCGCTGTTGGTGGGAGTTCAAGGCCCTCCTCCACCCGCAGGCTCCCGCCTGCGCCTCATCCCTGGTGGCCCAGTGGTGGGCGGTAAGTATTCGGTCTGATCTGCTGCCTGTTTCCCGTATTTGTATTGTATTTGTTGCCTGTTTTCTCTGTGCGCTGCTTTACTGACTGTTTCCCGTATTTGTATTGTATTTGTTGCCTGTTTTCTCTGTGCGCTGCTTTACTGACTGTTTCCCGTATTTGTATTGTATTTGTTGCCTGTTTTCTCTGTGCGCTGCTTTACTGACTGTTTCCCGTATTTGTATTGTATTTGTTGCCTGTTTTCTCTGTGCGCTGCTTTACTGACTGTTTCCCGTATTTGTATTGTATTTGTTGCCTGTTTTCTCTGCGCGCTGCCTTAGTGACTGTTTCCCGTATTTGTATTATATCTGTTGCCTGTTTTCTCTGTGCACTGCTTTAGTGACTGATCCCCGTATTTTTATTGTATTTGTTGCCTGTATTTGTTGCCTGTTTCCTTTCTGCTGTGCTCCCCGCATTCCTTTCCCGCCACTGCGTCCCCAGCGGCCCCGCCCCCCTCCTCTCCCATTCGCTTCCCGCCACCCACCTCCCAGCTGCTCCTCCCTCCCTCCACCCCTTCTTAATGCAGGACGCTGCGCGACCGTGCTGCTGGCGTGCGGAGTCGAGCCAGATGCAAGCCCGTCTGCGCCTGTCCACGCCTGGACCGCGCCCTGTGCCAGAACCTCTGGACCCCACGCACCCCACCGCACCACACCCAGCCTCAGCTACGACGCCGACTCTCTCCATGCTCTCAACACCGGCCGAGACCAACGCTGCAACCAGGCCACCCTAAAACGCACCAACGGACCCTTTACCTGCCACAGCTGCAGATTCACCTGCGACAGAACCACCAAACCATCAAGGACCAGACCCAACCACCTCCGCTGCATACTCCTCAACACCCACTCCGCACGCAGATACGCCACCGAGCTCTGGGACCCGCTCGACGCCACTGCCCCGGACGTAGCCTACCTGACCGAGACGTGGTGGAACGACTCTTCTGCTCCAGACATCGCCATTGCCATCCCAGACGGCTACAAGATCACCCGCAGGGACCGAGCCAACGGGATCGGAGGAGGAATTGCCAATGATCCACAAGTTCACCCTCAAGGTCACCACCCACGCAGACGACACTCTCAACGACGCCAAACACCTGCACTTCCGGATCCACACCGACCCCAAAACCACCCTCAGAGGAACGCTCGTCTACAGACCCCCCGGACCTTGGGCCCAGTTCAGCGACTCCATTGCTGACCTCGCCAGCACCCACGCACTCGCCTCCATGGACTACATCCTCCTCAGGGACCTGAACTTCCACCTCGAGAACAACAACAACATCAACTCCACCACACTGATCGGCAACCTCGCCAACCTCGGCCTCAGACAACTCGTCACTGCACCCACCCACGCCACTGGCCACACAATGGACGCCGTCTTCTCCACAAGCACCCACATCACCTTCAACCACACCACCGAACCCCACTGGGCCGACCACTGCTGCATTCACTTCACCTTCAAAAAACCAACCACGCACCACCGCACCCAACAGCTGCCTCGCCGCGGCTGGAGCAAAGTCACTGAAGACCAGCTGCTCACCACCCTCTCCCAGAACCCACCCACCGACCCCACCAACCCAGACGCCGCAGCCCACAACCTCAGAAAGTGGATCGACGACTGTACCAACACCCTCGCCCCACTTAAGAAATCCTCCAACATCCTCGCCAGCAAGAGAGCCACCTGGTTCACCGACGAGCTCCTGGCCTCCAAGCGCGCATGCCGGAAACTGGAGAAGAAATGGCTCCACGAACGTACACCGGACAACCACGCAGCCCACAAGGACGCAACCCGCAGACACCACCACCTCATCAGATCAGCCAAGAGGTCCTCCTTCAAAGACCGCCTGGATAACAACGCACACGACAGCAAAGAACTCTTCTGCATCGTTAAAGAACTATCCAACCCCAGCACCAACACCAACGACATCCCGCCCTCACAGGAACTGTGCGACTCACTGGCCATCTTCTTCCACTGCAAGATTGCTGACATCCACGACAGTTTCAACACCACGACTGACCCGACCACACCAGACTCCACCCCTCTTCCGAACACCAACAACGCCAACCGCCTTACCTCTTGATTCAACGTCAGCGACGATGAGACACGCAAGGTCATGAACTCCATCCACTCAGGATCTCCGACAGACCCATGCCCACACCACATATTCAACAAGGCAGACGCAGCCATCGCCCCCCAACTACGGAAGGTCATCAACATCTCCTTCGAAACAGCGACATTCCCGGAAAGCTGGAAGCACGTCGAGATCAACGCCCTCCTCAAGAAGCCCAAGGTGGACCCCAAGGACCTCAAGAACTTCCGGCCCATCTCCCTGCTCCCGTTCCCAGCGAAGGTCATCGAGAAAATCGTCAACATGCAACTGACCCGCCACCTCGAAGACAACAACATTCTGGACCCGTCCCAATCTGGATTCAGGCAAAACCACAGCACCGAGACTGCCCTCATCGCCGCCACAGACAACATCAGGCGCCAATTAGACAACGGCGAAACATCAGCCCTCATCCTCCTGGACCTCTCGGCCGCCTTCGACACGGTCTGCCTTCGCACTCTAAAAACACGCCTCCAAGAAGCCGGTATCCAAGAGAAGTCCCTCGACTGGACCACATCCTTCCTCTCTGGCAGATCGCAGAGCGTCCGCCTCCCACCCTTCCGATCCAAAGCCACCGACATCATCTGCGGCGTCCCCCAGGACTCCTCCCTCAGCCCAACACTGTTCAACATCTACATGGCCCCCCTCGCACAAGTGGCCCGCCACCACAACCTCAACATCATCTCCTATGCCGACGACACTCAGCTCATCCTCTCCCTCACCAAGGACCCACGCACCGCCAAAACCAACATCCACGATGGAATGAAGGCCATCGCCGACTGGTTGAGGAGCAGCTGGCTGAAACTGAACTCAGACAAGACGGAGGTCCTCATCCTCGGGCCCAACCCCTGGGACGACTCCTGGTGGCCGACCACTCTCGGGACAGCACCGACACCCACCAACCACGCACACAATCTAGGATTCATCCTCGACTCCTCCGTCTCCATGTCCAAACAGGTCAACGCCGTCTCCTCCCCCTGCTACAACACCCTCCGCACGCTTCGCAGCATCTACAAATGGATCCCGACCGAAACAAGAAGAAAGGTGACACAGGCCCTCGTCAGCAGCAGGCTGGACTATGGCAACGCACTCTACGCCGGAATCCCAGCCAAACACCTTCGACGACTACAGTGCATCCAAAATGCCTCCGCCCGATTGATCGTCAACGTCCCCCGCCGCAGCCACATCACCCCCACCTGACAAACCTACACTGGCTCCCTGTCGACAAGAGGATCACCTTCAAACTCCTCACCCACGCACACAAAGCACTCCACAACACCGGACCAGCCTACCTGAACAGCAGACTCAGCTTCCACATCCCCACCCGCCAGCTCCGCTTCGCCAGCCTCGCACTTGCTGCTGTCCCCCGCATCCAACGAACAACCTCCGGCAGCAGATCCTTCTCCTACCTCGCCACCAAGACCTGGAACACCCTACCTACCCACCTGCGGCAGACCGAAGACCTACTCACCTTCAGAAGACTCCTCAAGACCTGGCTCTTCGAGCAGTAGCGAAACTCCCCCCCCCTCTCAGCGCCTTGAGACCCTCACGGGTGAGTAGCGCGCTTTACAAATACCATGATTGATTGATTGATTAATACAGGGACATGTTGCCATCTAGGGACTAGCGCAAAAAAAACTTTCGGTGAGGACTCTTTTTTGCTTACTCTGCCCTCTCAGACGTTACATCTGGCCATGAAATGGCCATTGTCATCTCCTGCATACCTTTGACTTGGCATGTGCATATCTGGATTTGTACCACCAACCATGCTTTCTTGTTTCTCATTTGGTCCTTGCTGCTCTGGCCCTTACATATGGAATTCAATGCTGTGCATGATTGTGCCCAGACTTTCTTCTACATGTGCATTGGTGTGTCACACTTTGGTTGTTGTGACAGTCTCATTTTCTTAGCTGTGTGCACACTGTGAGTGGCAATAGGATCTGTGTGTATGTGTGTGCAATGAGAGGGCTGGTGTTGTCATGTGGCACCATGCTTTTTGTCGAGAATGGCTGTGTGCACATACTGGCTACTTACCTGTTCTGTTTTCCCACTTGGCTTTGACTTGACACATCTGTGTGTGTGTGTGGTGGAGGCTTGCATCCAGCTCAGGGGTGTGACAAGCAAGCATGATGTGTCTACCTACCTGTTAGTTTGTTTGTAGTGATACAATGGCTGACACATGCATCTGGGTGGGAAGGTATGCTCCATCTTTATGGTCTGTGGGACGAGGGGGCCTGGGGTGAGTTGTTATGCAGGCATCTCACCCCCAAACAGACCTCCCAGGGAAGATGTCTGCCTTCCTGTTAGCTTGTTTGTAGCGAGCCAATGGCTTGGAACTGGTTCTGGGTATGGAGTGCTCCATCCTGCTTGTGTTGGGACAGGGCTGCCTGGTGGGAGTTGTAGTGAAGGCCTCCCTCCCCCAAACAGCCTTTATGGCAAGATAGCTACCCACCTGTTAGTTTGTTTGTGGTGGGACAATGGCTCCCAAGTTCTTCTGGGTGTGGAGTGCTCCATCCTGTTCAGGTGTGTGCCTCGGGGCCTGGTGGGAGTATTACTGCAGTCTTCCCACCCACATACATCCCTCCCTGTGAAGATGGCTACCTAGCTGTTAGCTTGTTTTTATTGAGACAATGGCTTCCAACTGCTTCTGGGTGGGGGTGGTGCTCCATCATGCTCAGGGGTGGGACAGGAGGCATGGTGGGAGTTGTAGTACAGTCTTCACAACCACAAACACCCCTCACTGTTAAGATGGCTACCTACCTGTTAGTTAGTTTGTTAGTAGTTGGACAATTGCTTCCTGATGCTTCTTGGTGGTGTTGAGTGCTACATCCTGCTCAGGGGTGGGACAGGGGGCATGGTGGGAGTTGTTGTGCAGTCCTCCCACCCCCAAACAGCCTCCATGGCAAGATGGCTACCTACCTGTTAGTTTGTTTGCGGTGGGACAATGGCTTCCAACTGCTTCTGGGTGTGGAGTGCTCCATCTTGCTGAGCTGTGGGACAAAGGGGCCTGGTGGAAGTTGTTGTGCTGGCTGCCTGTGCACATGCCCCCATGGTGATGTTGCTAGCTGCATTTCGGGTGGACGTGAGTGAGTGAATGTTGGATCTGTGAGACATGTGTTGGGGAGTGTGTGGTGCTTGTGAATGTACTTGGGTCTAGGAGGTGTAGCTTTGTAGTTGTGCAAGACAATACATAGCAGTGTGGTGGTAGTCATTTGTTTGTACTTACCAGCCTCCACTCCCCCAGCTATTCCTGTGAGCCTCTCTGGATGCAGTATGGCAGCACCTTCTCCTCCCATGCATTGAATGGTTTTGGTGGGATGGGAGGGCCACCGCCAGTCCTCTGAGCCAGCTCACGGTTCTTGATCCTCTTCTGTTTGATAATACTCTTCAGGTCATGCCACCGCTTCATGATTTCCATTTTTGAGCGCGGGGTGGTCCCCACTGCTTTGACCTTATCGACTATCCTCGCCCACATTTGTGCTCTTGTGGCTAATGGTGTCTGTTGGACCAGGCTACCAAACAGTTATGGTTCTACTCTGAATATCTCGTCTACAATGACTGTCAACTCACTCTCTGTGAATTTTGGCATTTTATGTGTGGCCATGGTGTGTGATGTGCAAAGGGGTTATGGGTGCAGGGGTGTGAGTGGTGGGGATGATGTGTGTGGTGTGTGATGTGCAGGGGGTCAAAGGTGCAGGTGTGGAAGTGGTGGTGGTGCTGTGTGTGGTGTGAGTAGTGCTGGTGTGTTGCTTTGCCTATCCTTTGTTGTCAGGGTTGGTGGGCTTCAGTTTTTGAATGTTGCAAAGGATTGTGGTCAGGGAAGGGGCTGGCTTTATACACAGCTATGTGGGTGTGTCCAAATGGGGTATTGTTGCCAGGTGTGTTGTGTGGGTTGTCCTGGGATTTGTATTTTTGTATTTGCCATGTGGTTGTCTCATTGGGGTGTGTTCTGTGTTTTTGGGGGCATGGCTAGTTTGCTGTGTACACTTTGTGGCCTTGTTGTGGGTTTTTTCTTTCGTCAGCCATATTTGTCACGGAGCGTCCGCAGCGGTGGCTGTGCTGCAGCTCTTCTGCCGGCTCTCCCATTCATCACTGTTTGTGACCGCGGCAGTCGGATACTGCGGAACATACCGCGTGGGCATCGGGGGTTATCCTAATTTTCCATGCAGTGTCTTCGCTGTCCTGGCGGTGGTTTGATTGTTTACCGGCGTGAATGCGACTGCTACGGACGGGTTTTGGCCATCTCTGCCCGCTACGGGCGTTTTTTCTTGGCCTCGTTCCACAGCGGTCGGTGTTTTTTGGCGGTTGTTCCTAATTTGGATGTCAGACTTTCCACTGTGTCGGCCGGCGGTTGATTTCCAGATCCATGGCGGTCAGGGTGGTTTTCTGCCTGCCATCCTAATAGGCCCCTAAATTTTCACAAAAAGTGTACAACCCGTCAACCTCACAGTGTTTTTGCAGATATTGAAATACCCTTGCAAAGAATAATACTCATTGTAAACGTCATGCATTTTAAACAACGGCCCACCCAAAATCACAAAAGAGGGTGGAAAAACACTACTTCTGCTTTTAGCCATGAGCAAAGGAGAAATTATGGCATAATGATAGCACCCTTCATGGTATGACGGGCTGCTGGGAGCTCGTGATTCCTTATCAGAGACAGATCTGAGTTGAGGGCGCAAGATCGGGAATTTGAAAAAAGAATTGACCTA
The DNA here is from genome assembly GCF_964204655.1 of Triturus cristatus. Classification (NCBI taxonomy): domain Eukaryota; kingdom Metazoa; phylum Chordata; class Amphibia; order Caudata; family Salamandridae; genus Triturus; species Triturus cristatus. The sequence goes on along the minus strand of NC_140593.1, from coordinate 62,581,808 downwards.
GCCAATAGCAGTGGCTTACATTTCCAGTTATGCTCCAGACCTACTGGCTTTACCAAACATCTTCAGGAGAGCTGATGAGTGTGCACACATTTAAACTGTGGAAATCATCGCAATATAGAATCTGTCTGTGCAGTTCGGATTTGGAATTTTAAAAGCTTTGAGTTTTTTTCCAGCCAAGCTGTGTCCTCCAGAATGCAGTGAGACACTGAGGACCCCCTTAGGGCAGACAGATCAGGGAGCCAGAGGGCTATGGTGCCAAAGCCTCATGGTGGGAAGTGCATAGTGGTGCCTGCAGTGGTGTGATCTTGGGGAGGAGAGCACAAGTAAGAGGCAGAGCCTAGAGGCTGACACAACTTCCCTGGGACCAGTGCTTTACAGCGCGTCAGTGAGGAGACATGCTGCACAATCAACTTGGTGCACACACACCCTGCTATCTGAGCACACAGTGTTGGGCAAACACGGACCTGCGGGACCTGAACCAGACATGGCCAGTTCCTTCACTGTTCAGGGAAGCTTGTCTGCCTGCGGTCTGCTGGAGCCTCAAGCCCCAGCCCTCACAAAGTCTGCACGCTCATAGAACTCCTTGTAATCGCACAGAGTTTTCCAGCAACTCCACAGAATTCTGTGGAGTGAAACTCTGCAAGCTACGTTCAGGCCTCATGAACATAGGACAATGCTTCTGGGTCAATGTAATGTAGCATAGATGCTACTCTGGCAGAAAACAGACCTGGACTGTTCTTATACCCCTGAGGAAGTCAGCAGAATTTCCCTTGAACTCTCAAAGCACTGAACACCATAAGTCTCTTCTTTCAGGTCCTATATTTTGTCAGAAAAAGCCAGTGGAATAGTCCAAAGTGGTTTTGTATTATTTGTGCACTACGTTGTTCATTAGTGCTGTGCTGTGTGCATTTATAATCACAAATGTGCATGTGCATGTATGACTGTTCAAACATCTGTAGTCCAGAACTAGATAATAGGAATGATCAGGCGTCATAGTGCAAAACTCCAGACTTTTCTGGCAGACAGTGAATGAGGAATATTTCTGTGATACACAAAATAGTAACATTGATTTAACTATTATGCCGGAAACTTGGGTGAAACATTTTACTGACCTCTATGGTAATAGTACCGAATCATCTAGTGGCATTTATACTCAATATGAGGTATCTCCCCTGCAACCCCCGACCCTAGATGAGGTAAATAGGGCGCTTAGCCAGACTGTAAAGAATAAGGCTCCTGGGCTTGATGGGGTACCTGTGGATTTATTTTTAGCAGATACAACCTTGTGGCTACCAGTGTTAACAAATATACTAGGCTGCTACGCGGCCCTGGGCCCACCAGATTCCTGGAGATCGGTAATAATAGTGCCCATATATAAAAAGGGTGACAGGTCAGTCCCCAAATGCTATCAACCAATCTCCCTAATTGATTGTTCTTGTAAAATTATGAGTAGAATAATATTGGAGAGATTGGAGGTCTGGATGGCAGACAATTGCAAATTCTCCAGTATTCAGTATGGATTTAGAAAAGGTCTGGGTACAGTGGAACAGTGTCTCAATCTGCACCTAGTCATCAGCAAATATACCATGGAGAAGCCAGGGACCTTATACCTTGGGTTTATGGACCTGACTTCTGCCTTTGACTGGGTGCACAGAGGGAGACTGTGGGAGAAAATGCCGCTCATGGGCATTGACCCATCTATCGTCCAATCCTTAGCAGCAATGCACCACAGAGTCACAGGGAGAGTACGTTATGGAGCAGCTGGTGAGCTTACCCCACCAATAAAGATGGATTGTGGGGGTCGCCAAGATGCGTACTCGCTCCATTTTTATTCTGCTTATATATAAACGGCCTAGAAATAACATCAGAACTGGTAACATAGATGCACCAATAGTAGATACCAGGTCTTTACCGGCCCTACTATATGCTGATGATTGTGCTTTAATGTCGAGAACTGGGGTGGGATTACAAAGGCTTTTAACTACTTTTAACGATGTTATGAGTGACCTCGGCCAAAAAAACAGTTGCAAAATCACATGTAATGGTAACAGGTAAATCTCCAACAAAAACAAAAACTGTTTATATAAATAATAAAACACTGTCCCGGCTATCAATTTTTTCTTATTTAGGCATACTTTTTAATGGAAAAAATTCATGGACACATCTAGTAGATGCAAGGATTGGAAACTTTAATAGAAACGCTGAGGCCATCTTCAGATTTACAAAAAAATTAGGCTCTCGCCCAATCAAAGCCATAATAGACATTTACAAAGCACGGACATGTGCCGTTGCTTTCTATGGTGCTGGAGTATGGGGGTTTACCAAAACCTTGGGGCTTCAGTGAGCGGAAAATATGATGTTAAAACGCATATTGACATTACCGAAAAGCACTCCAACCACTATGTGTCACAACGAACTAGGTGTAACATCGTTGACTTTTTATGCGCAATTAGCTCCTCTGAAGCTCTGGCACAACATATGGACTGACTAAGGAGGAACCAGTCCTGAACCGTGATATCATTTTAGATTGTTTGAAACTAGACTCTGTAAAAAAAATTCCCTTGTTATCTTTTATACATGAACAACTAGGGAAGCTGGGTTTAGAGGACTGTTTCAGCACACCGGGTGATATTTCTGCAATCTCAAAAAATAATCTGAAAAAGGATTTTCTCTTTTACTGGAAGCAAGTACGAGATAGTAAAGAGAAGGCAAAAAAAAAAGGGTTGTAGAGCACTCACTATTAGTTAGCTCCTCAAAAATTGAACCGTATCTCTCCTTCTATTTTAATCAGGCCAAGATGTTTTACCTGATTAGATTCAGGATGGATATTGCTCATCTCCTGGTGTTGTATCCATGTAATGTATACTGTGATACTAAGCTAAAAATGTGTCCATGTGATTCTACACATAGCACTTTACATTTCATGTTTTTTTTGTAAATTTTATTCTGGCCCGAGACGCACCTTTTTAAAACCATTATTAAGATTTTTAAATATTAGAACGTGCCAACCTGCGCTACGCCATTTACTTCTCCTAAACGATGAATTCATTTGTTTAATGATTTGTAAGTTTAGTTCCTCTGCAGTTCGGCGTCGTAAAATTGGAAAAAAATGATTCATGTGTTTTGATTTTGGCAAAGATGAATTTTGCTATGTATATTTATGTAATTCAAATGTTTATTAATGCTCTTTTATGGCTAATTTAGCCGAATATAGATCTTTGACTGACTGACTGACTGATCTGGTTTGGCCACAGGAAATAATGTATTATTTTTTATTGCAGAAATTCAAGGCCTAATGATGCCTTGACACTCTAATTGTAAGCGAATTTCATTAACTGGGCATTTCGTTTCATATTTTATTGGGTATTATGCTTGCAATTGCTGGCTGGGCCGTATGGGTATAACATGATAATGTGAGTCCTCATCCCAGCCTACGTGATTGCGATATAATGGCGGGGCTTGTGCAATAGCCCATTCTGCAGCATATGCTTGTTAGTCAATGTCAGGAACAAGAACAGAGAAGGAAGGTATGATGACGTCTTCCCCTTGTGGGACTTTTTCAGCAAACTCAGGTGGCCAATCCATTTCAGTTAAGAGAATGTCATAGTTGTTTGTTAAATTTTCCTAGAACATTATTTTAATAGTACGCAGTATGACACCTTCAATTTGGATGTAATCTGTTGGGAGGGCTAACCCACTGATCCGGTGTTTCAACTTGAATAAATTCATTAGTTGCTCTCAAAACAAGACACTCTTGAAGATTCTGGCAAACTATTGTGACCTCTGCTACACTGTGTATCAGTGTAGTTGCCCACATCTTGTTCTGAAGAAACGTTCTCAATAGGTATGGTATGTTTAGTAGCAATACCTGCCACTTTCTTCTTTCTTAATTAGGGTTTTTTGTTGTGGAAGTTTGTCTTCCATTTTTAGGATAATGTTAGTTGAGCGTTGTGAATCCTTACTCGGTTTCATTTACTCTTCTTGCCTGCAACCTGGACATCACCCTTTCTCCAAACATTTGTTGGGTGAGTCCTGAAAGGAACAAGAAGGACATGTTTTAGTATACTGATACCTATCAGGCTGTTTAAGTGTATCATGGAAACATATATTATGTTTTTAAGTGGGCTCTGGTTGTGGAGATCCTCTCCTTGTTTTTATTCTATCTTTATTTCTTTGTTTATCCTTGTGTTTTAGAGACAACTCGGGTGCCTGTTTGATAGTATCTTTTTCAAAATTGCCCTTAAGCTGTGGCTTATTAGGTCTGCTGACCAAATTATCTTAACCTAGTGATGTATAGATCTCAGCAGTAATTTTTGCTAATTTGCTTGCTTTGCCTTTGACAAGGACCTGAGTTAGGTGTTGGAGTACCACCAGTGCTGATGGCTCCCTTTTAATATTACTTAAAATAATTAAGGAAACTGATAAAATTGCCAATTGTTTTCATCCCCAAGTCCAGGGAAGGGACAGCCCTAAATTTATTTTAAATCTGTTTTAGCACTTTAGTCAAAACAGCGATGGATGGTGTACCATGTGTACCATGTGTTATGGTATATAAGACAGCAAAGTTTGTGCCCCAAGTTGCACACTCCTCCACTGGGGGAACCATACCAAGTGATAGGCATATTGTGAGAATTCTATATTTGTGTTTGGTCCCGTGTGGGGAAACACTGCTTCAAGTTGATTTGTTTTTTGTGCAATTCAGAACAGAATTTTCTCCCACCTCGGGAGAACTTTACCCAAAATTACGTTGATAGTTAATGGACTAATTGCTGGCACAGCTAAATGTGGTTGTACAGCTTGAACAGGCCTCGCTAACGTAGTTGGTATTGTACCCAATACAAACTGTGTTAAGTGTTTATATTATCTAACTAAAGCAATTCACAACAAAAGACTGAGATGTGGGGAAAAATACATGCACTGCAAATTCCTCAAAATGATTACCTCAATTAATCATCTATCAACACACTAAATTCATACATTCATTTATTCATTCATGTCGGGATGTATTCATCAATTCTTCTGTACACAAATATCTGTTGCTATATGGTGTCACATGATAAAACTATAAGACCAAACAATAAACAAAACCTATACAACAATTCATCAATCAAGACACAAAAATATACATTAATGTTAAACAATCCTAAAAAGAACTCCTCTTCTTTCCTTGAATATACAGTGTAGGCTTTGCTATAGTGTAGTGTGGGTTAACCACGCCCTATGTACAACGCTAAGTTAGCATAACCTCGATGGCTGTTAGAAAGCCAGCTTGCTGCTTCTGCTGCTTTTGCACGCGACACTGTTGTTACATGTTATTCATTCGAGAACTGCTGACTCGACTTTGCTTCACATGAGAACCGTCTGTTGTTTAACATCCTTAACAGTGAGCAGTGACCTTGGTCTGTACACCGCGTAAGGAACGAGTCTGGGTCACTAGACGGGGCAGGTTGTTGTGTTCAGGTTGATCGTACTACTTCTTAGCCATAACATACATACAGCTGCCAATACCTGAAAGACGAGCCCTTTAATATTACAGAGCAGCATGTTTTCCATTACATTCGAAACGAAGAGCTGTTGCAGGAGAGAGCCTAGCTGATCCTGTGATGTGATTCCACTAAGCTGATCTATAAGGTATGGGGTCCCCCATTCAAGCCTAAGAGACCTTCTATTAGTCTAATAATACCTTACTAGTTGCTAGAGAAAGGAGGGTGGTTGTGTTCCACGGTCATTATTATTATGATTGCTCCTTTTATTTTCTATGGTATTGTAACAATGCTGATGGTGCTGATCCTAACCATTTGTCTGCTTGTGTTAGCCAAAGTACTGCATCTTAGGACGCAAGGTTTATAAAATAAATCTCTTTAAACTTTGCCGTGTCTTTGTTATTCTGTTGTGGACTGATACATAGCTACCAACGGGTATTTCGGATTCCCACCACTCCTGAGAGTATCTAAGTCGCTTGTTCTGGGTTGTCTATACATTGGGACCGCCGAGCTAAATCTCGGATAACGAATGTGACACTCAGCTAGTCGGATAGGGGTTCTTAGTTCTGAGGGGAGTTTCTGGTACACCACAATTCTCTGAGGTCCTGGTTTCCTGCGCATAGTTCTGTGCATAAGCAGAATCCTTGCAACATGGCGCACCTAACGTTTGGTCTTTTGATCTGAAACGCCTTAGTAGTGCTTTTATTAGTCCACAACGCCCTCACTCTAGTTTCCGGATAACCTGAGTGATGGCTTAACCGACCTAGGTTTCGACTAGAGGTTCTTTCAAGCTTGATAATTAAAAAGGTTTTCTTTTTCTGAACCCCAGTGCTACAGTATAGCTTTTCGTTGTTCTTGTAAGTGTCCCAATGGCGGTCAATGTTGCCGCGCATAGTAGGGTTCCCCTGACCGCACATTTGAGGGTCTATGGGGTCCCGGATGATGGCTTGGCTGTTATTTTAGTAGTAGGCGCTGATGCGGCGTTCCCGTATGAGTTGTTTTACTCTTGGGTGACGTTTGAAAAAGTGGATGCAAATGACAATTTGTTCCACGAATATACTCACACCGCGATGCCTGCTGCCTATGCCCCTTATCGGACACTTGAATTTCCCCTTAGTGCCTGGCAGCATACTATTTGGTTTAATGGCACCCTTCCCCATGTGGTAGCGCCGGCGAGAATGGGCCCGTTGTCAATTGCAGGGGCCACATGGCCGGTGCTAGCCGGTTATACACCCCATCCCCGCTACATGACTGTGGCGGTGGCGGAGTTACGTGTGCTACACACTGCCCTGATTACGGTCCATAGGGCGTTAGTGCAGTACGTGTCTCGCAATGTGCAGGTGGGGGCACCTGCGGTTGCGGGACACACGACTGACCATCATGCGGCGGTCATCAGTCCAGTTATGGTTAATTCGGTTGTCGGCAAGCGCCCCCAAAATAGGGATGAATTCCCTTACTGGCTTGCTGAAAAATTTGATCAATTTGAAGCCGTGTTTCCCAATACTTCTCCTGTGGATAAACACAGGATCCTCACTATCACATTACCTAAGGACCTAGTCCCGGATATTGTCGACTGTGACAATTGGGGCAAGGTCTTTGCTGCGACCTATGCGAAGTGCTACGGCACTCCGTCTATGTCTGCACTGCCCTCGGTCATCAAGAAGGTCCAAGAGAATCATGGTGCCGAGGCAGCAATTGAGTTGGGATTGAGGCTTGTCGATAGCTTCGATGTGGTTTGTTCCATGGTTATGGGCAACCTCAAAGGAGATGCCATGCAATTCCAGGTGTGCAATATGATGGCACTTGTGGATCCGGGCGACAGGCCAAAGGAGTTCGCTAAAATTATAGCGAAAGCCTACAGAATGGTGGGTCGTAGCGCCTTGGGTGTGAAACCCACCGTGATCATTCCGACTGCAGCACAGCAGCCTAAAGTGAGTTCGTCTACAAAAGACGAAAAGCCTAACTTTCCGAAACAAAGTTGGCGAGCTAAGAAACAGGGGAAGCAGCAAGAAAAATGGAGGTCTCGTTCTGCATCACCGGTGCAGACACAAAGTGAACGCACTTATGATTTGCACGTTCGTTCTAATATAAAGTCACCTGATAGATTTCAGGTTCCTGAACTACGCTCTCCTCTTTCTTCACAGGAAACATCGGCTTATCAATCCGGTGGCGGAGATCGTGGAAAGGGAAAGGGTGCTCAAGGTCGTGAGCAGCCCCGTCAGACTGACGGTAAAGGCAAACAGGACGAGTCTGCACGTCAGAGACCCCCGTTTCAAAAGAAGGTTGCTGCTCTAACTGCGATATATGCCTCAGATGGTACGGACACAGCTTCTGAACCAGACATGGGCGCTAACGCTGATAGACAGCGCGGCGGAAGTTACAATAGTGCGACAAGCGCTGCGTCCGTTTCTGGCGGCGACAGCAACTGATACATTTGTAAGTGTTGAAACTGCTTATACTCGCGTAGCTCCCCCTGAAAGAATGTTTAAAATTACCCTTTTAATTGAGGGTGACATACAACGTAAAATTAAAGTGGTATTTTGGGATCATCTAACCTCCACCTATGATATACTTTTGGCAGAGCAGATTGGCCCCCAGCTTTCATGTTGGAGGCTCCTAGAGGGGAGGTGGTAATCCTCCCTTCCTTTGGGCACACTGTGCCATTGGAACATTCTAACAGGTTAGCCGGGGAGTGGGCGCAGGTGCTTGCGCCTGCGTTGTACCGTACTCAGGTTGGATGGGACAAATGTTCTCCCAATCATAAGATTCCGTTGCGGTCAGAACCCCAGCCACAACCCCAATACCCCATGCGTCGCGAAGCCCGATCTCACGTCGCGTCCATCCTTGAGCAATTGGAATATCAGGGAGTAATTGAAACATGTGTGTCACCCATGAATAATCCTTTATTCACTGTGACGAAGCCTGACGGATCGTACCGCCTAGTTTTGGATTACCGGCACTTAAATTCACACTGCCGGACATGTGCGGTACAGAATACACACAGTTCGGCTCTCGTCGATAGTCTTGTGAGAAAACATTTTAAAACTACTCTTGACATCTCTAATGGCTTTTATAGCCATAACCTGTCTCCTCATAGCTATGAGTGGACGGCGTTTACCTTGGGTGGCAAACAAAAATGGTTCAAAAGGCTCCCAATGGGCTATAAAAACAGCCCCGGGGTCTTTGCTGCTCGTGTGGTCTCACTTTTGGAGATGATTGACCAGGAAGCATATTCGTATGTAGATGACATCTACCTAACGGACGACGAGTTGCTTCCACACCTTGCTCGTGTGGATAACATAATTACTATGTTTGCAGACTATGGTTACAAGTTCAACTTTGCCAAGTCCCACATTGCCGAGTTCACAGTGTTGTTTTTGGGGTACGAACTCAATTATGAGGGTCGAGGCTTGGCTCCGCAATTCCTTGAGAAATGCGCACGCCTCAGTACTCCTTCGACACTGAAGAAATTACAATCTTTCCTGGGTTTTCTGAATTTCGGTCGTACCTACATTCCTGATTATGCCCAGCGTATCAAGTCGCCTTATGCCTTGGTACAACCTACTTTTACCAAATCTTGCTGGCTGCCTGAGCATTCGGCTGCATTGCAATCATTGCAGTCTGATCTTCTAGCTTCGAAGTTTTTACAAACTCGTGATAACCACACAAACCTGGTCATTAGAATCGTACCGGGTGCAGTGGGTTCCACCTACTTGACGTTCAATGAGGGAGACACAGTCCCCATTGCATACAAATCTCATCTGTACACTTCGGCTGAGCTGCGCTTCTCCGCTGTCGAGAAAGTACTGACAGCAGTTCAGATGGCGATCTTGAAAGAGCGAGCGCTATCACAGGGGAAGCACATGCTGGTGGTAACACCGTACCCTGCCCTTGAGGCGGTTACTAAAGCCAGTGTACCTAATTCTAAGGCTTTGCATCCAAGGTGGATACAATGGGCAACCTCCTTGACTTCGCCGGATGTCACATATATCTTTGACGCGGCATTACAGACACAGGAGTTCTTGGAGTATGAATTTGTTCATCCGGCTCCTCTGACTTTGCGCCCGCTCGAGGAGTACCATTGTGTCATATACACTGATGGGTCTGCGCAACCCGCAACTGGATCAAAGCACGCCTATTCAGCGGCCTGCGCAATCGTAGTAGGTACTTTCGTGAACGGTGAGTTCCAGTCTGATGTCGTGCATACGCAGTCATTGGGTGATTGTACCGCGCAGTTGGCAGAGCTGAAAGGGCTGGTGCTTGCACTGGAGTTTGCTGATCCTCGGGTCACCACTCTTATAGTGAGTGACTCGTTTTATTGTGTTTAATCATACAACGAGAATTTACACTTTTGGAGTCAGAATGATTTTCGTGATTCGAAAGGTAGCACAGTAAAGCACAAAACGCTTTGGGTTCGAGTGGCAGAACTTAAAGAAGGCCTGCCACTCGTGAATGTAATTCACACTCTTGGTCACCAACGTGTTGGTGTCCATGCTGTCGGTAACAGTTTGGCTGACGAGGCAGCAAAAACCGCAGTGGCGACATATTTAGTAGCAGCAGTTACGAGATCCAAAACTAGGATTGATGATGACATCTTGGCAGCTATTGCTGCGTCCGAGACAGGGACGGGCTTTCCGAAAGGATTCCCTTCCCGCTACCATTATCGTTTAAGTCCTGATAACGTCCCGTTAGTGAGGATTAACGACGTTGGTGACAGATTGATTCCCAACGCGGACTGCAGACCATCTCTGATTACAGCTGCCCACAAAGGTGTTGCGTCTGCGCACGCCGGCGTTTCGGCAACTGTATCTCTTTTGCAGCAACGTTACTGGTGGTACGGTTTGTACAAACAAACGCGAGCTTATGTCCTTTTATGTGACATTTGCCAGCAGATTAAACCTTCTACTGTCGCGCGTCCACCACAAACGAAGCTGTTTATATCTAATCAACCACTTGCGTGTGTTTATTTAGATCACTGCGGTCCTTTTTCCTCTGATACTGCGTACAAGTACATCTTGGTTGCAGTGGATTCGTGCACACGTTTTCTGTGGGTGTGGCCGCAAAGGAGTACTGATGCCCGGACGGTCATCAAGGATTTGCGTGTCTTTATTGGGAGTTTTGCATGTGGTACCCTTCATTCTGACCAGGGCCCTGCGTTTGCCTCTAGGGCTTACAAAGAAGCCATGAGAAGTTTGGGGGTCCAAGTCAAATTTTCGTCTCATTACCGGCCTGAGGGCAATAGTGTTGTGGAGCGAATGAACCGTGACCTAAAGCAATCTTTGACAGCAAGGGTACTAAGTACAGGCCGAAGCTGGCTGACCCACTTGTATGACGTGCAACATGCACTTAATAATCTCCCTAGAAGGTCTCTGGGTGGGCGGACCCCATACATGATGCTCTTTGGAGTAAGAATGTTTGTTCCGGACCTTGAGGGTCTAGACATGGCGGCGGCTGCCGCGCCTTTTGACTTAGATGATCACTGTGCTGTATTGCAGAATCTACAAGAAGCAAGAGACACTCTGGCGAAGGAACACGTACCCTCTACATGCGAAGCTGAGCTCCAGATTCTGGTAGTCGGCTGGCTACCTCGAGTTGGTGATCTGGTCCGTGAGAAGGTGGAGAACAAAAAAGAGTTTGGCCCCTCTTATCGTGCACCAGTCCTGGTGCTTGGAGTCCAGGGTACACGTACTGTCATTTTACCACCACTTCCTGGTCGCAAGGAAAACAGGTACATCTCGATTGACAATGTCAAGCTACAGCGAATGGCCGATACTTCATAGTATGACACCTTCAGTTTCGTGCCCTTCCATTCTGCGAAATTCTGTTGTGATGCCGCCCTTGACCATCATGCCTGAGGTTGCCGTTGAGATGCATGCTGTTGCTTCCCCTCTTTTACCGCCTGTTGATGGTGGTTTGTCTGATGATCCTGAGTATGCTTATCCTGCAAATGTCCCGTTGCCTCTATTGCATTCAACAGGGATTGACCAGTCCCGTTCTTCCTTTGACACTGAATCAATGACTTCCACTGCCCCTTCCAAAATTGCTATATTTTTTGCCTGGTTCAAGAGACATTTTTTAGTGGCACCATGGACTTACATCTGGCTGGTGCTAATCTGTATTTTATTGTTCATGACAATTGGCTTTGTGGTAGTGTTTTTTAAAATTATAAATGGACACTACCTGAATGAGCGATCTTCGATTGAATCCATTGCTGGAACTTTGGCCCCCCATTCCTCGTCACACATTATGAAAAGGGACCAGACTTTTGTGCACATTACTGCCTGGCCTGTGCGTGATGGGATCGCTTGGGATGCTGTTAAATTTCAAATTCATGGACCTACGGAAGTGATTAATGTGCCTAATGTATTTCGTGTTTCTATGGGTGATGTAGTTAAACAGAATATTAGATCTGATGATTGGGATGTACACGCCATAGAAGCAGTATTTTCTGATCTGAAATATTATGCTGCATTTGATGCTGAGGATTTATATTTAAATTCTGCTAATTATGGTGAACAATTTTGTTATCAACATTATGGCACACATTTCCTACACAGAGAAAATACCTTTCGAAATTTTGTTAATTACACACAGTGGGAACATTGGGCCCGATTCACAGAACTAACTTAAGACAAAATCCTAAACTTACTACCATTTTCGTATTCACAGAAGGCACTTACTCATTTTGGTATTCACAGAAGACACTTACTCATTTCGGTATTCACAGAATTTAGTAGTCCTAACTTTAGGACTCCTAAATGCCTTCTGTGAATACCGAAAGTCTTAAAATTTAGGAGTCCTAAAGTTAGGACTCCTAACTTTACTACTACTAAACTGAGAAAAATCCTAATTTTAAGACTTTCGGTATTCACAGAAGGCATTTAGGAGTCCTAAAGTTAGGAGTCCTAACTTTACTACTACTAAATTGAGAAAAATCCTAATTTTAAGACTTTCGGTATTCACAGAAGGCATTTAGGTGTCCTAAAGTTAGGAGTCCTAACTTTACGACATCTAAATTGAGAAAAATCCTAATTTTAAGACTTTCGGTATTCACAGAAGGCATTTAGGAGTCCTAAAGTTAGGAGTCCTAACTATACTACTACTAAACTGAGAAAAATCCTAACTTTAAGACTTTCGGTATTCACAGAAGGCATTTAGGAGTCCTAAAGTTAGGAGTCCTAACTATACTACTACTAAACTGAGAGAAATCCTAACTTTAAGACTTTCAGTATTCACAGAAGGCATTTAGGAGTCCTAAAGTTAGGACTCCTAACTTCTGTGAATACCGAAATGAGTAAGTGCCTTCTGTGAATACCAAAATGAGTAAGTGCCTTCTGTGAATACCAAAATGGTAGTAAGTTTAGGATTTTGTCTTAAGTTAGTTTTGTGAATCGGGCCCATTGTCCGGCCCCTCATCAGGGCAGTTCTGCGACGTTAGTGAACAAGTTCACATACTTTTCGGATTTTAGTGTGTCAAAACCAGCCTCCTTTTATTTTAAGATGGCACCTGAAATCGCCTCAAAGGTAAGGTTGACACATACCAAATTATTATATTCCAAGTCCTTTATGGACGAATTGGCGGTCGGAGGCTATGAGCTATGGAAAGCTACTATCGATCTTAAATCGGTTTGGGGTACTAAACCGTGGCAGGTTCAGGGGACAGAAGCTTTGCATCATGCCTGTCTTATCCCTAACCATATTTTATTTTTAAATTCATCTATTTTTCAGACGACTTGTTTTGGCTTGTCTACGTCTAAAAGAATGAATTCCCCCACAATCCCGGATCTGGGTGCTTATCCCGGCTGGGGTAATTACACAGATATTTCCCTTACCAAGTTTCAGTCCCTTCTTTCCAACACCACCTTTAATGTTTCGGCATTTAATCCTGAGGGTTGGTTGGTTTGGCAAACTGGTTCAGATTCTTGTCAACGTCGATTTTTAGCACTGGAACCTGGGTACACTCAAGTCAGGGTAGATCCTCGTTTTGAATCATCACACACTGTAACTACCTACTCTGTGGGTAAGTTATGCCAGTCATGGCTGCAACATTCCACATTAGCGTCTGTTAAGCTTCATTTGTCACGTTTAGACGACAAAATTGATTTAAATGATTTTATTAGAGGTCCTGCAGTAGGCAGGTCCAAAAGATGGGTATATGCTATTTACAACGAAGTTTGGAAATTGTCGCAAATTGAGGCTGCCTCCAGATTACGTGCTATTGACCAGGCCAATATGGAAAAAGTGTTGGCTGTGATTGATAATAGTATAAATACCTTGTCTTCTAGAATTTACACTTTAGATAATATTGTTTCATCTGTCGTAGATATTGTGCAGGATGATTTGTCTGTGTTGTACAATGGCCAGAATCAGTTGCGTTCTGTTATGCAATTTGCATGGACTTTGCAAACGTTAAAGGCAGGGAAAGTCCCATGGGATTACATGAATGTTTCCTCTTTGTTCCTCCCTTTTAATTTAACTGCAAAGCAACAGTTTATGTCTATGAAGGATGCCACTTATTCATTACTGCACATTGAGAAATTAGAACCTTTGCCTTACTCTATTGCCGAGTTAAATTCGGCCACGTGGCTTATCCACGGCGTAATCACTTTACCTTTTTCGCTTTTTAAGTTTAGTTCATGCATGAAACATTATGCTCTTGGCAGGTATGAACAACTTGGTAGTGCGTTCCTGCACGAAGTTTGGTCGCTCCCGTTTACATATAGATGCATGCGGGAGGGCACTGAGGTTTATCTGAAGGGTGAGGAATGCACTTCTGCGCCTGATCATTCTGTGGTGTGTAGACACATACAATTACATGGTGATGGCAATGTACACGCTCCTAATTTAGCTTGCGTTTTGAAAGGTGTACCTGTACCAGTTATAACCCCTTCATTCACACTGCTTGCTAACGGTAGTTATTTGCTTCTAAATAATGAAAATTGCTGTGGGATGCTAAAGGGCATTCCGTACATAGTCACTGTTTCACAGTGTGTAGTTTGCTGTAATAATGTCCTTTTCCCACCCCCGCATGGCCGGCTCGATGTTTCTATCTGGCCTTCGATTCCAACCTTGAGCGCAGAGTTCAACCAGATGAGCAGAATAAGGGCTCTTTTGTCTCAAAGGGAGGTCGCTTTAACTTCTTCCTGTGAAACCTTTCTTCTTCACGTGGCAAACACCTGCACGGAGGTGCAGGCGCTTTTGAATACTGACCTCCCCTTCCATTTTGGAACATTGATACAGACAATCTTTAATGCCTCGTCTACGACCGGCATAGTTCATTTTTTTTAAACTGGTAGGCTCCGGCCTCGTGACCTCCTTTCAGACTATTTTTGGTGTGATTCCCGCATTTTTTCATTCTATTTTTTCCAGCGTCTTTGGTGGTCTTCCTTTGCTTCTTGCCCTTATTGCTGGAATACTTTTGCTGGTTTGCGTCCTACGCAATGGCTGCGCAACTTGCGTACAGAGACAACATGCCCCGGATGTTTGATCTGCGCAACCGGATGCTTGAATACTATGGCACGTTGCCTCTGGCGACTTTAAGTGTCGCGTATGGATTATCCTTCCGGTTTCCCTTCTTTACTTGTGTGCAACCCGTCTTTCACTGCCTGGATTGTCCATTCCAGTGGGCTCAGGATTTGTGCCTTTCAACCTCGGCGTCACCTGTACCGGATTTTGGTCAACTGATGGGCCCCTTAACGGCTCATGAGTATGAATGTTCTGGTGTTGGGTTTATGGCCTTGGGTGCGGCACATGGTGTCCTTGGTAATTGGGCCATCGAAGAGGCTGCGATTGACTTTCTGGAACGAAGTTATATCGAGGAACCTTCCTGTTGTCCCCGTGTGGTGCTGGAGGCTCCGATTGTGAGTGAACACGTGTGTTCCTTTCCCTTGTTAAACTGGATGGCAGATACTTTTGCGGAACGCTCCAATGATTTCCTCTTGGAGGCTGTTGCAACTTATTGTGCCTATACTTTTATGGATTGACTTTTTATCTTGATCGACCCTTGATGTATCGATCGGTGTCGTTTTTCCCCATTTCTTTCATGTTTTTTTTCCACCTGACGACATCTTTTTTCTATTTTTCTATTTTTTTCTTTTCGAACTTACACTTACCTTATATTTGGCTTATAGTTCATGCCCTTGGTTCCGTTCTTTCTAACTTGAACTCTGCATTCTTGATAAGTGCGCCCCTAGTGGTTAGTAGTCTGATCAAAGGGGGATGTAGTGTGGGTTAACCACGCCCTATGTACAACGCTAAGTTAGCATAACCTCGATGGCTGTTAGAAAGCCAGCTTGCTGCTTCTGCTGCTTTTGCACGCGACACTGTTGTTACATGTTATTCATTCGAGAACTGCTGACTCGACTTTGCTTCACATGAGAACCGTCTGTTGTTTAACATCCTTAACAGCGAGCAGTGACCTTGGTCTGTACACCGTGTAAGGAACGAGTCTGGGTCACTAGACGGGGCAGGTTGTTGTGTTCAGGTTGATCGTACTACTTCTTAGCCATAACATACATACAGCTGCCAATACCTGAAAGACGAGCCCTTTAATATTACAGAGCAGCATGTTTTCTATTACATTCAAAACGAAGAGCTGTTGCAGAGAGAGCCTAGCTGATCCTGTGATGTGATTCCACTAAGCTGATCTATAAGGTATGGGGTCCCCCATGCAAGCCTAAGAGACCTTCTATAAGTCTAATAATACCTTACTAGTTGCTAGAGAAAGGAGGGTGGTTGTGTTCCACGGTCATTATTATTATTATTGCTCCTTTTATTTTCTATGGTATTGTAACAATGCTGATGGTGCTGATCCTAACCATTTGTCTGCTTGTGTTAGCCAAAGTACTGCATCTTAGGACGCAAGGTTTATAAAATAAAACTCTTTAAACTTTGCCGTGTCTTTGTTATTCTGTTGTGGACTGATATATAGCTACCAACGGGTATTTCGGATTCCCACCACTCCTGAGAGTATCTAAGTCACTTGTTCTGGGTTGTCTATACATTGGGACCGCCAAGCTAAATCTCGGATAATGAATGTGACACTAAGCTAGTCGGATAGGGGTTCTTAGTTCTGAGGGGAGTTTCTGGTACACCACAATTCTCTGAGGTCCTGGTTTCCTGCGCATAGTTCTGTGCATAAGCAGAATCCCTGCAACAATAGATTTTACGCACAAACACAATTGAAGATAGTCCCTTATATTAGTACATATACAGGAAGTGTAGTTGTTCTCTTCAATTTCCTAATGATGTGTACTTGATGTTGAATACACAGCTGCTTTTCTTTTGTGGAGACTTCTTAAAAGAAATGTCGATGCATTTCGGCCAAATATTTTTGGCCTCTTCAGGACCGATGAAACAAGCATTACACAAGGTCAAGAAACCATGTGTCCCAGCCACCGGCTGGCCACCTATCCTGGAGCTCATGGACCAGATAACAGATCCCCTCAATTGCTTGTTAGTCCACGTCAAGCCACAGTCCATCGAAAACTGATCCGAAAGAGCCCGGTGGGCCTACTAATACTGTCGATATGTCCTTTAGAAAAGTCTCCACAAATATAACAGCCATGTAGTCAACATCAAGTATACATCATTAAGAAATTGAAGAGAACAACTACACTTCCTGTGTGTTGACTCCACATTCCCTGCCCCTTTAGATTTCCTCCACGGGAGACTTGGCCCAAGCTACTCAAGACAACCATACATTAATTTGCACAATAAATTCAGAGGATGCCGCAAACACTCCCTTATGAAGGGAGCCTTTTTGGTACACCGGTCAGAACAGAGCATCCCACCTTTGTGGCTAATGGATAGGCCCAAGTCCACAACATGTGTCAAATCAAGATCTTTTGCAATTCAAATATTTAAACACTTCGGAAGAAATTGGTTTTAGTGGTTTGCCACTTGCGTTCCAACTTCCTACAGACTGCTTTTTCTGAGAACCAGGGAGACTTGGCTTCCTAAGTTTTGACTATGTGTTTTGGGAGCGATGATTTCGAATGCCTGGGTAAATACTTCCTCAAAATCCTAGAGAGCAAGATTAATATCTCTGTGAGCGGTAAGGAGGAAAACAGTAAAATGTGAAGTAAAGTTCTGGAGACACCTCTCTCCATTGTCTGACCTTTCTAGGTGCTACGGTCCTGAGGTCCAGAGATTCTCCCAAATGGAGATGAAAATTGATAGCGAAAGGGTCTGTCCAATTCTGAGGCATGGGTGATTCCACCTATAGGTTAGCAGAGTTTGTGAATAGGAGATTGTAAGAAAGTGGCTCTGTATATACTGCACCAAAGTACGGTTCAGTGTGCACAGAGTCCTCAGTCCCCAGACGTTTGGCAGAGGCTAAAGTTAGATATAACCTTACTCTCTAAAGTGGTAGCTTGGTTGAGCAGTAAGGCAGTATAAGAGGACAGTGTAAAGCATTTGTTGTACACACTCAGTCAGCAAATGGTCTCACACACTCAAGAACTGAACTCTAGGCCAATTGTTTTGTATATAAAAATATATTGTTGTTTTATTTTAGAACCACAAGTAGGTATCAAAATACTTTCTCAGAATGAGATGCTTTAGTGAAATACTTTCAAATAGCAATAGACTTTTAAATGCAATAGTTACAGTTGTTGCAATAGGCAACACAGGTTAAACACAATCATAACATTCAGCTCAATGGGAATTTTTAAGTAAAGGCAATATTAATTACTTTGCATAGGTTTTTCTTACTCAGGGCTGGATCCTGCCTTCAGCCCTGGTGCATCTCCTGTAAACAGTTGAAAGAAATCGTTTTTGTTACACTGCAAGGAATATTTGTATGTTTCAAAAATCGACACTTAGAAGAGGAAAGAAAAACAGGCAATGTTATCCTATGGAGGAAAGTTTTGTTATCGGAAAATCACAGTTGTAATTGCTTTGTAGGGTCAGTGCTGGGCACAAAGAGCCAGCACTGGGATCTCTTCTGATAACAGGTGAGTAATTTCGTTTTCGTTGATCGGGTGATTTTTAGTGAAAATTTCAAAGTTTCAAAATTCGACACTTTGAAGAAATTCCAAGTGAAAACCAGTCAATGTTACCCTATGGAGGAAAAGTGAGTTATCGGCTTTCAGGTAAGTACTCGACTGGCAGAGTTAAGGTTCAGGGGATAGACTCAGGGGTCTCCCAGGGTCAGGTAGGTACAGTTGTTACACCCTCAGCGGCACAGGGGCAGCCGGGTGCAGAGAGAGTAGGCCCAATGTTAGCCTATGGCGGGCAGGGGGCCTTTGGTTGGTGG
Source organism: Triturus cristatus (assembly GCF_964204655.1). Lineage (NCBI taxonomy): Eukaryota > Metazoa > Chordata > Amphibia > Caudata > Salamandridae > Triturus > Triturus cristatus. The sequence continues at coordinate 62,563,067 of NC_140593.1, read as the reverse complement.
CTACTTGCAGGCAGGACACGCGGCTGTGGAAGCTGAGCTCCTGGTCACTGGGGAAATAAAATAGAACAGATGCTGCACTTCCAGGGGCACTTGAGCGGCTGGGTGCAGGCTGCTTTTGAGACGTCGGGCGCTCAATGTATTTCAATGGGAAAGCTGCAAGACAAACAAAGACTGCAAGCCCGGTGACGGAGATTCTTCAGGTGCGACCACTACTTCGAGAGGTAAGTTAGGAAGCTGTAGGTTAGGTAGGCACCCAGAAGTTGGGCACAGGGGACCGCAGGGCGCCAGGTGCAGGGGTGTCTTTTGGTATCGGGAAATCGTACCCTCTCCTGGTCGCGGTTGGGGGAGTCCCTGGAGTTGAGGCTGCAGGCGTCGTCAGGAGCGTCGAGGAGGGTCCTTGTGTGCTGGATTCTTGGTCACAGTCGCCGGGGGGACGTCCTCGTGGTCTTTGTCCACTCAGGCACAGGCCGGGCTCGGCGGGTGCAGAGTGTGCTGGATTCGCGGTTCCTGGCTTGGCACCAGGGGTTGTTGCTTGTTTGAGCAGACCCACTGCTCGTGGGAGTCCCAGTCTTTTAGAGGAGCAAGGCAGTCAGGTCCTCCAGGGTTTTTGAGGTTGGAGACCACTGGAGATGCCGGAGTTTAACAGGAGCAGGTTTGAGGATCGACAGACCTGTAGGGCTGGGGCCAAGTCAGTTGGTGTTGTCCTCTTGTTAGCAGCTGCACTGCAGGTCTTCTTTCTTCTTGTTCGTCTTGTTTCGGAATCGGGATCAGAGGAAGGAAGGTTCAGGGTGCCCCTAAATACTAAATTTAAGGGCGTTACAGGTAGGTGAAGGTCAGGGACCAATGGGTCCCTTCCCTGGGGTGGGTACACCCCCTATCCTGCCACTCTCCAGTGGGAGGGGGGCAGGAGCCTAGTCCTGATTGGGTAGGGCTCCCCATCCTCAAGATGCCTCACCTCGCCTCCCCCACCTGAGTGGTGGGCTTGGCAGAGGCTGGCACACCCCCTTTCCTCACTTGGGTTTTCCCGACGATCTTCCCGCCAGAGTGGGGGTCAGAACCGGTGGTGGCCAGTTACTGAGTACAGCGAGTAACCTGGAGAAGCTCACAAAGGCGGCATGCCTTTGAAGCTTCCCCTGACCATCCTGGGGGAGGAGGCCTAGCACCTCGTCCAGGATGTGCATTGTTGCAGACCCACAAGAGCGGATGGCTCTCTACCTAAGGGGCCAGCAACATGTCTGTTTGGTTGCAGCCTATGCAGCCTCTCAGTCAGGACACGGGTTGTTGGTTAGTTTCAGGGGGCAACTCTAAGTTGCCCTCTGTCGTGCATTTTACATTAAATCCCACCCTGGCATCAGTGTGGGTTTAATGTGCTGAGAAGTTTGATATCAAACTTCTCAGTCTTCAGTGTAGCCATCATGATGCTGTGGAGCTCGTGATGACGATCTCCCAGTACCATATACTCTTAATGGCAGCACTGCACTTACAGTGCCCAGGAATGGATCTGGGTACTGTAGGGGTACAGGGCTCATGCATCTGTACCCACACCACTGGCATACGCCACCCAGCTAGAGGGGTGACTGAGGTATGCCAGGGCAGTGTGTTTTTTGGGCATGGCACACAGAGATGTGTGTCATGTCGACTCTCTATTTTGTTCTGCACCAAGACACTCAGTCTGCAAGGGCAGTGTGTGTGTGAGGGCACAGGGCCTCTAAGGTTGGCACAATAAGTGCTGCAGCCCTTAGGGGCCTTCTCTGGTCACAGGGCCCTGGGTACCTAGGGTACCATTTACCAGCGGCTGACATGTGGTCAGAGATGCCAATTGGGTTTAGGCTTCAATGCAGTTTTAGGGAAGGAACACAGGCCCTGGGCACCTGATTGGCAGAAACCCAGGGCACACTCAGTCAAAGTACATCAGCAATTCAGCAAAAAGTGGGGGCATACCATGCAAGAAAGATGGCACTTTCTCCCAGAAATCCAATGTGTGCCCATCTATGTGTGTTGGGCCTACTTTGCTTGGATAGAGGTGTAAAGAAATTACACTGTTGTTAAGGTTTATAACGTTCACTTGTATTTTAGTAAAAATTTAACACATTGGAAAAAATCTAAGTTTTCCTCTGCTCATTTCTTCAGTCTCCAAACATATTAGACTTTTGTGGTTTATAGTAAGATATTTATCTATTTAGGGTTTGAATGTTTATAGTGAAAATGTTATTTCAAGCAAAAGAGAGATGCGCATTGAGGTATTGGGGTTCAAGAATAGGGAGAGGAGTCATTTCAAGATTGGGTATGTACTGCAGTGGAGGGGCCTTGATGTTTATGAGGCGTATATAAGGTCAGGAGATTAGATTGAAAAACTGGCATAGTCACATTGTGTAGCAGAAGGGGCAGCATTTCTAAACCAGCAGCACCACTGAAAATCCACTATGGAGACTTTTTGCAAGCAGGGGCCGGACTGACGTTACAGGTGCAGCTCCATGATCCCTTCTCTAAAGACAGATGTAAACTTCTATTACAAACATTCAAATCTGGGTACAATTTTATTGCTTGAGGACATGCCTCTGTGAAAAAGAGAACCTTACTGTTGCCTGTGTGCATGCCCCCATTACAGACCATTGCACACTCATGCATACTTTTATGTAGTCAGGAAGAGTGTTCGCTAGGGGTTCTAGTGTACGCACATTCTACAGCCAGTGGCGGCTGGTAAGGTATGGGGGTGGTGTGGCAGTTGGGGTTTTTTAATTTTAAAAAAAAAACCTTGCCGATGTATCTCCCACATCAAGTGAGCCTCTTCTGGGAACCGGGAAGCACCCAGGCTCACCACAGCCAATCACAACACTGCAATGCAGCGTTGTGATTGGTAAGCACTCAGACTCCCCTGAGCCAATCACAACGCTGCAATGCAGCATTGTGATTGGTCTGAGCTCCGTGGTTTGGCGCTTAGCTAGGGAATGGGGGCCTGGCCATTTTCTGCATGCAGGCTGTATTGCAGTCTGCATGGCTAACATGCAAAGTGCTCATGAATGTTTAGCCGTCCCGAGAGGGCCGGTCAAACATTCATGCACACTTTACAGAGTGCACAACCACTCCTCCTACCCGACCTCAGGGGAGCGAAACCACACCCTTGCCTGAAAATACCAAAATTGAAATGATAATAACTTCAGTTATTATCATTTTATTTTTTGGTTTACACTGGTCCATGAGCAGTGGGGACATGCTCCTCCGCCTTAGCAAGGAGCTGCCAGCCAGTAACTTCAAAACTTTTCTGGTACTATTCCTAGGTTTGTGAAGGATTTTCTAACACGCTCAAGGGTTGGGGAGTGACCACCGCAAGCTGTCAGTTCTTCCTCAGACTGTTCTCCCGGCAGCCTCTATGGAGATGCTTGGTCAATGTGTTTTTGTTAATGAGTTGCAAGGCCCAGTGTGTATGTTGCACAGACAGTACACCCACCTACAGGTGCATCGCTAGCCATAGGACAGGTCATAATACCATCACTGTGTCACATTCCATTCATCTATATAATTTTTCCCTACTTGAAAACATCTTCTGTAATACTGAACAACATTATTTTCATGCAGATATGCCAAACTGCCTATCATGCCCTGAAGACCAGTGGTCCAATCAGAAGAGAGATTCCTGCATTCCACGGATAGTGGATTTTCTGTCCTATGAGGATCCGCTGGGAGTTGCCTTAACCTCCATTACAAGTTTGTTCTCCCTCCTCACTGCTGGAGTGCTGGGAATCTTTATTAAATACAGCAACACGCCTCTGGTGAGAGCCAATAATCGGGATCTCAGCTACATTCTCCTCCTCTCCCTCATGCTGTGCTTCCTCTGCTCTTTTTTGTTTATTGGACGCCCTTCAAAGACTTCCTGTCACCTCCGTCAAACTGCCTTTGGGATCATTTTCACTATTGCTGTTTCTTCAGTTTTAGCAAAAACTCTCACAGTTATCATCGCCTTCAATGCCACAAAGCCGGGCAGTAAACTCAGAAAGTGGGTGGGCCCTCGATTGTCCATCTCTGCAATGCTTGGCTGCTCACTTGGTGAGGTGGTGATCTGCACTGTGTGGCTTCTTCTGTCTGCTCCATTTCCAGACACTGACACCAAATCAGAAACTGGGAAGATGATCTTACAGTGTAACGAAGGTTCTGTTGCTGCATTTTTTGCTGTGGTTGGTTATGTGGGATTATTGGCTTTTCTGAGCTTTGTTGTCGCCTCCATAGCTAGAAAGTTACCGGCTACGTTTAATGAGGCCCAGTTTATCACCTTCAGCATGCTGGTGTTCTGTAGTGTCTGGGTCTCCTTCATCCCAGCATACCTGAGCACCAAGGGCAGGTACATGGTGGCCGTGGAGATCTTCGCCATCCTTACTTCCAGCTCTGGACTGCTAGGCTGTATCTTCATCCCTAAACTCTACATCATCCTCCTTAGGCCTGAGCTGAACGCCAAGGACTATCTAATGGGAAAAGCAGTACACACCGGAGACTTATAGCACAATACTGAGTGACAATTATTGACCTGCAACAATACCAAGTGCAGAATATTGGATAGCACGGTCTCTTCAATGTAGGTATATATAAGTTTGTGTTTACATTTAATATTCTTAACTTCACATGCATTTATCTTGACAACATATAGATCACCAAGGCACATCGGTGTGGAGGTAAACATATTAAGGGGCTTATTTAGGTCGGCTTTGTGTGGCCCTGCGCCATGCAAGGGGGCCCAAGGGGGATGGAAAACCTCTGATTCATCAAGTCACGCAAGGCTACCTTGTGTTGCTCTGAGTGGCTTGATAAATCGAGAGAAACACAACGCAGTGAAAATCGCTGCATTGTGCTACTCAGCCCTGGGAAGGCACTCCATGGGTGGAGCATGGGTGTTCCCTGGCATCCACTCATTGATTCTGAACTATTCCCATATTTATCATTACTGGTAGACCTGGGAATGTGTCAGAATGCTACACCTTCCCATATGAGGCGTAACAAGCAGAAATATCAGTATTTCTCCTTGTTACTCCCTCTTTTTATCTGTGCTTCATTCTGCAGCACACACAGAAAAAGGTAAATTACCTCAGGGGATCGCTTTTGGGCAGGAAGGTGTCCGTTTCTGTACAAATACAATCCTGCTTACAACGCAGGCACCCTCGCACCATGGTTCAAGGGTGCCTGCATTGGCACCAGGCAGCACATTGTGCACCAGCACTGGGCACTGGGAAATAACAGGAATGAGCCGTATAGTGTTAAGTACGGTGCATTTCTGCCCTTTCCCCATCACGCAGTGTAGCACAGAAAGGTGACACCCTGAGCTGTGTGAGATCTTTGTAAATATGATCCTAAATCTAGACTTGCCTTGACAATACAGTTGCATACCCCATCCTGACTTGATATTTTTGCAGGCCAATATTCTGCATTCAACTTTGTGCTAGAAAATCCACTAGAGCCCAATGAAGAACAAGCAAAAAAAGTGTAATGTTGTACTGGGGTACTTTCACAGTACTTCATTTACATACAAATAGCTTTGTACTGTGCAAATCACAATTCTACTGCCTTGAACATGTGATCCTTGAGGGAATACTTTATCAGCTTAGCATTCTAGCAATAAAAGCTTTACAGCTGAGAGAGAGGATTTCAAATTATTTAAATTTGTGTCTATCAATATATTTTTGTGCTAAAACACACTGTGTATTTTCCTGTACTTGTCAAAACTAGGTGCAAACTAGACATAAACTCCATTTTGAATTCGAAAGCAGCCATGATGTACATTTTCATTTCTCCTCTGTGTTGACATGCTGTTCTTAAAGAAGCCTAGAGGAAGACTTTACTACATTCCAAGGCTCCTACTGTCTGCACTACTGTGGCCCACTTTCTTATTTTGAGATTGTAAGTGTTAAGTTTAACTTGATGTGTACTGAGAAATCTGATTGCATTAGGTAATATTCAACTAGGGGTTGTGTGGGATGGTGTTAAATCATACTGCATTACATGTTGTATGCTATTTGCCAATTGTGCGTAATGACACAAACACCTTATGCTGACAATGTAATTTTCATTGTGAAATTTGCTACACCAAGAGTTGTTTTTGGATGTGAGCTAGGTCTGGTTTTCCCTGACTTTAGAGAGTTTACTCTAAGATTTTACTTCATGTCATTCTCTTTGCTGCATTTGACTGAATCTCATGTAAATAATTGACATAGTGTGGATTTTGACAATTTATTTTGGCTTCTACATTTCACTTTATTAGTAGATAAAACGTCATGGTTTCAGGGCTCAAGTCCCTTCTTGATTTAAGGCTTATTCAATCAACTAGGCTGATTTATTTGCTGTCTGCTATCTGGGCACATTGCTTCATATGTTCTTGAGGTTAACACAGTCCCGGATCCTGCACAGGTGCTTTCTCTTAGATTATCTGATAAGATAGGGTGAACACTGTCTTGAATTATTATTATTACTTGAATAGGAGGTCTGCTAGTAACTGCATAATATTGGGAGGGGATGTGCGTCAGATTTTATTGGTAATTCTAGAATTGTTTTATTATGTTACAAAAGAATGAGAGGCTGTTGCCTGGTCAGCTTGAAATGGCTGTCCAAGGGGATGCACCATCTGCCACAATGTTTAAGGAACTGATTAAAAGCTCTGTCCCCAAAGCTGGTCCCATTGTGGTGCTGCAGCATTTATTTGAAGACGAGTTGGCCAGCATTACAGAAGCGGAGTCCGTGCTTGATGATACTGAAGACCCACATTTGATTGCAATCACTGCCCACTTTGCTCTCTCAAGATGACATTGGGGTGAAGATCAAAGCCAGTGACAAGTCAACTCATCATCGCCTCACAATGTGACAACTATTGTCCAGGTATTGTGTATTATTGTGTTTCAGTGTGACAAAACTTGTTCAAGTTTCTCATAACTACACTGAAGCTCAGTGACTATAATGGAGTTCCCACCAGGGAGTATTTCTGTAAGGTGCAGAAGGAGTGCTCTACTCTTGTGTTACACATTGTTATCTTGTTCTATGGCATGTGCTCGTTTACTATAGAAGCCTGAGCGCCTCCTCTCCTCACACCTCCAGTGTGGTTATTCACCACGAACTATATGCTCCACGAGTCATGTCTACCTCAGCAACAGTCTGCATGCCTGTTCCAGTTTGCTAGTGGTGACGGGCTGGGTGGTGATGAGGGTGGCAATCCATTAGGCCTCTGTTACTTTCTCCCAGCTGCAATCAGAGGAGATGAGGGGCTTGGTGCGGTTATCGTATTAGCATGAGGTCATTAAGAACACATATAGTCCAGATAGTCAAAAGCAGAAAGCAAACCTTGTAGAGCTGAGCCAGAGACTCTGTTTATAAAACAATGCGTTCTACACACAAACATCTCTATCAGCGTCTTCTATAAGAATGTTTTCCATGGATGATTGCATGACTTTTCAAGATGTCCTAATAAAAGGGGCCATGAAGCTGAAAATATAAATGGAGGCCCCCAGATAGGCTGCCTCAATAATAGTTGATACTTTCCAACCACAAGCTTTCATTTGACCCATCGTAACATTGGCCTCAGGTTTTGCAGAGTTAGCTTAAGAAGAGTCCCTGACTCCAGCTACAATCAGGTCTGCTACTACAAGGCTTCTCAATAAATACAGACCTTTGGAGCAGGACCAATTTATTTGAAATAAGAGCCTAAGACAGACTAAGTGATAGTCTTGACTGTAAGAAAGAGAGACCCTTCTTCTCCTGAAATTAGATCCATTTCCATTTCAACAACTTTACTTCAGTCATAAAAGGCCATAAAAAGTAAAAATTCATATACAAGTATAGCATTGATAGACAAATCTTAACAATTCATTGATGGCGTATTACATGGTATTTCCAAAAGAAATGTTTTTTTGTTTATCCAATATATTTACACCAGTTAAAAACAAAAATGGTTAAAACCAGATAAAAGATGTTAAAATTTTAAGACTAAAAATGTCAAGAGTGCAAAGTACATTTTTTACAATTATAGAGATGTGCTAAAAAAAAGCCCTACTCCTGTGCCACCTAGAATTAAGAAAACGGGACACACCAAAGACTATAGGGGGATGTGTGTTAGATCTTGCAATTCTATACGCCTCCAAACACTGTGTACAGCCCATGTTTCTACATAATGGTATGAGCCAACGCCGTCTGGCAAATTTATAGCCAGGGCAGAAGAAGAGAACATGCATGTCGGTCTCATCAGATCCACCAGATGGAGAAAGTCAGAGGGTTGATGCTATAGGAAGTGAAGTGAATGATTCTGTGGCTGTAGCTTTCATAACAGCTAGCGAATCAGCTTTGTTGGGGCAATATGACTGAGCTCTTTAAGAATCACTTACTACCTTTGCAGACGACTTGCCAAAAGATAGAAAACAGGACATTTTGAAGGTAGTACAGGAAGGCCAGATAGTCTTCAAATAATTGGGACTATTGCTTCTGCAGTTTGTGCTATCTCAGAGTTTTGTCACAGCATCTCACATTTCTTTAGTCGTCCTGGCTGAAGTTAACCACACCAATCTAGACTCAGAAAAATAAATCTCCCCTTTTCCATGGCAGTCCTTTTAGGACCTCATGTGGATAAGCAGATAGAGTGTATGAAGAAAGAGCAGGAAATGCTATGGCAGTGGTATAAAGGAGAAATGTTACTGCTTTCATTTCAGACACAGACATAATAGGTACCAGCCTAGGATTCAATCCCTTCAATGGTCCTTGTATCCTCAGACTCAATGACAGCAACAGAAGCAGCTAGCCCAGTACCATTGCGGAACCAGTCGATGAAGAGGGCAACAGCAGCACTGATACTAATTAGGGAAGTATTTCTCATCAGTTCCTCTAAAACCAACTCTAAGACATCCGTTGTCACTTTTAAGAAAGGAGGTACACACACTGCTCCATAAACATGATATAGAACCAGTTCCTTCATCTTAAAATGGAAAACGAATCTATGCCAGACATTTTTTGCTCCCAAGACAAACACAAAGAGGCATTCCGGCTGATCCTTGATCTGGGACAAGCCGACAAACGGATCAGGAAAAAAAATTCAGAATGCTAGTTTTGCATCAGAGATATCCACAGCATATGACGGGCGATTGGATGTGTTCTGTGCATCTACAGGATGCTTTTTTCACAAACCAGTGACAGCAAAACAAAGAATGCATGTATATATATACGTAGTATTCTATAGTGGGAGCCAAGCCAAAAGGCAGCCGGGTACTGTACGGGGTCAAAGACAAGCATAAAGTCAATGAGTGATTCTAAAGGTACCTAGTTTGTGTACAGTTAATGCATTGTGATGTAGGGTTCTTCAACTCTTCCCTAAATCAGAGAACTGTTGAGGAGGTCTTGAGGGATGCAGGAATGTTGTCTCAATTCCTGGGTCCCTTTGCACTTCTTAGTCTGCAATCTGATGGACTTCTTGCTGTGGGTATGTAGAGAACCACCATAGATGGTGAACCTGTCTGAACCATCTGAATGAAAGATTCTACGATTCATGGAAACCAGTCCTATTATTAATGCGAGGCTGCAAATCCCTTCCCTTCAGCTGCAATGACTTTCTCAAAGTGCATGGCTGTAATTGGCCGCTCACCTTAGGTGGGAAAAGTTCTACATCTGTCCCTACCTGGGCAACAGGTTGATAAAGGAATGCTCTGCACAACAGGCTCAGTTGGACTTCAATGTCAATTCCACTTGTTCATCAACCACTAGAAGTCAAATGTTGTCTCTGGTGCAGATTCTGGATGACCTAGAAGCGACACTAAAACATAAAAGGAAGATGTGTATCCTTCAGGGGATAGATTGTGTAACAATTTTCAGAACTGTCACTAGTTGCTGCAAACACCACTGCATGTCAGATTCTATCCCGATTGCAGTCCATGGCATCATGTATCTTCCTAGGCCCCAAAGCTCATCTTCACATGAGGCTGCTACAACAGTGCCTGGGGGACCAGTTGCCCCAAAGTGAAGTCCACTGGGGAGACAGTCTGAATCTTAAGATGCATGTCAAACAGTCCTTCAAATGGTGGTGCAAGAGACAGTCTTTTAAACTGAATTCCATTTCACCAAGCAGGCCTGCCAACCCAAACAGTTGTGATGGATGCTTCCCTAGAAAGATGGGGGGCTCATCCAGAAGATCTCACAATGCAAGGACTGTGGTCGCTGACAAAACACCTTTACCACATAAATGCCTTCAAATTAAAAACATGTTATCTGGCACTGAAAGCTTTTGTACCATCTGTAATCTCAAACAGCAACTTGATACAGGCAATACATCTACAATGCACTAGTACAACAAGTAGAGTGGCACCAGGTCAAGGATCCTGTCATGGAATTCCAAGTCATTTCGCATTGGCTACTAGCAGACAACTTGTCAATTGAGGCATTTCACCTACCAGGTCTTCAAAATTGTCAGGCAGGTCTCCCAAGTGGACAGTCACAAATGGGAATAAAAAGATGGAGTTTAGCTAGACATTTTTCAAGACTGGGGCTTTCTTGATAAAGACATCCACAATCGGTCAAAACGTAAAATGCAGAAACTATGCATTCAGAGTTTGGGAACGATAGTCATTGGACAATGTCCCTTTGAGCAATTGGTTAGAAAAGATGCACTCACCTTTCCACCAGTTGTGATTGAATCCTGGGTAGGAGCAACATAGGTTAAGTGCGAATTCTTGTTGATTATTTTGTCAGTGTTGATCAAACTCGAACTATCTAATACAAAGATGATTTTAATAGCTCCAGAGCACCCGAGGCAGTGGTGGTTACCAGAGCTTTTTCACCACCCCACAAGAAACTGAAATGCAAAAAGGACCTACTATTGCGAATGAAATTCAAAATTGTCCATCTGAATGTAGTCATTGAATTTGGAAGCATGGTTCCTTATGTCAGTTAATAGGGACATCTAACCTTACCACAAGATTCAATGAAAATACTTAAGGAGCCAAAGTGTCAATCTACCAGAGGCCTTTATGCATTTAAGTAGGAGAAATTTGTATTTTAGTGCTTGAACAACAACAAACCTTTTAGCTGTCAGAAGAATGTGATCATTCCTTATCTTCTCTTCCAACCTTTGTCAGGAGTTCAGTACTGTTCCATCAAAGTCCTTCTTGCTGCCTTCAAAGTGTACAGAAAAGGACCTTCTCAAGAAATCTTTCTTTGCAATTCCTGTGATAAAAGATTTTCTAGAAGGAAGGAAGTACATTTTCTCACCAATTAGGCAGCCTCGTATGGCATCGAAGTTGAAACTGGTTCCATCCAAATTAACAACTCTTTCTTTTGAGCTCATACATAAGTCCTCATTGTAGCACCTTTCCTGAAAGGTAGCTTTTCTGGTGGCAACTTAGACAGACACATGGAAAAAGCAGGCCTCCTCCCCTGCAGGTTATTCCCTGCCTTAGCTGAAGATACCCCAACAGGGACCCCTCATTAATCCTGATCCCATACACAACCATTTTGATGTCAAACATCTTTGCTTCTGACGAAAAAACCAATCAAGGAAGTCCTACTCCCGATGGCAGGGAAAGGGTACTGCTCTAGATAATTCCCATGAAGGGGAAGGGGCTTTGTCATATCCCAGATATGAGATTACTTTAAAAAAAAAAGATGCTTGCAAAGCAGCAAGTCAATGACTGTTTGATCTTTAGGAATATATCTGTATGATTACCCTGGACTTAAATAATCAACAAGAATTCACACTTAACCTATGTCGCTCCTACCCAGGATTCCATCACAAAATAGTTACTGACCCACTTATATTTTTATATGCATTTAATTTTTCATTATTTTTATCTTATTTCACAATTTTCAATAGAAAGTTCATCAGTAACACATTTCATTACATTTACAAAAATCAAATTTTTCATATACTTATTATACAGTGAAAACTCAGTCCTTACAAACCCAAATCTGCTCTAAATACTCCCTCTTCAACTTCTTGAACCACTTCCACTCCATCACCATTAACATCCCAGTGTTACATGCTTTACCATTAAAAGGCATGCCCTTATCACAAACGATGCCCCTCACCCATGTGCTCCTAGTGAGAAATACATACATTAAAACATTTAGGGGCCGATTCCAATCCTGGAGAAAGGCTGTACAAATCGTTGTATGGAGCGTTTTTCCCGTACGACTCGTACCCGGTAAACTTTTCTTACAACCTAGGAAGTACGATTTGAACAGAAAGCCTCTTTCCATACAAATCGTACAAAAGACCATACGGCTAAAATAAACCAACGATTCTGATCCGGAACAGCTTGTACGCGACGTTTGTACGTATTTAAGCAGCGGTTTCCGGCCCAGCAAGTACGATTCGCCCCTACGGCACTCCGTACGGCTCTTTTCTTACGGGAGCCAAAAACAGCCGTAAAAGCAGAGTCCCCAGGGGTACGAGTCGTACAGGCATACACCCCCATGCATTGTGTATGTACGGTGCGTACCCCCAACATCGCGTACCCCTACATCGCGTACTCCCAACATTGCGTACCCCTACATTGCGTACCCCAACATCGCGTATGTACTGTGCATACCCCCAACATCGCGTACCCCAACATCGCGTACCCCAACATCGCGTATGTACGCACCGTACATACGCGATGTTGAGGTACGCGATGTTGGGGGTACGCACAGTACATACGCGATGTTGGGGGTACGCACAGTACATACGCACAGGGGGTACGCACAGTACATGCGCACTGTGGGTACGCACCGTACATACACAACGCACGGGGGTGTATGCCTGTATGACTCGTACCCCTGAACAACTTTTCCCGGGATACGAGTCGTACAAAGTTCGCTTCGTAGCGGGTAATGGGACGTTTTCCGTACAAATCGTAAATCGGAAAGCCGGTCCGGATCGTACTAGTACGGTCGGACTGCATTTTTAACATTTGTACGGAAAAGTGTCCGGGTCCGTCTCGTACAACTTTTCCCGATACGATTTGTACGGATCGGGCCGATCCGTACAAATCGGATTGGGTAAAGTTGTATTTTTCCCGTACGAATCGTACTTCACGGGTCGGACGGGACTTGTACGATTTGTATGGAAAAATTTACTGACACGAGTCATACGGGAAAAAATATACAGGATCGGAATCGGCCCCTTAATCTTGCATTTATCCATCATACCTCTCTTAACTAGTCATCACCTTCTTACTTAGCCCAGAATATCCATTCAGCGATTATACATGAATTCAGATGGGAAGCATTGCTGGATAAGTAAATCCTCCACATGAAGATACCATGATAGTCAGATGTCAATTACATTTTGTCTTTTATAACACTGATGTACTTTGTTAGGTATAATGGGGCAGATTTATGAGCCCCTTGCGCCACTTTTGCGTCACTTTTAACATGGGAAAAGTGACGCAAAAGTGGCGCAAGGGGCTCATAAATCTGCCCCGATGTATTTATAGATATGTATAACTAATTTCCAACTTGAAGTCCAATTCTGTTCTTATGTTATTCAAAGTGTTCTTTCTTTTGCCATGTAATGTTCCTATCAATGTTTTGAACTAGCTCCTTAGTATTTCCAATGTCTTGACTCACCAAAGTATCTGTACTGCTGCAGAAAACTAAAACATTCTAACAAGCACTTCATAGGGGCCTCCACTTCCTTCCAATGCTTTCAATGCATCTCCTGGTTCTGAATTAATATATTTAATCCATAAGGATATAAAAGTTCTAATCATGTCCATATTTGTACTGAAACACACCATTCAATAACTTTTATCAATCATGTCCCTAGATAGAAACTTCCAACAATATGTAAACTTCTTGGTCATGTTCTTAGTCCACATTTACCGTCATGCTCATATGATAATCTAAGGAAAGTTTGCGCTGCATTACCAAAATGTCAACATGATGCTGGTTTGTGCTTTTACTGCAGTACATTAGCCAATTTCATTTACTGCTCTTAATACAAGGCCACATCTATCATACTTACTCTGATGTTGATTCTCCCTCTTTCATTTGTGATTTTCATCTGCACATATTGCTATTCGGAAAGACCAACCATACCAATCTTTACACCGTATTCGTAGATCTTCACGGTCAAGTCAATCAATCAAACAGCATTTGTAGAGCGCAGCACTGTCACCCCTAGGGCTATCAGTGTGCTGAGTCTCCATCGAAGAGCCAGGTCTTGAGTCTCTCTCTAAAGTCTGCCATCGAGGGGGCTGAACGGAGCTGGAGGGGAAGGTCATTCCAGGTCTTGGCAGCAATGTAGGAGAAGGAGCGTCTACCAAGACAGCTCCAATGGATACAGGGGATGTGTGCGAGGGTGAATGAAGAGGAGCATAGGTGTCCTGCAGCTTGATGTAAGTTCAGTCGATGTTTGAGGTAGACAGGTCCTAGGTCATGGAGGGCTTTGTAGGTGTGCATGAGGAACTTGAACTGGCATCTTTTCTGGATGGGGAGCCAGTGGAGTTCCCTCAGGTGGGGGGCGATGTGGGTGAAAGTGTGGAGGTCCAGGATGAGCCTGGCTGCAGCATTCTGTATGTTCTGGAGTCTTCCGAGGAGCTGGATGGAGGTGCCAGCAGAGAGGCCTTTGCCGTAGTCGAAGTGGGTGATGATGAGTGTCTGAGTAACGGTCTTTCTGGTTTTAGTTGGGATCCATATGAAGATTCTGCTGAGCATTTGAAGTGTGTGGAAGCAAGAGTAGGTGAGTGCACTAACTTGCCGTTTCATGGTCAGTTGGCTGTCGAGTATGATGCTGATATGACGTGTGTAGGCGGTTGGCGTGCATCCCAGAGGTCAAAAGGCACTGCTGGGAAGACACCTAATCTAAGATCACATGATTGTGACTACAACCTGAGCACCATCCTAGAAGTGTTCATTTCTTTGAAAACATACCAAGGGTGTGTGGCCAAGTTGGCGGAGCAGTAGAGTACACTGTCCTGCTCCTCTGACAGACCATCACCGAAGAGAGCTTTTAAAGCGGAGGTCCGGAAACCTGAAATCGACCATGAAGAAGCGGACATGCTGGGGAGCTGCATGCTATAAGCAAAACAAAGCTGGAGTGCACCTGCCCGCCAAAATAAGTACAGTACCACCTTGAGAAACTGTGGCTGGGAGGAAATCTATCCCGAGTGCTATGCTCCATGGGACCTGGCAGAACTGGGCCACACCAGAGCTTGAAGCCCACTGAGAAACGGCCTGCTGCACCTCACCAGGAGAAGTGTGATGATGAGTGGGGCTGGGGGGGCTGAGAGTAATGGAGGTGATGATGACCATCCCCGGTGGCAGGCTGAGAGGCATGGTGAGGCCGGGTGGCTAGCATTGCCTGTGAAACCATGCCGCCCGTAACTGCCCAGCCAAATATTTATTTTCTGCATCTTGCATATCCTGAGAGACGTTAATATGCTACAGGCTTGAAGCCACTCCTGGGCCACACTGGCTGACACAGGCATTTGTCCCTCAGCAGCAGTACCCCTATGCCTCTGCTGCCCAGTGGGTCTGATTCTCAGCCTGTGACACTTGAGGTGAAGACTCCCATAGAAGGCAGCATCTGTATAGTGCTTATAGAAATGGGCCCGGCTGGTGGTGACGCTCAACAGCGACCTCCTCAAGAAGATCATCACTGCGGGTCACTATGGCAGCCAACAGGGGAAAGAAGAAATGCTCTCTCAAAGAGAAGCTCACAAGGTTGTCTCGGGCGGTGGTTGGGGAGGGAACGCTGGCTCTGAGACCAGCCATAGAGACAGATGGAGGCTAGAAGAAGGCCCCATTACCAAGATCATTCATGGAAGCACTCTTTGCGTCTCTTCATGAGGATATTCAAACAGTCATGAAGGAGCTCTGCCGAGATCTTAAGGAAGTCAAACAGGATCTGACAGATGTTGGAGATAGGGTGTCCATTCTCAAGGATCATAAGTCTAGCCATGATGAGGAGATTGAGCTTATCCAGCAGGAAATGATTAAGAGAACTAGGCCTGGGCCAAAATTCCATTCCGTTCGCGGAAATTGCGATAATTTGGCATTTTTGCATTCATCGGAAAGCGCGAAAATGTCAAAATTTCCGCATTCCACAGCTTAGCGATAATTTGTTTCTTGCTCGCGCTGTAAAATAATACATTCTCGCGTGCGCGCGATCGCCTTACCTGAATCCCCGCGTTCGCTGACAAGTTTTCCCGATCCGGTTGCGTTCTCCACGAGATGTTGGATTGTCGGTAGCCATTTGCGCTGTCTCGTGACAGTTCGCGCCCGCAGTAACGTCATGCGTCGCGCGATCACGTCTTTCTTCTCGCGATCATGCACCGCGAGACAAGTGAAAACAAGATGGCCGCGCCCACGAGCAACCGCATGGGTAAGTTGGCGAGCCGCGACCAAGCAGAAAATACCGCGAACGGGCGGGAAAAAAACTTCCGAATCTTTGCGATATTTCCGCGTGTTTGCGGAGATTTTTAACATTTTCGCGATAATTTGCGAAAGTGAATTTCGCAAATTCCGCCCACCCCTAAAGAGAACAACAAGAGGGCCTGAAAGCACAAACCGAGGACCTTGAAAATTGCTCGCACAGAAATAATGTCCGAATTCGAGGTGCTCCAAACAAGGTAGAAGGCTCAGACATTCAGGCTTAGGTGAAGGCCCTATTCTTGCCCATCCAGGGTGCACAAGCAGGAACGGAGGTGCAACTAGACAGGGTGCCCAGAGGACATTCTTGTCTGCCTACATGATTTATAGCTGAAGGAGTCCATTCTGCGCAAAGCACCTGATGTGCAACCCTTGCAGTTCAGAGGCCATGCCCTAACATTATATCAAGACCTGGCAGCGGTCACTCTCCAGAGATGACAGGACTTTCAACCTATCACTTCTTTCCTCCAGAACAAAGGTATCCTCTACAGATGGGGGCTTCCATTCCGCCTTATTTTCTACTGGAATGACATGCTACACCAACTCAATACCTTGGCGGAGGCCTTCCGCCTCCTGAATCTCCCAGAGAAGATGAAGAGACCTCGACACGCAGAGCCACCAGATGCAGGGAGCGACACTGGGACCATGGACCGGATCCTGCTACTGAGGAAATTCGATTTTCGATCTCGCTTTTATTCAGCCACCATTTTGTGTTCCACCGCCATTTTATGTTGCCCTCACTCAGGCAGCACAATGAACGAAGTTTTTCTGCTGATCTTACTGCGACGTGTCAAATAACCTTCTGCCTCTGTTTACAAGACTGATGTCAGGGACTGGCTGAGTCCACTAATCCTCGTCTGGTTTGACTAAACTCTGTCTCAACTGTCTGTCGGTTCACACCATTCTTTCCTGACTTTATCTTATCTTCTGGCCTTCGCTATTCTCTACTTGTATTCTCTCATTTCACAACTGTCCTCCAAAGCATACAAATATGTCCTGCCACCTGCAAGTTGAGTTGTAGACATTACCACTGATTAACTTGTGGGAAGGGGTGACAAAAACAGTTGGAAGAGAGGTTTATTTGGGTTACTTGATATCTTGTTTTCAAACTTTTCTCATTGGTTATATCTTGTTTTCAAACTCTTCTCATTGGATAACCATGTATGCATTGGGAGTGTTCTTGGTGAATCTATGTGCTATAAAAGATTGTGTGCCACGGAGTAAAGTGGCAGTCTCCTAAGAACATACTGAGTGTACTTCTGGGACATCTGTACTTAGCTGCAGCTAATAAACCTGATCTCCTACGCTCAACAGAATGTCCTGTGTCTCTGTTCAACAAAGCAGGTGAACTCAGGAGATTAAGGCGTGCCCTGCGTCGCCAGGCCCATAAGGCCCTGGTTCTTCAATTGGTGCCCTCTCTGAGGTGGCTTCAGAGGTAGCGATTTTGCCTGAGGGTCATGAGGAACCCCGCAAGAAAATTCTGGAGGAATCGCGAACCACGTCAAGCAACCCCTGTATGTCGAAGTGGTCCGAAGGTCTTTTTCAGCACGGTTTTCTCCTTCCTGACGGCTGCTGACGACTGCTGCCCTGACTGCCGCCTTGCTTTGGCCCCTTTTGGTGATGTATGGTATCGCAAGACGTTAGACGGGCCTCTGTTGGCGTAAGAAGACACTTAGTTAAGTATTGGTGGGTAGCTCCCACTATTTTTGTTTTGATTTGGGTCTTTGATTCGGCTATTGCAAAAGCCGAAGCCGAGGGGTGAGTACGTTTGTGCTATATTATTTTATTTAACCCCTTGATGTTTGTGAACAGTCCAGTGAAATAACGATGCCTGGTCTGAGTAAGTTTAGAAAGTTTTGTTGTTTTGGTTGTGATAGGGATTCCCGGCTGGAGGACTCTTGTCCAATTCCTCCGGTTGGAACTCCCACTTATGAGCTTTATTCTAAACATGGTGTTGGCCCCATTGCCTTTAATGAGGCATGGATCCGATACACGAAGAACGATGGTGTTCTACAGTGGCCACAGAATGGTAGCTTTGAGCCTGACATATTAGATAATTTGGAAGCAATTTTGTTTAAAACAAAAACCCGGCCGGCAATGTTTGATTCTTTCCGCCTCTGGCGTAAGGAAGCCAAACAGAGAGAAATTAAACAGGCAAAACGAGATAAGAAAACACAAAGTATGACGATTATACAGGCTGCCCAGCAGTTTAAAGATAATGAGATTAATCATGAAATGGAAATTTCAGAGAGACAGCATTGTATGGCGATAGATAAATGCTATCCGGTGTTGCCTATTTCCCCTTCTGATAAAAGTAAGGATCCGGAGGAAGACCCTTTGATGTCCCACTTATTGAGATTGCCTCCTCCCTATGTACAAGGTGCTAATGCACCCCCATTGTTACAACCAGTTCAGCCATTAGTTGCGCCTCCGCCTGCTCCGGCTCTTCCGCATTTGCCCCTTCCGTTAGTGCAGCCCCACCTCTTCCGCCACCGACTTCTTTGCCTCCGTTTCCTGAACACCAATCTCCTTTGCCTTTGGCTCCCCTTATAACTGTGAATTCTTCTGTTAGTTCACCTAATACCTTGTCACCTGTTCTTATGTCTAATTCTCCTACTGTGCGTAAACGAATCACAGATACTGTCTCTGGGTTTCTGTCTCCTTTCTTTGAGACTTTGAATATGTCTCCGGCTTTTACTCGAAGACAGTCTTGTAGTCAACTCCCAGGTTCCGACGAACGGGTGGTGTTGGACTCTCTAGCTCGCAAATGGATCGAGAAGGGTCCCCAGTATAGTGTGAAAGATATCATGATCACCTTTCATCAGTGGGAGGCGCCCACGCAGAGATATGTATTTAATGTTATGTGTGACACTCTCGCTAAAGAATGGGAGGATATGGATTTGGGTTTACTTCCTCAGTGTTTGTTAGATGTTCAGGCTAATTTCGATAAGGGAGTCATTGTGGGTTCTAAGGTTGAGGATGCCGTAAGGACACTTGTCACTTTTAGGTCCTTATTTTCCTCACAGACTTTTTTTGATTCCGATCCTGCTGTTAGGCTGACATCCAAACACTATCCCATGAGAGAGGTTCCTCCAGTGTGGAGAGAAGCGGTTGCACAAGCAGGTGCTAATCCAGCTGTTCCCACACAATTCCAGCGTATATGGGTACATGTACCCTGGAAGAGATCTGAAGTTTTGGCTCTTATACAGTCTCTACCGGATCCCCGTAAAAACCCTGCTGGCTATTATAAGGAGGTGTCCCAGACTGTTGATGCCTGTATTATGAATTTAGCCGATATTGATATGTTGATGGGAAATGTAGTCCCACTAGCATTATGGGCTCGGATTCGTAGAGAGGATCACGCCCAAGCATTGGGTGGCGAATGGGCTGCTATAACTGCCGCGAATGCAGCCCAAGTGGGTGGGGCTAAGCCTGATGTTTTGATTTCAGAACTCCCTGGTAGGATTATTACTTTAATGAAAACGATGATGCCCGCCTTGCGAGTTAATTGGGATAAATTAGCTGCGTGTAAGCAGAAGAAAGATGAGAGTGTCTCTGATTTCTTCACTCATTTTGAGGAGACGTTTATTGATCACAGTGGTCAGGATATGACTACGGAGGGTGGACAGCGATTATTTGTAGATAAATTCGTATTTAATTTGCTTCCTGAACTGTCAACATAAGTTGAAAGACTCCGAGAGTTCATGGGCTGTTTCTTCTACTGCCCAGATATTGGCTACTGCTCAATATTATGAGAACAGGGATAAAGAGGAGAAAGATAAGCAAGAGAAGAAGACGAAAGAATTAAAAACGAAGGTTCTTCTGCAACAAGCTTATCCTCCTCGTTATACTCCGCGCTAGTTTCAACAGCCTCCACAGTTTCAGAGGGTGTATCAAAAGCCTGAGCCCTTTATTCCGCTACCTTTATTAGGTCCTAACCAATGTGCCTATTGTAGAGAGGAAGGTCGTTTTAAGAATAGCTGCCCGGTTTTATTGCAACGTAAGGGAGAACTATCTACTCCACGAGGCCGTGGTGGTTTCCAGATAATATACAGGGGTAGAGGTCGAGGTGTGATGCCTCAAGAACAGCGTTCCTTACCCCCTCCAAATTCTACGAACTACTTCGATCAGCAGAATACTCAGTCTACACAGTATTACAATGATGATTATCATGTTGAAGGTGAAAATGAAAGCCTTCACTCTAACTAGGACAGCCATAGACAAAGTGAGAGAGTTGTATCGATTCCAGTAAATCAGGATGGGCCTTATGTAAATGTCACTACAATGGGTGTTTCAGAGCCATTTCTTTTAGATACTGGTGCGATGAGAAGTTCTATCATTCATTCTAAACTCCCTGGGGCACCTTTGTCTGGCTTAACAAATGTATCGGTAGGATTTTCTGGCGCCCCAGTTCGTAACCCGATCTCCTGTCCTTTGCCTATTTCAATTGGCCCTTATGATATGGAAGCTCCTCTTCTTTTAACGACTGGTTGCGGCGAGAATCTGTTGGGTTTGGATCTATTGAAAAGAATGCATGCAACGATATATTGTTCTCCTTCTGGTGTGCATCTTACTTTAGGGCAGAAATTGACTTCTTCAATGTATTTGTCTAAAGATCAATTCCCATCTGAATTGCTCTCTCTTCCTGCAACGCTCTGGGCTACGGGTCCAAATGATGTTGGTTGTCTTGAGATCCCGCCTTATGTTGTTACTCTCAAGCCCAATGCTAAATTGCCACGCATTCCTCAATACAGAATTTCGAATGAAGGTGAAAGAGCGTTTTTGGATATCATTTATCAGAAGGGTGTGATTGAGGAAACAAGAGGAAATGTATGTAATAGTCCTATTCTTCCTGTTCTTAAATGCACTGATCCTTCTAAGCCTCATGTTTATCGTTTTGTGATTGATCTTCGGGAGGTCAATAAAATTGTTGTACCACAGTTTCCTGTTGTTCCAGATATCACTGCCCTGTTAACTATGATACCTGCCTTAGCGGCTTGGTTTTCTGTTATTGATCTGAAAAATGCTTTCTTCAGCATTCCCATTGCCAAAGAGAGTAGGGATTTTTTTGGTTTCTCTCTAGGAGGCCGAAGTTTCCGGTTCAAGCGCGCACCCCAAGGCTATTGTGAAAGCCCCTCCATTTATAGTCAAGCTCTGAAATGTCAGCTCGGTGTTTTTCCTTTGCCCCCAGGTGCTACTCTTATTCAATATATGGATGATTTGTTGATTGCTGCTGATTCAGGGGATGTCTGCAAGAATGTGACTGTTGCACTGTTACGTCACTTGTCTGATCTTAATCATAAGGTTTCGCCTTCTAAACTACAATATGTCCGTCGAGAGGTTACCTATTTGGGTCATCTCTTATCAAGGGAGGGAAGGTGAATAACCCCAGAACGAATTCAAGCAATTGCGCAAATGTCTGTGCCATCTACACAAAGAGAGGTACGCGCCTTTCTGGGCATCACTTCTTATTGAAGACAATGGATTCCGAATTTTTCTTTGTTGGCCAAACCTTTGTTAGCACTCACTTTGAAAGACACACCCCAACCCCTTCCTTGGACTGACGAATATCAGAAGAGTTTTTCTGATTTACGTACTGCTCTGTGTTCTGCTCCTGTGTTGGGTACTCCAGATTACAGTAAGCCCTTCACGCTCTATGTCCATGAAAGAGAGGGTTGCGCGTTGTCAGTCTTAACACAACGATTTGGAGACAAACAGCGGCCATGTGGCCTATTTTTCAGCTACGTTAGACCCAGTAGCCAAGGCATTGCCTAGTTGTCTTAAAGCTACAGCAGCAGCAGCGATTTCTATTCGTCAGTCTGCTGGAGTGGTGCTAGATAATACTCTCATTGTTATGGTACCACATGCAGTGGATACCTTGCTAAATAGGACGAAAACACAACATCTTACAAGTGCTCAATTGTCTGGATATGAGCTGACGCTCTTGGCTAGTCATGTGCACATCAAACGATGTAATCTTTTAAATCCAGCCACACTGTTACCTCTTCCAGAAGAGAAAGATATTCGGAAACAACATGATTGTTTTCTCCATACTGAGGAGGAGACAAAAGGCAGGATTGATCTGAAAGATACGCCGTTAGTGGATTCAGATGGGATCCAATGGGTGGATGGGTCTTGTTTCAAACTCCCAAATGGTGAGACAACTTCAGCTTATGCTGTTACCACCTTGTATACAATCGTGGCGACAGCACGCATCAGACATAATTCAGCTCAGGCAGCTGAACTGATAGCTTTGACCAGAGCGTGTGTGTTATCTAAAGGAAAGAGAGTGAATGTGTATACCGACAGCCAGTATGCGTTCGGTGTGGCGCATAGCTTCGGTCGTTTGTGGAAAGAAAGAGGATTCCTTACCTCCCACGGTACTAAAATACAGCATGGTCAATTGGTAACTGATCTTCTTGAGTCACTTGTTTTGCCTACCTAGATAGCAATTGTGAAATGTAGGGCGCATAAAAAGATTACTGATGATGTTGGTTGCGGAAATGCTTTTGCGGATGAGGTAGCAAAAAGGACAGCCAGAGATGCCACAAGTCGCATGTATGTTGCGGGCCCTGCAAATTGGGTCAGGGAAAGGGGGATGTGTGAGGACACAATAGAAAGTGTGAGATCGATTCAGGGAGATGCTACAGAGAAAGAGTTGAGAAAGTGGAAAGAGAGTACAGGAATGTTAGATGCGACAGGATGTTGGATAGAATTGTCAGAACACCAGTGTTGGCTGTTACCAGACGCCTACGTACTGCCTGTAGTTACTATGGCGCATGGTCCAGCCCACATCAGTGCAAAAGGAATATGTAAACTTCTGGCTCCAGTGTGGCTGAACGAAGGGATTCCAAAATGTGCAGATAATGTGGTGAAGCATTATATCATTTGCTTGATGTACAATCCGGGAAAGGGAACCCCAACTCCGGCAGTTCATTTTGCTCCCCCAACTTATCCTTTTGAGGTGTTGCAAATCGACTACATTCACATGGATCGATGTAACAATCTTAAATATGTTCTGGTAGTGGTATGTGCCTTTTCCAGATGGATAGAGGCTTACCCCCCGAAAGACAACACTGCTTTGTCCACTGCCAAGGTTCTTCTAAAAGAGTTCTTCCCTAGGTTTTGTTTGCCGCGCATTGTCTGGAGTGACAATGGAAGTGAATTTGTAGGCCAAATTATGCAAAAGGTGTGTACCGGTCTTGGTATAAGGCAGAAGTTTCATGCGACAAATCATCCTCAGTTCGCAGGTTTGGTAGAGTGTTATAACGGCACTCTCAAACTTAAGCTTGCAAAAGTACAAGCCAGCACAGGTCTTAATTGGCCCGATGCTTTACCTTTGGCTCTCCTGTCCACTAGAACAGCTGTACATTCTCGTTTGGGACTCAGCCCATACGAGATTGTTTTCGGGCGCCCAGCTAATGTATGGGGAGTCCCTCGCCCTAGAAAGTATTCTGATATACAGAATCCAATGCTGATTGACTATTTACATGACCTCACCTCTAAATTACGTGTTCTTCACCAACAGGTTCAAAACGCTTTACCAGAAGCCTCCACAGACCCAGGTCATTCTATCCAACCTGGAGACTGGGTCTGTGTGAAAAATTTTCAGAAGACAAAGAATTTGGAACATCGCTGGAAGGCGCCTCAACAAGTCCTTCTAACAACTCGCACATCAGTAAAAGTCGAAGGGAAAAAGAACTGGATCCACGGAGTGCACTGCAAGGAAGTGCCCTTGCCCTTGCCTTTTGATCAGTGGGTTCGTAAGGGTATAGGTGATTCTGAAGGAGAAAAAGTCCCCCGATTCATACCTTTCAGTAGTGCCCACCTGGATGGAACTCGATCGGAGAAAGAAGATGACGACATTCTACAAGAAGCCGTACCTTCCCATCTCCGATTAAACACTACAGAGCCACAGACCCTATTTCAAGACCAAACTGTACCAACAAGGACTAGATACAATTTAAAACCTAGATTGGTAAGGACACCTGAGATTTCCATCTCTTCTACTACATTTATCATCTGTCCAGGTTGCAGGGTCACGGTAGGAGTCTTGGTTTGTGACCTGTATAGTAGCTAGGCCCCCAGGACTTGCAGTGTCATAGGACGGCTAATAATCACAGCCAAGTGAGTAAGGAAGATTGCCGTGAGCAACAATTTTAGAGGATGGATGTTAAATTAGGAAAGAAGGATAATAAGGAAGAGATGAGAAAGAAATATTGTAAAATATTGTACAGTCGATGTGGCGTAACATTGTGTGTTTCTATATTTTTGTGTATCTTATTGGCTTGTGTAGGTTGGGTTATTCATGCTATTCAGCAAAAAGTTGTCCCTAATTCTATCTCCTCGCCTCTTCATTCTACTATCTTCCCACATCAATTATATACACTTCCCTAACATGAACTAATCAGGAGAACAGAATATTTTAATAATTCATTTATCCAATTGTTGCACCAACACCAATTGGTAGTCAACACAACCGACTGTTGGGTGTGTGGACTTATGCCTCATACCACAGATAAAGGGATGCCATATTTAGTCCTTCCATTTTCTTATGAAGGTTCCGCTTGGGCCTATTTTGTAATATTTTCAAATGCATATCAGAGCCGATTCAGATGTCCAGTTGGTTCCTATGGTAGTAAGCCAGATTTTAGTCATAATTCTCTGATAAAGGGAATGGTGGCTATGACTAAAATTGTGGAGAATAATAAGGTTCCTGTTGACGAGAGACACACATATACTAATTGGAACGTGACTCGTTACATTACTAGCCTTACAGATAAAACTAAAAAGGGAAAATCTCCACCAATTTGGACTGTCCCTCATCAAGGTAATTTCTGTTTACAAATGAATGGCCAGACTACTGACACTGGACAAAGACAAAGCTTTTGTTCCCATACATACATCTACACGTCTCAGAATTCACCGCCGTTAGTGCCATCCCAGGGCACATATTTTGTCTGCCACGATAGAGCTTACACGTGGCTACCAACGGATTTTTCAGGAACATGATATATAGCTTTTCTTCTCCCTCCTACATACACTGCTCCTTCAGGCCATCATAGAAACAGATATGGCAGAGGGATTATTGATTCTAAAGACACGGCAGGACAAGAGGGAAGTGATTTGCTCATAGGATTTCTTCCATTTTGGGGCCCAATGGCCAACAGCAGAAACATGAGACAGCTGGTTCGTGTTGTTGAGAGTACCATAGATGTCATTGTGGGAGCCTTGAGTAATCTCACAGCTGAACTTCAGGCGGATCGTCTCATGACTTTGCAGAACCGGATTGCACTAGATGTTATTCTTGCAGATCGTGGTGGAGTCTGTAAATTGATCGGATCTAGCTGTTGTATTTATATACCTGACGACGCCCCTACGGTATACCAAGCCATCTCCAAATTACACATGATCTCCGAATCGATTCATCAAGACGAAGGAGATTGGTCTTTATTAGGATGGTTTTGGGGATTACTATCTAAATGGGGATGGAAGGTACTAACCTTCCTTGGAGTGGTTTTGGCCATCATTTTTTCCTGTTGTCTCTGTATGCAGTGTGGCCCCGCCATCTGCGGTCTTTGTGCCACTCTGTGTGTCCCAAGACCTGAGTCACAGAAAACAGAGAACATAAAAATGATGTTGCAGCAACAGTTTGACGACCTCATGGCTATTGACTTTGATTCAGATTAACGTGAATCTGTGTGTTTTGCCTGAGTTATGGCAAAAGGAATTCAAGGGGAGGGACACTCATTCACCTCAATGGCTATTGACATTGATTCAGATTAACAAGAATCTGTGTGTTTTGCCTGAGTTATGGCAAAAGGAGGGTCTGAGGAAATTCGATTTTCGATCTCACTTGTATTCAGTGGGGAGGGGTGACAAAAACAGTTGGAAGAGAGGTTTATTTGGGTTACTTGATTCATTGGTTATATCTTGTTTTCAAACTCTTCTCATTGGATAACCATGTATGCATTGGGAGTGTTCTTGGTGAATCTATGTGCTATAAAAGATTGTGCGCCACGGAGTAAAGTGGCAGTCTCCTAAGAACATACTGAGTGTACTTCTGGGACAACTGTACTTAGCTGCAGCTAATAAACCTGATCTTCTACGCTCATCAGAATGTCCTGTGTCTCTGTTCAACAAAGCAGGTGATCACAGGAGATTAAGGCGTGCCCTGCGCCGCCAGGCCCATAAGGCCCTGGTTCTCCACTACCATGACGATGGAGCGTTAGGCAGTGCATGACAGACTGGCTGGAAAATTGGAGCAGCACGAATCGGCCTGAGTCTTTTTGGGGTCGGGCCAATAGGATATTCTAGCACTAATGGTGCCTATCACCTAGCTTTGGGGTGGGGTGGCAGGCAGCATCGTCTCAATTAGTGGGAGGCAACCTATATGTACATTCACCCAGGTGCCCCGATGGAACTTTGCCGATTAGCCCCGGCGCACAGAGACCCTGTTTCGTTAATGTTTTGCTTTTGCATCCCAGATGGATTCTTTGAGAATTCAAGGGGAGGGACACTCATTCACCTCAATGGCTATTGACATTGATTCAGATTAACGTGAATCTGTGTGTTTTGCCTGAGTTATGGCAAAAGGAGGGTCTGAGGAAATTCGATTTTCGATCTCACTTGTATTCAGCCACCATTTTGTGTTCCACCGCCATTTTGTGTTGCCCTCACTCAGGCAGCACAATAAACAAAGTTTTTCTGCTGATCTTACTGCGACGTGTCAAATAACCTTCTGCCTCTGTTTACGAGACTGATGCCAGGGACTGGCTGAGTCCACTAATCCTCGTCTGGTTTGACTAAACCCTGTCTCAACTGTCTGTCGGCTCACACCATTCTTTCCTGACTTTATCTTATCTTCTGGCCTTCGCTATTCTCTACTTGTATTCTATCATTTCACAACTGTCCTCCAAAGCATACAAATATGTCCTGCCTCCTGCAAGTTGAGTTGTAGACATTACCACTGATTAACTTGTGGGGAGGGGTGACAAAAACAGTTGGAAGAGAGGTTTATTTGGGTTACTTGATTCATTGGTTATATCTTGTTTTCAAACTCTTCTCATTGGATAACCATGTATGCATTGGGAGTGTTCTTGGTGAATCTATGTGCTATAAAAGATTGTGCGCCACGGAGTAAAGTGGCAGTCTCCTGAGAACATACTGAGTGTACTTCTGGGACAACTGTACTTAGCTGCAGCTAATAAACCTGATCTTCTACGCTCATCAGAATGTCCTGTGTCTCTGTTCAACAAAGCAGGTGAACACAGGAGATTAAGGCATGCCCTGCGCCGCCAGGCCCATAAGGCCCTGGTTCTCCACTACCATGACGATGGAGCGTTAGGCAGTGCATGACAGACTGGCTGGAAAATTGGAGCAGCACGAATCGGCCTGAGTCTTTTTGGGGTCGGGCCAATAGGATATTCTAGCACTAATGGTGCCTATCACCTAGCTTTGGGGTGGGGTGGCAGGCAGCATCGTCTCAATTAGTGGGAGGCAACCTATATGTACATTCACCCAGGTGCCCCGATGGAACTTTGCCGATTAGCCCCGGCGCACAGAGACCCTGTTTCGTTAATGTTTTGCTTTTGCATCCCAGATGGATTCTTTGAGAATTCAAGGGGAGGGACACTCATTCACCTCTTGGATCGTGGCAATGAGACAGAGAACCCCAGCCTACTCCAATGATCAGAGATGGATGGACCTCATACATGTAGTAATGGTTTAGTACCTACTCGCTCGCAGCTGCGCACATAAAAAAACTCCCTTCCCGCTCACACTTATATAAAGATAATCACAGTAAATATGAAATGGCTGAATAGCCCAATAAAACACAATGCCATCTTTTCTTATTTGGAAAGCAAAGGGGGGATGTTTTCCTCTTACAGGAGACACACTTATTAGCAGTAGACTGGCATACTTTGAAGTCCTGCCAATTATTGCGACAACACTTCTCCTCTAATGCTACTAAAATGGTTAGGGGGTGCAATTCTGATCGTGTGTTCCTTTCAGGGCACAGTGGGATGTAAAATCGAGGAACTAACTGCTAGCCTACCAAATCCGCTTGGGTGATTAGCACATCACTCTGGCCTCCATCTACACGCCTCACGACAACTCTGAGCAGTTTCTTAAGCGACCCACTTTGGAGGTTATAACCTCCCCGGACTAGATGGTTTTAATTGACGGAGGCTTGAATCTGATGATGAGAAATGACTCTGATAGATCTGGACAGTGCAATAGACAGGCAGAGGTGTTTTCCAAGGAGGGGTTGAGTTGCCTGCAAGAAATAGGCCTGGGTGACTTATGACGGTGCCTCCATTCTATATTTTACTTGCATGAACATGAGACTTACGCCCATTGCAACAATTTTTTAGGCACAGGGGCGTACAGGCACATGTCATTGCAGCTGAGATAGAACCCCAGAGCTTGTCAGACTATGCCCCTGTTATGCTCACTTTATGGGTGCCATAATTAGGATGGACACTCTGCCCATGGCGTCTGTGAGAAGATATGCTCAATAGACCTAAGGTCCTCAGGAATATCCAGCAGGTACTTTTAGAGATCAATGATCGACCAGACACCACTATTGCCACCCTTTGGGGTACCTTGAAAGTGGTAGTGCAACAAGAACTTATCTCTATCTCCCTCAAATAAGAGAAATAACAGGAGCTCAAGGTGAGAGTGAGAAAATTGGAAATGATCCACAAATGAATGGGGGCACCCGGAATATGGTGGCAATTAGAGGCAGTCCATGCCCAATTCTTTAGACTAGATTTAGATAAGGCAGAATATGCAGGGCTCCGCCTCTAGCATTCCTTCTTTTCTGGGGGAGACAAATGTGGTAAGCTGTTGGCTAACAAGTTGTGGGCCAAGCGACAAGCAGAGAGGATAGATATGATACATCTCCTGAAATAGCGCAGAAATAGATGGGAATGTACCAATAGTGGCCGCCTTACAAGACTATTATATGTCCCAAATGAGGCCTAAGACTTGTCACCACAGGTGTTGCAGGCTTACCTACGTGGCACGCATACTCCCCAAATAACACCCCAACAGGCTGCCATTCTTGACAACCCCATATGCCTCTAAGAGGTTGTGACTGGTCCAGATGAGTTCTCCACACTCTTCTGCAAGTAATTATTCCAGATTCTTGCCCCTATTCTGACTCGACTCTTTAACTCCGTCGCAGACATAGGCTAACTCCCACCCTCCATGCATAAATCTTCTGTTACAGTTATAACCTGGCAAACACAGGAAGGAGTGATGTTCTTATTGGCATATCTCACTTATAAACGCGGATGCAAAGTTATTTACAAGTATCCTAGTAGTGAGGTTGTCACCCTAAATGCCATGACTTGTGGATCCCGATCAATTGGGATTCATACAGCATCGACAATGCAGTGACAACACCAAGTGGGTCCAGCATTTAGTGGATAAGGCATAGCGCTCCTGCAAGGAGTCAATGCTCCTTGCTATCAAAGCTGATAAAGCATTTGATCGGGTGCATTGGCATTACTTGACAGTGATGATGGCCTATTTTGGCATCGGAGACAGATTCTGGGCTTGGACTCTTAGAAATGATTGTACTCCATGAGTGACAGTGCGAATTAATGGCATTGCCTTGCTTGCTTTTCTATCAACAAGGGGACTAAACAAGGGTGTTCACTGTCGCCCCTGTTGTTTGTTTTGTAAATAGAGCCACTGCCGCAGAGAGCACGAGATAATTTAAACATCACCAGGATGTGGTTCAGGAATTAGGAGCATACCATCAGACTCTACTCTGTGATAGTGGCATTGGAAGGCACTACTGGCCTTCCCAGAAGAACTAGGGAAGTCGAAGGATTATGCATTATGTTATAATGAAGAATGAGCCATCAGACACGAGGTAAGAAGGACTCAGTTTATTCCAGTCATCCGCTCTCCTGAACAATAGAACCTTACGTTATCAACATTCTACTATTACCTCTCAGTACAGCCATACCAACAGAGGCTGGCAGAGAGGGGTGGTGGACCGTACCATTATGACTATGGATATGAGATTACAACACATCTCCTTATATTGGGAACAACAAGACATCTATTACATTTGAGGAGAATCACAACTCTAAGAATACAGTTCCTTAAGGTTGAGATGAGGCCACTACTCTGTCCTTACTACAAGTCTGACCATTATCTAGGCGAACCACATTCTTTCCATACTTTACCACCCGTTGGTGTGCATGGTACTTGCTTCAATCCGGTTGCACATGTGTGGGCTTCTTAACCACCACTGTGGTACCGACCTTGTACTCCTGTGTTTTGACCCCATGTTGAGATCTCAACTCTCTACTCACCCCAAGATCTTGGACCACTTTGTTTCCACCCCTCAACCAGTGTGGGTTCATTTTAGTACATGGTTCCCTTCCTCTTAAGCTAACAAAGGGAGACACTCCTGTGATGAGATTGGGAGTGGTGTGGTATGCCCAAATGCAATCTCTCAATGAATCTTCAATATTGAACCCACTGGAGATGGCCAATTGAATGTGTTCTTTAATCAATCTATTTGTCCTTTCCACCAGCCCATTAGCTCTTGGACAATAGAGTGCAGTTTTTTCATGTTTTATGTTTAAATCTCCCAAAAATGTATTCATGGCCTCAGAGGTAAACTGCACCCCATTGTCGGTAACCAATGTTGCCGGAATACCTTAATACACAAAAACATTCTTCAAAAACGAGATTAGGTTGCTCGTGGTGGTTTGCGAAGTAAGCTTAAAATTTACCCAATGGGAAGTGTAATCTACTAGAACGAACATAAACCTCTTCTGGGTACCTAGGATATCCATGGGACCAATGATGTCAACTGCTAATTTGGTCCATGGAACCTCCGGAACCTCAACAGGAGATAAGGGAGTTTTGCGTGTAACTTTACTTTTGTCGCTATTAGCACAGCTATTGCATTCCTTGACTTTGTGTTCAATCATGGAGTCCATCCTCGGGAACCAGAAATAGTTCCTGACCTTGTTCTTCGTGAGGCTCCTACCCAAGTGTCCCTCATGGGCCAGGTCAATTATCTTGTCCCTCAAATTACTGGGGGGAACTGCTCTGTCTCCTCGATGTATCATATCTGACATTAATGACAGTTCGTACCTCACTTCCCAAAAGTCTTTTACCACTTTCGGAACTTGTGAACGGTTCTCAGGCCAGCCATTGAGGATGAACTGTCTGAGGATGCCCATTTCCTTGTCTTCCTTCACACCTGCGTCCCATTCTTCCTTCGTCAATGACGGGAGATGCAAGGATAAAATGGGAGCATCTAACTGCTCCTCTCTAGAATACTCTAAGAGTGGTGACCTGGACAGATAATC
Organism: Triturus cristatus; assembly: GCF_964204655.1. Classification (NCBI taxonomy): domain Eukaryota; kingdom Metazoa; phylum Chordata; class Amphibia; order Caudata; family Salamandridae; genus Triturus; species Triturus cristatus. The sequence goes on along the minus strand of NC_140593.1, from coordinate 62,531,361 downwards.
AGCGATTACATTCTCTGGACCTGGCAGGTACTCCACTTTGAAACAGTAGTTTTGTAGGCCCAGAACCCATTTTGAAATGCGTGGAGAACTATTCTGTACACTTTTTGGCGAGAACATAAAAGTCAAACGCTTGTGGTCGGTGTGTATGACAAATTGTATCCCCCACAAGAAAAACTTAAAATGGTTCACAGCCCAGAAGCACGCCAACGCCTCCCTCTCAATGACCGAATAGTTCTTTTCCGCCGAGTTGAGGGACCGTGACGCAAACGCTATAATTGTATCTTGACCCTGGTCTTTTTGGGAAAGCATCGCACCCAAACCTTTGTTGGATGCATCCGTGGTCAGGAAGGTTTTCTTGCGTGGGTCGAATGATCCTAGCGCAGGTGAATCTATGATCCGCTCCTTTATTGACTTTACAGCCCTGCTGTGTCTATCCTCTCACACAAATTCTTTGTCTTTTTTTAACTGTTCACGCAACTCATCGCACAGGTCTGCAAAATTCTTTACATACTTAGACATGTACTCGACTAGTTCTAGAAATGATTTCAGCTCCTCTTTGTTTGTAGGGTTCTGAGCATTCTTTACGGCTTGAATCAAGCTATATTTTGGTTTGAATCCATCTTTCGATATTGTGTGACCCAAGTAATCAACCGAGGTCACTTTGATTTTGCATTTGTCGAGTTTCACAGTTAATCCTGCCCTGGACAACCTTTGGCACACTGTGTTTAGAATGACATCATGTTCTTCTTCCGTCGCCCCATACATCAGTATATCGTCCTGGAAACAGAGGGTGTTTTTGATGCCTTCCAACACTTGTTGCATAACTTTTTGGAAAATAGAGGCCGCAGATGCAAGTCCAAACGGCATCCTAACAAACATGTAGGCCCCAAACGGCGAAGAAAACGCCGTAAGTGGTCTCGAATCAGGGTGTAACTCGACCTGGTGGTAGGCCATGGACAAATCAATGACTGAGAAAAAACACCCTTTACCCATAGTGCTCAACATTTCATTTATATTAGGCAGGGAAAACCTCTCCACCCAGATGTTGTCGTTGAGGCTGCGCAAGTCCACGCAGATGCGGATAGCCTTGCCATTGGCTTTAGAAGCTAGGACAAGGGGGGCCAACCATTCAGACGCATCTATGGGTTGAATGACGCCCATGTCGCACAATTTGTCCAGCTCATTTTTTAGAACTTCCCTCAGGCGCAACGGCACAGGGCGCGCTCTCTGAACCACAGGTTTGGCGCCTTTCTTCACTTTAATCTTATGTTGAACATCTTTTAATTTTCCCAACCTCTCAGTAAACAGGTCTGGAAAAGCGTCTTGTAGGAGATTGTTGTTGGTGGGAATGTCTACCAAGATGACTTGGTCCTTGTCATTTGGGTCTAAGATAATGCCCAGTACCTTCTGGTGTTGCCATCCCAAAAGGTTTGCACCCCTTTCAACCACATACACTTTGCCAACCATGGATCTACCTTTAAATTCACTGTGGCTACTCAACATCCCCACCAGGGGAATAGGGTCACTGGTGTACCCCTCAGGAGATATGTCGGGAGAAAGAAGCATACTCTTACTGTACCCCAGACCTTTCTCAAAGTCTGTCACGTTTATTAACGTAAAAGGTGAACACGAGTCCGCATACACCTCAATTGCTTTATTGTCTATGTGTATGACGCATTTGGGATAGTTGGGCTTAGTTGTTTCTTGGCTATCCTTAACTTGAAAAATGAATCTTGCTTGTGTTTCCCCAACGGGATTGACAACCCTAGAAGTGTTACTTAACCCGTCCCTACATACTCTGGCCAAGTGTCCTCTTCTATTGCATTTCTTACACAAAACACCACGTGCCGAACAAAATGGACTGTTAGCCAAATGGTTATTGCTTCCACATCTGAAGCACTTCAAATTCTGTCCCTCCTTGCTGGTGGGTATACTTTTGACACTTTCCCTATTGTTCACTTTAAATACCTCCCCTTCAAACCCTTCACACTGAACGGGCGCCACAACCTCTTCTTTAACTTTCATCTCCCTTACACACTTAGCGGTATGCTCAATTGATTGAGCAATAGAAATGGCATCCTTTAAAGAAGGGTTTTTTGCGAGTAACTTTTCTTGCACCTTCCCACTGACTGTTTGTACACCTTACAAGTTGATCTCTAATCAAGGAATCGTTGAGGTCACCAAAATCACACAATTGCGTAAATCCTCTAAGGGCAGCTATGTAGTTATTAATCGATTCGCCCTTCCCTTGCACCCGGCTAAAGAATTTGAGGCGTTCAAGCACCACATTGACCTTATCACCAAAATGAAGCTCCAACTTCATCAGAGTGATGTCGTACACATCAGCGTCATCCTCCTCATCCAACTCTGGCTCAGGTAGAGTTTCATAGACTTTGCGTCCATGAACACCCAAATTATGTAAAAGGATATGCTGTTTACGCAACGGAGAGAACCTTTCTCCGCCCATAGCAATCAAGTAAGATTCAAACAGCTTTGTCCAATCCTTCCAATGGATTTCTGGATCGCCACAATCATTTAAAAATGATGGTGGTTGACTCATTCCAGGAGTACCCATCCTGTAATAAAGAAATATTTACCTAGGCTGGGGTACCTGACACTTCCCTTGGAGAGGATGTACACGACCAAATTGCACTAGGCGGAGTAAGAGGAGAGACTGGATGAGCACCACATTTCTCAACCACCCCACGACAGGGTGATAACCTACGCACCAAATGGTGGCGTACCACAGCAAACCAGAACACTATAGAGAGGTAAAGCAAACACGCACAATGTGTGCGTATCAGAGTAGCCTTTGACAACACCGGGATGAGTATAGCAACCCCACCCGAAAAGTGCATTCCAGAGTTAAAGGAATCAAAGTTTTTATGTATCGTAGAGATGCGCGGCCCCCGTGTGCATTCCCAGCGTAGAGTAAGTACAATTTACAGAAACTCTAATAGAAGGCACGCACAGTGTGTGCGCATCACAGTGACGAAATCGTGGCAAAATGCATATCACAACATTGAGTAAAAACTGAAGAAACGTTAGTTTAAGGCACGCACAGTGTGAGCGCATCACAGGGAAGAATACGTATGGAAGGCATGCACCATGTGTGCCTATCACAGTGGCAGGAAAAGCTCTCACAGAAGCAAGGAAGGATCTTACTTTTCACCAGGCGAGGCAGACTCCGGAGGTTGCTGACAGACTGAACGCCGGCAAAACAACACCACAGGCAGGGAAATCTTCACCGGACCTGGATGCTCCCACCTGGCTCTCGGAGGACCGGTGCTCCGGCGAATACACAGTAGGAGGCGTGGCAAAGCAGCGCTTCCCCGCTAGCAGCTGACTGGAAACTGCCTGCTGACTGAACTCTAGAGGCGGGGAAATCTTCTACGCACCTGGATGCTTCCGACCGGCTTTCTGAGGACTGGTGCGCCGGCGACTACACAGCAAGAGGCGTGGCCAAGCAACGCTTCCCCAATAGCAGCTGACTGGAAACTGCCTGCTGACTGAACTCTTGACGCCACAGCCCAGCGACTCACGGAAGCTTCGCACTCCGCAGAAACACCACAGCACACGGAACCGCCAGCCCACATGAAAACAAGGTGGGACTGAGGGAGTCCCCCGTGAGTGGAAACCGGCTGACAGGCTGATCCTGAGGCTCTTCCGCTGTCACAACACACTCGGAGGGGCTGTGCGATGAATGTAAAAAACAACGCAATGCCCAGCGGAGGTCCAGAGACAACAGCTTCAGTAACCCTTGAGGCAAAGGGTGGAGGACAGAGTAATTTCACCATCCATAGCAGGAGAGTTAAAACAAAAAGGGGAGATGACCAGCTGCCCCCTCCGCAGATCGTCGCCAGTGTTATAATGAAGAATGAGCCATCAGACACGAGGTAAGAAGGACTAAGTTTATTCCAGTCATCCGCTCTCCTGAACAATAGAACCGTACGTTATCAACATTCTACTATTACCTCTCAGTACAGCCATACCAACAGAGGCTGGCAGAGAGGGGTGGTGGACCGTACCATTATGACTATGGATATGAGATTACAACACATTAATCTTCAGAAGCTTAGCCTTTTGATTCAGACTGGCGTGCAGACCCAACTAACTACCAGGTCTCCCTTTCGATGGATGGAGAGCTCTATATCATGGTCAAAATTACCATGCTGCCACAAGTGTTTTATCTGTTCCAAACCCTACCATTAGCACCTCCTGTAGGCATATTATAAGCCTTGCAAAGAGAAGCTAATCCCTAAGTGTGGGAGAGTAGGAGGCTGTGGACTATGAGTCACACTGGTGCTTTATAGATTTAGTGGTCGTGGGTGACCAGCTCTGTAAAATCCCCTTCCTGCATAGACACTAGAAGGCTTGGGGTTTATATTTCTCTCCCATTATTAGATCCATGCTTGGTGTCTGGGACCAGGTAGCTCTCCGCAGCGGACTGACCTTCTCATCGCCAAATGATACCCATACTTGGCAACCAGGAGTTTGCCTCGGGGGTTCCACTACTCTACATTTGCAGCTTGGCAGGTGGATAGTTGCCGGGTTTTGAGCAGCCCAAGACAGATTATGGGTTAGTAGGAACAGAACAGCTACAATTTATGCAAATCAGGCACTGGGTCACGCACCCCGACATGCGACATGGCGCACAGCATGTGCTCACTCCCTTTGAAAGGTGGCTGCTAGCTAAATACATGGACAAATGCCTTATCACTGAACTATACCCTAACTTACAGCACACACCTGCCAAGGCCAAAATGTTGGGGCAGACATGTTGGTTGCAAGAACTAGGTTGAATCTTAACACACAAGGAGTGGGAAGAGATATAGTATATGGTGAGGCACACAGCGTTCAACACTGCAAGAGTAGATACTGCTATCAAGATTGCAACCTATTGGTACCTAAACCGGCCGACCTGCCAGAAGCAATAGCAGCCATAGGTCAGAGTGTTGGAGGTGATGCGGGGTCCCCAGTACACTTCTTCACCTCCCATGGGAAGTCCGAAGCTCAATAACTACTGAAGGCAGTTTTAGATGACATAGATAAACACCTTGATACACCGCTGCTGTGCTTACATAACCCTGAGTCTCCCAAACCCGCTGACTTCCACTCACAGGGGTAACATATTGGGCTTGTGCTGGGAGAATCTCTTCAGGCCATTCTATCTCAGTGGGATAAAGAGAAACCTATGCACACCGCTTGGCAACATTCGATGTAGTGCATATTAGGCATGGAGTGCTAGATGCTAGTGCTAACCTTCCACTCAGACACCTATTGGGATCTCTGGAAACTGTATATTACATTTCTTTTTACCGAGTTCTATGACTTAATGTGTCCCATATATCTATGTATACTGCGCATGCCTGAACAGGTTGACATGGCCCAACAGCAGGGAGAGACAACCAGAGAGGAGAAATAGTTACACCAAGCAGGCTAGCTACAATATAGTGGAGTGAGTACAAATGGAGGTGAGGGAGGGAGGTGGGCTATGTGTGTTTGTGTTGATTATTGTTCATTAGTACTGCATGATAGGAGAGTGCCAAGCAAGCCCCACCGTTATGTGTAGGAATCTATTCTTAAATGCAATAAAATACCTTTGAACCATAAAAACATATCAAGTTTGCTTCAATGCTGCGTTCTTCTCTCATAATGCTTTAAATTTCTTACCAAAATTACCACTCTAAGTCTAAACATTCTTCTTCTTATTTGTTGGGATTGTCAGGTGAGCTGTTTTCTTAAGACGTTTTCCACTTCGAACATGACTTACACTTTTTTTTTTCTCAGTTTGTGTTAAAGCTTTATTCTTATTTACATCATTTTACACATTTTTCATTTTTCTAAACAATGTTTTAAGAACCTCATTAGTTCTCTTACCAGCAGTAGCTTTTTCCCCACGAAGTTCTATCTGTCATCTCTTTTTTGTTCTTAGTTTTTTACAGGCAGTACTGTTTCTTTTGTGTATTTCTCCTCTGTTCCTTTCTTGCCATTGTAATGTTTTCTCTTTCAACACAAGTAGATATCAGAAAACCAAAAAAGTACTCATTTAAGTTTACATTATAGACTATTAAACTGCAAACCCCAAACAACTAAATGCCTACATAATTTATTCTATCAATGTTTAATTCCATTCCAGAGTTATTAAATGCAACACCTCTACTCCTTCTCAAACTACATGTGTTACTTCTAAGCACATAGCACCTTGTCTTATGGGCTACTGACGGCTTACCCTAGGAGTCACATATATGTAAAAAGGGGAGTTTAAACCTTGGCAAAGGGTTGTTAAATGCCACGTTGACCTGGCAATACAACTTTACAGGCAGATTCTGCAGTAGCAGACCCCAGATATGTTTAAAGGACTACATTCACAGGATGGGTTATTAGGAGTATCAGTACTTCAATATATATCTGAGTGAGTGTATCAGTCCCTGTTTGAGTCAGTCATTGGATATGTAAGTAGCTATGTCATCATATGACTGGCTATCTTTGTAACTCTATGGGTCTGCAAATGTGTATGTAAGTGGTTGTACGGAATGCTTACTTGCTGTGTTAGTAAGTTTTGGGGTAAATAACTATGTGTGCAACTTGCTCTTTTACTGCTGGATACTTAAGTGCTCAGTGTGTGTGTGAGTGAATGTGTAAGTGCCTCTTTCACTGTCTGACTGGGTGTGTGAGTGGCTGTATGCTTTTGTAAATAGGTATGTGAGTCTTTGTATGGGTGGGATACTGGATGTATAACTGGGCATATGGGTCTGTAAGTGTGCATGTCACTCACTGAAACTTCAAAGAACATGCCTTACCTTTCCAGCACATAGTACCCTTCCCTATGGCCTATCTATGGCCTACCTTAGGAGTGGCTTAAATGTAGTAGAAGGGGAATTTAAGGCTTGGCAAGGGGTTTAAAATAACGAGTTAGCCTGGAAGTAAAAATGCACACGCAGGCTCTAAAGCAGAAGGCTCAACACATGTTTGAAGGGCTACTTGTCTGGATGGGTGATTTGGTATTGTCAGTTCTTCAGTATATAGCCGAGTGAGTGTGTCATTGCATATGTAAGTAAGTATGACAGCATATGACTGGCAGTCTTTGTAACTCTATAGGTCTATACGTGTGTAAGTGGTTGTATGGATTGCTTACTGGCTGTGTTAGAGAGTATGGGGTATCTAACTCTCTTTTTGTAAAACTGGCTCTGTTACTTCTGAATACATAAGTTCTGAGTGGGTATGTGAGTGAATGTGTAAGTACTTCTTTCATTGTCTGATTGGGTATGTGAGTAGCGCTATGCTTTTGTAAATAGGTAGTTCAGTCTCTTAATAACAACTGACTGTCTGGGTATGTAATTAGATTTGTTATGCCTATTTCATTGTCCCATGGCTATGTAACTGACTGTGTACATGCACATATCAGTTATTGTACAAATGAGTGACTACTTGAGTCAGTACTTGACCACATATATAACTGAGAATATGAGTGCCTCTTTGTGTATGTAACTGGATATGCAAGTTCCTTCACACTTTCTTTCCTTTAACACGCACTCATAAATCAGTATATACATAAACTTTGTAAATGTACACTGTTATTAACATACCTGTGACATCTCTTTGCTGTTTCTTAATTTTTAAATGCAGTATTACTTGAAGTCTCTTATCAGGCAAAATGTCTATTTTAAAGGACTATGATAATGTACCACTCTCAGTACAAAACAACCAATAATAGCAACCTTTCCCACTTTGCCTTTAGTGATATTGATGTACTTAGCAAATCATTACCTTTTAATTTTTTTTGTTATTCCGCTTCTCATTGGTCCATTTTTTAACCTTTTCTTAGTCTCCTGTTAAGAAGCCCAATCTGGTAGTGTATGTGGGCAAATTCAAGAATCCATTGCGATGCTCAGTGCAGCCCCCATTTAACTTTGCGACAGATTCACAAATAAAATCATTTAACATTGTACTGTTAATACTTTGAATCTACATTTTAATTTTCAAGATAGTACTGGATTAGAAAATAAACACTTGATAATAAACAATGTGCCAGAATCACTCTCCTTCTAACTTTTACAGTACAGTCTCTTTAGAACTCTTCCCACAACACCGCTTTAGCTCAGTATCCATATCAATCCCCTTTTGAACACTCTTTTGTACTGTAGGTCAAGAGTTCACAACACTGTCTCTGAACAACATAATAGCTTTAAATTCAACTGTAGCAGGTGTGGTCGACTGTTTGGAAATATACGCATATCCAAGATAGCATAACATTTTTTTCATTATTCCAGAGTCAATCACAGGTCTATTTTCTTTCCGTTGAAAATCACTACCTAATTTTAGCTACCTACATATTTTCACCATTGAATGAGATATGCTATTTTTTAAATTAAGACCTGCTGTCCATTATAACTGCCTTTCATTTTGAGAACCGTCTCATTCAGCTCTAGCCTTCTCCTGCGTGTTTCTCCTCCTTGCCTTAAAAATGGTTAGAGAGTGGATTGTGGGTCACAACTTTGTGTTTTGAGCCAGAGAGTGTGTCAGAAAGAGTGGAATTGACAGGGACTTCAGTTTGTCTAATGTGAACATTGCTTGTGTGGGTCAGAGAGGGTTAAATTGGCATCAATTGCTTCCTTTTGTTGAAAGCATTGCGGATTGCCAACATCCAGCCATCATGATTGTGCACTGTGGCACACTTACTGGGGTAGGACTGGAAATTCTAATGAAGAATACCTTTGGCCAATTAATGCACTTTTCCCTCACACTGCCTTGATATTCTCCAACATTTGCCAAAAACAGAAATGGAAGTGGTCAAAAAAAGTCTATCCACAGATAGATATATCCAGGAAACATGTGAATAAAACCGTGTCTGCATTCCTCAGAGACCATCACTTGGGCTCTAAAATACTATAACAATTTACCATTTGACATGGATGGTATATATAGAAGTGATGGAGTTCATTTCACGGAGAAAGGCAACTCTTGGCAGAAAGCATCCTGCTTTATGTGCAGTTATCATCTACACACAATAAACACAAAGGCTCTTCTCAGAGCCACACATTTTCCAAAACTCTGGTTCATTTTATTTTGAAATCCTTTTTTTAAATGTTGTATTCGAATTTGTGAATCTGTCGCGGATCCACAAAACAAAGGCACACATTCAATACAAAGAAGTCCATTTAGGATTCACAATTTGGTGAGTGACTCAATGTGTGTGTCAATGGCTCTGTGAGTGAGTGTGTGAATGTCCAAGTGGGCCTGTCAGTGGGTGTTTGAGGGTCTAAGTAAGATTATGAGTGGGTACATGAGTGTCTCACTGGGTCTGTGAGCAGATGTGACAGTGTCTGAATGGGTCTGTGAGTGGGTGTTAAAGTATCTGAGTAGCTCTGTGAGTAGATGCATGAGTGTATAAGTGGGTCTGTGAGTTGATGCATGAGTGTCCGAGTGGGTCTGTGACTGGGTGTAAGAGTGTCTGAGTGAGTCTCTCAGTGGGTACATTAGGTTCTTGGTGGCTCTGTGAGTGGGTGTGAGAGTGTCTGAGTGGGTCTACCGGTGGTTGTATAAGTGTCTGAGTGAGTCTGTGAGTGGTTGCATCAGTGTCTGAGTGTGTACGTGTGTGCGTTAATTAATGTTTGAGTGGGTCTCTGAGTGAGTGTGAGTGTCTTTTAATGTATGCATAAGTGTTTGAGTGGTTTTGTGAGTGGCTGTGTGACTGTCTAAGTCTGTACGTCACTATAAAAATATCTGAGTGGGTCTGTGAGTAAGTGTATCAGTGTCTGAGTTAGTTTGTGAGTGGGTGGGTATGTGAGTATCTCTGTGGGTCTGTGAGTGAGTTTATGATTGTAGGGGTGGATCTCTGAGTAGGTGTGTGAGTCTAGTGTCTGAGTTGGTCTCTGCATGTGAGTATGAGTATCTCAGTGGGTCTCTGTGTATGTGTTAGAGTGGGTCTGCCAGTGGGTTTGTGAGTGTCTGAGTGGGTGTGTGAGCGGGTGAATAAAAGTCTTAGCACATCTACTAGTGAGCATGAGAGGGTCTATGTGAGTCTACCAGTGGGTGTGAGAGTGTCTGAGAAGGTCTGTGAGTTGGTATATAAGTGTCTTAGTCAGTTTGTGAATGGGTAGGACAGTGTCTGAGTGGGTCTGTGCATAAGTGTATGAGTTTCTGAGTGGGTTGGTGAGTGGGTGTGTGAGTGTCTGACTGGGTCTGAGTGGGTGCACATGAGTGTGAGTGAGCATGTGAGTGGGTATGACAGTGTGTGAGTGAGTCTGTGACTGCGTGTGTGAGTGTCTGAGGGGGTCTGTGAGTGGGTATGACAGTGTCTGAGTGGGTGTGTGAGTGTCTGAGTGAGGCTGTGAGTGGGTGTATGAGATATGAGTATGTGAGAGAGTATGTGTGAGTGTATTTTAAAAAGAAAATTCAGCAGAATTAGAAAACTTGCCATAGTAGTGCATGGGGGGGGCCCGCTGAGCATTGGGGCAGATTCACAAATCCTTGTGTGTTGAAAAGAAATCATTCAATATTTTCTGACCCATCAGGGGGCTCTCAGAGGCCCCATTCTTGCACTCTTTGTGTCAGGGTACCTCTACCCTGGCCCCTATACTACAATACATCTTAATTTTTGCAACTGGGGACTGTCCCCTGATATTTAAAATGGTGACGCAAATTTCTATTCAGGTTTCGGCCCATCATTCATGGCATTGCTTTTGGCGCATGGATTCACAAAGCGTCGCAATGGATTTGCACCTCAAGCTATTCATATTTCCTTTCCATTAATATTAGGGGTGGGCGGAATTTGCGAAAGCGACTTTCACAAATTATCGCGAAAATGTTTAAAATCTTCACAAACACGCGGAAATATCGCGAAGATGCGGAAGTTTTTTTCCCGCCCGTTCGCGGTATTTTCTGCGTGTTCGCGGCTCGCCAACTTACCCATGCGGTTGCTTGTGGGCGCGGCCATCTTGTTTTCACTCTTCTCGCGGTGCATGATCGCGAGAAGAAAGGCGTGATCGCGCGACGCATGACGTTACTGCGGGCGTGAACTGTCGCGAGACAGCACAAATGGCTACCAACAACAAAATCTTGTGGAGAACACGACCGGATCGGGAAAACTTGTCGGCGAACGCGGGGATTCAGGTAAGGCGATCGCGCGTGCGCGTGAATGTATTATTTTACAGCGCGAGCAAGAACCAAATTATCGCTAAACTGCGGAATGCGGAAATTTTGACATTTTCGCGCTCTCCGCGGAACGCGAAAATGTCAAATTATTGCAATTTCCGCGAGCGGAATGGAAATTTAGCCCAGGCCTAATTAATATCTCAAAAACTACCCAACAGATTTACTCCAAATCACAAAAAGCCTGCTTTCTGGACCAAGATCTAGGTTCCTGTCAAATTTGGTGCAAGCCGGTTTAGCAGTTCGGGCTGTAGTAATGTCCAAAATTATCATCAGAAGGATCATTGGAAACAAATGAAATAACATTGGAAACACTTTTTTTGAATCCCCCTTTTTGTCAGCCCTCACTTGCTGGATCAACTCCAACCTTTCCATCCACAACTAGACAAAGTAAGGCACATTTTCTTTGAGTTATAAGTAAGGCAAAAAAAGCTTTTCCTACGGTAACTACGTCCTAACTGTAACTACTTATTGGCGACTGCCACATCCACACACACATATATATATATATATATATATATATATATATATATATATATATATATATATATATATATATATATATATATATATATATATATATCCACAGACATAAGTTACGGTAGTCCGGTGCTTCTAGTGCGGCGATCCTGGACGGGCTCCGTCAACCCCATATTCATCACCAACTTTTGCTTATCCAAAAGAAATCCAGGACACGCAGGAGTGTATATTACAAGGTTTAATGGGCAGGGTAGCGCCTCACCAACGCGTTTCGCTTTGCAGCTTTATCACGGTGTGGCTAACATTTTACACTTCCTGTATTTACATCCTCCCTCATTCAGTAACATTGAAGAAGGACCTCAAAGGTAGACTACGCTTGCTGGTACAAACGTCAGCGCCATCTTAGCATATTGTAAAATCCATTATATCGTTTTATACTAGCTTATCAACTACGAAAACAAACAGTGAGTAATGAACATCACATTAATCAATAAATTGCTTGAACAATCTACTCGCAAAATTTGATATATGAATACTGATGTCAGCAAAAACACAGAACTTAAATGTGTTTTAAGCTAAAACATTGAATGTCGACACATGGTTGTGCTGTGTAAGCACATGAACAATTCGTGGATTGATAATGACCATGAGTTATAACCACGCAAGCCCCAGTGGGCTGCGAATCAAATAACATCTCTATAAGCATCACATTGTAGGTGCAAAAGAGAAAAAAGAGAAAAGCGGTCTCGCCCAAGTGGGCCTAAATTTCATTGCATGAAAAATATATAATCCAACAAATTAAATCCATGAGCAATTGTATCAAAAGAAACCATTGTGCTGACAATCTGGTGCGTATTTGTCTGATTCGTATCAGCTCAAAATAACTATCTTTGAAAAAAGAAAAAGAAACACACATTTTATATACATCTCAGCCTTTGATGTTATAATACACCAACTGATTCTATCCTCAATAGAATACTACTTCATGTATTTTCATACAAAATTTGTATTATATTACACAAAAAAGAAAAAATCATCTTTTTACAGAAACCTCTCAATTGTCAAATTTACAGATGTACAGCCATCTCTTCACTGGAATTGAGTCCTTCAGGCATCATGGTGTCAAAATCAATAATGTACCTTGATTCCAAACATCTTAGTTGGAGCTCTCTGTCACCGCCTCTTTCCTGTCGCACAATTGCATCTAAAATAACATAAGATAATAGTTTTTCCTTTTGCTTATGTATATTAAAAAAATGGCGAGCTACAGGGTATTGAATATCATGTTTTTTGATTGCACGTAGATGCTCCAGAACTCTTTTCTTTGCTTGATGCACTGTACTGCCTATATAAAACTTGCCACATGGGCAGATTAAACAGTACACACAATAATCTGTTTTACAATTAAAATTCCCTCTGATAGCAAAATCCCTTTTTGGCCTGGGTAAACTTAGTGTCTTACAGTCTACACTATGAGCACAAGCCTTACAGCGTTTACAAGTCTTAAAGCCTGTATAATTTTTGAACTGACTTGATTCTTTAGCAGTTATGGCATTCTTGCATAAATCATCTTTCAAGGATCTACTTCCCCGAAAAGTTATCTGCGGTGTATCATTTAGATATCCGCTGAGAACTAGGTCACTTTTTAGAATGTGCCAGTTTTTGTCAAATAGTTGTCTGATCTTAAACGCACTTTTTGAGAAGGTAGTTATGAACCTAACTGAATCAGTAGATTCAGGTAGCATTGGTTTCTGATGTAATAGATCTGATCTAATCAGTGCATCTGCCTTAGATATAGCTTATTTAATATGTTTTACACTGTACCCCCGTTGTTTAAATCTAGCACTCATAATTCTTTTTTCCTCTTCATACTCTTCTGCTGTGCTGCAGTTGCGTTTGGCTCTGATTAACTCCCCATAAGGAATGCTTTGGATCAAGCTAGACGGGTGAGCACTTTGGGCATTTAAAACACTATTACCAGCAGTTTTCTTTCTGTGTAGTTTGGTAACTAGTGTATTGTTGAATACTGATATTTCCACATCCAAAAACACAATATTACAATGACTTATCTGAGAAGTAAAATGTAAATTTCTGTCATTGTTATTAAGGGAATCAATGAATGATTTAGCCGACTTCTCATCCCCTCTCCAGATCAGGAATATGTCGTCTATAAATCTAGCCCATGTGACTATGTTGTCCCCATGGCTTTCCCAGCAATGGAACACCTGCTCCTCCCACCAGCCCATGTATAAATTCGCATAGCTGGGGGCGAAGCAGGTGCCCATCGCTGTTCCTTGTGTTTGTTTGTATGTGTTTTGATTGAACAAAAAATAATTGTTTGTCAAGCAATATCTTATCATTTCTTTTTTTTTTTTTTTTTTTTTGAAAAACCTTTATTGACATTTCAATCAATAACAAGTATGGGCCTACAACCCCCCGGGGCCGGCCGCTAAGCAGTCAGAACAACAGAGATCAAATGTTAACACAGGCAGCACCTCGGGGAGCAGAATCTTCATGCTAACATAGTCTGGCCAGTGTATCTTATCATTTCTAACAACATTTCAGTGTGTGCCAGCAATGAAATCGATCTAGCTCTTAAGAAGTGCCTTATGGCCTGGATCCCCAGGTCATGTGGTATGCTGGTATAAAGGCTGGTTACATCTAAGGTAACCAGCAAAAAATCTTTCTCCCATACTACACCATCAATTAGTGTTAGAAAATGGCTGGTGTCCTTAAGATATGCAGGTAAAGCACTAACAAAAGGACGTAAATAATGATCAATAAACTTGGATGTAACTTCAAGTTGAGAACCCATAGAAGAAACAATAGGTCTGCCCGGGGGTTTTTGATAATGTTTGTGTAATTTAGGGAGCAAATACAAAATTGGTAGTTTAGGATGTTTGCAATACAAGCTCCGAAACTCGTCCCATTCTAGTACGCCTTGATCTTTCCAGTTCACCACCACTTCATTATATTGGGAATACGAGGCTAGCACTTCTGATTGGTTACTGGACATGTAACATGAAGCATCACTAAGTTGTCTTAAGCCTTCATTCAAATATTCCGTCTTACCATTGGCTTTGGGGTTTGTAACTCATATTTTCTGGCTTTCAATTTGCTAGTTTTATTTGTTTAAGGCTGTCTAGAGTAAGTTTGTCCCTCCAGGGAGCAAAGCCTTTTTCACATCAACTTCCATTGTATTCTTCCATGAGTGCTCCTTTCTAAAGGCTGCCAAAGTTCTTTAATTTGGGAATTGAACAGCTCTGCTTACTCACCAGTTTTAAATTATTCAAAAACCAAAAAGTTTTTAATTTGATGTATAATACTTTGTTTATTTGGGAAATTTTACTCTAACATTGCACTTATATTGTGTGGAAAGCTGTGAATGATTTGCAAATTTGTGCGTTACCGGGGACTCGTTTTTCAAAGCTTTCGCTTAGACGTACTTTACTTGTCCTTGTGACGGTCCCGCTATCTTTAAGCGGGCCGCCATTTTGTTAGGTTAGCACTCTAGCAGCTGAGTGCCTTCATACACGCCACTCTATAAAGGGCATGCTCTTGATGGCGCGCCAAAGGCAAGCCCGCCCGAGGCCGGTCTGCGCCTTGCGCCACTCCCCCTGGCCAAAATCATACAATTAAATATGATAAAGCAGCTCTGTTGAACACCTGGAACAAAGGTAATGGAATCAAACGTCGTCCTATCCACTTCAACAATGTTTCTCAGGACGTTTGCAGTCCTACGTGCTGTTTCGTTTTGAGAAATGGGCCTTATGTTCTCCATCCTTCAAACAACATTGATCACATTCAGTCTGACACACGTTTCAGTAAAAAGCGTACCTTAACGGCTGTCCTACTGAATACCAGATCCCTTCCCAAGCACAGATATGAACTTGCTGACTTCCTTGAATTACATATGCCGGATATACTGTTTCTCACCGAGACCTGGACTCACAGTGCCTCTGAACCTGACCTAAATGTGGCCATACCTTCGGGCTACGACTTATTTAGAATCGATAGGATAGGTCAAAGGGGAGAGGGGTGGCTATCGCATATCACTCACACATTAAAGCTACCTTCTCAGATATTCCACAGTTTAAAGAGGAGGCCATTCTGTTTAGTTTTAAAGTTACTAATACTGATGTTTTTAACGGACTTCTAGTTTATAGACCACCCGGGCCCAGGAACACTTTTATCGAAGCCATTATGATGGTTATGGAATCCTGTATGGTACATTCTAATTTTTCTGTGCTGGGTGATTTTAATTTTCACTTAGAATCTGCGGAAAACGCCGATACTAGGGAGTTACTGGATAGGTTTCTCAGTTTAGGTTTGAAGCAAATTGTCACCAGCCATACACATGCGGCTAACCATACCTTGGATGGTATTTTCACTAACCATCATCAGACAAAGTTTGTTAAAACATTACCCCTGCCTTGGACCGATCACAGTGCTGTCTTTTTTGAAGTTCCTACAAACGGACTCCAAAATAGAACTCTAGGTCCAAACAGAACAGGGGCAGTACGCCCCTGGAAACAAATAAGCAGTCCTGATCTTGAAGCTGCATTGCAGTCACAGAGCCCTTTAATGGACCCTGACTTTGACACTGACCCGGACCAAGCAACAGCACTTTACTACCGCTGGATCGAACAGGCAGCTTCAAGGCTAGCCCCGGAAACTTGTACACGAATAAATATTAGACGGACCTCAGCCCTTTGGTATAATTCTAACTTAAAAAACTTAAAGAAAATTTGCAGAGCTAAAGAACGACTCTGGAGAAAGGAATATTCAGAGCCTGGAAAAACACAATATAGAGAGGCGTTAGCAGTATATAAAGAAGCCAAAAACGAGGCAAAATATATGTATTTTGCTGAGAAAATTATGGCCTCTAAAAATATTCCCCGAGAATTATTTAAGACAGTCACTAAATTGGCTACCTTTGGTAATGCAAAGTCAGTTAGCACAACAAAACAGTTCTGTGACAAACTTGCCAAATTTTTTCCATGACAAAGTGATCAAAGTTTACGAGGAATTCTCTACTACCACGAATGATGTTAGACAAGATGTTTCTAAGATGGATGTACCTGATATACAAGTTTCTTTAAAATAGTTTTGTCCCCTCACACAGGATAGAGTTGAAAAAACTATACTGGCAATCAAATCAGGTTCTCCTCTAGATCCATGTCCTGTTACGGTCCTTCATATGGTCTCCCATACCATAGAAAAAAATTGACACCCCTACTGAATAACATTCTTAATTCGGGACATTTTCAAGTGGATTGGAAAATTCCTTGATAAAACCTATTTTAAAAAAAACAACTCTTGATCCCTTTGAAGTCGCTAACTATCGTCCTATTACATGTCTACAATTTCCATCTAAAGTACTTGAAAAGGTACTAAATGAGGAATTGCGGTCCTTTATAGAATCCAATAACAAATTGGATGTAGCACAACATGGTTTTAGGCCACGACATAGTACTGAATCTGCATTAACTGCAGATACTGAAAGTCTACGTATACAACTAGACCAGGATGGAAAGGCCGTACTGGTAGTGCTTGATTTATCTGCCGCGTTTGATACGGTGGACCACCGCATACTTCTTCAGCGGTTGGCGGATATAGGGATTATGGATATAGCTGCAGATACTCTTCGTTCTTATTTGACTAACAGGCAACAAGCTGTGATGTTTGATGAGCGCAAATCTTCTCATTTTGTTATACCATGTGGGGTGCCTCAGGGATCAGCACTTTCACCTACCCTATTTAATATATATGTTACCCCACTGGCTAAACTTATTCGTTCCTTTGGTTTCAAGGCCATCTGTTACGCGGATGACACGCAAATTGTTGTCTCATTAACCACAAATCCAGAGACTGTGGCAGAACGTTTTAAACTCTGCATGAGTCAGATTATTTGCTGGATGCAGAATAATTGTTTAAAATTGAACACCGGGAAGACGGAAGTGGTTATGTTCGGAGAGGACACTTCAATTTGGAACTCCAATTGGTGGCCCGCGACAGCAGGGCCATGCCCCCAGCCCGTAAAGAAGGTAAAAAATCTTGGAGTCCTGATTGACGACCATCTTTCTATATCTGACCAGGTCAACAGCATTACCTCTTCTTGTTTCTATACACTTAAAATTCTTAAGAAAATTTTTCCTTTTATTCCTATGTCTTTGAGGAAAATGGTTGTCACAGCATTGATCCTGTCAAAAATTGATTATTGTAATTCACTCTACATTGGAGCAAAAAAGAGTGTGATTCATAAACTTCAGACCCTGCAGAACGTGGCGGCCCGGTTATTATTAGAACTACCTAAATTTAGTTCTATTCGTTTAATTACCCGAGAACAACTACATTGGTTGCCCCTACCTGCTAGGATCCAGTTTAAGTCAATGTGTATGTTACACAAGAGTCTGCATGGGATGGGACCTACACAGATTGGTCAATACTGTAAGCGATATACTCCACAGAGATGTCTCCGTTCCGCGTCAGCATACTTGCTTGTGGTCCCAAGAGTAAAGACGTTGAAATGGGGGGGCAGAAGTTTTCGATACTTGGCCCCAAAGCTTTGGAACACAATGCCTTTGCATCTTAGAACGCAAAATGATCTGCTACAGTTTAGGAAGAGACTAAAAACTTGGCTATTTGCGTGCACCCCTTCGGGGGTCTGATTTCCGGATTAACCTTAATCGATAGCAAGCGCTAAGACGCCACGGCAAACACGCGCTCTATAAAAACCCATTTTCATTTCATTTCATATAAACAGGCCTGTAAATCTTGTTCTTATCTTGTCACATTTGCTGTGCATTCAAAGACTGAGGTCAAATGTCAGGCTCTGTCTTCCGAGGGAGCTTGTGGTTTCCTTTACTTTCTCTGACTTCAAAGTGAGGGGATTTACGTGACAATCTTGTGGGATCTGGTGGAGCAGGTAAAACAAAAACATTTGTATACCTTCTCTATTTTGCATGAAAATACTAATTACCTAATCATTCTAACTACTAATCTGTACTAATTGTGTGGAGAGTTGGTATTAATCAACCGTACACCTTAATAAACACGAATTACACGCGAGACTAAATGCAAATTGCATGGCAAATAACCCTAATGAATAACTGTGGTACGCATATTAACAATAGATTGTGTTGACATAGAAAATTGCATGATTTATGTTGCCTTTGTAATATTTTGCGTTCCTGATGGGACAAAATGGTGAGTATTATTGCTTTAAATGTTGCTATAAGCTAGGAAAATACTAATATATAAAGGGATTAGTGTGGTTTTAAACATTAGAATCTTCATTTCCGTTTATTAATTACTTTTTTTTCGTTTGTTTCGCTTAAGTTGGCATTCGGGCCTACCAGGCCGCAATATCCAAAATGGAGTTCGGAAGTGGCCACCGTCGTGTGAGCACGATGTCTACTGCGCGGACTCGTATGGCGTCCTCTGACCGGGTCACAGTGTTCCTTGTCAAGGATAGAAACGTGGAGGACTGCCAAAGCTCAACTAGTGTGACTGACAGAGAAGACAAAGGACACCTGTCCCTAGCGGCCTGTATATTGATACTTTGGACCCTTTCGCATGAGAACTGCCCAAACCAGGACATGACATCTTCGGGTTTTCAGGAGAATCAAGGAACTATGGGAATTATGTCCGACATTGCAAATTTTGATGACTTAGCCAATCACAGTCATTCCCAACTCAGTAAATGTAGCATGTTACCCAAAATTTATTATAAAAGGGGAGTTGGTAGAAGGGCGTTAGGTTGTTGCATTCCAGGAGTGTGATCCGAATACCCGTCGACCGATTTGCTGTCATGATTGTTGGGTCACCAGAGATCTTTGGGACTGTGTTGTGCCGAGCAAAATAACTTTTCTCCGGACTGATTTGGGTCATAGCCTGCATTCGATAGAAGGGTCACACCAGAAGGAATTTGATTCATGCAGGGTTGATAGGTTGCGGGAGGACGGTTGCCAAAATCAGAAATTAGGTAAATATAATTGTCATACTGATTTATGCCAATGTTATTAAATTCTGACTGACTATGATCCTAATTATGCCAATGAGAGTGAATTTAATCAGATAAACTAAACATTTATTGAAAAAAAATGAGTTTGTGATTCTTTGAAGGGTATGGATTACAGATTCTGAGACTTTAAATGTGTTTTAGCTGGTTCTAAATCACCATCAACCAGTCCAACTAATTGGTCCATCGACCAAGTGGTGGAGTGCCTTGATGTTAAAGTTAAGATTCTATAAGAGCAGATGTATGATATGTAAATACTGTAAATAGTTCTTTCTATAGGTAATAAGGTACCCCCCCACATGTCCAGTGCTTCTCTTCCTCCTGTGTGCAGATTCCAGTGAGACGTATGAGTGTTGGTGTTATGGGCCCCACCAATGGATGCGTGTGTAAATGAGCTAGTGTGACGACGGGTCTGTGACACAGGGAGGATATGTAAATTTGGCCTTTCCACTGGAGCAGTTTTCTGGTAGCAGATTGATGGTTTTATTGTATTTGGTTTGGTTATTATTGATTATTGATTAGTGATTTACGGATGATTGATGGATTATTGATTTATGTTCTAACATTCTATGTTGAGTTGCGTTGCGTTCTATGTTGTTTTTGAAGACTTCCGGGATGTAGGAAGGTGGATGCCCTGCAGGTACACGGGGAAAACGTGTGGCAAGTGAAGTCGCACTGTGTATTGTCTTGTTGCCTTGTAGGTACACGGGGAAAACATGTGGCGATTGGAGTCGCACGACGCATTGTCTGGTTTCGAATTGGAAACATCGTCGTGTGTTATCGTTAGGGATATTTCTGTGTGAAAGTACGTGAGTGAAATAGCAACAGGTTCTCTCGTGAAACTCTGGCCTTAATTATCAGGAGCAGTGTAGTCTATACATTTGTTTTATTCCCAGCGAAACGGTTAGCCTATTTGTTTGTTAGAAGGGTAAGGTAGAGGGAAGTGCTACTTTATCGGCGAAACTGAATAATTCTGTGGAAGGGCAGAGGTAAGCGCTGCTCTCGAGAAATACAGAATTCTTGTGTAATTGGACAAACTATCTCTTTGGTTTAGCGGAACAGGCAATGGTGGTGTTTTTATGTCGTTACTAACAGGTGTTTGATTGAAGAGAACGTGAGAGAAAGATTGACAATCAATTTTGTAAAGGAGGGTTCAGCAGAAGCCGTAGTAGCGAGAAAAGCTGTCGTCAGTAAGACCGTGCTGGGATTGGCCAGCCATTAAGAGACGAAGTTTTCACGGATTGGTGCGCTGGTGTATGCCGCCCTGAGATTGGAGAATTGCTAGTGTGACGTAGTGGAGAATTACAGAGCAACATAGATGTTCCGGATTGGTGCGTTAGTGTGAGTCGCGCTGCGATTGGACAGCAAACAGTATAGTCGTAGAAGAGCGATTCAAGAAGTCTAGCAAGTCAAGACTACATACAGACTAAGAAAATGATGTATTATGATCCACCCGAGAAAGAGAAAAAGTCATGGTTTGAGAAACTCAAGAATTTATTTAAAAAGGATAAGCTGATAGTGACTAGAGAGGGACAGTTGCTTCCTCGACCGAAATCACCCGCATCCTTCATGGTAGCAAAATATGGGTTCCATACATGTATCTGGCTAGATAATTGGGCAAAGTATACAAAAGATGATGGAGTTTTAGCATTTCCAGTGTTGCAGGGATTCTGCTTATGGACAGAACTATGCGCAGGAACCCAGGCCCTCAGTGAATTGTGGTGTACCAAAAAACTCACCTCAGAACCCAGAACTCCTTATCCGACCAGCATCAGTGTCCCATTCGTTATCCGATGTTTAGCTCGGCGGTCCCAATGTACCCAGAACAAGCGACTTAGTGTATATCTCAGGAATGGTGGGAATCAGAAATACCTTTTCATAATTATTCTCATATCAGTCCACAACAGAATAAACAGAGACACAGTAAAAGTTTAAAGAGTTTATTTTATAAACCTCGTGTCCTAAGATGCAGCAGTTTGGCTAACATAAGCAGACAAACGATTAAAATCAAAACCATCAGCATAGTTACAATACCATAGAAAATGAAGGGAGTAATCATACTAAAATGACAGTGGATCTAAGCCACCTTCCTTTCTCTAGCAAACTAATAGTATTATTATTAGACTAGAAAAAGGTCTCTAGGCTTGAATGGGGAACCCCATACCGTAAAGATCAGCTCAGTGAGATCACATCACAGAATCAGCTAGGCTCTGCTCCTGGGAAAGCTCTTCTTCCGAATGTAATGAAAACATGTAACACTGCAATATTAAAAGCACCCGACTTTCAGGCATTTGCAGCTGCGTGCGTGTTATGGCTAAAATAGTGGGCCGATCAACCTGAACCAAACAACATGCACCGTCTAGCGACCCAGACTGTTTCTTTACACTGTGTACAGACCAAGGTCGCTGCTCACTGTTTGGGATGTGAACAGCAGACAGTTCTCATGTGAAGCAAAGTCGAGTAAGCATTTCTCAATTTAATAACATGTGACTACAGTGTCGTGTGCAAAAGCAGCAAAAGCGGCAAGATGGCTTTCTAACATCTAACGCGGTTGTGCTAACTTAGCATTGTACATATATAGATAACGATCTTCACTACACCCCCCCTTTATCGGACCACTAACCAGTAGGGGCGCACTTGCAAGAATGCAGAGTTCAAGTTTGATAGAACGGAACCAAGGGCATGAACTGTAAGTCCATATAAGGTAAGTGAAAAAGTTTGAAGATAAAATAAAGAAAAAATTTAAACGGAGTAAAAAAAAACATGTAGAGGATAAAAAAAACATAATTGAAGGACGTAGGATGAAATGATAGTACAAAAGTCAATCCATCAATGTATAAGCACAATAAGTTGCAACAGCTTCCAAGAGGAAATCATTGGAACGTTCTGCAAAATTATCGGCCATCCAGTTCAGGACGGGGAATGAACATACATGCTCCTCAACCACCGCAGCCTCCAGCACCAGACGAGGACAACTGGCGTGTTCTTCAAGATAACTTCTTGCTAAGAAGTCAATCGCAGCCATTCCGATGTCCCAATTCCCAAGGACTCCATGTTCTGCTCCACAGGCCATAATCCCGATGCCAGAACAGTCCAACTCATGAGCCACTAAGGGGCTCATCAGCCGACCATAATCCATGGCCGGAGACACCGAGTTCGACAGACACAAATCCAGAGCCCATTGGAACGGACAATCTAGGCAATGAAAGACGGGCTGCACACAAGTAAAGTAGGGAAACCGGAAAGACAATCCATCGGTTATGCTTAGAGTTGCCAGTGGTAAAGTGCCATAGTATTCAAGCATCCGGTTACGAAGATGGAGCAGCCGGGACATGTTGTCGTGTGACGCAAGTTGTGCATCCGTAGCGCAGGGCGCAGATCAACAAAAGTGTTCCAGCTATGAGGGCGAGAAGTAAAGGGAGACCTCCGCAGACGCTGGAAAAAATAGAATGAAAAAAGGCCGGGATCACACCAAAAATAGTTTGAAAGGAGGTCACGAGGCCGGAGCCCACAATTTAAAAAAAATGAGCCATGCCACTTGTTGACGAGGCATTAAAGATAGTCTGAATCAGGGTCCCAAAATGAAGTGGGAGATCAGTATTAAAAAGCGCTTGCACCTCAGTGCGCGTGTTTGCTACATAAAGGACAAATGTTTCCCGGGATGAAGTCAACGCGACTTCTTTTTGAGACAATAGAGCCCTTATTCTGCTCATCTTGTTGAACTGTGCTTTCAAGGTTGGAATGGAAGGCCAGATGGATACATCGAGCCGACCATGCGGGGGTGGAAAAAGGACGTTATTACAGCAAACTACCCTCTGTGATACAGTCACTATGTAGGGAATTCCCACCAACATCCCACAGCAAGCTTCATTATTTAATAGCAAATAACTACCGTTAGCAAACAGCGTAAAAGACGGTGTTATAACTGGCACAGAAATCCCTTTCAGGACACAAGCTAAATTAGGAGCGTGCACATTACATGCACCATGCAATTGAATGTGCCTACACACTACAGAGTGATCCGGAGTGGAAGTGCACTCTTCACCTTTCAAGTATACTTCTTTGCCGTCTCTCACACATCTATACGTGAATGGGAGTGAGCAAACTTCGTGCAGGAAGGCAGTACCAAGTTGTTCATATCTGCCTAGAACATAATGTTTCATGCACGAACTGAACTTAAACAGAGGGAACGGTAACGTGATTAACCCATGTATAAGCCACACAGCAGAATTCAATTCAGCAACAGAGAATGGCAAAGGTTCTAATTTCTCAATGTGTAGTAATGAATATGTAGCATCTTTCATGGACATGAACTGTTGTTTCGCAGTTAAATTAAAAGGAAGGAACAAAGATGAAGTGTTCATGTAATCCCAAGGGACTTTCCCTGCCTTTAACGTTTGCAAAGTCCATGCAAATTGCATAATAGAACGCAATTGATTTTGAACATGATACAATACAGACAAATCATCCTGCACAATGTCTACCACAGATGACACTATATTATCTAAGGTATAAATTCTGGAAGACAGGGTGTTAATGCTATTATCTATAACAGCCAATACCTTTTCCATATTGGCTTGATCAATAGCACGTAATCTGGATGCAGCCTCAATTTGTGATAACTTCCAAACTTCGTTATAAACCGCATACACCCATCTTTTGGACCTGCCAACTGCAGGACCCTTAACAAAATCATTCAAATCTATTTTGTCATTTAATCGTGCTAAATTAAGTTTAACGGATGCTAAAGTGGAATGTTGCAGCCAAGACTGACATAACTTCCCTACCGAGTAGGTAGTTACAGTGTGCGAAGATTCAAAAAGGGGGTCTACACGAACCTGTGTATACCCCTGCTTTAAATCCAAGAACCGATGTTGACAGGAGTCTGAACTCGTCTGCCACACCAACCACCCTTCCGGATTCAATTCAGAAATATTGAAGGATGTGTTGGAAACATATGTCTGCAACATAGCAAGGGACAGATCCGTATGATTACCCCAATTAGGATAAGCACCCAGACCCGGAATCGAGGGAGAATTTAATTTTTTAGAAGTAGCCAATCCAAAACAGGTGGTCTGAAAAATGGACGAATTTAAAAATAACATGTGATTCGGGAGAAGACAGGCACGATGCAAAGCTTCTGTTCCCTGTACTTGCCACGGTTTGGAGCCCCAAACCGATTTAAGATCGATAGTAGCTTTCCACAGATCATATTCTCCAATTGCCAACTCGTCCATAAAGGACTTGGAATACAACAATTTGGTGTGTGTCAGTCGCACTTTTGAAGCAGACACAGGCGCTACCTTAAAATAAAAGGAGGCCGGATTTGACACACTGAAATCAGAAAAATAAGTGAATTTGTCCACTAACGTGGCGGAGCTGCCCAGCCTTGGGGCGGGACAGTGTTCCCATTGAGTATAATTTACAAAATTTCTAAACTTATTCACTTTGTGCACGAAATGCGTGCCATAATGTTGATAACAGAATTGCTCATCATAATTAGCAGTATCTAAATACAAATCCGTAGCATCAAATGCAGCATAATATTTCAAATCAGAAAACAGTGCTTCTATGGCTTGAACATTCCAGTCATCTGAGTGTATGTTCTGCTTAACGACATCACCCATAGAAACACGAAATACATTTGGCACATTAATTACTTCAGTGGGGCCGTTAATTTGAAATTTTACAGCATCCCAAGCGATCCCATCACGTACAGGCCAGGCAGTAATGTTCACAAAAGTCTGGTCCCTTTTCATAATATGTGAAGAGGAGTGGGGGGCCAAAGTTCCATCAATTAGTCGAATCGTAGATCTTTCTTTCAGGTAGTGTCCATTGATAAGTCTAAAAAACACTACCACAAAGCCAATGGACATAAACAAAAAAACACATATGAGCACTAGCCAAATGTAAGTCCAAGGGGGAATTAAAAAGTATCTTTTGAACCAGGCCACGAAAATCGAAACTTTGGACGGGGCAATGGAAGTCATTGAATTAGAGTCAAAAGAGTCTTGTGAGTGGGCAACTGTGGTGGATTGTAAAACAGGCAATGTAACATCCGCAGGATAAGCATACTCAACATCTTCAGGCAGACCACTAGGTGTCGGTGGCAATAAGGGACCAGTAACTGTATGCATCTCGATGGCAACATCAGGCACGGTGTTAGAAGCTCGGGCCACAACAGAATTTCTCAGCATCGAAGGGCAAGAAACTGCCGGAGTCATACTAAGAAGAATCGGCCACTCGCTGTAGCTTGACATTGTCAATTGAGATGTACCTGTTATCCTTTCGACCAGGAAGCGGAGATAAAATGACTGTTCTAGTACCCTGTACTCCAAGCACCGGAATTGGTGCACGATAAGAGGGGCCAAACTCCTTCTTGTTCTTCACCTTCTCACGGACCAGATCACCAACTCGAGGTAGCCAGCCGACTACCGGAACCTGAAGCGCAGCATCAGATGAGGAGGGTACGTGTTCCTTCGCTAGACTGTCTCTGGCTTCTTGAAGATTCTGCAATACAGCAGAGTGTTCATCTACGTCAAAGGGTGCGGCTGACGCCGCCATGTCTAGACCATCCAGGTCTGGGACAAACATTCGTACACCAAAGAGCATCATGTATGGGGTACGCCCACCCAGAGACATTCTAGGGAGATTATTAAGTGCACGTTGCACGTCATACAAGTGGGCTAGCCAGTTCCGGCCAGTACCTAAAACCCTGGCTGTCAAAGACTGCTTTAGGTCACGGTTCATTCACTCCACCACACTATTACCATCAGGCCGGTATGGAGACGAAAATTTGACTTGGACCCCCAAATTTCTCATAGCTTCTTTGTTCGCCTTAGAGGCGAACGCAGGCCCCTGATCAGAATGAAAGGTACCACATGCAAAACTTCCAACAAAGACACGCAAATCCTTTATGACAGTGCGAGAATCAGCACTCCTTTGTGGCCACACCCACAGAAAACGTGTGCATGAATCAACTGCAACCAAGATGTATTTGTACGCAGTATCAGAGGTAAAAGGACCGCAATGATCTAAATAAACACAACCCATTGGTTTATTAGATATGTACAACTGAGTTTGTGGTGGGTGCGCCGCAGTTGAAGGTTTAATCTGCTGGGAAATGTCAGAATTAAGAACATAAGCTCTGGCTTGTTTATACAAACCGCACCCCCAGTAACGTTGTTGTAGCAGAGATACAGTAGCTGCAACGCCGGCATGCGCGGACGCCATGCCCTCGTGAGCCGCTAATATCAAAGATGGTGTGCAGTCCGCATTGGGAATCAATCTGTCACCAACGTCATTAATCCTCACTAATGGGACATTATCAGGACCTAAGCGATAATGGTAGCGAGCAGGGAAACCTCTTGGGAATTTCGTTCCCTGCTCTGTAGCAGCAATAGCTGCCAAGATGTCATCATCGATCTTACTTTTGGATCTTGTAAGTGCTGCTACTAAATATGTTGCCACTGCTGTTTTTGCTGCCTCGTCAGCCAGGCTGTTGCCGACAGCATGAACACCAACTCGTTGGTGACCAAGAGTGTGAATTACATTCACGAGAGGCAGACGATCTTTAAGATCTGCCACTCGAACCCAAAGCAGTTTATGATTAATCGTGCTACCTTTGGAATCATGGTAGTCATTCTGAGACCAAAAATGTAGATTGTCGCTGTAAAATTGAACACAATAAAAGGAGTCACTCACTATAAGGGTAGTGACTTGGGGAGCAGCAAACTCTAGCGCTAGCACTAGAGCACGAAGCTCCGCCAACTGCGTGGTACAATCACCCAATGACTGCGTATGCACCACATCGGACTGGAATTCACCATTTACGAAAGTACCGACCACAATTGTGCAAGCCGCTGAATAGGCGTGCTTTGATCCAGTTGCCGGTTGCGCAGAACCGTCAGTGTAAATGACACAATGGTAATCCTCGAGCGGGCGCAAGGACAGAGGAGCCGGATGAACAAATTCATACTGCAAAAACTCCTGAGTCTGAAGTGCCGCGTCAAAGATATATGTGACATCCGGCGATGTCAAGGAAGTGGCCCATTGTATCCACCTTGGATGCAAAGCCTTAGAATTTGGTACACGTGCTTTTGTCACCGCCTCAAGGGCAGGATATGGTGTTACCACCAGCATGCGTTTACCTTGCGATAGCGCTCGTTCTTTCAGATTCGCCATCTGCACTGCCGTCAGAACTTTCTCGACAGCGGAAAATCGCAGTTCAGCCGAAGTGTACAAGTGAGATTTGTAAGCAATGGGGACGGTGTCGCCCTCATTGACCGTTAAGTATGTGAAACCCACCGCGCCAAGCACAATTCTTATGACCAGGTTAGTGTGGTTATCACGTGTCAGTAAGTATTTAGAAGCAAGAAGATCAGCTTGCAATGACTGCAATATAGCTGAATGCTCCGGCAGCCAACAAGATTTGGAAAAAGTAGGTTGTAACAAGGCATAAAGTGGCTTGATACGCTGGGCATAATCCGGAATGTAAGTTCGACCGAAATTCAGAAAACCCAGCAGAGATTGTAATTTCTTCAGTGTCGTAGGAGCACGTAGGCATGCGCACTTCTCTAGAAAGTGCGGAGCCAATCCTCGACCTTCATTGTTGAGTTCGTACCCCAAGAACAACACTGTATATTCCGCAATGTGAGACTTCGCAAAGTTGAATTTGTAACCGAAGTCAGCAAACAAAACAATAAAGCGATCAACGCGACGGAGATGCGCTTCCAACTCGTCGTCTGTGAGATAAACATCATCCACATACGAGTACGCATCAGGGTCTATGCCCTCTAACAGAGAGACCACGCGAGCGGCAAAGACTCCAGGGCTGTTCTTATAGCCCATTGGTAATCTTTTGAATTGTTTTTGTTTGCCACCTGAGGTGAACGCCGTCCACTCACTACTAAGAGAGGACAGGTTATGGCTATAAAAGCCATTGGAAATGTCAAGTGTGGTTTTAAACCTTTTTCTCACGAGACTATCGACGAGAGCCGAACTGTGGGTGTTTTGTACAGCGCATGTCCGGCAATGTGAGTTTAGGTGCCGGTAATCCAAAACTAGGCAGTACGACCCGTCAGGCTTCGTCACAGTGAACAAAGGATTATTCATAGGTGACACACATGTTTTGATTACTCCTTGATACTCCAATTGTTCAAGAATTGACGCGACGTGAGGTCTAGCTTCGCGACGCATGGGGTTTTGGGGTTGAGGTTGGGGCGTAGTCCGCAACGGAATCTCATGGCCGGGAGACAATTTATCCCAGCCAACCTGATTTCGATATCACGCAGGTGCTAGCACCTGAGCCCATTCCTCGGCGTACTTTTTAGCTTGGACCTTCGTCACTGTGTGCACAAAGGACGGGAGGATTACCTCCTCCCCTCTAGGTGCATCTAAAACGAAAGCCAGGGGCCAATCCGCCTCCGCCAACAGAATATCATAGGAAGTGGTCAGATTATCCCAAAAAAACCCTTGAATTGTACGTTGTATGTCACCTTCAATTTGAATGACTATATTATACAGTCTATCAGGGGGGGGACCCGAGTGTCAGCAGTTTCAATATTCACGAATATATCAGTTGCTGTCGCCACCAGATATGGACGCAGTGCTTGTCGCACTACTGTAACTTCCGCCGCGCTGTCTAGCAGCGTTAGCGCCCATGTCAGGTTCTGAAGCTGCATCCGTACCATCTGAGGCATACCTCGCTGTCAGCGCAGCAACTTTCTTCTTGTGAAATGGGGGTCGTTGACGCGCAGATTCGTCCTGCTTGCCTTTGCCGTCCGACTGGCGGGGCTGCTCACGACTTTGGGCACCCCTTCCTTTCCCACGGTCTCCGCCACCGGATTGTGAAGCCGATGTTTCCTGTGAAGAACAAGGAGAGCGTTGTTCAGAAACCTGAAATCTATCAGGTGACTTAATACGAGATCGATCGCGCAGATCATATGTGCGTTCGGTAGACGACTGTACCGGTGAGGCAGGACGTGACCCCTGTTTCTGTTGCTGTTTCCCCTGTTTCTTAGCTCTCCAACTTTGCTTAGGAAAGTTGGGGCGTTCGTCTTTTGTAGATGAGCTCACCTTAGTTTGCTGTACTATATCAGGAATGATCACAGTCGGTTTTACACCCAAGGCACTACGACCCACGGTCCTATATGCCTTCACAATTACTTTAGTGAACTCTTTGGGCTTGTCGGCGTCATCCACGCGGTCCATCATATTCGCAACTTGGAACTGCATGGCATCTCCTTTGAGGTTGCCCATTACCATGGAGCATACCACATCGAAGCTGTCAACAAGCCTCATTCCCAATTCAATAGCAGCCTCCGCACCATGATTCTCCTGAACCTTTTTGATGACGGATGATAGCACAGACATACACGGAGGGCCATAGCACTTCGAATAGGTCGCTGCAAAGACCTTACCCCAATTGTCACAATCGGCCATATCCGGGACCAGGTCTTTAGGCAAAGTAATGGTGAGGATCCTGTGCTTCTCCACAGGAGTGATATTTGGAAAAAACGCTTCCAGTTGGTCAAATTTCTCAGCAAGCCAATAAGGAAATTCATCCTTACTTTGAGGGCGCTTGCCGACCACCGAATTAACCATAACAGGACTAATAACCACAGCGTGGTGGTCCGTAGGTTGTCCCGCAACAGCAGGTGCCCCCACCTGCACGTTGCGTGACACGTACTGCACTAAAGCCCTATGGACCATAATCAGGGCTGTGTGAAGTACCCGCAACTCAGCCACCGCCACCGTGAGATAGCGGGGATGAGGCGTAAAACCGGCCAGCACCGGCCATGTGGCCCCTGCAATAGGCAACGGGCCCATTCTCGCCGGTGCAACCGAATGGGCAAGGGCACCATTAAACCAAATAGTATGCTGCCAGGCATAGATTGGAATTTCTTGTGTCCTATATGGGGTATAGACCGCAGGCAGCTGTGTGGCAGTATAGGTATGAAACGTATCATCGTCATCTACCACCGGAATAGTCACCCATGAGTAAAACAACTCATACGGGTATGACGCATCAGCGCTTACCACAAAAATTACAGCCATCCCATCATCCGGCACCCCATACGTCGTCAAATGACGGCGCAGAGGTGCACGGCTATGTGCGGCTATGTCAACCGCCATCAGGACACACTAAAGAGTATCAACGATATCAACAGTAGCACTGGGGTTCAGAAAAAAATAACCTTTTTAATGATCAAGCTTGAAAGAACCTATTAGTCGAAAAACAGGTAGGTTAAACCGTCACTCCCGTTATCCGGAAACCAGAGTGAGGGTGTTGTGGACTAATACAAGCACTACTAAGGCGTTTCAAATCAATAGACCAAACGTATAGGATCATTGAAGGATTTGGTACTATGGGACAACATGGAACAACAATTTTATTCACTTTTCTCAGGTCTTGCACTATTCTGAAGGTTCCGTTAGGTTTCTTCAAACCCATGATTGGTGACTTACATGGACTGCTCATTATCTCTCTCAAATACCTTGTTCAATCATTTTGTCTATTATAGGAGTGACTCCTGCAATTATTTCGGGTGTCAATTTATACTGGGGATATTCGGGTAACTTATTCCTTCCTTTACAGTTATCTTTACACATCACAACACACCGAGTTATCTAGCCCAGAAACTGGAACTTTCGTGAGGAAACAGATCATCCAGGAGCGCCAGTAACCTTCTTCTGAAGCCTCAAAGGTTTGCCAAGAAGAAAACATATAACCGTGCCTTCTCTGGTATTGCTCCAAGGATCTGGAATGCACTAACACCAGAAATCAGACTCAACCCCTCAACTGTCTATTTAAAAAAAGAAGTCAAATCTCTTCTCATGTCGAAATTTACTTAAATATTGATGTGGACTCTTAGAATAACCAGTTGGAACTTAAGACTTTATTCCGAAACACTATGGGGCATATCAACAAGGGCGTTACCTCTGCTTTTTTGGCTTTAAAAGCCGAGATAAAACTAGCGCCCTATCAACAACAGGGTGCTAACACGCAAATTTGCATGTTAGCACCCTTTTACTCTATGCTTCCCCTTGCATCTCTAATGAGATGCAAAGGGGGCGTTCCAGAGTAAAATAATAGGAGAAATGTCGCTAAGCGACATTTCTCCTATTATCAAGAATGTCGCTAACCCTGTTAGAGACAAAAAAGCAGCGCTAACCGCGGTTAACGCTGCTTTTTTACGTCTGCTAATTTTCAGACTTAGCCATGATATCCTATGGAAGGAGGATATCATGGCTAAGTTTGCCTGTCCCTATCAACAAGGTAACGTGTGATTATCGCTGG
Source organism: Triturus cristatus (assembly GCF_964204655.1). Lineage (NCBI taxonomy): Eukaryota > Metazoa > Chordata > Amphibia > Caudata > Salamandridae > Triturus > Triturus cristatus. The sequence goes on along the minus strand of NC_140593.1, from coordinate 62,499,403 downwards.
GTTTCCAGCGATAATCTCACGTTAGCCTGTTAGCGTGTAGATTTTTATCGCTATTGAGATAAGCGTTGCTAATAGCACGCTATCTCAGCGATAAAAATTCACGCTAGCCGGCGATAATTATCCTCACGCTAAGAGCGCTGAGTGATAATTATCGCCAGTTGTTGTTGATATGCCCCTATGTTACCCTTGTATATTGTCTTCTTTGCTAACTACTTCTCTTGTAAAGTGCACTGATACCCGCAAGGGTCATGTTCGCGCTATATAAAACCTTCAAAATAAATAAATAAATAAATCTCTCCCTAACAAATTCATAGGGCTAGTATCACACACACGACGAAGCGGTGCATGTCAGAAAATGTCCCTATTTTAATTTCGACGGGTTCAGTAAGATATGTTTTTATCTGTCGATTTGAGACTCCAACTACTTGGATTGTGTCATCCGAGAGAGGAAGATTTTTAACATCAGCTGATCTAACAGTTGAACGAGTAGCACCAGTATCTCCTAGGAAGGTAATATTTTCATCATTTATCTTTCCGTCTACAAAAGGGCCTATCTGGTCTACTTCTAGAGTTGCGCCAAGTACGCACTCTTCTTCCTCTCCTCTGCACCGTCAATAACTCTTTTCTGACTCACTCTCATCGCGTTGCAGCCAATACTGCGATACAGCACTAGCGCGCTGTAGCTTTGTTACCTGTTCCTCGGTGTAGAATCCTGTCTCATTACTGTATCTCTGAGGGTTTACACTCTGTGGAAAAGGTGGCTTTGGCACCTGACACTGTTGGGGAACAACCTGCTGCTGTCACTGTGGTTGACAACTCACCTCATTCTGCACCTGTGAATTCAATGATGCATTATCGTCATTAGCACTTGGGGGTAATTTACACTCGGTTTTCCAATGCCCTACCTTTCCGCAATTATGACATGGCCACTTCTTTTTGGCTTCTTCTAAACTAATCTGTCCCTTTCCAATATTAGGTTTTAATTTTACATGGCCCATGCCATTTGCTTGTTCAATTAGTTGGGCTTCCTGTCTTTCTGCTACCTTAACCTGAGCCCACATGGCCTTCTCTTTTAACTTGCGTTGCTTGGCTTCAATTTCATCACAAAAATATTTTGCATGTCTCAGTACTTCATCTATCTTTTTATTTTGCCAATCTACTGTATGTTGTTTAATTATTTCGCTTACCATAGGTCTTAACCCATACACAAATCGATATACAAAATGACTTAAATCCTTCTCACTCAGTTTTTCATCACCACTGTATTGCTTAAATGCCAATAATAAACTCTCATAATAGGCATGTACATCTTCTTTTACTTCCTGGTGAGTTCTATCAATCTTTACCCAATCCGTTTCTCTTGGAGGCACTTTATTCTTCAAAACAGTAATTACCTGCCCATACTTTCTCATTACTTCTGGATCCGGGGCACCTGTTTTAGGATCCCTAGGATACTCTTGAGTGGGCCAACCAACTGTAATTTTACATTCTGCCCATAGGTCTGCTGGCACAATTATATCAAACAGACCATTTAAATCTATCCACAGTACTTTCGATAATTTAACAAATCTTTCTACTTGCCGGTACCATTCCACCGGCTTTTCGTGAAAAATCATTTGTAAATGACAAAATGTCCTATCTAGTCCAAGGGACATGCACATACCCTCCTCCTGGGATCTCCCTCATGGGACATTCTGTTACCACTGTCTCCTTTTCTCTTACCGGGAATGCCGAAAAGGTCTTATCTGTTGCTTCATCTCTTTTCCGAAACCACCTCCTTTTCCACCTATCTACATCACCCCATTTCCTTAGCAAGGCAATCAGTTGTTTGATTTGTGTTAATCTTCCTGCAGTATTTAAGTTTCAATATTCTTTTCAGAAAAATCTACTCTATATGGCTTTTGTAGAGTTCTTATTTTTTCAAAATCAATACCCATTTCACTTGCTGTCTCTTCTAATTTCTCATGCAAACTTCTTGCCCTCCACGTTATACTCTTACACAAAAACATCAATTCCTCGTCCTGATATGCTTTTAATTTTTCAGTTGGAATAGTCCCTACTATTCATTCTTCCAGTGTTATTTTTAACTTTGCCACATCTAAAGGTTGAGGTTCTGTATCTTTTCGCTGTAAACTCCTTAACCAGTCATTCAATTTGTCGGAAGTGGGACCTACAGGAATTGTTTCATTTCTTATTCGGTCTACACTTCTCTCTGGGGTCTCTGGTAATGATTCTGTTGTCATCAGCGTTTTACTTGCTGGACTTTGATGCATTGTCAGATTTTTAGGAGTACTTAATCCTGAGGTTCCTACTAATTTTCCCCATGGATTTTCTCCCGAATTTCTTGCTTCTGACCTAATTGGTTTATTATTATGGTATGGAACAGTCAAACAATGCTCGCTATCCTTCTGTTTATCAAAGACAGGCATCACTGGTCCTATAGTTACAGGCACAGTTACAACTTCCATATTTTTAGTCAACTCCCTAATTTTCTCAGTTAGTTCCAAAGTAGTCCTAGCCAATTCTGCTGAATATTCATTTACCATCCTAACGGGTCGTGATATTTCAGACTCTCTAAAGGCATTATTTTTCCCTACATCAGGGGGCATTTGCTCAAAAGTTTTATTTCGTGGTACCTCTTTTACTGGCACACTTGGCGTTAGCAACGTGGAGTTCGGTTGATACGGGGGAGGGTTTCTATAAAACATGTCTTCAAGCACATCATCCTCCGACTCATTCACACCATACTTGTAGCCTTCCGACCCTGTATTATTTCTCTTCTCTGTACATTTTCTACCACTTGTCTCCTCAGCATTTCTCAACGGAAACATTCCATCAGCCATGTTCACACTCCGCCATCTCGTCATCCTGTCATCATGACTTTCCTGTCCACATGGTCTACCAAACATGTAATTATCCCTTCCGCCACTCCGCTGTCGTTCTCTTTCGTACATCTCATATTCCCATTCTGTTAAAGCTTCAAACTGTGTAGGTCTAGGTCTTGGTTCTAACCTCATCATCCATTCTCTTAAGTTCCTTAACACCGCTAAATTAAATGAACCATTTTCTGGTGTAGTGAAGATCGTTATCTATATATGTACAATGCTAAGTTAGCACAACCGCGTTAGATGTTAGAAAGCCATCTTGCCGCTTTTGCTGCTTTTGCACACGACACTGTAGTCACATGTTATTAAATTGAGAAATGCTTACTCCACTTTGCTTCACATGAGAACTGTCTGTTGTTCACATCCCAAACAGTGAGCAGCGACCTTGGTCTGTACACAGTGTAAAGAAACAGTCTGGGTCGCTAGACGGTGCATGTTGTTGGGTTCAGGTTGATCGGCCCACTATTTTAGCCATAACATGCACGCAGCTGCAAATGCCTGAAAGTCGGCTGCTTTTAATATTGCAGTGTTACATGTTTTCATTACATTCGGAAGAAGAGCTTTCCCAGGAGCAGAGCCTAGCTGATCCTGTGATGTGATCTCACTGAGCTGATCTTTACGGTATGGGGTTCCCCATTCAAGCCTAGAGACCTTTTACTAGTCTAATAATAATACTATTAGTTTGCTAGAGAAAGGAAGGTGGCTTAGATCCACTGTCATTTTAGTATGATGACTCCTTTCATTTTCTATGGTATTGTAACTATGCTGATGGTTTTGATTTTAATCGTTTGTCTGCTTATGTTAGCCAAACTGCTGCATCTTAGGACACGAGGTTTATAAAAAAAACTCTTTAAACTTTTACCGTGTCTCTGTTTATTCTGTTGTGGACTGATATGAGAATAATTACGAAAAGTATTTCTGATTCCCACCATTCCTGAGATATACACTAAGTCACTTGTTCTGGGTTGTCTATACATTGGGACCGCCGAGCTAAACCTCGGATAACGAATGGGACACTGATGCTGGTCGGATAAGGGGTTCTGGGTTCTGAGGTGAGTTTTTTGGTACACTACAATTCACTGAGGGCCTGGGTTCCTGCGAATAGTTCTGTGCATAAGCAGAATCCCTGCAACACTGGAAATGCTAAAACTCCATCATCTTTTGTATACTTTGCCCAATTATCTAGCCAGATACATGTATGGTACCCATATTTTGCTACCATGAAGGATAGGGGTGATTTCGGTCAAGGAAGCAACTGTCCCTCTCTAGTCACTATCAGCTTATCCTTTTTAAATAAATTCTTGAGTTTCTCAAACCATGACTTTTTCTCTTTCTCAGGTGGATCATAATACATCATTTTCTTAGTCTGTATGTTTGGTAAAAGTTTCTGATCCACTGATGACAGTATCCAACCATTCCAAGAAACATTCTCACTTCTCTTTGAGTCATTGGTGCTCTCATTCCTTTTATTATTCTGATCCTGTCTGTAGTCAATTTCCTCAAGCCTTTCTCAATTTTATGGATTAAATATTGTACTTCCTTTTTGCAAAACTGTAATTTCGATGGGGATACTTTAAGTCCTCCATCTGCCAAATGATTTAACAATGCTACTGTATCGACCACAAAGGCTTCTCTGGTTCTCGATGCCACCAGTAGGTCATCGATGTACTGCACTAATACTGAGCTTTGAGGCATTTTTAGATCTTCCAGGGATTTTTTTAAGATCTGATTAAATATCGATGGGCTTTCTGTATACCACTGTGGGATTCGGCACCATGCCAAGGTACGTTCGCCGAATCTGAACGCAAAAATCTGTTGGCTGTCAGGCTGCAATGGGATGGAAAAGAAAGCATGACACAAGTCAATGACCGTGTACCATTCTGCATCATTAGGAATTTGGTATAGGATCATTGAAGGATTTGGTACTATGGGACAACATGGTACAACATTTTTATTCACGTTTCTCATCAACCCCATATCTTCTCCTGTAAAACCCCATACTTCGGGTTTCACAGTGTGTACTGTAGCGGCTGTATTGGAAGAGTCTTGTTTGAAAGTCGCTGAACTGTGTGTGATTACTGATAGTCAGTATGGCTTTGGAGTGGTACATGACTTTGGGCAGATATGGTCCCAAAGGGGGTTCTTGACATTGAGTGAAACTCCTATAAGGAATGCTGAAGTGGTCGGGAGGTTGCTTGAGGCGATACAGCTGCCTAAGCAATTGGCAGTAGTAAAGTGTGCTGCCCACTCAAAGACCGCTGACTATGTGTCGGCGGGAAACGAGTTCGCAAACGACATAGCGCAACCAGAATTCAGTCAACAGGAACAGGGAAAAGGAAATTAATTCATGTCCCTTACTTTTTACTAACACAGTAAAGACATGGGAAGAGGTGAGGCAGTTGCAGGAAGAGGCAGGAGATGAGGAAAATAAATAGTGGATAAAATCAGGATGCTCACCCCGGGAGTCAGACCGGGTTTGGGTTTATTGGGATGGAAGACCAGTCATGCCTGATAGCATGGTCTCTACCATGGCACAGATGTACCATGGATAGGCACATGTAGGAAGAGATGCTATGATCAAACTTTTCAAACAGACATGGTATAATGCCAAGTTTCGGCTTGTAGCGGAGAGCCTTTGTCAGAGATGTCTCACATGTCAGCAATACAATCCAGGAAGAAAGACAGTGGTGAGTTTGGGAATGATAGGGCGGGAAGGAGGTCCTTTCACCAGAATGCAGATTGATTTCATTGAAATGCCCCCATGTAATCGGCTAAGTTATGTCCTAGTGGTGGTTTGTCTGTTTTCACGGTGGGTAGAGGCGTACCCAACCAGAAGGAGTGATGGGGTTACAGTAGCCAAACTCCTATTGAGAGAATTCATTCCTAGATTCGATTTCCCAGTTACGATCGAGTCAGATAGAGGAAAGCATTTTAAGAATGAAATCATAAAATTGATTTGTGAAGCATTGAATGTACAACAGAAACTGCATTGTGCCTACCGTCCAGAGGCTTCTGGGGTAGTGGAACAAGTAAATGGCACCATTAAGAACAGATTGGGAAAAATGTGTTTGGCCACAGGGTTGAAATGGCCTGATGTCTTGCCTCTAGTGCTCATGACTATTAGATCTATCCCTGATAGGAATACTGGACTGAGTCCTCATGAGATTATTATGGGTAGGGCGATGAGACACTTTTTTATTCCTGTCAACAAACTACTGCCTATATCTGTTGACTCTGTGTTAGATTATTGCAAGGGGTTGGCTGATTCTGTTCATTCTGTGTTTCATCAGGTTGGATCGGATGCAACCACTCTTGAAAAGAAGCCAGCTCATGATTTGAGTCCAGGTGACTGGGTAAGAATCAAAGTACATAGAAGAAGAAATTGTCTGGTCCCACGCTAGGGATAACCACGTCCAGTGATTTTGACCACGACACCGGCTGTGAAATGTGCCAGGGTAAAGAATTAGATTCATGCAAGTCATGCTCTGTGAATCCCTAGTCCCGCGGGTAAACCTGAAGAAGAATATTTTGGAGAATCCGATAACAGTTTTGAGTCGGAATCAGAAGAAACAAGAGCCAGACCAACTCAGAGAAGAGGAGAGCTGGAACCAAGTCAAGTTACAGAACCAGTGAATTTGCCATTAAGAAGGCGATTGGAGATTTCTGATACTAGCTCAGAGTCAGATCCTGAACAAGAGAAGATACAGGAAAATGTAAAGGAGAATATTGAAGAGACTGTCAAAGAAATTCTTGATAAAAACGCTCCACATGCAAGTGCACGAGAAATTCCACCAGAGGTAGTAGAAGTAGAAAGTGAGGAATTAGATACAGAGAGAGAGGGCAAAATTGTTGTGGAAGACCCCCGAGGAGGTGTAGGGAAACCACACATCCAGGTAGAAGAAGCGACAGTTAGTCAGCAGGAAGATTGCGTGGAAGAAACACGAGGAGGGACAAATATAGATAGGGAACAGGAAGTTTTGGAAGAAAAATCGTCAGAAGGTGAAGGTCAAAGTGAGACTGAATCCGAGGACAGTGAAGGAGACGTACAAGAGGGACGAGTCTTGAGAAAGAGAGCCTGGAAAGCCGAAAGAGGTGAAAAGGGAAATAAGTTGAAAAGGCCAGCAAAGGAGGAAATTTGGCCAAACAAAGTGAAAAGACTAAGGTATCGATTACATGAGTGAAGTCATCTAAAGCACAACAAGTGATTGAGGTGTCTAGTCAAGAATACTCTGAAGACACTGATCAGACACACTTGAAGAAGGGAAAACAAATTAAGAGACCCAACCAGAGGTATAAGTCACCAGAATGGACGTATGTGGCACTTCCTGAAGTACAAGAGGAAGCAGACAACCAAGAAAGTCTAGGGGTAACTATAACGGAAGTGGTTGAGGGGGAAGAAGATTCGGAAATCCTGAGAGTTATCTTGTCCGATATCGGAGAAGAGACGGATGTTCAGTAAATTCTGAACCAAGATTGTGAAAACAAAGTAAAAGACGATCAAATGCCAGACTGAAGCGACAAGAAGAAGTTACGGAGAGATTGAATTACCGGATAAAGCCATATAACCAAAGGAACAAGTAGGCGCTCAGAGCCTTAGGTTTAGACAAAAGCTAGTGTGAGTAGACAAGGCTAAGTCAAAATACACTAAGCATTTGCGCAATGGCAAAAACAGAAGGTAGAAAATCTACGTGTGTGTTCCTTCGAAGATGGTGCAAAGTGTGTTGTTGTTGTACAGGATTACTAATGCTTCTGTGGAGTGTATTAGCTTTAATAGTTTCATTTAAAGTAACGTTCGAAACGATAGAAGGTTATACTGAGAATAAGACTAATGTAGGAGGGATTCATGATACTCATACGACTAGATTGATAGACAGAATTGACTTACATAAGGATAGGTCTATAACTGATATTTGTAACAACGTTTTTCAAAGTTATTGTATGAATATGTAAAAACCATGGACATTAGAGATTGTTATGTTTGTATGCAATTACCAGCATCAGTGTCAGAAGGGGTGACATATCACCACCTTCCTGTGACCTATGGAATAACATGTAGTGTGTTAGCAAGTTTATTTTATAAAACATAGAAATTAGACTTCTATTTCTCAGATGTAGATAATATTTTCTCACAAGTACCTGTAATTCCTGAACTAAACAAGATAAAACCTGGTAAAGTTTTAGGTGAATATTTCTTAGAGACTAGAGAATTGACTTTAGAAGCAGTGTTTAAGAATAATCTTACTTGTAGTCTGAAGAAGGAAGAAAAGACTTTCTTGGACATGGTGGAAGAAAGGAGAATTAAGATGCAAAGAAAGATACCTGAGGGAAAAGGGAAAACGACAGTTTGGGACGTAGAAAAAGAAAAACATTTGAAAGGAGAAACAAGTCCGGCTATGGCTTTAGATTGGCCTCAGAGAGGGAAATTGTGTATCAGAAGAAATGAAACTTTGTATGATAACTATTTTATAGGTGCGAGCGAATGCCATGATACATATAGAATCATGGGAGGATGGGGATTTAAAGGAGGAAACGATACGGTATTCCCTGGATTATATTTTATCTGTGGGAACAAAGCTTATTATCGGTTGCCAGACCATTGGTATGGCACATGTTACCTAGGCCTGGTCTTCCCCAAGATATTTCATGTGGGAAGGGGAAAGGATGGTGCGCATGAGATAGGTAGACAACTAACACGAAGAAGGAGGGAAAGTTGGTCAGAAATTGTAGGGGATATTTTTGGAGCACTAATACCAGCCATTGGAATATCTCTGAATGCACATAAAATCAGAAAATTGTCTTCAGTAATGGATTCCTTATCAACAAGCACTGCTGGAGGGTTCTTACTGGTAAATACCGAAATGGTAGCAATGAGAGCCATGGTAATGCAAAATCGACTTGCCCTTGATATTATTCTGGCAAAAGAGGGAGGAGTCTGTGGAATGCTGAAAGTGCAACATTGCTGTACTTATATTCCTGACGAGAGTCAAGATTTAAAGAAATATATTAATACATTACGGACTTGCATGAGGAAATTGTTCCATTGGAGGTTGAAAGTGTTTGGGAGAAGATTGGTAAAGGGTTTTCTACTATTAAAAACTTCTTAATTAAGTTAGGTAGTTCATTCATAGGTAAGATTCTGATTCCAGTAACTTGTGCAGTAATACTAGCATTAATTTTAAGATTAGGGTGTGTATATATAAAAAGAAGAAAGCTACAAAATAAAATAAGTTGCCAAGAAAAGAGAGAAAGAAAGAAAGGAAAGAAAAATGGGAGATATAGAACTGGAAGAATGGAAAGAGAATATGTATAAGAAAACAAGAGAGGATGAAATGGGGGAAACAATGATGTAACGTAATATGTTGTATGGGAACTGAAAATCATTTCGTTAAAACTTAAATTGAAATTTAGTGGGATTTGTAGTGATATTAAAAATCACCAAAGGGGGGATTAGTGGAGCAGGTGAAACAAAAACATTTGTATACCTTCTCTATTTTGCATGAAAATACTAATTACCTAATCATTCTAACTACTAATCTGTACTAATTGTGTGGAGAGTTGGTATTAATCAACCGTACACCTTAATAAACACAAATTACACACAGGACTAAATGCAAATTGCACGGCAAATAACCCTAATGAATAACTGTGGTACGCATATTAACGATAGATTGTGTTGACATAGAAAATTGCATGATTTATGTTGCTTTTGTAATGTCTTGCATTCCTGATGGGATGAAATGGTGAGTATTCTTGCTTTAAATGTTGGTATAAGCCAGTCAAATACTAATATATAAAAGGATTAGTGTGGGTTTAAACATTAGAATCTTAATTTCTGTATATTAATTACTTTTTTTTGTTTCGCATTCGGGCCTACTAGGCCGCAATATCCAAAATGGAGCTCGGAAGTGGCCACCGCCATGTGAGCACGATGTCTACTGCGCAGACTCAGATGGCTCTGAAGATCTCCAGGCGTCCTCTGACCTGGTCACAGTGTTCCTTGTCAAGGATAGAAACGTGGAGGACTGCCAAAGCTCAACTAGGGTGACTGACAGAGAAGACAAAGGACACCTGTCCCTAGCGGCCTGTATATTGATACTTTGGACCCTTTCGCATGAGAACTGCCCAAACCAGGACATGACATCTTCGGGTTTTCATGAGAATCAAGGAACTATGGAAATTATGTCCGACATTGCAAATTTTGATGGCTTAGCCAATCACAGTCATTCCCAACTCAGTAAATGTAGCATGTTACCCAAAATTTATTATAAAAGGGGGATTAGTAGCAGGGCGTTAGGGTGTTGCGTTCCAGGAGTGTGATCCGAATCCCCGTCGACCGATTTGCTTTCATGATTGTCGGGTCCCCGGAGATCTTTGGGGCTGTGTCGTGCCGAGCAAAATAACTTTTCTCCGGACTGATTTGGGTCGTAGCCTGCATTCGATAGAAGGGTCACGCCGAAAGGAATTTTATTTATGCAGGGTTGATAGGTTGCGGGAGGATGGTTGCTAAAATCAGAAATTAGGTAAATATAATTGTCATACTGATTTATGCCAATGTTATTAAATTCTGACTGACTATGATGCTAATTATGCCAATGAGAGTGAATTTAATCAGATAAACTAAACATTTATTGAAAGAAAATGAGTTTGTGATTCTTTGAAGGGTATTGATTACAGATTCTGAGACTTTAAATGTGTTTTAGCTGGTTCTAAATCACCATTAACCAGTCCAATTAATTGGTCCATCGACCAAGTGGTGGAGCGCCTTGATGTTAAAGTTAGGATTCTGTAAGAGCAGATGTATGATATGTAAATACTGTAAATAGTTCTTTCTATAGGTAATAAGGTACCCCCCCACATGTCCAGCGCTTCTCTTCCTCCTGTGTGCAGATTCAAGTGAGATATATGAGTGTTGGTGTTATGGGCCCCACCAATGTATACGTGTGTGAATGAGTTAGTGTGACGACGGGTCTGTGACGCAGGGAGGATATGTAAATTTGGCCTTTCCGCTGGAGCAGATCCTGGGGGTAGGGAAGCTTTTTTTTGTCCAGCACACAGCAACATTTAAATGAACTGGGCAAGCATTTCAGAATATATCAGAATTAGGAACACGAATGAAGCACTTTTTTTGTTAATTGTGGACTGTGTTGGAAACAATATTTTATTATGATCAAAACAAAAAATGATACTAGGTGAAGCCATTACCTCACATTATCGTTTATGCGCCATATATATTTTTATTAGTAAAACTGTATATCTGTGCAAATATAAACTTGAGAATGTGTTGTCTGTACCGGCAGTGTGCTCCCACACCATGTATTCTCCACTCTACGGCACTCCACTTTTATCTGCACCACTACATACCTCTGCACTCCACTCTGCACCATGCCACTTTACACCACTCCACAACACTCTATGTCAATGCACTCTACTCCACTCTGACCCACTCCACTATGCACCCCTGCCTATGCCTCTCTACCCTACTCTTTAACACTCTATTTACTCTATGCCATTACAATGTATGCCACTTCACTCTACTCTGAAACAATCTACTCTACGCCACTGCACTGTACACCACTCTACTTCACCCTATGCCACTCCACAGTATGCAAGTGCACTCTACACCACTCTACTCTAAACCAGTGCACTCTAGCCAATGCACTCTACACAACTGCATTCTATGCCACTCAACTCTACTCTGCACCACAGTACTCTACACCACTGGTCCCTATGCCACTGCACTCTATGCCACTGCACTCTACACCACTGCAGTCTATGGCACTGCACTTCAATCTACTGCATTTTATGCCACTGCACTCAATGCCACTCCACACCATTGCCCTCTACGACACTATAATCTGCAAAACTGCACTCTCCGCAACTGCACTTTCTGCCACTGCACTCTATGCCAAGGTATTCTCTACCACTCTACTCTGTATCACTGCTGTCTACACCATTGCTCTGTGCTTCACATCACTCTACACCACTTCACTTAATGCCACTCTACATCACTGTACTCTACTCTAGTCAACTCTACAACACACATTCTATAGCACTGCACTCTACACCACTGTACTCTATGCCACTCTACTCTGTACCACTCCAATTTAAACCACTCCACTCTACTATGTACTCCTTTAATCTACACCAGTGCATTCCATGATGTTGCATTGTATGCCGCTGAATTCTATGCTGCTGCACTATACGCCGCAACATTCTACATCACTGTACTCTGCAACACTCTACGCTAATGTCTTCTACACCAGTCCACTTTACTCCACCACACAGCATACCACTGCACTCTACTCTGCATCACTCTACATAATATCACTTTAATCAACACCATTCCACACCACTACACTCTACACCATTGCACACTACGCCACTCCACACCACTGCACTCTATAACACTATATTCTACGCCACTGTTCTCTACGCCACTCTAGTCTGCATCACTCCACTCTATGCCACCGCATTCTGCAGCACTCCACTCTATGACACTGAACTATACAGCACTCCACTCTACACCACTGCACTCTGCAACACTCCACTCTATGTTTCTGCACTGAATGCCACTGCATTCTACTGCACTATATTCTTTTCTCATTCTCATTTGTAGATTCTCTATTTTTAATGTACTTGGTGGTCTGCTGTCCCAGCAGGCCACTATCCCTGTGTTTTGAGCGATTCCCAATGGGTCGCAAATTGCGACCTACCTCATAAATATTAATGAGATAGGTCGATTGTGACCCCATAAGGAATCGCTAAATGTGTCAAAGACACATTAGTACATGGGTGTTTGTGATTTCCTCACAGTGAATCACAAAGGTTCGCTATTAGGAGATTGCAAAATAAATATGTATATGTGGCCCTAAGTCAATATCTACCTCCTGCATCTTCCTCATATTAGTCCTCACACGTAGATCATATACCCAAGTCTTCTTTGAAACCCAAAAAATTCCAATAAAGACTAAAACTCCACAGAGAAGAATAGCAGCAATTGAACATAAACAGGCCTTATACTTAATCGATAGAGCAAAATGAAAGTGCAGGGAGTTGCCCATGCAGCAGTAGCAGAATGACTTTACAGGAATAACCCTGAATCTCCTGAGGCAGAGAAACCCATGCTTTTTGGTGAGCCAAACAAATCAAGGTTCGAACATAACAACTTAAGGTGACAGTCGTGGGATGATGGCCTTTGTTGGCATGGGCCAAAGTCACAAAAAGAACATCAACTTTCCAAAAAGGGACAGTTCTCTCTAGATATATGGACATGGGCCTATGGAGGTCTAAGGAGTGCAACCGAATTTTCTCATTGGAAGAAGGAGTGGTAAGATTAGGTGGGCAATACAATATCTTGGTAACATTTTAAAGTAGAAATCTTAGGAATGAATGTAGGGTCTGTTTCTAAAATAAAGCTACCTTGTCAGAAAATAAATGAATAAAGGGGTAAAGGCATAGAAGAGCCCCGATCTAGCCATGCTTTCTACCAGAGGTCATTTCTACAAGAAAAATACACCTTTAAGGCCAGAAACCTTAATTGAACGGTAGATAAAGCCTCAAATGGAATAGCCGACGGCATGTTCACAACCAGCTGGGAGTGTTCAAGAAGGGTAAGGGGAGTGAACCACTGACCTTCGTAGGAAAAGACATTTGAGTAGTCGGGCTGCTAAGGAATCAAACTGGAAGATAGAAGGACCTCTGATTGCTTTTATGGCTGCCCACTAGTTGTGAAGAGTGGAAGCAGCCAGGGCCAGAAAAAAACGACCCTTAGAAATTCCGATATCTTCCCCCTTACAAATACCTTGCTGAATATCAGAACATCAGCTTGAGAAATATTTCCAGTGTCTCTCATACATCATACTGCATACTGCTCTTCCTGGAGCTTTGAAAGAGAGGGCTATTCCAGGGGAAATAGCACAGACCTCAAATCTCTGCCTCTCAAACTCCAGACCCCCAGAAAGAGTTGAAGCAGGAATGTCTCTGGAAAATCTGGGAACTTGAGAGAAAGACTAAGAGGAAAAGTCCAAGGAGGGTGGGGTGATAACTGATTAAATAGTGAAACCAGGGATGATGAGTCCATGCCGGAAGCACCAGCAGAACAGTCACCAGTGCCTCTCTGATCTTGGCCAACACTCTGGTTATGAGAGGAAAGGTGAATAAGGAAATGCCAGAGCCAAGGGGAGCTCATCACATTTACTTAATGCTTCTTGACTTGGAAGCAGAGCACCGCATCTCAGGACTTTAGCATTGCTTGGTTTCCCTTCATCCATCAGCACAGGAAGTGGAATCACTAGATTTCCCATCATCCATATGCACAGAAAGTTTAATCACTTCTCCCACCTCAGAGGATCTGCTTGATGGCAGCCACAGCACAGATGTGCAGTGTGAGAAGTTGGCCTGGTATAAGCTGTCCACTAGTTATAGTGGGCACCTTGCATCAGACCAAACAACCCCTTATTGATGTTAGGTTAAAGACAACCTTTATTGTAAGCTATCCTAGTGGTAGCTATGGAGAACAGCCTTCAGGCTAAGTATTGAAGGAATGTAAAGCAACTTGTTTTACCTGTCTATAATCTCTTGAATGGCTAAATGAAAGGAAACCACACCAGGTATATATATACAATATATGTATTTATTGCTAAACACACCCCACTAGTCTCTTCATGAGGCTAGAAGTAAAATCACATAAGTTACACTTCAAAATAGACAGTAAAGTAGCACAAATACACATTAGGCCCTAGTGGCGAGCCAAACCATATACTAAAATAGTGGTATAAGAACCACAACTTAACTAGACACAAGGCCTAGAGCCTGTAGAATCGCTGGGACCCCAAGGAACCACCCAAGGTAGTGACTCAGGGTACCCACAGGGGCAGTGTGCAGTGTGAGAACACAGCTGCTGGCTCCCGTTAGCTTCTATGGAAAAAAATCGGTTAGATTTTAAAGATAACGGACACTTAGAGATGGACTAGGATCAAACCCTCTTGGACTGAGACAGTTCTAGAGTCAACACCCACGGGAGCACCGGAGTACCCGAGTTACCTCACCGAGGGAAGCCGGGTGCATAGGTGTCAAATGGTGTCGGGTCGCGTCGCCGTTATCAATGGAAGCTGGCGAAGAAGTGCTGCTGCTAGGAAGATGCAAAGTGTCCAAAGAGATTGAAGCCTGGATTGAAGATGTGAAGAACCTGAAAGCAGAGGGGACAGAGTCTGGGTCACTTGCTAGTGACCAGGGGCACGATAGACGAATGCCCACCAATGTCAGGTGTTCAAGGTGAACAAGGTGAAGCTTGACTCTTCAGCCATGAGAACCAGGAGGTGTTGAGGATGACCAGGAGCTGGATTCGAAAGGATGTTGAGTGCTGCAGCATTGGTGCCCGGATTGGACACAAGAAACCTTGGCAACAGCAACCCACGCAGGAAGGAGAAAGATGCTTTGGAGCGGACCAGCTAGGTCCGAGGGACTACACCAGTGAGGAGGAGTGAGGGCACATCTGGAGCAACCAGGTAAGCCCAAAGAAAGTCAGAGTTACCTTCAGAGGGACCCACCAGTCGACACACCATGGATCGTGAAGGGACCCCGAGAGGAATCACAAAATGGCGGCCCACGGATCACTCAGAGTGACCATGCTGACAATCTTAAGTGGATTCTCTGCTTGGGGTCTGGGCTACAAGTAACCCAATGCACAGCCTCAGGAGACGTCGAGAAGCTGATGCACTTGCAAATGGGCATGGTATGCAGGGGTTCCGGTTCCACATTACCCATGAGGGCTGAGGTTCTCAGCTTTGCTGGGGACTCGGGTCGGCCTCTGGGAAGTCTGGAAATCAACCTCTGGTGTTGCAAAGTCTTCAACGTCCGGCGGGAGCTTCCAACATGCAGACCGGACAGATGCTTCATTGGTGCCTACAAAGCAGGGGAGTAATTCCTTTACTCCAAGGGAGATTCTTCAGTCATCTGGCGTTGAACAGATCAACGAAGGTCCAGGATTCAGTTGCAGAGTTTCATCCAGAAATATCTAAAGTCCTGTTGCCAGGGGTTCCTACTTTATACCCAAGGAAGGGGTTGGACTAACTCAGGGGACCCAGCTATGGGAGGGTTTGGAAAGAGGGATGGTTACACCCATTTCCTTTGTCCAGTTTCACACCAGAGCAGGGTCTGGTAGCCCCTGAACCGGTTTGAGCTGGGCTATGCACAGGGACACCAAATGTGCCCCCAGTGCAGGATCATGTCTGGGAGGTGGTGACAGGAAACCTATTGTCCAGGCCTCCCCTGCCAGAGTTTCGGTCAGCTGCAGGAGGCCAGACCCGTGTCTGTGGCTGCAGCATCCATTTTGTGATGCTAGGGCTCTATTAAGTTTCTACTGGGTATACCAGTGCTGTCATGCCTCTCCCTCTAGAAGGGTGGGATCATACTCCAATGCCAGTTACTGGTGTGGGGGTATGATTCCAAGGTGTTTGACACCAAACACAACATGTTTCCGTGCAGCCAGTCCAAAGTTAGCCATTGGGTTATAATGCACTTAAGAGTATATGGTCAGGCTGCATCACAGACAACCACGGAGAAGAGATTCCGAAGGCTGCAGAGGGGCTCAGCTCATGCCTGGGCACCCTCTCACACAAAACCAAGCACCCTGCCTTCAGGATTGATAAGGCCTGCCATAGGGGTGACTGATAGGTTTCTATGTGCAGTGATAGGTGAGATATAGTGAACCTATATCTCTGTAAGGGGTGCATGCACCACCTTACCAAGGCCGCAGTAGCAGACCTGGTGTGTCATTTTGGAGGGCTTTTCAGGGGTGGCATAATACATGTTTCAGCCCCTGGTAGGCCTATGGGGTACCTATGCCCTGGGTACATAGTATACCATATGCTAGGGACTTATAAGGGCACCTCAGAATCCAATCTGTTATGTACCTATGGTACATGGAATTAATTTAGAGAGGAAGCAGCTAGGCTGGGGTCCTAAATAGCAGGACCCCAGGCGGACCAAACTCGAAAAACAGTGTTACAGCAGCAAAAAGTGGGGGTAACCATAAGAAGCAGATCCTACTCTCCTACACAACCCCCCTGCCCCCCAATGCAGGGAAATTAAACTAACCTTGACCAGTTGAGTCTTCATGTTCTAATTGGAAATATCTGGAGAGTCCATATGCATTGACATGGTTACTCCCAGGTCTATGTTCCACTGTATAGTCCATCCCCTGTAGGGAAATGGACCACCTTAAAAGTTTGGGGTTTTCATCCTTCATCTGTTTTAGCCATAAGAGGAGCTTATGCTCTGTCTGAACAATGAAGTGAGTACCAAACAAGTATGGCCTCAACTTCTTCAGAGCCCAAACCACATCAAAGGCCTCCCACTTAATGGCTGACCAACGTTTCTCTCTGGGGTCAGCTTTCTGCTTATGAAAGCTACTGGCTGATCCTGACCTTCGTCATTCAACTGTGACAGTACAGCCCCTACACCAACTCAGATGCATTTGTTTGTACAATGAACATTTTGGAGTAAACAGGACTTTGCACGATGGGAGCAGTGCACATGGCCTGCTTCAGGTCATCAAATGCCTTTTGACAGCTAGCTGTCCACTGAACCTTTTTGGCCATTTTCTTGAAAGTAAGTTCATTCAATGGAGTCACAATGGATCCATAACCTTTCACAAATCTTTGGTAATACCCAGTCATGCCTAAGAAGGCTCTCACCTGAGTCTGGGTAGTGGGAGCAACCCAGTCCATTATGCTCTGGACAGTGAGAACGAACAAGAAGGTCAGAGCAACGAGTACGGCTATCCAGGGAATTGGCATCAACCTCAAGGTCCCTTTCTTTTTTAGGGGAAGGCCCATGACGACCGCAGAGGGGCAGAGGCAACTGGCCCAGGGGACCACCACTGGGCCAGCACCCACCCAATGTGAACTGGGAGAGGGGGCGCGGCACAACTCAGAAGCAAGTATGTTTCCAACCAGAGAGTCATGGGGAAATAGCAACCAGACGCAAGACTTACAGGTGGTGAACGTTCGACCAAGTCTGGTTGTCAATATCTCCTCCTACGTACTCTCAGATGAGGAAGAGAGCAGTTTCAAAAAAGGTTTGTCCTTTGTTCCAACAGCACAGCCCAATAACTTTGCATTGAAGGTTGAGCTACTTAGTTTCTTCCGGAAGATTCGTTTACGTTACTTCTTTAAGCAATCACCAGCACCACTGAGAACATCACAGACAGGCTTACGAGTACCCTCTACGTTTGTCCCGCCATCATACTCTATGTCGAACCAGATTTTGGCATATGAACACATTGTGCTTAAAGATGTGTCCAAGTCATTGGAGATCCACAAACACACTAACGTCAATGTTACCAGACGTGAAAGTGAGGCCCTTTTGACCCTAAAGAACAACAAGAAATATCATAATTAAGCCTGCGGATAAAGGCGGCGCTAGTGTGGTGCAGGACACCAACAAATACAAACTAGAGATCCTGAGTCAACTGCAGGATGTAGTAAGCTACCAGAAATTAAGAAAGGATCCCTCAAAAGATTTGGCAGCTGAGATCCTGACTTTGACTTTAGAAGCCAAAGAACATGGTTTCCTGAGTGAACATTAATTTTTGTATTTGAATCAAAAAGACCCCCGCCTTCCAACTATATATACTTTGTCGAAGATTCACAAAAGTATGACCAACCCTCCAGGGAGACCTATCGTGTCTGGGTGCTGCGCCATGCTAGAACCTCTCTGTAGATATATTGATTTTTCCTGAAACCTATAGCGGAAAACACAGAGACATATTTGAGGGACACCCTCCAGATGATCAATTTGATTGACCAAATCCCCTTTAACTCTGATCTCCAATTACTGGTAACCTGTGATATTGTATCAATTTATACCAGCATCCCACAGACGACAGCCCTTGCAGTGATTTGGCAGGCACTGGATCGACGACCGGCACCTGTGGCAGTGCCCACTGATTTTCTAGTGGATCTACTCTCCATTGCCATGATGAAGAATTTCTTCTTCTTCCAAGGTAGTTCTTATCTACAGGCAAAAGGAGTAGCAATAGAGGCAGCATTCGCCCCAGATTTGGCCATCATTTTTATGGATGATTTTGAAAGAAGGTATGTCCTTAACACCGTTAATCCACACCACAACATGATTACGTTGTGGAGGAGATATATCGACGACGTGCTGATGCTGTGGACCGGCACTAGGGTTGAGCTTGATGCCTTTCACATGTGGCTCAATCTACAAAATCATGACATCCAATTCACGATGTAGTCTGATCCTAGGAAAATTGATTTCCTTGATATTACCATTTTTCAGGAAGAGGAGAGACTACACACTACTCTCTTCAGGAAACCAGCAGAGCGGAATTCACTCTTACGATATAATAGTCACCACCCTCGTGGTCAAATGGACAATTTACCGGTAGGACAATTCCTACGGATCCATAGGAATTGCTCAAGGAAAGGTGACTATATGATGGAATCAGAGGATCTGACCAAATGCCTACTCGAAAGAGGCTACCCCAATCGACTTGTAAAGAAAGCAAGAAAGCGGGCATGGTTCAGTCCACAAGACGATATATGGACTGTCAAGGATAGAAATGACATTAGCCCACAGAGGATGATCTGTGTAACCACCTATTGCACTCAGAGCAATGCCATTCGGAAAACAATCAACAAACATTGGAATCTGATATCAGATGACATTGAACAAAAGGATCTTCCTATGCACTCTTTTAAGAAGGCTAAGAGTGTGAAAGACCATGTGGTCCGCTTCTTCCTCGAGAGTCCAGCACCACCTTCTTTACAGACTCTTTGGAATTTACCAATAACATGTGGTCATTTCAAGTGTGGCCAGTGTAAAGCATGCCAAATGACCATTCAGACAAATAGATCTGTACACAAACAGAATACCATCGATCTGCTGTCATTTACCAACTGTAACACCAGTAATGTGATTTATTGTATAAGGTGCCCCTGTGGACCGAACTAAAAAAAAAATCAAGGCACGAATACTGCAACATTGCAGTAGAAGAAGATGTGGGGTGCAAGGGGCACCCCTGGGGGACCATTTCAAAACAAAAAATCATGGACCAGAGGAAATTGAGTGGGTGGTGCTTGAGAAAGTGACTTTGGGGCCCAGAGGAGGCAATATGGGGCTTATCCTAAACATCAGAGAAGGCAAGTGGATGACTCGTCTTGACTCCATGTCAATGGACTCAACGAACAAGACTCCAGTTTTGCCCAGCTAGCCTCCATTACATGAGAACAGTGTAGTACTGACTATTAGTCTTTTTCCATAATGAGTGAGCGTCAGCTTACACTTTTTGAGCGCAGCACTATCCCCCAGTTTTTTAACAATAAATAAGGGGTAGTTTCTTATGATATAATAAATTCCTGAAATATACGCTATTTGTTCTGAATGCTATATAACCACGTGATACTTTAAAATCTACCTGCAATGATATGTAACCTTCGGCTACACTTTTTGATTTCCCTAGAAAATCATGCATTGTTAGTAAGGTTTTAATTATGTTTCTGAATTGCTATACAATGTTTCTGCATGTCTTAACATAAATTGTGTGCAATGTTTTTGACGTGGGGCTAAATATATTTTGGTCTCCTGTGTTATATCCATAGAATGACCCCTTCTTAAGAGACTACACTTACGATTGTGAGTGAGTAGAACTGCATACCCCTATCTTTTTACTTGTAACCCTAAGCGGGGCCATTTTTGCATGTTCTACATCTAATACACTATACTGCCTTTCGTAATCAAAACGCTTAGTCCATCAGCGACATCATGTTGACGCCCTCACTTGCTACGTGACGCCCACGTGGTGATGTTTCCTTTGCACCACTTTAATCACACACTCAGGGTGACCGTTCTCCAGATTCCCCCACAGAACAGACAGCTTCGTATGCGGTAAGGACCGTTAGTGTTAGCCTCTCGTTTCGGCCTTTGTTAAAGCGAACCCCTGCTAGTTCCATGATCTGGAAACAACGGCTGTTGTTTACTTTTCCAGGTCTGGTGATTACTAAAGCAATTTACTTCCTGATTCACTTCTAACCACCGAGGAGCGGTGAGTTGTTTTGTGACTATTTTTATTTACTCCTTCAGCGGCACCGCTCACAGCGGCAGCTTTTTTATACCCGGTGATCTTTCTCCCCAGATTGAGCGCCCTCGTACAACACGAGTTTCTTGGAGGGATTGGTACATTGAGATACTTATGAATTCAAATGAGGTAATCTATTATTTTGTATGTAGCCTCTTTGGTTAGCTTATGGGTCACGTACACTTCTGGAGGTATAATATTCATACATTGGGCACAGCTGATGGTTACGGCTGTTATGATTATGAAGGCCGGATAGGGCCATGTTGAGATTCGTTCTGACAATGTGTAAGCGTACTTCTGCCACTAATGTTTGGCACTTTGGTCCAACTATAAGTGTATTGTGTATTCTATTGTACGATAGTTTGTCTTGATGTGCTCCAATAATAACATGTTTCTTAACGATGTTCTTGCACTCATTGACATTACTCTAGACATTACCTGGCCAATTTTTAGGTATGTCACCGATTATAAAGCATAGACTGAGATTTATTCAACGACAACATCTTACTTTTATAGATGCAGTTATCATGCTCTCCCTTTAATGAGCCACTGTGCTTAGTTTCGTGGTGATTCGGCCTCCTAGGGTAAATTATAAAACCTTATCTTCTCCATTAGTTTCAAGCCTTCTTGTATGTCTCTCCTGAGACAACTATCCCTAACACATTTTTTAATTATATCTTAGGTGCCCTTATCCCCCCCGCACAGTCCTGAGGAAGACCCCCCTGTAAGGTGGACACTTACCTACATATTCTTGGGGTCGAAACGTCAACATTTTTCCTTACGCCAGCCTCAAACAACGGATATTCTTGTACTGTGTTGTATTAAATAGCATGGCTGTGTGTTAACTATGTAACTCTACAAGTTAGAGTGGCTTAATGAATAGCCTATTGTGTATACTGTATAAAAATCTTTGGATTGCCCTAACCCTTTTGTCCCCCTGCAACACTTTATTCCCACACAATTCACTTTTATTCCCTTTACCCTTGTTCCTCTCCTTCTGGGCACATCGCTAATTTTTATGAATTTAATTTTTGATAATATTTGTTGCAAATGAGAGTGTGATTAAATAACACTTCTCAGCTTAATTTTCGTATGTATTGTTTTTTTATGTGTTTTTAGTTTTCTTGTAGTAAATATATATCAAATAGTGTTTACTGGGACCATTTCCTATTGTACTGTACTCTACCCAGGTCCCAGTACCTTTGGGTCTACCCTTTAAGTAACTTTTTCATATACTCAGCCATCCTGGAGCAGAGACTAAGTACATAGTCCACTATGTCCTGTTTAGGGGGTTTGAGAGGTAACTCCCATCCCTTTTTTCACCAGACACAAAGGACCCTTAACAGGATAGCCAAACAAAAGTTCAAAGGGGCTGTAACCAACCCCCTTTTGAGGCACCTCCCTGTAGACAAATAAAAGGCAGGGCAAAAGGATGTCCCATCTGTGCCTAAGCTTTTCTGGGAGACCTTTGATCATGCCCTTTAAGGTTTTGTTGAATCTTTCAACTAAACCATTGCATTGTGGGTGATAGGGTGTGGTGAATTTGTAATTCACTACACACTCCTTCCACATTGCAGTCAAGTAACTTGACATGAAGTTTGCATCCCTGTCAGATACTACCACCTTAGGAAAACCGACTCTTGAGAATATCCCCAAGAGGGCCCTTGCCACCACAGGTGCTGTAGCGGTCCTAAGGGGAATGGCTTATGGGTACCTAGTGGCATGGTCCACCACCACCAGGATAAATCTGTGCCCAGAGACTGTTTGAGGATCCATGGGACCAACAATGTCAATCCCCACCATCTCAAAGGGAACCCCCACCACTTGTAGAGATATCAGGGGGTCCTTTGTCGTTCCACCTGCATTGCCACTGGCTTGACAGGTTACACAGGAGTGACACAACTCCTTAGTGTCTTCAGATATGTGGGGCCAATGAAAGTGAGGAACAATTATGTCCCAAGCCTTGTTTTGGCCCAAGTGTCCTGTTAGGGGAATATCATGGGCTAGTGTCAGTAGGAAGCCCCTAAACTTCAAAGGTATTACCAACCTCCTGGAAGCACCAGGAGTGGGGCCTCTACATTCTGAATAAAGGATTCCATCATCTCAATAGATTTTATGGGTGCCACTAGCATTCACAGCAGCCTCATCAGCAGCTTGTTTTCTGAGGGGTTCAAGAGAGGGGCAGGTTTTCTGCTCCTGGCTCAGAGCTGCTCTGGAAGGGCCCCCTGTCCCCAAGAACTCAACCTGGTCAGGTGCAAGCTCCTCTGGGACTGTTCCTTCTTCAGGTCCAAGATCATCTCCCTCAGGAGGCTGATCTGTATTCTGAGACAGGGGGGAAGGCACTGCCTTAACCCTACTGCTCCTCCTCTTGGGAGGCACCTGGTCCATTCTTCCGGAATCCAGGGCCTGTTCAGTTTTAGACATTTTGGCCTGTGACCTAGTCACAGCAAATACATGTGCAGGGATCCCTAACATTTCTGCATGTGTCCTGAGCTTCACTCCAAGCTGAAGTTTCCAGATCATTGGCAAGCAAGTATTCAACAGGGAGGTCAGCACTTACCACAACCTTTTTGAGGCCAGTTACCCATCCCCAGGAGAAATTAGCAACTGCCAAGGAATGGTCTGTCCTGACATTGCTAGCATTGGTCACTTGGTACATTTCACCAAGAATAATCTGGCCAGGATCCACAAGACCTTTTGTCACCATTGTGATACTTGCTCCTGTGTCCCTGAATGCCTAAGCCTCTTTTCTATTAATCAAATGCAGCTGTCTGTATTTGCCCAAGTTACTGGGACTCACAAAGGGGGACATTTCCATGCCCCTCTTACAGATCAGGACAGCCTGAGTTGGAACTCTGACTAGGCAAGAGTCCATCTCAGAACCCAGGGTTAGCCCTACTATGCCCTTTTTCTGAGCATTACCACCACCAATTGTAGCTGCACTAGGGGGAACAGTTGCCTTAGGGGCAATGGTGGCTAGAGTTGAGTCTTTGGACTTGGTGAAATCACTAGTCCAGTGAGTTTTCTGCTTACAGATCTTGCACCATGGTTTCTTTTGGCCTTTTCCTTTATTAGATTGGGATTCACCCCCTGAAGAAGATTTTTGGGGACCTTCTGAAGACTTCTGGTCTTTACCCTTCTCCCCACCCTTGTCAGAGTTCTTAGAATCATGCTCCTTCTGGTCACCACCTTGGTTCTGAACCTTCTGCCTGACCCCGGTTCTGACCCATTTGTCTGCCTTCTTTCCCAATTCTTGGGGAGAGGTCAGATCAGAGTCCACCAGGTTATGATGCAACAGCTGATTTTGACAATTATTAAGGATCTGTTCCCTCATAATTAAATTGTACAATCCTTGAAAGTCATGCACCTTGCTGCCAACTAAGTAATCAACCCTCCAGAGCCTTAATAGCACAATCTACAAAGTCCACCCTGTCTTAATGTTGGACCTTTGGGGTATCTCTGACCTTTAACCTATATTGTTCAGTGGTTAGGCCAAACCCTATAATCAATGCACTTTTCAGACTGGAGTAATCATCAGCATCCTCCTCTCTACCAGTGAGAAGCTTATCTCTACCTTTGTCTGCATAGGAGAGCCATAGGATTGCTGGCCTCTGCTCCTGGGGGACCCTTTGAACTTTACAGGCCCTTTCCATTGCAGTAATCCATTTGTGGATGTTATCCCCACTCTGGTAGGGAGGGACAATCTTATTTAGGTTTCTATGGTCATGAGACCTCTCCCTAACAATAGGGATGTTACTGCCACCATGGGACTCTAGTCTCATCTTTTGTCTAGCTCTATGGATCTCTAGGGACTCCCTTTCTAGGGCTATCTGTGCTTTTCTGATTCAAAGCTGAGCTTCCTCATACTTAAGCTGTATGTCTTTCTTCTCCTATGAGAGGAGACAGAGGCCCCTATGGAGGTGTCAGAATGGTTAGACTCCTGAGAAGGAGATCTGGACCTTCTAGGCACACTCCCAACTCTTCCTGGTAGAGTAAAGAGAGGGCCATCATTGCCATCTTCATCATTTTCAGGAGAAGTTGCATTGTCCAGGTCAGAATCATTGTCATCCTCCTGGCCAGCTCCAGAGGTCAGGTCAGGGGTGTCTGAACCCCTAGGCCCTTCCTCATCAGCTGCCCCACCCACTCTACCTACCCCATTAGACCCTGAGGTCTTTCTGAGATCATCTAGGAGGAGTACCTCTATGAGGCGTTGGGTGTTTGCACTCTTGCCTGTCTTCAACTTCCTAGTACTACACAATGCTCTAAATTCCAAGAATGGGAGTTTGTCATAACTGGAGCCAAGAAGCCCACTGGCTTCTGGCAGGGACCCACTGGTTCCTGGCCTTGAAGACATTACTAGTGAGGTGTGGTATATGCACTACCTACTCTAGTATGGCCTACTAAACTCTCTTGAGTTGTAGAAAGAGTGTGCTAAGCTCTTGACACACAACTCTAAGTTCAGTAGAACTTACTGTATGCTAAGCTTGTATTATATGTACTTTAGGTACCTTTAGTGGTTTTCAGTTAGTCACTCAATTGAGATTATCTGGTAAAACAATAGCAAGCTGGAATCCCACACGCTGCACACCAATGTGAGAAGTTGGCCTGGTATTAGCTGTCCACTAGTTATAGAGGGCACCTTGCACCAGTCCAAACAACCCCTTATTGAGGTCAGGTTAAAGACAACCTTTATTGAAAGCTATCCTAGTGGTAGCTATGGAGAGCAGCCTTCAGGCTAAGTCTTGAAGGAATGTAAAGCAGCTTGTTTTACCAGTCTATAATCTCTTGAATGGCTAAATGAAAGGAAACCACACCAGGTATATATATAAAATATATGTATTTATTACTAAACACACCCCTCTAGTCTCTTTATGAGGCTAGAAGTAAAAGCACATAAGTTACACTTCAAAATAGACAGTAAAGTAGCACAAAATCACGTTAGGCCCTAGGGGCGAGCCCAACCATATACTAAAATAGTGGTATAAGAACCACGACTTAACTAGACACAAGGCCTAGAGCCTGTAGAATTGCTGGTAACCCAAGGAACCACCCATGGTAGTGATGCAGGGGACCCACGGGGGCCGTGTGTAGTGTGAGAACACAGCTGCGAGCTCCCGTTAGCTTCTATGGGGAAAGTCGCAGGTAGATTTTTAAAGATAAAGGACACTTAGAGATGGGCTAGGACCAAACCCTCTTGGACTTAGACAGTTCTAGGGTCAACACCCACGGAAGCACCAGAGTTCTCGAGTTACCACACCCAGGGAAGCCAGGTGCATAGGTGTCAAATGGTGTTGGGTCACGTCGTTGTTTTCAATGGAAGCTGGCGAAGAAGTGCTGCTGCCGGGAAGATGCGAAGTGTCCGAAGAGATCCAAGCCTGGATTGAAGATGTGAAGAACCTGAAAGCAGAGGGGACAGAGTCTGGGTCACTTGCCAGTGACCAGGGGCACGATAGACGAATGCCCACCGATGTCGGGTGTTTCAGGTGAAGAAGGTGAAGCTTGACTCTTCAGCCACGAGGACCAGGAGGTGTCGAGGACAACCAGGAGCTGGATTCGAGCTGTCCACGAATGATGTTGAGTGCTGCAGCATCGGTGCCCGGATTGTACACAACAAGCCTTGGCAACAGCAAACTGCGCAGGAAGGAGAAAGATGCTTCGAGCGGATCAGCAAGGTCCGAGGGACTCCACCAATGAGGAGGAGTGAGGGCACATCAGGAGCAACCAGAGAAGCGAAAAGAAAGTCAGAGTTACGTTCACAGGGACCCACCAGTCAACAGACCAGGGATCGCGAAGGGACCTCGAGAGGAATCACAAAATGGTGGCCCATGGGTCACTTGGAGTCACCAGGCTGACAATCTTCGGTGGATTCTCTGCTCGGGGTCTGGGCTACACGTAACCCAATGCACAGCCTCAGGAGATGTCGAGAAGCAAATGTGCACGGTTTCCAGGGGTTCCGGTTCCACGTTATCCACAAGGTCTGTGGGTCTCAGCTTTGCTGGGGACTCGGATCGGCCTCTGGGAAGCATGAAATACACCTCTGGTGTTGCAAAGTCTTCGCCATCAGGCGGAAGCTTCAGACATGCAGATCGGACAAATGCTTCTTTGGAGCCTGCCAAGCAGGGGAGTAACTCCTTTACTCCAAGGGAGATTCTTCAGTTATCTGGCGTTGAACAGATCGTCGAAGGTCCAAGATTGAGTTGCAGAGTTTTGTCCAGGAATATCTAAAGTCCTGTTGCTAGGGGTTCCTACTTTATACCCAAGGAAGGGGTTGGACTAACTCAGGGGACCAACCTATGGGAGGGTTGGAAAGGGGGGTGGCTACACAAATTTCCTTTGTCCAGTTTTGTGCCAGATCAGGGACTGGTAGCTCCTGAACCATTTGAGCTGGGCTATGCACAGGGACACCAAATGTGCCCCCAGTGCAGGACTTCAAAGCACTCTCAGAGTGCACCCACCCAGCCCCAATACACTAAAGACTGTCTGAGAGGTGGTGACACCTCCCTGTGACAGGAAACCTATTGCCCGTGCCTCCCCTGCCAGAGTTTTGGTCAGCAGCAGGAGGCCAGACTCGTGTCTATGGCTGCAGCATCCATTTTGTGATGCCAGGGCTCTTCAAAGTTGGTACCAGGTATACCGGTGCTGTCATGTCTCTCCCTCAAGAAGGGTGGGATCATACTCCCACACCTGTTACGGGTGTGGGGGTATGATTCCAAGGTGTTTGACACCAAACACAACATGTTTCCGTGCTGCCAGTCCAAAGTTAGCATTTACTGTTGGGTTGTAATGCACTTAAGAGTATATGGTCAGGCTGTATCATAGACAACCCCGGAGAAGAGATTCCGAATGCTGCAGAGGGGCTCAGCTCATGCCTGGTATCCTCTCACACAAAACCAAGCACCCTGCCTTCAGGATTGATAAGGCCTGCCATAGAGGTGACTGATAGGTTTCTATGTGCAGTGATAGGTGAGATATAGTGAACCTATATCTCTGTAAGGGGTGCATGCTCCACCTTACCCTGCCTGCAGTAGAAAACCCGTGGTGTCATTTTGGAGGGCTTTCCAGGGGTGGCATAATACATGCTTCAGCCCCTGGTAGGCCTCTGGGGTACCTATGCCCTGGGTACATAGTATACCATATACTAGGGACTTATAAGGGCACCTCAGAATCCAATCTGTTATGTACCTAGGGTACATGGAATCAATTTAGAGAGGAAGCAGCTAGGCTGGGGTCCTGAATAGCAGGGCCCCAGCCAGACTAAAGTCAAAAAACAGTGTTACAGCAGCAGCAAAAAGTGGGGGTAACTATAAGAAGCAGATCCTACTCTCCTACATGCAGTAGGCTCATCACTAGTGCACAAGAGGCATGTCAAAGGTGAACCCATCCCTGCCCGTCTGCACCTGGACTGTGCCAGGAACACTGGACCTCCTCCCACCTCTTCCCGCTGTGACACTCAGCACCTTAAACTCTGGCCATGGGTTTCCACACTGCGGTTTCACCACACCATACAACATCAAGGGAGTACTCTCCTGCACTCCCTGCATGTCTTCATGCACTTATTCACACCCAACAGTCACCACACCAACAGTACCCAACAACCCATTCTCACATCCATACAATCCTGCATCTACCCACATAGCACTCATAAAACAATACACAGAGATTTCAGACCTGCTACACGACAACCTCCTGGACATACTCTGCCTCATCCAAACCTGGCTGAACCCCGCATCAGTACCTGACATAACCACTAGGGGCAATTGATGCCTTATGGTATTGGGACATTGACCCACTGATATTTTGCACCCCCATATGTGAATATACACTACAGAGTATTGACAGTAAGTACAAATTTTATAAGAGAATTGGAATCAGTAGTATTCCAATTAGCACAGCCACAATTCAGCCTTTCAGCTGCAGGCACAATGGCTGCTCTGTAGGGGGTGGGAGCAGGGCTCCAATTTGATAGACAGTCACACATGGGCAGCAGAGCACGACAACTAGGCCACAATGCGCGCATATCAGGTTGGACAGCTGCCTTTCTCTGGCCAGCCCAACATGCACAGCAGAAGCGTCTCTCTACTGCACATTAGTGAATGGGGTTCTTTAAAGCCAAGGATCCCCAGTCTCCTACTGAGAAGTGATTTTCCACACTCAAGTCAATCCTTGCGCTGCTGTCATGCTGTGTAATAGCAAGGGAGCAGCATCTGGATTGGCAGAGGGTTGCAGTTGCTTGACAAATGGCACTGCAGGGGTAGGAGGCCCTCCCTTCAGAGCATGACCAATCACTGCAATGGTTTATTGTCAAGTCATGCAGGGATTGGCCATATCTGCCATTGCTGGGCTGCTCGGTCAGCCTGTCTCTCCCTCTCCCCTCTCTCGGTGAGCCAGAGCCCGACAGAGTCAAACCACACCTCGGACCTGTATTTGACGTTGAGGTGGCGAGTCGAGCTGCCTTGTGTGTGATATCAATCGTCACGATGATCCGAGTATTCCAGAGTTGAGTGGACAGTCAGACCCGGTACTTATGGTGTCATTTGCTATGAAGAACAGAACAAATGAATGCCTCGTCTACCATTTTAGCAACTGCTATGCTACCATGGACAGATAAGGGGATTGATCGCAAGTACTGCACAATGCTGCGAATTGCTGTTATCACTGGACAGAGTTTTCCATCAAGATGTCCTCATCAGATTGATACAATTGGACACCTAAGTATCGGATGATGGTGGGATCAGACAGCCCATTATACATGCAGAAGCTCGCCAATGGGGTTTGGGGCATGCACAGGGAAGGACCTAGATTTGCCCAAAGTCACTCATCGGACAGCAGGCCACATCTGTCCAGAACATTCATAGCATGTAAACAGCAGATCATCACGTCTTTAATGAACATCCACACGTTGTTCATAAAAAGGAAGGTGTAATGTATGTTCAATGAGGTCATTAATATCTACTGCTATATGAACAAGAGCAGAGATAAGCTCTATTAAAGAAGAGCTAAAGGTGAAAATTAATGAACCAAGCTTATTGGAGACCGTGGGAATAACAACAGAAGACCCTAGTACAGCTAAAGCAAAATCAAGGGCGAAAAGTAATGATCCAAGCCTGTTAGAAGCTACAGCGATTGCAATTAATTCCAATTCAGGGCCTGTTTCAACTCCACCCCGGTCAAATAAGACACCAACTAACCCACATTTAATAAAAACAATCTACAATCATAAAACACTCTTGCCTATTAACAGTCAGACTTTGAGGAAGGTCTCCAATTACCAGCCTGAACAGGAGCAAGAGTCCGATGCAGGCCCGTCATTCAACAAAACTAATAAACCAATTCAAAGCCCATGTAGCAAAAATGTCAAAAGGGACTCAAAACTATTACATATCATTCTAGCTCCTGACTATAAATCTAAAGGCTGTCACGACATCCTCAATAGATCTAATATAATCAAACTAGTAGATGGCACCCCGGGGTTTGCAGGCCTTGCAACGGATGACATCGAATCCATTGAATTCCTCCCACCAAGAGGCACACAACCATCTGAGGTAACATTAGTAACATTCAAGTCAGCCTATTGGGTAGGGGTTTTCTTGGATCACAAGGCTACCCTGCGGGACTGGGGCATCCGAGTCTATACATATTCCACCCCAGGGTACCCACCGACACTACTAAATCAGCAAACCCCACCTAAAAAAACCGGATCTCCTCGATCTGTGTCTCACTCCAGACCATATTCGATTTTAAAAAACGCGTCTGGCCCTGAAATATGTAACAACCAGCCCTCAAATGTGGTAACTAATGTTTAGATCAAGGCTGGAGTTGGCTTCCAGCAATTCTATCAACAAAAAGATCAGAATGACCACAAGGTACAGAGTCTACGGGTGGTACTATCAAATCCCTGGAAAATATAAGACCAACGGAGCACAACCCGCAAGCAGCCTCCACATTCTCAATTTGCTCCTGGAACCTCAGCGGACTTCGACAGAAAATCACAAACCCAGATGTTCAATCTTTCATTTGTAAACATGCTGTAATAGCCCTGCAGGAAACCTGGGCTTTACAAGGCTGTCCTGTCATTGGCTATATCGAACTATGGAAACCAGCATCGAGGGACAGCCGGTTTGGCCACTCAAAAGGCGGCATGTCAATTTATATATCAATTAACCCCTTCGACGCGCATGACGGAACGGTTCCGTCATGCACGTCGGTTGGGCTGTGCTTATGACGGAACCGTTCCGTCATGGCCCCGCCCGCGCCCAGAACCTTCAGCGTGGCGCGGAAATCCGCGCCGCGCTGAAGGGGTTAACTTAAAAGGTCCAATAACACAATTGAAACTGGAGGAAGACTGGCTGTTGGGTGTCAAAATCAATGCATGGCGGGACATCGTTCACTCATCTTTTTAAATGTATATATCAATCCAAACACACGAACGAAAAAGGCACACTTGGTACGATTAACAGAAATTATGAGTGACTTAGCCGTAGAGTACTCTGACTCAGACTGTATTGTCACTGGGGATTTTAATACTAATTTATTCCAGGGGCTAACAGAATCTGAAGGGCCCTTCTTATTCTCCTTGAATGAGGCAGAGTTACAATCTAAACCGGTAAATCAAGCCTATTGTGGCCTGGGCCACCTTTGCGTGATGCGCTTTTACAGCGCAGGCTATCTGGTTATAAATGGAAGGTCGGAAGGCGACATCCCTCCTAATTGGACTTGGACAAATGGAAAGAAACGATCCTATCTGGACTACTCCATTTGTAACTCAGCTTTGCTCCAATGTCTGGTTAGCTTTCGCATTCTCCCGCGAACAGCAGGTGATCATCGACCTCAGGTCATAGCTTTCAAAACAAATCCAGGGAAGCATAAATCCGCCCCCTTAACAAGCAGGGGAATATATTCCGAAAACCTGAAGCGCCTCAGATGGAGTGAAGACATCAGCCCAAAGATCCTACTAGCTAGCAAGGAACTTATAAGAGGTGGAATTGATCATGAAACATCCCCGATAGCGACATGGACGATGCTCTGCCTCCACCTGATTAATCTCTTCCCAAAAAAACCGCACCCCCCAAGGAGAACCTCTATGCGCCAGTTTGCACTTTCACAACAATCGAAGCTACTTAAGAACGCCAGAAATAAAGCTCTACGTCTACTGGTAAAAGCTCCAGGGAATAGCGAATGCTTAAAACAGTACCAAGCAGCCCAAAAGTTACTCAGGCAGAAGATCACTAAAGATAAACGAACACATGACAACCAATTCTGGTGTAAATTAGTGTATGAGAGCAAGAGCCGAAATTCACGAACATTCTGGGCCTTAATCAATCAGTCCAACTCAAGCCCATTGAGCTTCGGATCCGCCAACATCCAAGAATCAGACTGGGCTACCTTCCTCACTGACCATTTTAGATCTCCAGAATTTCTAGGCGACACAGGAACCAGCCTCGCAAGAAAGAACGTAACAGACCTTAATAATAAGCAGAGCATCCTTACAGAGTGCTCACATATTGACATCGTGGACCTTCAGATGTCTCAAGAAAGGGTTGCTACTGCTGTGTCAAAAGCCAGATCAAATGGAGCTCCAGGCCCAAATGGCCTGCCACAGAATCTGTTCAAATCTGACGTGACCTTTTGGTCAGGCCCACTGACAAACCTTTTCAACTTTGCTCTGAGAACTGCAACAATCCCAGACTCATGGCGGGTGCAATAATTCAACCTATTTATAAATCAGGCTCTTGGGCATCCCCCAATAATTACAGACTTATTGCACTGCTGGACATTGAGGCAAAGCACTACGCGGGTCTACTGCTGGAGGAGCTGAGGCTATGGGTAAAAGTCCACAATCTGATCCCAATTAATCAAACAGGCTTTACTGCCAAATCTGGGATGATGACCAACTTATTAGCACTGTCAACTATAGTCGACAAAGCTCTTTTCACATCTAGATCAGTGTTCTGTTGCTTTGTTGACTTTAAAGCAGCGTTTGATAGGTTTCCGAGGGCTGCTTTATGGGAAAAACTGAGGAAATGGGGGATCCCGGACAAACTTCTGGAGGCAATAATACAACTCCACTCCAACACTTGGGTC
The DNA here is from genome assembly GCF_964204655.1 of Triturus cristatus. NCBI lineage: Eukaryota > Metazoa > Chordata > Amphibia > Caudata > Salamandridae > Triturus > Triturus cristatus. The sequence goes on along the minus strand of NC_140593.1, from coordinate 62,466,337 downwards.
AGGGTGAAGTTGGGGTCCGGCACGCACCTCTCGCGGAAAATCCCGACATCAAGAGGCGTGAAGCAGGGATGCGTGATGGCCCCCATGCTTTTTAATCTGTTTATAGCAGATTTGTCAACCTTACTGGACGACACTAACAGCGACCCCCCAAAGGTAGGAGGTATGACATTAAGTAATCTTCTATATGCCGACGACCTGGTCCTTTTTAGTCTCACCAGGGTTGGGCTGCAAAGACTTCTGGATAAATTGTACATCTACACAACAATGAACCTACTAGAGGTTAACCTAAAGAAAACACAGGTTGTCCCATTTGGTCGGAAAAGGCACATTGTTGGTGGATGGGCGTATAACAACATAAGGACACTCGTATAAGTACCTAGGTGTCCACTTGGACTCTAGGGGTAATCTTATTAAACATCGGAACGAGATTACAGTCAAAGCTATGACCCTTGCAGTGTCATTAGCAAAGCTTTCGAAAAATATCTCTGGCCCAACTCTCCTACCACTTCTAGAAGTCATGAGAGCGAAAATTGGCCCGACCTTAGCATACGGCATAGAGATATTTAGAGGCAAGCTAAACACCGCCTTAAACCAACACACAACAAAAATTTACAAAAAGGCACTTCATCTGCCAAACTCCGCATTGCCAGCTCAGGTAAGATTAGAGCTGGGGATATTGAATTATGATATCTCATATGGGTTCATACTTAAACCTTTGTCACAAACTAAGGCAAGCGGATTCAGGAACATTAGAATCCTTAGTCTGGATGGAAATTACCCAGAAAAACCCTGGAGGCATGTTTGGCTGCCTATTCAAGGACTATATCCTTCAATTGTCGGTGAGTGAGCTATGGGCCCTCAACCCCAGCCGGGCAGTATTTAAAACCGCCATTAAAAATGTGTGAGAATGAGTTCTCTTATAATGGATAAGGCACTATTCACCAAACGCAGTCATGCTTGGGCCCTCGTAAACTCATACAGACGGTTAGCCCCTGCTACTTATATGTCCTGCACATACTCACTGTATTTAAAACGCAGTTTCATAACAATTAGAATGGGTGATTGGCACTTCCTGCAAGATTTGCCCCCTTGGCGACGCACGGCGGAAAACGTAATTTGTAGAGGGTGCGGCAAGACTGCCGAAACTCTGCTACATGTAGTTTGTCTCTGCCCAGCTTTTAATTCTCAACGCAGGTTCAAACTCAAAGCAGACTGGAACAGGCTAGGTGTCCGGACATGCAGGCAAGCCATCATTGAGGCCCTGAACCCCGACAATACAGATTTAAACTTGGGGTTAACAATTTTTATCCAGCAAGCATATCGCAATTTTATGTAAAATAGGCCTGCTAACAAAAACTTTATAGAAAATGAAATGAAAATACTATTATGCTTTGCAATATAATAGGTTAATTCTTGTTTTAATCTGTATGTTGTATATTTATAGTTATCGTAACAAGCAGTAATAGCTTTTTTTTTCTTTCTTTTTTACATTAATTTTTAAACGCTTGCTATTATGTAACTGTCATTGACTCAGGCGGTTTAGGATTTAGAAAATTTCCATTTAAGACTGGCTATCGATCTGCTGCCCGTTTTCATCATTTTAAATCAGTTGGCTTTTTAATGTGAAATTTTGTAATTTTGTAATTTCTTTTAAAGATATCTGTGTTATATCTAAATAAAGATTATGTTTAGATGGTTAAAGAGCAGGGATAAGGAGCAAATTTGTCTTGCACCCTCTGCACCACATTTACATGCGATACAAGCCTCCAGTATGCAGTCAGGCAATAGGGTCACTATGCAAGCAATTATGTCCATTTAAGGAATCCCTCCCCCATGGGCACTGCTCCATCACAGAGTACTGATAGTGCAAGTCAAGCAAATCAAACAATTGTTTGATGTCAATAGAGAGAATTAAGGCATTGGAGTGAGCATTCGCAGAGAAGTGCAGCAAGTCTATAGCCCTCTGTATATTCAGCAACTTGTTTCTACCAGGAATTAATCCAGATTGGTTTTTAATGGATGAACTGAGGCACATACGAGAGCAACCTGGAGGCCAAGCTAGAACTTAGCATTTTATAATCACAGTCAGCATTGATAGTGGGATGTATGACTGAACCAAGCATGCCTTTACAAAGCAGTCTTTACCCCGACTGTGTCGTTACCACACGTTCCTTTTCCACGACTTACTTTAGGGGGAGCTGGACTTTAGAATAGTATAAATTGCTTTTCCACCTACAGTAGGGGTATCAGTAGTGAAGGTGTTAAACTTAATATCTATCACCAGTCCAACACTACATTCCCTAAAGCAAGTTGTCGTGCATGGTAAAGGAACGCGTGGCAACGTTGCAGTCAGGGTTGTGACTATATTGTAAAATCTGGTAGTTTTTAAGACTGTGTGGTAAAGAAACGTGTGGTAACATCGCAGTTGTGGTAGTGACTGAGTTGCAAAGGCAGGTCATTGTTAATCGTGAAAGAGCTTTCCAACCCCAGCGCAGGAAACAACGACATCACCCCATCGCAAGACCTCTGCAACTCCCTCGCTTCATACTTCCACAACAAGATCGCGGACATACATAACAGCTTCAACAACCAACCAACGCACACCATGACCGAACAACCACCCCCCACCACCACCCTCCACGCCTGGACCCCGATCAGCACCGAAGACACCATCCGCACGATGAACTCCATCCACTCCGGATCACCGACCGACCCCTGCCCTCACCACGTCTTCAACAAGGCCGACGCTGTCATCGCACCCCACCTGCGAGACATCATCAACACTTCCTTCGACACCACCATCTTCCCTGAGAGCTGGAAGCACGCCGAACTCAGCGCCCTACTAAAGAAACCTACAGCGGACCCCACCGACCTCAAGAATTACCGCCCCATCTCGCTCCTCCCGTTTCCAGCCAAAGTCATCGAGAAGACCGTCAACAAGCAGATGGCCGCCTTCCTCGAGACAAACGGATCCCTCGACCCCTCACAGTCCGGCTTCCGAGCCAATCACAGCACCGAGACCGCCCTCATCGCCGCCACCGATGACATCCGAGCCCTGATGGACAATGGAGAAACAGCGGCCCTCATCCTCCTAGACCTCTCTGCGGCATTCGACACGGTCTGCCACCGCACCCTAGTACGGCGCCTCAGCAACATCGGAATCCAGGACAAGGCGCTGGACTGGATCATCTCCTTCCTCGACGGAAGAACACAGAGAGTCCGCCTACCACCGTACAAGTCAGAGGCCTCCGAAGTCACCTGCGGCGTCCCTCAAGGATCATCTCTGAGCCCCACCCTCTTCAACGTCTACATGAGCCCCCTCGCGGCCATCGTACGCAAACACAACCTCAGCATAATCTCCTACGCCGACGACACCCAACTGATCCTCTCCCTGACCAACGACCCCGCCGCCGCCAGATCCAACCTGCACGAAGGGATGAAAGAGGTAGCCGAGTGGATGACGACCAGCCGCCTGAAACTGAACTCGGACAAGACGGAGGTCCTCATCCTGGGCTCCTCACCCTCCGCCTGGGACGACTCCTGGTGGCCTCCCGCCCTGGGCACCGCACCCAAACCGACAGACCATGCACGCAACCTGGGCTTCCTCCTGGACTCCTCCCTCTCCATGACCAGGCAAGTCAACAACGTCTCCTCGGCGTGCTTCAACATCCTACGCATGCTACGGCAGATCTTCTGGTGGATCCCCACCGAGACCAGGAAGACCGTCACCCAGGCCCTCGTCACCAGCCGACTGGACTACGGCAACGCCCTCTACGCCGGTACCACCGCCAAGCTCCAGAAGAGACTCCAGCGGATCCAGAACGCCTCAGCCAGACTCATCCTCGACATCCCACGAACCAGCCACATCTCCGGACATCTGAGAGACCTTCACTGGCTCCCCGTCAACAAAAGAATCACCTTCCGCCTCCTCACCCACGCACACAAAGCCCTACACGACCAAGGCCCGAGCTACCTCAACAGCCGAGTCAACTTCCACGCTCCCAAACGCCACCTCCGATCAGCCAACCACGCCCTCGCCGCCGTCCCCCGCATCCGAAGAGCGACTACAGGAGGAAGGTCCTTCTCCTACCTGGCCGCCAAGACCTGGAACTCCCTCCCTACCGACCTGCGCCTGACCCAAGACCACCTCTCCTTCAGGAAGAAGCTGAAGACCTGGCTGTTCGAGCAGTAGCGGCACCCCCCCCTCCCCCCCCCCCCCCGCGCCTTGAGACCCTACGGGTATGTAGCGCGCTTTACAAGTGTCACTGATTGATTGATTAAGATTGTGTGGTAAAGGAATGTGTGGTAACGTTGCAGTTGGGTTAGTGATAACATTATGAAGGCAGGTCCTTGTTATGACTGTGTGGTAAAGGATGTTTCCATTGATGGAGGCCAATACAATGAAACCACCTCTCTGGGCCTATCCTAGTAATGTAGGGAGGCCATTTGTGCTTTCCGAGGTAGGAGTGAGTGGAAGGGTAGGTCTTGACTCACATAATCCTCATTTTACATAGTCTCCAACCCTTGGGCTAAAAGGTCCACTTATGTGGCATAAAACTCAATGGGGAGGCCATACGAGGCAGGTTGTCCCAAAAGCAACTCTTTTAATTAGCAACCAGACTTTAACCTCGGTGATCGCTTCACCAAGAGGTGCAGCATCGCAAGAAGGTGGCAAGGTTGGGAGGGTGGCATTCCAGAGAAACCAGGCCCCCATGTCTGCTGTGTGATGATCAACCTTATCATAGAGGGGTTCATACTAGTGAAAGAAGACCTGATTGATTTCTATCAGAAAGTATGGACCGGGTTATGCAAAAGGAACAAATGATGAATGGAATGCTGAACAATGCAAACATTCACCCCAGACATAAAGATCTTGGTTTAAAACATCGTAATTTTGCTCATCATGCACCTCAGTTTGGACCCAGACTTATGCAAGTCAGTCTTGACCCTGCTCCTCGTGGGAACAGTCCAGCCTGGACTGCCAAGCCAGGTCCTCCCTGGACCGAAAACAAGCATCCTGGGACTGGTTTTGGGGCATCACCCCATAACACCCAGGCTACCTTGAATCTAGAGGTGCAGTGAGCATAGGAACCATGTCTGGGCATACCCTTCCCACTTAGGACGACAAAAAGAATGCTGAAAAATCAAAAATTCACCCCCAGTCACAAAGATCTGGGTTTAGTCCACTTTCTTTTGCTCACTCTGCAACCCCAGTTTGAACCCAGCCATATGTGATTCAGTCTTGACCCTGCTCTTCATGGAAACAGTCCAGCCCGAACTAACAAGCCAGCTCCTCCCTGGACTGGAAACAGTCATCCTCAGCCCGGTTTCGAAGGATCACCTCTCATCAGCCAGGCTAGCTTGAATTTAGCGGCACAGTGAGCACAGGACCCACGTCTGGGCACTCACTTCCCACTTAGGGAGACAAGAGAAAAAGGAACAAATGATGGATGGAATGCTGAAAAATGCAAACATTCACCCCAAGTAATCCATCGTTCTTTTGCTCACCATGCCACCTCAGTTTGGACACCGCCATATGCAAGCCAGTGTTGACCCTGCTCCTCGTGGGTACAGTCCAGCCCGAACTGCCAGACCAGGTCCTTCCTGAGCCAGAAACAAGCATCCTGGGACCGGTTTCAAGGCCAGTTGACATGGGGTATCACAATTTCGAGTAAGAGCGAACTCTGCAGCTCAGCCCATTTCATCACATCCTCTCCTACCACTAGCTTCTCAGGAAGGAGAAACATAAATTTGTAGATCACTTTTTTTTCTCGCCTTGCTGCAAGGGAGGTGATGTGACCAGAGCGGCAGACTTTTGAGCTAGGTAACCAAGTTTGAATCTCTGCGTCAGCTCAACTACTTGTGATTCTGGACAAATCACTTAATTTGTCTCCCCGTGCCTAGAAAAAAATGAACATTTCCTTGTGTCCCTTACCAGGTGCTCCTGTAAAACACTCCTATACCTTTGAGTCAAGTTCGTACAACGTAAAAATACACAGTCTTTGATATGAGAAAATGCAACACAGGTTAGATTTACAGGGTATCATATCCATGCAAAGGAAGGCGACCTGCTCTTTTTTAGTGAGTCAGCGCCACAGAACAAACGGCACCTGACATATTCTCACTTTAGGAGCAGGACAAAGTCCTCAGATTTATAATTGTCAAACCGTGTGATACTTCTTCCTCCTAGCCCTAACCTACATTCTGAAGGTCAGCTTGTCACCAAGCAACCACATCTCTATTTTATATGCGCTGGAAGTAAGAATAATGGGGTTGTTGCACCCCCCACCCCTCAAACTAAGCTTGCTGGAGTTCAGAAGGTAAGATAACAATAAAGATGCCTTTAAATTTTGCTTCCATCTTGTCACATTTGCTAAGCATTCAAAGGCAGAGATGAAATGTCAGGCTCTGTCTTCTGATAAATTGCTGCCTATTTATTTAACATTCAGAATTCTATTCACTTTTCTTTCTCTGACTGCAAAGTTAGAACATTTCTTAAAAAGAACTATCTGATAATCTTGCTAGGATACATGGAGTGTGGTAGGACAGGCTTTTGGATGCCAGTTTTTATAGCACACAACATCATTTAAATACCTGTAAATGAAACATGCCCATCACAGAGGTACAGCACCTTTGGGGACTGCATACCCCAGCCAGACTTGCGGCAGGAGCTGCCTGCACATCCATTTTCGTGACAGGAGGTGCATAAAGCTGCTCCGGGCTCTCGTGGGAGCCCAAAACAGCACTACAGCACCTTCAGGGACTACATACCCCAGCAAGCTTTGCTGCAGGAGCCACCTGCACATCCCTTTTCATGCCAGAAGGCGCATAAAGCAGCTCTGGGCTCCTGCAGTGCGGGAGCCCATCACAGCACTACAGCACCTTCAGGGACTAAATACCCCAGCGAGCCTTGCTGCAGGAGCTGCCTGCATATCCCTTTTCATGCCAGGAGGCGCATAAAGCAGCTCTGGGCTCCTGCAGTGCGGGAGCCCATCACAGCACTACAGCACCTTCAGGGACTAAATACCCCAGCGAGCCTTGCTGCAGGAGCTGCCTGCATATCCCTTTTCATGCCAGGAGGTGCATAAAGCTGCTCTGGGCTCCTGCAGTGCGGGAGCCCATCACAGCACTACAGCACCTTTGGCGACTGCATACCGCAGCAAGCCTTGCGGCAGGAGCTGCCTGCACATCCCTTTTCATGCCAGTGAAGAAATAAAAACCTTCTAAGGGGTTCACTGATACACCTGGTCCTTTAAAGCAACAAAGAAGAGATTGGCACGGAAGCTGTAATATCAAGAAAACATTTTTATTAACCTCACATGAGGGAGATTGCATCACACAGTACCCTCAGGCTACTGTAGGAGGCATTCTAAAGAGTACAGAGAACTTATATATGCATATATGCATAGGTTATATAGCCAGCATAAAAACAAGGGGAGGTCCTGGCACATACAAGCATGCCTATTGACTAATATGGGTATACAAAATTTGCTTGTTCAACAAAGTGGGAGGAGAGATATTTCTCCTTACATCAGCAAGAATAGCCTGACAGTTCTATGCTAGGAGCAGGTGCATTCTACCAGCTAGGCCCTTCTGAGCGTGTGCAAGGCTCTGGAAGAGGGAGAAAGCACATGGCTAACTAAAATAGCTGCCAGGAACAAAATGGCGTTTAGCTCATGCTAACAGCAATTCCTGCCATCTTTAACACCAGGAGGTGCATAAAGCTGCTCTGTGCTCCCGCGGTGCAGGAGCCCATCACCGCACTACAGCACCGTTGGGACTGCATACCCCAGCAAGCCTTGCTGCAGGAGCCGCCTGCACATTTCTTTTCGAGTCAGGAGGCGCATAAAGCTGCTCCGGGCTCCTGTGGCATGGGCGCCCATCACCCCACTACAGCACCTTTGGGGACTGCATCCCCCGCAAGCCTTGCGGCAGGAGCCGCCTACACATCCCTTTTGTCACCAGGAGGCGCATAAAATGCTCTGGCCTCCCGCCACTGGCAGAGGCTGGGCTGGGCCACCCCCTTTTGTTCATTTTTCAACAGCCATCATGAGTAAGCGCAAAAAACTGTGCACCTCAGACTTGAGCAAATCTAAAGCTAAAGTCCCCAGAAATTCAGCTTCCATTAATGCATATTTAACTACAGCAGTGGGAGCGCTAACAAAGGAAATTGAAAATGCGGAGGAACATCTGGGTTTGAGGGCTGATCACTTTTACCAGAGTGTCTCAACAGTCGAACGTCCTCGGAATGCATTGCCACGTAATGTTATTCCAACCCCCACAAAGCAGGTTCACTCAGGTGAGGGCGCTCATGTTCCATTAAAGGGACTCCCGACAACTAAGGGTATAAACTTTGGCGCAGTTGCGTTACCTCCACTGCACCAGCTTGTGGTCCAGCCAAAAAGAGAGGAAAAAAGTGAGGCACAAAACTTGCCAAGTCCTTTATGGACGCCTCCTTTGAGTCAAGACAGTGGAAGTAACGCAGATATTGAACACCCTTCTCTCCAAGCAGTGAGGCAACTAGTGGACGACCTGTTTCAAAAACACTTGGAAACGTTATTTTTCACCCTCATTGAACACATTTCTAAAATATGTGACTCAATGCCCAATGAGCTGGTGGGTAAGAGGGTGCACATAGAGACCCAAATGAAGATTTGGAACAACAGGGGAGTGGCGAATAATACGCCTGTTGTAACTGCTCCGCCAAATGTGGTCCCTAGTGGTATGGAGGAGGGGATTTTGTGGACAGGGGGGGAGACCATCCCACACAAGGATTCGGGGACTCTAGGTAAAGCTAAGCCGGGGGTTTGTCTTGGGGGCGAGAGACGGAAAAGAATTGCAAGAACACGGGAGAACGTACCCCTTTGGATAATCATCCCCCAGCCAGATATGGCATAACTAACAAGACCCCAAACAGCTGTAGGTTACATCTGCCCCCTGAAGCAACCCCCCTGGTAGCAGCATGAATAGGGTTTTCCCCACTCAAAGAGAGGTGGACTGAATCAACTCAGGTGCTTCTGCGCATAACTACGTTTTGGTGCAAACAACTGTCAGACAATGAGGCCCTCGCGTCCACTCACATTATTATGGCTAGACGGGTGGGCTGGGTAGGAAGAAGGCCAAAACAAGAAGACGGCGATGGTATCATTATTAATTCTGACCAGCCCGGCATTGCAGCTAAGTTGTTCGGGGGGGGGGGGGGGGCAAAGAAGGGCCCATTGGGTATTAGGGCCTTACCGCTTGGCTTCTTTTATCCACCGCCTGAGGGGCCCCATAGGCTTAGTTTGAGTGCGTCAGGAAGTCAGGGATTCGAGCTAGCGAGGGACGGCCCAATGTGTAGACCAAGATCTAGAGATGAGCATCCTTCTTGTCTTATTCCTTCTACTGCTTTTTTACCACCCCTACCCCCATCTTCTATACCATCCCTATTGTTTAAAGATTTACCCAGAGAGGAGGTAGGGGATAACAGTTTAGTGGCCACAAATAGATTATTTCCATTAAGCGACCTGGTTAATAATGATTGACTGCTCCAACGAGCCTAGTCCCACTATTCACAGCTCCAGCCCTAGAGATAGGGCGGGTCAGGGCGAAAACCAATGTCTAAGGATTCACAGCTGGAATATAGCTGGCTTGAGAAACAAAAAAAACGATTCCAAGTGAGGAGATTTATTGAGGGAGTATGATGATGTGGGTCGACAAGAGACCTGGGACAGGGAAAACTATTTTTTGATAGATGGGTACAAAAGTTATTGGGAACCAGTATTCTCATTCTTTAGCAGAGCAAAAGGAGGATTACTATAGCCTTATAGCCCGCCGTAGCGGGCTATACCGGCTATTAAAGGCCCGCTGCAGTGTTAAAGGCCCGAGCCGAAGGCGAGGGACTCTAACAAAAGCAGCGTGACTTTAATAGCGGTATAGCCCTGCTACGAAGGGCTATAAGGCTATTAGAACATTCTGCCACTAGAGGGCATAATGTTCTAATAAATTAAACAAAGGCTTCTCGAAGCTCGAGGGGATTTAAATCCCCTCGAGCTTCGAGAGGTTTTTGTAAAACATTGGAATGTTGCTCTGCGGGCCTTTACCGGCCCGTAGAAGCACGGAGCACTCCATTGTCTACAATGGAGGGCTCAACATTCCAATGTTCTAATAACTCTTATTGCAATTAAACTGTTGGGAACACACTTCCTGGTGGATTCTGAATCCTGCAACTGTTTAGTGGTTGAAGTTAACCCAGCCCTTACATCCAAATTCCTTATTGTTAATTTTTATAATTCTTTTGAAATCAGTTTTTACTAATGAACATTTATGTAATTTAAAATGTTTTTTAGAGGACTATAGGGAGAAACAAACCCCTTTTTATTTGATAATAATCTTAGGCGATTTTAACACTCACTTATGTTTAATGAAATGGCATGTCATAGATTTTATGGGCCCTGTTAACTGTTCTGGTTCGCATTTTGAGCCCACGCAGCAAGGGGGATGTCTTGAGGACCTTCTGATCTAGACCTTGTACAACCCAGCAAAAAGTTAGGAAAGCCTGGGATCCCTACCTTCAAGTCAAGAGGCCAGGATTCTATAATTGATTATATTTTTATTTCTCCAGGCCTGTTACCTCAAGTGGTTTCGTATAATTCTCTGGTCTCACTTTAGTAATCCTAATTCCATCTACTTTACACTGGGAAGCGGTACCGGTCTAACTAATAAATCTAAGGAAGTTCCAACTGGAAATTGCTTAAAGCTTACTGACCAGGGCCGCAGGCTGAAATGGTGCAAGGTAGTCCCAGACGTCTCCTTTCAAGACCTTTGTGTTAATGCAAATGAGGACCTGGGGGTCTGTCTTGACCATTTTAAGTCGGGGGCAGAAACTCTCACAGCATTCGAGAGGATCTGTGCAGGGGTGGCGAAGGGTCTTGTGCTCAAGAGTAGAAAATATACGGTTATAGGTGAGAAATGGTTTGATCACAAATGCACTGAAACCCACCAAAATCTCCTCATTGCCCTAAAGAAAGTACCCCAAGATAAACCCTGTGTAGCTGCATTAAGAAAGACTTATAAGGGTGCTCTAGAAACCCATAAAAACAAAACTAAACATGTAGCCTGGGGTGATTTACTTTCTGTGGAAGTTCTTAAGAACAGCGCCAGGTTCTGGGAGATAGTGAACCATCCCTTTTTCTCTGACATTTGCAATTCCCCGTTGGAATGCAATATTACAAAAGATCAATGGCACACACACTTTAAACTCATCAATGATGAGCAGGTAGACGTAGGAACTCATACTCCTTCCTCCCAAACTGAGGGTTCACATAATTTGGTTTTTAATAAGGAAGAAGTTGGGATGGCAATTAGACAAATGTCTAGTAATAAGGCTCTAGGTCCGGACTGTGTCCCGGCTGACCTTTATAAAATGAAGGTAACATTTTAGCCAAAAATTTTAACGAATGCTTTTAATGGTGTCACTCAGTGCGGGTTCCCAAGGTCTTGGTCCCAATCCACTATAATACCGGTATTTAAAAAGGGCCAGAGGGATTACCCGCGCACTTATAGGCCAATATACCTGATAGATTTGGCAGTGAAAGTGGGGGGAAGAGTGATTCTCAGAATATTAATGGTTTGTCTTGAAGAGAGTGGAGTACTGTCTAATTTGCATTATGGCTTTAGGAAGGAAAGGAGTATGTTAGCTGGGAAATATACAGCGGCCAAGACAGGGACATTACATCTGGCCTTTATGGACTTGTCCTCGACCTTCGATGGAGTTAACAGATCAAACTATGGGTATTATTAATAGATATGGGCATGGACCGCTGTATAGGTAACTTTCTGGCGGACCTGCATAGGGAGCTCCATGCTAGGGTGAGATTTGATCAGAGAGGTAATTACACTGAGCACTTTCTTATTGGAAGGGGCATCAGACAGGGCTGTACTTTAGCTCCCCTTCTTTTCACCCTATATATTAACAATCTGGAGACCTCATTGTGCATGGCATGTCAAGATATACCCCGAGTGGGGACACGGTTAATCCCGGCGTTATAATACGCAGATGATGCGGTTCTATTAGCCCACACAGCCGTGGGGCTTCAGAGACTCCTAGATTCCTTTGCGGACTTCATGGGATCCTTGAACTTACATGTTAATATCTCTATATCGAACACTATGGTGGTTGGTCAGAGACCTCAAAAGCTTAAAACATTCCGCTTCCAAGGGTCTGAATTAACAAGGGTGAACTAATTTACATATTTAGGGGTCTATGTTGTGTTATGTTACGCATTTTTATAAAGCGCACAGCTGCCCCGTCGAAGGGGCGTCCCGGCGCTAACCACAAAAGTCCAGAGGGAAGGAAGGAGGAGATCAAGCCACAGGGAAGAGGTAGGTCTTAATAGCTTTACGGAATGTGGTCAAACAGTCCATAGTACGGATTGACAAAGGCAGGGAGTTCCAGAGCTTAGGTGCCAAGAAACGAAAAGATTTGCCTCCAGCTCTGGATCTCTTGACTCTGGGGACAGCAGCCAGCATCAGTTCGGATGAGCGCAGGGTGCGCCTAGGGGTATAGGGATTGATAAGATCAGACAAGATCTCGGGAGCAGAGAGTTTGAGGATTTTAAAGGTAAGACAGAGGGATTTATATTCAATTCTTTTGGAAATAGGGAGCCAGTGGAGGCGACGAATGGCTCCTCTTCCAGAGCATGATCTAGACAGACCAAGAATAGCGCGCGCTGCGGAATTTTGAGTGCGCTGGAGACGGTTGAGCTCAGCTTTGTTGACCCCCAGCAGCAGAGAGTTTGCATAGTCCAGTCTTGAAAGAATGGTTGCTTGGACAATAAGTTGGCGAGTCGCTGAATCAAAGAAACCGAGAGCAGGCCTTAGAGTACGCAGCAGCCCAAAGCAGGTACCAGCTATCTTTTTGGTGTGGTCCTGAAAGTTTAAGGTCGAATCAAACAACAAGCCAAGGTTCTTCACCACCAATTTAGGGGGGGGGGGGAGGACCCAGAGATGGAGGCCACCAATGGGAGTTCCAGAGCTCCTTGTTTTTGCCTACTAAAAGGACCTCTGATTTACCAGCATTGAGCTGGAGACAGTTCTCCGTCAACCAGCCCGCGATAGCTTCAAGGCCCTGTTGGAATTGGGCGGCGTCTTGAGCAAGATCGTCAGAGAGAGCTACCGTGAGCTGGGTGTCGTCGGCATATGACACCATTGAGAGTCCATGGTGGCGTGCAACAGCGGCCAGGGGCTGAACATAAAGATTGAACAGAGCTGGGCTGAGTGCAGAACCCTGGGGGACCCCCTGCGTAATAGATTTAATAGCGGAGGAAAAAGGAGGGGCCGAGACTTGAAAGGATCGATCGGTCAGAAAGGAACGAAACCATTCAAGAGCAGCGTCTTTTATCCCAGCTTCTTCCAACCGGCGCAGGAGAATCTGATGCGACACCGTATCAAATGCGGCGCTCAAGTCCAATAATATGAGCGCTGCTGTTTGGCCGTTGTCAAGGAGAGAGCGTAAATTTTCGCTGACAGCTAGAAGAGCGGTTTCGGTGCTAAAGCCCGAGCGAAAACCGTTTTGAGATTGATCTAAAATCTTATTGTTGGTTATATGCTCGGCAAGAACTTTATTGACATGGGCCTCAGTAACTTTAGCCGCCCATGGTAAAAGAGAGATTGGCCGAAAATTCTCCGGTTTGGAAGAGTCAAGGTGCGGTTTTTTAACAGGGGGAGTACCTTGGCTTGTTTCCAGGCCAAAGGGACCGAGGCCCTGCTGAAGGAGGAGTTGATAGTAGAGAGAAGAGGTTGAAGGAGGACCGGGAGACAGTCTCGGAATTGAGAGGGTCTCATGGGGTCCAAAGGGGACCCTGATTTAACTTTAGAGCTGAGGGTCAGGAACTCCTCTTGCGAGATGGGAGGAATACATTCCAGGGGAGAATAGTGATTAGAGATCGGGGGGTGTTCTTGCTCTGTGGAATGATTAGGGAAGGATTTATAAATGTCTTCAACCTTTTGAACGAAGTAGGAGGCCAATTCTTCACAATGTTTATCAGAGGCGATATGAGGCGTGAGAGGCTCCTTCCTTTTCTTCAAGTCATCTAAAATTTTGAAAATACATTTAGTAGGGTTGTTGCTGGAGGCAATTTGATTCGTGAAGAAGGCCGTGCGGGCGTGGTGTATGGCTTTGTGATAACTTTTTAAAGTGGCCTGATATTGCTTCTTCCTTAATGGGCAGTAGTCCTTGCGCCAAACTCGCTCACTATGTTTGCAAGTGCTGCGCATTGTGGCAAGGGAATCTGTGTACCAAGGATTAGGACAGGCGCCGCGTCCCTTCGACCACTTTAATGGGATAAGGGAGTCAAGTGCAGCGTATATCCAGTCACAAATTCGCTTGTAAGCTTGTTCTGGATCAAGGTTGTCAATGATAGGAAGGCTGGAAGACAGGAGGGCCAACAGGTCCTCCCGTTTGAGTTTATGCCAACACCGTTTAAACATAGCTTTAGGCGAGGTTCTGGAGGGGGTCTCTGCCATGTGAAGGAGAATAGTGATCAAGTAGTGGTCAGACCAACAGACCGGGCTAGGGGGGATGACCTGAAGAGAGGGGATGTTGGAGAAGACCGGATCTTAAAGATGACCAGCCAAATGCGTAGGTTCCAACACCAGCTGTTTAAGTTGGCAGGCTTCCAAATCAGCGAGCAGAGAGCTGACACATGAATCGAGGTGCTGGTCAAAATGGATGTTCAGGTCGCCTATAAGAGTAAAGTTAGCTGTTCTGGACGCTAGAGCATGAATAGCTTCCATCAAGGCTGTCTTAAACTCAGAAGAAGGGCCGGGAGGGCGATATACCAAGAGGCCAGAGAGGGTATAATTGGCATTGGGAGAGATAGAAAAACGAGCGCATTCGGAGCCAGCAATGTCCTCACGAGTGAAAGTGCAAAGAAGGGACGACTTATAGATGACCGCCAGACCGCCGCCTCTGGTATCTCTGTTGATGGTAAGGATGTTAAAACCTGGAGGAAGAGCAAGCCCCGGTTCGACCACCGTATCAGTCGTGAGCCATGTCTCTGTGATGAAAAAAACATCTGGAGATTCAGTTTCAACAAGATCGTAGATTTCATTGTGGTGTTTCACTAATGAGCGCGTGTTGAGGTGGAGGATTTTGAAGGGGTATTTGGTGGGGGTAGGAAGGACGGGTGAGGGAGGGGGGTATGAGCTGAATCTGCAACTATTACAGCAAAAAGGTCCCTCAGCGTCAATACATTGAACCATGCTGCACTGGGGTAGATTAAGTCTGACAGCCAGCAGGAAGTCCCTAGTGTACCCCCGCGTACCTGACACAGAACCAGCAGCGAGGCTGGCAGCTGGCGGTGTACTGGCGCGGACGGGCGCAGACGGGCTTGCCTTAGGCGCGCCTTCGGCGCGCCATCGGCGCGCCCGCTGCGCTCGCCCGCTGCGCGCCCGAGTCAGCGTCTGCTTAAGTGCAGACATGTGATGAAAACACTAGAGCGGTCCAGGAATACCTCCAAGATGGCGTCCCCCCAGCCACCACACGTGGGGCCGGAGTGCCGTACTGGAGGCGCTCCAGGAGCTAATGACCCCCCAAAAAGTGACAGGTAGGCACAGCAAGCGTTGCGCTAGCAACCTGTTATCACGCTAACATTTACAGTAGGTAAAAAACCCCCAACCATAAACACACGTAAAAACAGATTCACGAAGGGTAAAATGCGCAATAAAAGTAAAAGCAGTTTTTAAAGACTAGTTTGATGAAAAGGACTCGTGGGAGCTGCAACAAAAAGCCAAAAAGCATGCTATCGCATGATCTACAGTAGCCCTCCTTGGTTTTGCACAGAGGCTCAGGCCAAGCCAATTTAGGCCATGCTTAACATTTATAGATCAAAATGCATTGCCATTGCTAATTATGGTTGTTGCAAAGTCATCCTGTGCCCTGGGCACCTCCCAGCTTTTTACTGACTGGTGCTGGTGGTAACTGACTCTGACTGACTCTGGGCTCTGCCTAACCAGGCCCAGGGACAGTGCTATGCTGAAAGAAACACATTAGAATACAGTTAAAACACCTACATACACTAGGGCACACAATGGTATGGTGGGGTACCCCTGTGATTGGCATGACCTAACCTATAAGCCCCTAGTATAATAAGGCAGGGGGATTGAAACTGCCTAGAAGTCCCTAGTACCCTGGGGCATGCCAGTTTAAAGGCCAGAAGCTCTTTTTGTACTTGCATGTGTGCACTGCTAAAGCCTGAGGTCAGCTTAAAAGCAGCATTAGGTGCCAGGACTGCTTTTAAAAAGTAAATTGTGCCCAAACTCGACTTTGGTGTTTGGGGCACCTTAAAAATAGATGACCTACAATGTTTTGGCATATTAGGGACCCCCAGGGTCTCCCCTAGGTATCCCAGGGGTGGGGGGGTCAGGTATTTATAAGGTACGCCCTTATGAAATGAGTTTTTATATGCCTGGGTAAAGTGAAATTTCACATTTCACTCCCCACATTGAGGTACAGTGCTACTCAAATTTGACTTTGATGCTAGGAGCACTGTAAAGGTAAAATCTGCAATCTTTCTACAGATTCAGAACCCCTAAAGTCTCCCCTAGTTGCACATGGGGTGGGGTTCCTGTAGATATAAGGCAAGTACTTATAAAATATGTTTTTGTAAGTCCTGGTACTGGAAAAATTGCCCAAGTCATTTTTCCCATTGCATATTCCTTGTTACATAGGTTAACATGGTAGAAAGTTATTGATTAATAACTATTGATAGGAGAGGACTAGACATGCCATTCAAAGACTTCCCAGAATGGTCTTAATCAATCCAACAATATCAAATTGTTGAATTTCTCCTAAAGTGTACTTACAAGAAGTTATAAGACTTTCTTGTTTGTAAGTCTGAATTCAGCCTTCCAGTGGTCTGCCCTGATTGGTCAGAATTAAGTGGATTAGCCAGGCTGCCTTGAAGAGGTGATAAAGAGCCCCTGGGGTTAACCAGCTCGGCTGGGAGGGCAGTGTGCTGTTCCATAGGAATGCCAGGCCAGGGGGAGGAGTTTTAAACCATGGGCTTCAAAGGCAGAGGGATGGCCACAGTGTCAGTTTCCACTTTACACTTTTGACCCCCACCAGACCCAGGATTAGAGAAGGTATGTGCAGATGATAGGGGGAGCGTCTATGGAAATAAGCCATCCTAGGGGGTGTGTTTAGCCAGCTCTTACCTCCTTGCTGGAAAATCAGCCATTTTGGATTTGGAAGATTTGATGCACTCTGAGGAGTTACCCTGCTCCCATTGGTCAGACGTGACCTCCTGCATGACCCAGAGAACTTGGAATAAGTATCTGAGAGGGGCAGAGCCCTCCAGATCGGCTGCTTGAAACTTACTGAAACAAGAAGTGCCCTGCTGAGACGTTTAGCTGTGCAAAGATTTCTTAGGCCTGACCTCTGAAAACTACACCATCTGATACTACAGCCCTGTGGATTATTTTGCGGAAAAAGAACTAAAGAGTGGACTCCCTGAAGCCTACAGGTTAAAAGAGCTCAAATAGAACATCACCAACTAAATCTACACCTTGGAGACTCATCAGTGGATTTGTAAGGGTTTTGTACCAGTGGATTGTGGGAACTGACATCCTCAACTTTCAAGGACCATCTTGGAGCTTCCAGGCCCTTGGAGTAAGTTTGAGACACTTTGGGATCCCTTGAGGGGAAGAAGTTAAAGAAGTTTGAGGAACTTTGGAGCAACTTTGAAAAAAAGCTCCATAGAGGGACCGACTCAACCTGGTCAGCCAGGCCACCTGCCTTCAAACGCAAGCCGGCCAAGCCATCCAGGTTCGTCCCCCTAAAAGCTCCATTGCATCAACTTCCAGAGATTGACCGGGACTAGAGAAAATCTGAAGCCGCCGAACCCTCACCGGCTACATGAGGAAAATCGAGAGACCCCGTGAGAAAAAGCTCCAGAAAAGTTTCGAAGTCCGCTCGTAGAAAAGGTGACCGGGAGCAACCATAAGAGCCAAGCCGCATGCCTTCTATCACGTGTTGGCCTGGATTCCTGGGTTATCCCGCTGAAGCAAACTTGAAATATTTTCCAAGTCCGCTCCAGGGAAGTTGAACGGGACCTCATCACAAGTCAAGCCGGCAAACCCTCACTGGATCCGGACTGGCTAGGAGCTTTGAGGACCCTCAGAAAGAAAAGCTCCAGAAAATTTTCTAAGTGTGAAGGTAGAAACTGAGACCGAGACCTGCCAGGAGCTGTAGCCACTCAAGCCTCCATCGCGCCCGGCCTGAAACTTTGACTTTGGTCCGGCTATATTTTATTAAAACTTTGAAAATTGGGGGGGAGTTTGTGGCTAACCACCGAAGGGAATGGCTGCTCGGTAGCTCAGCTCCGGGCGCCACTCCCGAACCATCCGAATTATTGTACCTCCCGCCGGCCTGATTCCTGCCCCACTGCCCTAGAAGTGCTGAGCAGGTGCCCACCAACACTCGGTCCGAGTTCCGAGTGGATCGCTGCTGCTGTTTTCGTGGAGCTCCACGGACCGGACTCTCGCTGAGAGGCCCGCCGCTGCGAGGGTGACGGCTCGGCGGGCCCGATTCATGCGAGGCCGCGGCTTTGGCCTATTTCGGCTGGGGTTTTCCGGCGCGCCGCAGTTGGGCTTGGCCGTTACCGTTTGCCGCCCGGAGCCTGGGTGCAGCGGTTGGGGACCCCGTATGGTCCCTGGAGGATCGGGAGCCCGGGAGTGGCGGTCGGAGCCCTGAATACGGCCTGGTTGAGTGATTCGCTGCAGCTCCGGTGTCCAGGCCGGTGAGATCTCCAGATACTGGTGCAGGTCCCTGGAGGCCGGAGTGAGTTGGCCCTTCATGTTTTAAACGTTGGGGGTCCTGGAGGCCTGACAGCTGAACGCCTGCGCTCCGCGTGGCCCTGGGTGGAGCGCTAGAGGCCCGGAGTGTGCATTGCCGGGCCTGGGCCCTTGGATGTGGCCTCATGATTTGTGGGTGCAAGCTCTGATGGACATAACGAGCCTGGAAGTCCGTGAAGAGAGGGTCAGGTGTTAAAGCGACCCCCAAGGGTGTGGGGCTGCATTTTGAGGAGGCAAAGATTGCGGCCGGCTGCTCCAGGTTGAGGGTCACGTATCTCGGGCTTTGCCCACTGCTTCCAAAGAATGACACCTTCTCCATGCTGGACTTGCTGATGTGTTGGGGGCACAGTAGATGAAGGGAATATCCCCAACAGGCGTAGTCCCCTGGAACCTAACATTGGAGCCCGGGTTGCGCGGAGAACCTCAATATTTGGGGCGAGACTTTGACGCCTGGGGCCTTCCTTAATTGTACATACGACGCTTCATTGCTGCCTCCCCTCCATTGCAATTCGTCACCACTGACGTTGGTCTCTGGCTGGATACGAGGGGGGCGGCTACCCTGGCGACGGAGGCCATCTTCTGGGCTGACATTCTATCAAACCGTGCTGGGTGTCGGGGGCCCCCATAGTTGCTTGGCTGGAGAGAAGAGCCCTGTGCTGCACCGCTCGGAGGGGGTGCGCCACGCGAAAACCGACAGGCCGGGTGGAATTTTCACCGCAGGCGGCGGGGAGTAGCAATTGCACCCTGACTTTGAGTGGGGCGGCCCTGAGGAGAACCATGGCCACAGGACACAGCGGCCGGACGGCGACCCAGTCTAAGCTGGATACATTTGCCTGGAAGAAACAACAGACTGAGGACCGGGCAGATTCGGAGACCCTGGGAGTAACGACAGACCCTTCAAATAGCGATCTCCTCAACGCCATTACAGCGATACGAACCTCCGTCGAGGTATGAATAGATACGATTACCACGGATGTGGTACTGATCCGGGAAGATATGAAAAAAGTGGTGGAAAGGGTGGCCACAGTCGGGAGCACTGCTAAATACTTGGTCAGCGACACCGCCCTGCTTAAAACGCAAGTCTCCGAACTGCGTGCCTCACATGAGGCGATGGTCCTGCATTCTTGGAGTTCTGGAGCGAGCAGAGGGGCAAGCGGCGGACCTCTTTGTCAAAGAGCTGGTCCTCAAACACCTTCAGCCCAGAGGACTTTCCATATGTTTCACGATTGAGCGAGCTCATCGGGTTCCAGGGGGCCGTCCGAAGCCGGGGGCGCCCCCCCGTCCCCTCCTGGCTCGAGTGTTCAACTTTCGAGATCGCGATGTTATACTCCAGACTGCACGGGCAGCCCCTCCATTAACTCTTGACAATAGCAAAGTCATGTTCTTCCCGGATTTCACTTTGCGGGTGCAGAAGCAGCGCTGTAGCTTCCTGGACGTGAAGCGGGCCCTGCGTGATCAGGAAGTTAAAAACGTCAGGATGTTCCCCGCTGAGTTGAGGGTGGAATCGAATGGGAAAACGTGTTTCTTCACTCGCCCAGAAGACGCCTGGGACTGGCTGGAAGGTTGGCGTGTGGCTGAAAAGAAATCAAGGAAGGAGCACTCGGCGGCCTCTGATGCAGCAGGTTGCATGGAATGGGTCCTGACCCCTTGGGGTGCTCTGGAACTCTGCTAGGCATGTTCGTGTTGATTTGACAGATATGCAAGTACTGTAGCTTGAACTCAGGGGCATGAGGGGTGGAAGCACCAGGATTTGGGCACTATAAGACTGCTCCGAGGCCGTTTTAAGCCTCAATGTTCTATAATGTTTGGTGGGGAGGACCGGACGGGGGGAAGGAAATTGTTCTTTTCAGTTTTAGAGTGTACGGACGGGGAGGGGGGGTCGCACACGTTCCTTGAAGTTGTTTATGGGTGGGCGACAGGCATTCTGCATGTTGGGGGGGGCGGGTGGTTTTGGACCCGCTGAGCAGGGAAGCAGGGAGGGGGGTGTGTTTTCAGGGGTCTGGGTCAGTTTGGGGTTTCTTTTTTGGGGGTGTTCACCAGGCAACTGTGTTTTTTTGACTAAGCTTATCCTACGTGGCACTAGTAAGATGATCAGAGGTACTCTATTTCTAGATGGGTACAGAGTTGAGGAGCGCTTTGGGCTGGCCCGGGAGGTGACTGATGGCGCGTGGAGTGCCGTCTCCCCGCCTTTCAGGTCAATTGGAGGGGGATGGTTGTGTCCTGATGGCTCTCGGACAGGGACTTAGAGTGTCCACTTGGAATGTTAACGGCCTGGGAGATAAAATCAAACGAGGTGTAGTCATACAGTATAATCATCGACAGGCCCTCACCTGATAGGCAATACGTGTAATGCACTCAATACGAAGGGTTACCGCATGTGCATCCATTCTGGGTTCTCGACAGGCTGCCGGGGAGTGGGGATACTTCTTCATAAGGGCTGTCCCTACATCATACAGCACACCTGGACTGATCCACTGGGCAGATACGCATCGGCCTCGGGACTCTGGGAGGGCAAAGTTGTAAATGTCATCTCAGTATATGCACCGCCGAGTTTGCAGCGTCCAACCCTGCAGGAAATTGGAATATTGGTCCTGGCATTGCCGATGGGCTCTTTGATACTGGGGGTGGACATCAACCTAGTTATGGATGGTCTCAGAGATAGACTCCCGCCTAGACAAGATCCACCACGGGGCTCCCAGCTCCAGAGGTTCGCTGATGCTTTGGGGATAGTGGATGTGTGGAGATGGCTAAACCCTCAACACACACACTACACACTCAAGTCAGGAGTATATGGCAGTCAATCCCGGCTTGATTATTTATTCACACATGCACAAGACATACAAGATTTTGTGAAGCCCACAACACTTGCGCAAGGTAGTTCTGATCACTCCCTGGTGTTGGTGGTCTTAGTTGCCCGACAGTTCGTACATCCTGCCACTATCAGAATACAGCCGTGGGCGTTGAAGGTTCCTCACATTAGGGAGGGACTCCGCCAAGACACTGACTTTTACTTTATAGAAAATAAGGGGTCAGTCGAGTTGGCGGCCACACTTTGGGGGGCGTATGGTGCGGTAATTAAAGGGAGTGCATTGTCGCGGATGGTGGGGCATAAACGTGAACGCAACAAGAGGGTGACCGAGCTGGATGCCGATATTCTACAATTAGAAAGGGCCCTGTCCTCGGACCCAAATCCGGAGACTCAACATACTATCGGCCTTAAGAGGCACGACTACAACCAGTTTCTGCTAGAAGACGCCACTCTGCGAGCCACGTGACACCGCATATATGAGCATGGGGAGCGCACGGGTATGCTTCTTGCGTGGTTGGAGCGCCAGGAACAGGCGGCTAGGTGGGTTAAGGCATTAACGGGTCAGGGTGGCGAGCTAGTCATGGACCCCCAGGGATTTGCTGACGTGTTTGCCACGCATTTTGGAGAAGTCTACCGGGTCCCACAGAACTCTCAGGCCCGATGGGCCACAGACCTCCTTGCCACTATAAATGTGACGTGTCTGTCGCCACAAGATTGCGAGTCACTCGAAGATGACCTTTCAGCGGCAGAAGTCCAAAAAGCTATAGTAGACGTCAGGTCGGGCAAAGCGATGGGCCCTAATGGCATGCCCATTGAGCTCCTCAAACTTATGGCTGTGAAGTTGGCACCCCACCTGTTGAACCTATATAACAAATGCTACAAACTCGGCCGTCTACCGCCTGAAATCCGTGATCCATAAGCCTGGCAAGCCGGCAGAAGACTGCAGATCGTACCGCCCCATTTCGCTGTTGCCGGTAGAAGTGAAAATCCTGGCTAAACTGGCGGCCAATCGCCTACTCCCCTATCTCCCCGACCTGATCCATCCAGATCAGTCAGGCTTCATGCCAGGTAGGAATACCGCCAGGAATCCCCGTCGTGTTAATGGGGTGTTGGGACGGGTTGATAGCCTTGAAGAAGAAGTGATCTTGTTGTCACTTGATGCCACTATGGTGTTTGATACGGTAGAATAGGAATATCTTTTCGCTGTGCTTGCCCGTATGGGACTGGGCCCTAAATTGATTGGGTGGATCAGGCTGCTGTATGGGCTACCTACGGCGCATGTCTCAGTTAATAACCACCGTTCTACCTCTTTCCCCCTTCAGCCGGGCACAAGGGAAGGTTGCCCACTGTCACCCCTCCTTTTTGCCATGGTGCTGGAGCCTCTGGCAGTCTGGGTAAGGAGTGACCCTGAGATTAGGGGCTTAAAATGGACCCACAACAATGAAGATCATATATCGCTCTACGCGGACGATATATTACTGTATCTGGCCTCACTGGCACGATCCATACGTCGGGCTCTCCATATCTTCCACATCTTCGGGGCACACTCGGGGTTCCGGATCAACTGGTCCAAATCACAAATGTATGTGCTTTGGGGCGAGCCCCGCCCAGCCCAAGGGGTTACAGCATCCCAGTAGTGGATCAGGGCTTTGCATACCTGGGCTTATTCTTCACACCTGACGAGAATCCTTTCTTTGAACGTAACCTCAAGAAGCACCTGGAACGTCTGAGATCGGATGTCATGCTTTGGAGGTTGCTGCCCCTGACGTTGTTGGGACGCGCCTCCCTGTTTAAGATGCTTGCGCTTCCGCGCCTTTTATATGCCCTGGAGAATGCCCCATACCGGATCTCTGACTCCTACTTTTCCCAAATCGATGGGGTGGTACTGGAGTTGCTCTGGGACGGTCGGGCCCCTTGAATTGCTGTAACTAAACTCACCATGGGCTGGTATGACAGGGGTATAGGGCTGCCTGATGTGCGCCTTTACTATCGGGCGTCGCAGCTGGCACCCATCAATAGATGGACATTTGGCTCTCACGAAGACCCCAATTTCCGCACGGACCATTGGCTGACGGGAAGGGGGGTTACAATAGGGCTCTCTACACCAATCCCCGTAAATTGCGTTTGACTGGCCCCACGGCCCGTACGTTTGAAGCGTGGCACATGGTACAACAGAAGTTGGGGTAGCACAACCGTCTCACGAAGGCCACTCCACTATGGGAGCCGGATCTCTTAGGACACCTTAGTGCATGCCCGGGATTTGACAAGTGGGACATGATTGGAATTTCCAGGGTTGGGGTTCTTTGGGTTAAGGGTAGGAAAGCCACGTTCGCAGATCTACAAGCGAAATGCCAACTTCCCCCCTATGGAGACCTTTAGATATCTACAAATCAGCCATGCGATTGACTCGGCCCTCCCCCGAGACTGCCCCCTTCCAGACTCCTCCCCCCTGGAGGATCGACTCTTATTAGACCCGATGGACCATAAGGCAATATCCCTAACCAATAAAAAATTAGTAAATAACCGGATTGACTCGATGCTGAAACTAAGAGTGGGCTGGAAGCGGGTGTGATGGAGGATGATGATTGGAGAGATGCGCTCGCCTCCCCTTGGGAGGTGGCGATTCCGCAGAGGCTGCGACTGGTCCAGTTAAAGTTACTCCACAGGGTTTACTTTGATGCCTCATTATTGTTTAGGTTGGGTAGGAGGACGGACGCTCTCTGCCTTAGACACTGCAACCAGACTGGCACGTTCACACACATACTCTGGGACTGCCCCCACATACAAAAGTATTGGATAGACCTTACCCGACAAATGTCCAGGGCTTGTGGCAAACCCGTTCATCCCTCCCCCAAGACTTGCCTCTTTAACATATGGGACGCAACAGACCTTACCCAGATGGAACAATCCTGGGTAACAATGGGTTGGATTATAGCCAAACATAATATTGCCCAAAAATGGGGTTCAGGGATGCTGCCACAGGTGAGAGACTGGGCCTCTGATATGGACTACGCTATGGTGGCTGAAAAGACGGTGTTCAAAAAATGGGACGGTAAATGGGGGAAGTGGAATAGGTATAGGGGCGATATATGCATCTCTCCTACGGTGGAGTTGAGGAGGGAGAGGCGGACACTACCGGCTCTACAGGATGGGATAGGAACACCTGTCCCACCGGGTGTATGCCGTTAGAGCTGGACGACGTGGAGGGTTCACACATATTTCCAGGGGTTTTTTTGTAACCTTTCAGATGTTGTCCACCGTCAAAGAAGACTCAGTATAGCACTAGGTGTTAAGTATCCTCTCACTCTGTATAATTGATGTATTGCCAATTGAAACTGATTCTTGCTTTGCCACTGCTGATTCTGTAATGCCTGGAAGGTTGTTGTTCATCAATAAAATTGTTTATTTCAACAACAAAAAAAAAAAAACTTTCAAAATTAATATCTCCGTTTCCCTACATTGGATTCTTGTCATTTTGGTGTCATTTTAAAGATAACAATATTTCCTATTTTAAATTGGTGTTGGATTTTTATTATGTGTTGTGTCTTAATAATTTACTGAAATAGTGTTTTTAAATGCTTTACATACCTGTCTTTGAAGTTAAGCCTGTCTGCTCGCAGCCACGTTACCAAGTGTTGAGCATAGGAATAGTTTTCTAAGACCTATGCTGAGTCCTATCATGTGTTACTTGCCCCTACCAATAATCCACTTTCCAACAATGGGTCTGCTATTTGGGGCTATAAGCCGTTACATGATCTACAAATAGTGGAAAACAAATTTTTCAGGAATTTGTTGTTGGTCCCATAATCCACTCCCTCGTACATTATTCACCAAGAATTAGGTCCTGGCTTTGTATCTGACCTGATAGGTCTGGCTCCCCTTATATGTTGGATAATGATATGGACAAACCCTGAATTGCTTATGAACAGAGAGATTGCATGGGATTGCTTAGCTTTGGATAGAACTGGTCGCATCCTGTGGGTACACTATGTAAAGACTATCACAGAGAAATTAGGACGTCCCCATCTCTTTGATAATCCAGACAACGTTAGGAAAGACGATCTATCATGGGTCAAAAAACTTTTTTTAAATATGATGTACCTCTTGAGAGTGGCAAAAGAGTTAATGAAACCCATGGTACAAGCTTACCTTTTGTCAAAAACGTCACCATCAACAGAACCATACTTGAAAGTTGTAACAAAGCCATACCATCGCTTTCTTTTAACTAGATTTCATTTTAATCTTTTGCACTGTATATTGGCTGAACCACAGGCGGAGCATGGTGAAAGATCTAGGCCCTTGCTCATGGAATAATTTTTCAAGACAAGACACTATGCACTTTATTATGTTCTGTGATCATTTTTATGAAATTCATAGAAAGTTTTTATTGCCAGTACTAAAGGGAAAAGGTTTTACAGAGGTACGGCTGGCATTGGTGTACCTTCAGATGCTGAATGATACCTGGGAGAATTTTTTTTTTTTTTTTTTGTCCTCTTCTCACCTGATCAAGCGGCAGCGGACTTTATAGCCAACAAGTATAGATGGATCGGGGGGGCCCAGTGGCTTACCGCGCTTGCTTGGGATCACCAGACCCATCCCTTCTGATATTTTTCAGGGATATGGTGTAATCATAGGACAGATGGTAACAAGCTCAACGAGTGACCCCAACGCATTAACGGGTGCCAGATATTTAAAACCTTATCCACAGAGTGCTCATACTCCAACCTAGCCATAATGAATGCCGCATTCAACCAATCCTCTCTTTTCGGGGGGAGTGGATCCTTCCATCTCTTGCATATCTCTCTCCGGGCCAATAATATCAAATACAATAGTAACCCTTTATCCTGCTTGGTGGCGGAGCTAGAGAAATGCCCGTCGGCTCCAAAGAACACCAATAATAGATTTACTTCCATCTTGGATTTAAAAATGTCCCGGAGGGAAATCCCCACTTCGTTCCAGAATGCCTCCAGATGGTCATATTGAAAAAAAATATGGTCATCATTGGCTAACGGAGTATGGCACCTTGGACATTTAGGAGGGGGAGAGGGGCAAACTTAGCAATCTTGTAGGGAGTGTAATAGAGTTGATTTATAACAAAAAAGTGATTTTTCTTTAAGCAGGCTGGCTTTATAAATTTATAAAGAGTTTTTAAAGAAGGCTCAAAGAGGGCATCGACTTGAGGGCCCATGTTGGAGAATTTCCAAACTTCAATAGCCTTAGGTATTTTGATATCATCTGCCGCTAGAAGAAGATTATACCAGACCGAAATCTCCTTCTTTAGAGGCCCTTGCTGACACAATCTCTCAATTTCCCCATTGCCTTTTATCTCGTCCTTCTCCTTTTCCACCCCAAACCAAGAAGTTATCTGGAGGTATTTGAATCTGGACAGACCTGGACCTATCTTAATTCTTAGGTATTCCCAGGAGAAAACACCTTCCTCATCCAACAGATCTGACCAAACAGAGATACCAGCACGTTTTATTGGGATGGCCAGGGAATCCTTAAGCCAGAGAGGTGTGCCAGGAGAATCCCAAATAGGAGCCAGGTCTGAGTAATAACCAATCTCCCAACTCGATCTCACCTTATGCCATAACTCTAGGGCAGCCCTCAATATCTTTAGTCTAACCTGCTTGAAAAATCTAGGGGAACCAAATTTGTAGAGAAAAGCCTCTCCTATATCCCCTCCCTCAGTTCTCACCATATCAGCTAAAAGTTTGCCCCAGCTTGAATCATCCAACTTCCCCAACAACATTTGTATGCTCTCAAATTGAAAAGCTGCTGCATAAAGGCTTAAGTCTGGGAACGCCAACCCACCTTTGAGGAGTCTACGCCTGAGCTTTTTCCAAGAAAGCCTAACTCCTTTATCGCCCCACATAAAACTCCCTAACCTGCTCTGTATTTTATTAATACCCTTCATTGAAAATGGCAACGGGATGGTGGAAAATAGGAAAGAGAGTTTGGGGAGGATGACCATCTTCACAAGGATAACCTTACCGAAAATCGTCAAAGGAAGATTACCCCATTTGTTTAGCAGACGGACTATTTCCTTGGCAACTCTATCTAGATTAATTTGCGGAATTCTATCCAAATCTGCAACCACTATAATTCCCAGGTATCTAAACTCAGTGGACACCTTCCCAGTCCAATTGTCTATGTTCCAACACATGACCTCCGTTTTGGAGCTATTTACTTCATAACCAGACAAAACACCAAAAGAGGCCACTAAGTCTTCTATAACCGGGATCGTAATTACCGGATTGCCAGTATATACTATTAGGTCGTCCGCATAGAGGGCTAACTTCGAGCTGTAAGGGCCAGATTGAAAAGGAACTATTAGATTATTTAGCCTAATCGCTTGAGCCAACGGTTCAATATAAATATTGAACAACATTGGGGAAAGCGGACAGCCCTGCCTAGTCCCACGTTGGATGTAAAAAACAGAGGTAAGCACACCATTCAGGAGTATCCGGGCCGAGGCCCCCTGATAGCATCTCTGGAGGGTCTCAATAAAAATCGGACCAAATCCCATCGTCTCAAGGACAACCCACAAGTAAATCCAACAAACTTTGTCAAAGGCCTTGGCCGCGTCTAATGCGACCAAAGCCATGGGGGCTTGCCTTTGTACCGCAAGATCTATATTCCCTATCAGTATATGAGTCAGGTCGTCTAAGTGTCTTCCGGCCATAAAACCCTTCTGGTCCTGATGGATCAAGTTCGGGGCCAGTTTTGCCAATCTCCCTGCTAGAATGCCGACAAAGATCTTATAATCGGCATTCAGCAGGGAGATCGGTCGATATGAATCTGCCTTAGTGGGGTCTTTACCTGGCTTTAAAATCAGGACCAGAATGGCTTCCTTCCATGATGCAGGAACCCTGCCTCCTATCGAGAAAACAGAGTTAAAGATTATCTTTAAGGCCGGAACTAATTCGTCCGCTAAGAGTTTATAAATCTCACTTGGTATTGCATCGGAACCAGACGCTTTTTTATTCTTCAATCTCCTAATTTGTTCCTGAATTTCTTCTTCGGAAATGGGAGCATCTAACCATAATTTATCCTCCGAAGATAACGCTGGGAGCTGTTTATCACTTAGCCAAACTCTTATTGCTTCAAAGGTTGGGTCAGACCCCTCCCTGTATAAATCAGAAAATAGAGATAGCAGACAAGTTTGCATATCCTCGACTCTATTCGAAGTCTCTCCTTCGTTATTTACTACAAGTTCTTTAATATCGTTTTTAGATCTATCAAGTCTAGCCTTCCAGGCCAACAAAGCCCCAGCTTTCTCCCCGTATTCAAAATTTTCCATGCGAGATGCATCCCACTGTGCTTTACATTTCTTGTCCAGCTTCAACCTATAATCCTGTCTCGCTTTATCAAGTCTGATGAAATCAATCGAGCTTGCTCAGGAACATTAGCGAGGGATAACCAGGCAGACTCTAGCTGGCCGATTTTCCCCTCTAGCTCTTTTAAGACTTTGGTCTCTACTCTATTAATTCCTGAAATTAATCCGTGGAGGGTCCCTCTTAAAGCGGCCTTATACGCATCCCACACAAAATCAAGCGAGGTACTACCGATGTTTCTAGGAAAAAAGTCGATGGAAAAGGACTTAATAGCTGAAATAACATCAGGGATGTTGAGCATTGCCCTCTTTAATGTCCACCTTGTCTGCCCTCGTTCTTTGCCACTAGAGAGTTTTAAAACTAGAGGGGCGTGATCTGATATGTGGCTAGGTAAGATAGTAATCTGCTCAATATTCCTTTGCGACAGACTATCTACAAATAGATAGTCTATCCTCGAAGAGTGACCCAGTTTCTTATTCTGAAACGTATACCCCCTGCGTGGACCCTCCTTGACCCTTGATACCTGGGAGTTTTTTAACATTGCTAGCTTTTTAGTAGCTGCTGTCAGGGAGAGGAAAAGGCCCTTCTTGCCTAGAAATGATGCATTTCTTTTAGAATTAGGTTAAAAGATGTTTTTAATGTTTTGCCCTTTTTAAATGTGGTGTATAATTTTAGGACATGAATGAAGGAAAATTACCGTTAGGCGTGATTGTTCTCTTTGTTTTAGAGAACTTATAAAGATACATTTGCTTAGATTTCTATCAATTGAATTTTAATTTTATGGTGCCTAAGATTATTTCAATTATGATTCTTGCGCAATGGTGTTGTATATTGTTTATGTTGTGTACTTTTATGGGTTTTTTTTTAAACAAACTTTTTATTGGCATTTATGATCAATCTGGTTCATTATGCACTGCAATACAAACATATTCTGGCCGTAATTATTGGCAGTGTATCCCCTGGCCCATTCCGAGTTCCCTTCCATCTGGGGTCTAATATGTCCACATATGCTCTCGTTGCCCGGGTAGAGAATGTTGCGTTAGCATCATGTTTCCCCCCTCTGACCCCCACTGGAACCAAACAGTTAACTAGGTCTCCCCCTCCCCACCCGCACTGCTGTCTTCATTGTGCCTCTATAGCTCGGAAAGGTACTTCCCCGTGCTAGATCGTGTGTGAAAGTCTGCCGCGGGTGTCTCCTGTTCGGTGGCCAACCTCCCCTGAGAGAATGTTACATGTCCATCCCTGTCCGGGATCCCCTGTGTTCCCTCATCCTGCCTCTGCCGCTAGGGAAGCTTCTGTTGTGGCGGCCTCTCAGGGGTATAAGCGTCAGACGCCCGCCCATCTCGTTGCATGTCGTTCATCAGCGCTTCCCAAGCCCTTGCTCTCTCCTCCTTGCCTTTCCTTCACTTCGCATTCCTCAAAAGGACCCTGCCCTCACATCCCGCCCATTTTACTAGCTCCCGCTTCCACCCCTGGAAGCGGGAGCTAGTAAAATGGGCGGGATGTAAACTGGGGCCCCTCGGGTCTTTCCAGTTACGAGTAATTTCCTGCTTTGATAGGACAAAGGCGGGGTCCTGGAACCTGTTTGTGGTTCTGGTTTTGGCAGTGTGTGGCAACAAACCCAGCAGTACATGTGTTGATGTGCATGGGATTACCCTGTCCGTGACCCTAGCCGTCTCCTGCGTCACTTCTTGCCAGTAATGTGTTAATGAAGTACAGCTCCACATCATGTGGATGTATGTCGCTCCCACCGTAGTACATCTTGGGCATCGGGCGTCCTCTCTTGCAGAATATCTATTAATATGCTCTGGGGTCAGATAAGCTCGGTGGAACGTATAAAAGCTAATCAGGTTAAAGAAGGGCATTTCTGGAGACCTTAGCCGTTCGTTCGAGTATCTTCTCCCAATTGTTGTCTGCTAGCCGACTGGCGATGTCACCCTTCCATTGATTTTTCAACCGGTGTAGCGGTAATATGGTATCTCGTCCTATGGCCCTACAAAGACATGTGACCGCCTTGATCGTTCCCCCGGCCAGGCTTATATGTTCACAGGTGGCCTGTTGCTCCGGTTCAGTCGTACCCGTCCCCAATGTCGCCTCATAGCCCCTATAACTGCTCCGTAGAGTAGGCAGTGCCCCTGAGGAATACCCCAGTCAGTACTAAAGTCCTCAAGGGAGAGCAGCTCCCCATCCCTGAAAAGATCTCCCAACGTTGTAGCCCCTGCCTGCAACCAATCGTCTATACCCTGCCAATGTCCCCCATGGGGTAGAGCACCCAGTATCGTCATCGCCATTTCTGGTGAGTAGGGGTGTTTTGTCCTGGTTTTCTGTTGGCACCGACTCCAACAACTTCTGATCACACTATGCTCGTTACTACTAGCCAGTCGGGTCGAGCCGTTCCTAATAGTGTGCAGAACACCTCCAACCTGTCTGGAGTGAAGGGTGGTACTCCCCTGTCCTGGTCAACACTTCCCGCTACCCACTGTGTGAAACTCTGCAGTTGTCCACCATATAGTACGTCTCCATGTCGGGCAGTGCTAGGCCTCCCTCTGATCGGGGTTGTTTTAGCATGCTCAGGGCTACTCCCCTCCGGCCCGTCCCCCATATGAACGCCAACAGGCAGGAATCAAGTTCCCAGAACCAGACTGCCGAGATCCATACTGGTAGTGTGGTGAAGAAGTACAGCAGCTGAGGTAGAGACAGAATTTTAAGGAGGGAGATACGGCCCATCACGGACAGAGGAAGCTTTCTCCAAAAAGTCATGCTATCCCTAAGGGAATGCAGCGCCCGTTCTATATTACCCTCTTTTACATCTGCCATGTCGTGGAAAATACACACTCCCAGATAGCGGAAGCAGCGGGGCTCCCATCTCAGGTCACCAAGGCGCCCAGGTGGCAGCATCTCCGCTATCAGTGGGAACAAACTAGACTTCTGCCAGTTCACTCTAAGGCCCGAGAGGGCCCTGAACTCCTCCATCATCCTCCGCGCCCCTGGCCGATCCTCCCCCGCCCGCTGTAGGAACAGGAGGATGTGATCAGCGTACAATGCTATATTATGGCTCTGTTCCCCCAACTGCTGTTCACAGTAATCCCTGTCTGATCGCGCCACACATGCTAGTGGCTCCATAGCTAGGGCGAACAGCAGGGGGGAGAGCGGACACCCCTGGCACGTACCCCTCTCCACCCAGTACTGCCCCGATATCATGCGTCCCATGCGGACCCTCGCCGTTGGATCAGCATACAACAACTGTACCCAGCGTAGGAACCCTGCTCCGAGGCCCATCTTGTTCAGAACAGCTTACAAGAACCCCCACTCAAGACTATAATAGGCCTTTTCTATGTCGATGGTAAACACTGCTCCTGCCTGATTGTCCTGTGCTCCAAGCTCAAGGACCAATAGCAGGCAGCGAATATTCAAGGTCGTATTCCTGCGGGGAATAAATCCTGCCTGGTCCCTATGCACCAGGGAGGTCATATGCGGTAGTAACCGCATTGCCAGTATCTTACTGAGAATCTTAAAATCGAGATTCAGCATCGACAAGGGCCGATACGCTGCACACTCCCGAGGAGGCCTTTCGGGTTTCAGCAATGCAATAACCACCACCTCTCTAGTGGTGTCCGGCAGGTGCCTCCTCTGCATACATCTCCACAAGTTTTGGGGTAGGTTCATCTATGTATGCCGCATAGAATTATTTGAGGAACCCGTCTGTGCCCTGGGTCTTTCATCTGGCCAGCGCCTTAATGGCCACACTCACTTAGCGCTCCATGATCGCCGCCCCCAGCAGGTCTGCATCCTCCTCCTCCAGGGTAGGCAGAGGAAGGTCCACTAAGTAGCCCTCTATTTCCCTTTCAGCTTGGGGCCCCGAGCTCTTGTAGAGCTGTTCATAATAGCCTCGGAACCTATCATTGATGGCATTATGTTGAAATAGGGAGTGTCCCTCAGAGTCCGCGAGCTCTATAATTGTATTACCCCTACAGGTTGGACTAGCCAGCCACGCCAGAAGTCTACCAGCCCTGTCCCGCTCCGCATGTGTCCTGTCCATGTAGGTCTTATAATCAAAATACTTCAACCGTTTCTCCTGTACTGCCACTTCTTCCTTCTTCTCAAGCAACTCTTGGAGGAGGTCTGGATAATTCGGGCGGCAAAGTTCCACCTCTCGCAATGCTCGGTCAGCTCGTTCCACGTCTGCTAGTAGCATGCGCCTCACCCCAATAGATAGCGCCATGCATCGCCCCCTGATGACAGCCTTGAAGGCCTCCCATTCTGTCACCCTAGAGTCCGTGGTCTGAGCATTATCAGCAAAATAAGCAACAATGTTGGCTCGGATCTCCTGTAGGAACACCTGGTCTTCTAGTGTCTCAGGTTTGAGGCACCATGTGGGGGTGGGCTGCTGCTGGGACCCCCAGTGTATTCTGGTGAGTATCGGGTTGTGGTCCGACACTGTGCGAGTGAAGAATTCTGTCCCATGTAACTGGACATGTATATCCGGAGAGAACAGGAAGGTGTCTAGTCTGACATGTAAGTCATGTACGTGTGAGAGGTGGGAGTATTCCCTGTCCAGTGGGTGTGTACGTCTCCACGTGTCCACCAACCCCCAATGAGATTGCCAGTCCCTAAATGTCCTGGCTACCTGTGTGCTGGGGCATCCCGGAGTGGTGGGTGTGATCGGTCAAGGGTCGGGTCAGCTATACAATTAAAATCCCCCCCACAATAATCGACCCTGTCAGGTACGGTGCCAGAGTCCAAGACAGGTGCTCCAGAAAGAGTCCCTGGTCGACATTCGTGCCGTAAATATTTATGAGCGCAATATCCTTCCCGTCTAGTCTCTCTGTGACCACCTTCCTGATGCAACGGAGCGGGTAGGTGAGCCACGAAGCTCCGAGCTGGAGCAGAGACACTGCACTTTGTGTCCAAATTACTCTGCTGTGATCTGATGAGGCAAAAACAACAATTGATGGACAGAATGTAGAACAATGTTATACATTCCCAGTACAGTGATCTGGGCCTAAATCCATCGTTTTTTTGCTCACCGTGCCATTCCAGTTTGAACCCAGCCATATGCAAATCAGTCTTGACCCTGTGCCTCATGGGAACAGTCCAGCCCGAACTGCCAAGCCAGGTCCTCCCTGGACTGGAAACAAGCATCTTAGGACCTGTTTTGGGGTTTCATCCCTCTTCAGCCAGAATATCTTGATTCCAGTGAAATGGAGAGCACGGGACTCACGTCTGAGCTTACCCGTCCCACTCGGGGTGACAAATGCAAAAACAACAATTGAAGGACAGAATGTAGAACAATGTCATAAATTCACCCCAGTACAGAGATCTGGGCCTAAATCCATCGTTTTTTTGCTCACCATGCCATTCCAGTTTGAACCCAGCCATATGCAAATCAGTCTTGACCCTGTGCCTCATGGGAACAGTCCAGCCCGAACTGCCAAGCCAGGTCCTCCCTGGACTGGAAACAAGCATCCTAGGACCGGTTTCGGAGTTTCACCCCTCCTCAGCCAGAATAGCTTGATTCCAGTGGCATGGAGAGCACGGGACTCACGTCTGATCATACCCGTCCCACTCGGGGTGACAAATGCAAAAACAACAATTGATGGACAGAATGTAGAACAATATCATACATTCACCCCAGTACAGAGATCTGGGCCTAAATCCATCGTTTTTTTGCTCACCATGCCATTCCAGTTTGGACCCAGCCATATGCAAATCAGTCTTGACCCTGTGCCTCATGGGAACAGTCCAGCCCGAACTGCCAAGCCAAGTCCTCCCTGGACTGGAAACAAGCATCCTAGGACCGGTTTCGGGGTTTCACCCCTCTTCAGTCAGAATAGCTTGATTCCAGTGGCATGGAGAGCACGGGACTCACGTCTGAGCATACCCGTCCCACTCGGGGTGACAAATGCAAAAACAATGATTGATGGACAGAATGTAGAACAATGTCATACATTCACCCCAGTACAGAGATCTGGGCCGAAATCCATCGTTTTTTTGCTCACATTGCCATTCCAGTTTGAACCCAGCCATATGCAAATCAGTCTTGACCCTGTGCCTCATGGGAACAGTCCAGCCCGAACTGCCAAGCAAGGTCCTCCCTGGACTGGAAACAAGCATCCTAGGACCGGTTTCGGGGTTTCACCCCTCTTCAGCCAGAATCGCTTGATTCCAATGGCATGGAGAGCACGGGACTCACGTCTGAGCATACCCGTCCCACTCGGGGTGACAAATGCAAAAACAACAATTGATGGACAGAATGTAGAACAATGTCATACATTCACCCCAGTACAGAGATCTGGGCCTAAATCCATCGTTTTTTTGCTCACCATGCCATTCCAGATTGAACACAGCCATATGCAAATCAGTCTTGACCCTGTGCCTCATGGGAACGGTCCACCCCGAACTGCCAAGCCAGGTCCTCCCTGGACTGGAAACAAGCATCCTAGGACCGGTTTCGGGGTTTCACCCCTTTTCAGCCAGTCCATCATTTCCTTTGGTTTTTGCTTTGTAAGCCATAAGTTGGCAGGGTATGCTCAGACGTTTGTCCCTTGCTCACTTTGCCACTGGATTCAAGCAAGCCTGGCTGAAGACGGCTGAAATGCCAGAAACCGGTCCTAGGAAGCTTGTTTCCGGTCCAGGGAAGACATGGCTTGGCAGTTCGGGCTGGACTGGTCCCATGAGGCACAGGGTCAGACTGATTTGCATATGGCCATGTCTGAACTGGGGTGGCAGAGTGGGCTAAAGAACGGTGATGGATTAAACCCAGATCAGTTGACTGGGGGTGAGTGCTTGCAATGTTCAACACTCCGTCCATCATTTCCTTTGGTTTTTGCTTTGTTCGCCATAAGTTGGCAGGGTATGCTCAGACGTGAGTCCCTTGCTCACTTTGCCACTGGATTCAAGCAAGCCTGGCTGAAGATGGCTGAAATGCCAGAAACCGGTCCTAGGAGGCTTGTTTCCGGTCCAGGGAAGACATGGCTTGGCAGTTCGGGCTGGACTGGTCCCATGAGGCACAGGGTCAGACTGATTTGCATATGGCCATGTCTGAACTGGGGTGGCAGAGTGGGCTAAAGAACAGTGATGGATTAAACCCAGATCAGTTGACTGGGGGTGAGTGCTTGCAATGTTCAACACTCAGTCCATCATTTCCTTTGGTTTTTGCTTTGTTCGCCATAAGTTGGCAGGGTATGCTCAGATGTGAGTCCCTTGCTCACTTTGCCACTGAATTCAAGCAAGCCTGGCTGAAGACGGCTGAAATGCCAGAAACCGGTCCTAGGAAGCTTGTTTCCGGTCCAGGGAACATGTGGCTTGGCAGTTCGAGCTGGACTGGTCCCATGAGGCACAGGGTCAGACTGATTTGCATATGGCCATGTCTGAACTGGGGTGGCAGAGTGGGCTAAAGAACGGTGATGGATTAAACCCAGATCAGTTGACTGGGGGTGAGTGCTTGCAATGTTCAACACTCCGTCCATCATTTCCTTTGGTTTTTGCTTTGTTCGCCATAAGTTGGCTGGGTATGCTCAGACGTGAGTCCCTTGCTTACTTTGCCACTGGATTTAAGCAAGCCTGGCTGAAGACGGCTGAAATGCCAGAGACCGGTCCTAGGAAGCTTGTTTCCAGTCCAGGGAAGACATGGCTTGGCAGTTCGGGCTGGACTGGTCCCATGAGGCACAGGGTCAGACTGATTTGCATATGCCCATGTCTGAACTGGGGTGGCAGAGTGTGCTAAAGAACGGTGATGGATTAAACCCAGAACAGTTGACTGGGGGTGAGTGCTTGCAATGTTCAACACTCCGTCCATCATTTTCTTTGGTTTTTGCTTTGTTCGCCATAAGTTGGCAGGGTATGCTCAGACGTGAGTCCCTTGCTCACTTTGCCACTGGATTCAAGCAAGCCTGGCTGAAGACGGCTGAAATGCCAGAAACCGGTCCTAGGAAGCTTGTTTCCGGTCCAGGGAAGACATGGCTTGGCAGTTTGGGCTGGACTGGTCCCATGAGGCACAGGGTCAGACTGATTTGCATATGGCCATGTCTGAATTGGGGTGGCAGAGGTGGCTAAAGAACGGTGATGGATTAAACCCAGATCAGTTGACTGGGGGTGAGTGCTTGCAATGTTCAACAGTCCGTCCATCATTTCCTTTGGTTTTTGCTTTGTTCGCCATAAGTTGGCAGGGTATGCTCAGACGTGAGTCCCTTGCTCACTTTGCCACTGGATTCAAGCAAGCCTGGCTGAAGACGGCTGAAATGCCAGAAACCGGTCCTAGGAAGCTTGTTTCCGGTCCAGGGAAGACATGGCTTGGCAGTTCGGGCTGGACTGGTCCCATGAGGCACAGGGCCAGACTGATTTGCATATGGCCATGTCTGAACTGGGGTGGCAGAGTGGGCTAAAGAACAGTGATGGATTAAACCCAGATCAGTTGACTGGGGGTGAGTGCTTGCAATGTTCAACACTCCGTCCATAATTTCCTGTGGTTTTTGCTTTGTTCGCCATAAGTTGGCAGGGTATGCTCAGAAGTGAGTCCCTTGCTCACTTTGCCATTGGATTCAAGCAAGCCTGGCTGAAGACGGCTGAAATGCCAGAAACCGGTCCTAGGAAGCTTGTTTCCGGTCCAGGGAACACATGGCTTGGCAGTTCGGGCTGAACTGGTCCCATGAGGCACAGGGTCAGACTGATTTGCATATGGCCATGTCTGAACTGGGGTGGCAGAGTGGGCTAAAGAACGGTGATGGATTAAACCCAGATCAGTTGACTGGGGGTGAGTGCTTGCAATGTTCAACACTCCGTCCATCATTTCCTTTGGTTTTTGCTTTGTTCGCCATAAGTTGGCAGGGTATGCTCAGACGTGAGTCCCTTGCTCACTTTGCCACTGGATTCAAGCAAGCCTGGCTGAAGATGGCTGAAATGCCAGAAACCGGTTCTAGGAAGCTTGTTTCCGGTCTAGGGAAGACATGGCTTGGCAGTTCGGGCTGGACTGGTCCCATGAGGCACAGGGTCAGACTGATTTGCATATGGCCATGTCTGAACTGGGGTGGCAGAGTGGGCTAAAGAACAGTGATGGATTAAACCCAGATCAGTTGACTGGGGGTGAGTGCTTGCAATGTTCAACACTCCGTCCATCATTTCCTTTGGTTTTTGCTGTGATCTGATGAGGCAGCACATGAAAACCAAAGAGGTTTGCTGCCCTTCTCCGGGGCATTGACCCTCGGATAGAAAGAGTGGTGGGTAGCATTGCACCACATCACCCACTGTAGATAGTTTTTTAGTCACCTGGTCCTGAGGAATCGCCAACCGATCACTTCGTGACATTCTGAAGCGAGAAACATGTTGACCATCTGGGGGTAGAGCAAATTTTTGTCACATTAAAACAAAATAGTCGCCCCCTCTCTTCCCTTTTTAGTCAGGTTGGGACCTTTCCAGAATAAAAATAATCACAAAGGATTCCCTTACCTGTTTTAATCCACACACCACATCTACACGCCTCTAGGCCCCTCACACCAACGGCACCTATACGGCAAGGAACTAAAGATCTCCGAAAAAGAGCCCCTTTATGGGTGCCCGTCGAGCATTGCAGCGCTGGCTCGACGAGGAACAGACCCACATAATGAAGCATGACACCTAGCTTGCTGGGTGTGTGAGGGTCCTAGTTCAGACAGGAGGTATCCCCCACCTCCTCACTACCTTGAGTACACAGCAGGTGGCCAACTTGCCACCGAGGAACTCCGTACCTTTCATTATCTTCTAGCTTAACTCAGGGCAAGTACGTTGGACCTCTATTAAGCCCTAGCTGTCCCTCTCTTTGTTGATGCACCACTTTGTACCTCCCCTCTGGGTCTACCTTGTGACCAGCATGTTGAAAGGGGACCCCAGCTCCGATCCAAATGAGGACCCCTCTGGCAAACGCTGAATGTGCAGTATAATATGCTTGCCCACTTCATCTGCCCTATAAGGCCGCCCCCTCCAAAGCTAGTGCATGCATTTCCTGAGGCATCGCAATATGAATACCTCGCCTGTTCAATCACCGTTCTTTAACCCACTCCACCACCCCAGTTCAGACATGGCCATATTCAAACCAGTATGACCCTGTGCCTCATGGTAACAGTCCAGC
The DNA here is from genome assembly GCF_964204655.1 of Triturus cristatus. Taxonomy (NCBI): domain Eukaryota; kingdom Metazoa; phylum Chordata; class Amphibia; order Caudata; family Salamandridae; genus Triturus; species Triturus cristatus. The sequence continues at coordinate 62,427,255 of NC_140593.1, read as the reverse complement.
CCAAACTGCCAAACCATGTCTTCCCTGGACCGGAAACAAGCATCCTGGGACTGGTTTCGGGTTCATAACCCTCATCAGCCAGGCTATATTGAATCCAGTGGCAAAGTGAGCAGGGGACCCATGTCTGGGCACACCCTGCCAACTTAAGGCGAACAAAGCGATACCAAAGGGGATGATGGACGGAGCGTTTGAGCAAATCAAACGCTCTGCCCCAGTCAAGTGATCTGGGTTTATTCCCTCATCATTCTTTAGCTCACTCCACCACCCCAGTTCAGACATGGCCATATGCAAATCAGTCTGACCCTGTGCCTCATGGGAACAGTCCAGCCCGAACTGCCAAGCCAAGTCTTCCCTGGACCGGAAACAAGCATCCTGGGACCGGTTTCGGGTTCATAACCCTCATCAGCCAGGCTATCCTGATTCCAGTGGCAAAGTGAGCAAGGGACCCACGTCTGGGCACACCTTACCAACTTAAGGCAACATTGTTCTGCATTCTGTCCATCAACTGTTGATTTTGCATTTGTCATCCCAAGTGGGAAGGGTATGCCCAGACACGGGTCCCTTGCTCTCCATGTCACTGGAATCAAGCTATCCTGGCTGAAGATGGGTGAAACCCCGAAACCGGTCCTAGGAAGCTTGTTTCCAGTCCAGGGAGGACCTGGCTTGACAGTTCGGGCTGGACTGTTCCCATGAGGCACAGGGTCAGACTGATTTGCATATGGTTGGGTTCAAACTGGAATGGCATGGTGAGCAAAAAAACCGATGGATTTAGGCCCTGATCTCTGTACTGGGGTGAATGTATGACATTGTTCTGCATTCTGTCCATCAACTGTTGTTTTTCCATTTCATAGGTAGGCTGTACTGTAATTGCAGAGGAAAGAAAGATGACGCTATTATGCCCAGACTTACACTTTTTTTGGATAAACCCTGCCAGTCCATACAGCTGGCACATTCAGGGAATGCCAGCGGTGTTGATTGGGATACAGAGGGAGATGTCATGCCACTTCTGCACATCCAACAGCTCACACTGTGCCTGGAAAATGTGCTAAGGGAAGACGTTGCTATTCCATTTGTTGTCTGTCATACGGTTTGTGCAGTACAATGACACAATACTGCACACAGTTGTATAGACCTTGCAGAACATAGACACAGGCATCGGAGAAGGATGGGTTGCAACATGTCTGCAGTGATAACACTAGCCCTGTAAAAGAAGCAGCTGTTGGGAGCTGTAGTGCACAGAGTACCTTGACGCGGCACCAACCCCAATTATTAATTCAAGAGGGTTCACCCTGTATGATTAGGGAGTCCTTAAAGTTGTAAGTTGGGATGCTGTTGACTTGTGGGCTGACTTTACTATTATCAGGGGATCCAGTTGTGGACTTTACTATGGGAGATTCAGCCTGATAAAGCACTAAAACAAGTACTGTGATTGATTTCCAAGAAAATAAAGTTGAAACATTATGGATGACTTCAATTTATCCAGTGAGATCACATACAGCCAGTGCTAGTCACTGTGAGAAACTTCATGTTTGTCATTTCTGATCAAGTTGGTAATGAAGGCATGTGTGATGAACATTGTGTACTGAATTCTGATTTTTGTCTGACCATTATCCTTGACCCGTAAATGAAACCCTACGTGCTTCATTGACTACAACAGTGAAGGGAACATTTCTGATAAGATGTCTGTCCCTGCACCTGCTGACCCCTTCCTGCATTGGCATTATCTGACCTGTTGTATGCTGAATGTAGCTATGAATTTGAACCAGGGGTGGACAGTACCCCATGGACCCAGATACTATTGTCCTGCCACAAGGAGATCACACATGTATCTAGGTATCTTGCACTTTCTATCATGGTTCAGAGCCTCTGTCTTGCAAACAACAATCCCTGCAGGTGCTGTGAATCTGTGCTCTTGCCTGGATCCTCCTGAGACTTCCACATTTAGAAGTGATCATCCTTGTAGCCACCGGAGCTCCACCTGCGTCCTCAAGAACCCTTCGGGACACGATAAGGATGAGGGAATGATGACCCGCCATTTAATAATAAACAGTTAATGTCGTGTTATTCTTCTCCCGTAATTTTGTACCGCTAAGAAACTGAACAAGCTAACATTAAATTACAACATGAAAGTCCATAAGAGTTTATGTGCATTGAGAGTGAGTGGATTGGGGGGGAAAGAGGCGGGGTAAGACAGCACTGAACCCCTTTATAAACAGGCACCAGAGTCACAGTCTGAAAATTTTAATATAAATTTCAGACCAAGCCACAAGACACAGCCAAGAAGGAACAAATCAGAGTGAAACATTAATTTCCAGTTTTGAGACTTTTAATATAACTTTGTCACTGTGTGTTGCTGCTTCCCGCCCTCAGGTAGTTGCTTGATTACTGGCTGATTGATAAGGCAATTTTAAGTCAGATTACAGTATATTTTTGGGAAGACCTGTCTCACACCAATGTTCGGACGGATCCTGTTGGTGCTCAGTGAGTTATATTTGATTTTCCTGACTCCAGAGCTACTGATCACGTTTACTGATGCAGGTGAAGCGCGTGAAGCACTAAACCACAGCTGTGTCTTAGAAACAACCATGGAAAGGACATCAAGAAGAGATGGGACCCTGATCCTGGGGGCAGTCATGCAGTTTGGAGACAAGGGTCACGGTCCAATTCCTGACTTTAAAAAGAAACCTGTCTTCATTGACTCATACGCGTATGTACCATGGCTCAGACTGAGGTGTGCTTGTTGCCCATAAGGGTCTCTGTGACCAGAGCATCGCTCTGAAAGAGGCTTCGTGTGTTTGTATACCAGATGAATAATGGGAACATTTAAATAACATAAAGTAAATTCTTCTAAGGGATTTGTGAAGTGGGAGAATACATTAAACGTTTTCATGAACAATTTACAAAGGAAACAGAACTAAAAGATGGTGATGTGTGCCACCAGATAGACACAGACACCCTCCTTCCTGCGATCATAGATAACCATAAGACAGTTTTGCATTTTCAATGTTATATTTTTCTCCCAGATGTATTTGCTCTTCCTCTGAAAATAATTTATGATACACTTGAAACCGCCCCCTTGGTACCTCTCTTCTTAACTAACCATTTGTTACTTCCCTCTGTTATGCTCTCACCTACTCTATCACTCACTCTCCTCTCCATCCCTGTCAGCTCATGTTATCTTCTTACTTACCTTATCACTCACTCTCTTCCCTATGCGCTTTAGTTCATGCTGTCCTCTCACCATCTCTATCACTCACTCTCCTCTCTACACCTTTTAGCTCATGTAATCTTCCCACTCACATTATCACTCTCCTCTCTACACCTTATGGCTTGTGTTATCTTTCTGCTCACCTTATCACTCACTCTTGTCCCTACCCATTTTAGTTCATGTTATCCTCCCACCATTTCTGCCACGCACTCCCTTCTTGGTCAGTTTATCACTCACATCTCCCTACACTTTTTAATTCATGCTTTCCACTAACCTCCAATGGCAGAAGCAGCATAATGTTGGGCGGCACACTATGCTCTGCACAGAATTTTAGCATACATGTTTTAAGCAGTTTATCTTAACCGTAATTGCATTGTCTGCGATTGTATGCAACCTGAGATCGGAAACGGAAATACATTTACAGCGGTTTCAGTTGGGAAATTTTTCAAGCCTATTTTGAGGGAGAGTAGGGGATGTTAGTCAGCGTTTTGTGCGTGCTCATGGGCCTCCCAGTTTGTTGTAGTGACGGCGGATGGCTGTTTTGTGCTTTTGGGATGCGCAGGGCGGCATGTTTACTCCTCTGTAGGTCCAACCGCTGGGACTGTCTAGAGTATTAGCAGGTCTGTCCTTGGTCGCGTCTCACCTGGGTGACTGGAGGGCATCACTCTCTCTGTTACTCGCAGGGGGTTGGGCCCCCCCACCAATAATGGTCACTCTGCTTTTTCAGTGATGTCTCGGAGGTGCGTGAAAGATTGTGGCTGGTCTATCATTCCTATGCCCGTCAGTGGTTCCGGTTAGGAAGATGGGATGCCAGGGTGCGCAGTAAAGACAGGAGCGGCAGGAGTAAGTGAAGGTCATAGCGTAGCATACAAGTGGGAGAGAGAGAATGAGTATATGTTGCAAATTAGTACAACCCCATGTTCATATCCCCCTTCACCAGAGTTAATCAGGTACGGGTTCGGGGACACTTATCGGAGTACAGCCATGTTGGGGCCACTGGGTGGCATTAGCCCTCAGTAAATTACTCACTGGGCTTGTGACTTATATCGTACCATGGATTACTTTCAGAGTTCGATTGTATGTATGTACTAGGGGCTGATGCATATTTACAAATTGCAATTTGACTCAAGCATACAATACTACCATGCTAGGTGTAGCTATTCACCCTGTGAGGGCATATTGGGAGTGCACACATCACTATGTTTAGCTAGTAGAGTGCTTTAATCACCTATTCTTTAATACCCTTCACCGACTGTGCGAGAATATATCCCGGGCACATCACATCTGGTGACCCAGAGGCAACGCCGCAGAATTCTCCACAGCAGCAACCGTCGTGCTGCCATGGGTTCCGAATTGTGATCCTTTATACCCTCCTCTGAGGCCACTGATTCTGAACTCTTGAGGGTTGAGCCGTCACTCATCAGAGTAGGATAGTCTCCATCGGTGAGCAGGCTTTGGGCATGCTTTGCCAGGTCATTCCGGATCTGTCGCCAGGAAGGTTCTTGCCAGGGTAGAGCATGCATAGGGCTGTGCAAAGGTCTGGTCCAACTCATCGGAACAGTTACACACTGGTTCCGGAGCCATGCTACAGGGCTTCTGTTAGATCTTTGTTCCCTGCCCGGCCAGCTTTTGTGTGTGGTTTCCTGCAACATCCACAACAGTATCCAGAACAACACAGGACCTCGAGAATGAGAATTCGAGGGGGATCTTTTATTATTTGCAGTATTATTAGTAAGTGGCTGCTGAGTTCCTGTGGTGGGATTGTTGAAAGTAGGTTACTATCCCATGAATGAGGTTGGATTGAACATCACAGTTAACGCGAACAGAGCTAGGTTAATAAAAGGTATTAATGGATAATTATGAATTGGCGTACTCGGGAGGTTTAGGTTCAGAGAAAGATTGGCCAGGGATCATCAGAAAAGGCAGGGTATTCAGGACCGGTTTCAACTGGACACAAATAGAGTACTGGCAGGACTATCTTGTCTGGGGCATCTGCAAGAGGGAACGGCTAAAACAGCTTGGGCCTCAAATCTTATACGATGCATTTGCCTGTGCGCACCCAGAGGTTTTCCAGCTGTGGGACGCACCAAACCTTTCCTGGTTATAGGAGCAGTTAGGACCGTGGGAACTATGTTCAAGTTATATAAGGGGTTTTAACTTTGTAGTAACTTCCCGCGCTTGTTGCGCTTCGAAGACAGAGGTGGAATGTCTCCTGACAAGTTCTGCTTGTATTTGAGTTGTTTGACAATGGGATGGGGGCTTACAATCTCCTTGCTTTTTGCAGTCAGAGAGAGAAATGGTAAAGAAAGAGAAGTACACAAACTGAGCACAATTAGCAGTAACGCCAGCAGTAAGGAAACACACAGATCGTATTCCACTAGTGGAATGCAGAGGATTCAGTTCAGGGCCAGCTGGAAGCAGATTTTGTGGTCTGCTTGGTTTTCCTCCAAGGGGCAGTTTTTTCGGATCTGATGGTCCTTTTAACCTCGAGGTCCGCTTGAGGCATCAGAAGTCTCTGGCTTTTGCCTGTCTGGGGTCGTCCAATGGCTTCACATCAGAGGCATTAGGTATGTCTATGGTTCATTGCGGGGCTCATTATGTTTTCATGACTAAAGACCTCCTTTGCTCTTTGCCACTTGCTCCGCATGGCAGCAGAAGTGGGGCAGGCACGTAGTATAGTGGGGACAGTTACCAACTTATTTATGGTGTTTTGGTTTCAAGAGACACATACGCACCCTGTATGCTCCCTGCAGTCGTTCGCTCTGACTAGGGTGAAGCGGGGGACAGGTTGCACACAGGTTAGCTTCAGCTCCTGAGAGATCTTTAATATTAGCAGTGGCCACATAAAGAGTTCACTTTTGCAGCCACATATGTTAAAAAAATCTCAACTGATAATGAGAGCAGAATTGTTAGTAATTTTAAACATGATCTTTGCTTGGAGGGAAAACAGTGGAGTGTTTTGAGAGCTGGCAATCTGTAGTGATATTTACTAGATGGAGACATAAGTTATGCTGTTCAAAGTAGTTCTAAAGCTAGTGGGGAGATCTGAGGGATACCAGCCAAGTTTCTGTTTCCAGAGCCAGGCTGGGCAAGGAGATGGGCAAGTGTAGAAGTTTGTAGCTTAGGTGGAGCAAGAACCTTTATTAGTTGTTGAAGAAGTGATTCCCTGCTTGACAACACACATTAAGAGCCTGAGGTTGATTAATCACTCCCTCCTTTGTGCAGTTGGAGTGTTCACCAGTTCCTGAACAAGCTCCAGGAATAAACCAGACAGATGCTCTTTGCCCCTCAAGAGTAAAGGCTGCACCATGTTCATTGGGACCAATGGAAGTACATGAATTATAAGCCAATACAATGAGAAGAGGGCACATTTTCTGTCTGGGGCCCTGCAGTGCTTTCCGCAAGCAAAAGCATCATGTGCCAGAAGAAGTGCAGTTACCTTTAAGAGTCATGTCAATCAGGCAGTCCTTTCTTCCAACAATAAAACTGTGAAGCAAAGATATGTCTACCAGCCAAACCCAAAAATATTTTGCATGAGGTACTCTGGAAACTACCAACTATGATTCAGGACCAAGCAGCAATGTAAAGGTCAGATGACCTGTTCCAGTGAGAGGCCATTACAGTTCATACCAGTGAAGATGTTCCTGGTATTTAACTGGCATGGTCTCTAATGCATGTTGGTGGAGAGAGCCCCAGACAGGTACCAATTCAAAGCTTCATGTAAATATTACAGAATGAACCTGATTCACAAGGTAACTATGCATGTGTATTATTACTCACGTGCTTATTCACTCCTGCATCTAGGTGTAGCTATCCCCTTATTTTCTATTCAGGATTTTCAAGTGCAGATTTTCACTTAGTTGTAGACTTTCACTCTACAACCTTTTGGACTGAGTGCAGTGGCGGCTGCCACCAAGTAGCACAGGTGTATAGAAAAATAAATTTTAAAAAATAACTTACCTTGCTCCCGACCACCGCCTCGCATCGTCTTCTTCTTTTTCTGCTTGAAGCAGGAAGCACAAACAAGCTCCCCCAAAAATGATGATTGGTCTGAGTGCCATGGTTCAGCACTCAAACAGGCAGTTGGAGCCTGTGTATGTACCTCACCTGGCTGTGCATTACAGCCAGGTGGGGAACATGCATATTGCGCATGACTATTTGGCCAAACCAAACCAAGCGGCCAGTCAAGCAGTCATGCCCACTTAAGTGCCCACCACTCCTCCCCTTGCTGACTGTGACACAGCCAAGCCTCGCTAGCCCCGTAAACCAGAAAAATAAAATGATAATAATGTTATTATCATTTTCTTTTTCTTTTATCCACTGCTCAAAATGCAGTAGGACAATTCCCCCCCGCCTTAGGAGAAGAACAGCTGCTGAAAGAGTGGGTGGAGCCTACTCAAATAGTATTTTGAACTGAAATTGAATGAAAATAAACTCCATGATCATCTTTTATGTGCAGTCCTTTTGGCAGAGACCTCTGCCACCTTGGTAGGGACCTCGAATGGAAGGGAACAGGCAAATACCATACACATGACCTAAACCACATACACCTCCCACTAGTTCACTTCAACCCACCTATACACAGTTCACTACCAAGGCCCTGTTTTTACCATTTAGAATGCATGCCCTTGCAGCCATCAGGAACCACCATCAACCTCAAGTCTGCAGACAGCACGGAAGAGTAAAATAAACTGTATTGAGAAGGAGACACCCCCTCTAGAGAAACTTTTGGTTTGAACGCTATACACAGCTTCATAGTCTTAATCCTTTCACTCTGAAGTTTGGAAGGAAGCCTTGTGCCAGGAGGTCAGCATTGGGAGAGGAGACATACACCACAGGGGAACATTTACAAAATGGTGGCATGGGAACAAGCCTGTCCTCTCATCTGTGTGCTCTGACCTACTATATGTGTGGCCTATTGCAGACAACCGTAAAATAATGTGAGGTAATAATTCAACCCTCTCTCTATCCATAAATGTTATCCTACAGCCATTCTCGCAGCTCTGTCCTGAATTTCACAAATTATCATGCATGCCTCTGTCTGTCTGTCCGTCTATCTATCTATCTATCTATCTATCTATCTATCTATCTATCTATCTATCTATCTATCTATCTATCTATCTATCTATCTATCTATCTATCTATCTATCTATCTATCTATCTATCTATCTATCTATCTATCTATCTATCTATCTATCTATCTATCTATCTATCTATCTATCTATCTATAATTCTATCAGTGTTTGGTCAACATGTTGAGTTAATAATATCGTTTTTTGAGGTAAGTAATGCACTTTTAAATATTATCAATGTTTTTAATACTGTTTTCACTAATATAGTGGTTAAAATATCATCTTTTAATGATATATTAATTTTCTGAGTTGTTTATATATATAAATGTTGTCATTTGTTTTTAAAATGTAGCTTGTGATTTAGAATGTTTTATATAATAATAGTAGTTCACAGAGTTGAGTTGTTGCATTTGTAGTGGGATATGGTGGGCAATTAATTAGATAATAATTAATAATTATTTAAAACATATTAATTATATGATTGATATATATTATGTACATTATGTAATACAGAGTTTATTCAATTATATTTTATTTGGAGGCTATTACCTTTGTAGGAGTATAGGTGGGAGGTTAATTAAGTAATAATTAATTAACAAGTAATTGTTAATTATTTAATTGATGTTTAAGTATGTAATGTATGGAACACATATATTTTACGTATGTTTTATTTGTGCTAGGTTTCTAGGGGTGAAGGGTGGTAAGTTAATTAATAAATAATTAGGAATCATTATTTGTAAATTATTATTGAGATGAAATGTTACTATGTAAACTGTGGAATATTTACATATTTTATTTTCATGTATTTATTTGTGGTATGATACATTTGTAAGGGTCTAGGGTGGGAAGTGAATAAATAATAATAGAATAACCCTTATTTATTGACTGATAAGAATTTTTTATATATCTATAAATTGATTGTTATTTTGTTTTTATTACATATGCATTCTTTATGGTAATTTGTATTTTTTATGTTAGGAGTTCATATTCAGAGTGATCTCATCAATCATGTCATCAGAGATCTCATTAGAGATGTCACTGACCATGTGATGATTGATGTAATATGTGAGATCATAAGCAGTTAATGGCAGGGGCACAAGTTATAATTAGCTAAGATAACTATAACTGCAAAATGATTATGGTTTTCTGCATGTATAATCTGGACCTGAATATAACGTCTTGTTTTTTCAGTGAATTTCTAAATTTCTACATTTTTTTAAATTCTATCTCCTAACTATAATGTCCCTGTAACCTTTGTTTTTTTCAGTGAAAAATACATATATGTCTATTTACTACCTTCTAGTAGGTAGTTATAGTTAGAACCTAGTTTCCATAGGAAAAGAATTCATTGTTTTGCCAATAACTTTGGTGCCATTTGATGAACCACATGTTTTTTTAAAATGAGTTTGATGCTCAGTTCAGCTGCTGTGTTGAATGTTTTGGGGTGATTCGCAAAGTAGGGGCTGAGTAAACGGAGGGATCTCAAAACACTTTTTCCCCATGCAATTTTCCATAAGGGTTTTGAACATGACTACAGCCAGAACCACTGATGAAATTACACCAGGGTTATGAGAAAGGTAGCTCTTGGTCCATCAAGAGCCCTTTCTTGGGTCGAGCCTAAACAGCACTTGCGCTGTACGTGATCTGCTGTATCTACGTAATGGAGTCTGACTCCTCCTTTGCTTAGAATTGGCTTATCTGTATGTCATTTAAAAATGCATGTGATACTGCCGATGGGTGTTGCATGATCACCTTTTTTAAAAGTCAATTCCCATGGAGTTTTGCCTTGGGAGTGAGCAGCGGCGCACACGCTGCTTGCGTGCCTTTATCTTGGTTTTTGTTATTTTCACATTGTCGCCGGCCCCGTCCTCCAAACCGTCCGTGGTTAGGCCAATTCCTCACTGTCTGCCTGTGATAGCTTCTAGGAACACCGGCGCTCCTTTCCAGTTTGTTGGTTGTGTTTCATCAGTGTGGAAGTCACTTGTCTAATGTGCTTACAAACTTCCATTTGCCAGTGACTTGCAGGGGTTCAGATAGGTGATTGTCATGAGATGCTTTTATTAGTAAAAACAAGCAACATCGGCGCGGCAGATCAAAGTCTCCTCTGTAAAGAAGGTGCTGGTGTGGAATCCAAAAGGTTTACCCTCAGCTGTTTGTACTTTGGGCCTGGCTTTGTTCGAGGGGTGGAGAGCACAGAGAGGTGGATCATTGATTTCACTAATAGTTTTTTCCCCTCTAACTTATTGGCTGTAAAGTTTTTGTTTATGGACCCCACAGGGTTAGGCAAGACCTTGATCGCTTTACAGGCCCCGGGTGGGGCAGGTGTCCATTGCAGACACCTCTCGCCCCTCAATCTTCCTTCCATGCTGACACTGACCCAGGAAGGACAGACTCCCAAGCAGTGAGCACAGCTGAGTGCACAGGCCATGAATGCCATGCACTCCCAGCAGAGGTACCATGCTTCAACTCTGTTCCATCCCTATTCCTCATAAAAGGCATCACCTCACTTCCGTGTTAATTTTACTTCTAGCTTAAAATATTGTAATTGTATTTATACAGAGCTTACTGCCCCTGATGAGGAGTTGAAGTCCATGCATCAACATCTGTTCGAGCTGCCTAAATTGTGTAATCTGGCACTTATGTAGAGTGCTGAAATGGTCACGGGCCAACTTGGCACTATATAAAACCGTGAAAATTCTAATTAAAGAATGAAATAAATAAATACACTTTACCTGTAGCTAAGAGGCCATTTGTCACCTCCCTTCCGACCTCTAGCTCCGGCTCCACCTTCCTCAAGGCAACCATGTGTGACCACCAGTTCTACCTCTAGCTAAGAGACCTTACCTCACTCCCCTCTCTTCTTCCAAATCCTCTCCAATGTGAGGCCCTGCCTCACCCTGACCCCATTTCCAACTCTACTTGTACAATTGAGGCCTTCTATTACCTCCCGTTTGAACTTTAACTCTACCCAAGAGGCCATAAACTCTACTTTGAGCTAAAATAAACAAACAAAAAAATGTTGTCGGTGGGCCTTGCTTACCACATAGCTCTTTCCATCTCTACTCCAAGCTGAGAGGCCTCTACCCTATTTGTTGCACCCGCATGATGACACAGGCTGTCGAAGGCTTCGAGACTGCACTTACGGAAGCCGTCAGAGGCTGTCACCTCTTCGAGTACCTCCAGGACTTTCAGAAGTGGAAAGTTTTCATTCCTCGCCCTCCGGGGCCTTACTTCATTCGGGTGCCACTGGAGGCTGGAGTCAGTGCCTGGCATATCTCACATTCTTCAGGGAGAGGCCCTGGTGGAGAGGAACATCTTCACCAGCAACACCCAGTGCTTCAGTCTCATCAGGAATTGCAGAGTCAATAACTGAGATGCAGTCTGCACCACAAGTTGTGGGGGACACTCATTGGGATGTCACCTCAAACACCTGTATACTAGAAAATACCACCCACTTTGAACCAAATCCTAAATAGCAATGAGCAACCCCTGTAGGTGAGCGAGCCTGACAGCCATTTAGGGGATTGCCATCCCGAAGAAATGTTGACATTCATTCAGTTTCTCCATCCTTCATTCTTTTTCTTTCTTTTAGTCCTTCATTCTCTCAATCATTATTTCCGAGTTGTTATCATATTTCTTTCCTCCGTTTTTCTTTTCTTCTGCCTTGTCATCCATCTTTCCTCCTGCCTTTTTATCCATTCTCCCATGTTCTCACCTGTCACATGTTCTCCCACTCCACAGTGGTATCATTCTATCTTCTTGCTGTGGCATTTATGTGTGTCTGATTGGAGATCAGCATCTCCAATCAAGTCAAAAGAGATAAAAACAAACATTTTAATGTTTTATATCTATCAGAACTGCCAGATGTCACCCCCACTAAAGCTGCTAAAGTGGGGGGTTCATGATGCCCTTGGGCCTAGACAGGGAATGCGGTCTCACTTACTAGGCGTGTGGTCTGAAGTGCATTATCAAGTCTCCCACAGTGAAGTATGGTCTAATACATTAGGGTGAAACCTTACACAATGAGTTGCAGCCTTACTCAGGGTGTGAGAATTATACTGGGTGCTGGTTAACACACTATCTGTCAGACTGTGGAGCAATCTCACAAAATGATTGTGAGTCTGTGGCAGTGGGCTATAGATTAATAACTTTCAGTTTTGAAAGAGTTTACTCTTTTGCGTTAGTTTACTACCTCTCAGTATTACAAACTCAGAGTGTAATTTGCTACTAAAAAACACAGTAGTAAGTCCAGCATTACACATGGTCAGCTACTGGTTCCGCAACGCCCCCCCCCTAGCAAATAACGGTAATTATATCACCAGATGTAAGCCACATGTAGTGCTGGACTTAATACAAAAGTTTAAGTTACAACTAAAGTGCAGGTTGTGAATACTAAAAAGTAGCAAACTTACCCGAAAGTGCAGTTTGTAATTCAGGCATTAAGTGTGCAGCCTCACTCACTAAGGGTGTTGTAATCTCAAGTTTGGTTCAGTCCCATGCAGAGGGGTGCAAACTGACATCCCAGGGTGCAGTCTCACTCGGAGTATAAGTCTGCAACATTGGAACACACTCTCACTCTCTGAGTGTGTTTCTGTTTCACACTCTGTGGTGCATTCTCACAATCAGGTGCTGCTTTACTCACTGACAGTGCACTTTCACACACCAAGGTTGCAGTATCATGTCAAGGGGTAAAACCACAAACACTTGGGTATAGTTCCATGCTGGACGTGAACGTTCACACACTAAGGCTCATTATCACTTGTTGGGGTGAAGCTTAGCACACTTCTACCTACTGGGTAAAATCTTGCAGTGTGAGGATGGGAGGAGTTCCATTCACTTATACTGGAAGTGAAAACTCACAGACTGGGGATGCAAACAGACACAGTGAGGATGCAAACTGACACTGCGAGGATGCAAACTTGCACAGCGAGGATGCAAACTGACACAGTGAGGCTGCACACTGACAATGAGGAGGCTGTGTCACACACTGGTGAGTATTCTTGCTCCCTGAATTTCAATATCACTCTATACATGTGATTGTACTACTGAATATTGACTCCAACAATATTGCGGTATAATAATATCAAGGACAGAACATTGAGGGAGAAATATTAAAAGGTAAGTGCACAGACAGAAGTACAGATTTACTATTATTTATTCCACATTTATGCACCTTAAAGATATAAACTGCAAAGGTACATATATACAGACCTTGGCATAGAAAATCTAGACTGTCGATATTTTATTTTAGATATTGATAGTGTTGAACTGATATTCAGAGGGCAACCTATGCATATGAATCTGTTACACTGGTTGAGTCTCTTTCACTCCAGGAATTATGATGTGGTGTTATGAGTGTCAATTATAGTTTTTCTGCGGAAATCTGATTATTTCTATTTTTAGAAGGGACGTAGCTTGTCTGTCATGGAAGACAGCCATGGGCTTATTATTCTTTTCTATAGTTTTTAGTAGACCTGGGCAGTGAACTTCGCTCTGTTCGCGGAGTTTGCAGAGTTTTCTGCATTCTGCACTCTGCGGAGCTCGCGGAGTGCATAAAACTATGCTTCGTGATGTGCAGCAGAGTTTTTTCCCCTCTCACGATTGCAAACGGTAAGTTCGGGAGTGCGAGCTGCCTCTCGGGTAGAATTTCTACCCGAGCTGCAGGAATACCAGCACAACCTGCAGTTCGCACTGCAATCCGCCACTCGCGGAACTTCGTGGTGTTTTTTTGTAACTTCGTGAAGTTCCGCGTAGCAAAACTCCATGAGCTATGCCCAGGCCTAGTTTTTAGTAAAAAAAAAAATTGAAGTTCCTCTTTACTGTTCTTAATCTTCTCCTTGTTTTGCTAAATTTATCTGTAAGGGGCACAGGTGAGCAGGATTCAGGGTTGGATTGGCGGTAGCGGGCACCAGATGTTTGCCTGGTGAGCCAGAAGGGTGGGGGCCCGGTTTCGGTACGGGAGATGGTTTTGCAGCAGTGCTTCAATATCGGCCCCCTGTACCTAAAGCAGCAGCAGTGTTTCCCAAAAAGCTCCAGCACAGCCAGTCTGACTCAATTGCCAAGGCTAATTTGCGTTCCCAGTCTGGTCCTGGAAATAATTCCTGCAGATAGGTCCAGTACAACTCGAGATGATTATCTGAAAAGTTAGCACAAAGTACCACCGTAGACTACGAAACGCCGGTCGATGAGTGAAGAGTACTCTCTGCCACTCAAAGTCTGAGAAACGATATTGTGATCACTGTGTATTCTTTAAGAAGATTGTTGGAAGACTAGCGACTACAGTTAAATTATTGACAAGTATTATATTTTTGAATAGAGATACACTGTCAAGCCCTGAGGAAGTCAGAGATGCAGATGCATCCTATCTGACGAAACACGTGTTGGTTATATGTGCTATATGTGCATCTGGAGAAGACGTGTAATGAAATATTGAAGGAACAAAGACAGATTGGACTGTTAATTTCCTACATGGAGTGGTGTTCAGGATAAATTGTTTATACCACCGTAGACTAATCGTTTCAAAAATGTCATTTGTGTTGTTTTCCATAGAACAAACATAAATGTGAAGAAAGCAGACCACTCCATTTCAAGGTTCACGCCATGGGCCCACCTGGGGTGCCTCAAAAAACAATTTTATATAAATCTTATTGGTTATGTAGTATGCATTCAGCTTAATAATGGCATACACATACTAATGTGCATATAACCAACTTGCTCAGGTCTCATTGAGTATAAATCTAATTCCATATTCTATATTCTCCATCAAACAATATATAGCAAATCCATTACTTTTTTACATGTCTATAACCAAACAAGTCAGGGTGATCGTGATACAGGAAGACTCCTGTCTTCCAGTTGTGCACAGTTGAAGTCAGCAAGCTGTTAGAAGTAAATATCAGCACACATAACTATTTTAGAAAAAACACAAACGAACAGAGACCATAAAAAAAGATTAACAATTCATGATAATGCTACGGAATGTGTCTTAGAGTTTGCACTTGGGTTAACAGGACAAATGTTGACACCCTGTAGTCTGCGGTCACATTGTAATGTTCTTCTGAATTATATTTCAACACCAAACAAGCATTTGCAATGCAACAGGTCTCACATTTACGTGAGTTTGAGCTATTTGCATTGTAAATGACAATGCCTTTTATTTATGTTTTGGTTTTTAAAACATAAATAAAAGGCATTGTCTATACCCAGTTTCTCACCCATCTACCACTGACACATCCACTCACTCACAAAGCCATAAACACTAACTCACCCATACAGCCCCTCAAACATACTCACTAACACATACAGCCACTGACTCGCCCACTCACTCATCCATACAGGCAGTCACATACCCCCTCACCTACCCACACTAACACCCATAGAGGTACTCAGACAATCAATCACTCACCCACACACACAGAAACTCAGGTACCCAATCACCCACTCACACACCCAGCTTTTGTGTGTTGTGTTGGCACTTAGGCTTTTCCTCTGTCTGTTCTCCACTTTTTTAGGTGTGGAAGTTGGATGACGACATCCTGGGGAGACCCCTCACATATTGGGAGTCGAAGCATTGACAAAAACACCCAATTGTTTGACACCTGCAATGAATATGAAGTGCTTGCTAACTTCATGGAAGCTTCCCTAGATTTACCTGAACTTGAAAGTGCATACAACCATTGGGATTCTACAGTGTCTTTGTGCAGTGAATATTGTTAATTTAATCACTATGTGTGCACTCCGTTGTCTGCACTACTGATTTTACTTTTTGAATACCATGGTGCCAATTCCGATCCGGTAAAAAAATTCCCCGTCCGACTCGTATCCGGATTTTTTTCCGTCCGAATCGTCAAAGTAGCGTACAAACTGCCAAGTACGATTCGAACGGAAAAAAGTCCATACGAATTGCATTGGGAAGATTTCCCCACACGTCCTCGGGTCGGGAAAAGTCACCGACACGTCCCCGGTCAAAAAACCCACCGTGCGGAAAAATAAAGTCCGACAGCGCAAGTACGATCCCTCCCGTCCTCCCCATTCCACAACCGTACGCAAAAAACACCGTCCGAACCGAACTCCCATAGCAACCATGGAGACATGTGCCCGCATACGCGCCGAACACCCCACCACCCCCCCGCCCGCGTATGTACGCACCGAACCCCCACCCGTGTATGTACGCACCAAACCCCCACCCGTGTATGTACGCACCAAACCCCCAGCCGTGTGTGTACGCACCAAACCCCCACCCGTGTATGTACGCACCAAACCCCCACCCGTGTATGTACGCCCCCGAACCCCCACCCGTGTATGTACGCACCGAACCCCCCCCAGCCGTGTATGTACGCACCGAACCCCCACCCGTGTATGTACGCACCAAACCCCCCCCAGCCGTGTATGTACGCACCCAACCCCCACCCGTGTATGTACGCACCAAACCCCCCCCCAGCCGTGTATGTACGCACCGAACCACCACCCGTGTATGTACGCACCAAACCCCCCCAGCCGTGTATGTACGCACCGAACCACCACCCGTGTATGTACGCACCAAACCCCCACCCCAGCCGTGTATGTACGCCCCGAACCCCCACCCGTGTATGTACGCACCCAACCCCCACCCGTGTATGTACGCACCAAACCCCCCCCAGCCGTGTATGTACGCACCCAACCACCACCCGTGTATGTACGCACCGAACCCCCCCCCCAGCCGTGTATGTACGCACCGAACCACCACCCGTGTATGTACGCACCAAACCCCCCCCAGCCGTGTATGTATGTACGCACCGAACCACCACCCGTGTATGTACGCACCAAACCCCCACCCCAGCCGTGTATGTACGCACCGAACCCCCACCCGTGTATGTACGCACCGAACCCCCCCCAGCCGTGTCTGTACGCACCGAACCCCCACCCGTGTATGTACGCACCAAACCCCCCCCAGCCGTGTATGTACGCACCCAACCCCCACCCGTGTATGTACGCACCAAACCCCCCCCCAGCCGTATATGTACGCACCGAACCACCACCCGTGTATGTACGCACCAAACCACCACCCGTGTATGTACGCACCCGAACCCCCACCCGTGTATGTACGCACCAAACCCCCCGTGTATGTACGCACCGAACCACCACCCGTGTATGTACGCACCAAACCACCACCCGTGTATGTACGCCCCCGAACCCCCACCCAGCCGTGTATGTACGCACCGAACCCCCCCCCAGCCGTGTATGTACGCACCGAACCCCCACCCGTGTATGTACGCACCAAACCCCCACCCGTGTATGTACGCACCAAACCCCCCCATGTATGTACGCACCGAACCCCCCCCCAGCCGTGTATGTACGCACCGAACCACCACCCGTGTATGTACGCACCGAACCCCCCCCAGCCGTGTATGTACGCACCGAACCCCCACCCGTGTATGTAGGGCCGTACCCACACCCCACCAGGGAATGTACGGACCGTACCCCCACCAGTGCATGTACGGACCGTACTGACGCCAAAAACACACGTACTGAACCAGGACAAACCATATTTACACAAGGAGAGGCAATTAGAGTTTCCCCACACCACCAAACATGCCCAACAACCCCACAAACATCACATACACTCACCTGCAACTGCCAAACTGCCAAACAGAGGCCCAAAACTCAATCACTCCTCATAACACACCCACACAAATTTCAAACACAGCCACACCCACAAATGGACCAATAAAAATGGACCACACACACAAACCATGAGCCTTTGCAACAGACCCACTGCTGCCAGAGCCCACAGACGACCCACACCACCATACTTGAACCTCACACTTGCATACCTTCACACAACCACCTACACAAACACCCCCTCATCACATTCACACACACACCTCCACTACCACACCCACACACCCACAACCATCCACCCCCACACCCCCACAACCATCCACACCCACACCCCCACAACCATCCACACCCACACCCCACGCCATGTCCACCACCAAGAATCCAAAGTTCACGAAGGAGGAGCTGGAGATCCTTGTCGACGAAATCCTCAGAGTCGAGCCACAGCTCTTTGGGACATTGGTCAGACAGACCAGCATATCCGAAAAAACGGCCATGTGGCAGAGGATTGTCGATTCTGTGAATGCTGTTGGGACCACCAGAAGGACCAGGCACGAGTGCCAATCCAGGTGGTACGATCTGCGGAGGACGGTCAAGAGGAAGATGACTGACAATCACAACCAGGGGAACATCACTGGAGGAGGGCCGCCCCCCAGACCGGTACAATACCATCCCTGGGAGGAGAAGGTGATGTCCACGCTGGCGGTGGAGGGACTACACGGACTGCCTGGACTCCCAGACCCTGGTGAGTACACAAACAACTCACCTCACATGGGGGGGATGCCATACACAATCAATCATGCATGCCACCCCCCCCAAGCCACCACCGCACACAACAACACTCCACAAACACACACATGCCACTAGCGCCTCCATGCCCCATGCATCAATCAGGGCCATGCCAAGTCACAGGCCACACAAAACACCAACACAACACAGGATGTGGTCGATGCTGGGAGTGGGGGCATCAAAACTAACATTGAGCAACTCACAAGCACAAAACAATGCCCTCAGCCCATATGGCCCAGGGCACAGCCATACAAACTGTGTGTACCCACACAGTACTGTCTTGCCTGCAAATGGTGGCTGCCATGCAGGATGACATGGGTCTGAAGGCACAATTTGCACATGACAGCAGACAATGAAGATGCATCGCTCTGATAGAGTCTCAGCACACACCGCCACAGCAGCAGCCTACACTCAGACACAGTGCCCAATGGGTGCCCGGAGAACAGGGACTAACTCACATGAACAAGCCAATGGCCATTCAAAGACCGGCTAACTGTGTGTGCCCAGGAAGCTGGCCTGAGGTGACAGAGAGTGACAAAGAGAGGGAGGGAGAGGGGGAATGAGAGGGAAGGAGACAGAGGGGGACACAGGGAGACAGACAGAGGGAGGGAGTAGGGTGACAGAGGGAGACCGACAGAGGGAGGGAGGAGGGTGACAGAGGGAGGGAGGAAGGGAGACACAGGGAGACTAAATCACCCTTGGGTGGTGTGGCCATGTCCACTCGTCAGCCGGTGGACTGTGTGCATGCAGACCAGGTCTGGCAGTGCCTCAAACCCCCCCTTCCGTAGATGAAGACCGGTCCATGTGTCAATCTGTGCACGAGTCCATCCGTGCTGCAGGCACAGACCTAACCACACACCCAGTATACCCACCCACTGTGTCGGTAAGAACCCTGTCACAAATGCTTCAGTCCCCTACCTGCAACATCAAATTGCCTTGGCAAAACACCATTTGGCCACGTACAGTGCAACACGTAAGGCGCCTCTGCATGGCTCGCTACGCCCGCACACCACACTGCTGACTGTGTACCCAAATAGATGCATCAACTAAGATTGTGTCTCACACATGCGTAAAGCCATGACAGCTGTGGCCAAGGGACATACCCATGCACAAGTGCACTGTGAGAGGAATGCAAGACAGATCCAACTACCCAGAGGAAGAGTGCCAAATCAGAAATGCATGAAACATGGATGCCACATGTGACACTGTTAACATTGTCGCTCTCACACACAGGTCAACGTCGACGAACACCCCCCAACACTGGGGGGGAAGTCTCACAGGACCAGGCTCCGCGGGATGAGGACCCCACCGCCAGCGATGACTCTCACCACTCCGTGGATGACCCAGACCAACCTGGCCCCTCTGGTGTCCAACCACCTGCAGCACCTGCGTCAGGTACAACTGTGCCAACCACCACCCCCATTCCTGCCACATCCCAGGAGACGTCCAGGAGCCCTGCCCGCACACGACCACCCAGCCAGTCTGCCCAGGAGGGACACGGTCCTCCGGGCACCCAGGAGGAGGCAGGCGGCAACGCAGATGCCATCCCTCAGGGGTCCCGGAGACCCGATGCACCCACAATGGCAGGCCAGGTGCACGTGGGCAGGGGTGGCGGGAGTGGAGGACGGCAGAGGCGCGAACCTGACCAGGCAGCTCAGGACCCGGTAGTGTCCCAGGTCAGCAACATCCTGGATACATACCGGCGTGACACCAGGGGCATGGACCAGATTGCGTCCACCCTCAATGACATCAAGGGGACCCTCCAGGAGATGAAGACCCTGCAGTCCCAGCAACATGCCTGTCAACTGCAACACCAAGGGAGGATGGAGGATAGACAGGCTGAGCTCGTGGCGGTGCAAACCCAAATGACCGGTGTACTCCGTCGGATTGCCGACAACATGGGCAACCCTCCCTGTGGCACCAGGCGAAGGCCATTACCAGACACAGGGAGGGATCAGGAGGAGGAGGATTCATCCGACGGAGCGTCACAGACATCGTCACGGACTGCTTCCGAGGGTCCCCGCAGGAAGGTGGGTCGTCCACGAAAAAGACTGTGAGAGTCAGCAGAACATCACCATCTCCCAGGTCACCTGGCCTGGCACCTGGCCCTCTGGCCCAATAGCAGCACATGACATTCTCTGCCACATGGACTTGCTGGTCACTGTCTGACCTATGTTGACGAAGACTGTGGCATGGACTCTGACATTTTGCTACGGCAAGGATACCAACTCCCCCAGTGAACTTTGGATTCTACACTCCCGCTGTGCACCTCTTGTCATCCCCACAAACCCGTACCCCACCACAAATAAATTAATCACACTTACAAGCTGATGCCGTGATTCTGCATTATTACAATACATGTGTGTGTCGTAAAGTCAAAGCATGCCTGATCTCAGAATTAACTCCAACCATCCAAACCGTGGGGTCGCAGTCTTGCCCAGGACACACATGGGTCCCAATGTATCATCTGATACAGACATGGAGTACCATACTCACCTGTGCTGGGCCCAACCAGCTGAGTGGTTGCCGCACAACTGTGGCTACAGACACATTCAGGGGAGCAACAGTCATGCGCAGAGGTCAGGGATCATGTGGAGTGCCCTGGCTTGCCGCTCCCAGGCATGTCTAGACATGTGTCCCTACAATGTCCTGCATGCTTGCGTCAGGCGGATGTTGAAAATGGTGGCTAGCCCGAGGTTGGATGCATGGAGATGCCAGAATGGAGTTTTGGATCACAGTGCCACATGGTTGTGTTGGGGTTGTGGGCTGCATCATGAGTGTGGCCGTGGATCGAGAAGGTCATCCTGCAGCTGGCTGTGAAACATTCCCCCCATCCCGTTTGGACGTTGATGTGGCCTGGTTGCCCGATGCAGTAGCAGAGCTGTGCAGATGCACTCCGGATATGGACAAGTATCATGGGAGTCGTAAGGCACATGTCCGTATACTGCATGGTAGGATTCGACACGGATGTTGTGGTTGCCCTGGGGGATGGTCTCTCTTGCCTTGAGGTGGATGGAACTGTGCATCTTGTGCATAACACAGTTCCCACTCCCTGACAAACCCCTAGCATCTTGTCACTCTACACATAGACACATATGCACCACCTCAGAAAACTATACCAGACATGCCGCACGCACAGTGGCAACAGGCCACCATTGACAGGGAAGAGGCACCTTGGAGACAGAGGGACAAATTTATTAGTCATGTGTGTTGGAATGACAATGATACTCTGTCAACACATACACAGGTCATGTGGATGAACATGTGGGAGCAACACTGGCACCCCCCATTGCAACACAGATGCTGGTATTCCATTGAACTGGCACACAAGTGACGGATAACAGCTAAACACCCCCTGCTGCCACGGAGAGGCCGCTATACACCGTTGAGGCCCTGATGGGGCAATCACACACCATGTCAACCCGGTGCAACCTGTATGTTTCCGAGGTCAGTGTCACACACAATGATGGCCTCATCACAATCCCCAATCCCCTGCCACATGACAGTCACCAAGTCTGACCATGGCTCCAGGTGAAGCCTGCCCCATGTCATGTTCCCCATGTAGGATCCACATGTATGTAAATGGAACACACATGAACCGGAGAAGTGCACACAGACTACAAACAATTCACACACCCAACACGCCGTGAGGCATCCCTTACCCTAAGGAGATTTCAAAACTTGCCCGTGCATGTGACGCAGAATCAGCACATGTTGCTGTGTTCATGAGGAGTAGCAGGATCACAACAATGCCACCAGCAGACAGCATGCCCATGGACCTGTGGAAGAGAGACACACAAGGAGTCAGCCCAAAGGAGCACATCCGCAAGCATGTACTCAACACGTATCATGTTGTCAACATGACAGGTGACAATGATGACCCTCAGACAACATCCTTCCATTGCGCCATCACTCGAGTGACACTTCAATACACACCACTGACTCACTTGGCAGACATGCAGATGGACACACACATTGCAACACATGCCACACACGGCCCAATGCGTGCACACTCAGACACTGGAACTCACCACTAAGCAAAGAAGTTGCGTATGAGCCGACTCCGCATGTCCTCCACAGCCTCCTCCTCCTCCACATCACTTGCCCCGTCACCAAGGCCTTCATCCTCCACGGGTGGATGGTCCTGGTCATCTTGATCCAGTATGAGTGGAACAGCTTCCTCCACTGCCATGTTGTGCAGCATGCAGCAGACGATGATGATCTTGCACACCTTCACCGGGGCATATGGGAGTGCTCCGCCGGTCTTGTGGAGGCACCTGTATCGGCTCTTCAGAAGTCCAAACGTCCTCTCAATGACTCTCCTGGTCCGCCCATGTGCGTTGTTGTAGCGGTGCTCGGCAGCCGTGCTGGGGTTGCGGACAGGCGTCATCAGCCATGGCATGTTGGGATAGCCAGCGTCCCCTACAAGGAAACATCATGGACAGAAGTGTGTCAGCACAGGCAGTGAGATTGGAAGATGACGCCAAACACTGAACTGCCAGAGTCTACCCACCAACAATACATGCTCGCTCGTTCCGCAGCTGCAGCATCATTTCAGGCAGCCTGCTACGCCTCATGATGAAGGCATCGTGTGCTGATCCTGGAAAGCGAACACAGACATGTGAAATCACCATGTTGGACAGACACACCACAAGGGCATTAATGGAGTGATAATGTTTGCGATTCCTATACACCACCTCCTGTGCCTGTGGTGGTACCAACGCAACATGTGTCCCATCTATGGACCCAATGACATGGGGCATCCCTCCCAGGGCATAGAACTCACGCTTGACATCTGTCAACTGCTCACGAATTGGGAATTTAATGTACTCATCCAGGTGAACCAACATGGCCTCTAAGAAATCATGCAGAACACGGCTGAACGTCGTCTGGGACATGCCCCCGACATCAGCAATGGTATGTTGGAACGTACCCGTGGCAAGGAAATGTAGGGCTGCCATCACCTTCAACTTGGGTGTCAGTGCACTGGGATACCTGTGGCGCGGGAGGAGTTGTGCTTCCAGCCGGCCAGTCAACTCATCAATCAACCGTTGGCTGAATCTGTAGCGGCGTATACAGTCCCGTTCATGCAGGGCAGCCATGTCTGGCATACGTCGAGGGAGAGGCGGAGCCCTGCAGTGAAATGGAAGGAACACCGAAGAGTGAGCACTGTACAACGACATTGTCAATGCACTGAGCACATGTTACACAGCCAATACACATTTGCCACATTCTGAGTCAGGTCTGTGCAACATTTCCTGGACACGTACGCCAGTCAGGAGACACTCCTACCAAGGGACAGCCACTAACGGAGGGGGGCAAGATCACAATGACATGGCATGAGACTAGCTGTGGGCCAGTGTAAGTGAACATGCACACGCATCACAGGATTCACAGACATCCACACATGTGCAGAAGTAGTATGCGGATGGTACAGACAGGTTGTTGGATGCGATATGCACTGGTCACATGTCATAGGAATAGGACAGGCCACACACATTGCCTTGGATGAGTACATGTCGAGACAGAACATACATAGAGAGCATGTGGATATGTACTTGTGTTGATACTCCGTGTAGTTGCATACATACACACCTCATGGCAAATCACATATGTGGGCTGATGTGCGGAACAGTGTGCCATGGCCATCTGCACACAGACACATGTTGGCAGCAGCAACTGCTGATGCATTGGACCACACACCTACAGCAAAATCATGGAAACACATGCCACACACATGACATGGTTGCAGCGTGCAACGCAGCCATACACATGTCATGTGTAATATTCCGTGTACCTGGCATCAGGGGACAGGTGCGGGTGTCCGTGACTGGGACATGCAAGTGACTCATGGCTCCACTAGTGTGTACGACATGCACACATGTCAAAGGAGTGCAGGGGATGTGTGGTACAATGCGCACCATCACACACGACATGTGTACACAGCTCATCGTACATGTGCATTGCCCACACCTCAGGGGTTAAGTGCCACATCACATCCTGACACACCTGTGTCACACACATGTGGTATTGCACAGACAATGCATTGGTGTCCACCCTTGGCAATATCTGACCGCTCCATTCCTGTCTGTGTGCCGCCTGTCACCACTGACAGTTGTGAAACGCACCGTACATACGCTCGGAGTGCGTGTATAGGGTCCCTGGGCCAATATTGCCGCTGGCGTATGCGTACGCCACAGTAGTACGAACTGTACACGCGCTTGTACGGTCCGGATCACAATATGGGCGCTGGCGTATGCGTACGCCACAGTAGTACGGACCGTACAAGCGCGTGTACGGTCCGGATCACAATATGGGCGCTGGCGTATGCGTACGCCACAGTAGTACGGACCGTACAAGCGCGTGTACGGTCCGTACTACTGTGGCGTACGCATACGCCAGCGCCCATATTGTGATCCGGACCGTACAAGCGCGTGTACGGTCCGTACTACTGTGGCGTACGCATACGCCAGCGCCCATATTGTGATCCGGACCGTACAAGCGCGTGTACGGTCCGTATCACTGCTTGGGGGGTGCCCTAGGGCGTGGAACACACCGTACCTGTGTGTATATGTATGAAAACACATAGGGGACACACGAGGGACAAGTATAAGGGCCTAAATGCATGATGGTTGCCATGGAGACTGAGTTAGATTTTTGAATTTGAGCACCAGGTGCCCAGCAGAAGTCAGTTTGAAAGAATCTACATTGTTGCAATGTGGATGATGACTTGACATCATCATCAAAACTGAAACCCTGCAAAGGCACACACTGGGGTAGGTTTGAAGGGATTGGATGAAACGTAGGATGCAAATGTGACTGACCAATCAATCAGTACTCCTGTACATGAACAGGCCAGCCAGGCATATATAAGGCAGCCAGGTCCCATGAGAGAGCACTTGCCTGCACATCCATTCATCCATGACCACTGCTGCTGATAGTGATTCCTCTGGCACCATGTCCAGGACTGTGGAGAGGTCACAGCCATTCACCCAGGAGGAGAACCTTGCCCTGATAGATGTGATCCTCCCACAGTTCCAGAGCCTGTATGGTCGACCAGGGGTTCAGGTGAGTGCTGACTCCACTAGCTTAGACTGTGCCCCTTTTGTGTGCCAGTGACTTCTGCCATTGTATCCATGTGTGACAGACATGCACTGTTGTTTGGAGTGGGTCCCAGGGTGTGGAAGGCCTGATGTCACCCATGCAGAGCATGCTGTGTTTCCTGTGTGCACTCCTCACTTGCATAGTGCCTACTGTGACAATGAATGCACGGTGCATGCCACATTCTGCATGCATACTCCTCCCGGGGATGTTGTTTCCACAGTCCTGATGTGATCCTGTGTTCCCCCCAGTGTGACAGGTGTCAGTACCCATGGATGTGTGTTTGTTCAGTGTACCTGTGCTGTGAGTGTCCAAAGGCGGTGTTCGTCCCCTGCACATTGGTGTGTGTGTAAGTCCCCTGTCATGTGGGTGAGTGCATATGGGGAGTGTTGCACACAAGCAGCATGAGGGATGGATGTAGCCTGGCCATCCAATGTGAGCAGGGAGCAGTGCTGTGTGCATGCCGTGCTGAGCCAGCCCCACACCTGTGACACCCCCGTCTACTGGCACATGGGCAGAGTGAGGTGTGTACCCCCAGTTGGCAATGCCATGTGATTGTCCTGTACCTGTGTGTGTCTGTGTACTCTGATGAGGTAGCATCAGTGTGCTGGGGCAGGTGACTGCTGTGAGGTGCTGTACATAATCCTGTTGTAGCCTGTGAGGCACAGTGTGATCCCTGGTCAGTGAGTGTGTGGTACCCCTCATGCCACCCGTGTACTTTCAATGGCACGTAGTGCATTTGGCCTTCCACAGTGGATAATGTCCCTATGACAAAGGTGCAATTAGTTGCATGCATACCATGGCCTGTTCATAAAGAGGATTGTTCTATATGTGTGTCTCTGTGTCTCTGCTCATGTGGATTAATGTATTCTCACTTTTGCATCCTCACAGGTAGGCGCCATTGCCAAGGGGGAGATCTGGAGTGAAGCCGTCAGTGCCGTGAGGGGTACAGAGGGTCGGAGGCGGAGCCTGTCTCAGGTGAGGAAACGCTGGCAGGACATCCGGTGCTGGACGAGGAGGATTGCACGGGTCCTGCTGGGGGACTCACCTGTGAGCCGTAAGAACCGTGGGCGCCGTCGTCTGACCCACATCCAGAAGCGTGTGCTGGCGGTGGTCTTCCCCGATATGGACAGGTGCCTACAGGAGAAGCAGCAGCAGGAAGGGGGTAGGTACATGTGTGTCAGTTGTGTGTCCCCAGCCAATGTAAGTGTGCAGTTGCATGGATACACTGCCAGGGTTTGATTGTGCAGTGCGTCAACTTCTCAACAATTTAGCACAGTGCTGTTCTCACTCCCTCCCTTCCCCTCCTTGCCATGTGTTCCCTGGTCTGTCTGTAGCCACTCTTGCACAAGGTTATTTAGGCAGGCAGTTCATGCAGGTGACCTATGCCATCAGCATCATGTGTGGGGGTGATGTGCCACAGGTATGGGGACCTTGCGTGTGCCATGGCCAATTTCAGTCATTGTGGTGTCCATGTCACTTGGCACTGATTGTGAATCACGACATAGGGGTGTGTCTCCAAACTGTACAGCCTTCCAGCATGCATGTCCAATTGTGTGCCCTCTGACATGATGTGCCTGAGTGGGAGGCCTGCTAAGTGCAGGGACGGTTGCTTAATTTGCAGTCATGTCCATCCTGGACCATGGAGGAGTGTGGGCACTACTGTGCCCTGGGGCACCTCTTCCTAGGTATCATGTGCGTCATCCAACAATATGGACATTCACTGTGTCTTCGCCATGGGTTGGGTAGGGTGGCATTGTACCCTGGGCTCAACTGTTAGGACCTACAGGTTGCTACATGTGTCCACTGTACAGGGGGACCCATTTTGCCTGTGCATACTCACAGTGGGCATTACCTGTGTGTGTTGTTGAGACAATCTGATGATGTTTGCCTGTCAATGATGTGTGGACATGCCCACCAGGGGCTGTGTGTGTACAGTCATTAATTAGTGGAGGCCATGTGTTTTCATCCCAGAGTAAGAGGTGTACATACTTTCTCCGTCTCAATGAGATTGTCTCAGGTGTGGGTGGTTTGTGCGTACAAGGCCTACATGTCAGAAGCTTCATCCTCCTTGCTGGGTGTGGCCTGTGTGTGATGTTTGACTGGACATACGCTCAAGGTGCAGTGACCCAGTCATGTTTGGCCTGGTTTCATGTATTGCCTTTGCAGCATGCGGCAAGAGTAAATGTATATCATTCATGCTCATCCCTTTTTGAAGACGCAGTGTGGTGCAGGTGCTGTGCACATTTGTCCCCAGAGGCTGGCTCCTCTGTAAAATTTCAGGTGCAGTGATTTGCTATTGTGTCATGCTCTCCATTGTGTCTCAGTGGCATGGTGGGTCGAAAAACTGTGTGTTCCATGGCCTACATGTGTACATTGTTTTGTAGGTGTTACTCCTGTTGCTTTTCAGGCTATGCAATGTGACCTATGTATATTTGACTCATGTGACATATGTGTACAGGTGTCTGATTATCTCCTGTCTCCTCACCTTGCCCACAGCATCGCCGGGGGACACGGAAGGAGACACTAGCACGGACCGGGAGGAGGGATTGAGCACCAGTGCCAGCAGTGCTGTCCTGTCTGGCACATGGAGTGGCACGGAGGCCGAAGGGAGTGAGGCAGAGGACCTGTCGACTGCCAATACAGACTATGACGCAGACGGGTCCGAGGCTGAGCTCCCAGAGGTGGCGGAGTCTGCCCCCCCAGCTGATGGCAGCCCTCCACATCCCCCCGCCACCTCAGTTTCCATCACCGGCCTCCCACCTGCTCGTGGCCCTTCCCTCCGTGCTCGGTCCCCACATGTCTCCTTCCTGCCAGGCACCGCACCCCCTGCCCCTGTCACCACTGCTGCGGTGAGTGCGGAGTATGTGGACATCCTGAGGCAGTTGCAGGTTGGTCAGACTGCGATGCTAAATGTCCTCCATGCCCACACCCAGGTGCTGACCCAGATGGAGGCATACATGGAGGGCATGTCGGCTGCGCAGTCTGACCAACGGCAGTTGCTGAGGTCCATAGACTCCACACTGACTGCAGCACTGGATCTCCTGCAGCGCTGCCTACCCCCCCCTACCCCTGCCCCATCCACAATTCCCACTCCTGTGCCTGTCACACGCACATCCAGACGTCAGCGTGCACGCACACCAACAGACACAGGCACCACACCACCAGGGAAGTCGAAGCGCACACCTCCTGTCACGCACACACAGGGTGAGGAAGGCACACCCACTGGGTCGGGGGGGAAACGTAGAACACGCAGCCACAGTGGGAGTCCGCATTCCACACAACCCACTCCCTCCAAATCCACTCCCCTTAGCTCTCCTGGCCAACAGTCGGTGACAGCATCATCCACTGCGAGTGTGCCCCCCAGCCCCAGGATGACACCACCCCGCAAGCGGTGGAGGCGGGACCCGGCCAGGGGAGTTGAGTCCCCCACCCTGTCCACACCCTCCCCCAGTGGCGCTGCGACCCATCCCTTTGCCCCCCCCCCTCCTTGGGGCCTGTGGTTGGATTGGGTGCGGGGGAGTCACTGGGGGAACTTGCCGACGTGTGCAGCGCCATTCTGTCCTCCACCTTTGGCGCTGGCACCCCCCCTGTGGCAGAATCATCCCTCCCTGCACCCACAACACCTACCCTTTCCCCTCCTGTCCCTGCGGTGCCTGTTTCCACCCTCCCCCCTGATGCCCCCTCTTCTGTGGATGAAATGGACTTGTGAACTGTGCAGGCAAGCTAGGGGACACACGTCCCGATGTGTACCCCCCCCCGGACGTTGCTGCTGGGCTGGCCCATGGCCCTTGTACATAGTGGACATTTTCTCAGAGATATTTTCCTGCTGAATAAAGCATTTTCTTTTTGTTTTGCACACTGATGCTTTCATGGACTTGCTGTTGGTGCTGATGCTCCCTGAGTTGGGGTGGTGATAATGTGTTAGGGGTCTGTGAAATGTTGGAGTGTGCTGCTCATGGGGTGTACCCTGCCATCTGCGTGCCATCACAAAGGTCTCTGCCAATGGTATTTGGTCATGTTTGCTCTCACTGTATGGTGACATTGTCCCAAGGTGTGTTCCATCCTCTGTGGAGCAGGCCATTTTCCCTGCAGGGTGTCTCCCAAATGCTGTGCTGTGCTGTGTCTACATTTCCTGGATGTGTGAGGGTTGCCGTTCAATATAGCCATGCTGGCTCAGCGATGGCTCCGCCTGCATCTGGGGTATCACCCTTGTTGGTCACTGAACTTGTTGATGGGGTATCTTGTACTATGTCTGGGCACTGCTGGGAGGACTCAGCACCAACCCCTCCTGTGTCTGGGCACTGCTGGGAGGACTCTGCACCCACCCCTCCTGTGTCTGGGCACTGCTGGGAGGACTCTGCACCCACCCCTCCTGTGTCTGGGCACTGCTGGGAGGACTCTGCACCCACCCCTCCTGTGTCTGGGCACTGCTGGGGGTGTTTGGCACACACCATTCTTATTGCAGGTTCGGTGCGTACATACACGGGTGGGGGTTCGGGGCGTACATACACGGCTGGTGGTTTGGTGCGTACATACACGGGGGGGGTTTGGTGCGTACATACACGGGTGGGGGTTCGGGGGCGTACATACACGGGTGGTGGTTTGGTGCGTACATACACGGGTGGTGGTTCGGTGCGTACATACACGGCTGGGGGGGGTTTGGTGCGTACATACACGGCTGGGGGGGGGTTCGGTCCGTTCATACACGGGTGGGGGTTTGGTGCGTACATACACGGGTGGTGGTTCGGGGCGTACATACACGGCTGGGGGTTCGGGGGCGTACATACACGGGTGGTGGTTCGGGGCGTACATACACGGGTGGTGGTTCGGGGCGTACATACACGGGTGGGGGTTCGGGGGCGTACATACACGGGTGGTGGTTTGGTGCATACATACACGGGTGGTGGTTCGGTGCGTACATACACGGCTGGGGGGGGTTCGGTGCGTACATACACGGCTGGGGGGGTTCGGTCCGTTCATACACGGGTGGGGGTTTGGTGCGTACATACACGGGTGGGGGTTTGGTGCGTACATACACGGGTGGGGGTTCGGGGCGTACATACCAGGGGGGGGGGTGGGGGTTTGGTGCGTACATACACGGGTGGGGGTTCTGTGCGTACATACACGGGTGGGGGTTTGGTGCGTACATACACGGATGGGGGTTTGGTGCGTACATACACGGGTGGGGGTTCGGGGCGTACATACCAGGGGGGGGTGGGGGTTTGGTGCGTACATACACGGGTGGGGGTTTGGTGCGTACATACACGGGTGGGGGTTCTGTGCGTACATACACGGGTGGGGGTTCGGTGCGTACATACACGGGTGGGGGTTCGGGGCGTACATACCAGGGTGGTGTGGGGGTTCGGTGCGTACATACACGGCTGGGGGTTCGGTGCGTACATACACGGGTGGGGGTTCAGGGCGTACATACCAGGGTGGGGTGGGGGTTTGGTGCGTACATACACGGGTGGGGGTTCGGTGCGTACATACACGGGTGGGGGTTCGGGGCGTACATACCAGGGTGGGGTGGGGGTTCGGTGCGTACATACACGGGTGGGGGTTCGGTGCGTACATACACGGCTGGGGGTTCAGGGCGTACATACCAGGGTGGGGTGGGGGTTCGGTGCGTACATACACAGCTGGGGTTTCGGTGCGTACATACACGGCTGGGGGTTTGGTGCGTACATACACGGCTGGGGGTTTGGTGCGTACATACACGGGTGGGGGTTCGGGGCGTACATACACGGGTGGGGGTTCGGGGCGTACATACACGGGTGGTGCTTGGGTGCGTACATACACGGGTGGGGGTTCGGGGCATACATGCACGGGTGGGGGTACGGGCCGTACTTCCACGGGTGGGGGTACGGTCCGTACATACCCCTACCCACGCTCTGCGTGCCTGGGTACGGGCCGTACCCATGCCTTTGGTGGGTGGGTACGGTGCGTCCCCCCATTGTTGCGGTGCCGTGGGGTACGCACCGTACACAGGCCTTGGGGGCGTGGCTACGGGTCGTACCACGCGTACCCCTACATGACCCCAGCAATGCTGGTACGAGCAGTACCAAGGCATTTCTGACGTGGGTACGGGCCGTACCGCCATTGTTGGAGTGACGTAGGGGGACGCGTGGTACGTTCCGTACCCACGCTCTTGCGGCCTGGGTAGGGTACGTACCGGTTCGCGTGACCATCCACTTCCGTTGTGGCGGACGCTTGCGTTGCTGGCCTCGCCCCCACCCCCTGGAAGTGACCAGGCCCAGATGGTCAGGTATGTCCAGGCCATGTGTGATTTGGTACCATGTGTTGGTGTTGTGTGTCCTGCCCCTGCCCCCCCCCTTTGCCCCTGGTTGTTGTGCTGACCTTCTGCGGCGTCTGCATCGGTTCCTGTACGCCAGGTGGACTGCTAGGAGGGCAGGGATGGCACGTAGGTTCGGGTCCATGTCTGTTCGTCGCGTCCAGCTGCTCCTTGCGTGTGTCGTCCTGATTTCCCGGCAGTTTTTGGCACCGGTAAATATTTTCCGTGCGGGATGACGTCGGTTCGAATCGTACTTCCTGGTTCGTGAAACATAGGCTGGATGCGTACCGACGTCACGTCGGCGCCTTTCAGGATCGGAATTGTGTTTAGTTTCTGTTCGGTCGGTGTTTTGTTCGATTCGTACGGAAATGGTGTTTCCGTATGAATCGTACTTGCATTTTCGGATGGATTTCGCACCGGGTACGAGTCGGACGGAGAAAAGGCTCCGTCCGACGGTTCGTACCCGGTTTTTACCGGATCGGAATTGGCACCATAGTGTGTATAAGTATGAATACAATACATGTATAAAAAGAATCTCTTTGTCCAGCACATTATTTATTATTTACTATTTAATATTCATTATTGCCCACTTATAGAATTAGGTTTGCACTGAATTTGGGAAAGTGAATTACAGAGCTTTCATACCTTTGGATGAGTTCTAAAAATAAAGGGGAAGGGGGCTCATCAGACTCTCTCCATGACCTGCTATCAGCTCTAAGGACCCCATCTACAGGGGGAACTTTTTTAAATAAAGGGGAAATAGGCTGCAGGGCCCCTTCCCCCAGCCTTGTTAGGCCCTCAGGACTTCATCCCCCAGGGCCATTTCTAAAAATAACAGCCACTAGGTATTATATATAAGTGTGTGAGTACATACACACACACACACACATGTGTGTATATATATATATATATATATATGTATATATATATATATATATATATATATATATATGTATATGTATATATAAAAAATATATATATATCTCCAGGAAACTCCTTCTCATCTCGCTTACTTCTCTCCGCAAAAGAAAGAGCACGGACCACAGAAGTTCGTTCTGCTGGCTATTTTATTGTTGCTCGCAACAGATCGCAGTAGCCATGATGCATTTCGTCCCTAACAGGGGACTTTATCACATGACACCCTTTCAGCAGGATGAGTTATTTAAATACCATTTTCTTTTACTTTTACCTCGTGATTTTCTTAAATTGACATGTGCATTATTGAAACAGGGTTGACCATAAACATAGAAATAGTATTGTTGACGTGGTTTCCTGTTGAATGGTTTCTTTTTAAGCAATAGACTTCAAGTTTTCATACATGAAGTGCATATCAATGTATAAATAAATAAATAACTATGTGGTTAAATATATAAATATATGAATATATAGAGATACTCCCACACTGAAAAAGTTGTTCTCAAATAACTGTACAAATACCTAAAATCAACCTTTAAAAGCCTGTTTTTTTGCTTTAAAACCATAAAATGTTGAAGAAACATTACTGCATTCAGTTGTTTATTATGTTTACCAACTAATTTGAAAACATTAATACCCAACTTGAAGATATAAATGAATGCTTCCAGGTTGGGAATCTTACTTTTTATACTCTATCTTGGTATAAATACCTAGCGTTGTTCTAGATTAATTCAGTCCTTTGAGCAAGTTCCATGGAGTATAACAGTATATGGTGGATCTCCCTGTTGGTCATAAAGTGCTACTATGTGCAAATATAGTGATTAAAGTGTATTGTGCAAACCATTTAAAACTGTGTAAAAACCTATCTTGCTTAGTGTGTTAAAATGATACGGATGGGGCTGGTGGTTTATAAAAAACTAAATGTTTTTGATAAGACTTCAAAGATGAATGAATTATCATTTCAATTGGTTCTCAAAGAGTGCATTAATGTATTTTATTTTGCTGAATCGTTGTTTTTTCAATTGAGCAAGCTCGCATGCAATTCTTCTGTGGCATTCAACCCTCTTGGATGTTTGGTGTCGAGATTTAGAATATATAGCATTTCAAGTTTATAGAGTGCTTTTTCTCGATCACCACCCCTTTTGTTGGGTGGGATTGAATCAATAAGGAAGTATTTTAAATTCTTGGAGCTACCACTATGCATTTCATTAAAGTGTTGTGCCACTGGGTATGATTGATCAATGTTTTTGATAGCCCTTATGTACTGGAGCACCCTTTTGTGCACCTGCAGGATACTGCTTCCTACATGTTTTAGGTCGCAATGGCACTCCAGCACATACACTGCATGATCAGTTTTGCAATTCAAAGCTTTCTTCATATTTCTCTCCTTCCCGCTAAATGAAGTCCTATAAGATGTTGTTGTTACTCCTTGTTGGCAGGCCTTACAAGCTTTGCACTTGTAAAACCCTAATCTCTGGCTCAACCACATGCTTTTTACTTGTGGACCTCTGGGATCATGATTGACTAGAACATCTTTCATCAATGGGACCCTGCTGTATGCTATGGCAGGTTTTTTGGGTACTAAACCCCCAATCACAGGGTCGCTTATGATCAAGTGCCAATTTCTTTTAATAATGTTTTTTACTGCCCTTTCATGTTTGTTGTATTTTAAAATAAATTTAAAATTCCCTGGGTCTTTTATTGTCTCATTCACTTCAGGTCTTTGTTTGGTGAGGAGGATCTCCCTGGGTGTTAGATTACTCTACATGAGGGCTGCATCCAAAACGATTTTGGTATAACCTCTTTCTTTGAATCTTGTAATGCAATTTGTTTGTGCCAACTTGAGATCCTTTTCGCAGATATATATATATATATATATATATATTGTTCTAGTTAGGCTCAGAGTATACCTGAATAAAACCATAGAAATTCTGCAGTGATAGTTACTTGAGCTAACTATAACTTACGCACCGTGCAATGCACTGCTTATGACCTCATATATTACACCACTCATGTTATGGTCAGTGACATCTTAAATGACATCACTGATGACATCATCCAGTGCTTGTGAGTGTTTTCTAGTATGTCCGATTATTAAACACATATACTAAGGTACCACAAAAGTTAAATACCAGTTCACTAAAAATGAGTGATTCCATTGGTTAACATACATTATGTGACTGTGTGTATCTGTGTGTGAGTGGTTGTAAGTGGGTGTCTGAGTGGCTGTTTAGTTGAATAAGTGGGGGTGTGAGTAGCTCCATGGGTGAGTGAGTGGCTATGCGAGTAGCTGCATTGGTGAGTGAGTGGGTATGTGCATAGCTATATGAGTGGGTGAGTGGCTGTGTGAGTAGCTGTGTGGGTGTCTGTGTGGCTGTGTGGGTGAGTATCTGGATGTGTGAGTTGCTGTTTGGGTGAGTGAGTGCCTGTTTGGCTAACTGAGTGGGTATAGAAGTGACTAGAAGAGAGGGACTGTCTGCATAACTGGCTGTATGATTGAGGGAATAGATGTGTCATTGTATATATGGAGGTACCAATGGGTATGTAAGTGGTTGGTTGAGGGTGTCATTGGCTCTGTTGAGAGGCAGTATGGGTGAGTGACTGGCTGTAGGAGTGACAGTATGGATGGGTGACTGGCTGTGTGAGCGGGTGTAGTGGTAAGTGACTGGCTGTATGAGTGGCTATATGTATAAGTGAGTGGGTATGCAAGTGGCTCTATGGATGAGAAGCAGATGTGTGAGTGGTTGAATGGGTGTGTGAAGGAGTATTTCAGAGGGTGTGTGAGTGGTTCTGTGGATGGTGTCATCAGTGATGTCATTTGAGACGTCCTCAGTTATGTCATCAAGTAACTATAACTGCTGACTTTCTATAGTTTGGTGCATGTATAAATTGAGCCTAACTATAAAGTCCCTGTGTCCTTTGTTTTTTTCAGTGAGTTTCTAAGGTTATTTAATTCTATTTCCTAACTATAACATTCCTATAACTTTTTTTATAGTGATTTTCAAAGGTTTTTCAAATTCTATTTCTTAAGTATAAAGTCCCTTTACCTTTTGGTTTTTCCAGTGGATTCCTAAGCTTTTTCAAAATCTATTACTAAAGTATTGTGTCCCTTTAATGTTTAGTTTTGGGAGTCATTTTCTAGGGTTTATTTCCAGCACTAAGTGTCTAAGTATACTACAATTCTTTTTGATTTTTAATTTAGTAATATATCTTGTAAACTTTGTATACATTTTAGAAGGTAAAAATCAGCTATCCACTTAATGTAAAATATATAATGGTTTTTGTAAATGTAATTGAACAAGCTTTAAAAAAAAAACGAATTTGGTGGTGTTGTACATCTGTCCATCCAGAAACATAGATGAGACCACAAGTCCTCTATGGTGTTTAATTCCAATCACGTGATTGGAATGAATCCACAAAGTCTGACCCGAGGATTCATGGAAAATATTAAAGATTATTTGACATGTGTACCTTCCTCTTTGTTCATTAATGAAATCAGTGTACACATATTAACAAGTATATGTATAGCCCCCTTTATCTGTTTTTCAAGAGAGTTACTCAAGGTATGAGTATCGTAAAGCCACAAATCTTTGGACTGGATTTGTGAATTCACTCAATGACACACCCAAATCTTGCCTTTTGATTGGGTACATAAGGACTCCACCCATTCACATCCAAAACCACTTATTTCTCCAATGAACCCTGTCGAAAGAGGATTGAGAACCCAGTGGTGCTCTACTTACATAGAATGGCTGAAGCTTCATCTTCTGTTCAGGATGAACACCCAAACCTTTTGAAGATGAAGAGGAAGATATGCCACCTCAAAGAAAACAAAGTGATTTCTGGAAAAATACCTTAAGGGGAAAATTCGGTAGGAGCTAAATATGTGCCGGTAGCATTTGTAGAAAGCAGTTTTCTAGGAGCACTGCCAAGAAGTATTCACATGAGACAGGTTCCATGTGGAAGCACCTAAAAACAATTGATGAAAGGGTGAACAACTGAATGATGCGGGAGAGAGCAGGTGCAGCAGGACAGTCCGACTCTATAGCACCCTCAGGAGAACTTTCATCAGGTGCAGTCATTACAATCCAGCTGCCTGCAAAGAATTGAGTGCGATGGTTACTCAATGTGCGAAATGTCACATGCTTGTTGCTGTAAAAATGTCCTCTGTATTCTTGGATACAGTGAAGAAGCATGGCTGTTAGTTTTTTATATGTGCTTCCAGTTACCACATAATGTTGTTTGAACACTGAAGCCAGTTGCTTCTTTCCATTTTCCTAGCCTTACCATTTTACTAACCTGTATATTTTTTGCTAAAAAAAACAAAAAAAAACTTTAAAAACCCTTTTACAAAGAAATGGTCATTTTTAGAGCCACCATCTGTTCAAGGAAAGGGCTAACTCTGTTTTTAATGTGTCAGAGACTGTATCGGTGTGTGACTAATTGTGTCAGTGACTGTATCGTTGTATGCCCGCGTGTTTCAGTCGCTCTATCAGTCTGTCTGGGTGTGTCAGTGGCTGTGTGTGTGTGCAGGTGTTTGAGAGGATGTTTCAGTATTTGGCTGGGTGTGTAACTGAGTATATTAGTGTTTGACTGGGTGTGCCAGTAGCTGTATCGGTGTGTGGCTGGGTGGGTCATTGTCTGTATCTGCGTGTAAAAGTGTTTGAGAGATTGTATCAGTGTTTGGCCTGGTGTGTAAGTGGGAGTATTAGTGTTTTGTCAGGGTGTGTTAGTAGCTGTATTGGTGTGTAGCTGGGTGTGTCAGTAGCTGTATCTGTGTACGCATGAATGTACCAGTCTGTATATTGGAGTGTGGCGGGGTGTGTCAGTGTATGTATCAGTGTGTGCCTTGGTATGTAAGTGGCTCTATCAATGTGCTAGAGGGTATATGAGAGTGTGCCGGGATGTGTCATTGGCTGAATGAGAATGCATTTGGGTCTGCCAGTTTCTGTATAAGAGTGTGTCTGGGTGTATTGGTAGTTCTATCAGTGTATGTCTGGGTATGTGAGTGGCTGTATCCATGTGTCCCTGGGTCTGTCAGCGGTTGCATCTGTATGAGCAGGGTTCTGTCAGTGGCTGTATCAGTAAGTGCCTGGTGTGTCAGGGACTTTATTGGTCTGTGAATGGATCTGTCAGTCTCTGTGTGGTTTTAACAGTATCTGGGTGGATGATTAGCTGTACTGGTGTGTGTGTGTGTGTGTGTGTGTGTGTGTGTGTGTGTGTGCGTGCGTGTGTGTGTGTGTGTGAGAGTGGGTGTATCAGTGTATTGCTGTGTGTATGAGTGGCTGTAATTGTGTGTGGCCTGGTGTGCGAGTGGCTGCATGATTGTATGAGTAGGTGTGTGTAAGTGATTGTGTAGGTGTATGAGTCTATGTGAATAGGTGTTTGTACGTGTGAATGAGTGTCTGAATTAATATAGATTTTAACTGGATATGTGAGTATATTTGTGGTTGTATGACTACTTGTGTGAATAATTCTATAGGTGTGACAGTTCATGTATAAGTAGCTGTATAGGTGTGTTTGTTACCCATAAGTTAACTTAACTTAGTAATAAACATTTTTATTACTTTACAACTGCATTTTATTAACACATTACAATACAATTTAGTTCAAACAAAAACAAATAAACACAACACAACGTATTTAACTATTTACAAATACATGTATGTGCGCAGTCACTTGAGATACATGCAGGTATGTCGTTAAACCAGCAGGCACAAAACAAAGTGATGCATGGAAGCATTTTACAATACCTTTAGGAGAAACAAATATGACATCTAAATATGTGCAGTGTAATATTTGTGGCAAACAGTTACACTGGATCACTGCCAAGAAGTATTCACATGAGTCAAGTTCAATGTGAAAGCACTTAAAACAATTCATGAAAGGGTATACAGCCAGATGATGCAGTAGGAACCAGGTGCAGCAGGACATTCCACCTCTACAGCACTCTGGGGAGAACCAACATGGGCTGCAGTTATTGCAATATCTGCTGCCTGAGAAGTTTTGAGTGAGATGGCTACTCACTGTGCAAAATGTCACATGCTTGTTGCCGTAAAAATGTTTTCTGTGGGTGCATTTCAATTTTTTACTATTCTCAGGATCTATACTAACACACCAATGATGTAACGTTGAAAGAATCCACATTAAGGGGTGTGTGCCTGACAGTATGGGTTTTTGAGTGCAGTGTGTGAGTGTGTCAGTCGCTGCACGCATTACTTTATGTGAGTTCATGCATAATTACCTGTACGGGTGTGTTTGTAACCCTCAACTTAAATTAGTAATATGAAGTTTTATAACTTTACAAATACATTTTATTAACATATTACAATGCAATTTAAACCTTTACAATTAAAAAATAAATATAACATAACTTATTTAATATTTACAAATGCAGAAACAAGCCCAAACCTGAACCTCTAATTAACTACACTAAGACCTCACCCATGTACTGGAAGTACTGCTGTCTAGTAATTTCACCTCTCCATATTTATTAAATTTAATGGTCTGCCAAAGTGGACCCAATGAGTACTGGTATCATTGTAATGGTGAAATTAAGTGCATGTTCTGAAATTTAGCAACACTAACTTGGTTTTTTACCCTCAGATGTGCAGAATATCCATGGTATGACTTACCTAAATTTTTAAGAGAAACAAAATCTAACATTAAAGGCATCAAATTGAAGACACCAGGAGAACTCAAAGATAGAGTTGTGTATTTGCCAAATCTGTGCAGTGTAACATCTGTGGCAAACAAAAGATTGGTAAAAAGTATTCTTACGGGGCAAGTTCAATGTGAAAGCATGTTCAAAGCATCCAAGCAAGGACATTCAATCACTTCATGTGAAAGGTGGCAACTTGAGGAGAAGCACACTGACCTTCTTAGTAGTCTGGGGGAACCTTTAAATGTTCAACAAATAACAGTACTGGCTTACTGCAATAAGTTATCTGAGATGGTAACATTA
Organism: Triturus cristatus; assembly: GCF_964204655.1. NCBI lineage: Eukaryota > Metazoa > Chordata > Amphibia > Caudata > Salamandridae > Triturus > Triturus cristatus. Next base: position 62,387,314 of record NC_140593.1, on the reverse strand, counting down.
AAAATTTAAACCAAACAATAATCAAATAAACTTAACATAACTTATGTAACCATTTACATATACACTTTTCTGCACGAGTACTTTAGATAGATGCAGGTATGTCTCTAGACCAGCAAGAACAACCTGACTCTCTACTGCATGAGCAGAATGAGATGCCACCTCCACAAAAATAGAGTAATGTTTGGATACATTTCAGTATTCATTTGGAAAAGAAAAAGGTTAGTACCAAGTATGTCCAGTGCAATGTCTGCAGCAAGCAATTGTCGAGACAGACTGGAAAGCAGTATTCCCATGAGATAAGTTCCATGTGAAAGTACATCAGAACTATGGTATGTACCATTGCATAATGCAGAAGAAGGCAGGTGCAGTAGTCATTATCTGCAGTAGCCTTGGGAGAATGTTTATCACTGGTTGTCAGAACTGTTCCAGCTGTTTCCAATAAGTTATTTGAGCGAGTAGCTCACTGTAGCAAATGCCAGATGCCCATGGCTCCGAAGATGTTGTCCGTAGCTCCATACCTGGATACATTGAAGAATCACGTGTTTGTTTTCTGTGCTGGGGTCATTATCAGGCCGACATTGGGGGAATCTCTGGAATCTTTCCATCACCCTGGTGGGACCGAAGTCCCAGGGAGTACTGTTTGCCGCTGCCTGCATCCCTGTATCCCGCACTCCACCCTGGTGGTACCACAAGTCCCAGGATGCAACTGACACCTACTCCCACCGCCACTCATGAGCGGGAGGTGCTACCATCGCGCTCAAAGTGCTGCCTCGCTCCCCGCGGCGTGGGACGCTGTTGCTGTGTTTTTTGTGTTAGGTTCATCATCAGGCCGCCATTGGGGGCATCTCTGGCATCTTGCCATCACCCTGGTGGGACTGAAGTCCCAGGGAGTACTGTTTGCCACTGCCCGCATCCCTGTAATCCTGCACTCCACCCTGGTGGGACCACAAGTACCAGGGTGCAAGTGACACCTTCTCCTGCTACCGCTCAAAAGGGGAAGGTGCTACCATCGCGCTCAAAGTGCTGCCTTGCTCCCCGCAGCGCAGGACGCTATTGCTGTGTTTTCTGTGCTGGGGTCATCATCAGGCCAACATTTGGAGCATCTCTGGCATCTTGCCATCACCCTGGTGGGACCGAAGTCCCAAGGAGTGCTGTGTGCCACTGCCCGCATCCCTGTAATCCCGCACTCCACCCTTGTGGGACCACAAGTCCCAGGGTGCAACTGACACCTTCTCCCACCGCTGCTCATGAGGGGGAGGTCCCACCGTCGCTCATGAGGGGGAGGTGGAAGCATCACGCTCAAAGCGCTGCCTCACTCCCTGCAGTACGGGACACGCGCGGGGAAGCCAGGCCAAAGGCAGGCCCATCCTTGCCAGGAAAAGGGAGGGCCACCCCTCTTCCATTCAGTACTTGGGTTGAAGACACAGTGACTGGCGAACTTTCTTTGAAAAAATAGGTACTGTGATCGTGCCTAGATCATTATTTCCCTTTTCAAACATAACATGTGTATGTGGACTGCCTAAAGAGTAATTTATCTAAGTTTAAATCTGTAGTAAGCATGCTGAGCCCCATTTTACTCTTATTTTATATTAATTCGGTTTGTGTTAGGTAGACTGTGACGTAACGGGGAGGGTCTGTTCACCTGATTCGTCATCAGTTTAACGCATTGGAAGATGGGGAAAAGAAAAAGTATGGAGGGTAGTGGGAGTAGAGGGGGAGGTGGGGGAAGCATTAATGGGAGGTCTGATAAAGGTAAAAAGGCCAGGAAGGCACAGAAACATCCAGGAAGTAACTGTGTCCTTGACCGCATAGATACCTTCATTAGCGAATGTGAAAACAGTCTTGTGGCAGAACCTCATGTGCACCCCAGCCCTGACAAAATACCCCACCAGACCCCCTTCTAACAAAGCTTAAAGTTCAAAACAACCTCATTAACCCCACAATATTCCAGAAACCACCCAGAAAAGGGCCACCTATACCTATACCTAACACTGTGTCTAATCCGGGTGGTGAGGGGAACTGCCATCTCCCTATTACTCCCCTAGATACTGACCTGAATCAGATGGACTCCGTAATTCCATGCACCAATAAGTTTCAACCTTTATCTGATATGCAGGAAGTTGATAAGAAAAACATGTTGGAGCATTCCATGAAGTCGACTCCCGGCAGAGGGTTAGGCTCAGGGCGTAGATCAGAACTTGAGGACATCTATCAGCTGATTGACTCCCTTAGGCTCAAAATAGGGGCTATGAAACTGATGATCATGAATCTCACTTCCTTGGTTAACTGCCTGGTACAAAAGGGTGACCCAGGGTTCATAACCTCAACCAATAATAAAGCAACTCCCATTGTTCAACAGTCCTGGCAAGGCAATAATATTAGGCCTAAGGTATCCTCACAGGGAAAAAATACCTGCTCAAATGGCTATAACCTACCATCTAATGTGGCATTACCTACCATAGTAACATTTCCCCGCATGGAAGGCAAGAGCCCAAAGAACCACAGTGTTACTCAATGGAACATTAATTCTATCAGGCATTTGACTCAGAGATATCCTGTATACCTTGGGCTTATCCATGCAGCTTTTGTACCACATTTTACCCGTACTACACAACATAGACCAATCCGGCCAAAAACTCCAAACCTGCTAGAAGCACCTAAAATCTATATGGTTAATGTATCAAAGCTTAACTCCCAGAATGGACCTGAAAACGTAGACTCCCTGATTAATAATTTCACCCCCTGGATTTGGAAAGTCCAGGGTTGTCGCTCGGTTATACGAGATGACAAAATTGGGGCTCGAAGGCTTTCTTTGCCAGTAGAATCATTGTATTACATTGAGCTCTCTTTAACTGGTATAGACCTGGCAGAAAACCTCCTTGCCCTGGTATTTTGCACCTGTTCGCCCGGTAACTCTTCATTCCAGTTTAGACGATTTCCATTGGTCTGTCAGGGTAATCATGCTGAAACACAATTTCACATCTATTTGGAGGGCAGTGCCTCATTGGATGTAAACGACTGACTACTGCTTGACCCTCCCATTGCCCTAGAGAGGGTCAGCAGCTCTACAATTCATTATCCTCCAACCACCTTGGAGTCTGTCATCATCCCTGTAATCTCCATAGCCTCTACTCCCAACCACCGTGTTTTGCCTAGTGGCATAGCCCTGACGAGTAGTACTTCTTTAGATAATCCAACTTCGAAGAAAGTAATGCAGAACTCTAGCGGCATGATAGTTAGGGATCTAGTAGCAGCAACCGATCTTGCTTCACAAAAGCTTGCTGTAATTTCCTGGAATATTGCTGGGCTAAGGACTAAGATCAATTCCCTGACTGATTACCATTCATTGATAGGCATGGCATATGCCTTTTCCAGGAAACGTGGCTATTGGAGCCCCTCTACCTGACAGGTTATTTAAATTACCACATCCCAGCTATTAGCAGGGGGGAAAGGCCGTCCATCAGGAGGACTGACAATTTGGGTTCACCAAGAGATTGGTTATAACATCCAGGTGCTTTCAACTCAGAGCAGGGACATTCTTCTGATTAGATTGAAAATGGGCGCAAAGTGACACGTTGATATCTATAATTTCTATGCACGAGGCACAAATAGGGGGGAAAAGTCGGAGGTTTTAGCGACTCTCGATGATCTCTTAAATATGTATTCTAGAGATGCCATAATTTTAATAGCAGGTGACCGTAACTCGACATTTGAGTCTCTCTTCATGGGTGAACATGACCCGGCCTGGGAGGAAGACGCCCAGTGGGGCATTCCAAAATTGAAACTTAATGCCATAAGAAAGTGGTCAGATGTAGTCATTCAAATCAATGCTATGTGTTTGGAAAAGGGTCTCCGGAGTGCAAATGGGAGATCCTCCTCAGGTAGGCAGGGTGCATGCACATTTAATATTAGTCGTAGCACTAGTCACATAGACTATCTTCTAATTAATTTACGACTGTGGGATGCCTTTGAGGATATGACAGTGAAGGATCAGGTTGAGAGTGACCACAAACCTTTATGTGCAACTTTTGACTTGCTCCCAGAGAGGGCATCCATCAGACCATGTACTATGGTGACCACCCTTAAAGTGGTCCACACTAACAACATGCGAAGACTGAAGTGGGCACAGTTAATAAGAAAGCCTGATACCATAGCAGCCATTAATGCAGGCATAGACGGAACATTAGCTGAGATAGAGGCTAGAGTAGGTACCTCTGAGGTCCCTGGGAACATAATCAAAATTCATAATACATTTTTTGCGCGCTTACGTTCGCACTTTACGAGGCACCATAAGAGTAATGATTCACAACGAACTAAAGGTACCTCTTGGTTCAATGAGGAATGCACTAAGGCCCGCTGGTTTCTATGGAATAAGATTATGACAGGTGATCCAGCCATAGTATGGGCAGCTAGATCAAAATATAGAAGGGCCCAGGAGCAGGCAAAGAAAGAGTAGGATTAAAGCAGATGGCAGGAACTTCGCTAGTAACAATTTCAGGCAGTTCTGGAACATAGTGAAGTGGGGTAGAAGAGACCATCTGACCACACCACAGAATCATGTAACCCAGGAGCAATGGGTCAACCACTTCAAGCCTCAATATGCGAGTAGTACAACTGAAGGTAACCAATCCGATCTACCACATTTGTTTTATCAAGGCACATCGTTTGTAGAGGATGAGGTTATCACTGCTCTAGGCGCAGTAACGGGTGGAAGAGCTCCAGGCCCAGACTGTATCCTGGCCGATATATATCTTCATGATAAGCATAAATGAAGCTGATATATTGTTATAGTAGCAAATGTAATTGCTCGATAAGCCCTGGTTCCTGGAAGGGGATGGAGATCATGCCGGTTTTTAAAAAAGGTGACAAATCGCTCCCAGGCAACTACAGGCCCATCAGCCTGATAGACTCCCTACAAAAAAATGGGGTGGTTAGTCTTAAACAAAGTCCAAGAGTGGATTGAAGAGAGGTCCATCTTGTCTCCCCTGCAGGTTGGGTTCAGATCGCACATCAGTACAATTGATCAGGTGTTTAGGTTCCAATTAATATACTGGAGATTGGTGGTCCCGGCCAAGGGCAGTTTATATGCTGCCTTTGTCGATCTCAAGACAGCCTTTGACCTAGTGCCCCGCAGGAAATTATGGATAGTGCTGCAAGAGATGGGGATGTTACTTGAATTGCTTTCCCTCATTGCTAGAATCCATGAGGATAACTTCACCCACATTCTCTGGGGCGCTCAGAGCAATGTAACCAGCTGTTTTCCCATAGAGAAAGGTGTGCGGCAAGTTTGTGTTATGGCATCCACATTGTTTTATTTGTTCATTAATTGAATTGTAAAGTTTTTAGAGTCTACGCCAACTGACGCCCCAGTCCTAGCAGGTGTAAAAATCCTGATTTTAATGTTCGCTGATGATACATTAATTATTTCAAAAACTGCTAATGGTCTATAACAAGCATTGAATCGTTTCAAGGAGTTTTGTTTACTACCGAGTTTGGAAGTCAATGTCTCCAAAACAAAATTCATGTGTTCAACCCTCATAAGGGATTTTGAGGAGGCTTACTTGTGAACGGCCGCCCTCTAGAACAAGTTAATTCCTTTACATACTTGGGGGTCATATTTCAGAACGACATGAGATGGGATCAACATCTTGACATGGCCACATTAAAGCACCGGCAGCTATCTGGAGTTTTATAATATGAATACAACACCACTACAACAAAACCAGTTAGCCCAGTGCTTCAAAGATACAACATGAAAGTGGTCAGCTCTGCCTTATATGGAACGGAACTTTGGGGGTTCGAAAAGATGCTAAAGTTAACCGTTCCTTCGAAAGATCACAAGCCTCCTGCAAAGCACCCCTGTACGCCTATTGTTATATGACCTAGGCAGGAAAGCACCGGCCGATGCAGCAAGACTCCGCCATATACTATACTGGCAAAGAACCTGGTCAATCCCTGAACTGGCAACTGATGCTGCAGGTCTAAAAGACCTAATTAGCGCTGATTGCTTCCACAAAATCAAATGGCTCAGAGATGTCAGAGCTATCCTAGTAAGTATGGGTTTGGAAACGCTCTGGGAGAATCCCTCAGTTGTGCCTTTTCTGCCAAAGCAGACCCTAAAAGAGAAATACTGGGCCACCATTATTTTTAACATATACAGAAATGCAGACATGTCCTCTCTTACGGGCTGTTTTATGAACTTTAAACCATCCCCACACCCGGAGCAGTACTGGGACATAATAACCAAACCTCAGGAATGGGAATTATATTTTCAGTTCAGGGTAGGCTCGCTTCCCATTAGGTCCTACACAGCAAGATGGATCGCAGAGGGCGACAGAGTTTGTCCTAGGTTTATGGCCCAGACAAAAACAATAACCCTTTTGCTGTTCACCTGCCCGCGTATTTAGGGCCGCATCGTGTATGGCTGGCACCAATCTGTAGGCGGTGGAGACTAGAGTGAAGGGAGAGACACTAAGAATACTGCCCACGAACATGTCAGCTCCCATCGTTATTGCAATGGCAAAATTTCTTGGATGGTCTTGGGTCATCAGATTGAAGGCACTATAGGCACTTTGGAGGGTTTGTTAAGTCAATTTTATAAGGTCTGAAAAACATCCAATAGTATGAAATGTATTTTAATTACTGCAATTCTTCTATATATCCCAGGCCCTAATGTTTGAAATGAACTCCTATTGATCATATGCCCTAGTACCTTATAGTAATTTTAAAATGTTTTATTCTTATATGGAATTGTCAACGTCACGAAGTACCAATCTTTGGTTTTAAATATGTATATATATTTTATCATGGAGTTTTATTGTGTATGTATGTACTGTGATTTTATGACTTGACGTTGAATAAAGCTTGTTAGAAATTAATGGAGGAATCACCATTGTTAATTATTTTTTTCCTCCCTGTTGGACCCTCATGTTTTTCACAGACTGAAGCCAGTTGCTTCTTCCCAGTTACCTTTCATTACCTTTTTTATTACCGTGTCTATTTTCTTCCTAAATATTTTTGAAAAAAAACTATAAAATTGTTAGTGCTGTAGAAACACTACTAGCATTTAATTTACAGCACCCTGGGCACAGGTAGTGTGCTCTACTAGAGACTTACATATAAATGAAATATCCTAATTGTGGGTATGTAAATCAAACTATGTTTAGTAGAGAACAACACATACTTTACCACTATTGAGCAGTGGTAAACTGCTTACATTCCGGAGCATGTTGTAGTGATTGTTTGGGTGTTCAAATCAATTGGTAACTGACTATGTTAGTGGATGTTTGAATGTGTCACTATGTGCGGAAGTGGCTCTATCAGAAGTGGATACATAAGCACTGTGCGAGTGCGTCAGTGAATGTGTAAGGGATTCTATCATTGTCTTTTGGAATGTGGCAGTATCTGTAAAGTTTTCTAAATAGGTATGTTTGTTGCTATATATGTGGATGACTGGCTGTATATCTGAGTGTGTGGATCTATAAGTGCATGTGTAAGTGACAAACACTTAAAGGCACATGTCATACCTTTTAACAACAGAGCACGCTGCCAATTGTGCTACATGAGACGTACCTTAGGGGTGATTTATGTATAAAAAAAAGAGAGTTTAAACATTGGTAAAGGGTATTAAATGCCAAGTAGAAGTGGCAGTAAAGTGCACACGCAGGCTCAGAAGTGGCAGGCCTCAGTCAGGTTTAAAGGGCTACTTGTATGGATGACTCAATTAGTGTCACAGGCCCACTGCTAGTGTTTAATTTACAGGCCTTGGGCATAGGTAGTGAACACTGCTAATGTCTTACCGACCAACTAAATGTACCAGTTGTGGATAAGTCAATGAAACCATGTGTAGGTGAGAAGCACATATTCTACCACTATCTAGCAGGAGTAAACTGCAAAATTGGTTTCTCAATATGTGACTGGGTGAATTAGTGACTGTTTGGGTGTCTAAATGGGATGGGTGTGTTAGTGACTGTATGGATGCCTAAATGTGCATATAAGTGGCTACATGGATTAGATGCTGGCTGTGTTAGTCAGTGTTTGGCTGTGTACCTGTGTGTGCAAGTGGGTCTATTTGTAGTGCATACATAAGTACTGTGTGAGTGGATGTTTAAGTGATTCTGTCATTGTCTGACTGGATGTGACGGTGCCAATATGGTTATATAAATAGGTATGTTTGTGGCTGTATAGGTGGGTGACTGGCTGTTTACCTGAGGGTATGGCTCTGTAAATGTGTGTGTAAGTGACTGTAACTTAAAGTACAAATCATACATACTAACTGCAGAGCACCCTGCTCAGTGGGTTACCTATGGCGTACCTTATGGGTGACTTATGTGTAGAAAAAAAAGGAGAGTTTAAATATTGGTAAGGGATATTAAATGCCAAGTCGAAGTGGCAGTAAAGTGCACACACATGCTCAGCAGTAGCAGGCCTCACTCAGGTTTAAAGGGCTACATGTCTAGATGGGTGACTAGCAGTGTCAGTTCTTTAGTACATATCTGAATGAATCCAACAGTCCCTCTGTGGAAGTGTCATTGAATATGCAAGTTACTATGTCAGCATATGACTGCCTCTTTTCAGTAACTCTATGGGTCTGTAAATGTGTTTGTAAGTGTCTGTATGCATTGCCTACTGTCTGCCTTTGTGAGTGTTGGGGTATGTAACTCTGTGTACAATTGGCTCTGTTACTGCTGGGGGTATGTAACTCTGTGTACAATTGGCTTTGTTACTGCTGGATACATAACTGCTATGTGGGTGTGTGACTGAATGTATAACTACCTCTCTCACTGTCTGACTGGGTGCTTTAGGGCCTCTATCCTTTTGTACATAGGCATGTGAGTCACAGTACAGTTGGGACAGTACGGTTGTGACACCAGATGTATAACTGGGAATATGGGTCTCTAAGTGCACATGTAACTCACTTAAACTTCAAATTACATGTTTCACCTTTTAGTCACATAGCACCCTTCCCTATGACCTACCTACTGCCTACCTAACGGGAGACTTGTACTAGAAGGGAAGTTTATGGCTTGGCAAGGGGTTTTCAATGCTAAGCCAATATGACAGTAAAACTGCACACAGAGGTTCTGCAGTAGCACACCTCAGACATGTTTAAGGAGTTACTTGTTTGAATGGGTAACTAGGGGTATCAGTACTTGAGTACATATCTGAGTGACTCTATTAGACCCTCTGTGACTGTGTCACTGGATGTGTAGGTAACTATGTTGCTATATGACTGGCTCTCTTAGTAACTGTATAGATCTGTAAATGTGTATGTAAGTGGCTGTATGGATTGCTTACTGGCTGTGTTAGTGAATATTAGGGTATCCAATTGTGCGTGCAACTATCTTAGATACTGCTGGATATATAAGTGTAGTGTAGGTATCTGAATGTGTGTGTAAGTGCCTCTATTGCTTTCTCACTGGGTGTGTGAGTAGCTATATGGTTCTGTAAATAGCTATGCGAGTAACTCTATTGGTTGGTGACTTGGTGTATGGGTGTGTAAGTGCATGTATAACTCATAGAGTGCTGGGCACATGTATGCATATATAGGTGTGTGAGTGGGTGTGCTAGTACCTATATAATTGTGTGTCAATAATTAGATGAGTAAATGTATATGTGAATAAATGGGTGCGTGAAGGAGTGTATGGGTATATAACTGAGTGTGGCAGTCACTGTCTAGATATATGACAACATTGCCTCACAAACTACAATGCACGTTGTTTAATTTTGTAAATTTTATGTCAAAGAAAGAGCTAGATGGATTAAGCCTATCTTAAAGCAGGGAGGCTGGCAGCAATGTCGTCCGGCATTTCTTTTTCTGAAATTGTTGGATAATGTGTACTGTATTGGTGCTATGACGGGGCTTTTGAAGAGTATAATGAGGAAAAGAAGAAGTTTAACTGATTAACCCTTATGTAAAATCATGTATAATTGGAATAGCTGTATTTTATTATCATATTTTAATGTCATTTTATAGATGATCGGATTTTATTGAATTCTGTGCTTTTGCTATTTTCTAAAATCGAATAAAGCATTTATTGATTGATTGATTGATTGAGTTGTAGGTACATTAGTACTTTCATGAGATTGTAACTGGGTGTGTAAGTGCCTGCCTAGCTGTGTGTGTGGGTTAAAATTACTTTCCAATAAATTACTTGCTATAGGCAAACACCCACATCTGGTTGCAAACACATTTATTCATACTGGCTTAATTATATTACTATATTTCCAGTATATGAATTCCTCTTTCTCCTTCCCTACTCCCTCTATTTTTTAGTTAATGTTCTCATCTAAGGTAACTTCTGTTTTGCTGTCAAGCATAGTGTGTAGAAGCTACACATTTTCTTTCTTCTTATTTATATCACAACGTTGTATGTGAATAGCCTTTTTATTTATAGTACAACCTAATTAACATACCTATAAAAGTTGTTTGCTGGTCTCCAACTTTAATTTCTATTTCTGTTAACATTTGTTTTCTTTAGAAATCTGTAGTCAGAGCTATGACAAAGATCTACTCTCAAGACAAAAGCAGCTAAAATGGCTAGCTTTCACCATATGCTCGTATTTATACTCCTTAGTTAACAAATCACACGCTTTCTTTATTTTTTTTTCTTATATCACTTCTAAATGGTCAGTATTTTTTAACCCTTTCCATATTTCCTGGGAAGAAGCCCAATTTTATAGTTTTTTTCCCACAAATCTGCTGAGCCATTGCAAAGCTCAGCACAGTCCCTCATGTAACTTCATGGTGGCCCTACGGATCCACAAGGAAGCCTATAGAAGCTTTTTGCAATCTACTATTTACTAGTTTGTATTTATTTTTTACTTAAAAACTACTCAATTAAAAGCCAAACACTCCATAATTACCAATGCTTTCACACCTCGCCTTTTTGAGTTTCAATGTGCACTCATTTTTCTACCCCTCCCCCATATTCTTTTAGCTTTGTGTCCATGGTGACTAAATTACCAGTACTCTCCACCTACCACTAGGGCAAAAGAGCACATTACTTTCTGTAAGCAGCATACTAGCTTCAAAATTAAACTATAGCAGGTGTGTTTGACTGATTGCAAATTCAAGCATATCTCTAACACCATATATAAATATTTTTTCAAAACCAATCACAGATCTAGTTATTTTATTCGCCAAATCACTACCTAATTTTAGTGCCATGCACATCTTCGCCATTCAATCAAATATGTTCTTTTATCTCTTACCTACTCAACTTCAAAGAAGCCTCATTCTACTGCAGCCTTATCCTCTGTGCTACTCCTTCTACCCTCCAAAATGGTCAGAGTGTGGATTTTGGGTCATAATTAGGTGTTTTATTAGCATTGCAGATCCCAAACCAGAAGTACACATTCAACACATAACAACAACGAGGTTTCCCTAACCAAACCCATTTATGTAAAACACCAACACATTGAATACAGTAGGCGTATAACTGACTACATAGGTAGCTAAGAGAGTGTGGGAGTGCCTCCATAGGTCTATGAGTCAGTAGTTTTGATGTTGTGGGAGTGGGTGTTTAAGAGGGTGTATGGATCTCTCACTGGTCATGTGAGTGATGGTATAGGTCAGTGAGTAAGTTTGTGAGTGTGTAACAGGGTGAGTGAGTAGGTGTTTGACTGTCTGTGAGGGTGTGTGAGAAGGTGTGCCAGACTAGATTGGTTAGTCGGCGGTTGTGTGAGTATGTGACTGGGTTTGTCAATGGCTGTGTTAGTGATAATGTAGGTATATGAGTTGCTGTGTGAGTGGTTGTATGGGTTTATGAGTGGGTAGTGAGTGGCACTATGGGTCTGTGAATAGGTGTGTGAGCAGCACTATGTGTCTGTTAGTTGGTGTGTGAGTGTCAGTGTAGGACTGTGATGGAGTGTGTGAGTGAGTACATGGATCTGTGAGTCATTGTGTGACTGTTAGAATAGGTCTGTGAGTGTCTGTGTGGGGCTGTGAGAGTTTCTGAGTGGGTCTTACAGTGAGTGTGCATGTCTGAGTGGGTCTATGAGTGGGTGTGAGTGTGTCTGACTGGGTTTGTGAGTAGGTGCATGAGTGTCTCAGTGACTCTGTGAGTGGGTATCAGAGTGCCTGAATGGGTATGGCAGTGTGCTTGTGAGTATCTGTGTGGGAGTGTGAGTCGGTGTCTCAGTGTCTGAATAGTTCTTTGAGTGGGTGTGTGAGAGTCTGAGTGAGCCTTTGACTGGTTGCCTCAGTGTCTGAACAGGTCTGTGAGAGGGTGAGTAACTATCTGAGTGGGTCTGTGAGGTGTGTGTGAGTGTCTAAGTGGGTCTGAGACTGGGTGTTAAAGTGTCTGAGTGGGTATGTTGGTAGGTTGTGAGTGTTTATGTGGGCCTGTCAGTGGGTGTTTAAGCACCTATGTGGGTCTGTGAGTGGGGATGAGAGTGCCAGCATGGGTCTGTGAGTGGGTGTGTGAATGCCTGTGTAGGTCTGTGACTGAGTGCATGACTGCTTGGGTGGGTCTGTAAATGGGTGTGGGAGTACATGTATGGGTGTGTGAGTGGGTCAGAAAGGATGTTAAGATTCATAAGTCTATCGCAAATTTACTTGGTGGGCTGTTCTAAGCCTCAAGGGGATCTGCAGATTCCCGAAGTGCAAAAAAACAGTTGTAACTCAATTTCACACCTAACATAGGTCCCTCTCACACTCCTCTAACATACCCATGGGGTCAGGGTACCTCTAACCTGACTCCTTTAATATTTTGTTCCAGGGATGGTTTCCTGAATATTAAAATGCCGGTCACATCCTCCTGGTCAAGTTGAGGTCAGACAGTCATGGTGTTGCTGGTAGTGTGTGTCTTTGCAGATCCACCGGGAGATCCGTGGAGGGTCTGCATCCCTAGATATTTATATTTCTTGTTTCTTTTATAGCTCCACAACTACTGAACAGATTTAAACCAACTCACAAAAAGGGCTCTTTCTGGACTAACAGCTACTTCTCTGCCAAAGTTGGCATCATTTTGTCCAGCAGTTTGGGCTGTAGTCGTTTTCAAAATCACTATGGGAAATGCCATTTTTTTGACCCCCTATATTTTTTTAAGCCCCTGCTTGCTGGATCATTCTGAAACTCTCCATGGAGAATTATACATACCGTACCACGTTTTGGAAAATACAATGAAGATTCTTCAAATAGCACCAAGTTATAAGCAGGCCACAAAACACTTTTCCTATGAAAACTAAATCCTAACAAAAATACCTACTGGTGGCTATACATATATATCCAAAAGCAAAAATGCTCAATACCCCATGCCCAACGTAGGTGGCGTATTACAATTGACAGAGTTTCTGGTTGAGAAAACATGCACTCGGATGTGCTGTGAAATGATGTTTAATTTGCCTAAAAATTGACTCATTTTGACCACACAGGGTTTCGGTCACACACTCAGATATGCTGTGAAAAGAGGTTTCTTTGCCTCAAAAAATCAACATGTTTTGACCACACAGGTTCTTGGTCTTGAGATATATATATATCCTCTGCAATTTGGTGGACACTCTTTGGGGGTTTCAACAGGAAAATCCTTTCCCATATATATATATATACATATATACAAGAGGAAACAATACCAAAAAATTACTTAGCGAATTAGAGAAGCTTCGGAGACATGAAATAGCCAAGTGGTGAGAATGTACATCATTGAAAAAATACCTCGAAGTGAATCGCATTCCGAGGGGTTTGAGGATTTTAGTAGCGCCAACTTATGAAAATCCGGATCCCGCTATGTTACAGGAGTGGGCTGACAATAGTGCCCAATCATCTCGCAATATGTTACAAATACTCATTAAATTCGCTACAACGGACAGAGACAAAATTCTCGTACGAATCAACGCGATATATAAAGAACTTGAAGAGGTAATCAACCAAGATGAAGTAAATAAAGGTCTAGCGGAGATAAAAAACCGCGTTTTGAAATATGAACAAATAATTAAAGAAAGAAAAGCCAGTAAGTTTCAGCGCGACAGAAATGACTACCTACATGGCAGAATTTACACTTTCTCGAGACGTTTTGAAAATATACGTCGCCAGGAGCTATCGAAAACAATGGCGGGCCCCTCACGCCAGCGGGAACAGAGTGACACAGATCTGAGTTCAGAATTGGAATCCGAACCTGAAATAAGTGGCACCAAGGAACAAACACACCAGGCGCCTACACCAATTCAAGAACTCGGTTTTTTACGAGTCGAGCGTTTGATGAGTTTACGCCCAAGACCCCAGAGACAGGCGTACCCATCAAACAGGGCTCAAAATCAGGGAACAGAAGGAGAAAAAATCGCCGATGGGGCAAACAAAACACAGCAAAGAAACGTATACAGACGGAACAAGAGGAAATGATGAATAACAAAGAAAAAACAGATAATACAGTTGTAAACTTAACTAACATGGCCCTGACTTCAGATGAAGAAAAAATTCTTGCTTTAGGACTATCGTATTGCAAGACAACCAATTTTGACTTCACCCAAACAAGAATAGACCTTTACCACTTTACACTGAAATTAAAATTGCGCAAACATTTTTTTAACACCAAGGAAAAAATGAATGTAAAAGACCAAGGAGTAATTACCGAGCAAGAACCAGAGAATTTATCCGCAGCGGATTTAGCTTTCTTGAAAGACATGGCGGAACTCGAGCAGGAATGTTTAACACCGGTACCAACTTCAGATGTAACAGGAACAAATTTGGATTACAATGTATCTACATCGGTGTCTACACCGTTTCGGCCAAAATCTATTTTTAATCCTCTTATGCCAAGGGACAACATTGACATTTTTGCGGACAAAATGATTCAGGATCTTACAGTTTTGGCAACTGAAAGCAGTAACACATTCAACACGTTAAAAAATAAAGAACCAGTTGGTTATTCAAAGACAATGCAAAAAATCAAAGCACGCTCCGACATCGTGGTACGCTGGTCGGATAAAGGAGGCAATATCGTACTTTGGCCCCTGGATATGTACAATAAGGAAGCATTGAATCAACTTTCAGACATAAACTGGTATGTACGGATCAGTGCCACTAACATCATCAGTACTAAAGAAAAATTTCATGGATGTTTATACGAATGGAAACGGAGTGGGTTAATAACTAGAAATGAACTTGGTTTTCTAAAAAATGATTATCCTGTGACACCGCAATTATATTTGCTACCAAAAATTCATAAAAATGCACAGTGTCCTCCCGGCAGACCAATCATATCTGCCATTAGGAGTTTATTTGAGAATACCAGCAAGTTCATAGACTTTTTTCTCCAACCATTTGTACGGACCTTACCAGCTTACATCAAAGACACTGGAGATTTTCTCACTAAGATTTTTGATTTTAAATGGCAAGAGGATTATTTGTTTGTCACACTAGATGTACAGAGTTTGTACACTAGTATAAGACATCACGATGGCATGAGAGCTACTAAACACTATTTGAGCACAAGAGATTCAAGTTTACATGAACATACAGTGATGTTGTTACATATGGTGGAGTGGTGTTTAACCAATAACATTTTCTTGTTTGACAGGCTAGTATACAAACAGGTACAAGGTACAGCCATGGGTACTTGCTTCGCCCCCAGCTATGCGAATTTGCATATGGGCTGGTGGGAGGAGCAAGTACTCATGACACAGTGCAATACTCAAATGTGTGAAAATGTTGTTATATATCAACGTTACATCGACGACATCTTTATTGTGTGGAAGGGCAGTGAGTCGAGTGCTATTGATTTTGTAAATATGATCAACACCAATGATTTAAATCTTACGTTTACAGGCACTATAGACAAGCAGTCCATTGTATTTCTTGATTTAGAACTCTACACCATGAGAAACCGTATACACTCACGTACACACCGTAAACTGACATCAGGGAATGCTATTTTACATGCTCAGAGTTTTCACCCTGTTAAACTCATTGAGAGCATTCCCTTTGCTGAGTGCCTTCGTATGAAGAGGAACTGTAGCACTACTGAGAGCCTTACTGTAGCAACAAACAATTTATGTACAAGACTTAGCAACAGAGGCTACAAGGAAAAGACTCTCAAATTAGCTAAGTGGAAGTGTCAAAATATTGAAAGAAAAGATCTTCTTTTCAAAAACAAGGGCAACAGAGTAACCTTAGGGGAAACAGCCCAACAGACACCGAGGCTAATCACCGGCTACAATAGTTTCCATCAGAGATTCAGACAAATTCTATACAGACATTGGCCGATAGTAAGATGTGACCCTATTATAGGTTCTTCGTGTGCTAAGCTCCCCCAGTTAACTTTCAGGAGAGCTAAGTCCATGAAACAGGAACTTGTATCCAATGCTCCTGTATCTGAAAAAGGTACCAGCTGGCTAAAAACTCAAAGAGGATTTTTCAAATGCACAAAGTGCAAAGCCTGCCAGTATGGAATCAACACCAAATCCATTGTGACCCCTCTTAGAAAAGCTCCCATTGAGATCAGGGAGCATTACACGTGCAAAACCGAATTTGCGGTGTACGTGTTACGCTGTACATGCAACAAATTGTATGTTGGCAGCACCATTCACCCGGCACATGTCAGAATTCTGCAACACCTAAGGGCAATTAACAACAAAGACCCGACATACCCAGTTGCTCGACACATCAACAGAGCACATGACGGCAAAGCAGAAGATTTGGTATACTTTGTGGCTGACAGTGTTAAGAAAAGTATCAGGGGTGGGAACAGACAACTTGCACTAAGAAGGTTGGAGTCACGATACATAATTCAATTAGATTGCAAGATTCCTAATGGTTTGAATGCCGACGAAGCATTGAGTGTTCATCTATAATTTCAAAACTGCCTCTTTTACAATTCTTGTAACAATCCTTTGAGTCGCAATCCAGTTTTTGTTTATTTTCAGCATAATTGTTTCAATACGTGCTCAGCAGGTCCCCCATGCTAATATTTGGCAGCCTTAGAAAAATATCATGAGGCTTTATGGTTTCAATTGGTCATCAACATTAGACTTTCTAAACAGTGCTTTAGAAGTATGCCCACTTGGGCTTCATTTCAAATGTTTACAAGTGTTGTATATTTACACAAATCTATATTATTTTTTAACTAGTACTATCATGTTTATATAGTACTGTTACTTTAGGAATTATTCCTTTATTAACACGAACAGTGATGGACTGATGTATCCCTTTTGAATACTTTGCATTATCACATTACTTAAGTGACACGTGTCTGAGGAAAGACTTGTTAAAAAAAAAAAAAACTAAAAAGTATTTCTTTCATGTTAATTGTTTTTACTAGTTGCCAAGTAACCTGGGGGTGTGTATCATGTGCACGTAATTAGCTTATAAGCAGTGTATCTGAACTGGGTCCGACACAGTGAGCAAGGCGGATTTGTTCGCCGAAACGCGTCTGGGCCACAGCTTTTTGAAATAAAGCATTTTCTTTAAGACTTATCCCACGGAGTCAGTGCCTGTTTAGTATGCATGGAACCCGGTTTGGAGCAAATATATATATATATATATATATATATATATATATATATATATATATATATATATATATATATATATATATATATATATATATATATATATATATATATATATATATATCAAACGAAATTCCTCCAATAACATGCGCTCTCAGCAACACAGAATCCACCAGATTTGCAAAGTCCAAGGGTGTTTATTCACTTACAACATGTTTCGGCTTACACGGAAGCCTTGTTCATGTACATGAATGTGTTCGAAAACAAAACTAATAAAGCATCGGGCAAGTGTTAAACACAAACATAAACAAAGGACTGGCATAAAGTACTTAATTTTCAAGATACGTGGCAGAAATATTGTTGTGTACGCAGAATGTGCGAATGCAGGTAGCTCATATTAGGCCTGGGCCAAAATTCCGTTCCACTGTCAAAATTTCTGCAATCCACATCTTAGCCGTAATTAGTTTCTTGCTCGCGCTGTAAAAAAATACATTCTCGCGTGCACGCGATCGCCTTACCTGAAACCCCGCGTTCGCCGACAAGTTTTCCCGACCCGGTCGCGTTCTCCACGAGATGTTGGATTGTTGGTAGACATTTTGCGCTGTCTCATGACAGTTCGCGCCCGCATTAATGTCATTTGTCGCGCGATCACGTCATTTGTCGCGCGATCACGTCTTTCTCCTCGCGATCATGCACCGCAAGAGTATGAGAAGATTGAGATCTTGAACACGTCATTCTCCACCGCGAGCGAGAGCGTGAGGACGCGGGCATGTCTAATCGAACGCGAAAAGGAGAAAGAGACCCCGAACACGTCATATCCAACGCGACAGGGAGCGAGAGAACGCGATCAAGTCATTTTGGACACGCCATTGACATCCGGCGGAAGTAATGTGAAGCTCGAGAACTCGAACATGTAAAATTTTCAATTTGGAGATGAATATCAGCTCTAGCAGCATGAAACCTTCTGCAAATGATGATTTTGGATGAAAACAACTCCTCAGATTGACATTTGGCTGTCCTTTTTTGTGCAAGGAGTCCTTTTTTAAAAAGGTGGGGAGAGGGAGGAAGTGCCACAGAATCTCCAACTTCCTGTTCCTTTCCAGCAGGCTCCTCCCAGTGCTTTGTCCATCTCCTGCTCATTCTGCCTTTGGATTTTGAGCTGGAAAGATGACTCTTTTTGTCTGCTGCATCATTGCAATTGTATTTGAGGATTTTTTATTTGGATATTTTACAAGTAAGTGGTTGTTGTGTCTGTTTGATTGGGGGCATTGCAGTTGTTGTAACTACAAATTATTTTTGGTAACTATCATCATTCCTTTTTTTTAAAATGTTGTGGGTAGTAGTAGTCAGTAGTAGGCCTGAGCTAGTCATGGTCTCATGGGTGTGTAAATGACAAAGCAACTGTTCCTTTGGTGTTTTTTGAATGTATTTCATTTTCAAGCATCATTTAGGGCCTGGATGGCATCGAAATTAGTTGGGAAATGTGTTTTTTTGGGGTGGGCTTTCTGATGTTGTTGGGCCTGGCTATGTGGTTGGTGGTTTGAATCCTAGGCCTGCAAGCTTGCCTGGCCTTATCTGCCAACAGGCCTGCTTTCATCCAGTAGGATCAGAGCAGGTAGCCACAGCTTTATTAATCAAGTGTTTTCTGTGTGGTCTGTTGAATTTAGACATCATTTAGGGCATGGATGGCATTGGATTGAGTTGGGGAAGTGTGTTTTTTTGGGGTGGGATTTCTGATGTTGTTGGGCCTGGCAGTGGCTGGTGGCCATTTTGAAGCCTAGGCCTGCAAGCTTCCCTGGCCTTGTCTGCCAACAGGCCTGCTTTCATCCAGTAGGATCAGAGCAGGTAGCCACAGCTTTATTAATCAAGTATTTTCTGTGTGGTCTGTTGAATTTAGACATCATTTAGGGCATGGATGGCATTGGATTGAGTTGGAGAAGTGTTTTTTTTGGGGGTGGGCTTTCTGATATTGTTGGGCCTGGCCATGTGGCTGGTGGCCATTTTGAAGCCAAGGCCTGCAAGCTTGCCTGGCCTTGTCTGCCAACAGGCCTGCTTTCATCCAGTAGGATCCGAGCAGGTAGCCACAGCTTTATTAATCAAGTGTTTTCTGTGTGGTCTGTTGAATTTAGACATCATGTAGGGCATGGATGGCATTGGATTGAGTTGGAGAAGTGTTTTTTTTGGGGTGGGCTTTCTGATGTTGTTGGGCCTGGCCATGTGGCTGGTGGCCATTTTGAGGCCTAGGCCTGCAAGCTTGCCTGGCCTTGTCTGCCAACAGGCCTGCTTTCATCCAGTAGGATCAGAGCAGGTAGCCACAGTTTTATTAATCAAGTGTTTTCTGTGTGGTCTGTTGAATTTAGACATCATTTAGGGCATGGATGGCATTGGATTGAGTTGGGGAAGTGTTTTTTTTTGGGGTGGGCTTTCTGATGTTGGGCCTGGCCATGTGGCTGGTGGCCATTTTGAAGCCTAGGCCTGCAAGCTTGCCTGGCCTTGCCTGGCCTTGTCTGCCAACAGGCCTGCTTTCATCCAGTAGGATCAGAGCAGGTAGCCACAGCTTTATTAATCAAGTGTTTTCTGTGTGGTCTGTTGAATTTAGACATCATTTAGGGCATGGATGGCATTGGATTGAGTTGGGGAAGTGTGTTTTTTTGGGGTGGGCTTTCTGATGTTGTTGGGCCTGGCCATGTGGCTGGTGGCCATTTTGAAGCCTAGGCCTGCAAGCTTGCCTGGCCTTGTCTGCCAACAGGCCTGCTTTCATCCAGTAGGATCAGAGCAGGTAGCCACAGCTTTATTAATCAAGTGTTTTCTGTGTGGTCTGTTGAATTTAGACATAATTTAGGGCATGGATGGCATTGGATTGAGTTGGGGAAGTGTTTTTTTTTGGGGTGGGCTTTCTGATGTTGGTTGGTTTAAAGACATGCTTTTGTTGTGTGTGTCTGGTGTGTGTTGGTGTGCAATGCATGCACCCTGCAGACCTTTTTGGGGCCTGTGAATGTTCGTATTTGCATTTTGTTGCATTAAAAAGGCAGAGCAGTGTGCTTTAGCATGCATCCTTTACATGGCTTTTATAGGCCTTTTGTCAGCTCCTGGTGTTTCCCAGGCCCACTGCTTGTTTGTGATTTGTGAGTGTCCATGTGGCTGGTGGCCTTTTTTTGTGTTGGGAGTTATTAGTGTCCTGCTTTTGCCATATAGGCCTGCATGGTTTTCCTATTGGCTTACTGCTTCCATCCATCCACCCCCTTTGCCAGCAGCAGCTCCATGGATGCTGAGATGCTCAAATAATTTAATGGCAAATAGGGTCCACCCCACTTCCATTACATTTTTATTTTGGTGGTCCTTATTAACTTTCCTATCCTTCCTGAGAGTGTAGTGTGTGACTGTACACGGTAGTATAACATAGCCCTTGTTCAAACAAAGTCATAAATAGCTAGACTATATCTTTTGTTTGCACTAGTACAGTAGTAAGTAACTGAACCACAACAACAAATGCAACATTTCACTGATGTTCTTCTCCTGGCTTATTTGCTTTTAGGTGCACAAAAAGCCAGAGGAGGAGGTGTCATCAGCATCACCCGGCTACCCGTTGTACTGCCAGTCAGACAGAAGTCCTGCTGCGCATCACGTCCACGTGTGACCAGAACTTGTTGTGCATCTGCATCCTGCCTGACATCTGAAGAAGATGGCCCCAAAGAAAGGTACCAGGTCCAGTACCAAGAAAGTTGCCTGTGAGAAGAAGGAACAGAAAACGGAAGTGCCATTAACCATGACTGGTGGTGTGCCGGCCAATGTTTTTTTACCACCAAAAAAGTTATGCCTGCAGCAGCGTTGTCCGGGAACCAAGCTGGGAGCAGCACCACAGCACCAGCGGTCCAACCCCACCAACCTAGGCCCAAGGGCTTTAGTGTCGCAGAGGTAGCCAGTCTACTAACGAGCAGCGATGTTGAAGAAATGTCATTATCGCAAAGTAGTACACAATCAATACAGGCGCAAACTCAGCCGATAAGTGTGCAGCCGCAACAAGAACAGCAGCAGCCGCAACAAGAACAGCAGCAGCCGCAACAAGAGAAGCAGCAGTCGCAACAAGAACAGCAGCGGCCGCAACAAGAACAGCAGCGGCCGCAACAAGAACAGCAGCAGCCGCAACAGCCCACCATAGTAGTTGTTGCTCCTGACATAGGGGCATGTCAGGAAATCGAGATTCCTGCAGACAAAGTGGAGCAAAGTCAAACCACTGTTTCAGAAGATCTATTGTCTTCCAGACCACCAGCAAGGAAAAGGAGGCTTAGTCCATCATCTTCTTCTTCAAGCCCCACTTCTGATGATCGTGATGCCACTTGGCACCCACCAGCTCAGTCTGAGAGTGATATACGCCACAAGACAATGCTTCTGAAAAGGAAGGTCCCAGAAAAACTTAGAGTTATGGAGGTAGATGTAGAAGAGGGGGGTGATGTTGATGAAGACGAGGCAGTCATCACGCACATTACTCCCGCCCCAAAGGGATTGGAGACCAACATTCTCACCCTATCCAGAAAGGCTGCTACTGAGCGGGATGTAGCACAGATATCACCAACACAGGTTACACCACCACTACCTCCTGCTACCATATTTTCCAAGGCCCAGCAGGGACCTACATCCAGCTCAACAATCTCAGTAGGTAGTGGTAGTAAAAGTCACAGTATAGGTGCACAGGGTCACATTTCAAGCACACCCTCCAGTTCATCTGGTATTGAAAGTGGCACATCCAGAAGTGCCAGAAAGTTCTCCTCCCCAGTTTGGGACTTCTTTTCTTTTAGCACCAAGGAGGAGAACGTTGCTATATGCTCAATTTGTCGGCAAGGTGTTCGCCGGGGTAAGCTTGGTACAAACTATGGTACCGGAGGCCAAGCAAGTCATCTCAGAATACACCACACTATTGTGTGGGAGAATCACCTACTTCAGTTAAAAGAAAGTAGAAAAACTCAACCCATTGAAGTTGGTCAGGAAGAATCAGGGAGCGATATTTTTGCGGTGGAAGGTGAAGAAGAGGGAGGTATTTCTAGCCCTGTCCCCAGTAGGGCAGTGGTACCGCCCACATCCTCCTCAGTAACATCTGAGTGGCACCGCAGTAAGAGCCATACTCAAAGGCGACCGAGTACCGCAATGAGACAAACTGTGTCGTTGAGCCTAAGTAGGTTAATGAAAACAGCACCACAAAGGAAAGTAATCCAGCCTACCATTGAGAGCATGCTTAGGTTGGAGGGGCAGTTCCAACGCATCCACCCAACGGCATGGTTGTACAATGCGAAGCTGGCTAAAATTTTTGCGCTGGACCTTCTTCCTTTTTCATTTGTGGAAGGGGTGGGTTTCCTTGAATTTGTGTCAGCCATCTGCCCTAAATTGAAGGTTCCCAGACGGTCCTATTTCGCAAGAATTGCTGTTCCGGCACTACATCATGATGTGCTGGAATTGGTTGGACAAGCTTTGCAGCAGAGTGCTGTTCACAATATCCACCTGACAACAGACATGTGGACCAGTTGCCAAGCCACAGATTACATGTGCATCACTGCACACTGGGTCTCTTTTGTGGGGGTTAGAGATAAGCTATCTGCACGAGGTGTTGTTGACACAGCTGCGATTTTTAAAGGTACTCGCAACTGTAGCCATGTTCGCCATGGAGAAATCTCATACGGCTGTAAACATTTTGCAAGAGTTTCGCAGCAAGGTTTTAGAATAGCTGCGCCCAAGAGGGCTTAGTATTGGTTTTGTTGCCACAGACAATGGCAGTAATGTACTTATGGCCATGGAGCTTGGTTCCTATTCAGGGTTCCGTGTTTGGCGCACTGAATAAACATTATAGTTCAAGACTTTCTGAAAAAAGAACCCATAGTCAGCAACTTACTGGCCATCTGCCGAAGAATATGCACTCATTTCAGCCATTCTTTTAAAGCTCAGAAAGAGCTGAGGATCATCCAACGTGATAATAGGATGCCAGTCAAGTCACTGATCCAGGAGGTGGCAACTTGTTGGAACTCAACGTATTATATGCTTGATCGTCTGTATGAGCAGTGCAGGTCACTCCATAAATATGTCTGGAAAAGAGCGGTTGCTACTGTTAAAGGCATGAACCTTGAGATGGAGCAATGGAGCCTAATTAAATGCCTGACTGAGATACTTCGTCCTTTTGAGGTCTTCACACGTGAAGTCAGCAAGGAGGACTGTACAATGGGCCAAGCTATCCCATTATTGCAAATGCTAGAGCATCAGCTGAAGAAGGTTTCTGAATCATACAAAGGTGTAGAGGACAAAAGGGAAGCCTATGACTTGGTGGAGAGCTTAGCCCGTCGCTTAGCTGAAAATACAGGGATAGAAAATAAAATGTTGTCACAAGAACATTACATTTGTGCCACAATTCTGGATCCACGTGCAAAATTTGGACTGAAGACATTCTTTGCTTTTTCAGAGATTGATGTTGCCCGCTACAAAACTTGTATATAGCTGAGGCAGCCAGTAAGTTGGAAAACAAACGGCTGCTAATTAAAAGCCCGCAAGATCAACTTACAAGAAGTACTGCAGCAGGGCTTGCAGGATGAAGCTCAACTTCGTCGGCTCAGGGCAGTGCGTTTGGATCACAACACTCACCATCCCTATCGACAACAGCAACCATAACTGGATCATTAGGCCCAGTAGAATCGTTAGACGATTGGTATGTACAGTTAGGCATTAATAAGCAGAGTGCTGATGCACAGAGAAAAGAGCCCAAAAGCTTACCAGCAGCACCCGTGAACATTGAGCGGATGGTCCAGGCCTATCTGGACGACCCAACAGAGGTGTACATTGATCAAAACCCATTGCAGTATTGGTATAGGAAACGGTTTGAATGGCCACTGCTCAGCAGGCTGGCGATAAGCTATCTGGCTTGCCCTGTCGCAAGTGTCTCTTCCGAACTTGTTTTCAGTGCTGCTGGTTCCATTGTAACATTGAGAAGGACCAGTCTCGCGCCCAAAAATGTGGAGAGGTTAACAATGATCAAAATGAATCAGCACTTCATACCACTGAATTACACAATACATGAATCAATAGAGGAAGATGAGGACAGCGGCTCAGGTGACGGAAGTGATGTGTCACATGATTACCTACTACTGGCTGACTCCCCAGAGTTTGAGTACGAGCAATACTTCCCTGACAATTAGGCTTGCACTTACTGTCTTCCTCTCTTTTTTCCCCCTTTATTTGTGTGTCTGTCGTTCTGGTTACAAACTTGTGAATCGCAACAAATCCATTACCACCGTCTTCTACTCTTCTTATTTAATATACAAGTTTCAGGTGTCTGCAATTTGACAGTACAGTCCTCCGAATCCAGCTCCTCCGCTCCATCATACTGAATCTCCCACCCAAATCCACTGCCCTCATGAATGATGATTGGATGATGGTAAATAGAAGAACAAATTCAAACTTTCGGTGAGCAGTCTATATATCGACTTTTTAATATCGAGGGACATAAATATCGAGTCAAAAATATCGAATGTTAAAAATATCGAAATAGATCATATCGATGTGAAAAATATCGTTTTTTTTTTTACTTATATGTCGATGTAAGTAATATCGTTAGTAAAAATATCGACATGTGAAAATATCGTCATTGTGTGTTTATTAAATATTTTGAAGTTGTTTGTATAAATAGTTAAAATGTATATAATATGAGAAATATTTATATTGTTTTAGGGGCGGGATGTTGGGTTATAGGGGATAAGGGTGGGGAGTGTTTTAAAAAAGTTAATTAATTTTTTTTAAATATTGTAAAATGTAATTAGTAAATTTTATTTAAAATGTGAAATGTATATTTAATTTTAGGAGCGGGATGTTGGTTTATAGGGGATAAGGGTGGGAAGTGTTTTAAAAATGTTTATATATTGTTTAATTAAAAAAAAAATTAATTTAGAAATTGTAAATTAAATGTAGAATTTTAAAAATAATTTTAGGAGCGGGATGTTGGTTTATAGGGGATAAGGGTGGGAAGTGTTTTAAAAATGTTTATATATTTGTTAATTTTTAAAAAAATTTTTTTAGAAATTGTAAATTAAATTTAGAATTTAAAAAAAAAATTTAGGAGCGGGATGTTGGTTTATAGGGGATAAGGGTGGGAAGTGTATTAAAAATGTTTATATATTGTTTAAATTTTTTAAAAATTTATTTAGAAATTGTAAATTAAATTTAGAATTTTAGAAATAATTATAGGAGCGGGATGTTGGTTTATAGGGGATAAGGGTGGCAAGTGTTTTAAAAATGTTTATATATTGTTTAATTTAAAAAAAAAATTAATTGAGAAATTGAAAATTAAATGTAGAATTTTACAAATAATTTTAGGAGCGGGATGTTGGTTTATAGGGGATAAGGGTGGGAAGTGTTTTAAAAATGTTTATATATTTGTTAATTTTTAAAAATATTTATTTTGAAATTGTAAATTAAATTTAGAATTTTACAAAAAATTTTAGGAGTGGGATGTTGGTTTATAGGGGATAAGGGTGGGAAGTGTTTGAAAAATGTTTATATATTTGTTAATTTTTAAAAATATTTATTTTGAAATTGTAAATAAAATTTAGAATTTTACAAAAATTTTTAGGAGTGGGATGTTGGTTTATAGGGGATAAGGGTGGGAAGTGTTTTAAAAATGTTTATATATTGTTAAAAATTTTTAAAAATTAATTTAGAAATTGTAAATTAAATTTAGAATTTTATAAAAAATTTTAGGAGCGGGATGTTGGTTTATAGGGGATAAGGGTGGGAAGTGTTTTAAAAATGTTTATATATTTGTTAATTGTTTATTAAAAATATGTATAAATTTAAATTAAATTTCGAATTTTACTAATATATTTCGGAGCGGGATGTTGGTTGATAGGGGATAAGGGTGGGAAGTGTTTTAAAAATGTTTATATATTTGTTAATTTAAAAAAAAAAATAATTAGAAATTGTAAAATAAATTAAGAATTTTACTAATACTTTTTGGAGTGGGATGTTGGTTAATAGGGGATAAGGGTGGGAAGTGTTGTAAAAATTGTTATATATTTGTTAATTTTTTATTAAAATAATTTAGAAATTGTAACTTTTATTTAGAATTTTACAAATAATTTTAGGAGCGGAATGTTGGGTTATAGGGGATAAGGGTGGGAAGTTAATTTAAAATGTTTATATATTTTTTAATTTAAAAAAAAAAAACATTTAGAAAATTTAAATATATTTTAGAATTTAACAAATCCCATAATTAAATATAGATTTCAGTCAGGATAGTAAATTAATTAAGTTCACTGTCCAGCACTTATCTTAATTAAATATAGACTGGAGTGGGAAGAGTAAATTAATTAAGTTCATTGTCCAGCACTTATTGTAATTTTATATAGTTTGGAGTGAGAATAGTAAATTAATTTATTTCAGTGTCCAGCACTTATCTTAATTAAATATAGATTGGAGTGGGAATAGTAAATAAATTAAGTTCACTGTCCAGCACCTACTCTAATGTAATATAGGTTGGAGTGAGAATAGTAAATTAATTAAGTTCAGTGTCCAGCACTTATCTTAATTAAATATAGACTGGAGTGGGAATAGTAAATTAATTCAGTTCAGTGTCCAGCACATACTATAATTAAATATAGGTTGGACTGAGAATAGTAAATTTATTAAGTTCAGTGTCCAGCACTTATCTTAATTTAATATAGACTGGAGTGGGAATAGTAAATTATTTTAGTTCAGTGTCCAGCACCTACCCTAATTTAATATAGGTTGGAGTGAGAATAGTAAATTAATTAAGTTCAGTGTCCAGCACTTATCTTAATTAAATATAGACTGGAGTGGGAATAGTAAATTAATTAAGTTCATTGTCCAGCACCTACTGTAATTTAATATAGTTTGGAGTGAGAATAGTAAATTAATTAAGTTCAGTGTCCAGCACTTATCTTAATTAAATATAGATTGGAGTGGGAATAGTAAATTAATTCAGTTCAGTGTCCAGCACATACTATAATTAAATATAGGTTGGAGTGAGAATAGGAAATTAATTAAGTTCAGTGTCCAGCACTTATTTTAATTTTATATAGACTGGAGTGGGAATAGTAAATTAATTTAGTTCAGTGTCCAGCACGTACCCTAATTTAATATAGGTTGGAGTGAGAATAGTAAATTAATTAAGTTCAGTGTCCAGCACTTATCTTAATTAAATATAGACTGCAGTGGGAATAGTAAATTAATTAAGTTCATTGTCCAGCACCTACTGTAATTTAATATAGTTTGGAGTGAGAATAGTAAATTAATTAAGTTCAGTGTCCAGCACTTATCTTAATTAAATATAGATTGGAGTGGGAATAGTAAATTAATTCAGTTCAGTGTCCAGCACATACTATAATTAAATATAGGTTGGAGTGAGAATAGGAAATTAATTAAGTTCAGTGTCCAGCACTTATTTTAATTTTATATAGACTGGAGTGGGAATAGTAAATTAATTTAGTTCAGTGTCCAGCACCTACCCTAATTTAATATAGGTTGGAGTGAGAATAGTAAATTAATTAAGTTCAGTGTCCAGCACTTATCTTAATTAAATATAGAGTGGAGTGGGAATAGTAAA
This sequence comes from Triturus cristatus, assembly GCF_964204655.1. Classification (NCBI taxonomy): domain Eukaryota; kingdom Metazoa; phylum Chordata; class Amphibia; order Caudata; family Salamandridae; genus Triturus; species Triturus cristatus. The sequence continues at coordinate 62,359,272 of NC_140593.1, read as the reverse complement.
TTAATTAAGTTCATTGTCCAGCACATACTGTAATTTTATATAGTTTGGAGTGAGAATAGTAAATTAATTAAGTTCAGTGTCCAGCACTTATCTTAATTAAATATAGATTGGAGTGGGAATAGTAAATTAATTCAGTTCAGTGTCCAGCACATACTATAATTAAATATAGGTTGGAGTGAGAATAGGATATTAATTAAGTTCAGTGTCCAGCACTAATTTTAATTTAATATAGACTGGAGTGGGAATAGTAAATTAATTTAGTTCAGTGTCCAGCACCTACCCTAATTTATTATAGGTTGGAATGAGAATAGTAAATTAATTAAGTTCAGTGTCCAGCAGTTTTGTTAATTAAATATAGAGTGGAGTGGGAATAGTAAATTAATTAAGTTCAGTATCCAGCACCTACTCTAATTTAATATAGGTTGGAGTGAGAATAGTAAATTAATTATGTTCAGTGTCCAGCACTTATCTTAATTAAATATAGACTAGAGTGGGAATAGTAAATTATTTAAGTTCAGTGTCCAGCATCTACCCTAATTAAATATAGATTGTACTGAGAATAGTAAATTAATTAAGTTCTGTGTCCAGCACATACTGTAATAAAATATAGGTTGGAGTGAGAATAGTAAATTAATTAAGTTCAGTGTCCAGCACTTATCTTAATTAAATATAGATTGGAGTGGGAATAGTAAATTAATTAAGTTCTGTGTCCAGCACATACTCAAATTAAATATAGGTTGGAGTGAGAATAGTACATTAATTAAGTTCAGTGTCCAGCACTTATCTTATTTAAATATAGACTGGAGTGGGAATAGTTAATTAATTAAGTTCAGTGTCCAGCACTTACTCTAATGTAAAATAGGTTGGAGTGAGAATAGTAAATTAATTAAGTTTAGTGTCCAGCACTTATCTTAATTAAATATAGACTGGAGTGGGAATAGTAAATTAATTTAGTTCAGTGTCCAGCACATACTCTAATTAAATATAGGTTGGAGTGAGAATAGTTAATGTATTAAGTTCAGTGTCCAGCATTTATCTTTATTTAATATAGACTGGAGTGGGAATACTAAATTAATTTAGTTCAGTGTCCAGCACATACTCTAATTTAATATAGGTTGGAGTGAGAATAGTAAATTAATTAAGTTCAGTATGTAGTGGGAGTAGTATGTTAATTAAGTTTGGGAAATAGCAAATATTAGAATTAAATATAGAGTTGAATAGGAACAGTTAAATTAATTGGATTTAATTTACAAAAAATCTGTAGATTTTAGTTTTGGTTGGATAAAAGATAGAAGTTATATCAGAATGCAAATTCCAATTTTTTTTAAAAATAGTAGAAAGGAAAATAATATTTATTTTATAGTTGTTGGAATGTATATTCATTAGAGAGAAAATTTTGTTTATTATTACGCATATTCTAATAATTAAATCATTGAAATAAACATGTAATAAAATAATTAATATTTAACATTTGTATTATAGTTATAATTTTTTTATAATGGATATATATTTGTGTAATGTATATTTTGGACATGAATATATGAACACACAAAATAATTAAAAATAAAAAAATCAGATTTTTATAGCTGTATAATATTTATAAATTTTTTATTGTGTACTCTCAAAATTTTTAGACTTTATTAGAATTTATAAGAAATTGTATGTTTTGAAATATATGACTAATATATTTTAATTATTAATATTTATATTACATATTTAATATTGAAATTGTTTACATTTTAGAATATGTATTTTTTTTGGTATGTTGTAGAAACAATATATTAATTAGATCATGTTCATTTATTTATTTTGGTAATATATACTGTTTTATTGATATATTAATAAAAATATTTTATTTATTATATTTATTTTTATACGTTAAATAATTTTCACATTGATAAAAAAAATAGGTATTCTTTTTGAGTATTTTATTCTAATGTTTAAATAATTTTTAAAGTAATGTGTAATGTTAAAATAAATAGTTAGGGCATTTATTGGTATTTTTTTTTAGTTGTTATGTTTGTTTGGGTCTTTTATTTTGTAACCGCTCGCTGTTGTTTTGGGTTATTTTGGTCGAATCCAGGTAGCGGTCGGGAGCTGTTTCGCGTTTGAGAAGGTAAGAGTTATTTTCTTTCTTATTAAATAGTTTTAAGTGTTTTGTGGAAGTAGTAATGTTGTAATAAGTGTGTATTGATTGATGTTTTAGAAGTTAGGGTGTTAGTAATAGTTTGTATACGGTTTTATAATTTACGTTGTGTTCCATGTTTGTGGCTTTGTTAGTGTTTTGTTATTTCGGTGTGTTAAAGTTTTATAGTGTTTGAATAACGTTTGTAGTGATGTTTTTAGGTGCGTTTTGTGTGTTTGTGGGTGGGTGGGAATGTTTGTTTCTCTTTTGTAGGTTTTACGGAGAAGATATTATCGTCGGTTTCAAACACCTTATTTTTTTTTAAAGGAAGTGTGTATTAGTTGTGTTTACTAATGTTTATTTTACACTTCCTTTATTGTTCGGGTTTCCAGGAGCGGTTATTTACCTTTTTAATATTTTTCCGGATTTTTATGGTTAATGGATAGTCGTGTTTTTTCCGTAGACGTTGTTTTCGATAAACAGTTGTATTTTTACATTTTATTGGGATTTTTTTTTGGATACCTATGGATTTTGAACTACCTGGATTTATTTGGAAGGAATGTTATTATCCCATTGGAGCAACTACACAGGTAAGTTCATTTAAATGTTTTTATTGTTGGTGGCCAAACCTTATATATTTAATATTGTTGTTGTGTACTTGGTTTGTTTAATTATGTTGTCTAAATATATGTCCATATAATTGATTTATATATTTTAGACCACATAATTAAATATGTGATATAATAAAGTGGTTTATTTATGTTGTGATAGTTGTTTTAGTAGAATTGTGGGTTAATATTTAGGAAAGGGTTTAGAAGAGAGTTTGAGCTATTATATTTAAGTACTCAAGTCCTCTTGTGGATGGGTATAGCTGTACCTGTTGTTGTAGGTAATTATACATTTGAGTAGTTTGTCTAGACTGTTTTGGTTTTAATTGTAGGACAGATTGTTGCATTCTTAATTCTTGGAAACTTTGTTCCTTTTGTATGGCAATTAGTAGTTTTTGTAGTGTTGGAGTTGTTCTCCCAGTAGAAGTTAGGAATGCATTATGCCAGCCTTCGACGGCGTTGTTAGTTTTGGCTTGTTGGTTGAGTGTACTTGCATATACATTCCACCAAGGTATTTGGAACTTGGGCTGACGTCTATGGCCTGATCTGTGTAGTCTCCCCACCCAGGTATCCTCAAAATAATCTAAGAGGGGAGATAACTTTACTTCATTTTGTTTGTAGAATGGACTTTCTAATAAAAGATTGTAATGTTCTGCAACATCTGTGGTTGATACATAAGCTAGGGCTGTTAGAAGTTTTATTTGATGTGCAAAACTTATGTTAGTGGCATATTCTACACTTAGGTGCCGATTACGATCCTGTAAAAACCGGGTACGAACCGTCGGACGGAGCATATTCTCCGTCCGACGCGTACCCGGTCGTCAAAATTTACAAACAAGGAATTACGATTCGCACGGGAACACCATTTCCGTACGAATCGTAAAAAATCCCGACCGAACAAAATAAACCTACAAATGCGATCCTGGAAAGCGCCGACGTGACGTCGGGACGCGCGCAGCCTGCCAATCACGAACCAGGAATTACGATTCGCACCGACGTCATCCCGCACGGTGAATATTTTCCGGCTGCCAAAAACTGCCGGGAAATCAGGACGACAAGGACCACCAGTACGCGACGGACAGACAGGACGACGCGAACAAGGAGGACCAGTACGCGACAGCACGACGCGATCAAGGAGTACCAGTACGCGACGGACAGACAGGACGACGCGAGCAAGGAGGACCAGTACGCGACGGACACACAGGACGACGCGAACAAGGAGGACCCGTACGCGACGGACAGACATGGACCCGAACCTACGTGTCATCCCGGCCCTCATAGCAGTCGACCTCCTCTACAGGTTCGGACGCAGACGCCGCAGAAGGTCAGAATAACTAAGGGAGGGGGGAAAGTTGGGTGGGGTGGGGGTGGCAGGACCAGGGCAGGCCACAAAACCCCCACCAAAGTCACACAGCACACATGCCCAGGACATACCTGACTCCCATGCCCTGGTCACTACGAGGGGGTGGGGGCGTGTCCAGCTAAGCCAGCGACCGCCACAACGGAAGTCCGTCACCACGCGAACCGGCAACACAACCAGACCGGTACATCCCGTACCCACGCCTGAAGAGCGTGGGTACGAGACGTACCACGCCCACACCCACGTCACCCCAACAATGGCGGGACGGATCGTACCCACGTGCCAAAGGCCTGGGTACGGCCCGCACAAGCATCACATAGCGTGGGGACGGATATGTATGGACCCTACCCCCACCCGCATACGTATGGAGCGTACCCCCACCCCACCAGTGTAAGTACGACTCGCACCCTCACCCGCGGACGTACGGACCGTACCCCCACCCCCACCAGTGTAAGTACGACACGTACCCCCACCCCCGTAGGCATGGAGCCTACCCCCACCCCACCAGTGTAAGTACGACTCGTACCCTCACCCCGTATGCATGGAGCGTACCCCCACCCCAACAGTGTAAGTACGACTCGTACCCTCACCCCGTATGCATGGAGCGTACCCCCACCCCACCAGTGTAAGTACGACTCGTACCCTCACCCGCGGACGTACGGACCGTACCCCCACCCCCACCAGTGTAAGTACGACACGTACCCCCACCCCCGTAGGCATGGAGCCTACCCCCACCCCACCAGTGTAAGTACGACTCGTACCCTCACCCCGTATGCATGGAGCGTACCCCCACCCCAACAGTGTAAGTACGACTCGTACCCTCACCCCGTATGCATGGAGCGTACCCCCACCCCACCAGTGTAAGTACGACTCGTACACTCACCCGCGGACGTACGGACCGTACCCCCACCCCCACCAGTGTAAGTACGACACGTACCCCCACCCCCGTAGGCATGGAGCCTACCCCCACCCGAACAGTGTAAGTACGACTCGTACCCTCACCCACGGACATACGGACCGTACCCCCACCCCCACCAGTGTAAGTACGACACGTACCCCCACCCCCGTAGGCATGGAGCCTACCCCCACCCCAACAGTGTAAGTACGACTCGTACCCTCACCCGCGGACATACAGACCGTACCCCCACCCCCACCAGTGTAAGTACGACACGTACCCCCACCCCCGTAGGCATGGAGCCTACCCCCACCCCAACAGTGTAAGTACGACTCGTACCCTTACCCGCGGACATGCGGACCGTACCCCCACCCCCACCAGTGTAAGTACGACACTTACCCCCAGCCCCGTATGCATGGAGCCCACCCCCATCCCACCAGTGTAAGTACGACTCGTACCCTCACCCCGTATGCTTGGAGCGTACCCCCACCCCAACAGTGTAAGTACGACTCGTACCCTCACCCCGTATGCATGGAGCGTACCCCCACCCCACCAATGTAAGTACGACTCGTACACTCACCCGCGGACGTACGGACCGTACCCCCACCCCCACCCCCACCAGTGTAAGTACGACACGTACCCCCACCCCCGTATGCATGGAGCGTACCCCCACCCCAACAGTGTAAGTATGACTCGTACCCTCACCCACGGACATACGGACCGTACCCCCACCCCCACCAGTGGAAGTACGACACGTACCCCCAGCCCCGTATGCATGGAGCCCACCCCCACCCCACCAGTGTAAGTACGACTCGTACCCTCACCCGCGTATGCATGGAGTGTACCCCCACCGTGTATGTTCCAAGCGTACATATCCAGAAATAGGAGGTGTGTGTGCAGAGTCCTCCCAGCAGTGCCCTGAGACAGGAGGGGTGGGTGCAGAGTCCTCCCAGCAGTGCCCTGAGACAGGAGGGGTGGGTGCAGAGTCCTCCCAGCAGTGCCCTGAGACAGGAGGGGTGGGTGCCTAACACTCCCAGCAGTGCCCTGAGACAGGAGGGGTGGGTGCAGAGTCCTCCCAGCAGTGCCCAGAAACAGGAGGGGTGGGTGCAGAGTCCTCCCAGCAGTGCCCTGAGACAGGAGGGGTGGGTGCCTAACACTCCCAGCAGTGCCCTGAGACAGGAGGGGTGGGTGCAGAGTCCTCCCAGCAGTGCCAAGAAACAGGAGGGGTGGGTGCAGAGTCCTCCCAGCAGTGCCCAGAAACAGGAGGGGTGGGTGCAGAGTCCTCCCAGCAGTGCCCTGAGACAGGAGGGGTGGGTGCAGAGTCCTCCCAGCAGTGCCCTGAGACAGGAGGGGTGGGTGCAGAGTCCTCCCAGCAGTGCCCTGAGACAGGAGGGGTGTAACACATGTGTGTGAGGCTGGAAGTACACACATGCATACTGCCTACAAGGGAACATGCCCCCATGAACTCATGTCAACAGACTCCATACACATGTACAGTGATCACCAAGGATGCCACGAATGTTGCAGGTGGAGACATGGCCCTGCATGCATGGCCAAAGTAGAAGGGCTTCATCACACACACAGCTCATGTAGACACAGCTCTGCGCTAAATATTGGGAACACCCTGCAGGGAAGATATCAAGGTACACAGAGGGAGGAATACACCCTGGGACAATTGCACCATGCAGTAACTGCTTACATGAACAAAGAAAGTTAGCTAACACCTTGTGATGGCACACAGATCCCAGGGTCCCCCCAATGAACAGCCCACTACTACATTTCCCACACACCCAACACATAAACACCACCCAAAACCATGTAGCAGCCCCACCAACACCAATACCAGCATAGCAGTAGTGTCAGAATGAAAAAAAAAGTAAAGCTTTATTCAGCATGATCACAGTGTCCGTGGATCGCAGGCAGTTCAATATTCACAAAGCCCATAGGGCAGTCAATAAGTCTCAGCTGGATGGGGGACACAGTGGGATGCGTGTCCCCTAGCTTGCCTGCACAGTTACATGCCATCGTCTTCCACAGGGGTGAGGGCATCAGGGGGGGGGGGAAGCACCAGGCACCGCAGGGACATCAGGGCAAAGGGTAGGCGTTGTGGGTGCAGGGATGGAGGACTCCACCACAGGGGGTGGGGCAGGGCCAAAGGCGGAGGCCAGGATGGCACTACACACCTTTGAAAGGTCCTCCAGGGATTCCCCTGCACCCGAAGGATCCACAGGCCCCAAGGAGGGGGGGGGGTCAGAGGGATGGGTCGCAGCGCCACTGTGGGAGGGTGTAGACAGGGGTGGGGAATCAAGCACCCTGACCGGGGACCTCCTTGACCGCTTGCGGGGTGGTGTCACTGTGGGGCTCAGGGACAGAGCGGCCATGAAGGAGTCTTTGGGGGAGAGGTGGCCAGGAGAGCTGAGGGGAGGGGATTTGGAGGGAGTGGACTGGGTGGAATGCGGACTCCCACTCTGGCTGCGTGTCACACGTTTGCCCCCAAGTGGGTGTGCCTACCTCACCCTGTGTGTGCGTGTCAGGAGGAGTGCGGTGGACCTTCCCTGCTGGTGTGGTGCCTGTGTCTGTTGATGTGGGTGCATGCCGACGTCTGGGTGTACGTGGGACAGGCATGGGAGTGGGAAGTGTGGATGGGGCAGGGGTAGGTGGTGGGAGGTCACGCTGCAGGAGACCCACTGCTGCAGTCAGTGTCGAGTCTATCGACCGAAGCAAGCTGCGTTGGTCAGCCTGCGATGAATGAATGCCCTCCAAGTATGCCTCGATGTTGTTGAGGGTCTGGCCGTGGGCATGGAGGACATTAAGGATCGCAGCCTGACCAACCTGCAGCTGCCGCTGGATGTCCACAGACTCGGCATAGGCGGCAGCAGTGGAGACAGGGGCAGGGGGTGCGGTGCCTGGCATGAAGGAGACATGCAGTGACCGGGCACGCTGGGAAGGGACACGAGCAAGTGGGAGGCGGCTGATGGGAACGGAGGGGGCGGTGCGAGGTGTTGTTCCGCTGTCAGCTGCTGGTGCAGCCTCCGCCCACTCGGAGACATCCTCCTCGGACCTGTCAGCTTCGTATTCTGACGTGCCAGTCAACAGGTCCTCGGCCACACTCTCCTCCGCCTCTGTCCCACTCGATGTGCCAGCCTCGATGTCACGGCTGGCACTGGTGCTCGGTCCCTCCGCCTGGTCTGTGTCCATGTCTCCCTCTGTGTCCCCCGACGATGCTGTGGGCAGGGTGGAGAGACAGAAAGTAATCAGACACCTGTACACATCTGTCACATGAGTCCAATCTACATAGGTTACATTGCATAGCCTGAAAAGGAAGATCCCTAACATCTACTAAACAAGGTACCGATGTAGGGCATGAAACACACAGTTGGTTGAGCCACCATGCCACTGAAATACCATGGAGAGCATGAGACAATAGCAAATGACAGGAAACGGAGTCTGACATAGCACCCAGGCCCTGGGGACAATCCAGCACTGCATCTGCACCACACAGCGTTGGCGAAAATAGGGATGACCCGGGACCATATCCATGAACTTGAGACACATGCTGCATAGGTAATGCTGAAAACATGCCCAACATGACTGGGTCACTGCACCTTGAGTGTATGTCCAGACAAACATCACACACTGCCAGACCCAGCAAGTAGAAATCAGGATTTGACATATAGGCTTTGCCCGCCCCAAACACCCCCTACACGAGGCAAATTGTTGAGACACAGGTGGCACCAACATCTCATAGTCTGGGTGATAAACACAGGGGCAGGCAAAATGCAAGATTGGACGCCAAACACCCAAGGTGCGCCTGTACAAATAATGAGGTACCAGTGCCCATCCTCAGATGAGTATAACAAGACACACAGGCACTGGCAACTGTGAGTATGAAGAAGGACATTCAGGTCAGGCTGCACAGTGGACACCTGCACTAAATTTCACGTCTATATACATGGTGCCAGGGGACAATGGCACAGAGCACAACCTACGCTGTAGACACTGAGAGTGTCCACGTTTTGGGATGACACATACAACACCGAGGAAAAGGTGCCCCAGGGGACAGTAGTGGCCACACAACTCCATGCTCCTGAATGGTAATGACTGCAACACACGCCACCATCCCTGCACTATGCGTATCGCACACTCATGCACATCATGTCACAGGCCACTACATAGGACATGCGCGCTGTAAGGCATGACACTTGAGAGACTAACTCCCATGTCTGGACTCAGCATCAGTGCCAACTGACATGGAACCCACATGCAGTGAACTGGACAGGGCACAGGCAAGGTCCCAAAACCTGTTACACACCACCCCCACACATGATGCTACAGGCATCGTTCTCGTGGACAAAGCGCCAGCCTACATTACCTTGTGAAGGAGTGACTACACACAGACCGGGGAACACATTGCAAGGAGGGGAAGGGTGGCAGGAGCACAGCGCTATACTGGGGCAAACTGGATCTGCACAGCACCTTTAAACCCTGGCAGCGGTCAGCCAGATCTGCTCCTTGGCAGTGGCGCCTACCTGTGAGGAAGAACAAGTGACACCACATCAATACACCAGCCACATGTCACAGAGAGACATATGAGAACAAATTAGCTGGTTACAACAAGGCATGTCATGCAGCCAACGCATTGCACCTTTGTCATAGGGACATGATCCTCTGGGGAGGGAAGAAGCAGTACGTGCCATTGTAGGTACACAGGTGGAATGATGGCAATGTCACAATCAATGATCAAGGCTCACACTGTGCATCACACCCACCCCTCCTGGCTCAGGGCACTGCTGGGTGGACTCTGCACCCACCCCTCCTGTCTCTGGGCACTGCTGGGAGGACTCTGCACCCACCCCTCCTGTCTCAGGGCACTGCTGGGAGGACTCAGCACCCACCCCTCCTGTCTCAGGGCACTGCTGGGAGGACTCAGCACCCACCCCTCCTGTCTCAGGGCACTGCTGGGAGGACTCAGCACCCACCCCTCCTGTCTCAGGGCACTGCTGGGAGTGTTAGGCACCCACCCCTCCTGTCTCTGGGCACTGCTGGGAGGACTCTGCACCCACCCCTCCTGTCTCAGGGTACTGCTGGGAGGACTCTGCACCCACACCTCCTGCCTCAGGTCACTGCTGGGAGGACTCTGCACCCACCCCTCCTGTCTCAGGGCACTGCTGGGAGGACTCTGCACACACACCTCCTGTGTCTGGCCAGCACCTCAAAGCAGTCACATGCCATAGGCCACTGACGCCACCTCAGCAGAGTACACAGACACAGGACATTCACCTGCCATTGCCAAATGCAGATACAAACCTCACTACACATGTGCCACTAGATCGGGGGGGCTCACAGGTGTGGGGCTGGCACTGCACGTCAGACACACAGCACTGCTCCCTGCTCACATGAGATGTTCAGGGCATATCCAAGCCTCATGCATCTGGGGTGGTCCACTACACATATGCACCCACACAAATGACATTGGACTTACACACACAGATGTCCAGGGGACGAACACATCATGTGGACACTCTCAGCATAGGTACAGTGGACAAACACACATCTGTAGGTACAGTCACCTGTCACACTGGGGTAACCACAGAATCACAGGAGGACTGTAGTAGCTCCATACCCTGGAGGATTGGACAGGCACAATGTGTAATGCCACATGCAGTGAATGTCACAGTAAACACAATGCAAGTGAGGAGAGCAGACATGCACCACAGCATGCTCTGGCTGGGAGACATCAGGCATCCCCCCTGGGACCCCCCCTACAGTACATAGCATGTGTGTCACACCAGGACACAATGCCAGAAGTCACAGTCACAACAAAGGGACAGTCTGTGCCAGTGGCCTATGCACTCACCTGATACCCTGGTCGCCCATACAGAAGGCGGTACTGTGGGAGGATCACATCCGGCAATGCCAGGTTCTCCTCCAGGGTGAATGGCTGTGTCCTCTCCACAGCCCTTGAAATGGTTCCAGGGAATCAGTAGCAGCAGCTGGGTCGACGAATTCAAAGATGTGCAGGCAAGTTCTCCCTCATGGGACCTGGCTGCCTTATATCTTCCTTTCTGCCCTGTCTCATGCACAGGAGTACAGAGTGATTGGTCACTCACATTTGCATCCTATGTTTCCACCAATCCCTTCAAACCTAGCAGTCTGTGTGTACTCTATCGGTTTCATTCTCCTGCATGATGTCAGCCCCCCAAACACATTGCAACAAAGTAGATTAATTCCAACTGACTTCTGCTGTGCACCTTCCAGAACAAATTCAAAATTTGAACTTGGTCTCCATGACAACCAGCATGCATGTAGGCCTTAATACTTGTCCCTCATGTGTCCCCTATGTAATTTGGAGCTTCACACACAGGTACGGTGCGTTCCGGGGCCCTAGGGCACCCCAAATGCATTGCAACGGCCCGTACACGCGTGCCTACGTTCACTATCACTATGGGTGTCCTCGCGTATGCGTACTCGTAGTGGTACGGGCCGTACACACGCCTGTACGCTCACTATCACAACGTGTACGCATACGCGAGGCCACCCATAGTGATAGGGAGCGTACAGGCGTGTGTACGGCCCGTACCACTAGGAGTACGCATACGCGAGGCCACCCATAGTGATAGGGAGCGTACAGGCGTGTGTACGGCCCGTACCACTAGGAGTACGCATACGCGAGGCCACCCATAGTGATAGGGAGCGTACAGGCGTGTGTACGGCCCGTACCACTAGGAGTACGCATACGCGAGGCCACCCATAGTGATAGGGAGCGTACAGGCGTGTGTACGGCCCGTACCACTAGGAGTACGCATACGCGAGGCCACCCATAGTGATAGGGAGCGTACAGGCGTGTGTACGCTCCCTATCACTATGGGTGGCGTCGCGTATGCGTACTCGTAGTGGTACGGGCAGTACACATGCCTGTACGCTCGCCATCACGATGGGTACACATACGGCAGCACTCCCATAGTGAAATGGTAACGTACACAGGCCCTCTTCGCAGCAGTACAGTGGTTTTCACACATCACAGTGGTGACAGGCGGCACACAGGTAGGGATAGGGCGGACATACTTGTCCATGGATGGACATACTTGTCCATGGAAGGACATACTTGACCATGAATGGACATACTTGTCCATTAAATGACATCGAGGCATCGTCTGTGCATTACTACATGTGTGGGGCACAGGTGTGATGGCCTGTGATGTGGAACATGACTCCTGAGTCGAGAAGGCACCAGATGTATGATGAGATGTCTACAGATGTACTGTGTGATGGTGCAATGTGTGCCAGGCATGCCCTTGACTCATTTGACATGTGTACATGTCGTACTGCACACTTGGGGTGAGCGTCACTGGCATGGCACGGACACCAACACACGAAAGTGTCCCCTGATGCCCGGTACATGGGTTACCACACCTGACTTGTCACTACCCACGGTGCACAATGTGACTATGTCATGTATGTGTGGAGGCTTCCCATCAGGTTGATGTTGGAGCACCCTCAAAAGCTGCAGCCGTTGCAGCAACCAACATGTGTCTGTGTGTAGATTGACATTGCACACTGTTCCGCACACCATGCCACATGTGGTATCGGATGTGAGGTGCACATGTATGCATGGGACACGGAGTAGCGTGACAAGGACATGTCTGCATCCTCACAATGAATGTGTGGTGAGTCATGACATGTGCACCTTCATGGCAAGGTGTGTGGGCTGTCCTAGTGTGATGTCATGTGACCTGTGGCTCTAGTGTTCCGCTACCAGTCTCTGCAATCGGCATCCTACTTCTGCTGATGTGTGGGCATATGTCACTCCTGTCTTGCGTCTGGCTGTTCACTTGCACTGGGACACAGCTATTCCCATGGCGTGGCATGGGGAGGTTCTCAATCTCCGTGTGTAGCTGGGTCTTGGTAGGAGTGTCACCTTGCATCCATACGTGTCCTGGGCATGTAGCACATACCTGACTCCCTATGTAGCATATGTGTATTGACAGATTAACATGTTCTCAGTACATATGATTTGTTGTCGTAGTGCACTCACTCTTCCTTGTCACTTCCAAATTACTGCAGAGCGCCGCCTCTTGCCCGACCAATTCTGGACTTGGCTGCCATGCAGGAGAATGACAGCATCCGGCTCTACCGCTTCACCCAACCGTTGATTCTGGAGTTGACGGCGAGACTGGCACCACACCTGCAACCGCAGCACAGGTATCCTACGGCACTGACACCCCAGCTGAAGGTAATGGCTGCCCTACATTTTCTTGCCACGGGTACCTTTCAATATACCATAGCTAATGTTGGTGGCATGTCCCAGAGCATGTTCTGCCGTGTGCTGCATGATTTCTTAGAGGCCATGTTGATTCACCTGGATGACTTCATCAAGTTCCCAACCCCTGAACAGATGACTGCGGTCAAGCGCGGATTCTATGCCCTGGGAGGGATGCCCCATGTCATTGGGTCCATAGATGGGACACATGTAGCTTTGGTACCACCACACGCACGGGAGGTGGTGTACCGCAATCGAAAGCACTACCACTCCATTAATGCCCTTGTGGTGTGTCAGGCCAACATGGTGATTTCACATGTCTGTGCTCGTTTTCCAGGATCAGCACACGATGCCTACATCATGAGGCGTAGCAGGATGCCTGAAATGATGATGCAGCTGCGCAACGAACGGGCATGTGTTGTTGGTGGGTACAGTCTGTCTGTCCTGTATTTTGCATAACCTACCAGCACGACCGCTTCACCACTTCTAACAATTTCCATGTGCTTCCCATGTAGGGGACGCTGGCTATCCCAACATGCCTTGGCTGCTCACACCTCTCCGCAACCCCATCACGCCGGCCCAGCTCCGCTACAACACCGCCCATGGCCGGACAAGGCGAGTGATCGAGAGGACGTTTGGCCTGCTGAAGAGCCGTTTCAGGTGCCTACACAAGACCGGCGGCGCACTCCCATATGCCCCGGCGAAGGTCTGCAAGATCTTCATGGTCTGCTGCATGCTGCACAACATGGCAGTTGAAAGAGCTGTGCCACTCATCCTGAATCAACATGACGAGGACCATCCACCCGTGGAGGACGAAGGGCTTGGCAATGGGGCTAGTGATGTGGAGGATGTGGAGCCGCAAGAGGACATCCGGACTCGGCTCATACGCGACTTCTTTGCTTAGTGGTGAGTACCAGTGTCTGAGTGTGCACGCATTGGTCCCCGTGTGGCATGTGTTGTGATGTGTGTCTCCACCTGCATGTATGGCACGTGAGTCAGAGGTGTGTGTGGGTGTGTCACTGGAGTGATGGTGGCAGTGATGGTCTTATTTCCACTGTCATAATTGTGACCTAGCATGTTGTCATCCATACATGTGTCGAGTAAATGCACATGCAAGTGGCTGTGCTTTTTGTGGCTGACTACTTGTGTGTCTATCTTCCCCAGGTACTTGCGCATGCCGTCTGCTGCTTGCATTGTTGTGGCACTGCTATTCCTCATGGACATGACATCGTGGGCTGACTCAGCGTTACAGGCACGGACACGTTTGGAAGTCTCCATAGGGTAAGGGATGCATCTGGGGTGTATTGGGTGTGGCAGTTGTTCACGATGTATGCACACTGCCCCTGTCGATGTTTGGTTCCTCTGCAGCCATGTAGCATCACCATGGGACACGACATGCAGCTGTGTACACCTGAATAGATGGTCTGCCTGGTTGACAGTCATCAGTGATGGGATAGGGGATTGTGATGATGGCATCAATGTGTGTGACACTGCCCTCGGACACATACGGTTAGCATTGGCTTGACATGGTGTGGGACTTCCACATCAGCGGATCTATGGTGTATGGCAGGCTCTCCGTGAGCAGCTGTGGGTGTTTAGCTGTTAGCCGACGCTTGTGTGACAGTTCCATGGCGAACACGCATTTGTGCTGCAGAAGGGGGGTGCCAGTGTTGGACCCACATGTTACTCCACATGATGTGTTCATGTGTACTTCAAGTTGCCTCTGCAATCCCGAAAACATGACTAATAAAGGTGTCCCTATGCCTCCAAGGTGCCTCTTCTCAGTCAATGCTGGTGTGTTGCCACGGTGCATCCAGCATGTCTGGCATGGTATTCCCTGATTGTGGCTATGTGTCAATGTGTCGAGTAGCAAGATGCAAGCTGTGTGTGTGGGCTGAGACTGTGTATTGGGCATGATGTCCATGACTGTGTGGGTATTGTGACATGTGCCATCCCCATGCATCCAACATTGTCCAGGACCCCATTCTCTGCATCCACCGGACTCAAGCTTGCAGGACATGGTTCTGCCACCTGTCTACACATACCTGGATGCCCCCCAGGACACTGGACTGGATCCCTGACCTCTGCGCATGACTGTTGCTGTACTCATTGTGTCTGTCAGCACGGTTGTTCGGCCACCCCCTCAGCTGGTTGGGCCCATCACGGGTGTGTATGGTGCTCCATGTCTGTCTTGCCTAATACACTGTGACCCATGTGTCCTGTGCCAGACTCAGGCCCCAGGGTGTGGATGGTTGAAGATAAAAGATGACTCAGGCATGTTTAGACTTTACATGACACATGTTAGGTAATAATGCAACCAGCAGGCATCTACTCTTCATAGTGTGATTTATTATTGGGGGGGGGGGGACAAAGTGAGGGGCTTTCCGGGAGTTTGGAATCCAAAGTTCAGTAGGGGAGTTGGTGTCCTTTCCATTTGAAATCCTCAGAGTCCATGCCACAGTCTTTGTCAACATTGGTCAGCCAGTGACCAGCAGGGCCATGTGGCAGATAATGTCTCTTGATGCTGTGATGCTGTTGCTCCAGTGGGCCAGGTGCCAGGCCAGGTGTCCTGGGAGTTGGTGATGTAGCGCCGACCCTCACGGTCCTTTCCGTGGACGACCCAGCCTCCTGCGGGGACCCTCAGCAGCAGGCCGTGACGACGTCTGGGATGCTCCATCGGATGTTTCCTCCTCCTCCTCCTGATCCCTCCTTGTGGGTGGTGATGTTCTCCGCCTTCTGGCACAGGGAGGGTCGGCCATGTTGTCGGCCATCCGACGGAGTGTATCGTGAATCCCCTGGAACGCCGTCACTTGCTCAGCCTGTCTGGCCTCCATCCTCCGTTGGTGTTGCAGTAGACAGGCATGTTGATGGGCCTGCTGGGTCTTCATCTCATCGAGGGTCCCCTTGATCTCATTGAGGGTGGACACAACCTGGGCCATGCCCGTGGTGTCCTGCCGGTATGTGTCCATGATGTTGCGGACATGGGCAAATACCGGTTCCCCAGCCAACTGGTCAGGCTCGCGCCTCCGCCGTCCTCCACTCCCACCACCCCTGCCCACTTGCACCTGGCCTGCCCTTGTGGGTACATCGGGTCTCCGGGACCCCTGAGGGGTGGCATTGGCGTTGTCGCCTGCCTCCTCCTGGGTGCCCGGGACACCGTGTCCCTCCTGGCCAGCCTGGCTGCATTGTGGTGTTGGGGCAGGGATCCTGGGTGTCTCCTGGGATGTGGCAGGAGTGGGGGTGGTGGTTGGCACAGTTGTACCTGATGCAGGTGCTGCAGGTGGTTGGACACCAGAGGGGCCAGGTCGGTCGGGGTCGTCCACAGAGTGGTGAGAGTGGTCGCTGCCGGTGGGATCGGGCTCCCGCAGATCCGGGTCCTGTGAGTCTTCCCCCCCAGTGTTGGGGGGTGAACCACGACGTTGACCTGTGTGTGAGAGAGACAATGTTAATTTTGGTCCATGCAACATCCATGTTTCATCTGTTTCAAAGTTGGCACATTTCCTCTTGGAATTGGGATCTGTCTTGCATTCCACTCACAGTGCACTTGTGCATGGGTATGTCCCTTGGGCACCACTTTGGCCCCTTTAACTATGTGTGGCACGGTCTTACTTGCTGCGTCAAGTGTGACTGCAGTCAGCAGTGGAGTGGGCAGGTGTGCGAGCCATGCATTGACGCCTTCCGTGTAGCACTGTACATGTGCACATGGAGTGGATCCACACACTTATATGATCCAGGTAGCTGTCGTTGTGCTCGTGAACAGGTTGTGACATGGCCCTGTGTCTTGCCATGGTGAAGAGGGGGGGTTCTGGGACTGGCCACCCTTGTCTACATGCACGCAGTCTACCTGCTGACGAGCAGACATTCGCACACGCCACACGGCTGATTTGCTCTCCCTGTGTCTCGCTCCCTCTCTGTCCCCCTCTCCCTCCCTCTCTGTCCCCCTCTCCCTCCCTCTCTGTCCCCCTCTCCCTCCCTCTCTGTCCCCCTCTCCCTCCCTCTGTGTGTCACCCTCTGTCACCTCAGCCCAGCTTCCTGGGCACACACTGTTAGCAGATCTTTGAGTGGCCCTTGGCTTGTTGATGTGAGTTTGTTTCTGATCTCCAGGCACCCATTGGGTGTGATGTGTGTCTGTGCGCTGCTGCTGTGGTGGTGTGTGCTGCCACTCTTTCACAATGTTGGCTGTTCATTAGCTGCTGTCATGTGCAAAACAGTGCCTTCACCCCCATGTGTTGATGCAAGGCGTCCGCCATTTGCTGGCGAGTATTTCCTGTGTGGGGACACACTGTTTGTCTGGCTGTGACCTGGGCCATATGGGCAGAGGGCATTGTTGTCTGCTTCTGAGTTGCACTATGTGATTTTTGGATCCCACCCTCCCGCCATCCGGGTTACCGTGTCATGTGTTGGTGTCTTCTGTGGCCTGTGACTTGACATTGTCCAGCTGGGTGCATGGGGCATGGTGGCAGCAGTGGCATGTGCGTGCTCATGGAGTGTGGTTGAGTCATGCGATGGCTTGGGGTGGTTGCGTGCCTGTTAGTGATTTTGGTTGTGGATGCCGTTCCCCCCATGTGAGGTGCGTTGTTTGTGTACTCACCCGGGTCTCGGAGTCCTTCTAATCCTTCAACTGCCTCCACCGGCAGTATGGCCATCACCCTCTCCTCCCAGGGCTGGTAGTGTACGGGTCTGCGGGAGGGCCCTCCTCCGGTGGCGTTGGCCTGGTCGTGTTCCTCCTGCCTCTTGGCTCGGACCCTCCTCCGCAGATCGTACCACCTGTTCTGGCATTCCTGCCTGGTCCTTCTGGTGTCCGCAACAACATTCACAGCATCGACGATGGTCTGCAACACGGCTGTTTTAGCGGCCATGCTGGTGTTTCTGACCAATGTTCCAAAGAGCTGTGGCTCGACTCTGAGGATTTCGTCGACAAGAACCTCCAACTCTCGGTTACTGAACTTTGGATTCTTGGTAGTGGGCATGGTGAGGGGTGTTGGTGTGGATGGTGGGGGGGGTGTGGATGGTGGGGGGGGTGTGTGGATGGTTGTGGGTGTGTGGGTGTGGTTGTGCAGGTGTGTGTGTGAATGTGATGAGGGTGTGTTTGTGAAGGTGGTTGTGTGGAGATGTGCAAGTGTAAGGTGTGGTGAAGCTTGTAGTAAGGTGCTGTAAGTTGTCTGTGGTGTCTGGCAGCAGTGAGTCTGTTGCAAAGGCTCATGGTTTGTGTGTGTGGGCCCTTTTTATTGGTCCATTGGTGGGTGTGGCTGTGTTTGAAGTTTGGGTGGGTGTGTTATAAGGAGTGGTGGTGTTTAGGGCCTCTGTTTGTTTTTGGCAGTTGCAGGTCAGTGAATGTGTGTTTTATGAGTGTTTGTTGGCCATGTTTAGTGGCTTTGTGCCATTCGAATATTGTATTCTTGTGTTGTTTTGTTTTGTCCTGGTTGTGTACGTGCGTTTTGAGCGTGTGTACGGTGTGTAGATGGGCCATTTGGTTGTACGGTGCTGTCCTTGTGTGTGGCTTGGCACGACTCGTACATGCGGTTGCGATGTTGGGGCATGGGGTGCGCTCCGTACTTAGGATGTTGTGGTGGGGGTGCGACTGGAACGTACTGGGGTGTACTTAGATGGTGGTACGACACGTACAAGGGTGGGGGTACGACTCGAACGTACTGGGGTGTGGGTACACGGTGGTACGACACGTACAGGGGTGGGGGTGCGACTCGAACGTACTGGGGTGTGGGTACACGGGGGTGTGACACGTACAGGGGTGGGGGTACGACTCGAACCTACTGGGGTGTGGGTACACGGTGGTACGACACGTACAGGGGTGTGGGTGCGACTGGAACACACTGGGGTGTACTTAGACGGTGGTACGACACGTACAAGGGTGGGGGTACGACTCGAACGTACTGGGGTGTGGGTACACGGTGGTACGACACGTACAGGGGTGGGGGTATGACTCGAACGTACTGGGGTGTACTTAGACGGTGGTACGACACGTACAGGGGTGGGGGTACGACTCGAACGAACTGGGGTGTGGGTACACGGGGGTACGACACGTACAGGGGTGGGGGTACGACTCGAACGTACTGGGGTGTGGGTACACCGGGGTGTGACACGTACAGGGGTGGGGGTACGACTCGAACGTACTGGGGTGTACTTAGATGGTGGTACGACACGTACAGGGGTGGGGGTACGACTCAAACGTACTGGGGTGTAGGTACACGGGGGTATGACACGTACAGGGGTGGGGGTACGACTCGAACGTACTGGGGTGTGGGTACACGGTGGTACGACACGTACAGGGGTGGGGGTGTGACTCGAACGTACTGGGGTGTGGGTACACGGGGGTGTGACACGTACAGGGGTGGGGGTACGACTCAAACGTACTGGGGTGTACTTAGACGGTGGTACGACACGTACAGGGGTGGGGGTACGACTCGAACGTACTGGGGTGTAGGTACACGGGGGTATGACATGTACAGGGGTGGGGGTACGACTCGAACGTACTGGGGTGTGGGTACACGGTGGTACGACACGTACAAGGGTGGGGGTGCGACTCGAACGTACTGGGGTGTGGGTACACGGGGGTGTGACACGTACAGGGGTGGGGGTACGACTCAAACGTACTGGGGTGTGGGTACACGGTGGTACGACACGTACAGGGGTGGGGGTGCGACTCGAACGTACTGGGGTGTACTTAGACGGTGGTACGACACGTACAGGGGTGGGGGTACGACTCGAACGTACTGGGGTGTGGGTACACGGTGGTACGACACGTACAGGGGTGGGGGTACGACTCGAACGTACTGGGGTGTGGGTACACGGTGGTACGACACGTACAGGGGTGGGGGTACGACTCGAACGTACTGGGGTGTGGGTACACGGTGGTACGACACGTACAGGGGTGGGGGTATGACTCGAACGTACTGGGGTGTGGGTACACGGGGGTACGACACGTACAGGGGTGGGGGTACGACTCGAACGTACTGGGGTGTGGGTACACGGGGGTACGACACGTACAGGGGTGGGGGTACGACTCGAACGTACTGGGGTGTGGGTACACGGTGGTACAACACGTACAGGGGTGGGGGTACGACTTGAACGTACTGGGGTGTACATACACGGGTGGGGGTTCGACACGTACACGGGTGTACATACGGGGGGCGTGTACATTAACGGGGAGTACGACTCGAACGTAAGGGTGCTGGGGGGAGTGTTTGGCGCGTATGCGGGCACATATCTCCATGGTTGCAATGGGAGTTCGGTGCGGACGGTGTTTTTTCCATACGGTTGTAAGATCGGACGCACGGGATGGATCGTGATTCCTCGGTCGGACTTGACTTTTCACATTTGTACGGTAAATCGTCCGAGGACGTGTCGGACACATTTTCCGACCCGAGGACGTGTGGGGAATCATTCCCAATGCGGTTCGTATGGACTTTTTACCATGCGAATCGTGATTGCCAGTTCGTACGGCACTTGTACGATTCGTACGGTAAAAAGTCCGGATACGAGTCGCACGGGGAATTATTTTTGCCGGATCGTAATCGGCACCTTAGTGAAGATTTTTGTAAATGTCTCCAGATACATTGGTTTAGATGGAAGTAACAGCCTTGGATAGCTGTATGGGGGTACAGTTTGAGAATGGAATTTATCATGGCTTGCTCAAAGTCTATGATAATTCTTTGAGGGTAAAAATCATTTGATTCTTGTTTTAGTTTTCCTAGCATTTCATTATATGTTGTGTTTTGTTTGTTAGGTAATAGTGCATAATTTAAAGGTATGGAAGTGTTGTGATATTGACCGTGTATTGTGTAAAGCTGGTAGAATGGTTTTGGGCATATTGTAAAGGTGCCATCCATCATCCATGTTTTGCATTGTTGCAGTTTAGTTATATTGTTTGCAGTAGCAAACATTATGATTCTTTTTTCTGTGCTTTTGTTATCAAAAAAAATAAAAGGTTCATTATTGTGGGTGATACTTAATTCTGGTGGAATGATGATCTCTTGAAAAGTTTTAGGGGATGGTATAGTTGTCGTGGTTGCTTTTTTGGTCCTAGCAATAGTTCTTTTTATAGAAGCAATTGATGGTAATTGGCCTCTTGCTTCTTTGGGCACTCTAGGTAATAGTTCTTTTAGGATTACACTTGTAGCAGTTTGTGAACCAGTGCTTAATTCTTTGATATTTTCAAGGGTTGATCTGACTTCTATTTCAGAGAGATTGGGTGGATGGTTATGCTCTCTTGTATATAGTACAGTTGTTTCTCTTGTTGTTGCTCGTCCGTAGCATTTGTTAGAATAATATTTAGTACACTTCCAGTTCACTTTTCGGTCCGTCTGCTTTTCTTGGGTGTATGTGTAACCCATGTAACACAATAGGAATTTTCCTTTCTGCGAAGTTATAAATTGGGCTTCTTCTGTCATCGTGATGTGTTAGAAATCTGGAAAAAATGTATATTAAAATATATGCAATAGTACTTTATATATTTAAATGAAAATAGCAAAAAAGCATTTATTTTATATATACTTACCAGGTGTTTTTGGTTGTATTTGAATGAAGATGTTGTTTGTAGACAAAATGCTGTTTAGTTGATGTAGTCTCTGAAAGTTAAAGAAAATATATTGTTGTGGTTGGTTTAGTTTTTTAAGTGGGGTGGTATTGCTGTTTGGTATAGACTATATTTTTTTTGTTGAAACATATTTTATTGTTTTACAAATCAACAACTCAAAAAACATTCCCCCGCCTTCACCTGTCCCGGAAGTACCACACATTTATCATCAAGACCAATTATTGAGGAGAATGAACAACCTTCCCACCCAGTTCTCTACCCCCCCCTCCCCCACCACATGTCAATGTACCCCTGTCCCCTACCCCTCTTACTATGTGCCCCTCCTCCCTAATAAATAAGATGCAGTAGCCTAACCTCTCCCTAAGCAAACAGAGCCTACCCTCATGCCCAGTGGTATAGACTATAGGTGTTAATTTATACAGGTTTTTAAAAATTTAATAAAGAGAACATGGATTTGTTTAGGGGTTTAGGATGTTTTGGGGTTTGAGTAGGATTTAATTAATATTTTATAAAGTATTTTGATAGTATACTTACTTTTTAGTGAGTCTTTTCTGGCAATCTTCAATATTTTCTTTAGCTGTTTGGAGTAATATCTGTAGTGGAAACATAAAGAGATGGAATATATAAGTTAGTTATTAATTTGAGTCAAGATAAATTAGTGTTTTAGTTTAATTTGGCAGTTTAGTTAGAAAAGAATATTTACTTACGTTTTTAGAATAGTAGTAGGATGTAGGTTTCTTCTGTTTAGTAGAGCTTCTTCTTCGTTCAATGCTTTGGTTTACGGCACAGTAGAAGACTTGTTTGAATTGGTTTATATAGTGGTTTCAAATTGTTTCTTGAATGTTATTGGTTGTTTTCTGAATGTGGCCTTTCTATTGGATGGTTTGAATTTTTTTTAGTTAATTGGTTTCCTTTTAGGGAAAATGCTAAGTAAGAGTATATTTAGTTTTAAAGGAGGAGAGTTTTAAATCATTATATATAAAAAGATTGTTTATAATGTGTAGTAATTTTATTTAAATGTGTTCGAAATGCCAATGTGATAATTATTTCTGTGTTTTTTTATTATGTTGTTTAATATTGAGATCGCTATAAATGTTATGTTTATGTTTAAGTAGAATCTCATTTGAAAATATATGTTTTGGGAAAAAATTGTCTTTATGTTGTTGAAAGTATTGGTTTTATTAGTATTAGAATTGTTGATATATTTAAAAAAAACTATATTATTGATGTCTATATTTTGGTTATCGATATTTGTGACGTGTCATATTTATTAACTCATGTCGATATTTAGTATTGCGATATTTATGTGTGCGATATTTGTGTGATCGATATAATTGTATTACGATATTGTAGTGTCGATATTAGTGTAGTTTTTTAAATAAGTATACAATGTCGATATTTTTGATGTCGATATATTTGATGCGATATTTGTGTAGTTCGATAATGTGTCTGTCGATAATATGTCAGAGATCCCAAACTTTCCTAGTCCCGCTAAAAGAAGTGGAGCATGAATCAGATAACTACTATAGCTATCCTCCTTTCAGAGCCGAGAGAGACTGCCCATTAACTGAAAATAAGATGAAACAGGTAATGATTGATGCCATGCATTGGACGCAGAGTTGCAGACTGAATGATTTTGTTGTGTTTGTTGTGCATGAAGTTATGTAATTGTGCACTAATCATCTTTCTACAGTACACACTAAACTTAACTCAAGGTGAATTTTCCCCTGCTTGCAAATAAGAAATTTGTACTTCTCCTGCAGCTTGGTGATTCATTGCTTTTAATACAATACAGGAAGGGGACTCACTCAATCTGCGCAATGAGTATGATTGACACAACTGCACCGTCCATGATGATGATGGCGAAATAGACGGCCCGTTAACTTAAGATGAGAAGGAACAGGTAATGACAATTAATGGCATGCATTGGACACCTGACTCTGAGCGATTGATGTTTGTGTTTTCGTTGTTTGTTTGTTGTGCACAAAGTGAAGTCAAAGTGTACTAGTAATCTATCTTTCTGTACACACTAAAGACTATCTCAAGTCAAAAACATTTCTACTCTTGTTGTGTAATAACAATTTTACTTCTACTGCAGGCCGATCTTCACAGTCAGTCAGTACAAGTATCGGAGATGATGATTGATGGAATAATAACAAGTCAGGAGGACGTTTCATGAGTGGCATAAAACTTAAAAGCCTAAAGGTCAACAACAACCACAGCAGACCAAATGTCTGTGTAGAAGTGGAATAGAGTGTAGCGGTGGGATGACTGCGGTGCATTGATTTACTAACTTAAATTGTAAAATGCTATGTTTGGAATGGATAATGTGCTTTGCCTTTGTCCAACTCTTTAAAAAAAAAACAAAGTACTCTAAAGTCTAAACGTAGGATGTGCTACTGCTAAGCAACTTGCCGTCAGGCCTCTCACTGTGGGCCTGCTCTCTCCTGTTATTATTGAAGGTCAATGCTGGAAAAAGACTAGAGTAGAGATGATGCATACATGCCACCTCGGAAAGTGTTCTTGTTGCACTACACCATAACTTGTGCATTTGTTTCAACTTTGTTTCTCAATATCCACTTAGTTTTTCCATCATCAATTACAAGCCGGGCCTTGCCCTATACTTGGGAAAACATTACAATTCACACTTACCTTACCAAGAAATCGACATTTTTTTTCCAGCCGGGCAGTGGCGAGTGGCGACACACCCAAGATTGATGGACGAGAAGACCAAGAGGAATGCCGAGATGCAAATCCAGTCCACATTTTTTACCAGGATAACACAGTAACAGTATCAACTTTGATCTTATTTTAAATAATTTGAATCATTTTTTTGTATACAATCTTTACAACAGTGTGTTCTTGTTGTTGTTATTATCATTATTAGGTTTGCTCTCTGTTTACGATTCTTGTCTACCGATATTGAAATTTTTTATTTGCTATCTGTAAAAGTATTAAGGCCGGAACAACAGAACAAGAAGTGTATGTAATCCGGGTCTCTCATCATCATGCATTCATTTCCTTTTTCTCCCTTAACATATGGATATGGTAGTCTTCAAACATTGTCGTTTGTTTGTCCATGCATACTGTTTTTCAATGTCAAACCTTTCTCAAAACCCCCTTCCCATCCATTCAACAAACCCTAACCCTCTTCCCCGGGCTGTGTGACTTATTGTCGAGGTGTGACTAAATTAAATGTACACCAATACTTAATCACACGCTTGCTGGGGTCGATGTGGTGAAAGCAACGGTACTTCAATTTCAAGGCAGAGCGATGATCTTCTTTTGCTTGCCCACCCATGAGTAGGATATTTTAGAGTTTATTTTATTTAACAAAGGAACATATACCTCAGCATTAATTGCCGGCATTGATTGGATTTGTTTGATGTCATTCCTCATGCACAGCACTAACTGTTAGGCTGTAGGCCTAGTCAAGTGACTCGACACAACTATAGTTTGTAACTCTGTCTAGTAGGCTATCCCAACCACCATTATGTTTTGTTGTAAAATATTTTAGCATTTTATTGTTGCTCGGTAAGTTCTGTACTGTACTTCATTCTACTACTCCTCTAACAGTCTCTCAAAGGCGATTGACTATCTCCTTTTCTTTTTTTGCAAATGCTGCTGCCCTGCCAGTGTCTACTACTACTACTATACTACCACCACCACCCCAATCATGGCATGTTAGAAAAAGGAAACCATCTTCACCATGCATCCATTGCTGTGCCTAAGTTAAACATCAAGCACAGGTAAGAGAGAAGTTTGGGGGAGGCAGAATTAATAATGGACATGTTTTCAATTAATACAATTTCACACACCCCTTTGAGTCCAGATAAAGAATGCATAGACTAGAGGAGAGACTGAAAGTAATCGTAGGACAAGTCAATCAGTGAGGGGTGTCGCATCTATCTGTTTGTGCCTTACACAGTCAGCCAATTATTTAAATCAAACACTGGCTATGGGCTGCCCTGCACCAGCAAGGAAACAGTGTGATGTAAAACAGTAACCCCACCTACAAAACATTAACAACATTGCATGTAACGTTGAAAAATATATTTAATTTACCCTAACAAAAATAATACTAAAAACCCACAAAAGCTGACCCACCCCCTCCCTAACCCCAACCAATGTTCGTAGGAAAGTCCAGGAGAAAATATAGTAGTCAGAAAAGCAAAAACCCAACGCCCAAACCAGTTCCCACCCACCCAAACAAGAATTAAAAAAGGGGCAGAAGACAGGGACTAAGGTGTGGGGCGCGACTGAAGGAGGACACGCAGCGTCTGAGGGCGCGGCAGTTGCAGCCACAGTGGGGGGGCACCAGAGATGGAATTGCGGTGGTGGCGGGCAGCCGCCAGACGGTGGTGCCGTACCGCTGGAGGGCGGTGGCTGGGGCCCGGGGCACTGGAGGAGGCTTCAAGTGCTGCTGCAGTCTCCTCCTCCTTCTCTGCCAAGACCACCAGCCGATTGCCTCCAGCTTCCGGCGCCGTGCCTTGGCGACCAACTCCTTACGATTGAGTTTAGGAGTAGCTGTGTATCAAAAGAAAAAAACAAGACAATTGTAAAATATACTCTTAGAAAAACAGTAACAAAAGTTAATTATTTATACACATAGTGGCATGGTAGAGTAGCACTATAAAGCACAGTAGTACATAACATTTTAACATTTTAAATCTCGCCCGTCCTTCTTCCTTCCACCCGTCTTTCACTTTTTAGTTGAACAGTGCACCAGGTTCTCTTCTCCATAAAACTTTCAAAGCGGAGTGGAAATCAGATATATGTGGCCATTGGTTACTCAATACTCCCGCTCCTATGCCAATTAAAGGGGTTCTAGTCTTCTAGTTCACTCTTCAAACGTTCACAACAACTCATACTTACTTAGGACATCGGATGGCGGGCGGACTTTGTCCGCCCGCCATCCTCACGCTAAAAAGGGTGGTTTTTACATTCTGGTTGGCGGTGCCGAAAGCAATGCTAAAAATACATGTTGTGCTGCTTTTCCAAGCACAACATGACAGGCCCCGTGCAGAGCCTGTCACGTTTTGCTTTGAAAGGCAGGGGGGGTACCATAGCAGAGGTACCCTCCATGGGGCCCCCAATCATACTCTGCAATGTCTGCATGCCTTTCCGTGGCGGACGGCAATGCCGCCACGCAAAGGCATTCCAAAATGCAGATTTTATGGCTGGCGGTGTGTTCAGAGAGACACCACCACCATATTGAACCCTTTTCTGCCTGGTCGACATGTGGGGGGCCTGACTCTTTTCTACAGGGATGGCGGGAGGTTTGCCCCTGCAGTGTCGGCAATACGCACGCCATCCTAATGGGGCCCTAAGTCTCAACAGTACAGTATACATTAGGGGTGGGCGGAATTTGCGAAATTAACTTTCGCAAATTATCACTAAAATGCTAAAAATCTCCGCAAACACGCCGGAAATATCGCGAAGACGCGGAAGTTTTTTTCCCGCCTGTTCGTGGTATTTTTTGTGTGATCGCGGGTCGCCAACTTACCCATGTGGTTGCTCACGGGCGCGGCCATCTTGTTTTCACTTGTCCCGCCCTCTCGCGATGCTTACTTCCTGTTCCGGGTCGCGCAATGCATGTTCGCGCCCGTTCGCGGTAGATATTTCCTGTTCGCGACCGCTTTTACTTGATCGCGTTGCTTTTTGCTTGCTCGGGGAGAAAATATCGCGCGAACTTGTGCACGTGGTCGCAATGGGCCTGGCCATCTTGTTTTTCACACTATTGCATGGTTCTGGGGCCTGATTTTCAATCCTCTCCAAATCTTTTCAATCCTTTGTTTCAAGCCACTTTTTTTTAATCTTTCTTATTTATTATTTCTCTTACTATTTTCCAGCTTCTATATTTTTGGTTTTTGTCTCCTTTTTTTTGTTTTTTAGCTACTTTTTCTCTTTCTATTGCCTGCTATTATTTATTTCCTTTACTTCTTTAATTTTGTTACCTTTTCTTACCCCAGAACCATGTCTAAGGGTAGGGCTGGTCGCCGTCGCAGCCAGAGCCGCGACCGCCTTCCTTGCGGAAGGCGGCGCCCACAAGGGGTGCAGGCACAGGCCTTATTTGGGGAGGTGGAGTTGGCTGCACTAATTTTCTTTGTGCAGCGCCACCTCCCCTCAACCCTGGCAGCAGGTGGCAGGCCTGGGTCCGGGTACGGCCTCCGGGAGCATCGGCAGCGGTGGGGGAAGGTGCGCCGGGCAGTGTCGCGCTTCTCTGGGGTCCGGCGCACCCAGACGCAGCTGATGCACCGGTTGTCCGACATCCTGGACCGTGAGCAGGACCTGCTGGACCTGCTAGGAGTGGAGGTCCCGGGGCTTGGTGAGTACCAATTTAATTATTACTACTTTGTGTCTGTTCTTCTGCTCTGTGTTATATATTGCAAATATCTTTTTTTTCTTCCAACCAGCTAGAATGTTGCTGCTTACATTCCAGGTTAATTACGTTTAAAAGTCTTCTGTGATTTTTTATGACACAGGTGCTCTTCTGCGCTACAACTAATCTTACTTGTTTGCAACTTTGCGTTTGCGCTCGCTTAGCGTGATTCTGTACGAGTTTATTTTAGAGAAATTAAGTTACGTAATGCTACAGTGACTCTAGTCCAGTGTTTCCCAAACTGGGGTCCGAGGACCCCCAGGGGTCCGTGGCACTTTCGCAGGGGGTCCGCAGGCAGCAGTTTTAAAAGCACTGCAAAGTTCCTTGTAAAATTAGCAGTTTTCGAGCAACTATAAAAGTGTCAAGAAAATGCCAGTGATTAATGTACCTGCTGGAGAGAGATGAGAGTTTTGTCTAGTGGCAGCTTTGACTTATCTAATGTGACACAGAGGGTTAATATGCCTACTGCAAAGAACGTGTACAATGCATTTTAAAAAACAGTATTTTATGTGCATAGGTCAGTGGGTTACTGATTTTGTCACAGAGATTCTTTTGTCACTGTGCAATTCATAAGGGACAATCGTAATCTAGCGGTGTCCTATAAGCTGTCATCAAAGAGCTGCTTGCAAACTGCATGGTAAAAGTTAGCAACATATGTTTATTCCCAGTCTATCATTATCCTGATGCTGCTATGTTCCCACTTCCTGAACATGAACAATTTTGTAATGCCGTTTTGTCACTTCTAAATGTGCTGCCTAATGCAGCACACATGAAAGTTACAAAATGTCATTTTTATTAAGGATTGTTTATGTGCAGGAAGGGCCACCTTCCTGACCATAAACAATCAAAGGTGTTTCGTTTTTTCCGTTGGAAAAAAGCAAAAACGAGGCGAAATAAGGCATTTCTCCTCATTTCGCCAAGTTAAGACCAGGTTTTTCATGGTCTTAATTTTGGTGCTGTCTCCTATTTAAGCTGACCTTGTAAATAGAGGGCAGCGTCAAAATCAGTGGGTGTTGGAGTGAAACGCCCACTGCAACTCCCACTGCCCACCTTTTTCACGCTAAGCATTGCGTGAAAGGGGGCCTTATTTACAAGGCATCGTTAAGCCACAATCAGTGGCTTAACCCCTTCTGTGCCACGCCCTTTCCCCCTCCTGTGCCGGGCGTTTTATTAGTGGGTGGGGTTCATGACGAGATAGTCTCGTCATGGGCACAGCGCGACCGTGCTCCATGACGAGACTATCTCGTCATGGGCACTGAAGAGGTTAACGCTGCCTTGTAAATAGGGCGAAGCCCCTATTGCCACAAGAACATCGCAAAAAGTGACGTTCCCATGGCGATAGGGACTTGTAAATATGCCCCTAAAAACCTTAGTAATTCGAGTATTTGTTTTGTGTGCACCCGTGTTTATTTTTTTCGAATTACTGTTTTAATGTTTGAAATGTAAATCCTACAAATTGCTTGGGGGCCCCGGCTTCCAGTGGTGACTCAGTTGGGGTCCTCAGGAGTCAAAAGTTTGGGAACCACTGCTCTAGTCCACTTCTTACTTTGTCCTGTCACTAATAGATAGGGGCGGATTGATACTTAGGTTTAGGTACTTTGTAAGTATGAGTTTCTAATTTGTTAGGGGTATGCGTGATGCCCCCTCAGTTACGTGACGTGCTGCTAGTACGGCAGTCTTTATTAGAACCTTTTCTAGTTTGTTCAATGAGTGGTGGTAATTGGCTTAGCACTAGCAGAACATCAGCATCAATTAATCAACCCAAAATTTGGTGTATACAAAAAATGTAGTCATGTGTCCTCCATTTGACCATATGCATTGTTGAGGAATAAAAGAAGTGGAAATGCATACTTAATGTACAATTGGCATGCCTGGAATTGGTGGGCTAGGTTGGGTGGTACGTCGTACTTAGGCTTAGTTGTAACTTAGTATTCTGGAATCAGAATGGAAGACAGGATTACTGTCGATAAATAGTAACTTAAGTAGTCGACCCGCGAATCCCCCAATACTACTTGTTGACCAGATGAGATCGGTCAATTTAGTTATTGCAATTGTTGTTTACATAAGTGTTTTTTGACAGTTGTTGAAAAATATTGTATTTGTTTGACACCATCCATCAATGTTTGTCTCTTTCTTATATCTTTCCTGTTCATCAGCACCCAGGGGCAGACAGACAGGGAGTGGGGGTTCGGCGGGACAACAGTCTGAACAGCACCAGGGGGACACCAATGAGGGCTCCTCTGCTGGCCCCAGTAAGTCTTCTTGTTTTTAATATTATTTCTTATTCCATAACTTTTACTGCACCATATTTTTTACGAACTATTGTTTCAGTTTCCAAATGCAGTTTTTTTACCAACAATTATCCTTCGATCTGTACGGTTTCAAAAATCTTATCCCTGCCTCCGCTATGATGACTCTCAGTACTACTACTACTACTACATACTATCAGTCTGTCTGTACTGTAGTAGCTAGTCTTGCCCAGTTGGCCAGTGCCACTATTTATGTGAAAGGTTGTAATATAAAACTCATATTCACCAGTAGCTCTAGCCATTGAGTCCAGTCCTTTGGGTCGTCGTCTTGTACTACTTCTAGTCTTATTGATCTTGAGTCTTTGTTAATCTTGAGGCTTTGAAAATTCACAGCAACAAAAACCCAACCAGATTTATTACAATTTTGATACGATAGCCTATAGGACATACTACTACTGTTGTAGGGATCTTGCACATACACAGACCTTTGCACAAGAGGTCTCCGAACCCTCCCACCAAGATACCCAACAAGTAGACAACCCAGAACATAACACACCCAACCTCTCAGTCATGGAAGCAATGCACATGCGCACGCTTACTTTAATTTGCTCACTCGTGTAAGTTAGTCCACACCAAATACCACCAAGTCTATGTAAGTTCAAAATGTTTATTTTGAATTGAGAAGCTCTGTACATTGTTTTATTATTAAATGCAGCACCAACCGGAAAATAAATAACATTAAAACAATAAACATTGTTACACTTATACAGTTGGGAATTAAATCATGATAACTAAACAGTGGTGGAAGGCAGCACCACCATCCCCTAGGAATTTAGTTTATATAAATTTATAAATGAAGATGTGAGTGAAGGGACCCCTCACCTTAGGAGAACCTAGTACTGGTAGTTGTTGCATCATTCAGAAGCTCTGCAAAGCTCTGGTTCGTAGAAGGGAATCTTCCGTCTGTAATGCGAAAAATGAAATGGTGTGCGTTAGTATATTGCAACTTGCAAGCATTTCTCAGCCGTGCCAAAAAGTGTAGCATTTATGGATAAGCAATATGGACTAGTAACAGTACACAAGTACTTCCTAAAAAAGTGGCTTGTTAATGTTTTTGTTGACCGCTTGTACGCAGCGCGTAGACTAGACAGTAGCAGTGTGAGGCAGGTCATGTGGGCTCAAAGGTGTCTTATACAAGAAGCTGCAAGGTAACGTCACATGTTCAAAAATAAAAGACACAAAGGTAAAATGGTAGCATGGCTCGGGCTAATTAAGCAAAGGCTACAATAATGACCATATATAACTATTAGTGTCTACTCTACTAATACCTGATTTGTACTAGTGATGTATGTTAGTATTAACTCATTTTTCAACCTTGCTACTGATCAATAGCTGGGAGGTGTATATGACGCCTAATAAATGTGTAATGTTTTCTAGGCGCACTACCGACCACCATTGCCGGGGCCAGCGAAGGCGACGTGGATGGTGAGGATGCGACAGTTGCTGCAGATAGCAACGGAGCGGTAGGGGGAGTGGCAGCACCAGTGGCGGGCGGTGGTAAGTTAGATTCATAATCCTTAACTATTGTTGAACTTGACAGTACACTCACTGCAAGGGTGTACTGTATGTATATGTATACTGCACTGTTGAGACTTAGGGCCCCATTAGGATGGCGGGCGTATTGCCCCCGCCGGGCCGGCGGTAATTACCGCCGACACCACAGGGGCAAACCTCCCGCCATCCCTGTAGAAAAGAGTCAGACCCCCCCCATATGTCGACCAGGCGGAAAAGGGTTCAATATGGCGATGGTGTCTCTCTGAACACACCGCCAGCCATATAATCTGCATTTTGGAATGCCTTTGCGTGGCAGCATTGCCGTCCGCCACGGAAAGGCATGCAGACATTGCATAGTATGCTTGAGGGCCCCCATGGAGGGTACCTACCTATGCTATGGTACCCCCCGCCTTTCAAAGCAAAACGTGACAGGCCCATCATGTTGTGCTTGGAAAAGCAGCACAACATGTATTTTTAGCATTGCTTTCGGCACAGCCAACCAGAATGTAAAAAAAACAGGATGCGCCAGCGACTGTGCCGGGCGCATCATCCTAATTAATTGTCCCCACGGGACCCCAACCCTTTTTAGCATGGCGGGCGTACAAAGTCCGGCCGCCATCCGATGTCGTAAGTAAGTATGAGTTGTTGGGGACGTTTGAAGAGTGAACTAGAAGACTAGAATCCCTTTAATTTGCATAGGAGCAGGAGTATTGAGTAACCAATGGCCTCATCTGTCTGATTTCAACTCCGCTTTGAAAGTTTTATGGAGAAGAGCACCTGGTGCACTGTTAAACTAAAAAGTGAAAGACAGGTGGAAGGAAGAAGGACGGGCGAGATTTAAAATGTTATGTACTACTGTGCTTTATAGTGCTACTCTACCATGCCACTATGTGTATAAATAATTAACTTTTGGTACTGTTTTTCTAAGAGTATATTTTACAAACGTCTTGTTTTTTTCTTTTTGATACACAGCTACTCCTAAACTCAATCGTAAGGAGTTGGCCGCCAAGGCACGGCGCTGGAAGCTGGAGGCAATCCAGCGTGAATACCGGCGGCTGGTGGTCTTGGCAGAGAAGGAGGAGGAGACTGCAGCAGCACTTGAAGCCTCCTCCAGTGCCCCGGGCCCCAGCCACCGCCCTCCAGCGGTACGGCGCCACTGTCTGGCGGCTGCCCGCCGCCACCGTAGTGCCATCTCCGGTGCCCCCCCCACTGTGGCTGCAACTGCCGCGCCCTAAGACGCTGCATCGCCCGTCTAGTGCACCAGATGCATGTCCTCCTTGAGTCCCGCACCACACCTTAGTCCCTGTCATTAAGTTCTGCCCCTTTTTTAATTCTTGTTTGGGTGGGTGGGAACTTGTTTGGGCGTTGGGTTTGGGATTTTTTCTTTACGGACTTTTTCTCCTATGGACAATTGGACATTGGTTGGGGTTAGGGAGGGGGGTGGGTCAGCTTTTGTGGGTTTAGTTTATTTTTGTTAGGGTAAATTAAATATATTTTTCTATGTTACATGCAATGTTGTTAATGTTTTGTAGGTGGGGTAACTGTTTTACATCACACTGTTTCCTTGCTGGTGCATGGCCGCCCATAGCCTGTGTTTGATTTAAATAATTGGCTGACTGTGTAAGACACAAACAGATAGATGCGACACACCTCACAGATTGACTTGTCCTTCTAGTACTTCCAGTCTGTCCTCTAGTCTATGCATTCTTTATCTGGACTGGTGTGTGAAAATGAAATCATTGACAACATGTCCATTATTAATTCTGCCTCCCCCAAACTTCTCTCTTACCTGTGCTTGACGTTTATGTCCAACTGTGGCACAGCAATGGCTGCATGGTGAAGATGGTTTCCTTTTTCTAACATGCCATGATTGGGGTGGTGGTGGTGGTAGTATAGTAGTAGTAGTAGACACTGGCAGGGCGGCAGCATTTGCAAAAAAAGAAAAGGAGACAGTCAATCGCCTTTGAGAGACTGTTAGAGGAGTAGTAGAATGAAGTACAGTACAGAACTTACCGAGCAACAATAATATGCTCAAATATTAGACAACAAAACATAATGGGGGTTGGGATAGCCTACTAGACAGAGTTACAAACTATATTTGTGTCGAGTCACTTTACTAGGCCTACAGCCTAACAGTTAGTGCTGTATATGAGGAATGACAACAAACAAATCCAATCAATGCCGGCAATTCATGCTGAGGTATATGTTCCTTTGTTAAATAAAATAACCTAAAATATCCTACTCATGGGTGGGCAAGCAGAAGAAGATCATCGCTCTGCCTTGAAATTGAAGTACTGTTGCTTTCACCACATCCGCCCCAGCAAGTGTGTGATTAAGTATTGGTGTACATTTAATTTAGTCACACCTCGACAATAACACAGCCCCGGGGAAGAGGGTTAGGGTTTGTTGAATGGATGGGAATTGGGTTTTTGGGAAAGGTTTGACATAGAAAAACAGTATGCATGGACAAACAAACGACAATCATTGAAGACTACCATATCCATATGTTAAGGGAGAACAGGGAAATGCATGCATGATGAAGAGAGACCCAGATTACATACACTTCTAGTTCTTGTTCTGTTGTTCCGGCCTTAATACTTTTACAGATAATAAATAGAAATTTTAAATATTGGTAGGGAAGAATCGTAAACAGAGAGCAAACCTAATGATGATAATAACAACTCCAAGAACACACTGTTGTAAAGATTGTATACAAAATATTAATCAAATTATTTAAAAGAAGATAAAAGTGGATACTGTTACTGTGTTATCCTGGTAAAAAATGTGGACTGGATTTGCATCTCGGCATTCCTCTTGGTCCTCGTCTCGTCCATCAATCTTGGGTGTGTCGCCTCGCCACTCGCCACTGCCCGGCTGGAAACAAAAATGACGATTTATTGGTAAGGTAAGTGTGCATTGTAATGTTTTCCAAAGTATAGGGCAAGGCCCGGCCTGTAATTGTAGATGGAAAACCAAAGGGGATATTGAGAAACAAAGTTGAAACAAATGCACAAGTTATGGTGTAGTGCAACAAGAACACTTTCCGAGGTGGCATGTATGCATCATCTC
Source organism: Triturus cristatus (assembly GCF_964204655.1). Taxonomy (NCBI): domain Eukaryota; kingdom Metazoa; phylum Chordata; class Amphibia; order Caudata; family Salamandridae; genus Triturus; species Triturus cristatus. The sequence goes on along the minus strand of NC_140593.1, from coordinate 62,324,216 downwards.
TACTCTAGTCTGTTTCCAGCATTGACCTTCAACAATAACAGGAGAGAGCAGGCCCACAGTGCTTAGCAGTAGCACATCCTACGTTAAGACTTTAGAGTACTTTTTTTTTTTTAAAGAGTTGGACAAAGGCAAACCACATTATCCATTCCAAACATAGCATTTTACAGTTTAAGTTAGTAAATCAATGCACCGCAGTCATCCCACCGCTACACTCTATTCCACTTCTACAGACATTTGGGTCTGCTGTGGTTGTTGTTGACGTGTTTACCTTTAGGCTTTTAAGTTTATGCCACTCATGAAACGTCCTCCTGACTTCATCATCATCTCCGATACTTTTACTGACTGACTGTGAAGATCGGCCTGCAGTAGAAGTAAAATTGTTATTACACAACAAGAGTAGAAATATTATTGACTTGGGTCAGTCTTTAGTGTGTACAGAAAGATAGATTACTAGTACACTTTGACTTCACTTTGTGCACAACAAACAAACAACGAAAATACAAAGACCAATCGCTCAGAGTCAGCTGTTCAATGCATGCCATTAATTGTCATTACCTGTTCCTTCTCATCTTAAGTTAACGGGCCGTCTATTTCGCCATCATCATGATGGGCGGTGCTGTTGTGTCATCATACTCATTGCGCAGATATAGTGAGTCCCCTTCCTGTATTGAATTAAAAGCAATTTCTTATTTGCAAGAAGGGGAAAATTGAATTCACCTTGAGTTAAGTTTAGTGTGTTCTGTAGAAAGCTGATTAGTGGCAGTGCACAATTACATAAATTCATGCACAATAAACACAACAAAATCATTCAGTCTGCGACTCTGCGTCCAATGCATGGCATCAATCATTACCTGTTCCATCTTATTTTCAGTTAATGGCCAGTCTCTCTCGGCTCTCAAAAGGAGGATAGCTATAGTAGTCATCTGATTCATGCTCCACTTCTTTTGGCAGGACTAGGAAAGTTTGATTTTTTTCTTGTAGTATTTTACCATCATCCAATCATCATTCATGAGGGCAATGGATATGGGTGGGAGATTCAGTATGATGGAGCGGAGGAGCTGGATTCGGAGGACTGTACTGTCAAATTGCAGACACCTGAAAATTGTATATTAAATAAGAAGAGTAGAAGACGGTGGTAATGGATTTGTTGTGATTCACAAGTTTGTAACCGGAACGACAGACACACAAATAACGGTGGGAAAAAAGGGAGGAAGACAGTAAGTGCAAGCCTAATTGTCAGGGAAGTATAGCCCGTCCTCAAACTCTGGGGGGGTCAGCCAGCAGTAGGTAATCATCATGTGACACACTACTTCCGTCACCTGAGCCGCTGTCCTCATCTTCCTCCATTGCTTCATGTATTGTGTAATTCGGTGGTATGTAGTGCTGATTTATTTTGATCATTGTTAACCTCTCCACGTTTTTGGGCGAGAGACTGGTCCTTTTTAATGTTACAATGGAACCAGCAGCACTGAAAACACGTTCGGAAGAGACACTTGAGACAGGGCAAGCCAGATAGCTTATCGCCAGCCTGCTGAGCTGTGGCCATTCAGACCTTTTACTATACCAATACTGCAATGGGTTTTGATCAATGTACACCTCTGTTGGGTCGTCCAGATAGGCCTGGACCATCCGCTCAATGTTCAGGGTTGCTGCTGGTAAGCTTTCGTGCTGTTTTTTCTGTGCATCATACCAATCGTGTGATGATTGTACTCAGCCTAATGATGCAGTTATTGTTTCTGTGGTCGATAGTGATGGTGAGTGTTGTGATCCAAACGCACTGCCCTCAGCCGACGAAGTTGTACTTGATCCTGCATGGCCTGCTTCAGTACTTCTTGTGGGTTGATCTTGCGGGCTTTTAATTAGCAGCCGTTCGTTTTCCAACTTACTGGCTGCTTCAGCTATACAACTTTTGCAGCAGGCAACATCAGTCTCGGAAAAAGCAAAGAATGTCTTCAGTCCAAATTTTGCACGTGGATCCAGAATTGTGGCACAAATGTAATGTTCTTGTGACAAAATTTTATTTTGTATCCTTACATTTTCAGCTAAGTGCCGGGATAAGCTCTCCACCAAGTCATGGGCTTGCCTTTTGTCCTCTACACCTTTGTGTGATTCAGACACATTATTCAGCTGATGCTCTAGCATTTGCAATAATGGGATAGCTTGGCCCATTGTACAGTCCTCCTTGCTGACTTCACATGTGAAGACCTCAAAAGGACACAGCATCTCAGTCAGGCATTTAATTAGGCTCCATTGCTCCATCTCAAGGTTCATGCCTTTAACAGTAGCATCCCCTCTTCTGTTCCAGACATATTCATGGAGGGACCTGTACTGCTCTCATACAGACGATCAAGCATGTAATACGTTGAGTTCCAACATGTTGCCACCTCCTGGATGAGTGCCTTGACTGGCATCCTATGTTCACGTTGGATGATCCTCAGCTGCTTCCGAGCTTTAAAAGAATGGCTGAAATGAGTGCATATTCTTCGTCAGATGGTCAGTAAATTGCTGACTATGGGTTCTTTTTTCAGAAAGTCTTGAACTATAATGTTTATGCAGTGCGCCAAACACGGAGCCCTGAAATAGGAACCAAGTTCTATGGCCTTAAGTACATTACTGCCATTGTCTGTGGCAACAAAACCAATACCAACATGGCCGCAGCCATTCCAAAACCTTGCTGCGAAACTCGTGTAAAATGTTTTCAGCCGTATGAGATTTCTCCATCGCGAACATGGCTACAGTTGCATGTTTCCGAGTACCTTCAAAAATCGCAGCTGTGTCAACAGCACCTCGTGCAGATAGCTTATCTCTAACCCCCACAAAAGAGATCCAGTGTGCAGTGATGCACATGTAATCTGTGGCTTGGCAACTGGTCCACATATCTGTTGTCAGGTGGATATTGTGCACAGCACTCTGCTGCAAAGCTTGTCCAACCAATTCCAGCACATCATGATGTAGTGCCGGAACAGCAATTCTTGCGAAATAGGACCGGCTGGAAACCTTCCATTTAGGGCAGATGGCAGACACAAATTCAAGGAAACCCACCCCTTCCACAAATGAAAAAGGAAGAAGGTCCAGCGCTAACATTTTAGCCAGCTTCGCATTGTACAATCGTGCCGTTGAGTGGTTGCGTTGGAACTGCCCCTCCAACCTACACATGCTCTCAATGGTAGGCTAGATTACTTTCCTTTGTGGTGCTGTTTTCATTAACCCACTAAGGCTCAACGACACAGATTGTCTCATTGCGGTACTCGGTTGCCTTGGTGTCTCACTCTCAGCCTGACTCAGAGTATGGCTCTTACTGCGGTGCCACTCTGATGTTACTGAGGAGGATGTGGGTGTTACCACTGCACTACTGGGGACAGGGCTAGAAATGCCTCCCGCTTCTTCACCTGCCACCGCAATAATATCGCTCCCTGATTCATCCTGACCAACTTCAATGGGTTGAGTTTTTCTACTTTCTTTTAACTTAAGTAGGTGATCCTCCCACACGATAGTGTGGTGTATTCTGAGATAACTTGCTTGTCTTCTGGTACCATAGTTTGTACCAAGCTTACCACGCCGAACACCTTGCCGACAAATTGAGCATATAGCAACGTTCTCCTCCTTGGCGCTAACAACAGAAAAGAAGTCCCAAACTGGGGAGGAGAACTTTCTGGCACTGCTGGATGTGCCAATTTCAACACCAGATGAACTGGAGAGTGTACTTGAAATGTGACCCTGTGCACCTAGACCATGACTTTTACTACCACTACCTACTGAGATGGTTGAGCTGGATGTAGGTCCCTGCCGGACCTTGGAAAATATGGCAGCTGGAGGTAGTGGTGGTGTAACCTGTGTTGGTGATATCCGTGATACATCCCGCTCAGTAGCAGCCTTTCTGGATAGGGTGAGAATGTTGGTCTCCAATCCCTTTGGGGCGGGAGTAATGTGCGTGATGACTGGCCCGTCTTCATCAACATCATCACCCCCCTCTTCTACATCTACCTCCATAACTCAAAGTTTTTCTGGGACCTTCCTTTTCAGAAGCATTGTCTTGTGGCGTATATCACTCTCAGACTGAGCTGGTGGGAGCCAAGTGGCATCACGATAATCAGAAGCGGGGCTTGAAGAAGAAGATGATGGACTAAGCCTCCTTTTCCTTGCTGGTGGTCTGGAAGACAATAGATCTTCTGAAACAGTGGTTTGACTTTGCTCCACTTTGTCTGCAGGAAGTTCGATTTCCTGAAATGCCCCTACGTCAGGAGCAACAACTACTATGGTGGGCTGTTGCGGCTGCTGCTGTTCTTGTTGCGGCTGCTGCTGTTCTTGTTGCGGCTGCTGCTGTTCTTGTTGCGGCTGCTGCTGTTCTAGTTGCGGCTGCTGCTGTTCTTGTTGTGGCTGCTGCTGTTCTTGTTGCAGCTGCACACTGATCTGCTGAGTTTGCGCCTGCGTTGAACTTGATTGTGTACTACTTTGCGGTAATGACATTTCTTCAAAATCGCTGCTCGTTAGTAGACTGGCTACCTCTGCGACACTAAAGCCCTTGGGCTTAGGTTGGTGGGGTTGGACCGCTGTGCTGCTCCCAGCTTGGTTCCCGGACAACGCTGCTGCAGGCGTAACGTTTTTGGTGCTAAAAAAAACATTGGCCGGCACACCACCAGTCGTGGTTAATGACACTTCCTTTTTCTGTTCCTTCTTCTCACCGGCAACTTTCTTGGTACTGGACCTGGTACCTTTCTTTGGGGCCATCTTCTTCAGATGTCAGGCAGGATGGTCACACGTGGACGTGATGCGCAGCAGGACTTCTGGCTGGCTGGCAGTACAACGGGTAGCCGGGTGATGCTGATGACATTTCTTCCTCTGTCTTTTCTGCACCTAAAAGCAAATAAGCCAGGATGAGAACATCAGTGAAATGTTGCATTTATTGTTGTGGTTCAGTTACTTAGTACTGTACTAGTGCAAACAAAAGATAGTCTAGCTATTTATGACTTTTTTTTAACAAGGGCTATGTTATACTGCTGTGTACAGTCACACACTACACTCTCAGGAAGGTTAGGAATGTTAATAATAACCACCAAAATAAAAATGTAATGGAAGTGGGGTGGACCCTATTTGCCAATAAATTATTTGAGCATCTCAGCCTCCATGGAGCTGCTGCTGGCAAAGGGGGTGGATGGATGGAAGCAGTAAGCCAAATAGCCAATAGGAAAACCATGCAGGCCTATGGCAAAAGCAGGACACTAATAACTCCCAGTCCAAACACAAAAAATGCCACCACCCACATGGACACTCACAAATCACAAACAAGCAGAGGGCCTGGGAAACACCAGGAGCTGAGAAATGGCCTGTAAAAGCCAGGTAAAGGATGCATGCTAAAGCACACTGCTCTGCCTTTTTAATGCAACAAAATGGAAATACGAACATTCACAGGCCCCTAAAAGGTCTGCAGGGTGCATGCATTGCACACCAACACACCAGACACATACAACAAAAGCATGCCTTTAAGACAACCAACATCAGAAAGGCCACCCCAAAAAAACACACTTCCCCAACTCAATCCAGTGCCATCCATGCCCTAAATGATGTCTAAAGATTCAACAGACCACACAGAAAACACTTGATTAATAAAGCTGTGGCTACCTGCTCCGATCCTAGTGGATGAAAAAGCAGGCCTGTTGGCAGACAAGGCCAAGCAAGCTTGCAGGCCTAGGCTTCAAAATGGCCACCAGCCACATGGCCAGGCCCAACAACATCAGAAAGGCCACCCCAAAAAAACACACTTCCCCAACTCAATCCAATGCCATCCATGCCCTAAATTATGTCTAAATTCAACAGACCACACAGAAAACACTTGATTAATAAAGCTGTGGCTACCTGCTCTAATCCTTGTGGATGAAAGCAGGCCTGTTGGCAGACAAGGCCAGGCAAGCTTGCAGGCCTAGGCTTCAAAATGGCCACCAGCCACATGGCAAGGCCCAACAACATCAGAAAGGCCACCCCAAAAAAACACACTTCCCTACTCAATCCAATGCCATCCATGCCCTAAATGATGTCTAAATTCAACAGACCACACAGAAAACACTTGATTAATAAAGCTGTGGCTACCTGCTCTGATCCTAGTGGATAAAAAAGCAGGCCTATTGGCAGACAAGGCCAGGCAAGCTTGCTGGCCAAGGCTTCAAAATGGCTACCAGCCACATGGCCAGGCCCAACAACATCAGAAAGGCCACCCCAAAAAAACACACTTCCCCAACTCAATCCAATGCCATCCATGCCCTAAATGACGTCTAAATTCAACAGACCACACAGAAAACACTTGATTAATAAAGCTGTGACTACTTGCACTGATCCTAGTGGATGAAAAAGCAGGCCTGTTGGCAGACAAGGCCAGGCAAGCTTGCAGGCTTAGGCTTCAAAATGGCCACCAGCCACATGGCCAGGCCCAACAACATCAGAAAGGCCACCCCAAAAAAACACACTTCCCCAACTCAATCCAATGCCATCCATGCCCTAAATGATGTCTAAATTCAACAGACTATACAGAAAACACTTGATTAATAAAGCTGTGGCTACCTGCTCTGATCCTAGTGGATGAAAGCAGGCCTGTTGGCAGACAAGGCCAGGCAAGCTTGCAGGCCTAGGCTTCAAAACACCAAAGGAACAGTTGCTTCATCATGCACACACCCATGAGGCCATGCCCATGACTAGCTCGGGCCTACTACTGACTACTACTACCCACAACATTTTAAAAAGAAGGAATGATGATAGTTACCAAAAATACATTGTAGTTACAACAACTGCAATGCCCACAATCAAACAGACACAACAACCACTTACTTGTAAAATATCCTATTTAAAAAATCCTCAAATCCAATTGCAGTGATGCAGCAGACAAAAAGAGTGATCTTCCCAGCTCAAAATCCAAAGGCAGAATGAGCAGGAGTTGTTTTCATCCAAAATCATAATTTGCAGAATGTTTCATGCTGCTAGAGCTGGTATTTTTCTCCAAATTGAAAATTTTACATGTTCGAGTTCTCGAGCTTCACATTACTTCCGCCGGATGTCGATGGCGTGTCGAAAATGACATGATCGCGTTCTCTCGCTCCCTGTCGCGTTGGATATGACGTGTTCGGGGTCTCTTTCTCCTTTTCGCGTTCCATTAGATGTGCCCGCGTCCTCACGCTCTCGCTCGTGGTGTAGAATGACGTGTTCGAGATTTCAATCTTCTCATACTCGCGCGGTGCATGAACGCGAGAAGAATGACATGATCGCGCGACAAATGACATGATCGCGCGATAATGCGAGCGCAAACTGTTGCGAGACAGCACAAAATGGCTACCAAAAATCCAATATCTTGTGGAGAACGCGACCGGGTCGGGAAAACTTGTCAGCGAACGCGGGGATTCAGGTAAGGCGATCACGCGCACGCGAGAATGTTTGATTTTTACAGCGCGAGCAAGAAACAAATTATCGCTAAGCTGCGGAATGCGGAAATTTTGACATTTTCGCGCTTTCCGCGGAACGCGAAAATGCCAAATTATCGCAATTTCCGCAAACGGAACGGAATTTTGGCCAAGGCCTAGTATACATACAGTACACCCTTGCAGTGAGTGTACCTGTCAAGTTCAACAATAGTTAAGGATTATGAATCTAACTTACCACCACCCGCCACTGGTGCTGCCACTCCCCCTACTGCTCCATTGTCGATATCTGCAGCAACTGCTGCATCCTCTCCCTCCGCATCGCCTTCGCTGGCCCCGGCAATGGTGGTCGGTAGTGCGCCTAGAAAACATTACACATTTATTAGGCGTCATATACACCTCCCCCTATCAGTAGCAAGGTTGAAAAATGAGTTAATACTAACATACATCACTAGCACAAATCAGGTGGTAGTGGTAAAGTAGACACTAATAGTTATATATGGTCCCCCCAGGGTCATTCTAGCGTTTGCTTAGTTAGCCCGAGCCATGCAACCATTTTACCTTTGTGTCTTATTTGTGCACATGTGACGTTACCTTGCAGCTTTTGTATAAGACACCTTTGAGCCCACATGACCTGCCTCACACTGCTACTGTCTACGCGCTGCGTACAAGCGGTCAACAAAAACATTAACAAGCCACTTTTTTATGAAGTACTGGTACATATTGCTTATCCATAAATGCTACACTTTTTGGCACGGCTGAGAAATGCTTGCAAGTTGCAATATACTAACTCGCACCATTTCATTTTTCGCATTACAGACGGAAAATTCCCTTCTAAGAACCAGAGCTTTGCAGAGCTTATGAATGATGCAACAACTACCAGTACTAGGTTCTTCTAAGGTGAGGGGTCCCTTCACTCACAGATCTTCATTTATAAATTTATATAAACTAAATTCCTAGGGGATGGTGGTGCTGCCTTCCACCATTGTTCAGTTATCATGATTTAATTCCCAACTGTAAGTAAGTGTAACAATGTTTATTGTTTTAATGTTATTGATTTTCCGGTTGGTGCTGCATTATATAATAAAACAATGTACAGAGCTTCTCAATTCAAAATAAACATTTTGAACTTACATAGACTTGGTGGTATTTGGTGTGGACTAACTTACACGAGTGAGCAAATTAAAGGAAGGGTGTGCATGTGCATTGCTTCCACGACTGAGAGGTTGGGTGTGTTATGTTCTGGGTTGTCTACTTGTTGGGTATCTTGGGGGGAGGGTTCGGAGACCTAATAGTTATGACAAGACAGTACTATAGTCGAGCAGGGGATTGTGGTGGATTCTGAATTTCTGATTGAGGTGTGTGAGGAAGGTCCAATCTACCATCACCAACATCCTATTTTCTTGTGCAAAGGTCTGTATGTGCAAGATCCCTACAACAGTAGTAGTATGTCCTATAGGCTATCATATCAAAATAGTAATAAATCTGGTTGGGCATTTGTTGCTGTGAATTGTCAAAGCCCCAAGATTAACAAAGACACAAGATCAATAAGAATAGAAGTAGTACAATATGACGACCCAAAGGACTGGACTCAATGGCTAGAGCTACTGGTGAATCTGAGTTTTATTACAACCTTTCAAATAAAGAGTGGCACTGGCCAACTGGGCAAGCTTAGCTACTACAGTACAGACAAACTGATAGTAGTAGTAGTACTGAGAGTCATCATTGCAGAGGCAGGGATAACAAGATTTTTAAAACCGTACAGATCGAAGGATAATTGCTGGTAAAAAATAGCATTGGGAAACTGAAACAATAGTTCGTGAAAAATATGGTGCAGTAAGTTATGGAATAAGAAATATTATTAAAAACAAGAAGACTTACTGGGGCCAGCAGAGGAGCCCTCATTGGTGTCCTCCTGGTGGTGGTGTTCTGACTGTCCCCCCGACTGCCCATTCCCTGTCTGTCTGCCCCTGGGTGCTGATGAACAGGAAAGATATAAGAAAGAGACAAACATTGATGGATGGTGTCAAACAAATACAATATTTTTAAAGAACAGTTAAAAAACACTTATGTAAACAACAATTGCAATAACTAAATTGACCGATCTCATCTGGTCAACAAGTAGTATCGGGGGATTCGCGGATCGACAACTTAAGTTACTATTTATCAACAGTAATCCAGTCTTCCATTCTGATTCCAGAATACTAAGTTACAACTAAGCCTAAGTACGACGTACCACCCGACCTAGCCCACCTATTCCAGGCATGCCAATTGTACATTAAGTATGCATTTTCACTTCTTTTATTCCTCAACAATGCATATGGTCAAATGGAGGACACATGACTACATTTTTTGTATACACAAAATTTTTGGTTGATTGATTGATGCTGATGTTCTGCTAGTGCTAAGCCAATTACCACCACTCATTGAACAAACTAGAAAAGGTTGTAATAAAGACTGGTGTACTAGCAGCACGTCACGTAACTGAGGGGGAATCACGCATACCACTAACAAATTAGAAACTCATTCAAAGTACCTAAACCTAAGTATCAATCCGCCCCTATGTTTTAGTGACAGGACAAAGTAAGGAGTGGACTAGTCACTGTAGCATTACGTAACTTAATTTCTCTAAAAAAAACTCTAACAGAATCACGCTAAGCGAGCGCAAACACAAAGTTGCAAACAAGTAAGATTAGTAGTAGCGCAGAGGAGCATCTGTGTCATAATCACAGAAGACTTTTAAACGTAATTAACCTGGAATGTAAGCAGCAACATTCTAACTGGTTGGAAGAAAAAAAAGATATTTGCAATATATAACACAGAGCAGAAGAACAGACACAAAGTAGTAATAATTAAATAATTACTCACCAAGCCCCGGGACCTCCACTCCTAGCAGGTCCAGCAGGTCCTGCTCACGGTCCAGGATGTCGGACCCCAGAGCAGCGCAACACTGCCCGGCGCACCTTCCCCCACCGCTGCCGTCGCTCCTGGAGGCCGTACCCGGACCCAGGCCTGCCACCTGTTGCCAGGGTTGAGGGGAGGTGGCGTTGCACAAAGAAAATGAGTGCAGCCAACTCCACCTCCCCAAATAAGGCCCGTGCCTGCACCCCTTGTGGGCGCCGCCTTCCGCAAGGAAGGCGGTCACGGCTCTGGCTGGGACGGCGAGCCCTACTACCCTTTGACATGGTTCTGGGACGGGGCGGGAAAGAAAAGGTAATAAAATTACTGAAGTAAAGGAAATAAAGAGCAGGCAATAGAAAGAGTGAAAACATAGTTAAAAAACCAAAAATATAGAAGCAGGAAAATAGTTAGAGAAGTAATAAATAAGAAAGATTAAAAAAAAGTGGCTTTAAACAAAGGATTGAAAAGATGCATGGAGGATTCAAAATCAGGCCCCAGAACCATGCAATAGAGTGAAAAACAAGATGGCCGTGCCCATTGCGACCATGTGCGCAAGTTCGCGCAATATTTTCTCCTCGAAAAAAAGCAACGCGATCAAGTAAAAGCGTTCGCGAACAGGAAATATCTACAGCGAACGGGCGCGAACATGCATTGCGTGACCCGGAACAGGAAGTAAGCATCGCAGGAGGGCGGGACAAGTGAAAACAAGATGGCCGTGCCCATGAGGAACCGCATGGGTAAGTTGGCGAGCCGCGATCACGCAAAAAATACCGCGAACAGGCCGGAAAAAAACGTCCGCGTATTCGCGTTATTTCCGGCTTGTTTGCGGAGATTTTCAGCATTTTCGCGATAGTTTGCGAAAGTGAATTTCTCAAATTCCGCCCACCCCTAGCTCATATATCCATACAGATCATAACCTTTGCCACAGTTATGTCACAAAAGAAAAAGAAGCATGGTTAAACATTATAATCATGTAAGTCTTGTACACGTAGATGATGTGTTTAGAAATACAGCTGAAATCCAAATGCTTCAGGCGAATGCTAAACATAGACGGAGGACTAAAATCGAATACCTTCCATCGAAACGTATGGCAGACATATTATAGTATGCAAAAAGCCGTATAAAAGCAGAATAGCTCATACATACATGTCGATCAAAACTGTTAACACATTAAGGTCCCAGAAGAGACCTAATGCCACGTTTATCTACTGTCTTCAATACACTCCATAGGGTTTCCTCAGTGAAAATGTTTATGTTATAGACATAACGATGTAAAATACAAAGTAAAATACATCAGTATACCCTTACAAGCATAACATCTAAAATAGTGCCACACAGTGTAATACTGAAAAATGTCACATCATATAGAACACCCCATGTCAGTGTGATTTGGCTGATACCCAAATATGTAAAAGCTGGACAGATGTCTGTTAGTCGTATAATATGTCACTTGTGAACATGGGTCCATTCTAATATGACAGACACAAAGTTGCCTACTCTCGAACAATTGCCAACTCGCAACAACGAGGACAAGGTCAAAAATGATAAGCTTGAGTTGCCATGTAAATTACGTCAAATGCGAGAGTTAAAATACACATGGAAATAATCCAATAAAACCAATTTGTCCAAGGGTTCACACAGTCCAAGCTCGATTGATTGAAGGGATATATATACATATATATATATTACGAGTGTTCCTCCGCTGACTCTCCCCAGATGGCTCTCCCGAAGGATGGACACAGACCCGAAATTCGTGCAAAGTATTCCTTTATTCCATTGTCGCCATAACGCGTTTCGGCTCACCAGAGCCTTGATCACATGACAGTGGCCTAATGGAGGTAACTCCCTTTTAAAGTGCAAATGCAGGTGAATACATGACCACGTGACAGGCATGACGTTTAGATTTCGAATGGACATAGACATAGACAAAAGCTTGACCTTGTATGCATTGTGTGAAACTTATATAATATCTAAATAATATTTAAACATTTGATGCAATTTTACTGTCAAAGGTGCATTTTAATGCCCTTTTGTTTGCTTTCGTTTTCACTTGGTCATATTAATCCAATTCAATACATCTAGGTAAAATACCGTCATTTTGTTCATAATGTCCATTATTTGCCCATGCTTGTCTGAGTATAAAAACATGATATGGATATATCTGTTTTTTTGTTAATACGCTAATACATAATTCGTGGTACATGAATTAAAAACAAAAACAATAAAAACATATGATAATTGTTTCTGTAAAAGTGCAATGTGTGTGCAAATGTAGCCTAATAATGAAATAATCCAGATTTCAGTAATTTATGGGACCAAACTGGATTTCAGGAGTTCTTATAGATGATACATTATCATTTGGACTTCATTGTACTATTTTGAGAACTGATTTGTCATCTTTACATGAGGCGGGATTCAGAACATGCCTCAAGTTGTTACAATCTCGTTTAAGATATGGAAAAAGCCACTCACAATTCATCCTCCACAGGAAGTGAATGTCCTCAACACGTGAATATACTCCTAACTAAATGTGCACATGATCAGAATAGCATGGCGTGGGTGAAAAGTGGTAATGACCATATCACATAATAGAATGCTTGTAAGGAATTGGAGACATCAGGAGGTACTTGCCAAAGATGCCCATCAGTGAAGAAGTGCTCAGTGATAGGATGGTGGAAAGGGTAGGTTGCCCGTGAGAAGTGAGTGTTGTGGTTGGGCCCCTTCCTTTCCTCCTGTTAGAAGAAACATAATAAGACAACGTCAATTATTATAAAATGGAATTAAAAACAATACAACTAATAAACTTCTTCCATGCTCTAAAATAAATGGTGAGGGAGAGACGAAAGAGTAGAGCAGTCAAGGAGCAAACAAGAATACAAGAATATAATAAACCCGTAGGTAAAATGCAAAGGAAACAAATGGAGATAGCGTGAAGTCACGGTTACTCCCTAAGATGCACTGCTAGTTCCTCATCTTGATTAAGCCCCCCCCCCCGGGTCTTTTGACTGAAAATCAAAAATATACTTAGACTCTCTCTGCCCGAGTTTACACCCTGTTGCCCCCTCTGGGGTTCCTGGTGATTTGTTCTAGAATAAAGAATCTAAGTAATGATGTATTTCAGAAATGTTCGTCCCTAAAATGCCGGGCCACCGGATATTTCTCATCGTTGTGTGTGATGGCTTGACAATGTTCAAGAACACGTTTCTAGTTTAGAAGGGTGGTACTTCCTATGTGCCAAAGTTTGCAAGGACATTCAATCACATAAATCACATAGTTGGAGCTACATGTGAGAAATTGTTTGAGGTCTTTCTTAATACCATTGTAGTTGACCATGTTGGTAAACGTGCTGTTATTGCATGCCTTACAATGGCCATAAGGAAAGAATCCCTTGAGGCCATGTTCGTGCCCAGTTGAATAGATAGTAACATCACTTTGTACCAGCATGTCCCTAATACTTCTACCTTTCCTGTAGGTCACCCTAGGTCTATTTGAAATACATTCCCCAATTATGTTGTCACACTTGAGAATGTCCCAATTTTTGGACAGTATCCTGTAGATGTTTTTTGATTCTGCATTGTACGTCATAATCAGGCGGGTGTTACAATCATTATCATCTACAGCTTCAGAAGATTTATCAGATAGAATCAAGGATCTAGGAACATCATCAGCTCTATCTTTAGCTTTACGAAGCACCCAATTAGGGTAGCCCCTGATTTTAAAACGTGCTAGCATTTCACCGCATTCTTGCTGGTAAGCGAATTCTTTATTGCAGTTTCTTTTGGCCCTCAGTAGTTCCTCATACGGGATATTCCATTTAAGGGTATCCGGATGGCTGCTGAGGGCATGTAAGATACTATTTCCAGCAGTGGTTTTCCTAAAAAGTGTTGTGTGCAGTTGATTGTCCTTAATGTCTAGTCTGACATCTAAATATTCAGCAAAAGTTTTACTGATGTGGCTGGTCAACACAATGTTGTTTTGATTAATGTTCAGTTCATCAATGAACTGCGTAGCTTCCAGTTCGCTCCCCTTCCAAATGACGAAAAGATCGTCAATATAACGCCACCAAGTAGTGATGTGTATGAGATGCCCTGCATAGGCAGGGCTGGCAAAGATCTCTTGTTCCCAGCGTCCCAAGAAGAGGTTCGCGAAACTGGGAGCAAAGCACGAACCCATCGCGGTACCAACCAACTGTCTGTACAGGACACCATCAAATCGAAAAATGTTATCTGTGAGACAGAATTCCATCATGCTTAGCAACATTCTGTTGTGTTCTCTGAAACGTAAGGGCTGAAATTTAAGGAAATGATCACGAGCTTCCAAGCCCTAACGGTGATCTATAATTGTGTATAATGACTGGACATCCAGTGTTATGAGGAGACAATCCTCATCCCACTGTATCTCCTGAAATTTGGTTAGAAAATCCTTGGTGTCTTTGATATGACTGGGCAAATTACTAACCCATTCCCGGAGGTAGTGGTCTACATATTTAGAAACATGTTCGGACACACTACCCCTGGACGAAACAATGGGCCGTCCAGGTGGATTGTCTTGGTCTTCGTGTAATTTGGGCATCAGGTAGAGAACAGGTAAAACTGGATGGTCATTTTTGAGGTACCTGAATTCCTCCCACTCTAAGATCCCCTTGTCCTTCTATGTAGTTAATTTTTCTCACATATCAGTGATGCTGTTATTATGGACATCTGAAGTAATGGGCATGTAGAACTTCCGGTCATCAAGTTGCCTGTGTGGTTCAGCAACATATTTGTCCCTATACATGACAGCAACATTGCCACCCTTGTCCGCCGGACGGATGACAATGCTGTTGTCCTCCGTCAGAGATTTGATGGCCTGTCTTTGGGGGTATGAGAGATTGTTGTCAATGGACATGTAGTTTTTCTTCTTACACCTGTATTTTCCAAAATCTCTACTGACACTATCATGAAAGGTGTCAATGGAATCATGGGGAAGTGTGGGAAGAAATGTAGATTTAGGTTTAAAACTCGAGGCAGCACTGCTGTCAGTGACAAGATCTGCATTTTGCAACATCTGTGTGCTGTTGGTAGAGACAGTTCTATCCACACCAAATTCTGCCTGAGGGTCATTGACTGTATCAGAATTAATTTCACCCTCCTGTTCAAGTTGTAATATATTAATGAGGGTGTCTACATCACCAATGGCTATGTCATCCAAATTATTGCATGTGGGAGATTTGGTTTTCTTGGGACCCCCTAGCCTTTTTAGCTTATGCCACTTTTTTAACTTCAATTTGCGAATAAATTTAAATAAATCTATTCTAGACTCTGTATAGTCAAAAAGCATTGACGGACAAAATCAGAGTCCCAAACAAAATGTCATTTTTTCCGTCTCACTCATATCTCTTCTGGATAGATTGATGACAGTCTTATTTACCATATCAGCATCCATTAATGTCCTCTTCTGGGGCACATCCTTCTGTTTCCCATGCCGCCCCTTGCTCTGCCTCTTCTGCCATCTCTGTTGTAATCTTTTTCTTCAATTTCTACGTTTCCCCGTCCTCTGCTGCATCCTCGGCCTCTCTGTCCCCTTGTCCCTGTTGCCGGAGGTTCTTTCATCGTCCGTCTGCTCCTGCGCAGATGACGATATTCCTCTATAAAAATTCACTGGATGTGAGATATTGTCCCCCAAGGTTGCCCCATCTGTGGAAATGTCCGATTCGGTCTCACTCGTTGTAGACAGAGTGGCTTGTTGGTTTTCATCGTTATCTTCAAGGATGGTCAGTGATGTTTCCTTACAATTGTACAGGTGGTCATATTTACGACTAAAGGTCAAAATTTTACCACTCTCGTAGTCGTTGTAGTCACGATCCAGTTTCCTTTCCTTTCGTGCCTTAATGTCTTCTTCAAACTTTTTTAAACGTTCTTTCATGGCATTGATGAGTTTTGCTATTGCGTCAACATCTGATTGTTTGTTAAGATCTTCCATCATGTCATGTATTTGTTTAAGGAGCAAATCTCTATCTATCCATGCATACTTGACTAGAATTTCCAACATTCTTCTAGAATTAAAGCAGAATTATCTGACCACTCTGTAATCATGGCAGGATTGGGTGTTTCATATGTTGGTGTGGTAAAGATCCTAAGACCCATAGGAACCATTTCCTGATCGATATAACTTTGTAAGGAAATGGCTTCCCACCATTTCGAGATTTCGCTAGGGGTGGGCGGAATTTGCGTTATCGCGTTACGCAAATCTCCACGAAACGGTAAAAAATCTCCGCGAACACGCAAAAATTCCGCGAACACGCGGAATTGCTTGTTCGCAATACTTTTTTCCTGTTCGCGATCGCTGTTTGCGTGCTCGGGGTGAAATATCTCGCGAACACGCATATTGAGAACGCGAACAAGCAAAAAATTTCGCGAAGTCGCGGAACGCAGATTTTTGGGCAATTTCGCGTTCTCCGCGGAACGCGAAATTACCCAAATTCCGCAAATTCCGCGAACGGAACGGAATTTACCGCCCAGGCCTAGATTTCGCCTTTCTTCAATTTCTCCAATTTGTTGATTTTATCGCTCACAGTTTGCGAGAGTTCAGTCCTTATCTCAGTTGCCGTCTGAGGTTTTTTCTTCCTGGTAAAAATGACCTGAGCTGCCGCTCTTCTTTCCTCCTCCTCCTCCACTATGCACCATTCCCTTGTTGCAGTTAATATGTCTGGCCAAAGCTGTGGTACACTTGTGTAAAATGACAAGTTCCTCATGCGTAATGCTTCAGTGGCCCGAAAAAATACGGGTTTAAACCTTAATGTCCAAAGGTACCACCGGGACTTGATATTACCCCAGGAAAAACACAGAAGTTACACGAATATTTTTGCTGCTAAGGAAATTATAAGCATGCAAAACCTGAGGTAAACACGCAGCCTGCTTCCAGAGCCCACACAGAGGGAGTCAAAAAATAACAAGAGAGTGCACAGGTCTCTCTGCCGTTACCCTGGGGAGCGTGCGGGAAACCCAACTAGGCCTGGGCGAAAATTTCGTTCCGTTCGTGGAAATTGCGATAATTTGACATTTTCGCGTTCCGCGGAGAGTGCGAAAATGTCAAAATTTCCGGTTTCCGCAGCTTGGCGATAATTTGTTTCTTGCTCGCGCTGTAAATTAATACATTCTCGCGCGATCGCCTTACCTGAATCCCTGCGTTCGCCGACAAGTTTTCTTGATCCGGTCACGTTCTCCATGAGATGTTGTATTGGTTTTAGCCATTTGCGCTGTCTCGCGACAGTTCGCGCCCGCAGTGACGTCATGCGTCGCGCGATCACGTCTTTCTTCTCGCGATCATGAACCGCGAGACAACTCAAAACAAGATGGCCGCGCCCGCAAGCAACCACATGGGTAAGTTGGCGACCTGCAACCATGCAGAAAATCTCGCGAACATGCCGGAAAAAAACTTCCGCATCTTTGCGATATTTCCGCTTGTTTGCGATAATTTTAAACATTTTCGCGATAATTTGCGAAAGTTAATTTCGCAAATTCCGCCCACCCCTAAACCCAACCATCGGTAGGTCACTCTGTATTTCAACCCATCAGGACGGACACTCTGGACCCCACTTTTTTCGTTCTCACCTCTGGTGTATGAAGTGTAACTTTAGTGTACTTCTCAATTTTAGAAACGTTCCGCCGGTCAAATTGCAGTCTCAAATCAAAGTATCCAAAAACGTGCTCCTTCTAACTGCAGTTAGCAAGTTTTTGGATTATATATATGTATATATATATATATATATATATATATATATATATATATATATATAAATATATATTACCTACTGGCGATAGCCAGTAGGTAGTTATAGTTAGGACCACGTTTCCATAGGAAAACCTCAACATTCTATTTTGAATAACTTTGGCGCCGGTCGACGAATCCTCGCGAATTTCTCAAAATAGGTGGGGCGCTACGCTCCGCTCCTACCCTGAAAGTCTCGGGGGGATTCGTCAAGCGGGGGCTGAGATAAAAGGGGGGTCCCAAAACGCGTTTTTCCCATGCATTTTTCCATAGGACCTTTAGAACGAGCTACAGCCCGAATGGCTGAACAGAATTACTCAAAATTTGGCAGAGAGGTAGTCCCTAGGTCAAGGAAGTGCCTTTTGTAGGTTTGGTGTAAATCTGTTCAGTAGATTCTGAGAAAATAGCCTTTAAATCAATATATATATCTGAGCCAGCTTACGGTACGCTTACCGTACGCTTACGGTAAGCGTACGGTGGCGTGCGCGAGCGCGATTCTGATTGGCTCTTAGATCTTAGTAAACATTCGAATCGGCCGAAACCAGGAAGCGGCGGCCGCCATTTTGTCTCTCGCACTGAGAGAGATTTTTAAAATCGGAAGCCCAAAAACATGTAAAGGGGCTGTTTTGACAACTCCCTCCCACATAGTCATGTTGAGGGAGTCCCCAAACATCCCCCAAGTGCAAAAACGGTTTTATTTTTTTTTCGGCAATTTCGCGGGGTACGCTTACCGTACGCTTACGGTAAGCGTACGGTAAAAAAATAAAAATAAAAAAAACACTATCCACACTTACCCCACCCCCTGTGCTTTTGGTGGCCGAAGGCCACCAAATGTGCTGGGCTTATTACAATGGAAAAAAACACTATCCACACTTACCCCACCCCCTGTGCTTTTGGTGGCCGTAGGCCACCAAATGTACAGGGCTTATTATAAGGGAAAAAAACTTAGCATTTAAAAAACCGTACTAATTCACTGAAAAAACCATAGGTTTCACACACGTTATAGTTAGGAATTAGCATTTAAAAAACCTTGCAAATTCACTGAAAAAACCATAGGTTTCACACATGTTATAGTTAGTGGAAATTTTACTGATAAAAAACCAATGAAATTGCCCCGTTATAGTTAGCGCAGGCAACTATAACTCACGCGACCGCAATCCTCTGCTGATGACATATGTGTCTTTATGAAAAAAAAATATTTGTAATATATGTATAGCTAAAAATGTATGGAAGAAGACATGGGCAAATAAGTGTCTAAATACAGTATTAGCATCAGCAGAGGATTGCGGTCGCGTGAGTTATAGTTGCCTGCGCTAACTATAACGGGGCAATTTCATTGGTTTTTTATCAGTAAAATTTCCACTAACTATAACATGTGTGAAACCTATGGTTTTTTCAGTGAATATATATATATATTACCTACTGGCAGTCGCCAAGCGGTAGTTATAGTTAGGACCTTGTTTCTATTCAAAAAGCAATTTTTCTTTTCCCAATAACTTGGCGCGATTGACGAATCCTTGTGAAATTTTCAAAGCGTTGGTCCCGCTCCAGTCAGCTTCTATCCTGAAAGTTTTGGGGTGATTTTCAAAGCGGGGGCCGAGAAAAAAGGGGGGTCTCAAAACACGTTATTTCCCATAGGAAACTTTTGACACAACTACAGCCCGAACTGCTCAATGGAATTAGATTCAATTTAGCAAAAAAGTAGCCCTTGGGTCAGAAAGAGACCTTTTTTTGAAATGGTGTAAAACCGTTCAGTAGTTCCTGAGAAATTAAAGAAAAATAGATCATAAAATCTATTTCCCATAGGAAACTTTAGACACGGTTACAGCTGAAACTGCTGAACAGAATTACACCAAATTTGGCAAAAAGGTAGTGCTTGGTTCATAAAGCGACCTTTTTTTTAATGATGTAAATCCGTTAAGCGGTTTTCAAGATATTAAAGGAAAAAAATCTTTATATATCTGGGCGGGACCTAACTTCACAAGCACAAGCTTGGCTCTAATTGGCTGGCAACACTTCAATCCAGGAAGTGTTGGCAGCCATCTTGGTGCAATGCTTTTTAGGTCTCACCTAGCGATGCAGCACATGCGCTGCCCACTACACAAACACAAATGCACTGCCCTAAACCCTAAAACACTACCCCGGCACGAGCCTCTACACTGCACGAACACCACTGCACTGCCCTAAACTCTGAAACACCAGCCCTAGCACGACCCTCTACACTGCCCCTTTATATGTTTTTTCCAGCTTATTCTGGGGCTGCCGTGGCTTACGGAACATAATCCAAGGATAGATTGGGCCAAAAGAACGTTTGAAATGGATTCTGAATATTGTAAAGGTCATTGTCATAATTGGAGTACAGAGTCCTCAGCACCTTCACCTCCTCAATATTTGGCTAGCCAAGCCAAGCCAAAATGATTTGTGTAATGGAGACACAAGAGATTCCAGAAGTATACTTGGATTTGGCGGCAGTTTTTGACGAAAAAGAAGCCAACAAATTGCCTCCGCATCGTAAATACGACTGTAGAATAGAGTTAGAACCGGGAGCTTCTTTGCCATGCAGTCGCATTTACGCTCTTCAGAAAAAGAAAATCAACATCTTAAGGAGTATTTAGAAATGTATCTGGCAAATGGATTTATTCGTCCTTCTCAGTCACCAGTTTCTTCTCTGCTTTTTTTTAGTCCTAAAAAAGATGGAAATCTGAGAATGTGCACCGACTATCGAGCCTTAAATTCAGTAACTAGAAAGAACAGCTATCCGTTAGCATTAATTTCTGAATTGTTGGATCAGGTCAAGGGAGCACGTGTGTATACCAAGTTGGACTTAAGTGGGGCTTATCATATTGTACGAATGGCGGAAGGCGATGAGTGGAAAACTGCCTTTCGGACTAGATTGGGACCATTTGAATATCAGGTCATGCCCTTTGGTTTATGCAACGCTCCCGCTGCCTTCCAGCATTTTGTGAATGATGGTTTGAGAGAGTATTTAGATCGTTTTGCTGTCGTCTACATAGATGACATTCTGATTTTTTACGAAAATATGAAAGAGCACATTCAACATGTGCGAACCATCCTGAAGACACTCTTGAAACACCAACTATTCGTGAAATTGGAGAAATGTGTATTCAACGCTAGTCAAGTGGAATTTTTGGGCTTCGTACTCTCCCCAGATGGAGTTTCAATGGATGAAGCCAAGGTTAGGACTATTAATGAATGGCCCTCTCCTCGTAATGTGAAACAAGTGCAGAGTTTCATTGGTTTTGCCAACTTTTACAGACGCTTCGTTGATAATTTTTCGGAGAAGGTTTCCCGTTAACTCGTTTGCTCAAAAAAGGGGTCAGGTTTGAATGGACCGATGAAACTGAAGAAGCTTTCAGTAGACTAAAGAAAGTGTTTACGACTGCGCCGGTGCTTTTGCATCCCAACCCTGAGGAGCCTTTCTTTGTTGAAGCCGATGCTTCCAATTTGGCAATAGGTGGAATA
Organism: Triturus cristatus; assembly: GCF_964204655.1. Classification (NCBI taxonomy): domain Eukaryota; kingdom Metazoa; phylum Chordata; class Amphibia; order Caudata; family Salamandridae; genus Triturus; species Triturus cristatus. The sequence continues at coordinate 62,302,683 of NC_140593.1, read as the reverse complement.
TTATCCCAGAGGGAAAAGACTACCGGTCAGCTTCATCCTGTCGCATACCAGTTCAGAAAGCTAACTCCCGCTGAGTTGAATTACTCTATTGCCGACAAGGAGTTATTGGCAGTCAAGGATGCTTTTCAGGAGTGGAGGCATTATCTCTTGGGTTCTCGACATGAAGTTACTGTGTTCACAGATCATCGGAATCTTCAGTTTTTAAAATCCGCACGAACCTTGACTCCTAGACAGTTACGTTGGTCATTATTTTTTGCAGACTATAATTTTGTGCTAACTTACAAACCTGATTCCGCCAATGGAAAGGCTGATGCCTTATCGCGTTTGGGGACTGGAGAAGATGTCCCAATTTTGGAAAAAGAACTGATAATTCCAAAAGAGAAAATAATTGTGGTGATCATGTTTCCGGAGTTTGAAGAACAGTTAAATCAAGTTCTAGTTACCTTTAATCTTGCAGATTAGGTCAAGGAAGATGAAGATCGAGAAATAAAGAATGGTCGACCTTATTTTAAGGGAAAACTTTTTATTCCCGATGAAGAACTTCAAAAGATGATAGTTCAACATTGTCATAATGATTTGCTGGCTGGACACAAGGGAGTAAAGAAGACCCTGGAATTGGTTCAACGTGAATTTTGGTGGCCGTCCATGGAAACTCAGGTGGGACAATATGTTGCCTCTTGTGAACAGTGTTTAAAGGGAAAATCTGTTAGAATGGCTCCACAGGGTTTACTACATCCAGTGCCCCCGGCTCCTTACCCATGGCACACGGTATCCATGGATTTCATTGTAGAATTACCATCTAGTCAGGGCTATTCTGTCATATGGGTGGTGGTGGATCATTTCACTAAAATGAGTCATTTCATCCCTTTAAAGTCTATTCCTAATGCTTCTCATCTAGCGTCTTTCTTCACACAACATGTAGTTAAGACACATGGAATTCCTAGGGTGGTTATTTCTGGTCGGGCCCCCAATTCATTTCCCATTTTTGGAGATCGTTTTTAAAAAGATTGGATATTGACTGTCGTTTGTCTTCCAGTTTCCACCCCAAGACTGACGGGCAAACGGAAAGAGTTAATCAGGAGCTGGAGCAATACTTGCGTTTGTTCCTGATGGATCACGAAGGGGAGTGGCCGTACATAATCTGGGCAGCCGAATTCGCTTATAATAATGCAGAGCATTCATCCACGGGTTACACTCCTTTTTATTTAAACTCAGGTAGACATCCAAACACCTTTGTAGGACTGCAAGAGAGTGATGTTCCAGCAGTGGAGGAAGTAGTTCAGAATCTTCGAAAGGCGTACCAATGAGCTACAGATAATTTGATCAAGGCAAAGGCCTCTTACAAGAAACAAGCTGACAAGAAGAGGCGTTCCAGCCCAATTTTTGAATCTGGGGAGGAGGTCTGGATTTCGACACAAAATCTGCATTTGAAGGGAAATCGAAAATTTCAACCAAGGTTCATAGGTCCTTTTGCAGTGGAAAAGATGATAAACCCAGTTAGCGTCAAGATTCGACTTCCTCCTAAACTTAAGTTCCATTCTGTGTTTCGTGTCTCCTTACTTAGGAAGAGTCCGCCAAATTTGGGAAAGAAAGGTCCTCCTATGCCAGTTAAAGTCCAGTCAGAAGAAGAGTTTCAAGTGAAGCGAATCTTAGATTCTAGACTGAGGAGAGGAAAATTATTCTATCTGGTGGACTGGAAGGGTTTTGGTCCTGAAGAGAGAAGTTGGGAACCTAAGAACAATTTGCAGGCTCCACGATTGATTAGAGAATTTCACAAGAAATACCCTAAAAAGCCCAGGGAGGGCGAGGGAGGAGTTTTGGTGGGGGTACTGTCAGGGTCAGTCAGCCTAAGGCATTGCTTCACCATTGTTGCAAGACTCATAAGGTTCGCCGTTTTAGATCAAGTAGAAATTTGCCCCACCATTGGCTTCCCCGTTCTGTTGCAAAACGACAGATTCACACATTGCGGAATTTCAAGATGGCCACCGGTGATAACTTTGAGGTTGCCAGTCTAGTGTATGCTCCTCCTCCACAGCACAGCTGTGCTCGCGACTGCAATCGCAGCAAACTGCGCACTTCAACTGCCTTTTGAGGGAAGACGGTCGCATTAATCTAGCGGCGTTTTCCTGCCTTGGCAAATTCAGAGTAGTGAGTAGTGAGTTGTTTCCAGTGATACCGTTTCCGCGGCTGCGGATGGTAAGGCTATTTACTCTAAGCCTATATTGGATAACAGCCGAGTCTGAAGGAATGTTTGTACAGCGTTTGGGTTCTGACTAGAAATTTTCCACGAGTCCAGGTCAGTTGTTCACAAGAAGGATTCTGGTGCTCCGTAGTCAGTCTATATTCCATGCAACGCTCAGTAGGCAGGAGTGAGCATTGCTAGAACTGAGTCTTCATTATTCTGGTATCTTGGAAGAAAAGTGGAAAGCTGCACATCCCTGCCAATGTTTTAAAAGAGAACTTTACCTAAGAAAAGTAAGAGAGGCAAATGGTTAGAAGAGTTATTCACAAGGAACCTTCAAGTAGGTGTAGTTATATATATATATATATACTATATGGAAATGATTAAAAGCAAACCATCTATCTAGATCAGCCGATACTCAGTATAAACACTAATTTAGTGAACAGAAAGAGTATTTTAGGCAAATCGAACAAACAGGGATTTATCCTGTAAATTTAAATTTTATGCATGTATTTATTTATGTATAATAATAATTTTATCATGCAATGCAACATATTTAATCACCATAAATTGTGGCTTTTACGGATTTTATGGATGTATTTTAAGCAAAGATTTGTGCTTCATTTTGCATATTATTGAGTATTTAACTATTTATTTATTTATTTATTTATATAATTGCAAATTTGCACATAATAACTTGCACTTTATTGTTATCCACGAAACAAAATCTGGAACTTCAATTCAAATGATCTAAATTCTTAACGACAAAGAATAAGCAATGTATATTGATGCCTTTTACTTGCTTTGAATTATTTTAATTGTTATTATTAACAACTTTAAAATATGAGCACAATTGTAACACATAAAGTTAATGTGGGAAAAAAAAGCGAAACAGAGAAAAAAATAAGCTGGGAAAAAAAAGAGTGTGTATCCTATAAAAAGCATTCCTATTGGCAAAGGCGCGTCATGTGATCAAGTCCCCAGGGAGGGACGAAACGCGTAATGGCTGCCGCTCCTGTTGTGTAAAACTATGAGAATAAACTAAGCGGTATTACAAAAGGATTTTGTGGTCCGTGCTCTTTGTATCCAGTATCCAGATGAAAGGAAATGCGGTGGTGCATACACCACCAATAGAGGAGTTCTTCAACTGAAAAAGTAGAAAGAAAAGAATGTACAACTGCACTTAGAGTGAGCCAGGTAGACACAGAAATATACCTATAGAATGAGTAGAGAGCCCCAGTACGACCCCCTGCACTGCCCGAACACCACTGCACTGCCCTAAACACTGAAACACAAGCCCAAGCACGACCCCCTACACTGCCCGAACACCACTGCACTGCCCTAAACCCTGAAACACCAGCCCCTGCACGACCCCCTACACTGCTCAAACAACACTGCACTGTCCTAAACCCTGAAACACCATCCCCCTTATGACCCCCTACACTGCCCGAACACCACTGCACTGCCCTAAACCCTGAAACACCACCCCCAGCAAGACCCTGTACACTGCCCGAACACCACTGCCCTAAACACTAAAACACCACCCCCCGCAAGACCCCCTACACTGCCCGAACACCACTGCACTGCCCTAAACCCTGAAACACTGAAACACCACCCCCTGTATGACCACCTACACTGCCCAAACACCACTGCCGTAAACCCTGAAACACCACCCCCAGCAAGAGCCCCAACATTGCCCGAACACCACTGCACTGCCTGAAACCCTAAAACACCACCCCCTGCACGACCCCTACACTGCCCAAACACCACTGCACTGCCCTAAACCCTGAAACACCACCCCCTGCATGACCCGCTACACTGCCAGAACACCACTGCACTGCCCTAAACCCTGAAACAGCACCCCCAGCACAACCCACCACATTGGCCGAACACCACTGCTCTGCACTAAACCCTAACACACCAGCACCAACATGATCCCCTACACTGCCCAATCACCACTGCTCTGCCCTAAACCCGGAAACACCACACCCAGCACGACCCCCTACACTGCCAGAACACCACTGCACTGCCCTAAACCCTGAAACAGCACCCCCAGCACAACCCACCACATTGGCCGAACACCACTGCTCTGCACTAAACCCTAACACACCAGCACCAACATGATCCCCTACACTGCCCAATCACCACTGCTCTGCCCTAAACCCGGAAACACCACACCCAGCACGACCCCCTACACTGCCCGAACAAAACTGCACTGCCCTAAACCCTGAAACACCACTCCCTGCATGACCCCCTACACTGCCTGAATACCACTGCACTGCCCTAAACTCTGAAACACCACCCCCAACAAGACCCCATACACAGCCCGAAGACCACAGCCCTAAACCCTGAAACACCACCCCCAGCAAGAACCCCTACACTGCCCGAATACCACTGCACTGCCCTAAACCCTGAGACACCACCCCCAGCAAGACCCCCTACACTGCCCGAAGACCACGGCCCTAAACTCTGAAACACCACCCCAGCATGAACCCCTACACTACCCGAACACCTCTGCACTGCCCTAAACCCTGAAAACCCAGCCCCAGCACAACCACTCACAATGCCAGAACACCACTGCACTGCCCTAAACCCTGAAACACCACCCCCAGCACAACCCCCTACACTGCCCGAACACCACTGATCTGCCCTAAACCCTAAAACACCACCCCAGCACGTACACCTACACAGCCTGAACACCACTGCACTGTCCTAAACCCTGAAACACTGCCCCCAGCACAACACCCTACACTGCCCGAACACCACTGCTCTGCCCTAAACCATGAAACCCCAGCACCAGCACGACCCCCTACACTGCCCAAACACCAAAGCACTGCCCTAAATCCTGAAACACCAGCACTAGCATGACCCCCTACACTGCCCAAACAACACTGCACTGCCTTAAACCCTGAAACACCTGCCCCAGCGCGACCCCCTATACTGCCTGAACACCACTGCACTGCCCTAAACCCTGAAAGACCACCCCAGCACAAACCCCTACACTGCCCGAACACCACTGCACTTCCCTAAACCCTGAAACACCACCACCAGCATGACACCCTAAACTGCCCAAACAAAACTGCACTGCCCTAAAGCCTGAAACACCACCCCCAGCATGACCCCCTACACTGCCCGAACACCACTGCACTGCCCTAAACCCTGGAACACCAGCCCCAGCACAACCCCCTCCACTGCCCAAACACCACTGCATTGCCCTAAACCCTGAAACACCAGCCCCAGCACGACCCCCTACACTGCCCGAACACCAATGTTCTGTCCTAAACCCTGAAACACCACCCCCAGCATGTACCCCTACGAAGCCCGAACACCACTGCACTGCCCTAAACCCTGAAACACCACCCCCAGCATGACCCCCTACACTGCCCGAACACCACTTCTCTGCCCTAAACCCTGAAAACCCAGTACCAGCACAACCCCCTACACTGCCCGAACAACATTGCCCTAAACCCTGAAACACGTGCCCCAGCACGAGCCCCTACACAGCCTGAACACCACTGCACTGCCCTAAACCCTGAAAGACCAGCTCCAGCATGACACCCTGCACTGCCCGAACACCACTGCACTGCCCTAAACCCAGAAAGACCACCACCAGCACGAACACCTACACTGCCCAAACACCACTGCACTTCCCTAAACCCTGAATCGCCAGCCCCAACACAACCACCTACACTGCCCGAACACAACTGCACTGCCCTAAACCCTGAAACAGCACCACCAGCATGACCCACTACACTGCCCGAACAACACTGCACTGCTCTAAAGCCTGAAACATCACCCCCAGCATGACCCCTACACTGCCCAGACACAACTGCACTGCCCTAAACCCTGAATCACCAGCCCCAGCACAACCACCTACACTGCCCGAACACCACTGCACTGCCCTAAACCCTGAAACACCACCACCAGCATGACCCCCTAAACTGCCCGAACACCACTGCACTGCCCTAAACCCTGAAACACCACCCCCAGCACGACACCCTACACTGCCCGAACACCACTGCTCTGCCCTAAACCATGAAACACCAGCACCAGCACGACCCCCTACACTGCCCAAACACCAAAGCACTGCCCTAAACCCTGAAACACCAGCACCAGCATGACCCCCTACACTGCCCGAACAACACTGCACTGCCCTAAACCCTGAAACACCTGCCCCAGCACGACCCCCTATACTGCCTGAACACCACTGCACTGCCCTAAACCCTGAAAGACCACCCCAGCATGAACCCCTACACTGCCCGAACACCACTGCACTGCCCTAAAACCTGAAAAACCACAACCAGCATGACACCCTACACTGCCCGAACAACACTGCACTGCCCTAAAGCCTGAAACACCAGCCCCATCAAGACCCCCTACACTGCCCGAACACCACTGCACTGCCCTAAACCCTGGAACACCAGCCCCAGCACAACCCCCTACACTGCCCAAACACCACTGCATTGCCCTAAACCCTGCAACACCAGCCCCAGCAAGACCCCCTACAGTGCCCGAACACCAATGCTCTGTCCTAAACCCTGAAACACCACCCCCAGCATGTACCCCTATGCAGCCCGAACACCACTGCACTGCCCTAAACCCTGAAACACCACCCCCAGCATGACCCCCTACACTGCCCGAACACCACTTCTCATCCCTAAACCCTGAAACACCAGTACCAGCACAACCCCCTACACTGCCCGAACAACACTGCCCTAAACCCTGAAACACCACCCCCAGCATGACCCCCTACACTGCCCGAACACCACTTCTCAGCCCTAAACCCTGAAACACCACCACCAGCATGACCCACTACACTGCCCGAACACCACTGCACTGCCCTAAACCCAGGAACACCAGCCCCAGCATAACCCCCTACACTGCCAAAACACCACTGCACTGCCCTAAACCCTGAAACACCAACCCCAGCATGACCCCCTACACTGCCCGAACACCCCTGCTCTGCCCTAAACCATGAAACACCTGCCCCAGCACAACCCCCTACACTGCCTGAACACCACTGCACTGCCCTAAACCCTAAAAGACCAGGTCCAGCATGACACACTGCACTGGCCGAACACCACTGCACTGCCGTAAACCCTGAAAGACCACCCCAGGATGAACCCCTACACTGCCCAAACACCACTGCACTGCCGTAAACCCTGAATCGCCAGCCCCAGCACAACCACCTACACTGCCCGAACACCACTGCACTGCTCTAAACCCTGAAACACCAGCCCCAGCACGACCTCCAACACCGTCCGAACACCACTGCACTGCCCTAAACCCTGAAACACCAGCCCCAACATGACCCCCTACACTGCTCGAACACCACTGCACTGCCCTAAACCCTGAAACACCATCCCCCTGCATGACCCCCTACACTGCCCGAACACCACTGCACTGCCCTAAACCCTGAAACACCACCCCCAGCAAGACCCCATACACTGCCCGGACACCACTGCCCTAAACCCTGAAACACCACCCCCAGCAAGACCCCCTACACTGCCCAAACACCACTGTCCTAAACCCTGAAACACCACCCCCAGCAAGACCCCAACACTGCCCGAACACCACTGCGCTGCCCGAAACCCTAAAACACCACCCCCTGCACGATCCCTACACTGCCCGAACACGGCTGCACTGCCCTAAACCCTGAAATACCACCCCTGCACGACCCTCTACACTGCCAGAATACCACTGCACTGCCCTACACCCTGAAACACCACCCCCAGCACGACCGCCTACACTGGCCGAACACCACTGCTCTGCACTAAACTTTAAAAAACCACCCCGTACATCCCCCTACATTGCCCGAACACCACTGCCCTAAACCCTAACACACCAGCCCCTGCACGACCCCCTACTCTGCCCGAACACCACTGCTCTGCCCTAAACCCTGAAACACCAACACCAACACAACCCCCTACACTGCCCGAACAACACTGCACTGCCCTAAACCCTGAAACACCTGCCCCAGCATGACCCCCTATACGGCCTGAAAAACACTGCACTGCCCTAAACCCTGAAAGACCACCCCTAGCACAAACTCCTAAACTGCTCGAACACCATTGCACTGCCCTAAACCCTGAATCACTAGCCCCAGCACGACCCCCTACACTGCCCGAACATCACTGCACTGCCCTAAACCCTGATACACAAGCCTCAGCACGACCCCCTACACTGCCCGAACACCACTGCACTGCCCTAAACCCTGAAACACCAGCCCCAGCATGACCCCCTACACTGCTAGAACACCACTGCAGTGCCAAAAACCCGAAACACCAGCACCAACATGACCCCCTACACTGCCGAAACACCACTGCTCTGCCTTAAACCCCTGAAACACCAGCCCCAGCATGATCCCAATACTGCCTGAACAGCGCTGCACTGCCCTAAACCCTGAAACACCAGCCTCAGCATGACCCCCTACACTGCCCAAACACCACTTCTCTGCCCTAAATCCTGAAACACCAGCACAATCCCCTACACTGCCCGAACAACACTGCACTGCCCGAAACCCTGAAACACCTGCCCCAGCATGACCCCCTATACTGCCTGAACACCACTGCAATGCCATAAACCCTGAAAGACCAGCTCCAGCACGACCCCCTGCACTGCCCGAACACCACTGCACTGCACTAAACCCTGAAAGACCACCCCCAGCACAAACTCCTAAACTGCTCGAACACCACAGCACTGACCTAAACCCAAAATCACCAGCCCCAGCACGACCCCCTACACTGCCCGAACACTACTGCACTGCCCTAAACCCTGAATCACCAGCCCCAGCACGACCCCTACACTGCCCGAACACCGCTGCACTGCCCTAAACCCTGAAACACCACCCCTGCACGACCCTCTACAGTGCCAGAACACCACTGCACTGCCCTAAACCCTGAAACACCACCTCCAGCACGACCCCCTACACTGGCCGAACACCACTGCTCTGCCCTAAACTCTAAAAAACCACCCCCGCACATTTCCCTACACTACCCGAACACCACTGCCCTAAACCCTAATACACCAGCCCTAGTACAACCCCCTACACTGCCCGAACACCACTGCTCTGCCCTAAACCCTGAAACACCAGCACCAGCACAACCCCCTACACTGCCCAAACGACACTGCACTGCCCTAAACCCTGAAACACCTGCCCCAGCATGACCACCTATACTGCCTGAACACCACTGCACTGCCCTAAACCCTGAAAGACCACCCCAGCACAAACTCCTAAACTGCTCGAACACCACTGCACTGCCCTAAACCCTGAATCACCATCCCCAGCACGACCCCCTACACTGCCCGAATACTACTGCACTGCCTTAAACCCTGAATCACCAGCCCCAGCACAACCCCCTACACTGCCCGAACACCAGTGCACTGCCCTAAATCCTGAAACACCACCCCCAGCACAACCCCTACACTGCCCGAACACTACAGCACTGCCCTAAACCCTGAAACACCACCCCAAGCACGACCCCCTACACTGCCCGAACACCACTGCACTGCCCAAATCCCTGAAACACAAGTCTCAGTACGACCCCCTACACTGCCCGAACACCACTGCACTGCCCTAAACCCTGAAACACCAGCCCCAGCACGACCCCCTACACTGCTCGAACACCACTGCACTGCCCAAAACCCGAAACACCATCCCCCTGCATGACCCCCTACACTGTCCGAATACCACTGCACTGCCCTAAACCCTGAAACACCACCCCAGCAAGACCCCGTACACTGCCCGAACACCACTGCCCTAAACCCTGAAACACCATCCCCAGCAAGACCACCTACACTGCCCGAAAACCACTGCACTGCCCTAAACCCTCAAACACTGAAACACCACCCCCTGCATGACTCCCTCAACTGCCCAAACACCACTGCCCTAAACCCTGAAACACCACCCCCTGCATGACCCCCTACACTGCCAGAACACCACTGCACTGCCCTAAGCTCTGAAACACCGCCCCCAGCACGACACCCTTCACTGGCCGAACACCACTGCTCTGCCCTAAACCGTAAAAAAACACCCCGCACATCCCCTTATACTGCCCGAACATCACTGCACTGCCCTAAACCCTAACACACCAGCACCAACATGACCCCCTACACTGCCCGAACACCACTGCTCTGCTTTAAACACTGAAACACCAGCCCCAGCACGACCCCAATACTGCCTGAACAGTGCTGCACTGCCCTAAACCCTGAAACACCAGCCTCAGTATGACCCCCTACTGCCCAAACACCACTGCACTGCCCTAAACCCTGAAACACCACCCCCTGCATGACCCCCCACTGCCCAAACACCACTGCACTGCCCTATACCCTGAAACACCACCCAGGCACTACCCCCTTCACTGCCCGACCACCACTGCACTACCCTAAACCCTGGAACACCATCCCCTGCATGACCCCCTACACTGCCTGACCACCACTGCACTGCCCTAAACCCTGAAACACCACCCCCTGCATGACCCCCTACACTGCTCGACCACCACTGCACTGCCCTAAACCCTGAAACACCACCCCCTGCATGACCCCCAACACTGCCCGACCACCACTGCACTGCCCTAAACCCTGAAACACCACCCCCAGCATGACCCCCTACACTGCCCGAACACCACTGCACTGCCCTAAACCCTGGAACATCAGCCCCAGCACAACCCCCTACACTGCCCAAACACCACTGCACCGCCCTAAACCCTGAAACACCACCCTCAGGACGACCCCCTACACTGCCCGAACACCACTGCACTGTCCTAAACCCTGAAACACCAGCCCCAGCACGGCCCCCTACACTGCTCGACCACCACTGCACTGCCCTAAACCCTGAAACACCATCCCTGCATGACCCTCTACACTGCCAGAACACCACTGCACTGCCCTAAACCCTGAAACACTACCCCCAGCACGACCCCCTACACTGGCCGAACACCACTGCTCTGCCCTAAACTCTAAAAACTGACCCCCGCACATCTCCCTATACTGCCCGAACACAACTGCACTGCCCTAAACCCTAACACACCAGCCTCAGCACAACCCCCTACACTGCCGGAACACCACTGCTCTGCCCTAAACCCTGAAACACCAGCACCAGCACAACCCCCTACACTGCCCGAACAACACTGCACTGCCCTAAACCCTGAAACACCTGCCCCTGCATGACCCCCTATACTGCCTGAACACCACTGCAATGCCCTAAACCCTGAAAGACCACCCCAGCACAAACTCCTAAACTGCTCGAACACCACTGCACTGCCCTAAACCCTGAATCACCAGCCCCAGCACGACCCCCAACACTGCCCGAACACTACTGCACTGCCCTAAACCCTGAATCACCAGCCCCAGCACGACCCCCTACACTGCTCGAACACCACTGCACTGCCCTAAACTCTGAAACACCACCCCCAGCACAACCCCCTACACTGCCCGAACACCACTGCACTGCCCTAAACCCTGAAACACCACCCCCAGGACGACCCCCTACACTGCCCGAACACCACTGCACTGCCCTAAACCCTGAAACACAAGCCTCAGCACGACCCCCTACACTGCCCGAACACCACTGCACTGCCCTAAACCCTGAAACACCAGCCCCAGCACGACCCCTGCACTGCTGGAACACCACTGCACTTCCCAAAACCCAAAACACCATCCCATGCATGACCCCCTACACTGCCCGAATACCACTGCACTGCCCTAAACCCTGAAACACCACCCCCAGCAAGACCCCATACACTGCCCAAACACCACTGCCCTAAACCCTGAAACACCACCCCCAGCAAGATCCCCTACACTGCCCGAACACCACTGCACTGCCCTAAACCCTGAAACACTGAAACACCACCCCCTGCATGACCCCCAACACTGCCCAAACACCACTGCCCTAAATCCTGAAACACCACCCCCAGCAAGACCCCCAACACTGCCCGAACACCACTGCACTGCCCGAAACCCTAAAACACCACCCCCTGCATGACCCCTACACTCCCCGAACACCACTGCACTGCCCTAAACCCTGAAACACCACCCCCTGCATGACCCCCTACACTGCCAGAACACCACTGCACTGCCCTAAACCCTGTAACACCACCCCCAGCACGACCCCCTTCACTGCCCAAGCACCACTGCTCTGCCCTAAACCCTAACACACCAGCACCACCATGACCCCCTACAATGCCCGAACACCACTGCTCTGCCTTAAACCCTGAAACACCAGCCCCAGCAAGACCCCAATACTGCCTGAACAGCGCTGCACTGCCCTAAACCCTGAAACACCAGCCTCAGCATGACACCCTACACTACCCAAACACCACTGCACTGCACTAAACCCTGAAACACCACCCCCTGCACGACCCCCCCACTGCCCGAACACCACTGCACTGCTCTAAACCCTGAAAGACCACGCCCAGCACTACTCCCTACACTGCCCGACCACAACTGCACTACCCTAAAGCCTGGAACACCACCCCCTGCACGACCCCCTTCACTGCCTGACCAGTACTGCACTGCCCTAAACCCTGAAACACCACCCCCTGCATGACCACCCTACACTGCCCGACCACCACTGCACTGCCCTAAACCCTGAAACACCACCCCCTGCACGACCCCCTACACTGCCCAAAGACCACTGCACTGCCCTAAACCCTGAAACACCACCCCCTACACTGCTCGAACACCACTGCACTGCCCTAAACCCTAAAACACCACCCCCAGCAAGACAGCCTACACTGCGCGATCACCACTGCACTGCCCTAAACCCTTAAACACTGAAACACCACCCCCTGCATGACCCCCTCCACTGCCCAAAAACCACTGCCCTAAACCCTGAAACACCACCCCCAGCAAGACTCCCAACACTGCCCGAACACCACTGCAATGCCCTAAACCCTGGAACAATAGCCCCAGCACAACCCCCTACACTGCCCAAACACCACTGCACTGCCCTAAACCCTGAAACACCAGCCCAAGCACGACCCCCGATACTGCCCAAACATCAATGTTCTGCCCTAAACCCTGAAACACCACCCCCAGCATGTACCCCTACACAGCCCGAACACCAATGCACTGCCCTAAACCCTGAAACACCAGCACCAGCACGACCCCCTACACTGCCTGAACAACACTGCACTGCCCTAAACCCTGAAACATGTGCCCCAGCATGACCCCTACACTGCCTGAACACTACTGCACTGCCCTAAACCCTGAAAGACCAGCTCCAGCATGACACCCTGCACTGCCCGAACACCACTGCACTTCCCTAAACCCTGAACGACCACCACCAGCACGAACACCTACACTGCCCAAACACCACTGCACTTCCCTAAACCCTGAATCGCCAGCCCCAGCACAACCACCTACACTGCCCGAACACGACTGCACTGCCCTAAACCCTGAAACACCACCACCAGCATGACCCACTACACTTCCCGAACAACACTGCACTGCCCTAGAGCCTGAAACACCACCACCAGTCCCAGCACAACCACCTACACTGCCCGAACACCACTGCACTGCCCTAAACCCTGAAACACCACCCCCAACACGACCTCCTACACTGCCCAAACACCACTGCACTGTCCTAAACCCTGAAACACCAGCCCCAGCACGACCCCCTACACTGCCCGAACACCACTGCACTGCCCTAAACCCTGAAACACCAGCCCCAGCACGACCCCCTACACTGCTCGAACACCACTGCACTGCCCTAAACCCTGAAACACCATCCCCCTGCTTGACCCCCTACACTGTCCGAACACCACTGCACTGCCCTAAACCCTGAAACACCACCCCTAGCAAGACCCCATACACTGCCCGGACACAACTGCCCTAAACCCTGAAACACCACCCCCAGCAAGACCCCTACACTGCCCAAATACCACTGCCCTAAACCCTGAAACACCACCCCCAGCAAGACCCCCAACACTGCCCGAACACCACTGCACTGCCCTAAACCCTGAAACACCAGCCCCAGCACGACTCCCTAAACTGCTCGAACACCACTGCACTGCCCTAAACCCTGAAACACCATCCCCCTGCTTGACCCCCTACACTGTCCGAACACCACTGCACTGCCCTAAACCCTGAAACACCACCCCTAGCAAGACCCCATACACTGCCCGGACACCACTGCCCTAAACCCTGAAACACCACCCCCAGCAAGACCACTACACTGCCCAAATACCACTGCCCTAAACCCTGAAACACCACCCCCAGCAAGATCCCCAACACTGCCCGAACACTACTGAGCTGCCCAAAACCCTAAAACACCACCCCCTGCACGAGCCCTACACTTCCCGAACACCGCTGCTCTGCCCTAAACCCTGAAACACCACCCCTGCATGACCCTCTACACTGCCAGAACACCACTGCACTGCCCTAAACCCTGAAACACCACCCCCAGCACGACCCCCTACACTGGCCGAACACCACTGCTCCGCCCTAAACTCTAAAAACCCACCCCCGCACATCCCCCTACACTGCCCAAACACAACTGCACTGCCCTAAACCCTAATACACCAGCCTCAGCACAACCCCCTACACTGCCGGAACACCACTGCTCTACCCTAAACCCTGAAACACCAGCACCAGCACAACCCCCTACACTGCCCGAACAACACTGCACTGCCCTAAACCCTGAAACACCTGCCCCAGCAGGTACCCCTATACTGCCTGAACACCACTGCAATGCCCTAAACCCTGAAAGACCACCCCAGCACAAACTCCTAAACTGCTCGAACACCACTGCACTACCCTAAACCCTGAATCACCAGCCCCAGCACGACCCCCTACACTGCTCGAACACCACTGCCCTAAACTCTGAAACACCACCCCCAGCACAACCCCCTACACTGCCCGAACACCACTGCACTGCCCTAAACCCTGAAAAACCACCACCAGGATGACCCCCTACACTGCCCAAACACCACTGCACTGCCCTAAACCCTGAAATACAAGCCTCAGCACGACCCCCTACACTGCCCGAACACCACTGCACTGCCCTAAACCCTGAAACACCACCCCCAGCAAGACTCCCCACACTTCCTGAACACCACTGCACTGTCCTAAACCCTGATACACCACCCCCTGCACGACCCCCACTGCCCGAACACCACTGCACTGCCCTAAACCATGAAACACCACGCCCAGCACTACCCCCTACACTGCCCGACCACCACTGCACTACCCTAAAGCCTGGAACACCATCCCCTGCACGACCCCCTACACTGCCTGACCACTACTGCACTGCCCTAAACCCTGAAACACCACCCCCTGCATGACCCCCTACACTGCCCGACCACCACTGCACTGCCCTAAACCCTGAAACACCACCCCCTGCACGACCCCCTACACTGCCCAAAGACCACTGCACTGCCCTAAACCCTGAAACACCACCCCTTACACTGCTCGAACACCACTGAACTGCCCTAAACCCTAAAACACCACCCCCAGCAAGACACCCTACACTGCCCGAACACCACTGCACTGCTCTAAACCCTTAAACACTGAAACACCACCCCCTGCATGACCCCCTCCACTGCCCAAACACCACTGCCCTAAACTCTGAAACACCACCCCCAGCAAGACCCCCAACACTGCCCGACCACCACTGCACTACCCTAAAGCCTGGAACACCATCCTCTGCATGACCCCCTACACTGCCTGACCACTACTGCACTGCCCTAAACCCTGAAACACCCCCCCTGCATGACCCCCTACACTGCCCGACCACCACTGCACTGCCCTAAACCCTGAAACACCACCCCCTGCACGACCCCCTACACTGCCCAAAGACCACTGCACTGCCCTAAACCCTGAAACACCACCCCTTACACTGCTCGAACACCACTGCACTGCCCTAAACCCTAAAACACCACCCCCAGCAAGACACCCTACACTGCCCGAACACCACTGCACTGCTCTAAACCCTTAAACACTGAAACACCACCCCCTGCATGACCCCCTCCACTGCCCAAACACCACTGCCCTAAACTCTGAAACACCACCCCCAGCAAGACCCCCAACACTGCCCGAACACCACTGCACTGCCCTAAACCCTGGAACACCAGCCCCAGCACAACCCCCTACACTGCCCAAACACCACTGCACTGCCTAAACCCTGAAACACCAGCCACAGCACGACCCCCTACACTGCTCAAACACCAATGTTCTGCCCTAAACCCTGAAACACCTCCCCCAGCATGTACCCCTACACAGCCCGAACACCACTGCACTGCCCTAAACCCTGAAACACCACCCCCAGCACAACCCCCTACACTGCCCGAACACTACTGCACTGCCCTAAACCCTGAAACACCACCCCCAGCACGACCCCCTACACTGCCCGAGCACCACTGCACTGCCCTAATCCCTGAAACACAAGCCTCAGTACGACCCCCTACACTGCCCGAACACCACTGCACTGCCCTAAACCCTGAAACACCAGCCCCAGCACGACCCCCTACACTGCTCGAACACCACTGCACTGCCCAAAACCCGAAACACCATCCCCCTGCATGACCCCCTACACTGCCCGAATACCACTGCACTGCCCTAAACCCTGAAACACCACCCCCAGCAAGACCCCGTACACTTCCCAAACACCACTGCCCTAAACCCTGAAACACCATCCCCAGCAAGACCACCTACACTGCCCGAACACCACTGCACTGCCCTAAACCCTGAAACACCAAGCCCCGCACTACCCCCTACACTGCCCGACCACCACTGCACTACCCTAAAGCCTGGAACACCATCCCCTGCACGACCCCCTACACTGCCTGACCACTACTGCACTGCCCTAAACCCTGAAACACCACCCCCTGCATGACCCCCTACACTGCCCGACCACCACTGCACTGCCCTAAACCCTGAAACACCACCCCCTGCACGACCCCCTACACTGCCCAAAGACCACTGCACTGCCCTAAACCCTGAAACACCACCCCTTACACTGCTCGAAAACCACTGCACTGCCCTAAACCCTAAAACACCACCCCCAGCAAGACACCCTACACTGCCCGAACACCACTGCACTGCTCTAAACCCTTAAACACTGAAACACCACCCCCTGCATGACCCCCTCCACTGCCCAAACACCACTGCCCTAAACTCTGAAACACCACCCCCAGCAAGACCCCCAACACTGCCCGACCACCACTGCACTACCCTAAAGCCTGGAACACCATCCCCTGCATGACCCCTACACTGCCTGACCACTACTGCACTGCCCTAAACCCTGAAACACCCCCCCTGCATGACCCCCTACACTGCCCGACCACCACTGCACTGCCCTAAACCCTGAAACACCACCCCCTGCACGACCCCCTACACTGCCCAAAGACCACTGCACTGCCCTAAACCCTGAAACACCACCCCTTACACTGCTCGAACACCACTGCACTGCCCTAAACCCTAAAACACAACCCCCAGCAAGACACCCTACACTGCCCGAACACCACTGCACTGCTCTAAACCCTTAAACACTGAAACACCACCCCCTGCATGACCCCCTCCACTGCCCAAACACCACTGCCCTAAACTCTGAAACACCACCCCCAGCAAGACCCCCAACACTGCCCGAACACCACTGCACTGCCCTAAACCCTGGAACACCAGCCCCAGCACAACCCCCTACACTGCCCAAACACCACTGCACTGCCTAAACCCTAAAACACCAGCCACAGCACGACCCCCTACACTGCTCAAACACCAATGTTCTGCCCTAAACCCTGAAACACCTCCCCCAGCATGTACCCCTACACAGCCCGAACACCACTGCACTGCCCTAAACCCTGAAACACCACCCCCAGCACAACCCCCTACACTGCCCGAACACTACTGCACTGCCCTAAACCATGAAACACCACCCCCAGCACGACCCCCTACACTGCCCGAGCACCACTGCACTGCCCTAATCCCTGAAACACAAGCCTCAGTACGACCCCCTACACTGCCCGAACACCACTGCACTGCCCTAAACCCTGAAACACCAGCCCCAGCACGACCCCCTACACTGCTCGAACACCACTGCACTGCCCAAAACCCGAAACACCATCCCCCTGCATGACCCCCTACACTGCCCGAATACCACTGCACTGCCCTAAACCCTGAAACACCACCCCCAGCAAGACCCCGTACACTTCCCAAACACCACTGCCCTAAACCCTGAAACACCATCCCCAGCAAGACCACCTACACTGCCCGAACACCACTGCACTGCCCTAAACCCTGAAACACCACCCCTGCATGACCCCCTCCACTGCCCAAACACCACTGCCCTAAACCCTGAAACACCACCCCCTGCATGACCCCTACACTGCCAGAACACCACTGCCCTAAACCCTGAAACACCACCCCCAGCACAACCCCCTACACTGCCCGAACACTACTGCACTGCCCTAAACCATGAAACACCACCCCCAGCACGACCCCCTACACTGCCCGAGCACCACTGCACTGCCCTAATCCCTGAAACACAAGCCTCAGTACGACCCCCTACACTGCCCGAACACCACTGCACTGCCCTAAACCCTGAAACACCAGCCCCAGCACGACCCCCTACACTGCTCGAACACCACTGCACTGCCCAAAACCCGAAACACCATCCCCCTGCATGACCCCCTACACTGCCCGAATACCACTGCACTGCCCTAAACCCTGAAACACCACCCCCAGCAAGACCCCGTACACTTCCCAAACACCACTGCCCTAAACCCTGAAACACCATCCCCAGCAAGACCACCTACACTGCCCGAACACCACTGCACTGCCCTAAACCCTGAAACACCACCCCTGCATGACCCCCTCCACTGCCCAAACACCACTGCCCTAAACCCTGAAACACCACCCCCTGCATGACCCCTACACTGCCAGAACACCACTGCACTGCCCTAAGCTCTGAAACACCGCCCCCAGCACGACCCCCTTCACTGGCTGAACACCACTGCTCTGCCCTAAACCCTAAAAAACCACCCCGCACATCCCCCTATACTGCCCGATCACCACTGCACTGCCCTAAACCCTAACACACCAGCACCAACATGACCCCCTACACTGCCCGAACACCACTGCTCTGCATATAACACTGAAACACCAGCCCCAGCACGACCCCAATACTGCCTGAACAGCGCTGCACTGCCCTAAACCCTGAAACACCAGCCTCAGCATGACCCCCTACACTGCCCAAACACCTCTGCACTGCCCTAAACCCTGAAACACCACCCCCTGCACGACCCCCACTGCCCAAACACCACTGCACTGCCCTATACCCTGAAACACCACCCCCGGCACTACCCCCTACACTGCCCGACCACCACTGCACTACCCTAAACCCTGGAACACCACCCCCTGCACGACCCCCTACAACGCCTGACCACCACTGCACTGCCCTAAACCCTGAAACACCACCCCCTGCATGACCCCTACACTGCTCGACCACAACTGCACTGCCCTAAACCCTGAAACACCACCCCCTTGCATGACCCCCTACACTGCCCGACCACCACTGCACTGCCCTAAACCCTGAAACACCACCCCCTTGCATGACCCCCTACACTGCCCGACCACCACTGCACTGCCCTAAACCCTGAAACACCACCCCCAGCATGACCCCCTACACTGCCCGACCACCACTGCACTGCCATAAACCCTGAAACACCACTCCCCTGCATGACCCCCTACACTGCCCAAACACCAATGTTCTGCCCTAAACCCTGAAACACCACCCCCAGCATGTACCCCTACACAGCCCGAACACCACTGCACTGCCCTAAACCCTGAAACACCACCCCCAGCATGACCCCCTACACTGCCCGAACACCACTTCTCTGCCCTAAACCCTGAAACACGTGCCCCAGCACGACCCCCTACACTGCCTGAACACTACTGCACTGCCCTAAACCCTGAAAGACCAGCTCCAGCATGACACCCTGCACTGCCCAAACACCACTGCACTGCCCTAAACCCTGAAAGACCACCACCAGCACGAACACCTACACTGCCCAAACACCACTGCACTTCCCTAAACCCTGAATCGCCAGCCCCAGCCCAAGCACAACCACCTACACTTCCCGAACACCACTGCACTGCCCTAAACCCTGAAACACCACCACCAGCATGACCCACTACACTTCCCGAACAACACTGCACTGCCCTAGAGCCTGAAACACCACCACAAGCCCCAGCACAACCACCTACACAGCCTAAACACCACTGCACTGCCCTAAACCCTGAAACACCACCCCCAACACGACCTCCTACACTGCCCGAACACCACTGCACTGTCCTAAACCCTGAAACACCAGCCCCAGCACGACCCTCTACACTGCCCGAACACCACTGCACTGCCCTAAACCCTGAAACACCAGCCCCAGCACGACCCCCTACACTGCTCGAACACCACTGCACTGCCCTAAACCCTGAAACACCACCCCTAGCAAGACCCCATACACTGCCCGGACACCACTGCCCTAAACCCTGAAACACCCCCCCAGCAAGACCCCTACACTGCCCAAATACCACTGCCCTAAACCCTGAAACACCCCCCCCAGCAAGACCCCCAACACTGCCCGAACACCACTGCGCTGCCCAAAGCCCTAAAACACCACCCCCTGCATGAGCCCTACACTGCCCGAACACCGCTGCTCTGCCCTAAACCCTGAAACACCACCCCTGCATGACACTCTACACTGGCAGAACACCACTGCACTGCCCTAAACCCTGAAACACCACCCCCAGCATGACCCCCTACACTGGCCGAACACCACTGCTCTGCCCTAAACTCTAAAAACCCACCCCCCGCACATCCCCCTACACTGCCCGAACACAACTGCACTGCCCTAAACCCTAACACACCAGCCTCAGCACAACCCCCTACACTGCCCGAACACCACTGCACTACCCTAAACCCTGAAAAACCAGCCCCAGCATGACCCCCTACACTGCTCGAACACCACTGCACTGCCCAAAACCTGAAACACCATCCCCCTGCATGACCCCCTACACTGCCCGAATACCACTGCACTGCCCTAAACCCTGAAACACCACCCCCAGCAAGACCCCGTACACTGCCCAAACACCACTGCCCTAAACCCTGAAACACCATCCCCAGCAAGACCACCTACACTGACCGAACACCACCGCACTTCCCTAAACCCTGAAACACTGAAACACCACCCCCTGCATGACCCCCTCCACTGCCCAAACACCACTGCCCTAAACCCTGAAACACCACCCCCAGCAAGACCCCCAACACTGCCCGAACACCACTGCACTGCCCGAAACCCTAAAACACCACCCCCTGCATGACCCCTACACTGCCCGAACACCACTGCACTGCCGAAACCCTGAAACAGCACCCCCTGTATGACCCCCTACACTGCCAGAACACCACTGCACTGCCCTAAGCTCTGAAACACCACCCCCAGCACGACCCCCTTCACTGGCCGAACACCACTGCTCTGCCCTAAACCCTAAAAAACCACCCCGCACATCCCCCTATACTGCCCGAACACCACTGCACTGCCCTAAACCCTAACTCACTAGCACCAACATGACCCCCTACACTGCCCGAACACCACTGCTCTGCATTAAACACTGAAACACCAGTCTCAGCACGACCCCAATACTGCCTGAACAGCGCTGCACTGCCCTAAACCCTGAAACACCAGCCTCAGCATGACCCCCTACACTGCCCAAACACCACTGCACTGCCCTAAACCCTGAAACACCACCCCCTGCACGACTTCCCACTGCCCAAACACCACTGCACTGCCCTATACCCTGAAACACCACCCCCGGCACTACCCCTTACACTGCCCGACCACCACTGCACTACCCTAAACCCTGGAACACCACCCCCTGCACGACCCCCTACACTGCCTGACCACTACTGCACTGCCCTAAACCCTGAAACACCACCCCCGGCACTACCCCCTACACTGCCCGACCACCACTGCACTACCCTAAACCCTGGAACACCACCCCCTGCACGACCCCCTACAATGCCTGACCACCACTGCACTGCCCTAAACCCTGAAACACCACCCCCTGCATGACCCCTACACTGCTCGACCACCACTGCACTGCCCTAAACCCTGAAACACCACCCCCTTGCATGACCCCCTACACTGCCCGACCACCACTGCACTGCCCTAAACCCTGAAACACCACCCCCAGCATGACCCCCTACACTGCCCGACCACCACTGCACTGCCATAAACCCTGAAACACCACTCCCCTGCATGACCCCCTACACTGCCCAAACACCAATGTTCTGCCCTAAACCCTGAAACACCACCCCCAGCATGTACCCCTACACAGCCCGAACACCACTGCACTGCCCTAAACCCTGAAACACCACCCCCAGCATGACCCCCTACACTGCCCGAACACCACTTCTCTGCCCTAAACCCTGAAACACCAGCCCCAGCACAACCCCCTACACTGCCCGAACAACACTGCACTGCCCTAAACCCTGAAACACGTGCCCCAGCACGACCCCCTACACTGCCTGAACACTACTGCACTGCCCTAAACCCTGAAAGACCAGCTCCAGCATGACACCCTGCACTGCCCAAACACCACTGCACTGCCCTAAACCCTGAAAGACCACCACCAGCACGAACACCTACACTGCCCAAACACCACTGCACTTCCCTAAACCCTGAATCGCCAGCCCCAGCCCCAGCACAACCACCTACACTTCCCGAACACCACTGCACTGCCCTAAACCCTGAAACACCACCACCAGCATGACCCACTACACTTCCCGAACAACACTGCACTGCCCTAGAGCCTGAAACACCACCACAAGCCCCAGCACAACCACCTACACAGCCTAAACACCACTGCACTGCCCTAAACCCTGAAACACCACCCCCAACACGACCTCCTACACTGCCCGAACACCACTGCACTGTCCTAAACCCTGAAACACCAGCCCCAGCACGACCCCCTACACTGCCCGAACACCACTGCACTGCCCTAAACCCTGAAACACCACCCCCAGCATGACCCCCTACACTGGCCGAACACCACTGCTCTGCCCTAAACTCTAAAAACCCACCCCCCGCACATCCCCCTACACTGCCCGAACACAACTGCACTGCCCTAAACCCTAACACACCAGCCTCAGCACAACCCCCTACACTGCCCGAACACCACTGCACTACCCTAAACCCTGAAAAACCAGCCCCAGCACGACCCCCTACACTGCTCGAACACCACTGCACTGCCCAAAACCTGAAACACCATCCCCCTGCATGACCCCCTACACTGCCCGAATACCACTGCACTGCCCTAAACCCTGAAACACCACCCCCAGCAAGACCCCGTACACTGCCCAAACACCACTGCCCTAAACCCTGAAACACCATCCCCAGCAAGACCACCTACACTGACCGAACACCACCGCACTTCCCTAAACCCTGAAACACTGAAACACCACCCCCTGCATGACCCCCTCCACTGCCCAAACACCACTGCCCTAAACCCTGAAACACCATCCCCAGCAAGACCCCCAACACTGCCCGAACACCACTGCACTGCCCGAAACCCTAAAACACCACCCCCTGCATGACCCCTACACTGCCCGAACACCACTGCACTGCCGAAACCCTGAAACAGCACCCCCTGTATGACCCCCTACACTGCCAGAACACCACTGCACTGCCCTAAGCTCTGAAACACCACCCCCAGCACGACCCCCTTCACTGGCCGAACACCACTGCTCTGCCCTAAACCCTAAAAAACCACCCCGCACATCCCCCTATACTGCCCGAACACCACTGCACTGCCCTAAACCCTAACTCACCAGCACCAACATGACCCCCTACACTGCCCGAACAC
This sequence comes from Triturus cristatus, assembly GCF_964204655.1. NCBI lineage: Eukaryota > Metazoa > Chordata > Amphibia > Caudata > Salamandridae > Triturus > Triturus cristatus. The sequence goes on along the minus strand of NC_140593.1, from coordinate 62,278,649 downwards.
CACTGCTCTGCATTAAACACTGAAACACCAGTCTCAGCACGACCCCAATACTGCCTGAACAGCGCTGCACTGCCCTAAACCCTGAAACACCAGCCTCAGCATGACCCCCTACACTGCCCAAACACCACTGCACTGCCCTAAACCCTGAAACACCACCCCCTGCACGACTTCCCACAGCCCAAACACCACTGCACTGCCCTATACCCTGAAACACCACCCCCGGCACTACCCCTTACACTGCCCGACCACCACTGCACTACCCTAAACCCTGGAACACCACCCCCTGCACGACCCCCTACACTGCCTGACCACTACTGCACTGCCCTAAACCCTGAAACACCACCCCCTGCATGACCCCCTACACTGCCCAAAGACCACTGCACTGCCCTAAACCCTGAAACACCAACCCCTACACTGCCCGAACACCACTGCTCTGCATTAAACACTGAAACACCAGCCTCAGCACGACCCCAATACTGCCTGAACAGTGCTGCACTGCCCTAAACCCTGAAACACCAGACTCAGTATGACCCCCTACACTGCCCAAACACCACTGCACTGCCCTAAACCCTGAAACACCACCCCCTGCACGACCCCCCACTGCCCAAACACCACTGCACTGCCCTATACCCTGAAACACCACCCAGGCACTACCCCCTTCACTGCCCGACCACCACTGCACTACCCTAAACCCTGGAACACCATCCCCTGCATGACCCCCTACACTGCCTGACCACCACTGCACTGCCCTAAACCCTGAAACACCACCCCCTGCATGACCCTCTACACTGCTCAACCACCACTGCACTGCCCTAAACCCTGAAACACCACCCCCTGCATGACCCCCAACACTGCCCGACCACCACTGCACTGCCCTAAACCCTGAAACACCACCCCCAGCATGACCCCCTACACTGCCCGAACACCACTGCACTGCCCTAAACCCTGGAATATCAGCCCCAGCACAACCCCCTACACTGCCCAAACACCACTGCACTGCCCTAAACCCTGAAACACCACCCTCAGGACGACCCCCTACACTGCCCGAACACCACTGCACTGTCCTAAACCCTGAAACACCAGCCCCAGCACGGCCCCCTACACTGCTCGACCACCACTGCACTGCCCTAAACCCTGAAACACCATCCCTGCATGACCCTCTACACTGCCAGAACACCACTGCACTGCCCTAAACCCTGAAACACTACCCCCAGCACGACCCCCTACACTGGCCGAACACCACTGCTCTGCCCTAAACTCTAAAAACTGACCCCCGCACATCCCCCTACACTGCCCGAACACAACTGCACTGCCCTAAACCTTAACACACCAGCCTCAGCACAACCCCCTACACTGCCCGAACAACACTGCACTGCCCTAAATCCTGAAACACCTGCCCCTGCATGACCCCCTATACTGCCTGAACACCACTGCAATGCCCTAAACCCTGAAAGACCACCCCAGCACAAACTCCTAAACTGCTCGAACACCACTGCACTGCCCTAAACCCTGAATCACCAGCCCCAGCACGACCCCCTACACTGCCCGAACACTACTGCACTGCCCTAAACCCTGAATCACCAGCCCCAGCACGACCCCCTACACTGCTCGAACACCACTGCACTGCCCTAAACCCTGAAACACCAGCCCCAGCACGACCCCTGCACTGCTGGAACACCACTGCACTTCCCAAAACCCAAAACACCATCCCATGCATGACCCCCTACACTGCCCGAATACCACTGCACTGCCCTAAACCCTGAAACCCCACCCCCAGCAAGACCCCATACACTGCCCAAACACCACTGCCCTAAACCCTGAAACACCACCCCCAGCAAGATCCCCTACACTGCCCGAACACCACTGCACTGCCCTAACCCCTGAAACACTGAAACACCACCCCCTGCATGACCCCAACACTGCCCGAACACCACTGCCCTAAATCCTGAAACACCACCCCCAGCAAGACCCCCAACACTGCCCGAACACCACTGCACTGCCCGAAACCCTAAAACACCACCCTCTGCATGACCCCTACACTCCCCGAACACCACTGCACTGCCCTAAACCCTGAAACACCACCCCCTGCATGACCCCCTACACTGCCAGAACACCACTGCACTGCCTAAACCCTGAAACACCACCCCCAGCACAACCCCCTTCACTGCCCGAGCACCACTGCTCTGCCCTAAACCCTAACACACCAGCACCACCATGACCCCCTACACTGCCCGAACACCACTGCTCTGCCTTAAACCCTGAAACACCAGCCCCAGCAAGACCCCAATACTGCCTGAACAGCGCTGCACTGCCCTAAACCCTGAAACACCAGCCTCAGCATGACCCCCTACACTACCCAAACACCACTGCACTGCCCTAAACCCTGAAACACCACCCCCAGCAAGACTCCCCACACTTCCTGAACACCACTGCACTGTCCTAAACCCTGAAACACCACCCCCTGCACGACCCCCCACTGCCCGAACACCACTGCACTGCTCTAAACCCTGAAACACCACGCCCAGCACTACCCCCTACACTGCCCGACCACCACTGCACTACCCTAAAGCCTGGAACACCACCCCCTGCACGACCCCCTTCACTGCCTGACCAGTACTGCACTGCCCTAAACCCTGAAACACCACCCCCTGCATGACCCCCTACACTGCCCGACCACCACTGCACTGCCCTAAACCCTGAAACACCACCCCCTGCACGACCCCCTACACTGCCCAAAGACCACTGCACTGCCCTAAACCCTGAAACACCACCCTCTACACTGCTCGAACACCACTGCACTGCCCTAAACCCTAAAACACCACCCCCAGCAAGACACCCTACACTGCCCGATCACCACTGCACTGCCCTAAACCCTTGAACACTGAAACACCACCCCCTGCATGACCCCCTCCACTGCCCAAAAACCACTGCCCTAAACCCTGAAACACCACCCCCAGCAAGACCCCCAACACTGCCCGAACACCACTGCAATGCCCTAAACCCTGGAACAATAGCCCCAGCACAACCCCCTACACTGCCCAAACACCACTGCACTGCCCTAAACCCTGAAACACCAGCCCAAGCACGACCCCCGATACTGCCCAAACATCAATGTTCTGCCCTAAACCCTGAAACACCACCCCCAGCATGTACCCCTACACAGCCCGAACACCACTGCACTGCCCTAAACCCTGAAACACCAGCACCAGCACAACCCCCTACACTGCCCGAACAACACTGCACTGCCCTAAACCCTGAAACATGTGCCCCAGCATGACCCCCTACACTGCCTGAACACTACTGCACTGCCCTAAACCCTGAAAGACCAGCTCCAGCATGACACCCTGCACTGCCCGAACACCACTGCACTTCCCTAAACCCTGAACGACCACCACCAGCACGAACACCTACACTGCCCAAACACCACTGCACTTCCCTAAACCCTGAATCGCCAGCCCCAGCACAACCACCTACACTGCCCGAACACGACTGCACTGCCCTAAACCCTGAAACACCACCACCAGCATGACCCACTACACTTCCCGAACAACACTGCACTGCCCTAGAGCCTGAAACACCACCACCAGTTCCAGCACAACCACCTACACTGCCCGAACACCACTGCACTGCCCTAAACCCTGAAACACCACCCCCAACATGACCTCCTACACTGCCCAAACATCACTGCACTGTCCTAAACCCTGAAACACCAGCCCCAGCACGACCCCCTACACTGCCCGAACACCACTGCACTGCCCTAAACCCTGAAACACTAGCCCCAGCACGACCCCCTACACTGCTCGAACACCACTGCACTGCCCTAAACCCTGAAACACCATCCCCCTGCTTGACCCCCTACACTGTCCGAACACCACTGCACTGCCCTAAACCCTGAAACACCACCCCTAGCAAGACCCCATACACTGCCCGGACACCACTGCCCTAAACCCTGAAACACCACCCCCAGCAAGACCACTACACTGCCCAAATACCACTGCCCTAAACCCTGAAACACCACCCCCAGCAAGATCCCCAACACTGCCCGAACACCACTGAGCTGGCCAAAACCCTAAAACACCACCCCCTGCACGAGCCCTACACTTCCCGAACACCGCTGCTCTGCCCTAAACCCTGAAACACCACCCCTGCATGACCCTCTACACTGCCAGAACACCACTGCACTGCCCTAAACCCTGAAACACCACCCCCAGCACGACCCCCTACACTGGCCGAAAACCACTGCTCCGCCCTACACTCTAAAAACCCACCCCCGCACATCCCCCTACACTGCCCGAACACTACTGCACTGGCCTAAACCCTAACACACCAGCCTCAGCACAACCCCCTACACTGCCGGAACACCACTGCTCTGCCCTAAACCCTGAAACACCAGCACCAGCACAACCCCCTACACTGCCCGAACACTACTGCACTGCCCTAAACCCTGAATCACCAGCCCCAGCAAGACCCCCTACACTGCTCGAACACCACTGCCCTAAACTCTGAAACACCACCCCCAGCACAACGCCCTACACTGCCCAAACACCACTGCACTGCCCTAAACCCTGAAAAACCACCACCAGGACGACCCCCTACACTGCCCAAACACCACTGCACTGCCCTAAACCCTGAAATACAAGCCTCAGCACGACCCCCTACACTGCCCGAACACCACTGCACTGCCCTAAACCCTGAAATACAAGCCTCAGCACGACCCCCTACACTGCCCGAACACCACTGCACTGCCCTAAACCCTGAAACACCACCCCCTGCACGACCCCCACTGCCCGAACACCACTGCACTGCCCTAAACCCTGAAACACCACCCCCAGCAAGACCCCCAACACTGCCCGACCACCACTGCACTACCCTAAAGCCTGGAACACCATCCCCTGCACGACCCCCTACACTGCCTGACCACTACTGCACTGCCCTAAACCCTGAAACACCCCCCCCTGCATGACCCCCTACACTGCCCGACCACCACTGCACTGCCCTAACCCTGAAACACCACACCCTGCACGACCCCCTACACTGCCCAAAGACCACTGCACTGCCCTAAACCCTGAAACACCACCCCTTACACTGCTCGAACACCACTGCACTGCCCTAAACCCTAAAACACCACCCCCAGCAAGACCCCCAACACTGCCCGAACACCACTGCACTGCCCTAAACCCTGGAACACCAGCCCCAGCACAACCCCCTACACTGCCCAAACACCACTGCACTGCCTAAACCCTGAAACACCAGCCACTGCACGACCCCCTACACTGCTCAAACACCAATGTTCTGCCCTAAACCCTGAAACACCACCCCCAGCATGTACCCCTACACAGCCCGAACACCACTGCACTGCCCTAAACCCTGAAACACCACCCCCAGCACAACCCCCTACACTGCCCGAACACTACTGCACTGCCCTAAACCCTGAAACACCACCCCCAGCACGACCCCCTACACTGCCCGAGCACCACTGCAATGCCCTAATCCCTGAAACACAAGCCTCAGTACGACCCCCTACACTGCCCGAACACCACTGCACTGCCCTAAACCCTGAAACACCAGCCCCAGCACGACCCCCTACACTGCTCGAACACCACTGCACTGCCCAAAACCCGAAACACCATCCCCCTGCATGACCCCCTACACTGCCCGAATACCACTGCACTGCCCTAAACCCTGAAACACCACCCCCAGCAAGACCCCGTACACTTCCCAAACACCACTGCCCTAAACCCTGAAACACCATCCCCAGCAAGACCACCTACACTGCCCGAACACCACTGCACTGCCCTAAACCCTGAAACACCACCCCTGCATGACCCCCTCCACTGCCCAAACACCACTGCCCTAAACCCTGAAACACCACCCCCTGCATGACCCCTACACTGCCAGAACACCACTGCACTGCCCTAAGCTCTGAAACACCGCCCCCAGCACGACCCCCTTCACTGGCTGAACACCACTGCTCTGCCCTAAACCCTAAAAAACCACCCCGCACATCCCCCTATACTGCCCGAACACCACTGCACTGCCCTAAACCCTAACACACCAGCACCAACATGACCCCCTACACTGCCCGAACACCACTGCTCTGCCTTAAACCCTGAAACACCAGCCCCAGCAAGACCCCAATACTGCCTGAACAGCGCTGCACTGCCCTAAACCCTGAAACACCAGCCTCAGCATGACCCCCTACACTACCCAAACACCACTGCACTGCACTAAACCCTGAAACACCACCCCCAGCACGACCCCCCACATTGGCCGAACACCACTGCACTGACCTAAACCCTGAAACGCCACCCCCAGCAAGACTCCCCACACTTCCTGAACACCACTGCACTGTCCTAAACCCTGAAACACCACCCCCTGCACGACCCCCACTGCCCGAACACCACTGCACTGCCCTAAACCCTGAAACACCACGCCCAGCACTACCCCCTACACTGCCCTACCACCACTGCACTACCCTAAAGCCTGGAACACCATCCCCTGCACGACCCCCTACACTGCCTGACCACTACTGCGCTGCCCTAAACCCTGAAACACCACCCCCTGCATGACCCCCTACACTGCCCGACCACCACTGCACTGCCCTAAACCCTGAAACACCACGCCCAGCACTACCCCCTACACTGCCCGACCACCACTGCACTACCCTAAAGCCTGGAACACCACCCCCTGCACGACCCCCTTCACTGCCTGACCAGTACTGCACTGCCCTAAACCCTGAAACACCACCCCCTGCATGACCCCCTACACTGCCCAACCACCACTGCACTGCCCTAAACCCTGAAACACCACCCCCTGCACGACCCCCTACACTGCCCAAAGACCACTGCACTGCCCTAAACCCTGAAACACCACCCCCTACACTGCTCGAACACCACTGCACTGCCCTAAACCCTAAAACACCACCCCCAGCAAGACACCCTACACTGCCCGATCACCACTGCACTGCCCTAAACCCTTAAACACTGAAACACCACCCCCTGCATGACCCCCTCCACTGCCCAAAAACCACTGCCCTAAACCCTGAAACACCACCCCCAGCAAGACCCCCAACACTGCCCGAACACCACTGCAATGCCCTAAACCCTGGAACAATAGCCCCAGCACAACCCCCTACACTGCCCAAACACCACTGCACTGCCCTAAACCCTGAAACACCAGCCCACGCACGACCCCCGATACTGCCCAAACATCAATGTTCTGCCCTAAACCCTGAAACACCACCCCCAGCATGTACCCCTACACAGCCCGAACACCACTGCACTGCCCTAAACCCTGAAACACCAGCACCAGCACAACCCCCTACACTGCCCGAACAACACTGCACTGCCCTAAACCCTGAAACATGTGCCCCAGCATGACCCCCTACACTGCCTGAACACTACTGCACTGCCCTAAACCCTGAAAGACCAGCTCCAGCATGACACCCTGCACTGCCCAAACACCACTGCACTTCCCTAAACCCTGAATCGCCAGCCCCAGCACAACCACCTACACTGCCCGAACACGACTGCACTGCCCTAAACCCTGAAACACCACCACCAGCATGACCCACTACACTTCCCGAACAACACTGCACTGCCCTAGAGCCTGAAACACCACCACCAGTCCCAGCACAACCACCTACACTGCCCGAACACCACTGCACTGCCCTAAACCCTGAAACACCACCCCCAACACGACCTCCTACACTGCCCAAACACCACTGCACTGTCCTAAACCCTGAAACACCAGCCCCAGCACGACCCCCTACACTGCCCGAACACCACTGCACTGCCCTAAACCCTGAAACACCAGCCCCAGCACGACCCCCTACACTGCCCGAACACCACTGCACTGCCCTAAACCCTGAAACACCAGCCCCAGCACGACCCCCTACACTGCTCGAACACCACTGCACTGCCCTAAACCCTGAAACACCATCCCCCTGCTTGACCCCCTACACTGTCCGAACACCACTGCACTGCCCTAAACCCTGAAACACCACCCCTGGCAAGACCCCATACACTGCCCGGACACAACTGCCCTAAACCCTGAAACACCACCCCTAGCAAGATCCCTACACTGCCCAAATACCACTGCCCTAAACCCTGAAACACCACCCCCAGCAAGACCCCCAACACTGCCCGAACACCACTGCACTGCCCTAAACCCTGAAACACCACCCCTAGCAAGACCCCATACACTGCCCGGACACCACTGCCCTAAACCCTGAAACACCACCCCCAGCAAGACCACTACACTGCCCAAATACCACTGCCCTAAACCCTGAAACACCACCCCCAGCAAGATCCCCAACACTGCCCGAACACCACTGAGCTGCCCAAAACCCTAAAACACCACCCCCTGCATGAGCACTACACTTCCCGAACACCGCTGCTCTGCCCTAAACCCTGAAACACCACCCCTGCATGACCCTCTACACTGCCAGAACACCACTGCACTGCCCTAAACCCTGAAACACCACCCCCAGCACGACCCCCTACACTGGCCGAACACCACTGCTCCGCCCTAAACTCTAAAAACCCACCCCCGCACATCCCCCTACACTGCCCGAACACTACTGCACTGCCCTAAACCCTAACACACCAGCCTCAGCACAACCCCCTACACTGCCGGAACACCACTGCTCTGCCCTAAACCCTGAAACACCAGCACAACCCCCTACACTGCCCGAACAACACTGCACTGCCCTAAACCCTGAAACACCTGCCCCAGCAGGTACCCCTATACTGCCTGAACACCACTGCAATGCCCTAAACCCTGAAAGACCACCCCAGCACAAACTCCTAAACTGCTCGAACACCACTGCACTGCCCTAAACCCTGAATCACCAGCCCCAGCACGACCCCCTACACTGCCCGAACACTACTGCACTGCCCTAAACCCTGAATCACCAGCCCCAGCACGACCCCCTACACTGCTCGAACACCACTGCCCTAAACTCTGAAACAACACCCCCAGAACAACGCCCTACACTGCCCGAACACCACTGCACTGCCCTAAACCCTGAAAAACCACCACCAGGACGACCCCCTACACTGCCCAAACACCACTGCACTGCCCTAAACCCTGAAATACAAGCCTCAGCATGACCCCCTACATTGCCCGAACACCACTGCACTGCCCTAAACCCTGAAACACCACCCCCAGCAAGACTCCCCACACTTCCTGAACACCACTGCACTGTCCTAAACCCTGAAACACCACCCCCTGCACAACCCCCACTGCCCGAACACCACTGCACTGCCCTAAACCCTGAAACACCATGCCCAGCACTACCCCCTACACTGCCCAACCACCACTGCACTACCCTAAAGCCTGGAACACCATCCCCTGCACGACCCCCTACACTGCCTGACCACTACTGCACTGCCCTAAACCCTGAAACACCACCCCCTGCATGACCCCCTACACTGCCCGACCACCACTGCACTGCCCTAAACCCTGAAACACCACCCCCTGCACGACCCCCTACACTGCCCAAAGACCACTGCACTGCCCTAAACCCTGAAACACCACCCCTTACACTGCTCGAACACCACTGCACTGCCCTAAACCCTAAAACACCACCCCCAGCAAGACACCCTACACTGCCCGAACACCACTGCACTGCTCTAAACCCTTAAACACTGAAACACCACCCCCTGCATGACCCCCTCCACTGCCCGAACACCACTGCCCTAAACTCTGAAACACCACCCCCAGCAAGACCCCCAACACTGCCCGACCACCACTGCACTACCCTAAAGCCTGGAACACCATCCCCTGCACGACCCCCTACACTGCCTGACCACTACTGCACTGCCCTAAACCCTGAAACACCCCCCCCTGCATGACCCCCTACACTGCCCGACCACCACTGCACTGCCCTAAACCCTGAAACACCACCCCCTGCACGACCCCCTACACTGCCCAAAGACCACTGCACTGCCCTAAACCCTGAAACACCACCCCTTACACTGCTTGAACACCACTGCACTGCCCTAAACCCTAAAACACCACCCCCAGCAAGACACCCTACACTGCCCGAACACCACTGCACTGCTCTAAACCCTTAAACACTGAAACACCACCCCCTGCATGACCCCCTCCACTGCCCAAACACCACTGCCCTAAACTCTGAAACACCACCCCCAGCAAGACCCCCAACACTGCCCGAACACCACTGCACTGCCCTAAGCCCTGGAACACCAGCCCCAGCACAACCCCCTACACTGCCCAAACACCACTGCACTGCCTAAACCCTGAAACACCAGCCACAGCACGACCCCCTACACTGCTCAAACACCAATATTCTGCCCTAAACCCTGAAACAGCACCCCCAGCATGTACCCCTACACAGCCCGAACACCACTGTACTGCCCTAAACCCTGAAACACCACCCCCAGCACAACCCCCTACACTGCCCGAACACTACTGCACTGCCCTAAACCCTGAAACACCACCCCCAGCACGACCCCCTACACTGCCCGAGCACCACTGCACTGCCCTAATCCCTGAAACACAAGCCTCAGTACGACCCCCTACACTGCCCGAACACCACTGCACTGCCCTAAACCCTGAAACACCAGCCCCAGCACGACCCCCTACACTGCTCGAACACCACTGCACTGCCCAAAACCCGAAACACCATCCCCCTGCATGACCCCCTACACTGCCCGAATACCACTGCACTGCCCTAAACCCTGAAACACCACCCCCAGCAAGACCCCGTACACTTCCCAAACACCACTGCCCTAAACCCTGAAACACCATCCCCAGCAAGACCACCTACACTGCCCGAACACCACTGCACTGCCCTAAACCCTGAAACACCACCCCTGCATGACCCCCTCCACTGCCCAAACACCACTGCCCTAAACCCTGAAACACCACCCCCTGCATGACCCCTACACTGCCAGAACACCACTGCACTGCCCTAAGCTCTGAAACACCGCCCCCAGCACGACCCCCTTCACTGGCTGAACACCACTGCTCTGCCCTAAACCCTAAAAAACCACCCGCACATCCCCCTATACTGCCCGAACACCACTGCACTGCCCTTAACCCTAACACACCAGCACCAACATGACCCCCTACACTGCCCGAACACCACTGCTCTGCATATAACACTGAAACACCAGCCCCAGCACGACCCCAATACCGCCTGAACAGCGCTGCACTGCCCTAAACCCTGAAACACCAGCCTCAGCATGACCCCCTACACTGCCCAAACACCACTGCACTGCCCTAAACCCTGAAACACCACCCCCTGCACGACCCCCACTGCCCAAACACCACTGCACTACCCTATACCCTGAAACACCACCCCCGGCACTACCCCCTACACTGCCCGACCACCACTGCACTACCCTAAACCCTGGAACACCACCCCCTGCATGACCCCCTACACTGCCTGACCACCACTGCACTGCCCTAAACCCTGAAACACCACCCCCTGCATGACCCCTACACTGCTCGACCACCACTGCACTGCCTTAAACCCTGAAACACCACCCCCCTGCATGACCCCCTACACTGCCCGACCACCACTGCACTGCCCTAAACCCTGAAAAACCACCCCCAGCATGACCCCCTACACTGCCCGAACACCACTGCACTGCCCTAAACCCTGGAACACCAGCCCCAGCACAACCCCCTACACTGCCCAAACACCACTGCACTGCCCTAAACCCTGAAACACCAGCCCCAGCACGACCCCCTACACTGCCCAAACACCAATGTTCTGCCCTAAACCCTGAAACACCACCCCCAGCATGTACCCCTACACAGCCCGAACACCACTGCACTGCCCTAAACCCTGAAACACCACCCCCAGCATGACCCCCTACACTGCCCGAACACCACTTCTCTGCCCTAAACCCTGAAACACCAGCCCCAGCACAACCCCCTACACTGCCCGAACAACACTGCACTGCCCTAAACCCTGAAACACGTGCCCCAGCACGACCCCCTACACTGCCTGAACACTACTGCACTGCCCTAAACCCTGAAAGACCAGCTCCAGCATGACACCCTGCACTGCCCAAACACCACTGCACTGCCCTAAACCCTGAAAGACCACCACCAGCACGAACACCTACACTGCCCAAACACCACTGCACTTCCCTAAACCCTGAATCGCCAGCCCCAGCCCCAGCACAACCACCTACACTTCCCGAACACCACTGCACTGCCCTAAACCCTGAAACACCAGCCCCAGCACAACCCCCTACACTGCTCGAACACCACTGCACTGCCCAAAACCCGAAACACCATCCCCCTGCATGACCCCCTACACTGCCCGAATACCACTGCACTGCCCTAAACCCTGAAACACCACCCCCAGCAAGACCCCGTACACTTCCCAAACACCACTGCCCTAAACCCTGAAACACCATCCCCAGCAAGACCACCTACACTACCCGAACACCACTGCACTGCCCTAAGCTCTGAAACACCGCCCCCAGCACGACCCCCTTCACTGGCTGAACACCACTGCTCTGCCCTAAACCCTAACACACCAGCACCAACATGACCCCCTACACTGCCCGAACACCACTGCTCCTCATATAACACTGAAACACCAGCCCCAGCACGACCCCAATACTGCCTGAACAGCGCTGCACTGCCCTAAACCCTGAAACACCAGCCTCAGCATGACCCCCTACACTGCCCAAACACCAATGCACTGCCCTAAACCCTGAAACACCACCCCCTGCACGACCCCCACTGCCCAAACACCACTGCACTGCCCTATACCCTGAAACACCACCCCCGGCACTACCCCCTACACTGCCCGACCACCACTGCACTGCCCTAAACCCTGAAACACCACCGCCTGCATGACCCCTACACTGCTCGACCACCACTGCACTGCCCTAAACCCTGAAACACCACCCCCCTGCATGACCCCCTACACTGCCCGACCACCACTGCACTGCCCTAAACCCTGAAACACCACCCCCAGCATGACCCCCTACACTGCCCGAACACCACTGCACTGCCCTAAACCCTGGAACACCAGCCCCAGCACAACCCCCTACACTGCCCAAACACCACTGCACTGCCCTAAACCCTGAAACACCAGCCCCAGCACGACCCCCTACACTGCCCAAACACCAATGTTCTGCCCTAAACCCTGAAACACCACCCCCAGCATGTACCCCTACACAGCCCGAACACCACTGCACTGCCCTAAACCCTGAAACACCACCCCCAGCATGACCCCCTACACTGCCCAAACACCACTTCTCTGCCCTAAACCCTGAAACACCAGCCCCAGCACAACCCCCTACACTGCCCGAACAACACTGCACTGCCCTAAACCCTGAAACACGTGCCCCAGCACGACCCCCTACACTGCCTGAACACTACTGCACTGCCCTAAACCCTGAAAGACCACCACCAGCACGAACACCTACACTGCCCAAACACCACTGCACTTCCCTAAACATTGAATCGCCAGCCCCAGCCCCAGCACAACCACCTACACTTCCCGAACACCACTGCACTGCCCTAAACCCTGAAACACCACCACCAGCATGACCCACTACACTTCCCGAACAACACTGCCCTGCCCTAGAGCCTGAAACACCACCACCAGCCCCAGCACAACCACCTACACAGCCTAAACACCACTGCACTGCCCTAAACCCTGAAACACCACCCCCAACACGACCTCCTACACTGCCCGAACACCACTGCACTGTCCTAAACCCTGAAACACCAGCCCCAGCACGACCCCCTACACTGCCCGAACACCACTGCACTGCCCTAAACCCTGAAACACCAGCCCCAGCACGACCCCCTACACTGCTCGAACACCACTGCACTGCCCTAAACCCTGAAACACCATCCCCCTGCATGACCCCCTACACTGCCCGAACACCACTGCACTGCCCTAAACCCTGAAACACCACCCCTAGCAAGACCCCATACACTGCCCGGACACCACTGCCCTAAACCCTGAAACACCACCCCAGCAAGACCCCTACACTGCCCAAATACCACTGCCCTAAACCCTGAAACACCACCCCCAGCAAGACCCCCAACACTGCCCGAACACCACTGCGCTGCCCAAAGCCCTAAAACACCACCCCCTGCATGAGCCCTACACTGCCCGAACACCGCTGCTCTGCCCTAAACCCTGAAACACCACCCCTGCATGACACTCTACACTGGCAGAACACCACTGCCCTAAACCCTGAAACACCACCCCCAGCATGACCCCCTACACTGGCTGAACACCACTGCTCTGCCCTAAACTCTAAAAAACCCACCCCCCGCACATCCCCCTACACTGCCCGAACACAACTGCACTGCCCTAAACCCTAACACACCAGCCTCAGCACAACCCCCTACACTGCCCGAACACCACTGCACTACCCTAAACCCTGAAACACCAGCCCCAGCACGACCCCCTACACTGCTCGAACACCACTGCACTGCCCAAAACCTGAAACACCATCCCCCTGCATGACCCCCTACACTGCTCGAATACCACTGCACTGCCCTAAACCCTGAAACACCACCGCCAGCAAGACCCCGTACACTGCCCAAACACCTCTGCCCTAAACCCTGAAACACCATCCCCAGCAAGACCACCTACACTGACCGAACACCACCGCACTTCCCTAAACCCTGAAACACTGAAACACCACCCCCTGCATGACCCCCTCCACTGCCCAAACACCACTGCCCTAAACCCTGAAACACCACCCCCAGCAAGACCACCAACACTGCCCGAACACCACTGCACTGCCCGAAACCCTAAAACACCACCCCCTGCATGACCCCTACACTGCCCGAACACCACTGCACTGCCCTAAACCCTGAAACAGCACCCACTGTATGACCCCCTACACTGCCAGAACACCACTGCACTGCCCTAAGCTCTGAAACACCGCCCCCAGCACGACCCCCTTCACTGGCCGAACACCACTGCTCTGCCCTAAACCCTAAAAAACCACCCCGCACATCCCCCTATACTGCCCGAACACCACTGCACTGCCCTAAACCCTAACACACCAGCACCAACATGACCCCCTACACTGCCCGAACACCACTGCTCTGCATTAAACACTGAAACACCAGTCTCAGCACGACCCCAATACTGCCTGAACAGCGCTGCACTGCCCTAAACCCTGAAACACCAGCCTCAGCATGACCCCCTACACTGCCCAAACACCACTGCACTGCCCTAAACCCTGAAACACAACCCCCTGCACGACCCCCCACTGCCCAAACACCACTGCACTGCCCTAAACCCTGAAACACCACCCCCGGCACTACCCCTTACACTGCCCGACCACCACTGCACTACCCTAAACCCTGAAAGACCACCACCAGCACGAACACCTACACTGCCCAAACACCACTGCACTTCCCTAAACATTGAATCGCCAGCCCCAGCCCCAGCACAACCACCTACACTTCCCGAACACCACTG
The DNA here is from genome assembly GCF_964204655.1 of Triturus cristatus. Lineage (NCBI taxonomy): Eukaryota > Metazoa > Chordata > Amphibia > Caudata > Salamandridae > Triturus > Triturus cristatus. The sequence goes on along the minus strand of NC_140593.1, from coordinate 62,263,198 downwards.
CACTGCCCTAAACCCTGAAACACCACCACCAGCATGACCCACTACACTTCCCGAACAACACTGCCCTGCCCTAGAGCCTGAAACACCACCACCAGCCCCAGCACAACCACCTACACAGCCTAAACACCACTGCACTGCCCTAAACCCTGAAACACCACCCCCAACACGACCTCCTACACTGCCCGAACACCACTGCACTGTCCTAAACCCTGAAACACCAGCCCCAGCACGACCCCCTACACTGCCCGAACACCACTGCACTGCCCTAAACCCTGAAACACCAGCCCCAGCACGACCCCCTACACTGCTCGAACACCACTGCACTGCCCTAAACCCTGAAACACCATCCCCCTGCATGACCCCCTACACTGCCCGAACACCACTGCACTGCCCTAAACCCTGAAACACCACCCCTAGCAAGACCCCATACACTGCCCGGACACCACTGCCCTAAACCCTGAAACACCACCCCAGCAAGACCCCTACACTGCCCAAATACCACTGCCCTAAACCCTGAAACACCACCCCCAGCAAGACCCCCAACACTGCCCGAACACCACTGCGCTGCCCAAAGCCCTAAAACACCACCCCCTGCATGAGCCCTACACTGCCCGAACACCGCTGCTCTGCCCTAAACCCTGAAACACCACCCCTGCATGACACTCTACACTGGCAGAACACCACTGCCCTAAACCCTGAAACACCACCCCCAGCATGACCCCCTACACTGGCTGAACACCACTGCTCTGCCCTAAACTCTAAAAAACCCACCCCCCGCACATCCCCCTACACTGCCCGAACACAACTGCACTGCCCTAAACCCTAACACACCAGCCTCAGCACAACCCCCTACACTGCCCGAACACCACTGCACTACCCTAAACCCTGAAACACCAGCCCCAGCACGACCCCCTACACTGCTCGAACACCACTGCACTGCCCAAAACCTGAAACACCATCCCCCTGCATGACCCCCTACACTGCTCGAATACCACTGCACTGCCCTAAACCCTGAAACACCACCGCCAGCAAGACCCCGTACACTGCCCAAACACCTCTGCCCTAAACCCTGAAACACCATCCCCAGCAAGACCACCTACACTGACCGAACACCACCGCACTTCCCTAAACCCTGAAACACTGAAACACCACCCCCTGCATGACCCCCTCCACTGCCCAAACACCACTGCCCTAAACCCTGAAACACCACCCCCAGCAAGACCACCAACACTGCCCGAACACCACTGCACTGCCCGAAACCCTAAAACACCACCCCCTGCATGACCCCTACACTGCCCGAACACCACTGCACTGCCCTAAACCCTGAAACAGCACCCACTGTATGACCCCCTACACTGCCAGAACACCACTGCACTGCCCTAAGCTCTGAAACACCGCCCCCAGCACGACCCCCTTCACTGGCCGAACACCACTGCTCTGCCCTAAACCCTAAAAAACCACCCCGCACATCCCCCTATACTGCCCGAACACCACTGCACTGCCCTAAACCCTAACACACCAGCACCAACATGACCCCCTACACTGCCCGAACACCACTGCTCTGCATTAAACACTGAAACACCAGTCTCAGCACGACCCCAATACTGCCTGAACAGCGCTGCACTGCCCTAAACCCTGAAACACCAGCCTCAGCATGACCCCCTACACTGCCCAAACACCACTGCACTGCCCTAAACCCTGAAACACAACCCCCTGCACGACCCCCCACTGCCCAAACACCACTGCACTGCCCTAAACCCTGAAACACCACCCCCGGCACTACCCCTTACACTGCCCGACCACCACTGCACTACCCTAAACCCTGGAACACCACCCCCTGCACGACCCCCTACACTGCCTGACCACTACTGCACTGCCCTAAACCCTGAAACACCACCCCGTGCATGACCCCCTACACTGCCCGACCACCACTGCACTGCCCTAAACCCTGAAACACCACCCCCTGCATGACCCCCTACACTGCCCAAAGACCACTGCACTGCCCTAAACCCTGAAACACCAACCCCTACACTGCTCGAACACCACTGCACTGCCCTAAACCGTAAAACACCACCCCCAGCAAGACACCCTACACTGCCAGAACACCACTGCACTGCTCTAAACCCTTAAAGACTGAAACACCACCCCCTGCATGACCCCCTCCACTGCCCAAACACCACTGCCCTAAACTCTGAAACACCACCCCCAGCAAGACCCCCAACACTGCCCGAACACCACTGCACTGCCCTAAACCCTGGAACACCAGCCCCAGCACAACCCGCTACACTGCCCAAACACCACTGCACTGCCCTAAACCCTGAAATACCAGCCCCAGCACGACCCCCTACACTGCCCAAACACCAATGTTCTGCCCTAAACCCTGAAACACCACCCCCAGCATGTACCCCTACACAGCCCGAACACCACTGCACTGCCCTAAACACTGAAACACCACCCCCAGCACAACCCCCTACACTGCCCGAACACTACTGCACTGCCCTAAACCCTGAAACACCACCCCCAGCACCACCCTACACTGCCCAAACACCACTGCACTGCCCTAATCCCTGAAACACAAGCCTCAGTACGACCCCCTACACTGCCCGAACACCACTGCACTGCCCTAAACCCTGAAACACCACCCCCAGCACCACCCTACACTGCCCAAACACCACTGCACTGCCCTAAACACTGAAACACCACCCCCAGCACAACCCCCTACACTGCCTGACCACTACTGCACTGCCCTAAACCCTGAAACACCACCCCGTGCATGACCCCCTACACTGCCCGACCACCACTGCACTGCCCTAAACCCGAAACACCACCCCCTGCACGACCCCCTACACTGCCCAAAGACCACTGCACTGCCATAAACCCTGAAACACCAACCCCTACACTGCTCGAACAACACTGCATTGCCCTAAACCCTAAAACACCACCCCCAGCAAGACACCCTACACTGCCCGAACACCACTGCACTGCTCTAAACCCTTAAAGACTGAAACACCACCCCCTGCATGACCCCCTCCACTGCCCAAACACCACTGCCCTAAACTCTGAAACACCACCCCCAGCAAGACCCCCAACACTGCCCGAACACCACTGCACTGCCCTAAACCCTGGAACACCAGCCCCAGCACAACCCGCTACACTGCCCAAACACCACTGCACTGCCCTAAACCCTGAAATACCAGCCCCAGCATGACCCCCTACACTGCCCAAACACCAATGTTCTGCCCTAAACCCTGAAACACCACCCCCAGCATGTACCCCTACACAGCCCGAACACCACTGCACTGCCCTAAACACTGAAACACCACCCCCAGCACAACCCCCTACACTGCCCGAACACTACTGCACTGCCCTAAACCCTGAAACACCACCCCCAGCACCACCCTACACTGCCCAAACACCACTGCACTGCCCTAATCCCTGAAACACAAGCCTCAGTACGACCCCCTACACTGCCCGAACACCACTGCACTGCCCTAAACTCTGAAACACCAGCCCCAGCACGACCCCCTACACTGCTCAAACACCACTGCACTGCCCAAAACCCGAAACACCATCCCCCTGCAGGACCCCCTACACTGCCCGAATACCACTGCACTGCCCTAAATCCTGAAACACCACCCCCAGCAAGACCCCGTACACTGCCCAAACACCACTGCCCTAAACCCTGAAACACCATCCCCAGCAAGACCACCTACACTGCCCGAACACCACTGCACTGCCCCAAACCCTGAAACACTGAAACACCACCCCCTGCATGACCCCCTCCACTGCCCAAATACCACTGCCCTAAACCCTGAAACACCACCCCCTGCATGACCCCCTACACTGCCAGAACACCACTGCACTGCCCTAAGCTCTGAAACACCGTCCCCAGCACGACCCCCTTCACTGGCCGAACACCACTGCTCTGCCCTAAACCCTAAAAAACCACCCCGCACATCCCCCTATACTGCCCGAACACCACTGCACTGCCCTAAACCCTAACACACCAGCACCAACATGACCCCCTACACTGCCCGAACACCACTGCTCTGCATTAAACACTGAAACACCAGCCCCAGCACGACCTCAATACTGCCTGAACAGCGCTGCACTGCCCTAAACCCTGAAACACCAGCCTCAGCATGACCCCCTACACTGCCCAAACACCACTGCACTGCCCTAAACCCTGAAACACCACCCCCTGCACGACCCCCCACTGCCCAAACACCACTGCACTGCCCTATACCCTGAAACACCACCCCCGGCACTACCCCCTACACTGCCCGACCACCACTGCACTACCCTAAACCCTGGAACACCACCCCCTGCACGACCCCCTACACTGCCTGACCACCACTGCACTGCCCTAAACCCTGAAACACCACCCCCTGCATGACCCCCTACACTGCTCGACCACCACTGCACTGCCCTAAACCCTGAAACACCACCCCCTGCAAGACCCCTGTTGGACTTGGCCCTTCTGGCAGGTTCACCCCTGAAACTTTTTGCTTTTTAACTGTGACTTGTGTTAGTGATTTTTGGTTTCTGCGCACTTTCCCTGTGTCCCAGAGTAAAGTACGTGCGCATTCTGAGTGCATGTGGTGAGATAGGCCTGCCCTCCCATAAGAATGCATGGGGAATGTATGTGTCCCTGGTAGTTCCTGATGCGTGAGGTGTGCAGGCTCGAGTTTGGTATGTGCAGACTCGTGTGATTGAATGCTGCGCGATGATGTGTGCGGCGTGCATGTACCTAGTGTGGAAGTGCCACTTCTAGAAGTGGGCACTTCTGTGTGCAGTGTGAAATGTGTACCTTGTCTGGCGATTGGCTGGTTGAGGTCATGTGACGGGTTAGGGAATCCCCAGAGTCAGGATGAGTCACCCAGTGGTGGATGGGGAGATCAGCAGCTAGATGGGTGGGAGGAGTACACCTGGGTCCTGAATAGGGCTGGGTTTTCCCCACACAATGCTGGCTCCGCCCCCTGTGGTGCGACTGATGACCCTGGCCTGCACTCTGAATAGGGAGAGGGGCTGAGCAAAACAAAGTGCTCAGGAACCAGTTGTAACTGGTTCGCCCCTTCCCTGCACCCTGAGACAAAGGGTTTTACTGTATAAAAATGGGTCTGTGTCCCCACAGAAACTGTTCTCTTCTAGGATCCTGAGGGGGGCTGCTGCTGCTGGAGGCCAGGAGGAACCGCCACTTGGGACTGCCTTCCTGCCCGGAGGGCCCAGTGAGCTGGCCCCTGGCCCAGTCTTGCCCCCTGCCCACCTTTCTAAAGACTTTGCTGGACTTGGTGGTTATTCTCCCCCCAAAGCGCTGGGAGCGCTTCATTTGTGTCATTAAGCGCCTGGAAGCGCTTTTATTCACCTTTAGCGGTGCCCACCCGGCATTTGCCCCGTCCTTTGCGAATCTTAAAGTCCCCTGGAAGGGGGCCCACCCTGCCAGGGACATTGCCGTGCTTGTTGGCGGGTGCCCACCCCGCTTATTGGTAGATTAATATCCCTAGCGGGTGCCCACCCCGCCAAGGACCTTGCCGTATTAAGTTTCATCCCCCTCGCGGGTGCCCACCCCGCGTCACCACAATCGAAACTCACCGCTGCAGCCCAGGAAGTCAGGCAACGCTGACTGGGACGTGAGCGGGACTTCGAAGCAGGAAGCGACGAGAGCCCACCTCGCGCTCCTGCACTGGCCGGAAGAGAAAGAAGAATCAGGAAGCTTAGAGCCCGGCAGGCTCCTCTCTCAAGTCCCGGGTCCCAGGAGGGCGCCCGGGCAAAAGGAAGAGCAGCGTCGCCGTGACTGGAGCAGCAGTCCCGGTGAGTGGGGGCTGCGTGGGACAGAGCGCCTGGCGCTCCAAGTGCGGGGCGCCTCGTTGGTCGAGCCTCGCTCGGCTCTCCAACGTGTGGGGCAGCGGTGTGAGGGGGACCGTGTAGGTTCCCACGAGCGCGGGTGCACTCCAACGCGGGCCGCATTCTTCTTCTAGAGCCCCGTGTGGCTCCAACGTGGTGGCAGTGTTCTGTGGAGCCCAGAGAGGCTTCCCCCCCCCATCGTGTGTAGAGGGCATTGCTTGGTTAAGAGCCGGTTGAGGCTCCAACGTGAAGCAGGGCACATTATTGATCAGAGCCTGCGAGGCTCAGGGCACCTTATTGATCAGAGCCTGCGAGGCTCAGGGGGCGTTTCTTGTTTAGAGCCTGCGAGGCTCAGGGGGCCACAAGTGTTGCGTATTTAGAGTCCAGGAGAGGCTCCAACCCCTGCCATACTTGTTTAAGAAGGGTACGGTGGTGCCCACGCTCATTTCTCCAGCTGCCCAGCACTTAGTGGGCAGCTGCAACGTTTAGGTTGTGGCCTTGGCGTCTGCTTTGGCTTGCGCAATCTTGCCCTGACTTTGGGACACAGGGCGTCCTTGCCCCTTCAAGGCCAGTTGGCCTAGGGACTGCCACAACTGGTGGCTTATGTGAATTTGGCGCAATTGTTCCTTTCCTGCACCTCTGAATGTGTGTTTATGCATCATGTGCCTTGTTCTACACCGCTGAATGTTTTTATGCATCATGTGTTTTCCTTCCCTACACCTCTGAATGTGATGCATCATGTGTAACGTGCTATTACCCCTACAGGTATTGTGATACTTAGGTGGTTGTTTGTTTTCTCCTAGTACAGGTGGTGCTAGTGAGGTCCTGGTTCCCTGCGCAATATTTTCCTAAGGTGGTTAGGGTTGCGTAGGTGGTACTTACCTGTTACCAGTAGTTACTGGTTGTGTGCTACATTTGCTATTTTGTACTACAGTAATTTTATTCCTATGTTCTAAGTGCTAAATTCTACAAAGTGCTAATTCCTGACAGTGGTCCGTGTGGCCCTGTCCCCTGTACATATAATCCCTTGTAAATTCTGCACGTGCCTGTTGGCACATTGTAAAGTGTGTGTTTTTATCAAATGTGTTTTGGTAATACAAAGGCTATTTTTATATAATACCTTGTGTGGAGTTTCCTTTGTGGTGGGCCTTGGGTGTTGTTACTGGGTGCGCGCGCAAACGCTTTACACATCGCCTCCGGGATAAGCCTGACTGCTCATGCCAAGCTACCAAGGGGGTGAGCAGGGGTTATCTTTGGCGTGTAACTCCGCAGCCCTGACTAGAGTGGTGGTTTCTGCCTGGCTTTGGCGCAAGCCTCAGCCAACCAGAAATCCCATTTCTAACCTTGGTGATCAGCGGTGGGATTTGGACTTGCGTTTGCGCTGTACCGCAGCAGTGACTGGCTGCACCACAAAACTGTGCATTTAGATAGTCACATGGTATAGGGATTATTGTTCTTAAATGTCATTTCTGTGGAAATGTGTTGCTTGTGCACTTTGAGTTGAGTGTCCTGCCAAGGACAGAAACCAGAAACTGTAGGAGGTAACTGCCCTTGTGCAGACAGCGATTTCTTGGGTTGGCCTGCAGTAGAAGCTGGAGGAGGTAACTGCCCCTGTGCTGTTTGTTATTTCTGGGGTTGGTCTGCAGTAGAAGCTGGAGGAGGTAACTGCCCCTGTGCTGTTTGCTATTTCTTGGGTTGGCCTACAGTGGGGACTTAATTGGTAGGTGTCCCTAGCTCGGGAGGGTAGATCATTCCTCTAAGTGCATTGTGTTTTCTGGATTCACCAGAGGGTGGGATCCAGTGGTGGCCGCATAATAGTGTCCAGTACATTTGTTCCCCGCCCTGCGCCCAGAGTTTGGTACCTGTGTCACTTGTGGTCAGGTTGAGGAATCAGGGGTGGTAGAAACTGCCTTACCAGTCTGAGGGGAGGGTTGTGTGTGGATGAATGATGTGTGGCACTAGGCAAGTGAGTGTGAGTTCTCTGGGATAGAGAGCTTGCTGAACCCTTTTTGTGAATTGTGTACTCCTGTTAAGCTCAGACCCCTAGGTTCCTTGTGTTGAACTTTTCTCGAGAACGTCCGCCAAAATGGAGCCTGCTTTTAATTTCTGTGGTCTGTTTAGATACAGTATGTTGGAGTTGGTAAGGTTCTGTGAAGAGAGAGACATAGAGGTGGGTGCGTCAGACACCCAGTCCAAACTGAGGGACAACCTGATCCTATGGCAAAAGGATGAGTGGGAACGTGAGCGCAGTGAGGAAGATAGGGCCCGGGCCGCACGCCAAGAGGGTGGTGGGTCTGAGGGGAGCCCTGAGGAATCTGAAGAAGAGGAAGAAAGCGACCTGACAGGGACGCCAGTAGATAGCAAAGACCCCATAGATAGGGAGTCCCTTGCTGGGTCCAGTGTCAGAAGCAGCACCCCATCCCTTTCCCTGTCCCCAGAGGAGTGGATAGATAGGAGGGAGGAAAGGGAGCATCAGCTGGCCATGGAGAAGCTCAGGTTAGAGCATGCCAAGGAGATGGCGCAGCTGAATGTGGAGGAGAAAAAGTTTGAGACCGAGAGGGTCTTAACGGAGGAGAGGATAGCGGAGGCTGAGAGGGCCTTCGCCAGGGAGAAATTAGCTCTGGAGGGTAAGTTGTCCCCTGAGCGCAGTTCTGGTTTTCTGGATTCCCCAGGGAGGGTAGAGTCCAGTGGTGGCAGCGAAATAGAGTCCAGTGCAGGGCGTCCCATTCCCAGTTCACCCAGTCTGGTACCTGTTTCCCAAGAAGAGGAGAATAGGTTGAAATTCAGGGGCAGTAGGAAGCTGTCTCACCAGTCTTGGGACAAGTTTGTGGGTGAATGTGAGGATGCACTGGAGGATTGGGTAAGGGTAAACGCGAAACTGGATTTTGACGGACTGTATGCTCTGGTTATCAAAGAGCAGCTATGCAGTAGTTTTTATCCCGGATTGCGCCAACACCTGTTGGGATGTGACGCCTTGGATCCTTGGACCCTGGCAAAGAAAGCAGACCGTTGGGAAGGGGTCCCAAGTTCTGATGAGGAATGGGAGAGTACTTCTAACAGTAGTGACTCAAGTAGCTTCCAGTCCAGTATTGAGGAAGAGGCTCAGAGTAGCCCAGCTAGGTCCCAGAGTAGTGAGAGGGGTGTAGGGGCTCACGGCCTAGCTCAGTGGAGTAGGAGTGAGTGGGTGACTTCGAGTCCCCAGAGGCCCGAAACCCAGTCTCAGAACCTGGATGGTTTCTTCAGGGAACACCAGGTTGGGGGCCTAGGCTGTCCTGTGAGTCCATTTGAGGAGGATCACCTAGTGTATGGAGGACCTGGAGCGTCTGTAAATAGAGCACCAGTGGTTCTGATGACTGGCAGTACCGCTCCAGTAGGGAGGGTACAGAAGTCCAGCGAGAGGAGTGGCATGGGGCTGTGTTCCCCGGTGGAGGAGCTAGTGGGTCAGGGACCAGCCGGGAGGGCTGAGTCTCCTAGAGGTGACCATGGTGACCACACGTCTGTCCTGGGGGATCTTCGCGCACTGTCAGGTGGACAGGGGACGGGAGATCTGCGCCAGGCAGACTGTCACATAACATATGAGGAATATGTTACTCTCGGGGGGATGGTGTGTAAGTCCCCAGAAGTCCTGGAGTGCCAGGCAGTTATTCCACCAAAGGTTCTAGACCAGAGGTGGGGAGGCCAGGTTCAGGATCAGCCTGACCTGAAGGGTAGGACTACTGTAACAAGTGTCCTGACCGGTTCTTCTTCCGGAGGTACCGCCCCAGTTGGTGGGGAGCAGGACTCTGGAAGGGGGTGCAGAGGGTGGGAGAGCCCACCTCTGACCCCGGTGCAACCTGAGGGGTTAAACCCTAGGTTGGGAGACCAGTTTTCAGGGAGGGGCCCTGAGCTGGTAGGTGAGTTGCGTTACGGGGTCGCCTCTCAGAGGAAGAGAGGGCGGAACCCTAGAAGAAGGGGTAGGGGGAGGAGAGCCTCTCCCGTGACTTTTAGTCAGCTTGAGGGTACAGACCCTAGGCTGGAGGATCAGTGGCAGTTTAGAACTGCCCTGATGAGGGGTAGAGTGGAGAATGGCTGCTATGTGCCAGGGTTTACTACCCCCCACTCTGTGGTTAGGCAAGGACCAGTGGTGCCTAGATGGCCTAGGGCCTGGTTCTGGCCCCGGACAGCTGAGGAGTACCAGGGAGGTAGCCCAGTTGGTCCGCTGAGTTTTTTCAGAGAAAACCATGTGAATTCAGAGTGGCGTAAAACCGAAGAGTGTCCCTGCAGTTGCGGGCCAGCGTCCGTGTTTTATCGCCCCAAGCAGGGAAGACCATCACGGTGGTGATTGGTCTACCCTGCGTTTTGGCTGGAAGGGGGTTGTGTTGGACTTGGCCCTTCTGGCAGGTTCACCCCTGAAACTTTTTGCTTTTTAACTGTGACTTGTGTTAGTGATTTTTGGTTTCTGCGCACTTTCCCTGTGTCCCAGAGTAAAGTGCGTGAGCATTCTGAGTGCATGTGGTGAGATAGGCCTGCCCTCCCATAGGAATGCATGGGGAATGTATGTGTCCCTGGTAGTTCCTGATGCGTGGGGTGTGCAGGCTCGAGTTTGGTATGTGCAGACTCGTGTGATTGAATGCTGCGCGATGATGTGTGCGGCGTGCATGTACCTAGTGTGGAAGTGCCACTTCTAGAAGTGGGCACTTCTGTGTGCAGTGTGAAATGTGTACCTTGTCTGGCGATTGGCTGGTTGAGGTCATGTGACGGGTTAGGGAATCCCCAGAGTCAGGATGAGTCACCCAGTGGTGAATGGGGAGATCAGCAGCTAGATGGGTGGGAGGAGTACACCTGGGTCCTGAATAGGGCTGGGTTTTCCCCACACAATGCTGGCTCCGCCCCCTGTGGTGCGACTGATGACCCTGGCCTGCACTCTGAATAGGGAGAGGGGCTGAGCAAAACAAAGTGCTCAGGAACCAGTTGTAACTGGTTCGCCCCTTCCCTGCACCCTGAGACAAAGGGTTTTACTGTATAAAAATGGGGCTGTGTCCCCACAGAAACTGTTCTCTTCCAGGATCCTGAGGGGGGCTGCTGCTGCTGGAGGCCAGGAGGAACCGCCACTTGGGACTGCCTTCCTGCCTGGAGGGCCCAGTGAGCTGGCCCCTGGCCCAGCCTTGCCCCCTGCCCACCTTCCTAAAGACTTTGCTGGACTTGGTGGTTATTCTCCCCCCAAAGTGCTGGGAGCGCTTCATTTGTGTCCTGGAAGCGCTTTTATTCTCCTTTAGCGCCCAGGAGCGCTTTATTTCTGCAAGCCGGTGCCCACCCGGCATTTGCCCCGTCCTTTGCGAATCTTAAAGTCCCCTGGCAGGTGCCCACCCTGCCAGGGACATTGCCGTGCTTGTTGGCGGGTGCCCACCCCGCTTATTGGTAAATTAATATCCCTAGCGGGTGCCCACCCCGCCAGGGACCTCGCCGTATTAAGTTTCATCCCCCTCGCGGGTGCCCACCCCGCGTCACCACAATCGAAACTCACCGCTGCAGCCCAGGAAGTCAGGCAACGCTTACTGGGACGTGGGCGGGACTTCGAAGCAGGAAGCCACGAAAGCCCACCTCGCGCTCCTGCACTGGCCGGAAGAGAAAGAAGAATCAGGAAGCTCGGAGCCCGGCAGGCTCCGCTCCCAAGTCCCGGGTCCCAGGAGGGGGCCCGGGCAAAAGGAAGAGCAGCGTCGCCGTGACCGGAGCAGCAGTCCCGGTGAGTGGGGGCCGCGTGGGACAGAGCGCCTGACGCTCCAAGTGCGGGGCGCCTCGTTGGTCGAGCCTCGCTCGGCTCTCCAACGTGTGGGGCAGCGGTGTGAGGGGGACCGAGTAGGTTCCCACGAGCGTGGGTGCGCTCCAACGCGGGCCGCATTCTTCTTCTAGAGCCCCATGTGGCTCCAACGTGGTGGCAGTGTTCTGTGGAGCCCAGAGAGGCTTCCCCCCCCCCATCGTGTGTAGAGGGCATTGCTTGGTTAAGAGCCGGTTGAGGCTCCAACGTGAAGCAGGGCACATTATTGATCAGAGCCTGCGAGGCTCAGGGCACCTTATTGATCAGAGCCTGCGAGGCTCAGGGGGCGTTTCTTGTTTAGAGCCTGCGAGGCTCAGGGGGCCACAAGTGTTGCGTATTTAGAGTCCAGGAGAGGCTCCAACCCCTGCCATACTTGTTTAAGAAGGGTACGGTGGTGCCCACGCTCATTTCTCCAGCTGCCCAGCACTTAGTGGGCAGCTGCAACGTTTAGGTTGTGGCCTTGGCGTCTGCTTTGGCTTGCGCAATCTTGCCCTGACTTTGGGACACAGGGCGTCCTTGCCCCTTCAAGGCCAGTTGGCCTAGGGACTGCCACAACTGGTGGCTTATGTGAATTTGGCGCAATTGTTCCTTTCCTGCACCTCTGAATGTGTGTTTATGCATCATGTGCCTTGTTCTACACCGCTGAATGTTTTTATGCATCATGTGTTTTCCTTCCCTACACCTCTGAATGTGATGCATCATGTGTAACGTGCTATTACCCCTACAGGTATTGTGATACTTAGGTGGTTGTTTGTTTTCTCTTAGTACAGGTGGTGCTAGTGAGGTCCTGGTTCCCTGCGCGATATTTTCCTAAGGTGGTTAGGGTTGCATAGGTGGTACTTACCTGTTACCAGTAGTTACTGGTTGTGTGCTACATTTGCTATTTTGTACTACAGTAATTTTATTCCTATGTTTTAAGTGCTAAATTCTACAAAGTGCTAATTCCTGACAGTGGTCCATGTGGCCCTGTCCCCTGTACATATAATCCCTTGTAAATTCTGCCCGTGCCTGTTGGCACATTGTAAAGTGTGTGTTTTTATCTAATGTGTTTTGGTAATACAAAGGCTATTTTTATATAATACCTTGTGTGGAGTTTCCTTTGTGGTGGGCCTTGGGTGTTGTTACTGGGTGCGCGCGCAAACGCTTTACACATCGCCTCCGGGATAAGCCTGACTGCTCGTGCCAAGCTACCAAGGGGGTGAGCAGGGGTTATCTTTGGCGTGTAACTCCCCAGCCCTGACTAGAGTGGTGGTTTCTGCCTGGCTTTGGCGCAAGCCTCAGCCAACCAGAAATCCCATTTCTAACAACCCCATACACTGCCCGAACACCACTGCACTGCCCTAAACCCTGGAACACCAGCGCCAGCACAACCCCCTACACTGCCCAAACACCACTGCACTGCCCTAAACCCTGAAACACCAGCCCCAGCACGACCCCCTACACTGCCCAAACACCAATGTTCTGCCCTAAACCCTGAAACACCACCCCCAGCATGTACCCCTACACAGCCCGAACACCACTGCACTGCCCTAAACCCTGAAACACCACCCCCAGCATGACCCCCTACACGGCCCGAACACCACTTCTCTGCCCTAAACCCTGAAACACCAGCACCAGCACAACCCCCTACACTGCCCGAACAACAGTGCACTGCCCTAAACGCTGAAACACGTGCCCCAGCACGACCCCCTACACTGCCTGAACACTACTGCACTGCCCTAAACCCTGAAAGACCAGCTCCAGCATGACACCCTGCACTGCCCGAACACCACTGCACTGCCCTAAACCCTGAAAGACCACCACCAGCACAAACACCTACACTGCCCAAACACCACTGCACTTCCCTAAACCTGAATCGCCAGCCCCAGCACAACCACCTACACTTCCCGAACACCACTGCACTGCCATAAACCCTGAAACACCACCACCAGCAAGACCCACTACACTTCCCGAACAACACTGCACTGCCCTAGAGCCTGAAACACCACCACCAGCCCCAGCACAACCACCTACACAGCCCGAACACCACTGCACTGCCCTAAACCCTGAAACACCATCCCCAACACGACCTCCTACACTGCCCGAACACCACTGCACTGTCCTAAACCCTGAAACACCAGCCCCAGCACGACCCCCTACACTGCCCGAATACCACTGCACTGCCCTAAACCCTGAAACACCAGCCCCAGCACGACCCCCTACACTGCTCGAACACCACTGCACTGCCCTAAACCCTGAAACACCATCCCCCTGCATGACCCCCTACACTGCCCGAACACCACTGCACTGCCCTAAACCCTGAAACACCACCCCTAGCAAGACCCCATACACTGCCCGGACACCACTGCCCTAAACCCTGAAACACCACCCCAGCAAGACCCCCAACACTGCCCAACCACCACTGAGCTGCTCAAAACCCTAAAACACCACCCCCTGCACGAGCCCTACACTTCCCGAACACCGCTGCTCTGCCCTAAACACTGAAACACCACCCCTGCATGACCCTCTACACTGCCAGAACACCACTGCACTGCCCTAAACCCTGAAACACCACCCCCAGCACAACCCCCTACACTGGCCGAACACCACTGCTCTGCCCTAAACTCTAAAAACCCACCCCCGCACATCCCCCTACACTCCCCGAACACAACTGCACTGCCCTAAACCCTAACACACCAGCCTCAGCACAACCCCCTGTGGAAATTTAGTTCGTATCTGAACATTATCTGCGCCATCTTGTCTCTCCCCAAGCGCCACACGCAGAAAACGCACTGATCTCATTGCCGATCGCCAGCGCGTCCCTCAGGTGCTGTAAACATCCCCCGCACGCCGGCCACCCCCCGCTCTCTCATACATGGGCCATAAAACCCTCCCCTTCTGCGCGACCCTGCCGTGGAACCACATCCCGCGCCTGACCAACACCTCCTTTCATCCCATACATGGTCATACATCCTTTTGATAACCCCCTTCCTCTGCGCCCGATTGTCCAAACCGATCCCAGGGCATCACCTAGCCCTGCGGATGCAGTTTATTGCCCCTACTGTAAGGGAAACACCTCACATCAAAGGGATTACAGTAGATCAAGGCCCCCACCCCCTGAGACCCGACCAGTCGCACACACCCCCGGGAATTGGCGGAATGTCCAGCTGTGTGATAGCCATCTCTTACTATGGGTGGGGTGGGGACTTCCATTGTGGTTATGTGTGGGAGCGGATCCGAGCTGGGGATTCCGAGGATGTTCTTTCATGTATCAAAGCAATCTCAAGAATGTGCCATGTACAATAAACCGGTAATAAAGTTCAAAATGTGTGTATAAGAGACCAGGTCTCAGAGATGCAGAGAGAGCACCTCGAGACGATACCTTGCTGTCCGATCTGATGTGTTCTGCTCCGACGGAATAAAACTTTGTTTCCTGCCTTCCAGTCTCCGGCGCCTGCCTCTTTTGTTGGTTAATCATCGAATGGTATAAGAGGCGATTACCGCCGGGCAATACTAGAAAGGTTATCGATTGAAACCGCCTTGACAATTTTACAATTGGCGTCCCAAGCGTGGGGCCCATCAGCGACACGTGGATCCAGTGGGAGAGGTCCTGACGACAAAGTGAACGACTGCATCGATCGGGAGAGCTCCTGTCTGATAGACCCTCGTCTGACAGCCGATCATCCCAACTTCACTGGTTCCGAACCGACCTCTCTCGAGTGATCTACGGTCCTGACTGGGAACCATCAGGAGTGCCACGGCAATATCGGAGATTGGAGGACGATCGGGCGCTGGAGGCGGAAGACAAGAAAACTGTCCATGCGGTCCGGGTAAGGTCGTGTAACACGACAAATTGCGAAACGATGATGGTTCTTTGAGACATTCGCTGCTTACAAACGAGGAAGAGTACAACTACTCTATCTTCCTTTGTGGACAGTGAAGGGTGGGTAACGCGGACTTTTGTCCCCCTTTGTAACCTGTCGTGCCTATCTTTTCTCCCCACTGATTGTTTGATTGATTGATTGTCAGGGTAGCTCCCTTTTTCTTTGATTATCAGAGTAGCTCCTTTTTGAGGCATATCCTGTCTGCAAACGGTGAGGGATAGAAATAGTCTCTCTCCCTTTGCAGATAGTGAAGGATAGGTAACGCGGACCTTTGTCCCCCTTTGTAATCTGTCGTGCCTATCTTCTCCCCACTGATTGTTTACTTGGATCTAGTTCTTTTTGAGATATTCTCTGTTTGCAAATAACGTAGAATAGAAATATTCTGTCTAGTCTTTGCAAGCAGTGAAAAGATAGGTAGTGCAGAATTTTATCCCCGTTGTAACCCGTCATGCCTATCTTCTCCCCACTGATTGGTAGTTGGTTTTGCCCGGACCGCTTATTAGAGATGAACCATCCGGCTCCACTGGAAGGCACCCCTAATAAGGACATGTTTACTAAATATGGACTAGTCGCTGTAGCTTATAGCAAACTATGGCATAAATATACAAAGAAGGACTCCGAAAGTCAGTGGCCACTGATGGGATCCTTTGATGACCATAAAATAGAAACGCTAGAAATAGCTCTACGTAGCAATAAAACGACACCCACCATGCTCGACAGTATCGGCATGTGGCGCAAAGAAATAACGCAGCGGAAAAAGAGAGAAGAAGTAAAGGCAGAAAAAGAACTACGAAAGGCAGTTCACCTTGCCGCTAGAAAGTTAGAGGAAGAAATAAAGGAGAGAAAGGAAGCTAAACAAAAACAAGAATCTGAAACGTCAGGCCAATGCCCTGTTAGGACCCCCTCTACGCTCTACCCTGAGTTGCCTTCCAAGCAACGGGCGAACGATGAATTGCTATTAGGTCCTCCGATCATCTACATGCTCCCTCCATACGCTCCCTCCCAACCTATAGTGCAGCACCCACAACCCCCGAACGCAAGCGAAAGCAGTACCAGGGCCTCGGTCCTCACGGCCTCCGCGCCGGCCGAGCCTCTTGTACTGAACACAACGTTAGCAATAACGTTAGATGACCCCGGGACGAGAAAGAAAGATTCCGCCAGAATGAATCGGCTAACAAAGGATGAACGAGCCGGAATCGATAAGGTAGTGAGAACACTAGTAGAACGGAAGGAAAGGGAGGAATATGTGACAGATATGTATAACTCGTATGCCGACAACCACAGACGATACTTTGTCGTACGACTTTGTTATCACACTCTGAATGCCTATGAGGATAGGTACCAGGATAAAGGTCCCGAAGGCTTAGCAACCCTGTATAGAAAGGTTGATATTGGGGAAGAGGGAGAGGGTGATGTGACGGACCTCTTCACACGTACACTCAAAGTCTTCCGACATCTTAAAGAACACAGGCAGACGACCAAGACAGAAACCCCCATAGCGACTGAACCCCAGGCAGGAAAAGCTGATACCATGATGCCCATCAAGGAAGCCGCTCCCTACTGGGTCCCCCCACGAGGTCAGGGAACACACGATGACATCAACCACCAAGATGCGAAGAGAAGGGTTGTATATAACTGGGTCTATCAGCCATGGGACCGACAAGACATCCTGACCTTTAGAAAAACCCTACCCGACTTAAGAAAGAAGCCGACTGCCTTTTACACAGAACTAGGTACGGCCTTAGGTTCAACTATAATGACCTTGGCGGATATCGATTTGTTCTTCGGGTTATGTCTGCCGGCTGATGTGTGGAAGCAAATCCGGAAAGTCGACCACGCTGAACCGTTCGGATATACCTGGGTACAACTCGATACCATAGACAAGCAGCGAGAACCTGGACAGAAACCTCGAAAGGCCATATTGGAACTCCCAGACAAGATTGTTCAGAAATTAAAGACCCTAATCCCAGAAAGGAAGGTAGACTGGTCGATAGTGACGGCTTGCCGCCAGAAACCCCAGGAGGATGTATCCGAATACTTCTCTCGATTCGAGACAGTGTTTTCCGATTATAGTGGCCAGGACATGACCACTGCAACCGGACATCACCTCTTTGTCCAGAATTATGTGAAGGGTCTGTCGCAGGAAGTCTCCCAGAAGTTGCAGACCAGCGAGAGTAGTTGGGCAGCCTCCAAACCCGCTGCAAACCTCCAGATGGCCCAGTACTATGAACACCAAAAGAATGAGAACGATAGGGCGTCCGAGAGAAAGAAAAAGGAGCTGAAGGAAAGGGTAATGATCGCACAGTTGCAAGGGGTGACCATAGGAAGAGAACCTCCCAAGGGAAACTACCAACCGATTGCTCCTAGAAAGCTACCCCCTAGAGACCATGCACCCACACCCTACGCTGGACGCAGGGACTTAGACGAAAATCAGTGTGCATTCTGCAAAGGGTTCGGACACTGGAAATCCCAGTGCCCGGTCCTTCTGGATATGAACAAGAATAGGGACACAAGAGACATAGCAAACAGCCCCAGAAATAAAGGACAGGGACGAGGGTACACGAACGACCCCACCAACGACCGGCCAGACAGACCAAACACCTTCGACCGCCCCCGACAGAACCAGTGCCAGCAGTCCAACTACGAAAACACCCATGACTTTGCATAGGACGGCCAGGGGCAAGGGAGGGATCCAGTCGAACTCCGTGTTGACCAGCAAGGTCCTTACGTCACTGCTAAGGTCCTGGGCACAAAGTCTCCATTTTTGGTAGATACTGGGGCGACACGTAGTGCGCTATCTAAACTGCTGATCCCAAGGGCACCCTTGTCTGGCTCACATGTAACCTCAATAGGCTTTGATGGAATGCCCTCCACTAATCCCTTGTCCGCACCAATCTCCTTTGACTTGGAAAATAACACCACTGACACGACATTTCTACTCTCCTCCAAAACCCCCGACGCCATTATGGGTCTTGATTTACTAAAACATTTCCGGGCTACCATCAGATGCTCCCCAGACGGAGTTCGAGTCATACTGCACGATAACCCAGATCTGTTCAGGCCTTGTCTCGCACGACGTATGTTCTCCATAACCGATGCTGACCTGTCCCTACTTGACATGTTACCCACACATCTATGGGCTAAAACCGACTCAGACGTAGGACGCATGGTGATCGACCCTGTACACATAACTGTCCGACCGGACGCAGTGCTCCCAAAGCTTCCACAGTATCGTATATCGCCCGAAGGCGAGAAGGCGTTGGTGGAAATCATCCAGTCCCTAGTCGATGCAGGAGTGGTAGAAGAAGTAGTTAGTAATGTTTGCAACAGCCCTATCCTACCCATTGTTAAGAAGCAAGGCGAGGGAGATGAGAAAGCATACCGCTTCATTGTCGACTTACGAGAGGTTAACAAAGTAGTCGTACCTCAGTACCCCGTAGTCTCCGATATCACCACCATCCTCACCCTGATTCCGTCCACTGCCACTACCTTTACCGTTATTGATCTCAAGAACGCATTCTTTTCCATCCCCATCCACCCAGACAGCCGCTACCTTTTCGGCTTCACCTTAAAAGCCCGTTCGTACAGATTTTGTAGGGCACCACAAGGCTACACTGAGAGTCCCAGCATATATAGCCAAGCCCTCAAGAGACAACTGGATGCAGTTCAACTACCGGACGGAGTGGTGTTAATACAGTACATCGACGATATTCTTTTGGCGGCCGACACCACTCCGCTTGCAGTCACGGCCACCATCCGCCTCCTCCACTTCCTCGCGGAGAACGGTCACAAGGTCTCCAGGAAGAAGTTGCAATTCTGCCAACCCCAAGTGACATACCTAGGCCACCTCCTATCCAAAGATGGGAGGAAGCTTACATCTGACCGAATTCAGACCATCCTAGAAACCCCTGTTCCCAAAACTCAGAAGCAAGTGCGGTCTCTGGTAGGTCTCACCTCCTTCTGTCGACAGTGGTTACCGAACTTCAGTCTTATTCTAAAACCTCTGCTTTCCCTGTTGGCTAAAGATGTCCCCTTCCCCCTCCCCTGGACACCCGAATGTCAATCCTCCTTCAAGGAATTACGAGATGCCCTTTGCTCAGCACCAGTCCTAGGAACCCCAGACTACACTAAACCTGTCTCCCTCTTCACCCACGAAAGGGAGGGATGCGCATTGTCTGTTCTAACCCAGTCTATGGGTCCCAAGCAACGCCCTTGTGCCTACTTCTCTGCCACTCTTGACCCTGTAGCCAGAGCTTTGCCCGCCTGCCTTCGAGCAGTAGCCGCCGCTGCTGTCTCTATCCGACAAAGTGAGGGGATCGTGCTTTCAAACCCCCTCACCGTGCTAGTACCCCATGCAGTTGACACCCTCCTGAACCAGACTAAGACTCAACACCTGACTAGCGCACGACTGACTGGTTATGAACTGACTCTGCTTGCACCCCACATCACGCTGAAACGATGCACCACTCTGAACCCAGCCACTCTGCTACCTCTCCCTGACAATGACCCCAATGCGTCTCCTATACATGACTGTGTGACCCTCACCAACGAACAGACCAAGAGTAGGGTTGACCTCCGAGATACTGCCTTCCCAGATCCTGACGGGGAGCTGTGGGTAGATGGCTCATGCATCAAGCTCCCCGACGGCACCACCTCAGCCGCCTATGCAGTCACCACGGCCCGAACAGTTGTTGAGACAGCCCGCATCACACAGCGATCCGCACAGGCGGCTGAACTGATTGCTCTCACACGAGCATGCATCCTAGCAGCAGGGACAACCGCAAACATTTACACCGACAGCCAGTACGCCTTCGGGGTGGTTCACCACTTTGGGCTCCTATGGAAGGAGAGGGGATTCCTGACTTCCCATGGCACACCCATCCTACATGGAGATCTAGTCTCCGCTCTGACCG
This sequence comes from Triturus cristatus, assembly GCF_964204655.1. Taxonomy (NCBI): domain Eukaryota; kingdom Metazoa; phylum Chordata; class Amphibia; order Caudata; family Salamandridae; genus Triturus; species Triturus cristatus. Next base: position 62,242,784 of record NC_140593.1, on the reverse strand, counting down.
AAGCAGTCCTCCTCCCCACACGGCTAGCTGTAATCAAATGCCAGGCACACAAAAAGGTGACGGACATTATAGGACAGGGAAATGCGCTGGCTGACACCACTGCCTGAACCACAGCCGAGAATAGGTCAACAACACGCATGTACGTGACCAGGTCACAAACTGAAAAATGGAGGGATGCTAGGGAAACCATCAGAGACATACAATTGGCCAGCTCACCACACGAATTGACTGAATGGGCACGGGTGGGATTGAAAGACGATGAAGGCTGCTGGCGAACTAGAGACACGAACAAATGGTTGCTACCTGACTCATACCTGATTCCCATGCTGACCATGACACACTCCCCCGCACACATAGGGTCTGCCCCCATGATTGAACTCATCACCAAAGTCTGGCACAACGACAAAATCCCAGACTCAGCTAAACGCCTAGTCCAACAATGTCTGATATGCCTCCAACACAACCCTGGTAAAGGAACTGCCGTACCCCGGGGAGGGTTTGGGGTTCCTAGTCACCCCTTTGAGGTCCTACAGATGGACTACATTCAGTTGGAAAGGTGCCAAACCCTGAAGTACGTGCTTGTCTTTGTGTGCGCCTTCAGCAAATGGGTGGAAGCCTACCCAACCCGTGACAACACTGCTATGACTACCGCAAAAGTACTACTGAAAGAATTCTTCCCCCGTTACGGCCTTTGTCGAATTTTGTGGAGCGACAACGGCCCCCACTTCGTAGCCGAAGTTATCCAACTCATCTTAAAAGGGTTGGGTGTAAAACAGAAGTTTCATGCGGTCTTCCACCCCCAATCTGCAGGCTTGGTTGAGCGACATAATGCCACATTGAAACTCAAAATAGCCAAAATAGTTGCCACCACAGGCCTAAAATGGCCAGACGCCCTCCCACTAGCATTGCTACCAATGCGTTCCACTCCTACCAAACACCACTTAACCCCCTACGAGGTCGTCTTCGGGCGACCCATGAACCTTTGGACCTCACCAAAACCAGCCTCCATTCACGACGTCCCGGACGTCCTCATGTCTGACTATTTGTGCAATCTAACTAAAACGTTGTCTGTTATCCATCAGCAGGTGCTGCAGGCCATTCCCGATGCTTCCAGGGGCCCCGGACACGACATCCAACCCGGTGACTTTGTCCTAGTGCGCAACTTCCAGCGCACCAAGAGTCTGGAGCCCCGGTGGACGGGCCCACTGCAAGTCCTGATCACCACCCGAACAGCCCTTCGAGTGGAGGGGAAACGTAATTGGCTGCATGCACACCACTGCAAGAAGGTATCATCGACCCTGACGACCACCGACAACATCACCGCCCAAGAGGAACTTCTGGACAAAGACCGACCATCCCTGAGCTTCTACCCGAATACAGAGACACTTGAACTGACTGAATATCCCGATCCGACTGTGCCATCCAAAGAAGGGTATAACCTACGACGAAAGGAGGGAACTTCGGCTAAGCAGACCACGAACTAAGTTGAAGTCTCAGAGCGGTAGCCTAGTCACCTCAAAGGCCTCCAGGAGAGAAACTAAACAAAGTCTGTGGTTCTGCCTGCTACCGAGTCCCTTGAAGGTGATGGAAGCGCCCGACATGAAGATGATGGAAGCAACCGGACATCCGAAGATCCACTACAAAAACCCAAAACTGACAAAATGCACAGCTCAAGGACTATTGCACTTTTTATTACCCTCCTCCTTTGCCTCCTTCTCATGGTCACTTTCTGGATCATGGAAGAAAATGCACCCGCTCATAAGACATTGCTGACCACTGCTCAACCCACCACCATGAAAGAACACCATCTGATTTCAGTTTCACCCCAAATCCGAGAAAGACGTAAGGAGTTCTGGAATAACTCTTTTGTGCAACTACTCCACCAACACAATCTTGCCGCCAATGCCACTAACTGCTGGATCTGTGGATTCCTACCACATGCCACTGGACATTCTATCCCTTTCATTCCTTCGCCCTTCTCTGTCCATGGCTCCTGCCTCGCTTGGCTAATCCTCCTGCAAGAAAGTTACAAGGACAATGCCACTCCCGACAAAACTGTGTCGCACTTCTATCATGGGTTCTGGCTGAACCACACGGGAAAAAGCTCTGCCCCCTTTTGTCCTCTGAGATCAAACACCTCTTTTCATATGGACATCCCTGCCAAGGAGCGAGTTGAAATGCAGGTGTTCAACAACCCAGCCAGACCCACCTTCTCTTACCTCCGGAAACGAACGGCCGCCACCCTAACAGTGGCCCTATCCGTCGTCAACATCACAGGTCTGGTGTGCCTCGAAGGCCTGGGAACACAGCCGGTAGGCCGCAGTTCCTGTCTCATCACCCGAACATTGGACTCAGTTGACCCACCCTCCTTTGTTACCTCCCCAAATATGTACTTCGTCTGTGGTACTAAGGCCTACACCTGGCTTCCGAAAGGTTGGGGAGGCACCTGCTACATCGCCTTTATCCTTCCTCCCACATATGTGGCTCCAGCCAACCACCACCGGCAGAAACGTGCAAAGGACATGGTACAAGCCGACTCCACTGGAGCACAGTTCATGGATGCAGTAAAGGGACTTGTTCCACTGTGGGGTCCAATGGCAAACAGCCGTGCCATCTGGCACCTAACCCAGGCAGTCGAAACCACAATGAACATTACAGCCGGCATCCTCACCAACTACACCGCTGAGCTTCAGGCCGTCCGCCTGGTAACTCTTCAGAACCGCCTCGTTCTAGACGTGGTTCTGGCTGACCGTGGAGGAGCATGCCGCATCATTGGGTCCAGCTGTTGTACCTACGTACCGGATAACTCACCCTCAGTCTACAAGGCGATCGAACACCTCCACAGACTTTCCGCAGCGGTTCACCAGGAGCAAGAAGGATGGTCACTTGGGAGTTGGTTTTGGGACACTATTAAAAGTTGGGGGTGGAGGTTGCTTACATTTATCATGATACCAATTGTGATACTGTGTGGGTGCTGTCTGGGGATTCAGTGCTTGCCACCTTTATGTTCACTTTTCACGAACTACATCTGCCCTAAGACTCTGAACTTTGAAGCAGACCGAATGAAAGCCCTATACGACGTAGAAGTACGTGGTATTATGGGGATAGATCCGAACTAAACAAGCTGGCGAGATATGTTAAAAGGGAGGACTGTGGAAATTTAGTTCGTATCTGAACATTATCTGCGCCATCTTGTCTCTCCCCAAGCGCCACACGCAGAAAACGCGCGACGGCCATTTTAGGCACCATGATCTCATTGCCGATCGCCAGCGCGTCCCTCAGGTGCTGTAAACATCCCCCGCACGCCGGCCACCCCCGCTCTCTCATACATGGGCCATAAAACCCTCCCCTTCTGCGCGACCCTGCCGTGGAACCACATCCCGCGCCTGACCAACACCTCCTTTCATCCCATACATGGTCATACATCCTTTTGATAACCCCCTTCCTCTGCGCCCGATTGTCCGAACCGATCCCAGGCCATCACCTAGCCCTGCGGATGCAGTTTATTGCCCCTACTGTAAGGGAAACACCTCACATCAAAGGGATTACAGTAGATAAAGGCCCCCACCCCCTGAGACCCGACCAGTCGCACACACCCCCGGGAATTGGCGGAATGTCCAGCTGTGTGATAGCCATCTCTTACTATGGGTGGGGTGGGGACTTCCATTGTGGTTATGTGTGGGAGCGGATCCGAGCTGGGGATTCCGAGGATGTTCTTTCATGTATCAAAGCAATCTCAAGAATGTGCCATGTACAATAAACCGGTAATAAAGTTAAAAATGTGTGTATAAGAGACCAGGTCTCAGAGATGCAGAGAGAGCACCTCGAGACGATACCTTGCTGTCCGATCTGATGTGTTCTGCTCCGACGGAATAAAACTTTGTTTCCTGCCTTCCAGTCTCTGGCGCCTGCCTCTTTTGTTGGTTAATCATCGAATGGTAAAAGAGGCGATTACCGCCGGGCAATACTAGAAAGGTTATCGATTGAAACCGCCTTGACCATTATACACCCCTACACTGCCCGAACACCACTGCACTACCCTAAACCCTGAAACACCAGCCCCAGCACGACCCCCTACACTGCTCGAGCACCACTGCACTGCCCAAAACCCGAAACACCATCCCCCTGCATGACCCCCTACACTGCCCGAATACCACTGCACTGCCCTAAACCCTGAAACACCACCCCCAGCAAGACCCTGTACACTGCCCAAACACCACTGCCCTAAACCCTGAAACACCATCCCCAGCAAGACCACCTACACTGCCCGAACACCACTGCACTGCCCTAAACCCTGAAACACTGAAACACCACGCCCTGCATGACCCCCTCCACTGCCCAAACACCACTGCCCTAAACCCTGAAACACCACCCCCGGCAAGACCCCCAACACTGCCCGAACACCACTGCACTGCCCGAAACCCTAAAACACCACCCCCTGCATGACCCCTACACTGCCCGAACACCACTGCACTGCCCTAAACCCTGAAACAGCACTCCCTGCATGACCCCCTACACTGCCAGAACACCACTGCACTGCCATAAGCTCTGAAACACCGCCCCCAGCACGACCCCCTATACTGCCCGAACACCACTGCACTGCCCTAAACCCTAACACACCAGCACCAACATGACCCCCTACACTGCCCGAACACCACTGCTCTGCATTAAACACTGAAACACCAGCCCCAGCACGACCCCAATACTGCCTGAACAGCGCTGCACTGCCCTAAACCCTGAAACACCAGCCTCAGCATGACCCCCTACACTGCCCAAACACCACTGCACTGCCCTAAACCCTGAAACACCACCCCCTGCACGACCCCCCACTGCCCAAACACCACTGCACTGCCCTATACCCTGAAACACCACCCCCGGCACTACCCCCTACACTGCCCGACCACCACTGCACTACCCTAAACCCTGGAACACCACCCCATGCACGACCCCCTACACTGCCTGACCACCACTGCACTGCCCTAAACCCTGAAACACCACCACCTGCATGACCCCCTACACTGCTCGACCACCACTGCACTGCCCTAAGCCCTGAAACACCACCCCCTGCATGACCCCCTACACTGCCCGACCACCACTGCACTGCCCTAAACCCTGAAACACCACCCCCAGCATGTCCCCCTACACTGCCCGAACACCACTGCACTGCCCTAAACCCTGGAACACCAGCCCCAGCACAACCCCCTACACTGCCCAAACACCACTGCACTGCCCTAAACCCTGAAACACCAGCCCCAGCACGACCCCCTACACTGCCCAAACACCAATGTTCTGCCCTAAACCCTGAAACACCACCCCCAGCATGTACCCCTACACAGCCCGAACACCACTGCACTGCCCTAAACCCTGAAACACCACCCCCAGCATGACCCCCTACACTGCCCGAACACCACTTCTCTGCCCTAAACCCTGAAACACCAGCACCAGCACAACCCCCTACACTGCCCGAACAACACTGCACTGCCTTAAACCCTGAAACACGTGCCCCAGCACGACCCCCTACACTGCCTGAACACTACTGCACTGCCCTAAACCCTGAAAGACCAGCTCCAGCATGACACCCTGCACTGCCCGAACACCACTGCACTGCCCTAAACCCTGAAAGACCACCACCAGCACGAACACTTACACTGCCCAAACACCACTGCACTTCCCTAAACATTGAATCGCCAGCCCCAGCACAACCACCTACACTTCCCGAACACCACTGCACTGCCCTAAACCCTGAAACACCACCACCAGCATGACCCACTACACTTCCCGAACAACACTGCACTGCCCTAGAGGCTGAAACACCACTACCAGCCCCAGCACAACCACCTACACAGCCCGAACACCACTGCACTGCCCTAAACCCTGAAACACCACCCCCAACACAACCTCCTACACTGCCCGAACACCACTGCACTGTCCTAAACCCTGAAACACCAGCCCCAGCACGACCCCCTACACTGCCCGAACACCACTGCACTGCCCTAAACCCTGAAACACCAGCCCCAGCACGACCCCCTACACTGCTCGAACACCACTGCACTGCCCTAAACCCTGAAACACCATCCCCCTGCATGACCCCCTACACTGCACGAACACCACTGCACTGCCCTAAACCCTGAAACACCACCCCTAGCAAAACCCCATACACTGCCCAGACACCACTGCCCTAAACCCTGAAACGCCATCCCAGCAAGACCCCTACACTGCCCAAATACCACTGCCCTAAACCCTGAAACACCACCCCCTGCATGACCCCCTACACTGCCCGACCACCACTGCACTGCCCTAAACCCTGAAACACCACCCCCAGCATGTCCCCCTACACTGCCCGAACACCACTGCACTGCCCTAAACCCTGGAACACCAGCCCCAGCACAACCCCCTACACTGCCCAAACACCACTGCACTGCCCTAAACCCTGAAACACCAGCCCCAGCACGACCCCCTACACTGCCCAAACACCAATGTTCTGCCCTAAACCCTGAAACACCACCCCCAGCATGTACCCCTACACAGCCCGAACACCACTGCACTGCCCTAAACCCTGAAACACCACCCCCAGCATGACCCCCTACACTGCCCGAACACCACTTCTCTGCCCTAAACCCTGAAACACCAGCACCAGCACAACCCCCTACACTGCCCGAACAACACTGCACTGCCTTAAACCCTGAAACACGTGCCCCAGCACGACCCCCTACACTGCCTGAACACTACTGCACTGCCCTAAACCCTGAAAGACCAGCTCCAGCATGACACCCTGCACTGCCCGAACACCACTGCACTGCCCTAAATCCTGAAAGACCACCACCAGCACGAACACTGCCCAAACACCACTGCACTTCCCTAAACATTGAATCGCCAGCCCCAGCACAACCACCTACACTTCCCGAACACCACTGCACTGCCCTAAACCCTGAAACACCACCACCAGCATGACCCACTACACTTCCCGAACAACACTGCACTGCCCTAGAGGCTGAAACACCACTACCAGCCCCAGCACAACCACCTACACAGCCCGAACACCACTGCACTGCCCTAAACCCTGAAACACCACCCCCAACACAACCTCCTACACTGCCCGAACACCACTGCACTGTCCTAAACCCTGAAACACCAGCCCCAGCACGACCCCCTACACTGCCCGAACACCACTGCACTGCCCTAAACCCTGAAACACCAGCCCCAGCACGACCCCCTACACTGCTCGAACACCACTGCACTGCCCTAAACCCTGAAACACCATCCCCCTGCATGACCCCCTACACTGCACGAACACCACTGCACTGCCCTAAACCCTGAAACACCACCCCTAGCAAAACCCCATACCCTGCTCGGACACCACTGCCCTAAACCCTGAAACACCATCCCAGCAAGACCCCTACACTGCCCAAATACCACTGCCCTAAACCCTGAAACACCACCCCCAGCAAGACCCCCAACACTGCCCGAACACCACTGCGCTGCCCAAAACCCTAAAACACCACCCTCTGCACGAGCCCTACACTGCCCGAACACCGCTGCTCTGCCCTAAACCCTGAAACACCACCCCTGCATGACCCTCTACACTGCCAGAACACCACTGCACTGCCCTAAACCCTGAAACACCACCCCCAGCACGACCCCCTACACTGGCCGAACACCACTGCTCTGCCCTAAACTCTAAAAACCCACCCCCGCACATCCCCCTACACTGCCCGAACACAACTGCACTGCACTAAACCCTAACACACCAGCCACAGCACAACCCCATACACTGCCGGAACACCACTGCTCTGCCCTAAACCCTGAAACACCAGCACCAGCACAACCCCCTACACTGCCCGAACAACACTGCACTGCCCTAAACCCTGAAACACCTGCCCCAGCATGACCCCCTATACTGCCTGAACACCACTGCAATGCCCTAAACCCTGAAAGACCACCCCAGCACAAACTCCTAAACTGCTTGAACACCACTGCACTGCCCTAAACCCTGAATCACCAGCCCCAGCACGACCCCTCCACTTCCCGAACACTACTGCACTGCAATAAAAACCCTGAATCACCAGCCCCAGCAAGACCCCCTACACTGCTCGAACACCACTGCACTGCCCTAAACTCTAAAACACCACCCCCAGCACAACCCCCTACACTGCCCGAACACCACTGCACTGCCCTAAACCCTGAAACACCACCCCCAGGACGACCCCCTACACTGCCCGAACACCACTGCACTGCCCTAAACCCTGAAACACAAGCCTCAGCACAACCCCCTACACTGCCCAAACACCACTGCACTGCCCTAAACCCTGAAACACCAGCCCCAGCACGACCCCTACACTGCTCGAACACCACTGCACTTCTCAAAACCCAAAACACCATCCCATGCATGACCCCCTACACTGCCCGAATACCACTGCACTGCCCTAAACCCTGAAACACCACCCCCAGCAAGACCCCATACACTGCCCAAACACCACTGCCCTAAACCCTGAAACACCACCCCCAGCAAGATCCCCTACACTGCCCGAACACCACTGCACTGCCCTAAACCCTGAAACACTAAAACACCACCCCCTGCATGACCCTCAACACTGCCCGAACACCACTGCCCTAAACCCTGAAACACCACCCCAAGCAGGACCCCCAACACTGCCCGAACACCACTTCTCTGCCCTAAACCCTGAAACACCAGCACCACCACAACCCCCTACACTGCCCGAACAACACTGCACTGCCCTAAACCCTGAAACACGTGCCCCAGCACAACCCCCTACACTGCCTGAACACTACTGCACTGCCCTAAACCCTGAAAGACCAGCTCCAGCATGACACCCTGCACTGCCCGAACACCACTGCACTGCCCTAAACCCTGAAAGACCACCACCAGCACGGACACTTACACTGCCCAAACACCACTGCACTTCCCTAAACATTGAATTGCCAGCCCCAGCACAACCCCCTACACTGCCTGAACACTACTGCACTGCCCTAAACCCTGAAAGACCAGCTCCAGCATGACACCCTGCACTGCCCGAACACCACTGCACTGCCCTAAACCCTGAAACACCACCACCAGCATGACCCACTACACTTCCCGAACAACACTGCACTGCCCTAGAGCCTGAAACACCACCACCAGCCCCAGCACAACCACCTACACAGCCCAAACACCACTGCACTGCCCTAAACCCTGAAACACCATCCCCAACACGACCTCCTACACTGCCTGAACACCACTGCACTGTCCTAAACCCTGAAACACCAGCCCCAGCACGACCCCCTACACTGCCCGAACACCACTGCACTGCCCTAAACCCTGAAACACCAGCCCCAGCACGACCCCCTACACTGCTCAAACACCACTGCACTGCCCTAAACCCTGAAACACCATCCCCCTGCATGACCCCCTACACTGCACGAACACCACTGCACTGCCCTAAACCCTGAAACACCACCCCTAGCAAAACCCCATATACTGCCCGGACACCACTGCCCTAAACCCTGAAACACCATCCCAGCAAGACCCCTACACTGCCCAAATACCACTGCCCTAAACCCTGAAACACCACCCCCAGCAAGACCCCCAAAACTGCCCGAACACCACTGCGCTGCCCAAAACCGTAAAACACCACCCTCTGCACGAGCCCTACACTGCCCGACCACCACTGCACTGCCCTAAACCCTGAAACACCAGCCCCAGCACGACCCCCTACACTGCCCGAACACCACTGCACTGCCCTAAACCCTGAAACACCAGCCCCAGCACGACCCCCTACACTGCTCGAACACCACTGCACTGCCCTAAACCCTGAAACACCATCCCCCTGCATGACCCCCTACACTGCACGAACACCACTGCACTGCCCTAAACCCTGAAACACCACCCCTAGCAAAACCCCATACACTGCCCAGACACCACTGCCCTAAACCCTGAAACGCCATCCCAGCAAGACCCCTACACTGCCCAAATACCACTGCCCTAAACCCTGAAACACCACCCCCTGCATGACCCCCTACACTGCCCGACCACCACTGCACTGCCCTAAACCCTGAAACACCACCCCCAGCATGTCCCCCTACACTGCCCGAACACCACTGCACTGCCCTAAACCCTGGAACACCAGCCCCAGCACAACCCCCTACACTGCCCAAACACCACTGCACTGCCCTAAACCCTGAAACACCAGCCCCAGCACGACCCCCTACACTGCCCAAACACCAATGTTCTGCCCTAAACCCTGAAACACCACCCCCAGCATGTACCCCTACACAGCCCGAACACCACTGCACTGCCCTAAACCCTGAAACACCACCCCCAGCATGACCCCCTACACTGCCCGAACACCACTTCTCTGCCCTAAACCCTGAAACACCAGCACCAGCACAACCCCCTACACTGCCCGAACAACACTGCACTGCCTTAAACCCTGAAACACGTGCCCCAGCACGACCCCCTACACTGCCTGAACACTACTGCACTGCCCTAAACCCTGAAAGACCAGCTCCAGCATGACACCCTGCACTGCCCGAACACCACTGCACTGCCCTAAATCCTGAAAGACCACCACCAGCACGAACACTGCCCAAACACCACTGCACTTCCCTAAACATTGAATCGCCAGCCCCAGCACAACCACCTACACTTCCCGAACACCACTGCACTGCCCTAAACCCTGAAACACCACCACCAGCATGACCCACTACACTTCCCGAACAACACTGCACTGCCCTAGAGGCTGAAACACCACTACCAGCCCCAGCACAACCACCTACACAGCCCGAACACCACTGCACTGCCCTAAACCCTGAAACACCACCCCCAACACAACCTCCTACACTGCCCGAACACCACTGCACTGTCCTAAACCCTGAAACACCAGCCCCAGCACGACCCCCTACACTGCCCGAACACCACTGCACTGCCCTAAACCCTGAAACACCAGCCCCAGCACGACCCCCTACACTGCTCGAACACCACTGCACTGCCCTAAACCCTGAAACACCATCCCCCTGCATGACCCCCTACACTGCACGAACACCACTGCACTGCCCTAAACCCTGAAACACCACCCCTAGCAAAACCCCATACCCTGCTCGGACACCACTGCCCTAAACCCTGAAACACCATCCCAGCAAGACCCCTACACTGCCCAAATACCACTGCCCTAAACCCTGAAACACCACCCCCAGCAAGACCCCCAACACTGCCCGAACACCACTGCGCTGCCCAAAACCCTAAAACACCACCCTCTGCACGAGCCCTACACTGCCCGAACACCGCTGCTCTGCCCTAAACCCTGAAACACCACCCCTGCATGACCCTCTACACTGCCAGAACACCACTGCACTGCCCTAAACCCTGAAACACCACCCCCAGCACGACCCCCTACACTGGCCGAACACCACTGCTCTGCCCTAAACTCTAAAAACCCACCCCCGCACATCCCCCTACACTGCCCGAACACAACTGCACTGCACTAAACCCTAACACACCAGCCACAGCACAACCCCATACACTGCCGGAACACCACTGCTCTGCCCTAAACCCTGAAACACCAGCACCAGCACAACCCCCTACACTGCCCGAACAACACTGCACTGCCCTAAACCCTGAAACACCTGCCCCAGCATGACCCCCTATACTGCCTGAACACCACTGCAATGCCCTAAACCCTGAAAGACCACCCCAGCACAAACTCCTAAACTGCTTGAACACCACTGCACTGCCCTAAACCCTGAATCACCAGCCCCAGCACGACCCCTCCACTTCCCGAACACTACTGCACTGCAATAAAAACCCTGAATCACCAGCCCCAGCAAGACCCCCTACACTGCTCGAACACCACTGCACTGCCCTAAACTCTAAAACACCACCCCCAGGACGACCCCCTACACTGCCCGAACACCACTGCACTGCCCTAAACCCTGAAACACAAGCCTCAGCACAACCCCCTACACTGCCCAAACACCACTGCACTGCCCTAAACCCTGAAACACCAGCCCCAGCACGACCCCTACACTGCTCGAACACCACTGCACTTCTCAAAACCCAAAACACCATCCCATGCATGACCCCCTACACTGCCCGAATACCACTGCACTGCCCTAAACCCTGAAACACCACCCCCAGCAAGACCCCATACACTGCCCAAACACCACTGCCCTAAACCCTGAAACACCACCCCCAGCAAGATCCCCTACACTGCCCGAACACCACTGCACTGCCCTAAACCCTGAAACACTAAAACACCACCCCCTGCATGACCCTCAACACTGCCCGAACACCACTGCCCTAAACCCTGAAACACCACCCCAAGCAGGACCCCCAACACTGCCCGAACACCACTTCTCTGCCCTAAACCCTGAAACACCAGCACCACCACAACCCCCTACACTGCCCAAACAACACTGCACTGCCCTAAACCCTGAAACACGTGCCCCAGCACAACCCCCTACACTGCCTGAACACTACTGCACTGCCCTAAACCCTGAAAGACCAGCTCCAGCATGACACCCTGCACTGCCCGAACACCACTGCACTGCCCTAAACCCTGAAAGACCACCACCAGCACGGACACTTACACTGCCCAAACACCACTGCACTTCCCTAAACATTGAATTGCCAGCCCCAGCACAACCCCCTACACTGCCTGAACACTACTGCACTGCCCTAAACCCTGAAAGACCAGCTCCAGCATGACACCCTGCACTGCCCGAACACCACTGCACTGCCCTAAACCCTGAAACACCACCACCAGCATGACCCACTACACTTCCCGAACAACACTGCACTGCCCTAGAGCCTGAAACACCACCACCAGCCCCAGCACAACCACCTACACAGCCCAAACACCACTGCACTGCCCTAAACCCTGAAACACCATCCCCAACACGACCTCCTACACTGCCTGAACACCACTGCACTGTCCTAAACCCTGAAACACCAGCCCCAGCACGACCCCCTACACTGCCCGAACACCACTGCACTGCCCTAAACCCTGAAACACCAGCCCCAGCACGACCCCCTACACTGCTCAAACACCACTGCACTGCCCTAAACCCTGAAACACCATCCCCCTGCATGACCCCCTACACTGCACGAACACCACTGCACTGCCCTAAACCCTGAAACACCACCCCTAGCAAAACCCCATATACTGCCCGGACACCACTGCCCTAAACCCTGAAACACCATCCCAGCAAGACCCCTACACTGCCCAAATACCACTGCCCTAAACCCTGAAACACCACCCCCAGCAAGACCCCCAACACTGCCCGAACACCACTGCGCTGCCCAAAACCGTAAAACACCACCCTCTGCACGAGCCCTACACTGCCCAAACACCGCTGCTCTGCCCTAAACCCTGAAACACCACCCCTGCATGACCCTCTACACTGCCAGAACACCACTGCACTGCCCTAAACCCTGAAACACCACCCCCAGCACGACCCCCTACACTGGCCGAACACCACTGCTCTGCCCTAAACTCTAAAAACCCACCCCCGCACATCCCCCTACACTGCCCGAACACAACTGCACTGCCCTAAACCCTAACACACCAGCCTCAGCACAACCCCATACACTGCCGGAACACCACTGCTCTGCCCTAAACCCTGAAACAACAGCACCAGCACAACCCCCTACACTGCCCGAACAACACTGCACTGTCCTAAACCCTGAAACACCTGCCCCAGCATGACCCCCTATACTGCCTGAACACCACTGCAATGCCCTAAACCCTGAAAGACCACCCCAGCACAAACTCCTAAACTGCTTGAACACCACTGCACTGCCCTAAACCCTGAATCACCAGCCCCAGCACGTCCCCCTACACTGCCCGAACACTACTGCACTGCAATAAAAACCCTGAATCACCAGCCACAGCACGACCCCCTACACTGCTCGAACACCACTGCACTGCCCTAAATTCTGAAACACCACCCCCAGCACAACCCCCTACACTGCCCGAACACCACTGCACTGCCCTAAACCCTGAAACACCACCCCCAGGACGACCCCCTACACTGCCCAAACACCACTGCACTGCCCTAAACCCTGAAACACCAGCCTCAGCATGACCCCCTACAGTGCCCAACCACCACTGGACTGCCCTAAACCCTGAAACACCACCCCCGGCACGACCCCCCACATTGGCCGAACACCACTGCACTGCCCTAAACCCTGAAACACCACCCCCTGCATGACCCCCCATTGCCCGAACACCACTGCACTGCTCTAAACCCTGAAACACCACGCCCAGCACTACCCCCTACACTGCCCGACCACCACTGCACTACCCTAAAGCCTGGAACACCACCCCCTGCACGACCCCCTACACTGCCTGACCACTACTGCACTGCCCTAAACCCTGAAACACCACCCCCTGCATAACCCCCTACACTGCCCGACCACCACTGTACTGCCCTAAACCCTGCAACACCACCCCCTGCACGACCCCCTACACTGCCCAAAACCCACTGCACTGCCCTAAACCCTGAAACACCACCCCCTACACTGCTCGAACACCACTGCACTGCCCTAAACCCTAAAACACCTGCCCCAGCATGACCCCCTATACTGCCTGAACACCACTGCAATGCCCTAAACCCTGAAAGACCACCCCAGCACAAACTCCTAAACTGCTTGAACACCACTGCACTGCCCTAAACCCTGAATCACCAGCCCCAGCACGTCCCCCTACACTGCCCGAACACCACTGCACTGCCCTAAACCCTGAAAGACCACCACCAGCACGGACACTTACACTGCCCAAACACCACTGCACTTCCCTAAACATTGAATTGCCAGCCCCAGCACAACCCCCTACACTGCCTGAACACTACTGCACTGCCCTAAACCCTGAAAGACCAGCTCCAGCATGACACCCTGCACTGCCCGAACACCACTGCACTGCCCTAAACCCTGAAACACCACCACCAGCATGACCCACTACACTTCCCGAACAACACTGCACTGCCCTAGAGCCTGAAACACCACCACCAGCCCCAGCACAACCACCTACACAGCCCAAACACCACTGCACTGCCCTAAACCCTGAAACACCATCCCCAACACGACCTCCTACACTGCCTGAACACCACTGCACTGTCCTAAACCCTGAAACACCAGCCCCAGCACGACCCCCTACACTGCCCGAACACCACTGCACTGCCCTAAACCCTGAAACACCAGCCCCAGCACGACCCCCTACACTGCTCAAACACCACTGCACTGCCCTAAACCCTGAAACACCATCCCCCTGCATGACCCCCTACACTGCACGAACACCACTGCACTGCCCTAAACCCTGAAACACCACCCCTAGCAAAACCCCATATACTGCCCGGACACCACTGCCCTAAACCCTGAAACACCATCCCAGCAAGACCCCTACACTGCCCAAATACCACTGCCCTAAACCCTGAAACACCACCCCCAGCAAGACCCCCAACACTGCCCGAACACCACTGCGCTGCCCAAAACCGTAAAACACCACCCTCTGCACGAGCCCTACACTGCCCAAACACCGCTGCTCTGCCCTAAACCCTGAAACACCACCCCTGCATGACCCTCTACACTGCCAGAACACCACTGCACTGCCCTAAACCCTGAAACACCACCCCCAGCACGACCCCCTACACTGGCCGAACACCACTGCTCTGCCCTAAACTCTAAAAACCCACCCCCGCACATCCCCCTACACTGCCCGAACACAACTGCACTGCCCTAAACCCTAACACACCAGCCTCAGCACAACCCCATACACTGCCGGAACACCACTGCTCTGCCCTAAACCCTGAAACAACAGCACCAGCACAACCCCCTACACTGCCCGAACAACACTGCACTGTCCTAAACCCTGAAACACCTGCCCCAGCATGACCCCCTATACTGCCTGAACACCACTGCAATGCCCTAAACCCTGAAAGACCACCCCAGCACAAACTCCTAAACTGCTTGAACACCACTGCACTGCCCTAAACCCTGAATCACCAGCCCCAGCACGTCCCCCTACACTGCCCGAACACTACTGCACTGCAATAAAAACCCTGAATCACCAGCCACAGCACGACCCCCTACACTGCTCGAACACCACTGCACTGCCCTAAATTCTGAAACACCACCCCCAGCACAACCCCCTACACTGCCCGAACACCACTGCACTGCCCTAAACCCTGAAACACCACCCCCAGGACGACCCCCTACACTGCCCGAACACCACTGCACTGCCCTAAACCCTGAAACACCAGCCTCAGCATGACCCCCTACAGTGCCCAACCACCACTGGACTGCCCTAAACCCTGAAACACCACCCCCGGCACGACCCCCCACATTGGCCGAACACCACTGCACTGCCCTAAACCCTGAAACACCACCCCCTGCATGACCCCCCATTGCCCGAACACCACTGCACTGCTCTAAACCCTGAAACACCACGCCCAGCACTACCCCCTACACTGCCCGACCACCACTGCACTACCCTAAAGCCTGGAACACCACCCCCTGCACGACCCCCTACACTGCCTGACCACTACTGCACTGCCCTAAACCCTGAAACACCACCCCCTGCATAACCCCCTACACTGCCCGACCACCACTGTACTGCCCTAAACCCTGCAACACCACCCCCTGCACGACCCCCTACACTGCCCAAAACCCACTGCACTGCCCTAAACCCTGAAACACCACCCCCTACACTGCTCGAACACCACTGCACTGCCCTAAACCCTAAAACACCTGCCCCAGCATGACCCCCTATACTGCCTGAACACCACTGCAATGCCCTAAACCCTGAAAGACCACCCCAGCACAAACTCCTAAACTGCTTGAACACCACTGCACTGCCCTAAACCCTGAATCACCAGCCCCAGCACGTCCCCCTACACTGCCCGAACACTACTGCACTGCAATAAAAACCCTGAATCACCAGCCACAGCACGACCCCCTACACTGCTCGAACACCACTGCACTGCCCTAAATTCTGAAACACCACCCCCAGCACAACCCCCTACACTGCCCGAACACCACTGCACTGCCCTAAACCCTGAAACACCACCCCCAGGACGACCCCCTACACTGCCCGAACACCACTGCACTGCCCTAAACCCTGAAACACCAGCCTCAGCATGACCCCCTACAGTGCCCAACCACCACTGGACTGCCCTAAACCCTGAAACACCACCCCCGGCACGACCCCCCACATTGGCCGAACACCACTGCACTGCCCTAAACCCTGAAACACCACCCCCTGCATGACCCCCCATTGCCCGAACACCACTGCACTGCTCTAAACCCTGAAACACCACGCCCAGCACTACCCCCTACACTGCCCGACCACCACTGCACTACCCTAAAGCCTGGAACACCACCCCCTGCACGACCCCCTACACTGCCTGACCACTACTGCACTGCCCTAAACCCTGAAACACCACCCCCTGCATAACCCCCTACACTGCCCGACCACCACTGTACTGCCCTAAACCCTGCAACACCACCCCCTGCACGACCCCCTACACTGCCCAAAACCCACTGCACTGCCCTAAACCCTGAAACACCACCCCCTACACTGCTCGAACACCACTGCACTGCCCTAAACCCTAAAACACCACCCCCAGCAAGACACCCTACACTGCCCGAACACCACTGCACTGCCCTAAACCCTTAAACACTGAAACACCACCCCCTGCATGACCCCCTCCACTGCCCAAACACCACTGCCCTAAACCCTGGAACACCGGCCCCAGCAAAACCCCCTACACTGCCCAAACACCACTGCACTGCCCTAAACCCTGAAACACCAGCCTCAGCACGACCCCCTACACTGCCCAAACACCAATGTTCTGCCCTAAACCCTGAAACACCACCCCCAGCATGACCCCCTACACTGCCCGAACACCACTTCTCTGCCCTAAACCCTGAAACACCACCCCCAGCATGACCCCCTACACTGCCCGAACACCACTTCTCTGCCCTAAACCCTGAAACACCACCCCCAGCATGACCCCCTACACTGCCCGAACACCACTTCTCTGCCCTAAACCCTGAACACCAGCACAACCCCCTACACTGCCCGAACAACACTGCACTGCCCTAAACCCTGAAACACGTGACCCAGCACGACCCCCTACACTGCCTGAACACTACTGCACTGCCCTAAACCTTGAAAGACCAGCTCCAGCATGACACCCTGCACTGCCCGAACACCACTGCACTTCCCTAAACCCTGAATCGCCAGCCCCAGCACAACCACCTACACTGCTCGAACACCACTGCACTGCCCTAAACCCTGAAACACCACCACCAGCATGACCCACTACACTTCCCGAACAACACTGCACTGCCCTAGAGCCTGAAACACCACCACCAGTCCCAGCACAACCACCTACACTACCCGAACACCACTGCACTGCCCTAAACCCTGAAACACCACCCCCAACACGACCTCCTACACTGCCCGAACACCACTGCACTGTCATAAACCCTGAAACACCAGCCCCAGTACGACCCCCTACACTGCCCCAACACCACTGCACTGCCCTAAACCCTGAAACACCAGCCCCAGCACGACCCTCTACACTGCTCGAACACCACTGCACTGCCCTAAACCCTGAAGCACCATCCCCCTGCTTGACCCCCTACACTGCCCGAACACCACTGCGCTGCCCTAAACCCTGAAACACCACCCCTAGCAAGACCCCATACACTGCCCGGACACCACTGCCCTAAACCCTGAAACACCACCCCCAGCAAGACCCCTACACTGCCCAAATACCACTGCCCTAAACCCTGAAACACCACCCCCAGCAAGACCCCCAACACTGCCCGAACACCACTGAGCTGCCCAAAACCCTAAAACACCACCCCCTGCACGAGCCCTACACTTCCCGAACACCGCTGCTCTGCCCTAAACCGTGAAACACCATCCCTGCATGACCCTCTACACTGCCAGAACACCACTGCACTGCCCTAAACCCTGAAACACCACCCCCAGCACGACCCCCTACAGTGGCCGAACACCACGGCTCCGCCCTAACCTCTAAAAAACCCACCCCCGCACATCCCCCTACACTGCCCGAACACAACTGCACTGCCCTAAACTCTAACACACCAGCCTCAGTACAACCCCCTACACTGCCGGAACACCACTGCTCTGCCCTAAACCCTGAAACACCAGCACCAGCACAACCCCCTACACTGCCCGAACAACACTGCACTGCCCTAAACCCTGAAACACCTGCCCCAGTAGGACCTCCTATACTGCCTGAATACCACTGCAATGCCCTAAACCCTGAAAGACCACCCCAGCACAAACTCCTAAACTGCTCAAACACCACTGCACTGCCCTAAACCCTGAATCACCAGCCCCAGCACGACCCCCTACACTGCCCGAACACTACTGCACTGCCCTAAACCCTGAATCACCAGCCCCAGCACGACCCCCTACACTGCTCGAACACCACTGCACTGCCCTAAACTCTGAAACACCACCCCCAGCACAACCCCCTACTGTTGGACTTGGCCCTTCTGGCAGGTTCACCCCTGAACTTTTTTTGCTTTTTATTGGTGATTTTTGGTTTCTGCGCACTTTCCCTGTGTCCCAGGGTAAAGTGCGTGCGTGCTCTGAGTGCATGTGGCGAGATAGGCCTGCCCTCCCATAGGAATGCATGGGGAATGTATTTGTCCCTAGTAGTTCCTGATGCGTGGGGTGTGCAGGCCCGAGTTTGGTATGTGCGGACTCGTGGGAGTAAACGCTGCGCGATGATGTGTGCGGCGTGCATGTACCTAGTATGGAAGTGCCACTTCTAGAGGTGGGCTTTTCTGTGTGCAGTGTGTCTGTCGCGTGATTGGCTGGTCATGTCATGTGACGGGCTAGGGATTCCCCAGAGTCAGGAGGAGTCACCCAGTGGTGAATTGGGAGATCAGCAGCTAGAGGGGTGGGAGGAGTACACCTGGGTCCTGAATAGGACAGGGTTTTCCACACACAATGCTGGCTCCGCCCCCTGTGGTGCGACTGACGACCCTAGCCCTGCCAGTGAATAGAGTGAGGGGCTGAGCACATCAAGGGTGCTCCCCAACCAGCTGCGACTGGTTTTCCCCCTCACCCTGAACCCAGAACAAAGGGATTTGGTGTATAAAAAGGGGCTGTGTCCCCTTACAAAATGTTCTTGTTCTAACTCGAATCTACCAGGGGCGTGCTGCTGCCGGGGCCCAGGGGAAGGCTTGCCTCCCTGGGCCCTGCCCAGCCCCTGGATGCCAGATGGACTTACTGGACCTTTCTAGGTCTCGTCTGAGACAGCGCTTTAGCGCTGCTCTGGCGAGACTTATAGTAAGCGAGTTTTGGAAGTGAAAACGAGTGCTTTCAGGCCTCCAAATACAGTGCATGTGCGTCGGCCGGGCGCGCGCACCATTTGGAGGCCTCAAAGCACTCGTTTGCTTTCACTTTCGCGGGCCGCACGGCCGCTTTGACACAGTGCATGCTGATGGTGCAAGCCACCTTTCATGACGTCAGCGTCCCCCCCACTTCTTTTTTTAGGACTCGTGCCCTGACTGAAGGACAGTTCTCCCTACTTGAGTGCTCTAAGAAAACAGTGCATTTTCTTGCAGTGCGGTACTCAGAACCGTTTCAATGCAGATGGCTTGCGGGTGGCACACGGTCCAATGGCATCAGGAAGTGTGTCTGGCAGCGCTGCACTCAGCAATGCCCTGATGCAGATAGCATGCAAGCCGCATACATTTAATGCCAGGGCCTGGTGGGTCCCCAAGTGCCAGCCAGGCTCTATCTACAGTGTGCAGACGGCTCAGCGGCTCCACGCTCTTAAGTGTCATGCCACCTGCGTGTCTTGCAGCGCCACACTCTACATTTTGCCGTGGCGCAAAATGTCTGGTGGTGCGTGAATTACAGTGTCACTGTCTTCAGGGTTATGGAGTGGTAGCATTTGGGTGTTACACTCGACAATGCTCTGGCAAAGTGTGTCTGCGGACGCTGTATCGTTCTGAGCCATAGTGTCTGACAGTACCACCGGCTTCAGTGCTTGGTGTGACTTGCGCTGCCACACACTTCGGCCCCTTGGCGCAGAAGTGCCACATTCGCCTACGTCCAGCCACAGCGTTTCTGGAGGAGACATTCCCCTCAATGCTGTGTATCTGGGGTCTTCGCTCTATAGAAGCACCCTTCTAACCCATCTAAAGCTCTGGAAAGCACTGGTACAGATGAAGCGGCCTCAGTACCCCTTCCTTAATCTCTCCCCCCTCCCCCCGCCCACCCTGCGTAGACTTGCTGAGACCTGCATTGAAGCACCCCGCCCCCCCTCACCCACAAAGGGTGTTTGCCCTGCCCTCAGGCCCCAGCTCAATCCACGTCTCCACCCCCATTAGCCTCCCCCATTCGTCCCCGGGGGAGCGCTCCCTCCCCGCACATCCCAGCCGGCCGTCTCTCATTCTCGGTGCCTCCGGCAATCTCTCTCTGGGGGGCGGCTGGCCCTCCGCCGCCCTCCCTCTCTGCCTTTTATCCATTATCCATGTCATTCCCCATGCGGAGACACCCTCCCACCCCCTAAGATCAAAGCAGCTCCGTCTCTAGGTGTCAAAGTCCCCACACAATGATGACAGTTGGACTGAGAGGGCAGGTGTTGGACCCGGCCTCGTAGAAAGGCCCTCCGTGCCCCCGCACCACCGAAACCTGGTGCCTGCAGCCCAAGCACGCGGCCCAGCCGACCTTTCCCACCAGGACACCTGCACCAACCCCGGACATCCCCGTCCATGGCCTCCCTCCTTTCGGCCACCCCGGGCCCGCGTGCCCACTCCCTGCAACAAGATGGCCGCCCGGCCCCAGCGCGACCCGGGCCTCGAGGCGCCACTCCGGCTGGAGGACATCACGCTTCCAGGGGATGAGAGAGGGAGGAGCAGTTTCTATCGCACCTCTGAACTCCCCTGGGACGATGGGTTTCGATCGACCCTCCGGCCTCCCTGCGGGCTGGCTCCGTGCCTGCTGGGTGTCTGGGACTCCTCCCGACCCGGCCCTGAAAGGATCAAAAGACAATAGCAGGAAACCCCGACAAGCGGCCCCCAGGTGACAAGACCCATGCCTGCGCAGACTCCGGACATCAAAGCGGGGTCGACCTATAACAAGGGGTGCTCTGAGACTGTCCGGCAGATTCGACGCTGGAACAACGAGAGCCTGCTGACGTGGTCGCGGCTCCTGGAACTGGAACCTACCTGAGCCCTGCTGAGTGACTCGCGGCTCCCTGAAGATCGTAAGACCTCCGAACTTGTACCTGAGCCCTGCTGAGTGACTCGCGGCTCCCTGAAGATCGTAAGACCTCCGAACTTGTACCTGAGCCCTGCTGAGTGACTCGCGGCACCTTTCCGAGACTCTTGAGCCCGTGCTCACCTTGTACATATTTGCAGTGATACCTACTTGATAAAGCTTGTTTCTGAGAATACCCAGTGTGGTCTCTCTGTGTCGTGTGGTGCCAGAAGTACGATCCTAGTTGCGAGATTCCTCCCCCTGGGGAATCTCTCGCCAGTGCCCGGCTACGATACAACACGGGTGAGACTCAGGGAGGTCAGGACCCCTTTCCGGGCTCCTCTGAGGTCACCGTCTAACATTGGTGGCAAGCGACGGGATTCGGGCCCATCACCTAGAGATCGTACAGTGAACAACGGTCGCACGACCAACAGAGATGGCAGAAGGAAGCGCCATGAGCTCCGCAGAAACCAATGCCAACAGAGTGTTCCAGGTGGAGCATCTGGAAGAATACACACACAAAGAGCTAAAACAATTTTGCAAAGAACTTAAAATAGCTACCACTGGCCTCAACACTAAGGAAGACTTGCAGAAAGCACTGAAAACTTGGGTGGAGACCGGGGCATCCCGCCCGGAAGGCACGGGGGAGCGCCCCGACGAAGCCGAACTCCCTCCAAGTGAAAGCAGCGACAATCAGGTGCAAGGCATTGTACCAGACGGGGGCCTATCCCCGGGAGAACTCGCGGACAGAGAGAGACGCCGCAGTCATGAACTCGAGTTAGCTAAACTCAAAATCGAGGGCGAATTGAAGTTAGCGGAGAAAAAGCTAGCGGTAGAGCAAATGCGCGCACAAGGCGAACTGGAAGAAAAGAAGCTCCAACGGGAGCACGAAGGAAGAAAGCTCCAACTAGAGCACGAACGCAGCTAAATGAGGACGGGAGGCCCTCGGGGAACCGAGAGACGGCCCCCCCAGCGGAACAGAAGGTCCACATCCCCAAGGATGTGGTCAAAGAATATTATAAAAACGATGACATTCAGCAATGGTTTCGGGCCTACGAGGTCGCCATGACCTCCTATCGGATTCCACAGAAGGACTGGGGGGCAGGGTTGTGGGGGCGGTTTCTGAGCGAAGGAAGGGACACCCTGCTCGACCTACCCCTCTCCCTGCAGACCTCTTACAGCCACATGAAAGAGGCTCTCCTCACAAGATACGGCCTCACCCCAGAAATGTACCGCCAACGGTTCCGGGACTGCCGGAAGATCCCGGGCACCACCTGGGTGGAGTATGTAAACTTTTTTAGTCGGGCCTTCGATGGGTGGGTCAAGGGCAGCAAGGTCACCACCCTTGCCGAACTCACTGACCTCATGTTATGGGAACATCTGGCTGCGAACTGCTTCGTAGAGCTTCGTCAACATCTGCTGGATAGCAAGCTCACAGATCCCCGGAAGCTGGCTGTGGAGGCCGACCGCTGGACCAACACCCGGGTCTCCCGGGGCATGGTAGGAGAGTACCCCCGAACCAGTCAGGGACCACCCCGCCAGAGAGGGGGAGGGAACCAGGGAGGGCCGAGAGAGTCCCAGCCTAGCCCCCCTGTTAGAAAAGGTAGACGGACCGGGAGGGTCGGCCGGGGTCAGGAGGAGAGGTCTCCGGGGAGAGCCGTCTCCAGCGATCGTACAGATAAGTAACTTCCCCCCCACAGACAGATGCCACACAAGGATAAGGTTCAGTGTTCTTTATAAGCACTTATTTAAGGTACGGTGGAATGGTACAAGGAGGTCTGGACTCAGGGGTCCCCTCGATTATAGTCTCGCAAGGTAGGGAAGGGGGTAGCGGGACAGTCTATTTACCAATCAGGTAGTTCGGATGAGATGATGATGAGCTCACAATCCTCGAGCTTGGTGGTACGGGCCGCGGCAGCGCCAGCAGGTCCCGGTGTGGATGGTCGATACAACGGGCCGCGGCAGCGCCAGCAGGTCCCCGGAAGATATACGGTCCGCGGCAGCGCCAGCAGGTCCCGGTGAGGATGGTCGTTACAACGGGCCGCGGCAGCGCCAGCAGGTCCCCGGAAGATATACGGTCCGCGGCAGCGCCAGCAGGTCCCGGTGAGGATGGTCGTTACAACGGACCGCGGCAGCGCCAGCAGGTCCCAGGAAGATGAATGTTGCAGAAGGCCGCGGCAGCGCCAGCAGGCAGGACGATGGTTCACAAGAGCGGGCTATGGCAGCGCCAGTAGACCGTCAAGGTTGAGTTCACTCGGTGTCTCTCGACTCCAGGATACAACTGCCTTCCTGCTCCGGAGCTGCCTCAGCTATAGGGCTGGTGCCCTTTGATGTCCGGACCCTCGCACTTGGAGGTCGGAGGGTCCGGGATGAAAGTGTCCAGACACCCAGCAGGGGGTGGAGCCAGTGCCTGGGGGAGCTGGGGGCGATCGGCACCTGGCGGGGGAGCCCTTGACACTTCGTTCTCCCATTGACCTGCCAAGTGGTCCGCTCACCTCCTGGGTGGATGGTGGTGCCGGGATGTCGGGGCCGGCCAGGCCCGGGGTTAGGGTCGAGGGGAGGCCAGGCGGCCGCGTGGTGCAGGGCCCAAGATGGCGGCTTGACCCGGCCGGGGAAGCCGGTGGGGCTGGACCCCGTGATGAGTAAGGGTCCGAGGGCAAAGGGTCCGTCGGGAGACGGAGTACAGGTGCTTGTCGCGGTGTTATGCCAGGTGGGCCGGAGTCCGGGCCCTGTCGAGCGGGGAGGGAGCAAGTCGTCTGTGAGGCCTGTCCAACATGCGTCCCCCCCAGCTGAAGGCGGGGAGAGTCACCCATCTCCTTGGGGACTCTCTTCGTCGAGGCGGAAAAAGCGGGACAGGCCATCCGCGTTGGCGTGGTCTTGGCCTGGTCGGTGCTCCACGGTGAAGTCCATTCCCTGCAGGGAAATGGACCAGCGCAAGAGTTTTGGGTTCTCCCCCCGCATCTGCATCAGCCATTGCAGGGGTCGATGGTCGGTTTGTACCCGGAAGTGGGCACCGAAGAGATATGGTCGGAGCTTTTTGAGGGCCCACACTACTGCAAATGCCTCCCTCTCGATGGTGCTCCAACGCTGTTCTCGGGCCAGGAGACGTCGACTGATGAAGGCCACCGGCTGGTCATGACCTTCGGGGTTCAACTGAGAGAGGACGGCTCCGATGCCGTGGGCGGAGGCGTCGGTCTGCACCACAAATTCCCGACTGTAATCGGGGGCCTGGAGCACCGGGGCGGTGCACAGGGCGGCCTTCAGCTCCTCGAAGGCCGCTTGACAATCAGGAGTCCAGCTGACCCGCTTCGGTTGATTCTTGGATGTGAGACCCGTGAGGGGCCCCACGATGCTGCCGTAGTCCTTCACGAACCGCCGGTAGTAGCCGGTGAGCCCCAAGAAGGCTCGGACCTCGGTCTGGGTGACGGGGGGCTGCCAGGACTGGATGGCAGCAATCTTAAGTTGTAGTGGGGCCACCAGCCCACTCCCCACTTGGTGCCCAAGGTAGGTCACAGACCCTTGGCCAATCTGGCACTTGCCGGCCTTAATGGTGAGGCCGGCCCGCTGGAGGGCTCGTAGGACCTCTTGGAGGTGACGGGGGTGGTCGGACCAGTGGCGGCTGTATACAGCGATATCGTCCAGGTAGGCAGCGCTGAATTCTTCAAGCCCCGCCAAGACCTGGTTCACAAGGCGTTGGAACGTGGCGGGGGCATTCTTCATGCCAAAGGGCATGACCTTAAATTGATAGTGGCCATCGGGGGTAGAGAAGGCTGACCGTTCCTGAGCCCTGGGTGTGAGGCCGATCTGCCAGTAGCCCGCCGTTAGGTCGAAGATACTAAGGTAGCGGGCGGCCCCCAGCCGGTCGATCAGCTCGTCTGCCCGGGGGACGGGATGAGCGTCGGCCCGGGTGACAGCGTTCAAGCCCCGGTAGTCGACGCAGAATCTCAGTTCAGGTGCGGTGCCGGGGGCAGCGGCTTTGGGAACCAGTACAACCGGACTGGCCCAGGGACTGTCCGAGGGCTCGATGACCCCGATCGTGAGCATCTTGGCCACTTCCTCTTGTATGCAGGCCCGTACCCGATCTGGTACGCGGTAGGCCCGGTGCCGGACAGGGGGACTGTCCCCGGTGTCTACGTCGTGCAAACACCAGGGGGTGACCCCGGGGGTGAGGGAGAACAGGGCAGCGAACTGCAGCAGGAGGTCCCGGCAGTCCTGGCGTTGCTCCGAAGTGAGGGCGTCAGAGAGCCGGACCCCGTCCACGGAGCCGTCCTTCTCCTGAGTCTTCAGGAGATCCGGGAGGGGCTCGGAGTCTTCTTCTGTGCCACTGTCTGTAGCCATCAAGAGGCTCAGTTCGGAGCGCACAAAGTGTGGTTTGAGCCGGTTGGTGTGGAGGACCCGAAGGGGGTTCCGGGAGGACCCCATGTCGATGAGGTAAGTGACGGGGCTTTTGCGCTCGACCACTTTGAAGGGCCCCGTCCACTTATCTTGCAGGGCACATGGTTCGGTGGGGGACATCACCCATACTTGCTGCCCAGGCTCGAATTCAACGGAGGAGGCATTGTGATCATACCACCTCTTCATGTCCTCCTGGCTGGCCTCGAGGTTCGCCTTGGCCATCTCCCTGAAGCGCCGGGTCTGGTTTCGTAAGGCCAGGATGTATTTGAAGACGTCTGGAGGGGTCGTTAGGGGGGCCATCTCCCAACCTTCCTTGACTAGGCTGAGGGGCCCCCGCACAGGGTGCCCGTATAGGAGTTCGAAGGGACTAAAACCGAGGGACTTCTGGGGAACTTCCCGGTAGGCGAAGAGGAGGCACGGGAGCAGTACATCCCACTGGCGACGGAGAGGCTCTTCCAATCCCCCAATCATCCCTTTGAGAGTGCGGTTAAAACGCTCCACTAGTCCGTTCCCTTGGGGGTGATAGGGGGTCGTGAATCTGTAGGTGACCCCGCATTGTTGCCAGAGGGACTTCATGTATTTGGATATGAAATTCGTACCCCGGTCGCTGACGACTTCTCGGGGGAAGCCTACCCGGGAGAAGATCCCCATCAGGGCCCGGCCAACCACCGGAGTGGTCACTGTCCGTAGGGGCACCGCCTCGGGGTAGCGGGTGGCATGGTCCACTAGTACCAAGATGAACCTGTGTCCTTGTGCCGTGCGGGGGTCCAGAGGTCCCACAATGTCTATCCCCACCCTCTCGAACGGGGTGGTGACCACAGGGAAGGGTTGTAGAGGGGCCTTCAGCTTCCGGCCACTCTTCCCGCTGGCTTGGCATGTGGGGCAAGATCGGCAGTGGTTCAGGACGTCATTCCTCATTTTCGGCCAAAAAAAGTGGGTCACCAGGCGACTGTACGTTTTGTCCTGGCCCAGGTGTCCAGCCAGGGGGACATCGTGGGCCAGGTTGAGCAGAAAGTCTCGGAAGCGGAGCGGTACCACCAGAACTCGACCGGCCCCCAGCTCGGCGATTCTTTGCTCGCTGTAGAGCAGGTCGTTATCCCAGTAGACCCAGTGGGTTCCGGTGGTGTCCCCGGCGTTTTGGGTGCTGGCTTGTTGGCGGAGTCCCTCGAGGGAGGGACAGGTCTTTTGTTCCTGGCGGAACTGTTCTTGGGTGGGCCCCCCTTCTTGCCGCCACTGAGCCAGATCCGGAAGGTCCTGGTGTGGCGCGTCTTCTTCGGTAGTCGGGTCCGGTAGGTCGGACTCGCCGTTGTCCCCTACAGGGGCCACCGGGGGCGGAGGTGCTGGCCATTCGGTTTCTTCTGATCGGGGGGCGGCACGGGCGGCCATGGATCGGGTGGTTATGCAGGCCCAGTCCGGGAGGCCCAGCATCCCCAAGTGCTCTCTTCTCTCGACGGTGGCCCACGGGGAACTCTCGAGGTCATTCCCCAGGAGGCAGTCCACGGGGGCATCGTCCCGGACCGTCACCTTCAGTAGGCCGGAGACCCCTCCCCATTCAAACGGGACGCAGGCCATCTTACACATGCTCTCAGAGTTGTCTGCCGAGCGGACGGGGCAGAGAATGTTCGGTAGGATCTGCTCGGGCTTCACCAGGTGACAGCGGACGGCCGTCACGCTGGCGCCGGTGTCACGCAAGGCCTCGGCTCTCTGTCCATTAATGGTCACCCACTGACCGTATTTTCTGGTGTTGGCGGGTAGGGGGGCCCGCGGAACCATGTCTCTTCCCCCTAAGCATGCCAGGACCATGGCGGCCGGTTCCCACCCTTGCTGGGCCGGCTCATACTCTTCGGGTCCCTCCGATGATTGCTCTTCCCCTAGGGCAGCGGCAGCTACCTGGCGGGGCTTGGGTGTTTGGTTTAGCGGGCAGTTCGGATCATTGGCGTAGTGGCCTAGTCGCTGGCACCGGTGGCACGTGACGTTGGCTCGGTACCCAGGCCGCAACGGGGGGTTGCCCCGGCCG
Organism: Triturus cristatus; assembly: GCF_964204655.1. NCBI lineage: Eukaryota > Metazoa > Chordata > Amphibia > Caudata > Salamandridae > Triturus > Triturus cristatus. The sequence continues at coordinate 62,214,125 of NC_140593.1, read as the reverse complement.
GCCGGAGCCGGGGTGCTGGCCACGGGTGTTGCGGGCAAGGCGTCTCTCCCTCGCCCCTGGCCCCCTCCTCCTCCCCGAGGACGGTGCTGGCCTTGGTTGTTTCTGTTCTGTTCGTGTGGCCCCCTCTGGCCCACTCGGGTGCTTTCCCATCGGTCAGCTTCTGCGGCGAGCTGCCGGGGGTCAGTCAGCTTACTGTCGAGTAGGTGCTGCCTGAGCTCGACGAAACAGTTGTTTGACAGGTGCTCCCATACCATAAGGTTGAAGAGTTGTTCGTAGGTGGTGACCTGACTTCCCTTGATCCAACCCTCGAAGGCCCGGCTGAAATAGTTCACGTACTCTACCCAAGTTGTACCTGGGATCCGGGTGCAATCTCTGAACCTCTGGCGGTACATCTCGGGCGTGAGGCCGTAGCGGGTGAGGAGGGCAGCCTTCATGTGGTCGTAGGACGACATTTGGTGATCGGGGAGCTGTAGCAGGGCATCGCGACCCTCGTTGATAAATCTCCCCCAAAGTCCGGCTCCCCAATCACTCCGGTCGATCCGGTGGGAGGTCATTGCGATCTCATAGGCTTTAAACCACTGTTGTATGTCGTCTTCTCGGACATACTCGCGGACCACATCCTTGGGGATGTGAACTTTTTTCTCAATTGGCCCCGGGGTGTGTGGTCGCTCAGGCACCCCCAGTTCCTTATTCTGTTTGCGCAGTTCTATTTCCGCCAGTTGGCGCTCGTGCTCGAGCGTTATTGTTTTCTCTTCCAGCTCTCTCTGTCTCTGCTTTTCCTCTCGTTCCTCTCGAAGCCGCATATGCTCGAGGTTGAGTTTCTGTTCAGCTAACTTGAGTTCCCCATCCATCTTGAGTCGTGCCATCTCTAATTCGTGTAATCTGACTCTGTCTCTTTCTCGTATCTCCTCCTGCGAGAGGCCCGTTCCCCGCTCCTCGGGAGCCGTGGCGTTCCCCTCTGGTGTGATGCTGTTTTGGTCTGGTGCGACGCTGTTTTGGTCGGAGGGTCCTGCGACCCCAGTTTCTGTCCATGACTCAAGAGCGCGCTTTAGATCATCCTTGGTACTCAGGCCGGTGGTAGCAATGCCAAGTTCTATGCAAAATTGTCTCAGTTCGCGGTGGTTGTATTCTTCTAATTTCTCCATTTGGAACTTCTCGGTGGAGCTGCTATCTTTGGTCGACATCGTGCTTTGTCGTGGGGTGAGCTACTCTCTGTACGATTACGCGTTGATTCGGATCGCGCCGCTGGCCACCAATGTTAGAAAAGGTAGACGGACCGGGAGGGTCGGCCGGGGTCAGGAGGAGAGGTCTCCGGGGAGAGCCGTCTCCAGCGATCGTACAGATAAGTAACTTCCCCCCCACAGACAGATGCCACACAAGGATAAGGTTCAGTGTTCTTTATAAGCACTTATTTAAGGTACGGTGGAATGGTACAAGGAGGTCTGGACTCAGGGGTCCCCTCGATTATAGTCTCGCAAGGTAGGGAAGGGGGTAGCGGGACAGTCTATTTACCAATCAGGTAGTTCGGATGAGATGATGATGAGCTCACAATCCTCGAGCTTGGTGGTACGGGCCGCGGCAGCGCCAGCAGGTCCCGGTGTGGATGGTCGATACAACGGGCCGCGGCAGCGCCAGCAGGTCCCCGGAAGATATACGGTCCGCGGCAGCGCCAGCAGGTCCCGGTGAGGATGGTCGTTACAACGGGCCGCGGCAGCGCCAGCAGGTCCCCGGAAGATATACGGTCCGCGGCAGCGCCAGCAGGTCCCGGTGAGGATGGTCGTTACAACGGGCCGCGGCAGCGCCAGCAGGTCCCAGGAAGATGAATGTTGCAGAAGGCCGCGGCAGCGCCAGCAGGCAGGACGATGGTTCACAAGAGCGGGCTATGGCAGCGCCAGTAGACCGTCAAGGTTGAGTTCACTCGGTGTCTCTCGACTCCAGGATACAACTGCCTTCCTGCTCCGGAGCTGCCTCAGTTATAGGGCTGGTGCCCTTTGATGTCCGGACCCTCGCACTTGGAGGTCGGAGGGTCCGGGATGAAAGTGTCCAGACACCCAGCAGGGGGTGGAGCCAGTGCCTGGGGGAGCTGGGGGCGATCGGCACCTGGCGGGGGAGCCCTTGACACTTCGTTCTCCCATTGACCTGCCAAGTGGTCCGCTCACCTCCTGGGTGGATGGTGGTGCCGGGATGTCGGGGCCGGCCAGGCCCGGGGTTAGGGTCGAGGGGAGGCCAGGCGGCCGCGTGGTGCAGGGCCCAAGATGGCGGCTTGACCCGGCCGGGGAAGCCGGTGCGGCTGGACCCCGTGATGAGTAAGGGTCCGAGGGCAAAGGGTCCGTCGGGAGACGGAGTACAGGTGCTTGTCGCGGGGTTATGCCAGGTGGGCCGGAGTCCGGGCCCTGTCGAGCGGGGAGGGAGCAAGTCGTCTGTGAGGCCTGTCCAACACCCCCGAAGACACCACCTCCACCTTTCCCGGCGCCCCCCCCACCAGTAACAGGGCCCCCTGGGAGACGAGGACACCGGGTGATCGTTACATGTTTTCGTTGCCAGAAACCCGGGCACTACGCCAATGACCCAGAGTGCCCCATGGCCACCCAAGTCACCCCTGCGAGACAGATAGCCAACGTAGCCCTGGGGGAGGAGGTTGAGGAAGCCGAGGAGTGGGAACCCACCGCTATGGCCCTAGTATCCCTGGGAGATAGGGAAATGATCCCTGGTAGCCTCCTACCGTCCAACACACAGAAATATGGGCAGCTCGTCAAGATCAATGGCCGCCAGGTAGAGGCCCTGCGGGACACCGGGGCCAGTATCACCGGTGTCCTCAGGCACCTAGTCCCCGAGGAGCAGATCCTCCCCAATGTCTTTTGCCCCGTAATCTCTGCAGACAATAGGGAAAGTATGTGTCAGGTAGCCCTGGTGCCATTTGAGTGGGGAGGGGTGATAGGTAAACTCAAGGTGGCCGTAAGAACCTCCCAGCCGGTCGACTGCCTCTTAGGGAACGACCTGGAGAGTTCTCCCTGGAAGCACGTAGAGCGCAAGGCCCACCTAGGAATGATGGGACTCCCCGAGTGGGTGTGTGCCACCACCCGATCAATGACCGCCCGACTCACTCCCCGGAGAGAAGTCGAGAGCACCCCGGTCGAAGAAGCCCGTACCGTCCCCGCCGAGGGTCCTCCCGTTCCCCCATCAAAAGGGTCCGTCGCCAGCGACGAACCCGCACCATCCGACCCCGCCCCGGTCCCGAGTTGGGGGATCTACCCGAGTTGGCCCATTGGCGCCACGAGGGCGGGCCCACCCGGGAAGAATTTTGCCGGGAGCAAGCCACCTGTCCTTCCCTGGTCGGGCTGCGGTGCCAGGCCGAGGGCCAAGCCGCAGGTGACCAGACCGGAACGCACCGAATTTATTGGGAAAATCACATCCTGTATAGTGAGCAGAAATCAGTGGAGCTGGGATCCGGACGGGTACTGGTGGTACCCCTCCGCTTCCGGGATTTCCTCCTGGGCTTAGCCCACGATGTCCCCCTCGCCGGTCACCTGGGTCAGTACAAGACCTACAGCCGTCTCGTGACCCATTTTTATTGGCCTAAGATGAAAGCAGCGGTAGAAGCCTGTGGAAATGTGGATTTTCCTGGTCAGTTATGTCCCCTATCTTGGACCCCAACGGTTCTATGTGCATGTCACAAGTACATGTATGTTTCCCTCCAGTTCCAGTTATGAAGACGCAAATACATGTGCGTCCACCGTCAACATGTCCTCTGTCAGATCCGCCATGAATGGGCTGGATATTCGATTCCTAAGTATGAAAGGCCACCGACTTTTTATGGCTAAGTTACTCCATTTTTACAGTTCAGGCGAGTAGGCCCGATTCTGTCCTCAAGCCTTTCCCTGCTCTCTGCCTCTGACAGCTTCAGCTTGAGCTCGCATCTGTATCCATGAACTTTGTCCTACTCCCTGTGCGGCTAACGGTGCCTGCCTCGGCCAGTTTTGCCTGCCTGCCAAGAAACTGTATTTCACCTTCGAATTATCTGCTTCCCCCTCAGCCGATGCATTCCTGCCTAGTAGTTTAAGTAAACATTCTTCCAGTTACCAAGCAAAAGGCCCGGCTTCTCTGTCTTCATGCAAGTAATTCATAGCCCTGTTACCATGGAAAGTTTCTGCCCCTTGCATCTCATATAGACACTTAGACGCTTGTGCACGCACACACAGTCAGTATAGAATAGATTCTGTCCGAGAGCCCTTCCCTTGTGGATAACATAGTTCTTTAAACATAGGATATTAGATATGATTTGGGATTAGGTTGACATAACCCCAGACTTTTGTCTCCACATGTAGAGCTAAATGTCAAGTTCCTTTCACCCTCTAGTTGCACGTCAATCACACGTCATGCTGCTGCGCGCGCATCTCTGCCAAGTATTTCTGCTGACATTGCGAAATCATCTCCAGGTATCCACCCACACATGACAAAATTACCCATTATCATCAAGTGGACGCCCACATGGACGCCCACCTTCACGCCTACTTACACGCCCACATGCTCTTATCTCATTCTCTCTTGCTCTCTTGCTTACGTACAATTGAGAAATGTATATATACTGTACTCTGTGAATAATGTTTTGAGAATATTGAGAATACTTTTCAGCCCCGTCCAGATCCTTTTTTGGTGATGGAGATATTCTCCCTTTGACTCGAGTTATTGGAATAAAGCCCTTTATGAATCTGATACCACAGACTCAGCCTCTTGCTTTATGCATGATCTTATTGATATCTGAAAAATTATGACAGCGTGATATTTTATTTACCACAGAATGGCGCCCGAACAGTTTAATCTCTTTCCCCACACGCCGGAGATGAAGGTCCTGTTTTGCCCCCTTCCATAGCCGTGATGGACTTCAAGCGTGCACGTCGCGGGTTTTCCCGCCAACTCCCTCAGGCCACCGAAGGGGACAGACTGTGACCAGGCATCCATACGAGGCGGTGAGGAACGCAGATTGTCTACCCAGAGCCCACCTGCGAGAGAGCTGCGTCCGAGGTATACAGAGGCCCACCAGGTTTTCAAAGTCCCGATGTCCAGAGGGTCCGATGTCCGCAGTCGTCGAGTCCAGTCCATTCTCTGAGGCCTTCCGTTTCAAGGAGCTACTCGGTGAGTACCATCGCCGGGGAGGCGTGTTGACGCGCACATAGGTTGTGCCGGTCAAGACGGATTTGGGTACACAAATCCGGTCTGCACTGTTTAGCAGTGTATATGTACTGTTTAGCAGTATATCAAGTATTCCGAAGTATTCAGTTATTGTCAAGAATTCAGCGTGGTGATTAGTTAGGCAGACTGTCATCATTGTCGGTCGTTGTTAAAATGTTTAATGTTTAATGTTTAAAGTGTTCAAATATTGTGGTATGAATGATTGTTCATTGTTCACTGTTCATTATTGTGTTTTTTTCGTATTAAGTGAGTTCAAGAGTAAGTATCAGATCAGTTGTCAATATGCCGCTCTTCTCGAAGTTAAGACAGATTACTACCAGAAAAGGGGTGCTTGAAGAAGCAGTTCCTATTCCTCCTAGGGACACTGCAGGACACTTTATGTATCACAAGCGTGGCTTAGACGCCATATTATTCCTTGATCTATGGGTGGACTACACCAAAGAGTTACCAGAAAGTCAGAGATGGCCCGTAGCTGGGACCTGGGATGCCGAATGTATCATGAAAGTCGAAGAAGAGTTGTGGAAGAGGAAAGCTAGACAGTCACAGAAAGACGCTGTTGAATTATGGCGTAAAGAATAGCATAGACGCACAGAGTAAGCGCTCAGAAAAGAAGAGAAAAGTAGGGAGGATTCAGACAAAGCCCGAGAAAACGTGTTAGTTGAGGAAGGTATCTGAGTAAAAGCAGAACAAGTAGACAGACAACGAAACACTCTTATGAAAGAGGAAATGTAGACCAGCTTGGAAGGATGCCATTGAGTTTTTGGCGCAAGGAGTGACGTAGAAGGACAGAGTAAGTGTTTCACGAAGCAGAGAGAAGTGGACTGGAGTCTGGAAAAGCCAAGGATGAGATGTTACAGGAGGAATTTGAGCTGGTAAAATGAGCGCAGGCTGACAGAAAAAGAAATACTGACGTTGCTGGTATTTATCCCGTCCTTTCAGAGGACCTAGCAAGAGTGGCCCCAGTAAAAAGACCAGTTATAATACATATATTAATTACATAGTAGCCCAAAGGTTCTTGAGCCCCCCACCAAATGAACAGCGCATAGCTGGTGTTTACATGGTCCAACATTTGACTACGTTGTCAATAGGAAATTGAGAGGGGTGCAGCTAGAGAAGGAGCAACTCCTGTGATTTGATGACACCCCTAATGTACAAAGTGTTAACGAAAAATAATTAGTGACAAGTTTAGCTTGGAAAAAGAATTGTGGGTATTTCGAATTTGCAAATTTTTCATGAATACAGGTTTGTGTTCTTGATGGTCCAGTGAGCCAATGTGCTGGGTCAAGTCGGTAAGATTATGACCCCCTGAGTGCAAATTGTATGTAAAAATAATTTTTCAATTGAGCGAATTATTGCAGTTTTTATGGAATTGAGTAGTCTTTTTGTCTTTGACAGCTTCAGAGTGAGGAGAAGGTGGGGGCCGTGTAGAGCAGAATGTGATACAGAAATCGGAGACAGATTCTGACCTTGTAGCCAGTGTAGGTGGGGGCCGATGAGAGGAGCAGAACAGGGCACTGCTTAGAAGGCTTCTCTGACATCGCATCTGTGTAATGCCTGCAGCTGGAGAGCCTTGGGGCCAGGAGTAGGAAAAACAAAAAAAAAAGATGGCTGGCAGCCCAGGCTCAGGCCGCGCTGAGGGGCTATTTTTAACTTCTCTGATAAGGCAGGGCAGCTGAGAAATGTAAGTCGAGAAAGATTCCCTTGTTCTATTCTGTGCAAAACAAGTGCCCCGAGGAAATGTCTATGGAGAAGATTTGTTTTATTTTTTAGCAATTGTTATATTGCTTCTGGTCAGAAAGTAAAATGTTGCTCTTGTTTGGAATTTTAAGGGCTATGTGCCTATATAAAAACGATTTTCAAATTCAGACATTTTTGAATTGTGGCCACAAGCTGCCACCAGTTGCATTGGATAAATGATCCAGTGGTTACGGGTCTGTGAGGAAAGATGTGAGATGCATCTTCGACTAGGACATGAGGGTACATTGTGTACAAAGAAGCATAGCTCATTTTTATAAAAAAAAAAAAAAAAAAAAAAAAAAAGAGACAGGTTCGTGTGTTCGTCATTTTTTGATTATTGTTGCTGATCCTGTGTGTCAGACTTGACGCGGTCATCATTGGGATGACCCACTGTCAGATGGAGGTGTATAGGGCAGGTAAATAAGTTATTGATTATAAGCCTGACAAATTAAGCAGGCCAGAATGTCCGCATCTGAGCTGTAGGTACTGTAATTGCGCATCGCTGCTCATTTATATATGTTAGTGTAATTGTCTATGCTTTCTGTGCCTGGTATACTGATGGCTTGGCATATGTATTTTATATATGTTTTGTTTTTGTGTTGTATTGACCAGTCTGTTTAGCGTTACTAAATTACTAAATTTCACAGACGTGATATTACCTTTATCATGCTGTCAAAATAGCAGACAACACGTTATCAGTGTATGTCTAATTGGTATTGGAGATGAATAAAAGAAGGAAAAGTTATGCAAGACTAAAATATGTATCACATGACTGCCTTTCTCTTATAGACGGGCAGCCTCGGTCATATGTTTCCAGATTGGACATTAAGGAACAATTATGATCTGTGCACTTGCATCTTAACTCTTGAAGGCCTGTTTTAAATAAGGACTGCCACCACAGAGTGACATATGAGGCCCGGTATTTAGGGTAATGAGAAAATATCTGACAGGATTTCCTTTTTAAAGTTTGCTTTAGTAAGCTCATTCTTGTAAGTGGTGGCCCCTAAAGTTGACTTGTTTTTGAATTAGGCTATTTATTGTATAGGTGGAAATTATTGCAAAATGATTGACTTCTTTAGCAGATAAATTATTAATTATCAACATTAACAACTGTTCTTAAACTTGGTTTTCCGAATATTTAGGTAATTTAGCATTCCTATTAGGGCCTCCTAGCATTAATATTGACTTCAGGTTGGTGTAGGTTCATGTACTAGGGACATTTGCATATGAGATGTCATTTGGCCAGCTTATGAGCTAACACAATGAGGTTTGTACATTAATTTGAAGGATTTCTCGCCGTTTCACATACGCTGTGTATCTCCTATAATTTTGCTTACGCCCAGTAGCTACACACAGGGATTAATAGTGTTGACAAGACACAGGGTTTGATAGTGTTTGACAGCAGTGAAATCTGTTTCAGATTTCCTCCTGTCAAAAAGGGGGGGAAGGAGGAGAATATTGGCTTTCTGCTGGCCCCTGAGGAGGTTCGCTTCCCGCTAGCCCCTTAAGAAATTAAGCCCCTTAGAAATTAGCCCCCTTAGAAATTAAGCCAAGGAAATAGGTATGGTGTTTTCCCCTTTTTCTCATGTTTTATTGTGATCTTTCAGGGGAATTAGTCCAAGCCCCTAATACAGCTTCTACTAAAGTCCTCCCTTGGACACAAGAACACACTGTGGCATTTGAAGAATTAAAGAGAGCTTTATGTCAAGCACCAGTTTTAGCAAACCCTGATTACAACAAATCGTTTATGTTTTTGTGACAGAGCGGGATGGAACAGCACTATCTGTCCTAACACAAGATCATGCAGGAAAACACGAGCCCTGTGCTTATCTTTCTAGTACATTAGACCCAGTAGCACAGGCTTTGCCTGCGTGCCTAAAATCAGTTGCAGCAACGGCCTTAGCCATAAGACAAAGTGACTCGATAGTGCTGGGCCACCCTCTGACAGTACAAGTACCACACGCAGTAGAGGTTCTCTTGAACCGGACACAAACACAACACCTGACTGTAGCTAGACTGACGGATTATGAGCCAACGTTATTTCAACCACACATAGAGATCAGACGATGCAACATACTGAATCCTGCTACCCTTTTGCCCTCCAGTACAGAAAGCGTTTCACCACACAACTGTGTTGAAGTAATACATACCGTGACTAAACCAAGACAAGACTTGACAGATGTTGCACTCCCAGACCCCGAGCTAACACTATATGTTGACGGCTCATGCATGAGGACAGGGGCGGGAGAATTAGTGGCAGCATATGCAGTGACTGCTGATACTGTAATAATAGAGACTAAAAGAATAGACATATTGTCAGCACAAGCAGCAGAGCTCATCGCCCTGACACAAGCGTGCATAAGAGCTAAGCACCTGAGAGTAAACATTTACACCGATTTTGTGGAGAGAAAGAGGTTTCTTGACCTCTCATGGGGCCAAGATACAGCATGGCCCCCTTATTCAAGCCCTACTGGAAGCAATACATTTACCAACAGCCATAGCTATCCTAAAATGTAAAGCACATACTAGAGCCACAGATACCATTTCCCAAGGCAATGATCTGGCAGACCGAACTGCTAAACAGACAGCTCAGACCCCACTAGACATGACAAAATCACAGATACTATCACTGTCCAAAGCCATGACAGTTAGGGATCCTTCCAAGGATGTACAAGACATACAGACACATGCTACTATGGACGAATTAAAGAAATGGTCGGAACAAGGAGGGGTACTGACTGATCAAGGTTGGATGACAAAGGGCAAATCCACATGGTTTCTTCCTGATACCATGGTACAAGTGATTATAAATACCGCACATAGTCCTGCACACTTAGGAGAGAAAGCAATGATAGATAGCTTACAGAATATATGGTTCAACAAGCACCTGCGTGCAGCAGCGAAACAAAAGGTCAGAACATGTATGATCTGTTGCCAATTCAATGCAGGTAAAGGCATTCCGATGGAACAAGGTGGATTCCATCCACCTGACCACCCTTTTGAAGTGCTCCAAATGGATTATATCCAAATAAACAGATGTAGAGGTTACAAATATGTCCTGGTACTAATGAAGCAGGTGTCCCTTCTGTTAGGGTATACCTGGAAATTCCATTGTGTGCGACATCCTGAAGCAGCAGGCCTTGTAGAAAGACATAATCAGACATTAAAATTTTGCGCAGACAAAGGTATAGACTGGATGGTAGCCCTGCCGGTTGCCCTCTTTTACATGCGAATAGTAGCTCATTCTAGAACAGGCTTATCTCCCTATGAAGTGGTCTTTGGTAGACCACCAAAATATGTGGGCACTACAATGCCTAAAAGATTACTTATGTTGACAGTAACATGCTGACAGATTACCTGGCTTCCTTGATGTCTGCACTACTCTCTTGTTGTTCGCAGGTTGCTGCCGCCTTCCCTGACAACACCCAGGTCAAAGAATACTCCATCGCTCCTGGATGACAGGCGCCAAAGTCAGTGCTCTGGACCACGGGGACGGCCGTTAAAGTCAAAGTGCACCTTCACCACTCTTTTACAAAGAAAAAAAAAAACTTTGAACTTGGATTTTGAACAACATTTTCTAGAGGAGAATGCCCAGAAGTTTCCACAAAGCTAAACCTTGATTCAAAAAGTCAGAACCCGTTTGATCAATTAAGTCCACTAGGTGGTGAAGCGGTTGAACATGTATTCTGGCTCGCATAAGATCTTGGACAATAACAAAGCAAAAATAAGAGAGCTAGATAAGAAGCAAATAGATGTATAGTGACTGTAATTTTTCAATATCTTAAGAGCATCACGATAATATGTATCAGCTTAATACTACATGCTATTTTTCCTCCTATTGCCTCACTCTTATACTCCTCCACTAATGATACCATAAAGCACACCATAAAGCACACATTTAGTGATCTGCCATCCTATGAGCTATCATATCGACTTGCCTTACGCAACAATACCTTTATTCAGATGCTGCACCATTCACATCAGACTAGCAATGCTACAGACTGCTGGGTCTGTGGCCGACTCCCCCCCTATCAGAACTATAAGGGAGTTTTGCCCCTTTATTCTCTATCCGTTCACACACAATGGCTCCTGTGGAGCATGGTTTAGTTTGATTAATTCCCTAGATTCGAGTTCCGCAGTTTATCAAGACAACTGGGTATGGGGAAACCTGAATTTAGTTTTTGCTTAAAGTCTGCTACCCTAACAAGGAGGGACTTCCCAAAAGAACAGGAACTGATCTAAGAAATGAAGTATATGGATTAGGTAATTTTACACTTAACCTCATGATCCTGAACGTTGAATCTGAAACTACACCAATCTTGCCCGCCATGTCCGTATTCCCAGTAAAAGAGGAATTATGTATAAGAAAGAATGGCTCCATACACATGGGCCATAGTAAATGCACCACTGTAATAAAATTCAGTGATCAAGGCAAGTCTACATTTAGAGCTTCTCGTCATTCCTACTTTATATGTGGCCAGACCGCATATATACGCTTACCTCTAGATTGGGATGGTACCTGTTACATAGCATTCCTCCTACCACCTGTTTTCCTAGCTCCTCCTGATCCTCATAGAAATACTCATTTAGTACACAATAGACAGCAGAGAGATCTCCCAATTGTCAATTACACTGAAACAGCATGGGAAAAATACACAGATTTCAATAAAGGTTTCTTTCCCTATATAGGTACAGTTACCAATAGTAAGCTGATACGTAGATTAACAAGAACCCTTGAAGCAGTAGTGAACGAAACTATTTCCGCCTTAGGCAATTTAACAGAAGAGCAGTCTGCTATGCGGATTGTTGTGCTTCAAAATAGTCTTGTCCTTGACGTTATCCTGGCCGATAGGGGCGGAGCTTGTAGGGTCATCGGATCAAGCTATTGCATTTTTCATACCAGAAAATTCGCCATCTGTATATAAAGCCATAACTCGCCTTCATAAGATTGTAAGCCAGATACACCAGAATCCAGGCACCTGGACTTGGTCCGGTTGGTTTTGGAGTGTATTATCTACCTTTGGATGGAGGGTCCTATCCTTCCTAGGTATTGGCCTTCTCATACTATTCAGTTGCTGTCTATGTCTACAATGTGGACCAGCGATCTGTGGTCTGTGTGCCACATCGTGTATTCCACCACCAAGATTTCATTCAAGATCACGGAAGAAGAAAGAAGAACAAATGATGCTATATGAACAGATCAATGAATTGATGAAGATTGATATCTCTTGAAGGGCAAGTAGGGGACAAGGAGGGAATGTGGAAATGTGGATTTTCCTGGTCAGTTATGTCCCCTATCTTGGACCCCAACGGTTCTATGTGCATGTCACAAGTACATGTATGTTTCCCTCCAGTTCCAGTTATGAAGACGCAAATACATGTGCGTCCACCGTCAACATGTCCTCTGTCAGATCCGCCATGAATGGGCTGGATATTCGATTCCTAAGTATGAAAGGCCACCGACTTTTTATGGCTAAGTTACTCCATTTTTACAGTTCAGGCGAGTAGGCCCGATTCTGTCCTCAAGCAATTCCCTGCTCTCTGCCTCTGACAGCTTCAGCTTGAGCTCGCATCTGTATCCATGAACTTTGTCCTACTCCCTGTGCGGCTAACGGTGCCTGCCTCGGCCAGTTTTGCCTGCCTGCCAAGAAACTGTATTTCACCTTCGAATTATCTGCTTCCCCCTCAGCCGATGCATTCCTGCCTAGTAGTTTAAGTAAACATTCTTCCAGTTACCAAGCAAAAGGCCCGGCTTCTCTGTCTTCATGCAAGTAATTCATAGCCCTGTTACCATGGAAAGTTTCTGCCCCTTGCATCTCATATAGACACTTAGACGCTTGTGCACGCACACACAGTCAGTATAGAATAGATTCTGTCCGAGAGCCCTTCCCTTGTGGATAACATAGTTCTTTAAACATAGGATATTAGATATGATTTGGGATTAGGTTGACATAACCCCAGACTTTTGTCTCCACATGTAGAGCTAAATGTCAAGTCCCTTTCACCCTCTAGTTGCACGTCAATCACACGTCATGCTGCTGCGTGCGCATCTCTACCAAGTATTTCTGCTGACATTGCGAAATCATCTCCAGGTATCCACCCACACATGACAAAATTACCCATTATCATCAAGTGGACGCCCACATGGACGCCCACCTTCACGCCTACTTACACGCCCACATGCTCTTATCTCATTCTCTCTTGCTCTCTTGCTTACGTACAATTGAGAAATGTATATATACTGTACTCTGTGAATAATGTTTTGAGAATATTGAGAATACTTTTCAGCCCCGTCCAGATCCTTTTTTGGTGATGGAGATATTCTCCCTTTGACTCGAGTTATTGGAATAAAGCCCTTTATGAATCTGATACCACAGACTCAGCCTCTTGCTTTATGCATGATCTTATTGATATCTGAAAAATTATGACAGCGTGATATTTTATTTACCACAAGCCCACTGCAAGTCCTGCCCCACGTGCCAAGCCAGTGGGAAGAGTGGGGGGAAGCGCAAGGCTCCCCTCCAACCCTTCCCGGTCGTCAGTACCCCCTTCGAACGAGTCGGAATCGACATCGTGGGGCCACTGGACCCCCCCACCTCCCAAGGTCACCGTTTCATCTTGGTCCTAGTAGACCACGCCACCCGCTATCCAGAGGCTATTCCCCTGCGCACCATTACGGCCCCCGTGGTGGGCCGGGCCCTGATGGGGATCTTTTCCAGGGTGGGTTTCCCCCGCGAGGTCGTGAGCGATCGCGGCACTAATTTTATATCAAGGTATATGACGTCCCTGTGGCAACAATGTGGGGTGTCCTATAAGTTCACCACCCCGTACCATCCCCAAGGGAACGGCCTAGTAGAGAGGTTTAATAGGACTTTGAAAGGGATGATCGCTGGCCTAGAAGAGCCCCTCCGGCGTAAGTGGCACGTCCTGCTCCCCTGCCTCTTGTTCGCTTACCGGGAGGTCCCCCAGAAGTCCTTAGGGTTCAGCCCGTTTGAATTACTCTATGGGCACCCCGTCCGAGGTCCCCTCAGTTTGGTTAAGGAAGGGTGGGAGGCAGCACCCCAGACCACCCCCCGAGATGTGTTCCAATATGTCCTGGCCCTCCGGAACCAGACCAGGAGGTTCCGAGAACTGGCCGAAGCCAACCTGGAGGCGAGTCAAGAAGAAATGAAGCGCTGGTACGACCAGAATGCTACTCTGGTCGAGTTCCAGCCGGGCCAGCAGGTGTGGGTCATGGCCCCCGTGAAGCCTGGCGCCCTCCAGGACCGATGGACTGGGCCCTACAAAGTGGTTGAGAGGAAGAGCCAAGTCACCTACTTGGTGGACGTCCAGTCGCCTCGGGATCCCCTCCGGGTCCTGCACGTGAACCGCCTCAAGCCTCACTTCGTGCGGACAGAACTGAGCCTCCTGCTGGCCACCGATGACGGGGCCGAAGATGAGTCGGATCCCCTCCCGGACCTCCTGTGTGTCAAGGAGCAGGATGGCTCCGTGGAGGGAGTGAACCTCTCCCCAGCCCTCACTGCCCAGCAACAAGCGGACTGCCGCCAACTCCTCAGACAATTTTCTGACTTCTTCTCCCTGACCCCCCGGGTCACCAACTGGTGTGTTCACGATGTGGACACCGGGGACCGCCCGCCGGTGAGACACCGAGCCTACCGGGTTCCTGACCGGGTCCGGTCCTGTATTCAAGCCGAAGTCTCGAAGATGTTGACCCTGGGGGTGATCGAGCCCTCTGACAGTCCCTGGGCCAGCCCCGTGGTCCTGGTTCCGAAGGCAGCAGCCCCCGGTGTCGCCCCCGAGCTCCGGTTCTGCGTGGATTACCGGGGGCTCAATGACGTTACCCGAGCCGATGCCCACCCCATTCCACGAGCCGACGAGCTCATTGACCGACTAGGGGCCGCCCGGTTCCTCAGCACTTTCGACCTCACCTGCGGCTACTGGCAGATTGCGCTCACCGAAGGGGCCAAGGAGAGGTCTGCTTTCTCCACCCCGATGGGCACTACCGCTTCCGCGTGATGCCCTTCGGGATGAAAAATGCCCCGGCCACTTTCCAGAGACTGGTAAATAGGGTCCTGGCCGGGCTAGAACAGTTCAGCGCGGCCTATCTGGACGACATCGCTGTCTTCAGTTCAGAGTGGAGTGAGCACCTCCAGCACCTCCGGAGAGTGCTAACCGCCCTGCGCCAGGCAGGCCTCACCATAAAAGCCAGCAAGTGCCAGATCGGGCAAGGATCCGTAGTCTACCTGGGGCACCAAGTCGGGAGTGGCCAGGTCGCTCCTCTACAGCCGAAGATCGACGCCATCCTGGCCTGGGACCCACCCATCACCCAAACGGAAGTCCGAGCCTTTCTGGGACTCACGGGCTACTACCGCCGATTCATTCAGGGGTATGGCAGCCTGGTCAGCCCTCTCACGGAACTCACGTCTAAAAAACAGCCAAAGAAGGTGCAATGGACGGCTGCCTGCCAGGAAGCTTTCGATGCTCTAAAAAAGGCCATGTGCACGGCCCCCGTCCTCCAGGCCCCCGACTACACCAAGGAGTTCATACTCCAGACCGATGCCTCCGAGCATGGCATTGGGGCCGTCCTGTCCCAAGTGAATGATCAAGGCCTAGACCAGCCCGTCGCCTTCCTCAGTCGGCGGCTGCTACCCCGAGAACAGAAGTGGAGCACCATAGAGCGCGAAGCCTTTGCCGTGGTCTGGGCACTCAAAAAACTACGACCCTACCTGTTCGGCACTCATTTCAGGGTCCAAACTGACCATCGGCCCTTGCGATGGCTCATGCAGATGCGAGGAGAAAACCCCAAGCTACTGCGGTGGTCAATCTCCCTCCAGGGAATGGACTTCACCGTAGAACACCGCCCTGGTACGGACCACGCCAACGCTGACGGCCTCTCCCGGTTCTTCCGCCTCAGCGAAGAGAACCCCCCAAGGTGATGGGCAGTTCTCTCCGGCTTTCAGCTGGGGGGGACGCGTGTTGGACCCGGCCTCGTAGAAAGGCCCTCCGTGCCCCCGCACCACCGAAACCTGGTGCCTGCAGCCCAAGCACGCGGCCCAGCCGACCTTTCCCACCAGGACACCTGCACCAACCCTGGACATCCCCGTCCATGGCCTCCCTCCTTTCGGCCACCCCGGGCCCGCGTGCCCACTCCCTGCAACAAGATGGCCGCCCGGCCCCAGCGCGACCCGGGCCTCGAGGCGCCACTCCGGCTGGAGGACATCACGCTTCCAGGGGATGAGAGAGGGAGGAGCAGTTTCTATCGCACCTCTGAACTCCCCTGGGACGATGGGTTTCGATCGACCCTCCGGCCTCCCTGCGGGCTGGCTCCGTGCCTGCTGGGTGTCTGGGACTCCTCCCGACCCGGCCCTGAAAGGATCAAAAGACAATAGCAGGAAACCCCGACAAGCGGCCCCCAGGTGACAAGACCCCTGCCTGCGCAGACTCCGGACATCAAAGCGGGGTCGACCTATAACAAGGGGTGCTCTGAGACTGTCCGGCAGATTCGACGCTGGAACAACGAGAGCCTGCTGACGTGGTCGCGGCTCCTGGAACTGGAACCTACCTGAGCCCTGCTGAGTGACTCGCGGCTCCCTGAAGATCGTAAGACCTCCGAACTTGTACCTGAGCCCTGCTGAGTGACTCGCGGCTCCCTGAAGATCGTAAGACCTCCGAACTTGTACCTGAGCCCTGCTGAGTGACTCGCGGCTCCCTGAAGATCGTAAGACCTCCGAACTTGTACCTGAGCCCTGCTGAGTGACTCGCGGCTCCCTGAAGATCGTAAGACCTCCGACCTTGTACCTGAGCCCTGCCGAGTGACTCGCGGCTCCCCCAGACTCTCACGGTCCCGCCGGACCCCGACTCCGACCACGTATCCCCCAGCTCGAGGATTGTGAGCTGTGCGCCGGATACGTCCCTGCTTTGAACCGTGACCAGAGACTGTCCCGCTACCCCCTACCTTTCCGAGACTCTTGAGCCCGTGCTCACCTTGTACATATTTGCAGTGATACCTACTTGATAAAGCTTGTTTCTGAGAATACCCAGTGTGGTCTCTCTGTGTCGTGTGGTGCCAGAAGTACGATCCTAGTTGCGAGATTCCTCCCCCTGGGGAATCTCTCGCCAGTGCCCGGCTACGATACAACACGGGTGAGACTCAGGGAAGTCAGGACCCCTTTCCGGGCTCCTCTGAGGTCACCGTCTAACAGCAGGACTTGCACCTCTGCACAGAACCAACCTCCTTTCATGATCGGGGCACACAGGACTGGGTCTTTCAAGTCGATCATCTGAGTTTTATAATTAAACATGTAAAAGCACTCAATAACAACAGCCATTCAGAGACCACTTGTTTAAAGCGCATAGTTGCCCTAGCAACTGAGCAAGTTCTGTGCGCGGGGCTCGAGGTGATGGCACTGGGGCAGCCCCCGAGCTAATTAAACCCGCTGGCTCTGCCTGGCACAGGATGGCTTCATCCCGATCCAGGCCTGCCTTCTGCGCAGGCCTCTGTGCCTTCGTGGCCTAGGAGCCCTGCCCGTCTCGAAGAAGCCCGACCCTCAAAGTGCAGCGATGCCCTCAGTGCCCCCCCACCTCCCTCCCACCTCCAGCGATGCCTGCAGTGCCCCCCCACCTCCCTCCCACCTCCAGCGATGCCCGCAGTGCCCCCACCCACCTCCAGCGATGCCCTCCCAGCTCTAGCGATGCCCACAGTGCCCTCCCACCTCCAGCAATGTCTGCAGTGCCCTCCCACCTCCAGCGATGTCTGCAGTGCCCTCCCACCTCCAGCGATGCCCGCAGTGCCCTCCCACCTCCAGCGACGCCCGCAGTGCCATCCCACCTCCAGTGATGCCGGCAATGCCATCCCACCTCTAGCGATGCCTGCATCGCCATCCCACCTCCAGTGATGCCCGCAGTGCCCTCCCACCTCCAGCGATGCCCACAGTGCCCCCCACCTCCCTCCCACCTCTAGCGATTCCCTCCCACCTTTAGCGATGCCCACAGTGCCCTCCCACCTCTACCGATGCCCGCAGTGCCCTCCCACCTCCAGCGATGCCCGCAGTGCCCTCCCACCTCACTCCCGCACGGACCCTTTGGCACTCCAAACGCCCACTCACCCACCAAGTGCTCTTTCAGAAAATCGGCAGAGGGCAGGGTCGTGTGCACTAGTGACACGGGAATGAAAAGTCGCACGAGTGCTCAAAAGCGCACAACTACAACGAAAGTTCTATATATAAAAAAAAGAGTGCGTTTCAAAGTAGTTTGCTTAGTGGCTTCAACACTCGTTGCTGACATCTGGTGTGGACGGGTTGAATTGCGTGAGCGCCGAATCTGCCTTTTATCATTCTGAGGTTGATACATTGACATTGTTAGGCTATTACAGCGTGTTGACATCCCAAGGTCTGCAGTATTCTGGAGTTTGTAAAAATATGCCATTAATACTATTACTGTGAAGACAAAAGGTATACAAGTGGAATGATGAACAGTTTAATGAATTTTTGAGCGCCAAGATCTGTACAGGGGTTATATATATAGCCTTGTTGATTATTCTGTGTTTTTTGGGAAATGCGAAGAACAGATTTGAAATGTGGCTCTGATTTGATACTGCCGGGTCTTTACAAAGTGAGAGCAAAGGCTGAGTTTCAAATTATAATATCAATAACTCGTCTTTTATTTAACACTTCATACCACATTCCTAATGTGTCTAAGCGCTGTTACTTAATTAAATGATACGTGTGCACTAGTGACACAGGAATGAAAAGTCACACGAGTGCTCAAAAGCGCACAACTACAACGAAAGTTCTATATATAAAATAAAGAGTGCGTTTCAAAGTAGTTTGCTTAGTCCTGGGAGTGGGAAACAGCAGACAGCTGCCATGATTTGTTTCCTTGTGGGAAACATTCCCTCAAGCAATCCGTTTAACAGTCCGGCAGGAAGGACTTTGATCATTATCTGCGTCACCATCTTTTGTTAATCTAGGAGCAGGAGCCCCAACCTAAGCATTGATTGCTTTTCACCACATGCTAACACACTTACACTTTCTGCATGCCGTGTGCACTTTCACTTTCATTTGATTCGCAAACACCACTCTCGGGACGTTGCCCTTGAGCAACGGCAGCCGCTTTTCGATTTTATTTTCTGTGTGCGTTCACTTATGTTCCACAATGCCCTGCTTTCCTGACACAATGTGACCTGGGCTTTAGGCTTATATTCAATCACATGGGGGGAGGTGCGACATGGGGTAGGATAAAGTGCGTGGGGGTTGAGTGCACAGAGCTGCACAGTGCCGGGGTTGTTTTGCCATAAATACTTGTTCCTACTGACAGCAGTGGGCGTAAAGATAACAAGCATTTGCAATGCAATAGGTCTCGCAGTTACACGAGTTAAAGCTATTGGCATTGTAAATGACAATGCCAATAGGCATTGTTATTTGCAATGTCAATAGCTCAAACTCGCGTAAATGCGAGACCTAATGCATTGCAAATGCTTGTTCCTTTGCTGGGAGCTGCTGTGCTCCAGCTTCTTTGCCCCAGGACCTTGGCGACAGCCTTCTAGCGCCTGGGAGCGCTTTATCTCTATTTTTGCCAGGAAGAAGAGCGTGCATGCTCTGCAGCGCTCAGCTGCCGTCCTTGACCCCAGAGGGGACCCCCAGCGTGGGGATTCCCCCGTAAAGGCTGCACCGTGTGGGAGCCTACCCCGCCGCCTGGCGGCTTGTTGTAATTATGCGCGGGTGCCCACCCCGCATTGCGGCCTTAGTTTATGTCTTGGCGGGTGCCCACCCCGCTGAAAATGCCACCGACTGCTTTGTTTGGGAGCGGGTGCCCACCCCGCACTTTGCCAGGTGAAGGATCGCCGCCGCGACCCGAGCTGCAATGAAATCACTTCCGGGCCGCTGCCCAACGCGACCCGGAAGGCAGGAGAGACTGCGTCCCTGTGGGCGGGGCTTCCGTGCAGAAAGGGAAGCCCCGCGCGCCGCACAGAAGGGATGCCGTCTGGAGCCTCGCAGGCTCCGGGAGGAAAAGTAGAATCGGAGCGGGCCCGGTGAAGAAAGGCGGCCGGTGCAGGCAGTGCCTGTCCATCCTCTCCTCCGGGGCTCCCGTGGTGAAGGGGGAGCCCCGGTGCCACGAGTAGAGCAGAGATGTCGGCCCTCTACATCGAGGGGGCCGTGGCGGTGCTGCACGCATGCAGCCTGGACCGCCGAGTGCCCCGCGGATTCCCTGCGCCAACTGGGTGAGATGAAGCGAAGTCCCCGACAGAGCCCGGTGAGTAGGGGCTCTAGCATGCATGCCGCCTCAGTGCTGGGGGGCGCTTCAAGGCGCATGGTTGGTGCGTTGATCTTCCGAGCGGCCCCGTCTAGCAGCGGGCCGCTCCAGGGAGGGCGATGTTAGTTTACAAGCCTCCGCCGCTCCAGCGAGGGCGACGTTAGTTTCCAAGCCTCCGCCGCTCCAACAGGGACATGATATTTTTAAGAGCGCGAGTGCCGCTCCAAAGGGGTCATAAGTATTTCAGAGCCCTGAGTGGCTCCCACCTGGGTGCAAGTTGGTTCCAGAGCCTGCGAGGCTCCAACGCTTGGGGACACATGTATGATTACCGAGCCCAGGGGGGCTCCAGCATGTTGGCAGGATGATTTCAGGAGCCATTGTGCTCCAGGGGGACATGTTGCTTTAGAGCCTAGGTGGCTCCAACGTGCTGGATATTGTTTCATGGACCATTTGAGAGCCCAGGCCCCTATTTGCCTTCCACAGCTGCGCAGCACTTAGTGCCAGCTGCAGCATTTAGGCCCTGTGCTTGTCCCCAGCTGCCCAGCAAGTAGTGGGCAGCTGCTACGTTTAGGTTCTGGTGCGACCTGGACTATAATGCGATTTTGGTGCTGGGAAATGTACGGTGTAGTATGTTTTGCGCACCCTGTGTTCGTGCTTTTGGTGCTAGGAAATGTACTGTATATAGCATGTTTTGCGCACCCTGTGTTGTGTACCTCTAAATGTGGTCTTTTCTGCCTGGGAGGTTGTTTTACCTGCGTAGGTTGATGGTAGGGAGGATGTACTTCCCTGTGTTATGTACGCCCCTAGTGTAGGTATACTTAGGTGGCTAGGTCTAATGCGTTAGACTTGCGAGAAATTGCATAATGTGGTTTATGCCCCTGTGATGGATGCAGGATAGGTTTTATACCTGATGCCAGTGTGATGACGCTGAGGTCATTATTGCGCCAGTAGATACTGGTTATGTTCTACATGTACACTTGGTAATTTGTGTTATGTTCTAAGAGTGCTAATTCCTGACAGTGGTCCATGTGGCCCTGTCCCCTGTATATATAATCCCTTGTAAATTCTGCCCGTGTCTGTTGGCACATTGTAGAGTGTGTGTTTTTATCTAATGTGTTGTGTATAATACAAAGGTTATTTTTATAGAATACCTTGTGTGGAGTTTCCTTTGTGGTGGGCCTTGGGTGTTGTTGCTGGGTGCGCGCGCAAACGCTTTACACATCGCCTCAGGGATAAGCCTGTCTGCTCGTGCCAAGCTACCAAGGGGGTGAGCAGGGGTTATCTTTGGCGTGTAACTTCCTTGCCCTGACTAGAGTGGTGGTTTCTGCCTGGCTTTGGCGCAAGCCCTAGCCAACCAGAAATCCCATTTCTAACATTGGTGATCAGCGGTGGGATTTGGACTTGCGTTTGCGCTGTACCGCAGCAGCAACTGGCCGCACTACAAAACTCTGCATTTAGATAAATCACATGGTATAGGGATTATTGTTTTAAAGTTTGCTTTTAAATGTCATTTCTTTGGAAATGTGTTCTTGTGCACTGTGAGTTAGGTGTCCCTAGCTCGGGAGGGTAGATCATCCCCCTTAGTGCATTGTGTTTTCTGGATTCACCAGAGGGTGGGATCCAGTGGTGGCAGCAGATGTGTGTCCAGTGCATGTATTCCCATTCCCAGTTCCAGGGGTAGTGGTACCTGTGTCACGTGGTGGTCAGGTTGAGAAATCAGGGGCGGTAGAAACTGTCTTACCAGTCTTGGGAGTGGTTTGGGGATGAATGTGTAATGCGCTGGATGAATGTGAATGTCCCATTCCCAGTTCCCAGAGTAATAGTACCTGTGTCACGTGGTGGTCAGGTTGAGAAATCAGGGGCGGTAGAAACTGTCTTAATAGTCTGGGGGGGTGTGAGTGTGGATGAATGGTGTGAGTTCTCTGAAATAAGGAGCTTGCTGGTTGATTGGGTGTGAGTTCTCTGGGATAGGGAACTTGCATTGGGGAGTGATTCCAAAAGTAGTGGCTGAGGTGTCTTCCAGCCCAGCGTGGTGGAAGAGGTTCAGAGTAGCCCAGCTAGGTCTCGGTGTAGGGGCTCACGTCCTGTCTCGGTGGAGAAGGAGTGGGTGGGACTGCGTGTCTCCAGGTGCCCGAAACCCAGTGTCAGGGCCTGGATGGTTTCTTTAGGGAACATCAGGTCGGGGGCCTAGGCTGTACCAATAGGTCATTTGAGGAGGATCTCCCAGTGTCTAGAGGGCGTGGAGCGTCTGTAATCAGAGCTCCAGTAGTCCTGGTGTCTGGCGGTACCGCTCCAGTTGGGAGGGTGCGGAAGTCCAGAGGGAGGGGTGAGAGGGGGAGGGATTCCCCAGTGGGAACCAGTAGGTCAGGGACCAGCCGGGAGGGCTGTGTCGCCACTGAGTGACCGTGGTGTCGCCACTTCTGTCCTGGGGGGTCTGCACGCACTGTCAGATGGACAGGAGGTAGTGAGATCAGCGCCAGGCAGACTGTCACACGACCCATTAGTTATGTGTCACCCTCGTTAAGTCCTGGTTCGCCAGGCATCTGACCAAAGGGTACGTCCCTCGGTTGGGGAGCCAGTAGTCGGTGTTTCCGGATCTGGACGTAAGGG
This sequence comes from Triturus cristatus, assembly GCF_964204655.1. Lineage (NCBI taxonomy): Eukaryota > Metazoa > Chordata > Amphibia > Caudata > Salamandridae > Triturus > Triturus cristatus. The sequence goes on along the minus strand of NC_140593.1, from coordinate 62,191,337 downwards.
CGGCTGTAGTCCTGAGGGCAGGTGGGGCTCATCTTAAGTGAAGAGACCCTGCTCTACAGTGGAAGGGGGTGCAGAGGGAGCGAGTCCTCGCCTCTGACCCCTTGGATCCCAGGTGGTAGACCAGTTGGTGGAGAGAGGTCCTAAACTGGTGGGAGAGTTGTGTTCTGGTGGGTGCTTCCCTGGGAGGGTGCGGAACCCCAGAAGTAGAGGTAGGGTGGGGCATTCTGGCCCGTGACCTCTGGTCAGCCTGAGGGTGCGGACCCTAGGTTGAAGGATCAGTGGTAGTTGGGAACTACACTGAGAGGGAGAGTGGAGAAGGGCTTGTATGCCAGGGGTTACTACCCCCCACTCTGGGTTTGGCAAGGACCAGTGGTATCTGGGTGGCCTAGGGCCTGGTCCTGGCCGTGGACAACTAGGTAGTACCAGTGGGGTAGCCTAGTTGGGCCGGAGTTCTTTTCGGTTGTTTTCTTTTCAGATGGAACCATGTTGATTGAGACTGGCGTAGAACAGGAGAGTGTCCCTGCAGTGCGGGACTGCGTCCGTGTTCTATCGCCCCAAGCAGGGAAGTCCATCACGGTGGTGATTGGTCTGCCCTGCGTTTTGGCTGGAAGGGGGTTGTGTTGGACTTGGCCCTTCTGGCAGGTTCACCCCTGAACTTTTTTTGCTTTTTATTGGTGATTTTTGGTTTCTGCGCACTTTCCCTGTGTCCCAGGGTAAAGTGCGTGCGTGCTCTGAGTGCATGTGGCGAGATAGGCCTGCCCTCCCATAGGAATGCATGGGGAATGTATTTGTCCCTAGTAGTTCCTGATGCGTGGGGTGTGCAGGCCCGAGTTTGGTATGTGCGGACTCGTGGGAGTGAACGCTGCGCGATGATGTGTGCGGCGTGCATATACCTAGTATGGAAGTGCCACTTCTAGAGGTGGGCACTTCTGTGTGCAGTGTGTCTGTCGCGTGATTGGCTGGTCATGTCATGTGACGGGCTAGGGATTCCCCAGAGTCAGGAGGAGTCACCCAGTGGTGAATGGGGAGATCAGCAGCTAGATGGGTGGGAGGAGTACACCTGGGTCCTGAATAGGACAGGGTTTTCCACACACAATGCTGGCTCCGCCCCCTGTGGTGCGACTGACGACCCTAGCCCTGCCAGTGAATAGAGTGAGGGGCTGAGCACATCAAGGGTGCTCCCCAACCAGCTGCGACTGGTTTTCCCCCTCACCCTGAACCCAGAACAAAGGGATTTGGTGTATAAAAAGGGGCTGTGTCCCCTTACAAAATGTTCTTGTTCTAACTCGAATCTACCAGGGGCGTGCTGCTGCCGGGGCCCAGGGGAAGGCTTGCCTCCCTGGGCCCTGCCCAGCCCCTGGATGCCAGATGGACTTACTGGACCTTTTTCCTTTGCTGGGAGCTGCTGTGCTCCAGCTTCTTTGCCCCAGGACCTTTGCGACAGCCTTCTAGCGCCTGGGAGCGCTTTATCTCTATTTTTGCCAGGAAGAAGAGCGTGCATGCTCTGCAGCGCTCAGCTGCCGTCCTTGACCCCAGAGGGGACCCCCAGCGTGGGGATTCCCCCGTAAAGGCTGCACCGTGTGGGAGCCTACCCCGCCACCTGGCGGCTTGTTGTAATTATGCGCGGGTGCCCAAACCGCATTGCGGCCTTAGTTTATGTCTTGGCGGGTGCCCACCCCGCTGAAAATGCCGCCGACTGCTTTGTTTGGGAGCGGGTGCCCACCCCGCACTTTGCCAGGTGAAGGATCGCCGCCGCGGCCCGAGCTGCAATGAAATCACTTCCGGGCCGCTGCCCAACGCGACCCGGAAGGCAGGAGAGACTGCGTCCCTGTGGGCGGGGCTTCCGTGCAGAAAGGGAAGCCCCACGCGCCGCACAGAAGGGATGCCGTCTGGAGCCTCGCAGGCTCTGGGAGGAAAAGTAGAATCGGAGGGGGCCCGGTGAAGAAAGGCGGCCGGTGCAGGCAGTGCCTGTCCATCCTCTCCTCCGGGGCTCCCGTGGTGAAGGGGGAGCCCCGGTGCCACGAGTAGAGCAGAGATGTCGGCCCTCTACATCGAGGGGGCCGTGGCGGTGCTGCACGCATGCAGCCTGGACCGCCGAGTGCCCCGCGGATTCCCTGCGCCAACTGGGTGAGATGAAGCGAAGTCCCCGACAGAGCCCGGTGAGTAGGGGCTCTAGCATGCATGCCGCCTCAGTGCTGGGGGGCGCTTCAAGGCGCATGGTTGGTGCGTTGATCTTCCGAGCGGCCCCGTCTAGCAGCGGGCCGCTCCAGCGAGGGCGATGTTAGTTTCCAAGCCTCCGCTGCTCCAGCGAGGGCGACGTTAGTTTCCAAGCCTCCGCCGCTCCAACAGGGACATGATATTTTTAAGAGCGCGAGTGCCGCTCCAAAGGGGGCATAAGTATTTCAGAGCCCTGAGTGGCTCCCACCTGGGTGCAAGTTGGTTCCAGAGCCTGCGAGGCTCCAACGCTTGGGGACACATGTATGATTACCGAGCCCAGGGGGGCTCCAGCATGTTGGCAGGATGATTTCAGGAGCCAGTGTGCTCCAGGGGGACATGTTGCTTTAGAGCCTAGGTGGCTCCAACGTGCTGGATATTGTTTCATGGGCCATTTGAGAGCCCAGGCCCCTATTTGCCTTCCACAGCTGCGCAGCACTTAGTGCCAGCTGCAGCGTTTAGGCCCTGTGCTTGTCCCCAGCTGCCCAGCAAGTAGTGGGCAGCTGCTACGTTTAGGTTCTGGTGCGACCTGGACTATAATGCGATTTTGGTGCTGGGAAATGTACGGTGTAGTATGTTTTGCGCACCCTGTGTTCGTGCTTTTGGTGCTAGGAAATGTACTGTATATAGCATGTTTTGCGCACCCTGTGTTGTGTACCTCTAAATGTGGTCTTTTCTGCCTGGGAGGTTGTTTTACCTGCGTAGGTTGATGGTAGGGAGAATGTACTTCCCTGTGTTATGTACGCCCCTAGTGTAGGTATACTTAGGTGGCTAGGTCTAATGCGTTAGACTTGCGAGAAATTGCATAATGTGGTTTATGCCCCTGTGATGGATGCAGGATAGGTTTTATACCTGATGCCAGTGTGATGACGCTGAGGTCATTATTGCGCCAGTAGATACTGGTTATGTTCTACATGTACACTTGGTAATTTGTGTTATGTTCTAAGAGTGCTAATTCCTGACAGTGGTCCATGTGGCCCTGTCCCCTGTATATATAATCCCTTGTAAAGTCTGCCCGTGCCTGTTGGCACATTGTAGAGTGTGTGTTTTTATCTAATGTGTTGTGTATAATACAAAGGTTATTTTTATAGAATACCTTGTGTGGAGTTTCCTTTGTGGTGGGCCTTGGGTGTTGTTGCTGGGTGCGCGCGCAAACGCTTTACACATCGCCTCAGGGATAAGCCTGTCTGCTCGTGCCAAGCTACCAAGGGGGTGAGCAGGGGTTATCTTTGGCGTGTAACTTCCTTGCCCTGACTAGAGTGGTGGTTTCTGCCTGGCTTTAGCGCAAGCCCTAGCCAACCAGAAATCCCATTTCTAACACCTACACTGCCCGAACAGCACTGCACTGCCCTAAACCCTGAAACACCACGCCCAGCACTACCCCCTACACTGCCCGACCACCACTGCAGTACCCTAAAGCCTGGAACACCACCCCCTGCACGACCCCCTACACTGCCTGACCACTACTGCACTGCCCTAAACCCTGAAACACCATCCCCTGCATGACCCCCTAAACTGCCCGACCACCACTGCACTGCCCTAAACCCTGAAACACCACCCCATGCACGACCCCCTACACTGCCCAAAGACCACTGCACTGCCCTAAACCCTGAAACACCACCCCCTACACTGCTCAAACACCACTGCACTGCCCTAAACCCTAAAACACCATCCCCAGCAAGATACCCTACACTGCCCGAACACCACTGCACTGCCCTAAACCCTGAAACACCAGCCCCAGCATGTACCCCTACACAGCCCGAACACCACTGCACTGCCCTAAACCCTGAAACACCACCCTCAGCATGACCCCCTACACTGCCCGAACACCACTTCTCTGCCCTAAACCCTGAAACACCAGCACCAGCACAACCCCCTACACTGCCCGAACAACACTGCACTGCCCTAAACCCTGAAACACGTGCCCCAGCACGACCCCCTACACTGCCTGAACACTACTGCACTGCCCTAAACCCTGAAAGACCTGCTCCAGCATGACACCCTGCACTGCCCGAACACCACTGCACTGCCCTAAACCCTGAAAGACCACCATCAGCACAAACACTTACACTGCCCAAACACCACTGCACTTCCCTAAACCTTGAATCGCCAGCCCCAGCACAACCACCTACACTTCCCGAACACCACTGCACTGCCCTAAACCCTGAAACACCACCACCAGCATGACCCACTACACTTCCCGAACAACACTGCACTGCCCTAGAGCCTGAAACACCACCACAAGCCCCAGCACAACCACCTACACAGCCCGAACACCACTGCACTGCCCTAAACCCTGAAACACCACCCCCAACACAACCTCCTACACTTCCCGAACACCACTGCACTGTCCTAAACCCTGAAACACCAGCCCCAGCACGACCCCCTACACTGCCCGAACACCACTGCACTGCCCTAAACCCTGAAACACCAGCCCAAGCACGACCCCCTACACTGCTCGAACACCACTGCACTGCCCTAAACCCTGAAACACCATCCTCCTGCATGACCCCCTATACTGCCCGAACACCACTGCACTGCCCTAAACCCTGAAACACCACCCCTAGCAAGACCCCATACACTGCCCGGACACCACTGCCCTAAACCCTGAAACACCACCCCAGCAAGACCCCTACACTGCCCAAATACCACTGCCCTAAACCCTGAAACACCACCCCCAGCATGACCCTCTACACTGCCAGAACACCACTGCACTGCCCTAAACCCTGAAACACCACCCCCAGCACGACCCCCTACACTGGCCGAACACCACTGCTCTGCTCTAAACTCTAAAAACCCACCCCCGCACATCCCCCTACACTGCCCGAACACAACTGCACTGCCCTAAACCCTAACACACCAGCCTCAGCACAACCCCCTACACTGCCGGAACACCACTGCTCTGCCCTAAACCCTGAAACACCAGCACCAGCACAACCCCCTACATTGCCCGAACAACACTGCACTGCTCTAAATCCTGAAACACCTGCCCCAGCATGACCCCCTATACTGCCTGAACACCACTGCAATGCCCTAAACCCTGAAAGACCACCCCAGCACAAACTCCTAAACTGCTCGAACACCACAGCACTGCCCTAAACCCTGAATCACCAGCCCCAGCACAACCCCCTACACTGCCCAAACACTACTGCACTGCCCTAAACCCTGAATCACCAGCCCCAGCACGATGCCCTACACTGATCGAACACCACTGCACTGCCCTAAACTCTGAAACACCACCCCCAGCACAACCCCCTACACTGCCCGAACACCACTGCACTGCCCTAAACCCTGAAACACCACCCCCAGGACGACCCCCTACACTGTCCGAACACCACTGCACTGCCCTAAACCCTAAAACACAAGCCTCAGCACGACCCCCTACACTGCCCGAACACCACTGCACTGCCCTAAACCCTAAAACACCAGCCCCAGCACGACCCCATACACTGCCCAAACACCACTGCCCTAAACCCTGAAACACCACCCCCATCAAGATCCCCTACACTGCCCGAACACCACTGCACTGCCCTAAACCCTGAAACACTGAAACACCACCCCCTGCATGACCCCCAACACTGCCCAAACACCACTGCCCTAAACCCTGAAACACCACCCCCAGCAAGACCCCCAACACTGCCCGAACACCACTGCACTGCCCGAAACCCTAAAGCACCACCCCCTGCATGACCCCTACACTCCCCAAACACCACTGCACTGCCCTAAACCCTGAAACACCACCCCCCTGCATGACCCCCTACACTGCCAGAACACCACTGCACTGCCCTAAACCCTGAAACACCACCCCCAGCACGACCCCCTTCACTGGCCGAGCACCACTGCTCTGCCCTAAACCCTAACACACCAGCACCAACATGACCCCCTACACTGCCCGAACACCACTGCTCTGCCTTAAACCCTGAAACACCAGCCCCAGCAGGACCCCAATACTGCCTGATAAGCGCTGCACTGCCCTAAACCCTGAAACACCAGCCTCAGCATGACCCCCTACACTGCCCAAACACCACTGCACTGCCCTAAACCCTGAAACACCACCCCCAGCACGACCCCCCACATTGGCCGAACACCACTGCACTGCCCTAAACCCTGAAACACCACCCCCAGCAAGACTCCCCACACTTCCTGAACACCACTGGACTGTCCTAAACCCTGAAACACCACCCCCTGCACGACCCCCCACTGCCCGAACACCACTGCACTGCTCTAAACCCTGAAACACCATGCCCAGCACTACCCCCTACACTGCCCGACCACCACTGCACTACCCTGAAGCCTGGAACACCACCCCCTGCATGACCCCCTACACTGCCTGACCACTACTGCACTGCCCTAAACCCTGAAACACCACCCCCTGCATGACCCCCTACACTGCCCGACCACCACTGCACTGCCCTAAACCCTGAAACACCACCCCCTGCACGACCCCCTACACTGCCCAAAAACCACTGCACTGCCCTAAACCCTGAAACGCCACCCCTACACTGCTCGAACACCACTGCACTGCCCTAAACCCTAAAACACCACCCCCAGCAAGACACCCTACACTGCCCGAACACCACTGCACTGCCCTAAACCCTTAAACACTGAAACACCACCCCCTGCATGACCCCCTCCACTGCCCAAACACCACTGCCCTAAACCCTGAAACACCACCCCCAGCAAGACCCCCAACACTGCCCGAACACCACTGCACTGCCCTAAACCCGGGAACACCAGCCCCAGCACAACCCCCTACACTGCCCAAACACCACTGCACTGCCCTAAACCCTGAAACACCAGCCCCAGCACAACCCCCTACACTGCCCAAACACCAATGTTCTGCCCTAAACCCTGAAACACCACCCCCAGCATGTACCCCTACACAGCCCGAACACCACTGCACTGCCCTAAACACTGAAACACCACAACCAGCATGACCCCCTACACTGCCCGAACACCACTTCTCTGCCCTAAACCCTGAAACACCAGCACCAACACAACCCCCTACACTGCCTGAACAACACTGCACTGCCCTAAACCCTGAAACACATGCCCCAGCACGACCCCCTACACTGCCTGAACACTACTGCACTGCCCTAAACCCTGAAAGACCAGCTCCAGCATGACACCCTGCACTGCCCGAACACCACTGCACTTCCCTAAACCCTGAACGACCACCACCAGCACGAACACCTACACTGCCCAAACACCACTGCACTTCCCTAAACCCTGAATCGCCAGCCCCAGCACAACCACCTACACTGCTCGAACACCACTGCACTGCCCTAAACCCTGAAACACCACCACCAGCATGACCCACTACACTTCCCGAACAACACTGCACTGCCCTAGAGCCTGAAACACCACCACCAGTCCCAGCACAACCACCTACACTGCCCGAACACCACTGCACTGCCCTAAACCCTGAAACACCACCCCCAACACGACCTCCTACACTGCCCGAACACCACTGCACTGTCCTAAACCCTGAAACACCAGCCCCAGCACGACCCCCTACACTGCCCGAAAACCACTGCACTGCCCTAAACCCTGAAACACCAGCCCCAGCACGACCCCCTACACTGCTCGAACACTACTGCACTGCCCTAAACCCTGAAACACCATCCCCTGCTTGACCCCCTACACTGCCTGAACACCACTGCACTGCCCTAAACCCTGAAACACCACCCCTAGCAAGACCCCATACACTGCCCGGACACCACTGCCCTAAACCCTGAAACACCACCCCCAGCAAGACCCCTACACTGCCCAAATACCACTGCCCTAAACCCTGAAACACCACCCCCAGCAAGACCCCCAACACTGCCCGAACACCACTGAGCTGCCCAAAACCCTAAAATACCACCCCCTGCACGAGCCCTACACTTCCCGAACACCGCTGCTCTGTCCTAAACCGTGAAACACCACCCATGCATGACCCTCTACACTGCCAGAACACCACTGCACTGCCCTAAACCCTGAAACACCACCCCCAGCATGACCCCCTACAGTGGCCGAACACCACGGCTCCGCCCTAACCTCTAAAAAACCCACCCCCGCACATCCCCCTACACAGCCCGAACACAACTGCACTGCCCTAAACTCTAACACACCAGCCTCAGTACAACCCCCTACACTGCCGGAACACCACTGCTCTGCACCAAAAACCTTAAAACACCAGCACCAGCACAACCCCCTACACTGCCCGAACAACACTGCACTGCCCTAAACCCTGAAACACCTGCCCCAGTAGGACCTCCTATACTGCATGAATACCACTGCAATGCCCTAAACCCTGAAAGACCACCCCAGCACAAACTCCTAAACTGCTCGAACACCACTGCACTGCCCTAAACCCTGAATCACCAGCCCCAGCACGACCCCCTACACTGCCCGAACACTACTGCACTGCCCTAAACCCTGAATCACCAGCCCCAGCACGACCCCCTACACTGCTCGAACACCACTGCACTGCCCTAAACTCTGAAACACCAGCCCCAGCACAACCCCCAACACTGCCCGAACACCACTGCACTGCCCTAAACCCTGAAACACCACCCCAAGCAAGAATCCCCGCACTTCCTGAACACCACTGCACTGTCCTAAACCCTGAAACACCACCCCCTGCACGACCCCCACTGCCCGAACACCACTGCACTGCCCTAAACCCTGAAACACCACGCCCAGCACTACCCCCTACACTGCCCGACCACCACTGCACTACCCTAAAGCCTGGAACACCACCCCCTGCACAACCCCCTACACTGCCTGACCACTACTGCACTGCCCTAAACCCTGAAACACCATCCCCTGCATGACCCCCTAAACTGCCCGACCACCACTGCACTGCCCTAAACCCTGAAACACCACCCCCTGCACGACCCCCTACATTGCCCAAAGACCACTGCACTGCCCTAAACCCTGAAACACCACCCCCTACACTGCTCAAACACCACTGCACTGCCCTAAACCCTAAAACACCAGCCCCAGCATGTACCCCTACACAGCCCGAACACCACTGCACTGCCCTAAACCCTGAAACACCACCCTCAGCATGACCCCCTACACTGCCCGAACACCACTTCTCTGCCCTAAACCCTGAAACACCAGCACCAGCACAACCCCCTACACTGCCCGAACAACACTGCACTGCCCTAAACCCTGAAACACGTGCCCCAGCACGACCCCCTACACTGCCTGAACACTACTGCACTGCCCTAAACCCTGAAAGACCTGCTCCAGCATGACACCCTGCACTGCCCGAACACCAGTGCACTGCCCTAAACCCTGAAAGACCACCATCAGCACGAACACTTACACTGCCCAAACACCACTGCACTTCCCTAAACCTTGAATCGCCAGCCCCAGCACAACCACAAACACTTCCCGAACACCACTGCACTGCCCTAAACCCTGAAACACCACCACCAGCATGACCCACTACACTGCCCGAACAACACTGCACTGCCCTAGAGCCTGAAACACCACCACCAGCCCCAGCACAACCACCTACACAGCCCGAACACCACTGCACTGCCCTAAACCCTGAAACACCACCCCCAACACAACATCCTACACTTCCCGAACACCACTGCACTGTCCTAAACCCTGAAACACCAGCCCCAGCACGACCCCCTACACTGCCCGAACACCACTGCACTGCCCTAAACCCTGAAACACCAGCCCAAGCACGACCGCCTACACTGCTCGAACACCACTGCACTGCCCTAAACTAGGCCTGGGCGGTAAATTCCGTTCCGTTCGCGGAATTTGCGGAATTTGGGTAATTTCGCGTTCCGCGGAGAACGCGAAATTGCCCAAAAATCTGCGTTCCGCAACTTCGCGAAATTTTTTGCTTGTTCGCGTTCTCAATATGCGTGTTCGCGAGATATTTCACCCCGAGCACGCAAACAGCGATCGCGAACAGGAAAAAAGTATCGCGAACAAGCAATTCCGCGTGTTCGCGGAATTTCTGCGTGTTCGCGGAGATTTTTTACCGTTTCGCGGAGATTTGCGTATCGCGATTACGCAAATTCCGCCCACCCCTACCCTAAACCCTGAAACACCATCCTCCTGCATGACCCCCTATACTGCCCGAACACCACTGCACTGCCCTAAACCCTGAAACACCACCCCTAGCAAGACCCCGTACACTGCCCGGACACCACTGCCCTAAACCCTGAAACACCACCCCAGCAAGACCCCTACACTGCCCAAATACCACTGCCCTAAACCCTGAAACACCACCCCCAGCAAGACCCCCAACACTGCCTGAACACTGCTGCTCTGCCCTAAACACTGAAACACCACCCCTGCATGACCCTCTACACTGCCAGAACACCACTGCACTGCCCTAAACCCTGAAACACCACCCCCAGCACGACCCCCTACACTGGCCGAACACCACTGCTCTGCCCTAAACTCTAAAAACCCACCCCCGCACATCCCCCTACACTGCCCGAACACAACTGCACTGCCCTAAACCCTAACACACCAGCCTCAGCACAACCCCCTACACTGCCGGAACACCACTGCTCTGCCCTAAACCCTGAAACACCAGCACCAGCACAACCCCCTACATTGCCCGAACAACACTGCACTGCTCTAAATCCTGAAACACCTGCCCCAGCATGACCCCCTATACTGCCTGAACACCACTGCAATGCCCTAAACCCTGAAAGACCACCCCAGCACAAACTCCTAAACTGCTCGAACACCACTGCACTGCCCTAAACCCTGAATCACCAGCCCCAGCACAACCCCCTACACTGCCCAAACACTACTGCACTGCCTTAAACCCTGAATCACCAGCCCCAGCACGACGCCCTACACTGCTCGAACACCACTGCACTGCCCTAAACTCTGAAACACCACCCCCAGCACAACCCCCTACACTGCCCGAACACCACTGCACTGCCCTAAACCCTGAAACACCACCCCCAGGACGACCCCCTACACTGTCCGAACACCACTGCACTGCCCTAAACCCTGAAACACAAGCCTCAGCACGACCCCCTACACTGCCCGAACACCACTGCACTGCCCTAAACCCTAAAACACCAGCCCCAGCACGACCCCATACACTGCCCAAACACCACTGCCCCAAACCCTGAAACACCACCCCCAGCAAGATCCCCTACACTGCCCGAACACCACTGCACTGCCCTAAACCCTGAAACACTGAAACACCACCCCCTGCATGACCCCCAACACTGCCCAAACACCACTGCCCTAAACCCTGAAACACCACCCCCAGCAAGACCCCCAACACTGCCCGAACACCACTGCACTGCCCGAAACCCTAAAACACCACCCCCTGCATGACCCCTACATTCCCCAAACACCACTGCACTGCCCTAAACCCTGAAACACCACCCCCCTGCATGACCCCCTACACTGCCAGAACACCACTGCACTGCCCTAAACCCTGAAACACCACCCCCAGCACGACCCCCTTCACTGGCCGAGCAACACTGCTCTGCCCTAAACCCTAACACACCAGCACCAACATGACCCCCTACACTGCCCGAACACCACTGCTCTGCCTTAAACCCTGAAACACCAGCCCCAGCAAGACCCTAATACTGCCTGATAAGCGCTGCACTGCCCTAAACCCTGAAACACCAGCCTCAGCATGACCCCCTACACTGCCCAAACACCACTGCACTGCCCTAAACCCTGAAACACCACCCCCAGCACGACCCCCCACATTGGCCGAACACCACTGCACTGCCCTAAACCCTGAAACACCACCCCCAGCAAGACTCCCCACACTTCCTGAACACCACTGGACTGTCCTAAACCCTGAAACACCACCCCCTGCACGACCCCCCACTGCCCGAACACCACTGCACTGCTCTAAACGCTGAAACACCATGCCCAGCACTACCCCCTACACTGCCCGACCACCACTGCACTACCCTGAAGCCTGGAACACCACCCCCTGCACGACCCCCTACACTGCCTGACCACTACTGCACTGCCCTAAACCCTGAAACACCACCCCCTGCATGACCCCCTACACTGCCCGACCACCACTGCACTGCCCTAAACCCTGAAACACCACCCCCTGCACGACCCCCTACACTGCCCAAAAACCACTGCACTGCCCTAAACCCTGAAACACCACCACGTACACTGCTCGAACACCACTGCACTGCCCTAAACCCTAAAACACCACCCCCAGCAAGACACCCTACACTGCCCGAACACCACTGCACTGCCCTAAACACTTAAACACTGAAACACCACCCCCTGCATGACCCCCTCCACTGCCCAAACACCACTGCCCTAAACCCTGAAACACCACCCCCAGCAAGACCCCCAACACTGCCCGAACACCACTGCACTGCCCTAAACCCCGGAACACCAGCCCCAGCACAACCCCCTACACTGCCCAAACACCACTGCACTGCCCTAAACCCTGAAACACCAGCCCCAGCACAACCCCCTACACTGCCCAAACACCAATGTTCTGCCCTAAACCCTGAAACACCACCCCCAGCATGTACCCCTACACAGCCCGAACACCACTGCACTGCCCTAAACCCTGAAACACCACAACCAGCATGACCCCCTACACTGCCCGAACACCACTTCTCTGCCCTAAACCCTGAAACACCAGCACCAACACAACCCCCTACACTGCCCGAACAACACTGCACTGCCCTAAACCCTGAAACACGTGCCCCAGCACGACCCCCTACACTGCCTGAACACTACTGCACTGCCCTAAACCCTGAAAGACCAGCTCCAGCATGACACCCTGCACTGCCCGAACACCACTGCACTTCCCTAAACCCTGAACGACCACCACCAGCACGAACACCTACACTGCCCAAACACCACTGCACTTCCCTAAACCCTGAATCGCCAGCCCCAGCACAACCACCTACACTGCCCGAACACCACTGCACTGCCCTAAACCCTGAAACACCACCACCAGCATGACCCACTACACTTCCCGAACAACACTGCACTGCCCTAGAGCCTGAAACACCACCACCAGTCCCAGCACAACCACCTACACTGCCCGAACACCACTGCACTGCCCTAAACCCTGAAACACCACCCCCAACACGACCTCCTACACTGCCCGAACACCACTGCACTGTCCTAAACCCTGAAACACCAGCCCCAGCACAACCCCCTACACTGCCCGAAAACCACTGCACTGCCCTAAACCCTGAAACACCAGCCCCAGCACGACCCCCTACACTGCTCGAACACTACTGCACTGCCCAAAACCCTGAAACACCATCCCCCTGCTTGACCCCCAACACTGCCCGAACACCACTGCACTGCCCTAAACCCTGAAACACCACCCCTAGCAAGACCCCATACACTGCCCAGACACCACTGCCCTAAACCCTGAAACACCACCCCCAGCAAGACCCCTACACTGCCCAAATACCACTGCCCTAAACCCTGAAACACCACCCCCAGCAAGACCCCCAACACTGCCCGAACACCACTGAGCTGCCCAAAACCCTAAAACACCACCCCCTGCAGGAGCCCTACACTTCCCAAACACCGCTGCTCTGCCCTAAACCCTGAAACACCACCCCTGCATGACCCTCTACACTGCCAGAACACCACTGCACTGCCCTAAACCCTGAAACACCACCCCCAGCACGACCCCCTACACTGGCCGAACACCACTGCTCCGCCCTAAACTCTAAAAACCCACCCCCGCACATCCCCCTACACTGCCCGAACACAACTGCTCTGCCCTAAACCCTAACACACCAGCCTCAGCACAACCCCCTACACTGCCGGAACACCACTGCTCTTCCCTAAACCCTGAAACACCAGCACCAGCACAACCCCCTACACTGCCCAAACAACACTGCACTGCCCTAAACCCTGAAACACCTGCCCCAGCAGGACCCCCTATACTGCCTGAACACCACTGCAATGCCCTAAACCCTGAAAGACCACCCCAGCACAAACTCCAAAACTGCTCGAACACCACTGCACTGCCCTAAACCCTGAATCACCAGCCCCAGCACGACCCCCTACACTGCCCGAACACTACTGCACTGCCCTAAACCCTGAATCACCAGCCCCAGCACAACCCCCTACACTGCTCGAACACCACTGCACTGCCCTAAACTCTGAAACACCACCCCCAGCACAACCCCTTACACTGCCCAAACACCACTGCACTGCCCTAAACCCTGAAACACCACCCCCAGCACGACCCCCTACACTGCCCGAACACCACTGCACTGCCCTAAACCCTTAAACACTACCCTGAGCACGACCCCTACACTACTCAAACACCACTGCACTAGCCTAAACCCTAGAAATGTAACCACCACCCCATGCCCAATCCCCCTTACCTCTCACTCCTTATGGTTCCTCTCTCCTCATGGTTCCTGCTTCATATCGTCTCTGAGGGGCGGTGCACGTCGTTGTGAGGAAACGTGGATCATCTACATTTTTTTAGAACTCATGGTCATTTACCATACATACCCTTACAACAAAATTTGTTGGAAAGGCATGCGTGGTAAATGACCATGCGTTCTAATAAAATGTGTAGTAATGCGTGGTAATGCATGCATTGTAGTGGTATCGCGAAGTAAAAGATTTGTTGTAATGGATGTTTACCGATCGAAGCTAGCCCCTTTTCTTCAGTGAGTCTTTTTTTGCTAAATTAGGAGGAAGGAATGTGGTTTTTTTACTGAAAAGTGCATTCCCGGCTTTTGTATTGTGAAAGTGTCCGCGTGGCCTGGTTTCACTTCCGGTGAGAGAGTGGAAGAGTCTGTTTGGATAAAAAGGGGTTCTGCTGTTGGACGGGCCGGTGCGACACGTCATCAGAAACCACAGCTAATGGAAAGCGTTGTCTACGAAGTGTGGAGCAGTGCCATGGGAGGTCAACGAGTGTGTGTCCCACCGCAGTATGACTGTACCGTACCGACCCATGTGCCGCCTCCAGTGTACTAAAGGCAGAAGCGGCATCCATCGCAGATCCTCTCGAAGACCATTGTAGCACTAATTTTACATTCTGGAACTAGGACATTTTAACCTTGTTGTTCTTGCCAGATACAAAGAGAAGATCCTGTGTTATTCAGTAGGCCTGGACGGTAAAATCCGTTCCGCTCGCGGAATTTGCGGAATTTGGGTAATTTCGCGTTCCGCGGAGAACGCGAAATTGACCAAAAATCTGCGTTCCGCGACTTCGTGAAATATTTTGCTTGTTCGCGTTCTCAATATGCGTGTTCGCGAGATATTTCACCCCGAGCACGCAAACAGCGATCGCGAACAGGAAAAAGGATCGCGAACAAGCAATTCCGCTTACTCGCGGAATTTCTGCGTGTTCGCGGAGATTTTTTACCGTTTCGCGGAGATTTGCGTAACGCGATTACGCAAATTCCGCCCACCCCTATTATTCAGTAGCCTCGTTACCTTTTCTGTGGGTAGTGCTGCTTGTCACTTCGCTGCCCCACCGGTGCACATGACTGGGCTCCCCACCTCGTGTGCCATCTGTAGGGCCTCTGCCTTCGGATCACTGGTTTCGGTTTCTGGAGTGGTAACATAAACAGTTGCTCCCAGAGGCCTAGCCTGAACACTTAGTTGAATATCCCCTGCACCAGCATTCTGCGGAAATTCTTTCCTCGCTCTTCCACATCGACAACGATGTCATAATAGTACGGCTCCGCTCGTGACACCGTATGACGTCATAGGAGCCATAAGAGGACCTCGTCGACATGCTGATGTCAGTTCCACCCATTTTTTCTGTGCTACCGAGGTAAACAGGTGGATGACACATTTTCACATGCATACTATGTATACTATATATATATATATATATTCACTTAAAAAACCATAGGTTTCACACATGTTATAGTTAGGTGGATATTTCACTCGTAAAAAACCAATGAAATTCCCCCGTTATAGTTATTTCAGATAACTATAACTCGCGCGACCGCCACTCTATCACAAGGATGATGTCATCAGTGATGTCATGAGTTATGCCACTGACCATGTCATGAGTGATGTAATATGTGACGTCATGAGCAGTGGATTGCGGGCGTGCGAGTTATAGTTATCTGAACTAACTATAACGGGGGAATTTCATTGGTTTTTTACGAGTGAAATGTACAGCTAACTATAACATGTGTGAAACCTATGGTTTTTATATATATATATATATATATATATATATATATATATATATATATATATATATATATACATATATATATATATATATATTCACTGAAAAAACCATAGGTTTCACACATGTTATAGTTAGCTGGACATTTTATTGATAAAAAACCAATGAAATTCCCCCGTTATAGTTAGTGCAGGCAACTATAACTCACGCGACCGCAATCCTCTGCTGATGCTAATACTGTATTTAGACACTTATTTGCCCATGTCTTCTTCCATTAAATTTTAGCTATACATATATTACAAATATTTTTTTTTCATAAAGACACATATGTCATCAGCAGAAGATTGCGGTCGCGTGAGTTATAGTTGCCTGCACTAACTATAACGGGGGAACTTCATTGGTTTTTTATCAATAAAATGTCCAGCTAACTATAACATGTGTGAAACCTATGGTTTTTTCAGTGAATTTGCAAGGTTTTTTAAATGCTAATTCCTAACTACAACGTGTGTGAAACCTATGGTTTTTTCAGTGAATTTGTACGGTTTTTTAAATGCTAAGTTACTTTACGCCATTCGTGGCATGCGCGCCCACTTTACGCAGTTAGTGCCGTGCACGCACGGTGGTCACGCGGTGCGCTGCACGCACCGCGTGCCCACGTTATGCGCATCTTTGTGAAATTTATTCTTTGTTTATTTCTTACCGGTAATAAGCCATGCACAAATGGTGCTCTTCGGGCACCATTTGCACACGGGGTGGGGAGGGTGTGGATAATTTTTTTTTTTAATAATTTTTACCGTACGCGTACGGTAAGCGTAATCGGCGATTTTCCGAAAAACAAAAAAATTTTTGGGGCTTGGGGGTTGTTTGGGGACCCCTATATCAATGCTGGGTGGTTAGGATCTCAAGAAACTGCCTCTTTAGACATTTTTTGGCATCGTTTTTGCTGCCCAACTCAGAGAGCGAGAGAGAAAATGGCAGCCGCCGCTTCCTGGTTTCGACCGATTCGAATGTTTACTAAGATCTATATATATATATATATTACCTACTGGCGGTCGCCAGTAGGTAGTTATAGTTAGGACCACGTTTCCATAGGAAATCCGCAACATTCTATTTTGAATAACTTTGGCGCCGGTCGACGAATCCTCGCGAATTTTTCAAAATAGGTGGGGCGCTACGCTCCGCTCCTACCCTGAAAGTCTCGGGGGGATTCGTCAAGCGGGGGCTGAGATAAAAGGGGGGTCCCAAAACGCGTTTTTCCCATGCATTTTTCCATAGGACCTTTAGACACAGCTACAGCCCGAACGGCTGAACAGAATTACTTGAAATTTGGCAGAGAGGTAGTCCTCAGGTCAAGGAAGTGCCTTTTGTAGGTTTGGTGTAAATCTGTTCAGTAGATTCAGAGAAAATAGCCTTTAAATCAATATACATATCTGAGCCAGCTTACGGTGCGCTTACGGTGCGCTTACCGTACGCGTACGGTGGCGTGCGCGAGCACGATTTTGATTGGCTGTTAGATCTTAGTAAACATTCGAATCGGTCGAAACCAGGAAGCGGCGGCCGCCATTTTCTCTCTCGCTCTCTGAGTTGGGCAGCAAAAACGATGCCAAAAAATGTATAAAGAGGCAGTTTCTTGAGATCCTAACCACCCAGCATTGATATAGGGGTCCCCAAACAACCCCCAAGCCCGAAGGGCACCATTTGTGCATGGCTTATTACCGGTAAGAAATAAACAAAGAATAAATTTCACAAAGATGCGCATTACGTGGGCACGCGGTGCGCGCAGCGCACCGCGTGACCACCGTGCGTGCACGGCACTAACTGCGTAAAGTGGGCGCGCGGTGCGCAAAGCGCACCGCGTGCTCACCGTGCGCGCACGGAACGAACTGCGTTAACTGGGCGCGCACGCCACGAATGGCGTAAAGTAACTTAGCATTTAAAAAACCGTACAAATTCACTGAAAAAACCATAGGTTTCACACACGTTATAGTTAGGAATTAGCATTTAAAAAACCTTGCAAATTCACTGAAAAAACCATAGGTTTCACACATGTTATAGTTAGCTGGACATTTTATTGATAAAAAACCAATGAAATTCCCCCGTTATAGTTAGTGCAGGCAACTATAACTCACGCGACCGCAATCTTCTGCTGATGACATATGTGTCTTTATGAAAAAAAAATATTTGTAATATATGTATAGCTAAAATTTAATGGAAGAAGACATGGGCAAATAAGTGTCTAAATACAGTATTAGCATCAGCAGAGGATTGCGGTCGCGTGAGTTATAGTTGCCTGCACTAACTATAACGGGGGAATTTCATTGGTTTTTTATCAATAAAATGTCCAGCTAACTATAACATGTGTGAAACCTATGGTTTTTTCAGTGAATATATATATATATATATATATATATATATATTATCTACTGGCGGTCGCCAGTAGATAGTTATAGTTAGGACCGTGTTTCCATAGGAAATCCGCAACATTTTATTTGGAATAACTTTGGCGCCGGTTAACGAATCCTCGCGAAACTTTCAAAATAGGTGGGGCGCTCCGCTCCGCTCCTACCCTGAAAGTCTCGGGGGGATTCGTCAAGTGGGGGCTGAGAAAAAAGGGGGGTCCCAAAACGCGTTTTCCCCATGCAATTTTCCATAGGGACCTTTAGTCCAAGGTACAGCCCGAACGGCTGAACAGAATTACTTGAAATTTGGCAGAGAGGTAGTCCTCAGGTCAGGGATGTGCCTTTTGCAGGTCTGGTGTCAATCTGTTCAGTAGTTCCTGAGAAAATCAAAAGTAAAATCATATATATATGTGGGCGGAGCCTAACCACACATCTCATCCTGAGATCTGATTGGCTGTCAGCACTTCATCCAAGAAGTGTTGGCAGCCATCTTGGGACCAATATACATGATAGCACCTCATTAAAAAGCATTGCAGTTAATAGAAGGTTTTAAGACTTTAGTTACATTATAAATCATTTGTTGATGGTACCATTCTCATTTTAGGAATTGTGGTATGTTCTAAGGTGATTTCACCATGTGAAAAAGCCTTCTGCTGGGATATCATGATTGAGAGAAAAATATTTTCTCATGCTTTTCCCACAGAGGTTTGGAAGTTGATCTATAAACTAAACTGAGAGCTTATTTTCTGTAAATTCACATTATCTTTCTCAGTCATGTGAGAATGAAGTCTGACATTCTCAGTAAAACATGTACATCCAACAAGGGCAGAGACTGTCAGTTGATTCCTTTGTGTTCTACTGCAGCTTCCCAGAGTGTTCCAAAGAACAACTAGAGCGCTAACAGTCCTACTTATGATAAACGTATGGCACACCTGAAGCCATCTTGCTTGGATTAAAGTGGTAACTCTTAAAACATTTAATTTAAAAAGGAACAAAATGAGGGGGTTCATTTTTCCATAAAAAGTATGATTAGTGCTGCAGAAAGAAAAATTAGGGCACATTTTGAGTGACTTCTCAAATCCTCTTCTATTTCATTAAAAAATTCTGACATGCAGACTGAAACATGCACTTTCAATACCAGCAGCAGTTTTTCCTGGTGAGCAGTAGCTTTACTACAGTGATCAAATGAGCAAAAAGAGTGCTAACATTCTGAATTTATGGCAAATGTGTGACACATCTGAATGCCTTCTTGATGGAATCAAAGTAAAAAACTGAAAGTATTTTCTACTGAGGAAACTGCAGTAAATGAGGAAATTAGGAAACTTCATAACAAATAAGTCTCCCAAGATGGCCACCAGAGACAAAAGAGCCCAAATGTAGCCCAAATATCACCCAGATGTAGCCCAAGTATAGTCCAATGACAGAATGTCCCAGAGTGTTCTTAAAAACAACTAGATCGCTTACTGTCTTCATTATGACAAAAGTATGGCACACCTGAAGCCATCTTGATTGGAATAAACTGGTAACACTTAAAACATTTAATTTAAAAAGGAACACAATGAGGGGGTTAATTTTGCCATAGAAATTATGATTAATGCTGAAGAAAGAAAATGAGGGCACATTTTGAGTGACTTCTCAAATCCTCTTCTATTTCATTAAAAAATTCTGACATGCAGACTGAAACATGCACTTTTAATACCAGGAGCAGACTTCCATGGTGAACAGTAGTTTTACTACAGTGATCTAATGAGCAACTAGAGTGCTAACATTCAGAATTTATGGCAAATGTGTGACATATCTGAATACCTTCATGATGGAATCAAAGTAAAAAACTGAAAGCATTTCCTACTGAGGAGACTGCAGTACATGAGGAAATTAGGAAACTTCATAACAAATACATCTCCCAAGATGGCCACCGGAGACAAAAGAGCCCAAATGTAACCCAAAATCACCCAGATGTAGCCCAAATATAGCCCAATGACAGAAGTGTGCAAAACACTTATTATTTTGTGTTTTTGCAGTGTTATATAGTGCAGACTTGTCAGGTATTGGAGTGCTTTACATGAGCATTGGTTACATCACACAAGAACAAATTCATTTTGGTTGTAGGCATGGGGAGACTAAGTGATTTGACCAGAATCACAGAATGTCGAGCTGAAGCAGAAACTCCAACCTGGTTCCCCAGTTGCAAAGTCTGCAGTTCTGGAAGTAACACCACATCCTCTCCCCTAAGTGCAACATTTAATCAAGTGGTCAACTGGATAAAAAAACATAAAGGTAACAAATAATTTAAAAGTGCTTTGTCGCTATTTGAAAACTCAGAAAATATGTCCTTATTTTAGTCTTTTAGAGCACTAACCATAATTTTGATGCCAATAAGACCCTCTCATATATGTAATTTCTAAAGGAAATGCTCTAGGTATTACAGTTTTGATTAAATCAAGATGACGTCAGGCGTTCCACACTTTTGTAATAAATATAGAATGTTAGCAATCTAGTTGTTCATTAGGATACTGTTGAGAGGCAGAGGCCAGGGCCACGGACTCTGAAAATTGAAGGCAGGTAGGAGGGTGCAAAGGCAACAATTTAACCACACTGAGCAGGCAGGAAGGGCCGTGGCAGCACAACAGACTATGGAGGGCAGTGGAAAGGGGGGCAGGGGCAACAAACCAACAATACATGACTTGCAAGAGAGGCTGTGGCAATGTAATAGACCATTGTGGGCAGAAGGAAGAGGCAATGGTAGTACAACCATACATGCCAACAGACCCGATTCAGCCAGGAAACGTCCAATGTTTTTAAGCTCAAATGGGCTTTATTTGATCTGTCTCCTGTCTACAATCTCCTCTTTTTCAATGTAACTCAAAGGGGAAAATCAATTCCCCAGTTTTTTTCCAAAATCTCCCTCTTACCAAGTTCAAAATGTTCGCAAGTATGGTACATTGGATCATGGAAGGAAATGGGGTAGGGACATGGACTTGGATAACAGAGGACAGGAGGGACATGGAGAGGTGCACCAAACTGACCCTGCAGGGCAGGCATCAGGGTTTGCAGCAGCACAATACACCACACAGGGCATGCGGGACGGAGTGCAGCACAACAATCCATAGAAAGCAAGAGGGAGGGGACAGGACCATGCACATGGACAACAGAGAACAGAGGGGCAAGATGCAATGGTAGCTAGCTGACCACAATGGACAGACAGGAGAGAAAGCTGCAGCATAACAGACCATAAAGGGCAGGAGGGACAGATCAGGGGCATTACAATGGAACAGACAAGCCAGGAGGGAGGGAGTAGGGGTCTGCACATGTAAACAGAGGGCTGGGGGCAAGGGGGCAGGGCAGGAGCAGCAAGACAGCCATGGAGGTCAGGCAGGATGGGCACTAGAAACAAGACACACCATGGAGAGCAACAATGAGACTATGATGGCATACACACAGACCATGGAGGGAAGGTGGGAGGGGGTCAGGGGCAGCTAGCTGACCACACAGGGAAGGTGGGAGGGGCCATGGCAGCACAGAAGACCATGCATGGCAAGCGGGAGGGTTAGTGGCAGCACAATGGCTATGATGGGCAGGAAGGAGGGTGCAGGGGCATGCACAAAGGACCATGGAGGATAGAAGGGAGGGTCAGGACCTGGCACAGACAAGAGAGTTCAGGGGAAGGGGCTTCTCAACAGACTGCACGGGGCAGGCAGGAGGAGCAGTTGCAGCACAACAGACCAGGGAGGGCAGAAGGGTGTGGCAGTAAAATGGACCTTGGAGGACAGGAGGAAGGGGATAGGGGCATGGCATGTGGACAGGCAGGGTGGAGGTGGCAGGGACAAGTTACAGTCATCTGACAATGCTAGGCAAGTGGGAGGGGAGTGGAAGCTCAACAGAACACTCAGACTAGATAGGAGTGGCAGGTCCATGGTACATGGTGGGCAAAAAGGATGGAGCAGGGGCATGCACAAAGACATCGGAGGGCAGGAGGAAGGAGAATAGAGGCGGCAAGCTAAGCACAGAGACTAAGCAGGAGGTCAATGATGGGGCATAGAATTGGGCAATGGAGGGCAGGTGGAGTGGACTGGTACATCATGCTAAATGGAGGGCAGTGGCAGCACATCAGACCATGCATGGCAGGAGGGAGGAGGCTAGTCCATGGATTCAGACAACAGAGGATAGGGAGGAGGTGGATGGGGCAGCAAGCTAACTGTTCAGAGAAGGTGGGTATTAGAAACTTTATTGTTTTTAAAATGTGTGTCTGTGCGAACTACTTAAAATATGAACAAGTATGCAGCATAATCTCACTTTTATTCAGGAAGAAGAGGACGTTTGTCACTGTGACTCCGGACTCACTTGGCAGAAACACCCCCTGACCCTCCACCCCCTATCGCAAAATGTAATGCCCGTGAAAAGGGTAGGTGAACACAGTGTTATATAGAACATAGTCCTGAGAGCACGATTGAAAATGAAAACTAGATATAGTGTATGGTATAAACTATGCACCAAAAAGTGTGATATAAGATGAACCGGGCGTGAAATATAATATGCAATACATTGTGCGCAATGACAGATTCATTGGAGAGCGCGAGATAGCACAGGCACTAGCCCGTGCTATGCGATATGCGCCTTGGAGTGTAATATGCACAGGGCAGTGTTGTGTAACCTAACTAGTCTCTAAAGTTGTAATATAAAATATGTGCTGGGGAGTGTAACGTTGTATATGCACTGTGACAAAGATATGGATCCCAGATTGCAATATGTATGGCATAGCACTGTGCGTTATAACATAGGCATCGAGGAAGGCACGTTAGATGGGGCAATATAACCCGTGTGAAGACAAGTGTGGCATGACATATTCACGAGGTGGTGTTACAGTGCACATGGGCTAGAGAGTGTCATTGCATATGCACTAGCTAGTGGAATACAACACAGAGGTGTGTGGAACTCAGCAGGCAATGGTGGGTGTAACACAGCATTGGGCTCTGCCAGGAGCGCGCTGTGACTCTCAAGTGATGTTCGTCCCCTTTCCAGAGAGTAAAATAAAAAGTATTACACATCCGGCAGTGGATGTGTGTTTTATTAACCGTGAGGGGGGTTTCTTGCATAGTTTTGGTCGAATTTTTGTCGAATCCCCTTTGAATGTCTTGGTGTGCATGTGTATTAAATGTGCCCGTCAATAGCTACCCATGTTTGTATAAATAAACGACAAGGGTGTCTACCGGGATTAGGCACGGTAGGGCATCAGACACGTCAGAGCTTCACAAGTGGTGTAAATACATTCCACGTGGATTCATTGTATGCATAGTCGCCTTTTAATGAATATCACGCAAATCGTCATGGTGATAGGTACGTACGGTTTGTCCAGCATGTCCTAGGTGTGTCTATAAATATATATTTTTTTTAAATAATAAAAAACAGTGGCCGGCCCTGGGGATTGAGGTCAAAAAAATATAATTAGGAGACAGGCCCTGGGGGATGGGGTCATCAGGGCCAATAAATTAGAATAAGAAGGGGAACCACACAGCCCCCCTTCTTAAAAAATTAAAATAAATAAAAGACTGGCATCGTGCCGGAGGCCACGCACCCTCCTTGCAGCACTTCGCAAATGCGCCCCCTGGCGAGTTGTAAGTTGGGGAATTAATTCCTCTTCATTACTGAGGGTCCCTGAGGGCCAACTAGCCCAACAGGCATCTCCAGTATGCGCCAGGGAGCTGCGCTGCAGACAGGTGTTCTGAGGCCCAGCCCCTTTTTACACCTCTCTGCAACGCAGCTCTGGGGTGCTTACTGGAGGTACCTAGTGGTCTAGTTTGACACTAGGGACCCTTAGGATTCAAGGGGACTCAATCTCTCAACTTAGAACAGCCACAGGGCGCGTTTACACAGTGGTGAAGGGAGGGGACGGGGCCTGAGGTGACGTGTGCAAACACGCACTATGGCACGTTTTAAATTGGGGATATAATTTCCCTTCAATACTGAGGGCCCCTGGGGGCTAACTAGCCTACCAAGTGCTTCCAGTAAGCGCCACTGAGCTGCAATGCAGAGAGGTGGTCCAGGCCATGCCACTTTTTACACCTCTCTGCAACGCAGCTCTGTGGCACTTACTGGAGGTACCTAGTGGGCTAGTTGGACCCTAGAGACCCTCAGGATTCAAATGAACTTAATCTCCCAACTAAAAACGGACACAGGGCGTGTGTACACAGTGGTGAAGGGAGGGGACGGGGCCTGAGTTAACGTGTGCAAAAACGCCCTGTGGCCTGTTTTAAGAGATAGTTTTAATCCCCCTGCCCTATTATATACTAGGGACTTACAGAGGAGGTCATGCTAATCACAGGGGGACCCCAACGCATAATGTTCCCTAGTGTATGTAGGTGTTTTCACTGTATTCTAAGTGTCTTTTAACATAGCACTGGCTCTAGGACTGGTTAGTCAGACTCAGTTACCATCAGTATCCGTCTGAAAAAGTTGAGGGTACAGGATGATTTTGCAACAAGGCTTCTTTCTGCTCTTCTTTTTGTTCTTTCTGCACGTTATCCTTCTTCCTGCACTTTTCTTCGTCTTTGAGGACTTCTGTTGCTTCTTTCTGCACTTCTTTTTTTTCTTTCTGTGCATTTTTCTTCTTTCTTCACATGTTCTATCTCTGTAGGCATAGTTAGAAATTAGCATTTAAAAAACCTTTGAAATTCACAGAAAAAACTATAGGTTTCAGGCACGTTATAGTTAGGAATTAGCATTTAAAAAACCTCAGAAATTCACTGAAAAAAACATAGGTTTCAGGGGTGTTATAGTTAGCTGGACTTTTCACTTGTACAAAACCATTGAAATTCCCCCGTTATAGTTAGTTCAGCTAACTATAACTCGCGCGCCCGCAATGCACTGCTGATGACGTCACATATTACATCACTCATGACATGGTCAGTGACATCACTCATGACATCACTGATGACATCTCAAATGACATCACTCATGACATCACTGATGACATCATCCTTGTGATAGAGTGGCAGACCTCCTCATACCCTAATACAACCTTTGATACACACATTCAAAAATAGAGACTAAACTTTTCAAAACAATGGACATACCAATACCAGTTACAACAACCTCTTCAGTAATTCTAAGATCCACATACACATCCACTCATTCACCAACAGTCCTATACAGTCACTCATACATTTACTCACTCATCATATGTACTCATACACCTATACATCCTGTTACACGATGCCACTCATCCATAGAGTTACTCACACACATAGTCACTCATGCTAATAAAGAATCAAACATACATTTACTTGCATATACAGTTATACACACACCACCACACTTACTTCTACGGAAACTTACACATACTTAGTCTTTTAAACAATCACTTATAGAAACACATACTTATTCATACAGGAACTCTTTCAATCTCTCACTCTCACATATACTCACTTATATACACCAATAGTCACATATACTAGTTTAAAACATATATAGTTACTCATAAAGACACTATTGAGACAGTCATTCACTCACTAACACACCCATACACACACTCATCCACCCATACAGGCCTGCACACATGCTGTCTTCAACACATACAAAGAGTGAGTCACTCATTCATGCACCTATGCACTACGTAATACCCCCCACCGAACCATGCAGACACTCAGACTGATACTCAAAAAACCAACTAATAACCTATATAGACACCCATGTAGCTACTCACCAACCCATGCAGCCACTTATACACAAAGTGAGAGACTGATACAGATATTTACATATTTAAACATTACTCACTAAGCCATGTATTCACTATGATACACTTAATCAGTCAGTTACACAATCAATTTTTCAAAAACAAATCATCCATTTAGACACTTATATACCCATTTATTCTTCCATCGACCTTGAGATATACATATATAAAACATATTTAATTTTCAGAAAAACACACATTCACTGGATGATGTCATCAGTGATGTCATTTGAGATGTCATCAGTGATGTCATGAGTGATGTCACTGACCATGTCATGAGTGAAGTAATATGTGACGTCATCAGCAGTGCATTGCGGGCGCGCGAGTTATAGATAGCTGAACTAACTATAACGGGGGAATTTCAATGGTTTTGTACAAGTGAAAAGTCCAGCTAACTATAACACCCCTGAAACCTATGGTTTTTTCAGTGAATATATATATACACAAATGCATAACCAACAAAGGCCTAAAGAAATAACAACAGATCAAGCATTTCTCACTACTAAAACATAAAGCGTGATTAAAATATATTAAAACCATTCATGCCAAACAGTAAAAGCATCTTTTTGGTAGAAACAGGTGGACAACAGGGAGGCGGGTGGGACAGTGAGGAATCCACCTGCAGATACTGTATCCACCCGAAAAAGCGTTACCAAGGGTAAGTAACTTCCGATGTTGATTCCTCACCTTTTGAATTTGAACCCTCAAGCCGTACTTCACCCAGAGGAGGGTGTCCACCTGACTAGACCAAAAAATCTTGCAAAACAGATCGAGCAAAATGGCCATCCCTGAAGAACCAGAACCTTTTGGGCCTGGCGGCGCAGGGTACGCCCAAGTCTCCGGAGTTCACCTGCTTAGCTACACAGAGACACGGGACACTCTGTAGGCGTCAGAAGATCAGATTTATTTAGCTGCAGCTAGTACAGTTTTCCTAGAAGTACACAAAGTAGGTTCTCAGGAGACTGCCACTTCACTCTGTGGCGCACAGGGTTATATACCATACAATGTTCGTATACATTAACCAAAAGCACTCCCAGAGCATACAAGAAAGAGCCAATAAGAAAAGTTGGAAAACAGGATAGAACCAATAGGAGAAATTGGAAAACAAAAGTGTCAGATGACTCGAAGAAACCTCTCCTCCAACTATGTTTGTCACCCCTCCCTCAATCTAATTTATTAACAGACTCATAACTTACTTGCAGGTGGCGAGATACGTTTGTGTGTGTTGGAGGACAGTTGTGAAACGAGAGAATGCTAGCAGGAGACAGTGAAGGCCAGACGATAAGATAAGGTCAGGAAAGAATAGTGTGAACCAACAGATAGTTGAGACGGGGATTAGGAAAGCCAGACAGGGATTAGTGTACTCGGCTAGTTCTAACACCAGCTTTATAAATAGAGGCAGAAAGCGTATTTCGACACCGGTTTGCAGAAAAAGCAGAATAGACTTTGTTCGCCGTGCTGCCTGAGTGATGGCAACACAAAATGGCGGCGGGCCACAAAATGGCGGGTCGATTCGATCGTGATCAAAAATCGAAGTTCCTCAGACCCTCCTTTTGCCAGAACTCAGGCAAGATAGACTCATGCTAATCTGAGTCAATGTCGATAGTCATGAGGTCATCGAGTTGTTGCTGTAACATCATTCTTATGTTTTCTGTTACTTGCGGTTTGGGTTTTGGGATGCACATAGTAGCACAAAGGTCACAGATAGCGAGACCACAGTGCATACAAAGGCAACAGGAGAAAATAATGGTCAAAATTATACCTAGAAAAGTCAATGCTTTCCAACCCCATTTAGACAGTAGTCCCCAAAACCACTCCGTAAAAGACCAATCTCCTTCGTCCTGATGAATAGACTCAGAGATTATGTGCAACTTGGAGATAGCCTGGTATACTGTCGGAGCGTCATTAGGTATGAAAATACAGCAACTTGACCCGATCAATTTGCACACTCCACCACGATCTGCGAGAACAAAGTCTAAGGCAACTCGATTTTGTAATGTCATAAGACGGTCCGCCTGTAGTTCTGCCGTGATATTACTTAAGGCTCCTACAGTGATGTCTATTGTAGTCTCTACGACACGGACCAGTTGCCTTATATTTCTGCTGTTAGCCATTGGACCCCAAAAAGGAAGAAATCCTTTAAGGAAATCTCCTCCCTCTTGACCTGCTGTGTCCTTTGAATCAATAATTCCTCTACCGTATCTGGTTCGATGATGATTTGCGGAAGCGGTGTAAGTAGGGGGAAGAAGAAAAGCTATATAACAAGTACCAGAGAAACCCGTTGGTAACCATGTATAAGCTCTATTATAGCAAATGAAATAGGTGCCTTGAGACGGCACTAGAGGAGGCGAGTTCTGAGAGGAATAAACGTACGTATAGGAGCAGTTATTCTTTTGTATGGTGTCAGAAGAGCGATCGTTTATCTGTAAGCAGAAGTTGCCCTGATGTGGTATACTCCAAATCGGTGAGGATTTTCCTTTCTTAACTTTGTCACTAAGACTAGACATATATTGGGTAACGTTCCAGTTAGTGTATGCTTTTCTTTCGTCAATGGAGATTTTACTGTTTTCCATGATTTTAGCCATAGCTACCATTCCCTTAATCAAAGAACTATGACTAAAATCCGGATCACTAACATGTGAACTAACGGATCGTCTGAATTTGCTTTGATAAGCATTGGAGAAAATGACAAAGTAAGCCCAAGCAGAACCCTCATAAGAGAATGGGAGAACTAGATATGGCATTCCTTTCTCTGTGGTATGTGGCATAAGACCACACACCCAACAGTCAGTTGTATTGACCACTAACTGGTGCTGATGTAATAGCTGGATAAAGGAATTGTTATAATATTCAGTTCTTCTAATGAGTTTATGTGGGGGAAGAGTATGAAAGAGATGTGGAGAGACAGTAGAAGAAGACAAAGAGGAAGAAGGGGAGACAACTTTTGGCTGAAAAGCATAAATAATCCAACCGATAAACGCCAAAGCAATACACAATGATATAATGATACATAAAGTTATACTGAAACGACTGTACATTATTTTACAGGATGCTTTTTTCATTTCATCTTTTCTCTCTCTATTACCTACTGTAGTTTCCATCTTTCTAATGGATGCTCACAGCAATCTTCCTCGATCGCTCAATCACGATTGTCTGCCGTCCTATGACACTACAAGTCCTGCAGGCCTATTGCCACTACTCAGGTCGTGATCCAGACTCCTACCGTGACCCTGCAACCGGGACAGAATACTACACAAGAGAGAAATTTTAAGTGTTCTTTGGTCTAGGTCTCAAATCGTATCGTTCCTTCCCCGGAACACTCTGGTCTTGGAACAATGTTCGTGGATTAGTCGTATCCAAGCGACGATGTGATGGAATTGCTTCCTGTAAAATGTCGTCGTCCTCTTTCTTAGACAGTGTCCCATTCAGGTGTGCATCGCTGAAGGGTACGAATCGTGGAACTTTTTCACTTTCACAGTCACCAATACCCCTGCGTACCCATTGATCGTAGGGCAAAGGCACTTTCTTACAATGCACACCGTGAATCCAATTTTTCTTTCCTTCGACTTTAACTGCTGTTCTCGTAGTGAGTAGGACCATTCGGGGCTCTCGCCATCTGGGTTCCAAATTCCCTGTCCTCTGGAAAATTGTTACGCAAATCCAGTCACCTGGTCGGATGGAGTGACCAGGGTCTGTGGAAGCCTTCGGCAGAGCACTCTGAACCTGTTGATGGAGAACACGCAATTTAGTCGTAAGATCATGCAGATAGTCAATCAACATTGGATATGGCAAGTCTGAGTATTTCTTAGGGCGAGGGACTCCCCATACTTTAGCCGGACGACCAAAAACCACTTCGTAAGGGCTAAGTCCCAAACGAGAGTGTACTGCAGTTCTGGTGGATAGCAGAGCTAACGGCAAAGCATCGGGCCAATTGAGTCCTGTGCTTGCTTGAACCTTTGCTAGTTTTAACTTCAAGGTTCCGTTGTAACATTCTACTAAACCCGCTGACTGTGGATGATTTGCCGCATGGAACTTTTGCTTGATACCAAGACCTGCACAAACTTTTTGCATGACTTGGCCAACAAATTCACTCCCATTGTCACTCCAGACAATGCGCGGCAAACCAAACCTGGGGAAGAATACTTTTAGTAGAATTTTAGCTGTGGATAAGGCTGTGTTATCTTTTAAAGGATATGCTTCTATCCATCTTGAAAAGGCGCATACTACCACCAGAACATATTTGAGGTTGTTGCATCGCTCCATATGAATATAATCGATTTGCAACACCTCAAATGGATATGTCGGGGGAGCAAAGTGACCCGCTGGAGTTGGGGTTCCCTTTACCGGGTTGTACATTAAACAAACAATACAGTGCTTCACTACATTGCCTGCACATTTTGGGATACCTTCATTCTGCCATACTGGAGCCAGAAGTTTACAAATACCTTTTGCACTTAAGTGGGCTGGACCATGTGCCATAGTAACCACTGGGAGAACATAGGCATCTGGTAACAGCCAACGTTGATGTTCAGATAATTCCACCCAACAACCCATCTCATCTAACATTCCTGTACTTTCTTTCCACTTGCTTATCTTCCTCTCAGAAAGCCTCTTTCTGAATCACTTTTACACTTTCCACTGTATTCTCATACATTCCTCTTTCTCCGACCCAATTCGCAGGATCTGCCACATACATTTGACTTGTTGAATCTCTCGCTGTCTTTTCGCTATTTCGTCTGCAAACGCATTTCCTCGACCAACATCATCCGTAATCTTTTTGTGTGCACTACACTTCACGATTGCTATTTGGGTGGGTAAGGCAAGTGATTCGAGAAGATCAGTCACTAACTGACCATGTTGTATTTTGGTGCCATGTGAAGTGAGAAAACCCCTTTCCTTCCAGAGAGGCCCAAAGTTGAACGCTACACCAAAAGCGTATTGGCTGTCAGTGTATACGTTCACTCTTTTCTCTTTTGACAATACACAAGCTCTTGTTAATGCTATCAATTCTGCTGCTTGCGCTGAATTGTGTCTAATGCGTGCAGTTTCCACAACTGTATGTAAAGTAGTTACAGCATAGGCTGAAACTGTATCTCCATTAGGCATTTTAAAACAAGAACCATCTACCCATAGAGTTCCATCCGGATTCTCTAGCGGTGTGTCTCTCAGGTCAATTCTTCCTTTTGTCTCTTCCTCAGTACGGAAGAAACAATCATGCTGTTCTTCAACACTTTCCTCATTTGGAAGGGGCAACAGAGTAGCTGGATTCAGAGTATTACATCGTTTGATGTGTATGTGACTAGACAAAAGCGTCAGCTCGTATCCAGTTAGACGAGCACTCGTAAGATGCTGCGTTTTCGTTCTGTTTAGTAAGGTATCCACTGCATGTGGCACCATGACAATGAGAGTGTTATCCAACACCACTCCAGCAGTCTGTCGAATAGAGATTGCTGCTGCTGCTGTCGCTTTGAGACAACTGGGCAATGCTTTAGCTACGGGATCTAACGTAGCCGAAAAATAGGCACATGGCCGCTGTTTGTCTCAAAATTGCTGTGTTAAAACTGATAATGCACAACCTTCTCTCTCATGAACATAGAGCGTAAAAGGCTTAGTGTAATCTGGGGTGCCTAGTACAGGAGCAGAACACAGAGCAGTACGTAAGTCAGTGAAACTCTTTTGGCACTCATCGGTCCAAGGAAGGGGATGAGGCGTATCTTTTAAAGTGAGTGCCAACAAAGGTTTGGCTATTAGAGAGAAATTAGGGATCCACTGTCTACAGTAAGAAGTAATACCCAGAAAGGCACGTACTTCCCTTTGTGTGGATGGTACAGACATTCGTGCAATCGCCTGTATTCGTTCTGGTGTTAGTCGTCGTCCCTCCTTTGATAGGAGATGACCCAAGTAGGTAACCTCTCGACAAACATATTGTAGTTTGGAAGGGGAAACCTTGTGATTCAGTTTAAACAAATGGCGTAACAATGCAACAGTGACATCTTTGCAGATATCTTTTGAATCAGCGGCGACTAACAAGTCATCCATATACTGGATAACAGCAGCACCAGACGGCAAATGAAAAGTATCGAGATGACATTTTAAAGCTTGGCTGTAAATGGAGGGACTTTCACAATAGCCTTGAGGTGCGCGCTTAAACCGGAAGCTTCGGCCTCCAAGAGAGAAGCCAAAAATGTCCCTACTCTCTTCTGCAATGGGAATACTAAAGAAGGCATTCTTTAGATCGATAACAGAGAACCAAGTCACTGTGGAAGGTATCATTGTCAACAAAGCAGTGATATCTGGAACAACAGGAAATTGTGGGATTACAATTTTGTTTACCTCCCGCAAATCAATTACAAAACGGTACACAGGAGGCTGAGAAGGATCAGTGCATTTGAGAACAGGAAGAATAGGACTATTGCATGTGTTACCTCTTGTTTCTTCAACCACACCCATCTGAATCAAGTCATGAATGATTCCCAAAAGCGCTTTCTCACCTTCAGCAGAAATTCTATACTGTGGGATGCGCTGTAATTCAACATTAGGCTTGAGGGTGACAACATAAGGTGGAATCTCAAGACAACCCACATCGTTCGGACCCGTGGCCCAAAGTGCTGCTGGAAGAGAAAGTAATTCAAGTGGAAACTGATCATTGGACAAATACATTGGAGAGGCCAATTTCTGTCCTAAAGTGAGATGTACGCCAGAAGGAGAACAATATATCATAGTATGCATTCTTTTCAATAGGTTTAAACCCAACAGATTCTCACCGCAACCATTCGTCAACAGAAGTGGAGCTTCCAAATCATAAGGACCAACTGTAATAGGCAAGGGGCAAGAAACTGGATTGCGAACAGGGGTGCCAGAAAATCCTACAGAAACATTCGTTAAGCCAGACAAAGGTGCCCCAGGGAGTTTAGAATGAATGATAGAACTTCTCATTGCCCCAGTATCTAGAAGAAATGGCTCTGAAACACCCATTGTAGTGACGTTAACATAAGGTCCGTTTTGATCTACTGGGATTGGCACAACTCCCTTACTTTGTCCATGGCTGTCCTAGTTAGTATGAAGACTTTCATTCTCGCCTTCAACATAATGGTCTTCATTGTAATACTGAGTAGACCTCACATTTTGCTGATCAAAGTAGTTCATGGAATTGGGAGAAGGAAGAGCACGCTGTTCTTGAGTCAACACACCTCGACCTCTACCTCTGTTTGCTGACTGGAGGCCAGCACGACCTCGTGGAGCAGATAATGCTCTATTGCGCTGCAATAAAACCGGACAACTATTCTTAAAATGACCTTCCTCTCTACAATAGGCACATTGATTAGGACCCAACAAAGGTCGCGGTATGTATGGCTCAGGTTTTTGATACAACCTCTGAAACTGTGGAGGCTGTTGAAATTGAGGCTGAGCATAACGTGGAGGATAGGCTTGTTGCAAGAGAACCTTCGTTTGAATTCTTTCGTCTTTTTCTCTTGCTTTTCTTTTTCTTCTTTGTACCTATTCTCATAATATTGCGCAGTAGCCAATATCTGGGCAGAAGAAGAAACAGCCCATGAACTTTCTGAATCTTTTAATTTGTGTGACAGCTCGGGAAGCAAATTGAATACAAATTTGTCCACAAACAATCGCTGTCCACCCTCTGTAGCCATGTCTTGACCACTGTGGTCGATAAATGTCTCTTCGAAACGAGTAAAGAAATCAGAGACACTTTCATCTTTCTTTTGTTTGCATGCTGCTAATTTATCCCAATTAACTCTCAATGCAGGCATCATAGTTTTCATTAAGGTAATAATCCTACCAGGGAGTTCCGAGATCAAAGCATCAGGCTTTGCGCCACCCACTTGGTCTCTATCTGTGGTAGTTATAACATCCCAAGTAGCACCTAGTTTCTGCGCGTGAACCTCTCTGCGAATCTTAGCCCATATTGTCTGTGGGACTACTTTCCCATTAACATATCAATATCTGCTAAATTCATGATGCAAGCATCAACTGTCTGTGATAATTCTTTATAATAAACTGCAGGGTTTTTACGAGGATCCGGTAGAGTCTGCTTAAGGGCCAAAACTTCAGATCTCTTCCAAGGGACATGTACCCATATACATTGGAAATGAGCAGGGATTGGTGGATTAGCACCTACTCCCGCTACCTCTTCCTTCCATACTGGAGGAACCTCTCTCATAGGATAATTTTTCAACGTCAGTTTAACCGACGGATCAGAATCAAGGAAAACCTGAGAGAACAATAAGGATCTATAAGAAATAAGTGTCCTTACAGCTTCCTCAACCTTAGAACCCACAATAAGTCCTTTATCAAAATCAGTCTGAACATTTAACAGATCTTGTGGGATCGGACTCAAACTCACATCTTCCCATTCTTTAATGAGAGTGTCGCACATTACATTAAAAACATATCTTTGCGTAGGCATATTCCATTGCGAAAAGGTAGGCATAATATCAAGCAAACTGTATTGTGGACCCTTCTTGATCCATTAACGTGCAAGAGAGTCCAACCTCTCTCGTTCCTCAAAATCTGGGAACTGACTACGGGATTGTCTTCGATCAAAAGCCGGAGACACATTAAAAGCTTCAAAGAAAGGAGATAGAATACCAGTGACTGTGTCTGTGAGACGCTTACGCACAGACGGAGAATTAGACATGAGAATTGGAGACAGAGTATTAGGAGAACTGACAGAAGAAGAACTGATAATTGCAGGAGGAGCATAAGGCAATGGAGATCTAAGATCAGGAGATGAGGGCAAAGAAGTTGAGGCTAACGGTAAAACCGGCAAGGGCGGTAATACTGGAGGAGGCAAATGCGGAAGAGCCGGAACAGTCGGAGGTACCACTGGCGGCTGAACAGGCTGTAACGGCTGAGGTACATTAGCACTTTGTGCATAGGGCGGAGGCAACCTTAATAAGTGGGACATTAGGGGATCTTCTATATCTTTCTTATTTTCAGAAGGAGAAACAGGCAACACCGGATAGCATTTATCTATCGCCATACGATGCTGTCTTTCTGAAATTTCAGTTGCATTGTCAATTTCATCATCTTTAAACTGTTGGGCAGCCTGTATAATTGTCATACCCTGTGCTTTCCTATCTCGTTTTGCTTGTTTAATTTCTTTCTGTTTGGCTTCCTTACGCCAAAGGCGGAAAGAGTCAAACATTGCCGGCCGGGCTTTTCTTTTGAATAAAACTGCTTCCAAATTGTCTAGCAGATCAGGATCAAAACTACCCTTTTCTGTCCATTTTAGAACACCATCTTTCTTCGTGTATCGGGTCCATGTCTCGTTAAAGGCAATGGGGCCGATACCATGTTTTGAATAGAGCTCATATGTGGGAGTTCCAACCGAAGGAATCGGACAAGAGTCCTCAAGTCGGGAATCCCTATTACAACCAAGACAACAAATTCTTCCAAACTTAGTCAGACCAGGCATCTCAAGATGTCTCCGGACTGTTCACAAACTTCAAGGGAGTAAAACTCAGTTTACGCAGCACAAATGCACTTACCCTTGGCTTTGTTTATTGCAATACACAAATCTAAGTACGAAAAGGAATCAATCAAAGAACCAAAATAGTGGGCGCGACCCACGAAAATACTTAACTAAGGACGTCTTCTCCCACCAACAGAGGCCCGTCTATCGTCTCGCCTTACCATACATCATCAAAGGAAGGGCCAAAGCAGGGCGGCGGTCGTCAGTAGCCGTCAGGAAGGAGTAACCGCGCTGCAAAAGACCTTCGGACCACTTTCGACATACAGGGGTCGCTTAATGTGGCTCGCGAACCCTCTGGAATTTTCTTGCAGGGTTCCTCACGACCTTCAGGCAGAACCGGTACCACTGAAGCCGCCCCACATTGGGCGCCAGTTGAAGAACCAGAACCTTTTGGGCCTGGCGGCGCAGGGTACGCCCAAGTCTCCGGAGTTCACCTGCTTAGCTACACAGAGACACGGGACACTCTGTCGGCGTTAGAAGATCAGATTTATTTAGCTGCAGCTAGTACAGTTATCCTAGAAGTGCACAAAGTAGGTTCTCAGGAGACTGCCACTTCACTCTGTGGCGCACAGGGTTATATACCATATAATGTTCGTATACATTAACCAAAAGCACTCACAGAGCATACAAGAAAGAACCAATAAGAAAAGTTGGAAAACAGGATAGAACCAATAGGAGAAATTGGAAAACAAAAGTGTCAGATGACTCAAAGAAACCTCTCCTCCAACTATGTTTGTCACCCCTCCCTCAATCTAATTTATTAACAGACTCATAACTAACTTGCAGGTGGCGAGATACGTTTGTGTGTGTTGGAGGACAGTTGTGAAATGAGAGAATGCTAGCAGGAGACAGTGAAGGCCAGAGGATAAGATAAGGTCAGGAAAGAATAGTGTGAACCAACAGATAGAGGAGACAGGGATTAGGAAAGCCAGACAGGGATTAGTGTACTCAGCTAGTTCTAACACCAGCTTTGTAAATAGAGGCAGAAAGCGTATTTCGACACCGGTTTGCAGAAAAAGCAGAATAGACTTTGTTCGCCGTGCTGCCTGAGTGATGGCAACACAAAATGGCGGCGGGCCACAAAATGGCGGGTCCCTCCTACTCTCCGAATCCAATAATAATCAAATCATTTTTAGTTGAAACTATATTGAAAATAATACTTTAAAAATACTTTTATTAATGAATTTAGACAAACACTTAAAGGAAACCTTTTATTTATAATTAATTTAAAGATATTTCATACTTAACAAACTACGCCGAAGTCACGACCCCTGCACGACTTTTCAAAATGGCTACCGGAATGCACGCAGCCATCGTGTAGGGTGCGCGAAGGGTGTGTGAGCGAGCACCAATTGGACCGGGCTAAATTGGTACACCAGGTCCGAGTTTGCACAGTTGCATAAATTGACCATTGAGGCGGTAATTCGCTTTACATTTTACATTGTGTTATGGAATGGTGCTATATTTGCTCTCAGACTACATAGACTTCATTTAAAGTTTATATTAGTTTATCATCGTACTGTACACTATAATGCTGCTATTTTTGCTGTATATTTGCATATTTGCACAATTGACCCACAGGGTTTGTAAGACTTTAAGGGTTGGATCGGGCAAACTGTTATATGAGGTACCAATTGACACAATTATGCGATCTGCCCACTGTGGCATTATTTCAAATCAATTTAAAAGTATGTATGTTATGATGTTGTTATATATATGCGAAGTTTGCACATTTGCAGAATTTGCACATCAAATACATGTTTGTATCGAAATGCATACGCCGCTTAATATCAGGGGATGTTTTATTTATTTTCTCCTGTCAAGTGTATAATATTTGAATTCATTTGAATACGGCTTTTCAAAATCACTGTTTGTTTGTTTTGTTTACTGTCCATACAAATGGAAAGTAAAGTACGAGGATTTGTATAAAGTGCAAGGCTGCCATGCATAAGAACTCTTCCATGTCTATTGACCTGCCGATCACGTGATTAGTCACTGGATTAGTTTCACTGTATATGACCAATTGCTTTTCACTAAAGCGTCATGTGATCAAGGCCTTCTTGAGGCCGAAACGCGTCATGGCGGTGTATGGGATTCCTATGAATCAATAAACAACTTTGCACAGAAGATTGGGTCCGGTTTCGTCTTTCCGAATATATTGGATATTGAGGGCGGAGTTCCTTGGATATATATATATATATATATATATATATATATATATATATATATATATATATATATTCACTGAAAAAACCATAGGTTTCAGGGGCGTTATAGTTAGCTGGACTATTCACTAGTACAAAACCATTGAAATTCCCACGTTATAGTTAGTTCAGCTAACTATAACTATAACTATGACATCACTAATGACATCTCAAATGACATCACTGATGACATAATCCAGTGAATGTGTGTTTTTCTGAAAATTACATATGTTTTATATATGTATATCTCAAGGTCGATGGAAGAATAAATGGGTTTATAAGTGTCTAAATGGATGATTTGTTTTTGAAAAATTGATTGTATAACTGACTGATTAAGTGTATCTTAGTGAATACATGGCTTAGTGAGTAATGTTTAAATATGTAAATATCTGTATCAGTCTCTCACTTTGTGTATAAGTGGCTGCTTGGGTTGGTGAGTAGCTACATGAGTGTCTATATAGGTTATTAGTTGGTTTTTTGAGTATCAGTATGAGTGTCTGAGTGTCTGTATGGTTCGGTGGGGGGTATTATGTAGAGCATAGGTGTATGAATGAGTGACTCACTGTTTGTATGTGTTGAAGACAGCATGTGTCCAGGACTGTATGGGTGGATGAGTGTGTGCATGGGTGTGTTAGTGAGTGAATGACTGTCTCAATTGTGTCTTTATGAGTAACTACATATGTATTAAACTAGTATATGTGACTATTGGTGTATATAAGTGAGTATATGTGAGAGTGAGAGATTGAAAGAGTTCCTGTATGAATAAGTATGTGTTTCTATAAGTGATTGTTTAAAAGACTAAGTATGTGTAAGTTTCTGTAGAAGTAAGTGTGGTGGTGTGTGTATAACTGTATATGCAAGTAAATGGATGTTTGATTCTTTATTAGCATGCATGACTATGCGTGTGAGTAACTTTATGGATGAGTGGCATTGTGTAACAGGATGTATAGGTGTATCAGTACATATGATGAGTGAGTACATGTATGAGTGACTGTATAGGACTGTTGGTGAATGAGTGGATGTGTATGTGGATCTTAGAATTACTGAGTAGGTTGTTGTAACTGATATTGGTATGTTAATTGTTTTGAAAATTTTAGTTTCTATTTTTGAATGTGTGTATCAAAGGTTATATTAGGGGGAGAGGAGGTCTGCCACACTATCACAAGGATGATGTCATCAGTGATGTCATTTGAGATGTGATCAGTGATGTCATGAGTGATGTCACTGACCATGTCATGAGTGATGTAATATGTGACGTCATCAGCAGTGCATTGCGGGCGCGCGAGTTATAGTTAGCTGAACTAACTATAACGGGGGAATTTCAATGGTTTTGTACGAGTGAAAAGTCCAGCTTACTATAACGCCCCTGAAACCTATGGTTTTTTCAGTGAATTGCTAAGGTTTTTAAATGCTAATTCCTAACTATAACGTGCCTAAAACCTATGGTTTTTTCAGTGAATTTCAAAGGTTTTTTAAATGCTAATTTCTAACTAGGCCTACAGAGATAGGACGTGTGAAGAAAGAAGAAAAAACGCACAGAAAGAAAAAAAAGAAATGCAGAAAGAAGCAACAGAAGTCCTCAAAGACGAAGAAAAGTGCAGGAAGAAGGATAACATGCAGAAAGAACAAACAGAAGAGCAGAAAGAAGCCTTGTTGCAAAATCATCCTGTACCCTCAACTTTTGCAGACGAATACTGGTGGTAACTGAATCTGACTAACCAGTCCTAGAGCCAGTGCTATGTTAAAAGACACTCAGAATACAGTGAAACCACCTACATACACTAGGGAACACTATGCGTTTGGATCACCGTGTGATCAGCATGACCTCCTCTGTAAGCCCCTAGTATATAATAGGGCAGGGGATTAAAACTACCTCTTAAAACGCGCCACAGGGCGTGTTTGCACACGTCACCTCAGGCCCGTCCCCTCTCTTCCCTCTGTGTAAACACGCCCTGTGGCTGTTTTAAGTTGGGAGATTAAGTACCCTTGAATCCTGAGGGTCCCTAGGGTCCAACTAGACCACTAGGTACCTCCAGTAAGCGCCACAGAGCTGCGTTGCATAGAGATGTAAAAAGGGGCACGGCCTAGACCACCTCTCTGCAACGCAGCGCAGTGGCGCTTACTGGAAGCACCTGGTGGGCTAGTTGGCCCCCAGGGTCCCTCAGGATTGAAAGGGAATTATTTCCCCAACTTAAAACGCGCCACAGGGCGTGTTTGCACATGTCACCTCAGGCCCCGTCCCCTCCCTTCACCACTGCGTAAACGCGCCCTGTGGCCGTTCTAAGTTGAGAGATTAAGTCCCCTTGAATCCTAAGGGTCCCTAGGGTCAAACTAGCCCACTAGGTACCTCCAGTAAGTGCCACAGAGCTGCGTTGCATAGAGGTGTAAAAAGGGGCGTGGCCTTAGAACACCTGTCTGCAACGCATAAAGGAGATATACTGCTGAGGGCTAGTTGGCCCTCAGGGACCCTCAGTATTGAAGGGGAATTAATTCCCCAACTTAGAACTGGCCAGGGGGCGTGTTTGCAGAGTGCTGCAAGGAGGGGGCGTGGCCTCCGGCGCGATGCCGGTCTTTTATTTATTTTATTTTTTAAGAAGGAGGGCTGTGTGGCCCTCCTTCTTTTTCTAATTTACTGGCCCTGGGGACCCCATCCCCCAGGGTCTGCACCCTAATTTTTTTTGTTGAAAAAAAATAATTTGGCCCTCCCAAGGTCTTAATCGGCCTCGGAGACCCCAACCCCCCGGTCATGGCCTTTTTTTTAAAATTCTTTAGGAGGGGGATGCGTGGCCCCCCTCCTCAGGCCGCTTATGGCCCCGGGGACCCCATCCCCCGGGGCCGGCCCTTGTTTTTTATTATTTAAAAAATATATATATTTATAGAAACACCTAGGACATGCTGGACAAACCGTATGTACCTATCACCATGACGATTTGCGTGATATTCATTAAAAGGCGACTATGCATAGAATGTATTTACACCGCTAGTGAAGCTCTGCCGTGTCTGACGACCCACCATGCCTAATCCCAGCATCCCCGCCAGTGGGTACTCTCCAAGTAGACACCCTTCTCGTTTATTTATACAAACATGGATAGCTATTGACGGGCACATTTAACATACACGCACACCAAGCCATTCAAAGGGGATTCGACAAAAATTCGACCAAACTATGCAAGAAACCCCCCTCACGGTTAATAAAATACACATCCACCACCGGATGTGTAATACTTTTTATTTTACTCTCTGGAAAGGAGATGAATCTCACTTGAGAGTCACAGCGTTCTCCGGGCTGAGCCCAATGCTGTGCTACACCCACCAGTGCCCGCCGAGTGCCTCACACCTCTGTGTTGTATTCCACCAGCTAGTGCGTATGCTATGACACTCTCTAGCCCATGTGCACTGTAACACCACCCCGTGAATATGTCATGCCACACTTGCCTTCGCACAGGTTATATTGCCCCATCTAACGTGCCTTCCTCGATGCCTATGTTATAACGCACAGCGCTATGCCATACATATTAAAATCTGGGATCCATATCTTTGTCACAGTGCATATGTAACGTTATACTCCCCAGCACATATTTTATATTACAACTTTAGAGACTAGTTAGGTTACACAACACTGCCCTGTGCATATTACACTCCAAGGCGCATATTGCATAGCACACGCTAGTGCCTGTGCTATCTCACGATCTCCAATGAATCTGTCATTGCGCACAAGGTATTGCATATTATATATCACACTTTTTGGTGCATAGTTTATACCATATACTATATCTAGTTTTCATTTTCAATCGTGCTCTCAGGACTATGTTCTATATAACACTGCGTCCACCTACCCTTTTCACGGGCATTACATTTTGCGATGGGGTTGGAGGGTCAGGGGGTGTTTCTGCCAAGTGAGTCCGGAGTCACAGTCACAAACATCCTCTTCTTCCTGAATAAAAGTGAGATG
This sequence comes from Triturus cristatus, assembly GCF_964204655.1. Classification (NCBI taxonomy): domain Eukaryota; kingdom Metazoa; phylum Chordata; class Amphibia; order Caudata; family Salamandridae; genus Triturus; species Triturus cristatus. The sequence goes on along the minus strand of NC_140593.1, from coordinate 62,149,224 downwards.
ATGCTGCATACTTGTTCATATTTTAAGTAGTTCGCACAGACACACATTTTAAAAACAATAAAGTTCCTAATACCCACCTTCTCTGAACAGTTAGCTTGCTGCCCCATCCACCTCCTCCCTATCCTCTGTTGTCTGAATCCATGGACTAGCCTCCTCCCTCCTGCCATGCATGGTCTGATGTGCTGCCACTGCCCTCCATTTAGCATGATGTACCAGTCCACTCCACTTGCCCTCCATTGCCCAATTCTATGCCCCATCATTGACCTCCTGCTTAGCCTCTGTGCTTAGCTTGCCGCCTCTATTCTCCTTCCTCCTGCCCTCCGATGTCTTTGTGCATGCCCCTGCTCCATCCTTTTTGCCCACCATGTACCATGGACCTGCCACTCCTATCTAGTCTAAGTGTTCTGTTGAGCTTCCACTCCCCTCTCACCTGCCTAGCATTGTCAGATGACTGTAACTTGTCCCTGCCACCTCCACCCTGCCTGTCCACATGCCATGCCCCTATCCCCTTCCTCCTGTCCTCCAAGGTCCATTTTACTGCCACACCCTTCTGCCCTCCCTGGTCTGTTGTGCTGCAACTGCTCCTCCTGCCTGCCCCGCGCGGTCTGTTGAGAAGCCCCTTCCCCTGAACTCTCTTGTCTGTGCCAGGTCCTGACCCTCCCTTCTATCCTCCATGGTCCTTTGTGCATGCCCCTGCACCCTCCTTCCTGCCCATCATAGCCATTGTGCTGCCACTCACCCTCCCGCTTGCCATGCATGGTCTTCTGTGCTGCCATGGCCCCTCCCACCTTCCCTGTGTGGTCAGCTAGCTGCACCTGACCCCCTCCCACCTTCCCTCCATGGTCTGTGTTTTTGCCATCATAGTCTCATTGTTGCTCTCCATTGTGTGTCTTGTTTCTAGTGCCCATCCTGCCTGACCTCCATGGTCATCTTGCTGCTCCTGCCCTGCCCCCTTGCCCCCAGCCCTCTGTTTCCATGTGCAGACCCCTATTCCCTCCCTCCTGGATTGTCTGTTCCATTGTAATGCCCCTGATCCGTCCCTCCGCCATTTATGGTCTGCTATGCTGCAGCTTTCTCTCCTGTCTGTCCATTATGAACAGCTAGCTACCATTGCCTCTTTCCCCTCTGTTCTCTGTTGTCCATGTGCATAGTCCTGTCCCCTCCCTATAGCTTTCTATGGATTGTTGTGCTGCACTCCCATCCCGCATGCGCTGTGTGGTGTATTGTGCTGCTGCAAACCCTGATGCCTGCCCTGTAGGGTCAGTTTGGTGCACCTCTCCATGTCCCTCCTGTCCTCTGTTATCCGAGTCCATGTCCCTACCCCAACTCCTCCTGCCTACCATGATCCAATGTACCAAACTTGCGAACATTTTGAACTTGGTAAGAGGGAGATTTTGAAAAAAACTGGGGTATTGATTTTCCCCCTTTGAGTTACATTGAAAAAGAGGAGATTGTAGACAGGAGACAGATCAAATAAAGCATATTTGAGCTTAAAAACATTGGACGTTTCGTGGCTGAAACGGGTCTGTTGGCATGTATGGTTGTACTACCACTGCCTCTTCCTTCTGCCCACAATGGTCTATTATTTTGCTACAGCCTCTCTTACCAGTCCTGGATTGTTGGTTTGTTGCCCCTGCCCCCCTTTCCACTGCCCTCCATAGTCTGTTGTGCTGCCACTGCCCTTCCTGCCTGCCCAGTGTGGTAAAATTGTTGCCTCTGCGCTCTCCTACCTGCCTTCAATTTTCAGAGTCAGTGCCCCTGGCCTCTGCCTCTCAACAGTATCCCAATAACCAACTAGATTGCTAACATTCTATATTTATTATAAAAGTGTGGAACGCCTGACGTCATCTTGATGTAATCAAAACTGTAATACCTAGAGTATTTCCTTTAGAAATTACATATATGAGAGGGTCTTATTTGCATCAAAATTATGGTTAGTGCTCTAAAAAACTAAAATGAGGACATATTTTCTGAGTTTTCAAATAGCGACAAAGAACTTTTAAATTATTTGTAATCTTTATGTTTTTTTATCCAGTTGACCACTTGATTAAAGGTTGCACCTAGGGGAGAGGATGTGGTGTTACTTCCAGAGCTGCAGACTTTGCAACTGGGGAGAACCAGGTTGGAGTTTCTGCTTCAGCTCAACATTCTGTGATTCTGGTCAAATCACTTGATCTCCCCATGTCTACAACCAAAATGAATTTGATCTTGTGTGATGTAACCAATGCTCATGTAAAGCACTCCAATACCTGACAAGTCTGCACTGTATAAAACTGCAAATACACAAAAAATAAGTGTTTTGCACACTTCTGTCATTGGGCTACATGTGGGCTACATCTGGTTGATATCTGTGCTGCATTTGGGCTCTTTTGTCTCTGGTGGCCATCTTGGGAGATTTATTTGTTATGAAGTTTTAAGTGTTACCAGTTTATTCCAATCAAGATGGCTTCAGGTGCGCCATACTTTTGTCATAAGTAAGACAGTAAGCACTCTAGTTGTTCTTAAGAACACTCTGGGACATTCTGTCATCTGTCTATACTTGGGCTACATCTGGGTGATATTTGGGCTACATTTGGGCTCTTTTGTCTCTGGTGGCCATCTTGGGAGATTTATTTGTTATGAAGTTTCCTAATTTCCTCATTTACTGCAGTCTCCTCAGTAGGAAATACTTTCAGTTTTTTACTTTGGTTCCATCAAGAAGGCATTCAGATGTGTCACACATTTGCCATAAATTCTGAATGTTAGCACTCTAGTTGCTCATTAGATCACTGTAGTAAAGCTACTGCTCACCAGGGAAGTCTGCTGCTGGTATTCAAAGTGCATGTTTCAGTCTGCATGTCAGAATTTTTTTATGAAATAGAAGAGGATTTGAGAAGTCAAAATGTGCCCTAATTTTTCTTTCTGCAGCACTAATCATAATTTATATGGCAAAATGAACCCCCTCATTTTGTTCCTTTGTAAATTAAATGTTTTAAGTGTTACCACTTTATTCCAATCAAGATGGCTTCAGGTGTGCCATACTTTTGTCATAAGTAAGACTGTTAGCGCTTTAGTTGTTCGTTAGAACACTCTGGGATATTCTGTCATTGGGCTATACTTGGGCTACATCTTGGTGATATTTGGGCTACATTTGGGCTGTTTTGTCTCTGGTGGCCATTTTGGGAGACTTATTTGTTATGATGTTTCCTAATTTCCACATTTACTACAGTCTCCTCAGTAGGAAAAACTTTCAGTTTTTTACTTTGATTCCATTAAGAAGGCATTCAGATGTGTCACACATTTGCCAGAAATTCAGAATGTTAGCACACTAGTTGCTTATTAGATCACTGTGGTAAAGCTACTGCTCACCAGGGAAGTCTGCTGCTGGTATTGAAAGTGCATGTTTCAGTCTGCATGTCAGAATTTTTTAACGAAATAGAAGAGCATTTGAGAAGTCACTCAAAATGTGCCCTAATTTTTCTTCCGTTACAAGCCTTTCACCTCAGCGGTTTGAACGGAGTTGCCGCACCTCGCGCCTTTCATCACTTGAGCATTGTCTACAATCACGGATAAGAACGATTCTCGATCCGCAATTCTCCATCTTTACGGTCTACGACCTTCAATCCCCGGCAAACATTCCTGGGTGCCACGCACCGTACCGGTTTTTAAATTGTAACCGCGAGGCCACTTGTCTGTTGCACGAACTGCACGTTAACCATGTGTTTTACTAGGCAATTTTATTCGGGCAATTATATATGTTTGTCCTGATGATGATCCGATATCCTCTTGATAAGGATCGAAACGCCGTCGACACAGTTGTCAGCCTTACACATAATAATTTCTGCATATAAATTTCTGTGAAGGTGACCCCTTGTATACCAGTTGTTTCACTATCAGAGTATTCACTAATTGAAACAACCTGAGCCTTTTTGTTTCTCACTGTTTACTTAGTATGTAAGTTCTTGGATACAGTCTTGTATCCCACTGTTATTTGACTTGCATTCTGTTTATTTCTGTCCAAATATCTTTTATTAAAGATGCCCTGTCCGGCTGGACACTGGCGCAAATATAGCACTGATTGAGGCTATATTCATTTCATCCAAATTTAATTTTTCTTGTAACGAATCATTACCCAAGGTCCCGGATTGATCTCCTTTCGGTGCCCTTGTTCTGTTTACATTTTTCTTTCTGCAGCACTAATCATACTTTCTATGGCAAAATGAACCCCCTCATTTTGTTCCTTTTTAAATTAAATGTTTTAAGAGTTACCACTTTATTCCAACCAAGATGGCTTCAGTTGTGCCATACGTTTGTCATAAGTAGGACTGTTAGCGCTCTAGTTGTTCTTTAGAACACTCTCGGAAGCTGCAGTAGAACACAAAGGAATCAACTGACAGTCTCTGCCCTTGTTGGATGTACATGTTTTATTGAGAATGTCAGACTTCATTCTCACGTGACTGAGAAAGATAATGTGAATTTACAGAAAATATGCTCTCAGTTTAGCTTATAGATCACCTTCCAAACCTCTGTGGGAAAAGCATGAGAAAATAGTTTTCTCTCAAACATGATTCATGATATCACAGCAGAAGGCTTTTTCACATGGTAAAATCACCTTAGAACACACCACAATACCTAAAATGAGTATGGTACCATCAACAAATGATTTATAATAAAACTAAAGTCTTAAAACCTTCTATTAACTGCAATGCTTTTTAATGAGGTGCTATCATGTATATTGGTCCCAAGATGGCTGCCAACACTTCTTGGATGAAGTGCTGACAGCCAATCAGATCTCACGATGAGATGTGTAGTTAGGCTCCGCCCAGATATATATGTGATTTTACTTTTGATTATCTCAGGAACTACTGAACAGATTGACACCATGTATGCAAAAGGCACATGCCTGACCTGAGGACTACCTCTTTGCCAAATTTCAAGTAATTCTGTTCAGCCGTTCGGGCTGTACCTTGGACTAAAGGTCCCTATGGGAAAATGCATGGGGAAAATGCGTTTTGGGACCCCCCTTTTTTCTCAGCCCCCGCTTGACGAATCACCCCGAGACTTTCAGGGTAGGAGCTGAGCGGAGCGCCCCATTAGTTTTAAAAATTTCACGAAGATAAGTCAACCGGCGCCAAAGTTATTCAAAATAGAATTTTCAGATTTCCTATGGGAACTCGGTCCTAACTATAACTATCTACTGGCAACCGCCAGTAGATAATATATATCTATATATATATATATATATATATATATATATATATATATATATATATATATATATATCTGCAACCAACTCTGCCAAGGGAAATGATGACAGACGTAGACTCCGTGAGGATAAAGCAAGAAGTGGTTTATTTTCACAAGAAGGCCATGACGCGTTTCGACGGCAAGCCGCCTTTGTCACTACAACGGGCTTCACCTTCAACAGCCATTAAATGCCGAGTTACGTGCAAAATCATCATGACAGCGGTAAGTGCATAGACATAGAAGTGTGTACTTAACCCAAAATAAACTGCTCAAAGAACAGACTAAACTCACGTTTCTTACATTTTCTGTACACCTCCATTTACAATCTTAAATTTCACATATATATAAAATAAAAAAACATAGGATTGAGGTACATTAGACTTACACATTTTCATACAAAAAACCTTTGAAATTCACATGAGAAACCGTAGGTTTCAGGCACGTTATAGTTAGAAATTAGCATTTAAAAAAACATAGAAATTATGAGTTGATGTGTGTGTAGACCTAGGAATTAGTCAGTGCGTATTTAGTAACTGGTATTGATGTGTCTATTTTTTCGAAAATGGTAGTCTGTATTTTAGAGTGGGTGTATCAAAGGTTATATTCAGGCGTGAGGAGGTGTATCAGATTTTCACATGGATGATGTCATCAGTGATGTCATCAGTATTGTCATTTGAGATGTCATCAGTGATGTCATCAGTGATGTGACTGACCATGTCATGAATGATCTAATGTATGACGTCATCAGCAGTGCATTGCGGGGCGCGATTTATAGTTAGCTGAACTAACTATAACGCCAGAATTTCTATGGTTTTGTATGAGTGAAATGTCCAACTAACTATAACATTCCTGAAACCTATGTTTTTATAAGTTTATATATATATATACATTAGGCCTGGGCGAAGCACTACGCTACGCTCGCGTAGTTTGCAAAGTTCGCGCTACGCGAACTGCACGTAGCACAGTGCGAACACGCGTAGCGTAGTGTTGCGTAGTGCTGCGGTCATTTTTTGCTTGCTCGCGGTCCTCAACGTCAAGTTGGCGACCGCGAGCAAGCAAAATGACATCCTGGCGAGACTTTTTCCTTGTTCGCGATCGCGAGCATGGAAAATAAACCTCCCGGCGAGATTCCCAACGCGAGAAGGTCAGGTTTCTCATTGCGAGGGGTCGCGTATGCTCGCGATGAGAAACTACCAGTTTGCGTTGAGAAAGCTGCAGCTCGAGTAAAAATCTACTCGAGCAGCAGAAAACTACAGCTCACACTGTGCAAGATGCCATTTTCAATGATTGCACAGTGCCGGTTGCTTGTCCACCCTGTGCAATCATTGAAAACAACATCTTGCACAGTGCGAACATGTTACTTCGCAGTTCGCGAAGTGCTACGCGTAGCTCGCATAGTGCGAACTTCACTTTGCGTAGCTTCGCGAAGTGCTACTTCGCGAACTACGCCCACCCTTAATATACATATATATATATATATATATATATATATATATATATATTCGATTCCAACGTCCACTGAAGCCGCCTCTCTTCATCACAGCAGGTACCAGGACGCATAAGGACTCACAGTACATTTGTTTTTTTTCATTCCCGGGTAACCGGAAATAAGGCCGTGCACTCACAAAGGTTCAATTAAGGATGGTTTATTATGCCACAAAACAAACCAACACTTAACAGATGCGTATGGACTTATGGCGATTTTCTGCTACATGTAATTCTGTGGAGCGGCTGACAAACTTTGCGAGATTCCGTGAATGGGCAGAACTGCTGGACGTGCAATTTTGTTCTACTTTTTTGACAGTCATTAACATTACGCACATTCTTCCCCTGGAAACTGCACATGAACGGCACCAATTTGTTTGCATGGGTGCGGCCATTTTGTTTTTTGTTCTGTGCATGATGCTGTGTAATCCACCTGTATTCTTTTAAATCCTCCCCCTATCTGACACATCCACCCCTCATGTTCCTTTATTGTATCAGTGTGTTTTTGTGTTTGTGTATTTTATGTTTTTGTCATTTTATGTGATTTTTTACTTTTCTTGGTTATCCCTTTAAATCTTTCATTTTTGACCACCCAGCACTGAGGCAGAGCAGTGAGAAAGAGGGAGCGTTGGCATCAGTGCTAGCAGCACACTTTGCAATCATCTGCTGCTAAAGGGTGCAACCCTGCGTCATTTTCTTGGAGGTGGAGGTGGCTGCACTTGTTTTTTTATGTGTGATGCCATCTCCCCTCCCTGCTGATAGAAGGCTACATGCTGGCAGTGGGTACATCTTGCCTGAACATTCACTGCTGCAGGAGATAGTGCGCCGGAGCTCTGGGGTCCAGCGCAACCAAGACGAGTTGGCACACTGCTGGGCCAATATCCCAGACAGGGAGGAGGACCTGCTCAACCTGCTAGGTATCGAGGTTGCGGGGCTCATGAGTAATATTTATTTGTTGTGTTCTTGCTAATATTTTATGCTAATATATTTTCTTAATAGCATGCTGCTCACATTCAGAGGTAGGTTAAGTTTAAGTTACGAGTATTATGTGATCCAGCCAGGTGCTATACGCTACCTAATTGTGCTTGTTGGTGCTTGATTGGGCTGATTATTAAAGCAGTAAGGCAGACTTCTCTGTCCTGTCACTAAGATAGTAGTAGTAATAGTAAAATTAGTGAGTTTGCATTCTCTGTGCATTTCTGTATGTAGTTTGTGCAGTTCCAAGCAATCTTCCAGTGATGTGTAGTATGCATCTATGCATTGAAAAAAGGAATACTGAGTTGGCCGCCAATGGAGGCTGAGATTGAGAATGAATGAGAAGCAAACATAATGCGTTGTAATGCATTAGTAGCTCCAAAATGTAGTCTAGGTTTAGGAAATTTGGACTAGGGCTTAGATTGAGGAAGTTAGGACTAGGTCAACTCGACACTAGTACTATAGGTGATCTGATTTTGAAAAGTACAATGTTACAGTGTTTGCCTTTTAAAATATTTTTGGGGAGATTATTAACTGTACCACTAATCTTTTTTATATTATCTTCATTATTTCTTACATCAGCATCCAGGGGCAAGAAGAGGGCTAGCAGCATGAAGATGGGTCGGGGAGCTCGGGTGTCACCACCAGTGCCACAGCGGGTAGAAGTTCCACTACAGCAGATCTGCTGGCCCCAGTAAGTCCTCCTGTCAATATAATTATTATTTCCCTGTTTACCGCTCTACATTTAGAATATTTTTTTCTCTGTAAGCTTTACCTCTTCTCTTATATATCTTGTGGACTGGTACTGTAAGACTAAGAGAACTCATTTTAGGACAGGTTCTTTGCTGTGAAAATTGCATGCCTAAGTAAGCGATACCATGCATGTTTGTTGAAAAGGCTTTCTGTTTCTTACTTATGCTAAACAGGAAAAGTGGAGCATGGCCAAAGTCATGGGTTGACTCCCACAATGTTGTAAATGTATTATCATTCATTTATAATGAAGTAGTATACCAAACTAAAATGAGGAAGGTCCCATTGCATTTGCCAACCAAGACCAAATGTATTTCATTGACCAATTATGCCAACCCTGCTTTGCACTTTAATGACTCAGAGTCATCATAGCTCTGCTGCTCCATAATGAAAAGTTTTTGGTTGGCTTGACTGCTTGACTTTTTAAATATTGCCAACCATTAAGATGCCCAACGTGATATTTCTGCTAGAAGATACTACAAATGAACTGTAATGATGTTTTGTGGTTGTATTTTATTACAAAATAATAATAGGACTACCAGTGTCAGGGCCAGCAGCAGCACTAGTGGGGCAGACAAGGCAGCAGTTGAAGAAGGAGTTCCAGCTGCACAGGGATGAGTGGTGGTAAGTCACATTGCTTGCTCATTGACAATCTAGTATACTCACTGCTAGGGCATCATAAATCCCCCACTTTAGCAGGTACATTGGTGGTTGACTTCCTAATGAATTCTTCTAGTTGCAACTCAGCAGACAAAAACTCATAATGAATGTCAAAAATAATGGTTTGATGGAAAAGGGAAAAAAAGATAGAAGGAGAAAGGATGGGTGACATGTTATATAACTGAAAGGATGCATGGGTGGGTGAAAGGATGCAAACATGGGTGATAGGATGTATAGATGAGTGAAGGATGTATGAAAGGGAATGTGGGTGAAAGGATGCCTGTCTAGATGGGTGAAAGGGTTGATGGGTGGAAGAAATTCTCAGTTGTGTTAAAGCAGGATTGGTAAAAGAATGAATGGGTGTGAGGATGCGTGGGTGGGTAAATGGATGACTGGTGAAAGGATGGTTGAGAGCTGTGGATAGGTGAATGAATGGATGGATGGTTTTCAATGGTGAAAGATTCAATGAGAGAATGTAATACTTAAATGGTGGGTATCAAAGGGTGAGGAATACTAGAACAATTAAATGATGAATGGATAATTGCTTGGATGAAGGAACAAGGGAGCTCTTCTGGAGAAAGGTGTGCTCACCTACTTTGCTTGCTTGGAATGGTTTATGCAAAGTTTTATTTTAAAGTGGTGGTGGGTATTTCTGTCTACTCCCTTGACTCACTGTAAGTGTGTAAGTGAGGCAGATGCTTCTCACGCCCATCATCCGCCATCACCTCCCTGCCCATGGCATTTTGCCAGTGCCACCCATGACCTAACTGCTGCATGGTTCAATTTGACATTGCTGTGTTGGCTGTGCAATGTGCATCTGCTTCGGTTAATGTGGCATTTACAAAGTTTTCAATGCATAAGAAAGCGAAAACAAGGTGTGTTTCTCTTCCCTCCTAGTGCCCACTCAGTCACCTCCCAGTACTTCACTCCTTTATTCTTTCCTAAATTCTGTATATGCCTACCATAAAAAAAAAAAGATTTTTTTGGCATGTGCCACATTTTTCTGGCCAATTGATTTCTATATTTCATGGCTTCCATAATGAATTTACACATGCTCAGATTTCTCCCTTTCAATATTTGTCAACTACAGTTTCTGACTGAGTCAAAGATTAGGCACATGATGAGGATCAGTGACACCCCACTATTCTGTAGCAAAACCTCTACTTACCTGGCCTATTCCCTCTAACTTACCCTGCAGTAGTGTAAGTTTTCTTTCTTTACTGTCATGCAAATTTGTTTGCTGGAAATAATTATAAATTGTGGAGGAGGGTGAGGCCAGGGAGGATAGTGGGACTGAGTGAGCTGAGTTTTGCGGATGGGATAGTCTTCAAAGAACGTGTTGAATACAATCTATGTATCCCATTCCTCAATCCTTTCCTTGTACTGCAGGGCATCATTTTTCCCACCATCTTCTTAAGGCAGACAGGATACCCGCTTTTTATATGTGATGTGTCAGATGGTGAATCATTTTGATTCATCTGGCTATTTAGAGTCAGGGTAAAATTGAAAGGCATTTTGGAGAAGAGCAGGGCCATTGGCATACAAGTAATGTAATTGTCAATTACAGTTGCCCCAGCTGTGGACTGTAGAGAGTATAAAAGTACAGACTACTGATGCGCTAGCTAGCATGCCTCCATAAATTTAGCACAAGAATACTTAAACTCCATAGTGCCTTACTCATCAATGAGAGGTAATTTATGTAATTTTTCAACAACAAGTGTCTTTTTAGTTTTTTACTAGGAAATCCTTTAAAATAAAAACAATTGTTTGTTAATCTGGTGTGCTGTTAACTCTGCCTTCATTCCTTTCATGAAGTTGGTGATTTTGCCTTTTATGTGCAGCTGGTGTGGGTAAAAAATGTCTGTGGCTCTAATCACATCAGATTTGAATGACCCTAGGAGACCAGCGATGTACCGCAACTGTGGCACTGTATATCAATTTAAACTAGTGCTTTGCATGGAGCATTGTTTACAATTTGTATTTTTTCTTTGTTGATATAGCTACTCCTGCTGGTCGACCACCTACTAGGCTGGAGATAGCAGCCTGGCTGCGACAGCAGATGCTGGTGGCCATTCGGGCCAAATTGCAGTGTCTGGTGGTCCTGCAGGAGGAAGAGGTGAAGGCAGCTGCCGCTGGCCATAGCCCCAGCCTGCCGCCAGCTCCTCCAGCCTCCCAGCAGGAGCAATGCCAGCACTGCAGGCAGCCACCTGTCACAATACCACTTTGCCCCCTTTGTGCTTAGACCACCATGTAGTGCCCTCTTCTTTAGCCATTTCTTTTACTATTTTACTACTTTTGTTTCTACTAATGCGCCCTTAACCCCTATCAATTTAGATCTTGGTTTGAAAAACATATCACAGGTTACTGCATTTAGTCCTTTGTCTTTTTGCGTTAGATTATGGACCAATGTGTCTCCTCTACTCTTACGTGAATCATTTGTTGAGATTCTTGCTTTAAATCTAAAAGGGAAAATATCCTGGTTTAACCATGTCAAGCAATTGCTCTTTACCCTGAGGATGCCCGAATTATGGAATAACTCAGCAGCTATGCCAAAGAAGTCCTTTATTCGTCTAAAGAAGAGCTACTGGGACCATATTAATAATCCTTGGCTTAACTACTCCTGGGTCGGTAGCTAACAAGTAGATTTCTGGACTTTAAAGACAGAATGACTGGTGAGGCTTTTCTTAATTGTATAGAACCACAGGAGGCAAGATCTCTATACTTAAAGTTCCGATATGGTATTCTCTTGTTGAATGAGACCTGGAGAGGATGGGCAGGAAGTATTTGCTCTCCAAATTGTCCCTTCTCTTCAGGTAAATCCTTGGATCACTTTTTGTTTTTATGTACTAAATATACAACCACCAGGAGAGATTGGTTGTTCTCAATTTGCCGTACTCTATCTTTGAGGCAACTAAAGGAGACCATCGGAATCGTAAAATGTGAGAATACATCTTGGCTAGTTTTTCCTGTGTCAAGATATTTATTGTATGCTTGGCGGATGAGAAGTAAAAATAATTTATCTGTATTAGGGACATAAGTGCACATTGAGATACATACAACAATGATTGCCCATCTGTTTATAATAAAATCAACATTGTTACTGTTTGTTTTGGATAGAGGATCTTAACCTTTTGGCACTTGCACTTTATAGAAACAGACAGCCACTGCAGCAGGTTGACCGGTTGATAATGCCCAGAAGTATATATATAGATTTTACAGACACTATAGTTAGGAATTAGCATTTAAAAACCTTAGAAATTCACTAAAAAAACATAGGTATCGGGGATGTTATAGTTAGTTGAACATTTGACTCATATAAAACACACCAATTGAGAGACTAATACAGACTTTTACACAGTTTAGTCACTAACCCATGCATTCAGTAAGACACGTTCAATCACTCATACAGTCACATACATACAAAATAATTCATTTAGGCACTTGTAAATGCATTCATTCTTCAATACACCTTGGCCTATATATTTAAAACATATTTACATTGTATAGAAACACACATTCACTGGATGATATCATGAGTGATGTCATGAGTGATGTCATTTGACATGTCATCAGTGATGTCACTGACCATGTCATGAGTAATGTAATATGTGACATCATCAGCAGTGCATTGCGGGCGCGCGAGTTATAGTTAGCTCAACTAACTATAACAGGCGAAATTCAGAGTCAATTGTTCAACTAACTATAACGTCCCTGAAACCTATGTTTTTTTGAGTGAATTTCTAAGGTTTTTAAAATGCTAATTCCTAACTATAACGTCTGCAAAACCTATGGTTTTTTCAGTGAATTTCGAAGGTTTTTTAAATGTTAATTTCATATTTTAATGTTTATAAAACCTATATTTTTTCTATTATATTTCTTAAATATTTTGGAACTCTATTATACTTGGTTTTAACTTTAAAAATCATGTAATGTTTTATATCTTCCCCCAAAAATATGTATATATTTTTTTGGGGGGGAGAAAAGTGCACTTCCATACCGGTAGCGTACCAAGCTCCATCACCACACAAATCCTATCCGTCATCTTGCTAAACTCTTAAATGATGTGCATTTCGTATCCGACGAGTTCGTGGCACCACGTCCTGTGTAACATCATATACGCATGAAGTCACCCCAGGTACTACTTTGGTATCCGATGGGTACGCAGTACCAAGCCACGCATTACGTCATGTACGTATGGTGTCGCACCTGCTACGCGTTGCATATTCGATGAGTACACGCCTCCAGGCCCTGTGTTACGTCACAGACGTATAGTATTGCACCGGGTACGCCATTCCCTTTTTTTGGTTCAAAAGTATATCTAAATAACTTTAAACAGTATATGAGAGCATGCAAAAATATAAATTATTTTAAACATTTATATATTTCTAACTGTAATTAACTTTGCGTTGGGTGCGGCCATGTGACCTTAAAAAAAAGCATTCGATTGGTTCATAACATTTCTCATTGTAACAGTTGTACGACCCACCCCTTTTATTCATTCTCTCTACAGCGTTTGTTGAGAGATACGTCTTCTGCTTAGAAAGCCTTTTTGAAAAGTTTTTTCCTGTATACCCATATCTTATACTACACACAACATGCAACGATCATCTTGATCAATATTCATGCTCTGTACATTAGCCTTCCACGTGTGATTGCCATGCATCTCAAACGTTCCATCAAAAAACAAATATGTGTTACACGATGCCCCTGGTGTGTGTGTCTGCACATTATTGTGCTGCCTTTCGGCCTGGGTATTGCTGGCTCTAAGGAGCATCATCAGCCACGGGCAGACTGCACATCCTAGATCACATGCCATCTCATTACCAATAGTTTCCGCCCTCCCGACACATGCTACACTAATCTAAATTGCACACTCTGCGAGGTCAAAATTACAAAAGAAACACACATAAGTACACTTCCTGGCCAGGCAGGAACTGAACAATGCCCAAGTCCCTGGAATAATTATTCACACTCCTACGCTAACCTGGCGTACGCAAGCCCAACCCACTTTGCGTAAGTATAAATAGGATAACCATGACGCCACAAGTCCCTCTTCTTCCACACTACCTCAAATGATTTGCCGCATCCACCTCGCATATCACAATGTGCAATAAAAAAAAGAAATGGATACATGAGGTGTGCTCCATCCTGACAATCAACACGGGCTCTAAATTAAGAGCCCTATTGCCCGTCATCTACGAAAGGGATCCATGAGGTGTACATTCTCCTGCAATCAACACTCCATCTGAATTGTGAGCACTGCTGCCCGTAGTGTTTGCTCACACAACAATGACTTGAGAAGCTCTGGAATTTATTTCCGTCCTTTGGTCTGTTTTGTGGATTTATGTGTGGAAGCGCACTGGTGTTTTGTTCACCAACTTCCGATATCATTTCTTTAACTACAAGGATTGTTGCTTACAAATTCCAATTAAATAAATCTAGACGGGCTGGAATTTTGAACTCTGGATCTTTTTTGGCTGGCTGAAGCAATATTCGCCCACTTTATTGATGTTGTGAAATTATCTTTGGACCAATCGAAGTAACTGAGGTTGAAGTCCTTATTGTCCATTTTAATAGATATTGAAATATGTGTGACGCTCATTGGAACTCCCAGTCCTGAGGATGACCTTGTAATTTTACACTGGTCGAAACGCCGTCGACGCTTCTGTGGCTAATATTTATGAAGGACACATTTATTTATGTATATGTTGTACCCTCACTATAACGTGTATTTTTTCGTTTGCCACTTGTCTGGTCTGTGATTTGTATTGTTTGTATACCAGCACATTAACTTGAGCGTTATTGACTTAATTATTTTCGTTCTTGATTTTGTAATAAATTTATATTGCTTTTTTACATATGGGTTCTCTTACTATACTTTTTCTTTCTTTCTCCTTTTTTCTCTTTTTTTCATTAATTCATTATTGAACTGTATATTTATGCTTTGTACTTTTAAACAAATTGTTTCTTGAACCTTTGTTAGGAATAGACACACAACAATGACAGCAGGTAAGCAGAGCGGCCTTGGTGCACAGGGCCTCCAATTGAGTGCGCTGCGGCAAGAGGGGTGGGGTGCTTTAGCCTATCTGCACAGGTTAAAACAAATGATATTGCCATGTGTTATGATGTGATCTTTGACTCATTCAGTCATATCTCTGTCTCATTTTAGAGACCTGCTGGACTGTACTGTAGGCCTGAGCAAGCGGGCAGCGCTGCCCTACAGACACCTCTTGAGCTCGGTGCTGCGGGAGGGATGGGATGCATCAGCCAGACTGCGCACGTGCGAATAAGCGACATTGCCATATGTTATCATGTGATCTTTGACCTCATTCAGTCACATCTCTGTCTCATTTTAAAGACCTGCTATACCATAAGATAGGCCTGAACCTACGGGCAGCGCTGCCCTACAAACAACTATTGAAGGCGGTTCTGCGGGAGGGGTGGGGTGCATCACCCTCAGTGCGCATGTGCGAAAAAGCGATGTTGCAGTGCGTAATGATGTGATCTCTGACCTCATTCAGTCACATCGGTCTCATTTTAAGGACCTGCCGGACCATACTGTAGGCCTGAGCCAGTAGGGAGCGCTGCCCTACAGACACGTGGCGTTGGCTTTTAGGACACTGTAGTGAGCTCCTTACTAAGTGTACATGAACTCAGGCTCCCGCCACTGCATTATACGCGCACATTATGCTTCTAGCATGCGCTCTGTTCCTTTGTATGTGAACGTTGGCATTAACATATTATTATTTAACCATGTGTATTCTCGTGCACTCCAACTCCTCTTTGAACCATGATTACCACTAACAGTTGGTAGATCGTACTTCAAAAACGAAGGATGCACTCAACACCTAATTTCTATCAAGCTTGAAATAAACCTTCATTTACCTCCAGAAGTTTCCACCATTAAATTATTTCTCCCTTTTCAGACATTCCATTGATTGCCACAAGAAGGGTGGAGCGGGAGCTGACCCCGCAATGATGCCCTGGAATTCTGACACCTTCCAGCGTGGTATCAAGACACTGTCCCGACCGGAGACCTGGTCTATTGTACAAACATACCCCGGACTAGGAGCTTGCACCAACATGTCGTGGGACACACCAGTGGTGGCAGGTGAGCAGTGAAGCCTCGGTTTGCAAGATCTACAATTGAGCACAGTGCGGGGGAAGGGGTTGGGGTGCAGCACCCTGGGTGCACAGGTGCATGCAAGCGATTTTCCCGTACCTAATAATGTAGGACTATATTATCAAACAACGGCGATAACATTATCACCACTTTAGCGACAGGAAACTGCAGCTAAAGTGACAATAAGGGGTTGATAATATGCCCTTGTAAATTCCCATAGAAGCCCAGGTTCACACCAGAACCTGGGCTTCTAAGGGAATTCACAAGGGCATATTATCAACCCCTTGTCTCCGCTGTAGCGGCAGTTTCCTGCCGCTAAAGCAGCAAGAATTTTATCGCCCTTCCTTCATAATATGGCCCATAATCTCTGGCCTCATATATTTAATTTTAAGGACTTGCTGAACCACACTCTTTCTCGCAGACCTCAGCATCCTAGACAAACAGGTGACGGAGGGTAAACACTAAGGGCTGGGTGCAATAGGTCGACGCTCTGTCTCCTCCTCCCTCTCTTCTTTTGACTCTCCCTCCCCTTCTCCCTTCTACCCACTCCCCCTCCCTTCCATTCTCACTTGGTCCTTTCATTCTGACTACCTTTCATTACCTCTTCCACATAGCACACATACTTATGTTTCATATTTGTCTTGCAGGTTTCCTACGCTGCTTCCACTGAAGTCCAATCCACGTTTTCTTTATTATAATATTCTATTAAAGTTACATTTCTATTTATTTCCGTTTTAATAAAGGTTACTTATTTTTTCAAATAAATAACTGAGTGTATAGGTCTTCTTTTTCTGACGACACTTGTCTATTTTTTATTGTGAAAATCATCTGTCTATAGGAGATTTTAAGGACAACATTATTTAATATTAGAGTGCACCTACCAAACATAATCTAACTGACTATTAGACAAATGAAGCCTGGGTAATTGTACAACTGCAAGAGTTCTATGAGTGTATCACTTTCTAACACCATAAGTACTGTCCGTGAGATTACAGAACAAATAAAGCACTGCCTAGGACCACCGAGGCATCAGGGACTGGCGAGGCCCACCCTGCAAATTTAAATAAAGACCCAGAGTTTGGCGATCCCTGGACTTCAGTTGGCCTCGAACCCCCAGAACAATTAGTAAACAATACCCGGGAAGGTGGCGCTCCCCTAGGTTGCAACACGTCTCTGTGCCCTTCCGTGCCTAATTTACATGTGATATTAAGATCCTCAGTCCTACAGAGACCCCGCAATATAATAATTGGATTGGCCATGGAGCAATACCCACCCACCAGGGGCCTCATTTAAAAGAACGGGTGAGACCCCGCTTTTTTTTTTGTTCTTTTCTCTCCATTTTTACCATCCGCATCCCCTCTATTACAGCGATACAAGGTTTTCCTCCTCTCGCTTCAAGTAGTTGAACAAGTATTTGCTATCACAGGGTGGAAGCCATGCACCACCCTCTAATAGCAAACACAAATGTCCAGCGAATGCACACCCGGGACATTGTATGAGCTGCGCCTGAGAGGTCGCCCTCCCTACTACCATGATGCATTTGTTAGTATAAACGCATACTAACACTACTTACACACATGTAGTACAGTGACCAGAATGTAGTGAAGAAGCAGAGGAAGTGCAAAATCTAAAAAACAATATCCTACCAGTAGTCGGATGACATAGTTCAATGAGCCGACGACCCTGGCATGAGTAGAAACAGCTACACGAACAAAACATGTCTTCAGCACAGCGCAAGCAATTTAGAAATATTGCTGAGTGGTGCCTTCTTATTGCCTTCTCCCACTCGTCGCCAAATTTATGTAGTAAAGAGCAGGCCTGGGCATAGTGGGGCTACGTGGAGCAGCGCTAGTGTGCCCAAATCTACGCACACTCGCGCGCTCCGCGTAGCCCCACTACGCGCCGCCCGCCTCCTGCTCACCCTCATGTTAAAATAATATAATACATGATGAAATATTTAAAAGTAAAGACTTACCTGCAGCGCGGCGTCTCTGGGGCTCCCTCTTCCTCATTTCCAACTTCTTGTGACAAATGCGCAAGCGTGGACGCCTGCGCATGCGCATTTCTTGCGTGCACAAACACTCAGGTACCCATACAGATACTCAGACAACCAATCAATAACCCATATCGACACTCATGCAGCTATTCGCAAACCCATGCAGCCTCTTACACACCAACAGACAGACAGATACAGACATTCACACAGTTTAGTCACTCACCCATGCATTCAGTAAGTTATGTTTAATCACTCACTTATAGAGTCAGTCACACATCTAGTAAATCATCCATTCAGACACTTATACACCCACTCATTCTTCAACACGGCTTTCCCTATATATATTAAAACGTATTTAAACTTTAGAGAAACACACAGTCACTGAATGATATCATCAGTGATGTCATCAGTGATGTCACTGACCATGTCATGAGTGATGTCATATGTGACTTCATCAGCAGTGCATTGCGGGGGCGCGAGTTATAGTTAGCTGAACTAACTATAACGGGGGAATGTTTTTTTCAGTGAATATATATTTATATATATATATATATATATATATATATATATATATATATATATATATATATATATAAAAGGAATCTCGCTCTTCAATGCTCTCACTCTCATCCACAGGAGACAAAACGAGAGTGGACCCAAAGTAAGTGCTATTTTTGGTTTATTGCTTAGAAAATAACTCCGCAATGACCCGGTTCGGCAGCTTTCTGCCTTTACCACATGACAGCATTACCTAGTGTGTTTTACCTTTTTAAAGTGCCAGCGTCCAATCACATGCTTAATAGACATAGAAGACATTACAATTCAAACTATAAATAGTTATAACTTGTACAATAATCACATAAATGCATGAAAAAATAGAGTTTAAAAATAGAGTTTGAAAATATAAATACAAATAAAACTCTTTATACTCTTTCTTCACATAAAATGCATAAATGCATAATATAGATCAGGTTGATTATATTATTCATAAATAACTATATTTCATCTTGTACAAGTAAACAACTAATGTCGGTTCCTCACTTATTCAGATAATCCTGAAAATTCCTTGCTTAAATGCAACAAAAACTGGAAATAGCCTAATGTCTATTATGTCGATTGGACACAGTCTAAAAGTACCCTGAACATTAAAAAATTATTAAATTAAATAAAACCCCTAAAGTGCTAAATAAAAAATGCTCGTGCAATAAATAATATGTAAAATAATGTCATACTTTGCTTACCCAACATACTTTGATTCTGACTAATGTCATTTTTAGTACGGTCTTGGAAGCAAAAAGGGTTATTATACAAGTACCGGGGTAAAGGTTAAGGAGAACTTAAAAACAAGATTGTTTTCATCTCAAATAGGTTACATTTCATAGGTAATTGATTCCCACTATTGTACTTAAAATCAATATAAATATGTATATAAATAATAAATATTACATACACAAAATATCAATAAATACAATCCAATTCCTAAAATTCACCCTAAAAACAATCTAGTATAAAAAAAGAGAAAACGAGAAAAAGTGATATTGCCTAGAGTTTCAGTTTGATCAAAAGTACTCAAGCGGGATGCAGTGAGACTGACTAGCATAACACACATTTTTAATCCAGGTAAGTATACAAATCTTCACTGGTGTTAAGACCTCCAGGATATTTGGTGTCAAGCTCAAGAATATATCTTGTCTCAAGGTGCCTAAATTTTAATTCATGATCCCCGACCCTTCTTTGGGTTGGGATGGCATCAATGACGAAGTATTTCAAATGTTGCAAATTACTGTCATGATGTGTCTTGAAGTGCCTGGCTATAGGATAACTAGGGTCATTGTTATATGTATGTATATTATCTACTGGTGGTCGCCAGTAGATAGTTTTAGTTAGGACCACGTTTCCATAAGAAAAGCATTTTTTCATGTGCTTATAACTTTGGTGTCGTTTGACAAATCTTTTAAAAAATTTCAAAAAGTTTTTCTTTCTCGATCATCTCCTATCTTGAAAGTTTGGGGGTGATTGGTCAAGGGGGGGCTGAGAAAAAGGGGGGTCCCAAAACGTGTTTTCTCAATGCATTTTCCATGGGAAACTTTAGACAAGGCTACAGGTCAAACTGCTGAACGGAATTATGCTAAATTTGGCAGGGAGAAAGGTCTTGGTCCAGAAAGCACGCTTTTGTTGCAATGGTGTAAATCCATTAAGTAGTTTTTGAGATATTGAAGGAAAAATATATATATATATCTGGGCAGAGCCTAACTCCCGAGCACGAGCTTGCCTCTGATTGGCTGCTAACTCTTCAAACCAGGCAGTGTCCTCTGATTGGCTGCTAACACTTCAAACCAGGAAGTGTTAGCATCCATCTTGTGCCTCGCATCGAGTGAAAATATAAAACAAAGGTGCCGGTGGCAATTTAATATACCGGAGCTCTGTCTGTGCGAGATACCCCTTTCACGCTCCCTCTGTCCTAATCACCAGCTCGCAGCTATGTCTTTAGAAGGCAGCCGTCGGCTCGCAGCTCTCTACATTTGCGAGCTAGTATGCTGCTGTGCCTCTTTGCGAGCGGATGCACCACATTTGGCAGGGAGAAAGGTCGTGGTCCAGAGAGCAGGCGCTTGTTTAAATGGGGTAAATCCGTTCAGTAGTTTATGAGAAATATCATATTGTACAGATATCGATATTTGAGAATTCTGACATCTGATTGGTTGAGGCATTAAGAGCACGAGCTTGCGGCTTATTGGCTGCGAACTGTTGAGACTAGGAAGTGTTGGCAGCCATTTTGTGATTCAGTCCGCCAGCTCGTATCTCTCCGTAGTTCTACCTCTGCGAGGCAATACTGAAAATATACCGGAGCTCTGTCTGTGCGACATTCCCGTTTCACGCTCCCTCTACCCACATCACCACTTCACAGCTATGCCTTTAGAAGCCAGTCCGTCGGCTCGCAGCTCTCTTCCTTTGCGAGCTAGTATGCTGCTATGCCTCTACTCTGCGAGATAGTATGCAGCTGTTTCTTTGGGAGCAGACGGCCCACAGTTCTCCCTCTGCAAGTCGAGCCCATGGGCCGCAGCTGTCCCTCTGCAAGTCTGGGTGCAAACTGTTGATAAGTCACACCATATGAGCATTGAAAAGCCATTTTGTGATTCAGTCTGTCACCTTGAATCTGTCCGAGACAACTCTGAAAACATACCGGAGCTCTGTCTTGCAAGATACCCCTTTCACGCTGCCTCTCCCCACATCAGCAGGTAACACACCCTCTTCCCACATCACCAGCGTACCCCCAACAACCTTCTTGGGCCCGCAAGTCTCCCTCTGCGAACCACCGGTCGGCTCGCAGCTTTTCGGGTGTGACTTCTGGGGCCCACAGTTGTTTCTGTGAAGCCAACCCTGGAAATATACCGCAGGTCTCTCTCTGCGAGATACCCCCTTCACGCTCCCTCTCCCCACATCACTGTTCCTCAGCTATCCCATTGGAAACCAACAGCCTGCACCTTTCCCCATACCTGTCGGCCCTCAGCTGTTCTTCTGCAAACTGACAGGCCATGGCTCTCCCTCCACGAGCCAACCAGTCGGCTCGCAGCTCTTCATCTACTAGTCAGCCCGCGGCTTGCAAGTCTCTGAGAACAGATGCAATGGAGCCAACGATCATGCAGGTCGGCCACCCAACACTGCCCGACACCCCCCAGCAGCAGCTCCTTGTCCGCTATCCCCCCTCACCCCACCCCACCCCCCACAAACATATGTGACAGTCACATTAGGGAATCTGGAACGTAAACAATTGGCTAATGTCGTACAATTATTAATAAGAAGATGCTTGTGAGGTTGGACAAATAAGAATCTTAATCATGTATGTATTTACATATAAAACATTTTATTTAAACAAAAGAGCAAAATTAAAGTAGGTACAGGTATGGCGTGTCATCTCTCCACAATTTGTGAATCACAGCCTGCAAGACAAAAAGAAAGATAAGATGGTGTGTCATGCGTCCAGCAAAGGAGAGAGAGCGAAAGAGAGAAAGAGTGAGAGAGAGGAAGAGAGAGAGAAAGAAAGAGTGAGAGAGAGAGGAAGACAGAGAAAGAAAGAAAGAGTGAGAGAGAGAAAGAGAGAAAGAGTGAGATACAAGGAAGATAGAAAGAGAGAAACAGTGTGAGAGAGAGGGAGAGAGAGAGAAAAAGAGTGAGAGAGGAAGAGAGAGAAAGAAAGAATGAGAGAGAGAGGAAGAGACAGAGAAAGAGATAAAGTGTGAGAGAGAGAAAGGAAGAGATAGAGAATAAGAGAGAGAAAGAGTATGAGTGACAGAAAGGAAGAGATGGAGAGGGAGAGTGAGTGTTGACACTGTGGAGAAAATCTTCACAGCTCACCTTTCTGCCACCGGTGTGTCTCCAACCACGTGCCGGGATATAATGCAGCCATCAAGTTTAGTAAACTGAAACATAGTATAGAAACAGTGATGACAGAGTACATACAACTGCACACACATAATTCTCTGTTTTGCCCCTGTGCACTCAGGCTGCTGCACCCCATTGACTCCCGTCGCCCAGAGGTGTCTGTCCGGCCTGTGCACTCAGACTGTTGCATACCATCGACTCCTGCCGCCCAGAGGTTTCTGCCTGCATCTGCACACCCAGGCTGATCTACCCCATCCACTCCCACTGCCCAGAGGTGTCTGCACGCTGCTGTGCACCCAGGCTGCTGCACCCCATCCACTCTCAGTGCCTGGAGGTGACTGCCTGTTCCTGTGCATCCAGGCTGCTGCACCCCATCCACTCCCAATGCCCAGAGGTGTCTGTCTGCTCTTGTGCTCCCAGGCTGCTGCACACTATCCACTCCCACCGCACAGAGGTGACTGCTCGCTGTTGCAGAAACAAACCTCTCTGCTCACCTTCTGCCACCGGCGTGTGTGTAAGAGGGTGCATCACTTGCTGAAGCAACCTTCTCAGGCATTGCGTGCACTCGGTAAAGCAGAGCTCACAATTCAGACTGGGTGTTGATTGTCAGGATGGCCACGCATCATCGCAGGCTGCACACGCATTTAGCTCTGGTGGCTCTGAGTGGCGGGAGTTCCGTGTTGGGGGGACATCAATCCATGAATAACAGCCTGTTAAACAAAATGCAAGATAAGATTGTGCATCATGCGTGAAAAAGAAAGAAAGAGTGAGAGGAAGACAGAGAGAAAGAGAGAAAGAGTGAGAGAGACGAGGAGAGAGAGAAACAGTGAGAGAGAGGAAGAGAGAGAGAAAGAGAGAAAGAGTGTGAGACAGAGGAAGAGAGAAACAGAGGAAGAGTGAGAAAGAGAGAGAAAGAGAGAGAGAAAGAGTGAGAGAGAGAGGAAGAGAGAGAGAACGAGAGAAACAGTGTGTGAGAGAGGAAGAGAGAGAGAAAGACTGTGAGGGAGAGAAAGGAAGAGAGGAGGAGGGACAGTCAGTGCCCACACTGTGGACAAAACCCTCACAACTCACCTTTACGCCACCGCTGTGTCTCCAACCACATGCCGGGACCTAGGGGAGCCCTCAAGCTCCCACATCTGAAGCACATTACAGAATCAGGAATGGCAGAGTATATACAACTGCACATGCCTAAATCGCTGTGCCACCTTTGTGCACCCAGGCTGCTGCACCTCATCCACTCCCGCTGCCCAGAGGTGTCTGCCAGCCCCAGCACACCCAGGCCTCACTGCTCACCTTTTCGTGGGCCGGGCACCCGCCACATCATGCAGCCCTGCTCCGCAGGCCAACAGGTCTCACATTTGGTGCTGCGTCTTAATTTTACCATGACAGAGGACATACCAGTGCACCCATCATCATCGCAGGTTGCACACCTGCTCAGCCCTGTGGTGCCACTAACTCAGTGACCAGTGAGGCTACGCACGTGCTGGTAGGCCCCCGCTGTTCGATGGCTCAGGTCTATAATGCGGTCCAGCAGGGTACACAAAACATGACCTCTCCGGACCACCAGGACGGGACATCATCGCAGTCTGCACACCCGCTCAGCACTTACAATGCCCCTACCTCAGTGGACCAAAATTCACCGCCCCATGGCGGTGTGCCTGTGCTGGCTGCAGTGCATCCGGTGCACCAAGTCTGAAATGGAAATGGCATGGAGCACGTGCGTCCGGTCGTTTTTATTGGCAGGGTCACGTGTCTTGTGATGGTGTGGGTGTAAACCAGCCATCAGGGAGTGGCTGTGGCATACTGACAACTAGACCTGTGAGCAGCCGATCACTACAATGAAAAGCTGGGCCATGTCATTGTTGTCCCTCCCTGTACTGTATGTTTTAAAGGATTGGGCTGGCCTGGCGTATGCCAGTCCTGCATGAGGCTGTGAACAATGACTCCGGAGCTCTGGGCGTGGTTCCGTCCTGGGCTGTATGAGGAATCAATTGATGCGGGTGTCCTTGTTGCAGTGCTGCCACCACCCGGGCTGCAAGTGCCAATGTGTCACCCTGTACTCTTGGTATTGTGTGCATTATTATTGGTGGGTGATTTGCGTTCTTCACACATGTTTGGTTGCCACATCTCGCTACATTCAGCTATTGGGTGGCTGAGGGGCCATGCCATTTTTGGGAGGTCCGCTGTCCTGTTGTGTGCTGCCTCGGTGGTAGTAGGGGTGTGGTCCAGGGGGAGGTCCTGAGGGTGGTTGCAGTGAGTTTTGTGGCCGTCTTGGGTGTCGGAGGTGCATGAACAGTAGCTCTATGACATGTGTTGGTCTTCAGATGTGATTCTAGGCTGGGCTCCCTTTTACACTGTAGGTAGTCGTCCTACTTTACACCAATAAAATGCAGATGTTACATTCCGACTGCTAACGCAGCTTATCGCCTGTTTTTGGAATGCACCGCAGATTTGGCTGCTCGTTGAAAACATCGGGAAGTGGTGTTTTCGTGTTATTTTTGTACAGGAATGCCTACTCTGCATATTATTTGCGTTAGTTGTTGCTCTCATTTGTGGCAATTTTTTTGGGCGGGAGCTATTGCTGGAAAACTGGCAATATCAGCTGTTTTAACCAGGTTGAGAATGGAATGATAATTTAAAATCACTGAAAAAAACTATAGGTTTAATGAACATTATAATTAAAAATTAACATTTAAAAAAACTTTGAAATTCACTGAAAAAAACATAGGGTTTACAGACGTTATAGTTAAAAATTAGCATTTACAAAACCTTTGAAATTCACTGAAAAAATCATAGGTTTCAGGGACGTTATAGTTAGTTGGTCATTTCACTTGTACAAAAACAGAGAAATTCGAACGTTATAGTTAGTAGAGCTAAATATAACTTGCGCCCCCGCAATGCACTGCTGATGACGTCACATATTACATCACTCATGACATGGTCAGTAACATCACTGATGACATCACTGATGACATCTCAAATGACATCACTGATGACATCACTGATGATATCATCAAGTGAATGTGTGTTTTTGTAAAGTTTAAATATATTTTATGTATGTTAATGCCTAGGTGTATTAAAGAATGAGCTGGTGTATAAGTGTCTGGGTGGAGGATTTAATAGGTGGGTGACTGACTGTATAAGTTAGTGATTAAATGCATCTTACTGAATGCATGGTTAGTGGCTAAACTGTGTGAATGTCTGTATCAGTCTCTCAGTTGTTGTATAAGCTGCTGCATGGGTACCTCAATAGCATCAATTTACAAATCTACTGAATATCAAATTCTCCCTGTTCTGCTAAATTTTGGCATTATTGTTTTATTACAGTTCCCCTGACGAAAGGATCAGCAGATCCCGAAATGCATTGCAAATTATCTTCTGACAGCCACATTGTCCAGAATATGAATATATTTTGTTGTTCATGTTTATGATTTTGTGTATTATGTCTGCATATCATGAGCAAAATATCAAATGTTGGCGGAGAGTTGATCCGCAATAAAATAATCAAACTTATGGTTATAAAAAGCTGTGTAATGCTCTGAAAATGTTCAACATTGTATTGTGTAAAGTTTGAGTACATATTAAGCCACGAGTTGGCACCCACAGCAGTGTGGGTAGGGGCAAGTGCACCTTCACACTTGCATTTCTCGCATAGCTATTACTGAGGCAGGCCACCTCATTCCCACCCAGCATGCTCAATTCTAGAAAAAGTGTACAGTGGATTAAACTGTTTACACAACAATAGAAGTGCGCGACACATCACTAAATTTCATAGTTGACACAGGGTTGTGTGCCATTTTGACTCTTCAGTTTTCTCTCCACCTAGACATGCAGCCTGCAATGACAGTTTGCATAGTCATAGTCATGGTATTGGTGAGGTGTCCCAGGGGTGGCACAATTGGTGCTGCAGCCCCTGTGGACTCTCTGTTTGCCCTAGGTATCAGGGTACCATTTTCTAAGGACTTACAAGGGTGGAAGAAGTTGTGCCAATTGTGGTATAGTTTTGGAATAAGAACACAGATACTGGGTAACTGGTTAGTAGAGACTCTGGGGCAGAATTACAATCCCCTTGCACTACTTTTGCATCACTTTTAACATGGGAAAAGTGATGCAAAAGTGGCACAAGGGGCTTGTAAATCTGCCTCCCAGTACTTTGCATTCAAAGTTGCATCAAAAACCAGGCAAAAAGTGGCAGAAGGGATAGGTACTGTAACCGACTCCCAGTTTCTGACACAAATCCCCCCAGCCCACAGGCCAGGAGACTCAGCCACAGCTGGGAGAGTCTAACTAGTCTGTCAGGCGAGAAAGAGTCGGGGAGCTGGTTTGAGTGTTGCAGGGCCTACTCTGCCTTACATCCACCTGTCCAGGTCAATCCCTCTGGGGAGCTGACCCACCTCAACAGTTTTAGGATCACATGTAAAATGCCCTTTTTCTCTATCTTTTGTGCCTCTACCCCATCTTTTTAGGTTGGGATCAGATATATCAACCTCTGATAATTCTAACTTAGCCAGGGCATCACCCAGCTTACCCAAAGAGGTAACCCGGAACTTGAGCAACCCCACCATGACCAACAGGGTCAGGTGGTCTAATTTACTATTTGACATGGGGTCTGACCACCATGTCAAGAACAGTGCAGCCATAAAGGTTAATATCCAGCAGAGGCCACTGACAGATATCAGTGACCAGAACCTCACCTTTAGCTCTTTCCTGACAGGGGAAGGAGCTAACTTATAGGTTTCTTGGGATTCAGGTTGGCTGTCTGCTGCTTTGGAGCGGTGGGTCACTACTTCCTATAGAAAACACCCTTCTTCCACCCTTTTTTCTGCCAGTTGAGGATCCACCAACCCAAGCTGTACAACTGCTTGGCTAGTCAGGACTTTTTGTGGGGCAGGTAGGGTTTCACCTGTGCCAATTTTGGAGTCCCCCCTAAGGGTGTAGAATCTCATTTGCTCACTGGAACTGAGGCTACCAATTGCCCACCTGTCCTACACGTTCTCTTCTTTTTATTTTGGGGCTTACCTGTACTAGTTGGTGGGTCAGTCCCCTCAGAATCCTTGGGTGAGGACTGAAATTGGACCAATACATCTGTTTAGTTCAGACCAACCTCTGGGTGGTAATTTCTAAGGAGACAGTCAACTGGGAGATCTTTACTGACTTCAACCATTCTCAAGCTAATGGACCAGCTATTTCTAGGGGCAGTACAGCCACATGACTAAAAGTGACCTCCCCTGGGAAAACCCATAATCTTTTTGTCTCCCCTGTGATATACTGGTTGGAGAGAACCAGCCTGTCATGCACAATAGACAATAGTGTGACTGGCACATGAATCTCTCAGGGCAGTGGCTGGGATTCCATTCATCAGTAGTTGTTGGAAGTATCTACTCCCCTCTGGGATCTTCAGCTCACCAAGTGGGCCCACTTCTCAGTTAAAGGCTAGAAGGACCTTCTCCGTTACGAGTCCAAAGCCCTAAATCAGGGTACTCTTCTTCATGAGGTCATAGGACTCAGCATCTTTCTCATTAAATGTCTGACTCCTGAGGCTTGAGCCGGGAGGCAGTTTGTGGCTGTGTGCTGCGTGACGCTGCTGTTTCTTCGCCGCGCTGCCTAACCACAGTATTGTGTGTGTGGTAGTCTTTTTTATTCGTGCACCAGATTGTTTTTTAAATAATATTTAAATAAATTCTTGATCTTACCTTTTTAACCTGCTGCGCCGTGGTATTAGTGTGGGGTAGTGAGGTGAGCTGACGGCGATAGTAGCGGAGGGGCTGGGAGGAAGTTAGGCGCCATCTTGGGTGGGTGTGAGTTGTTGGGCTAGTTCTTGGCCTCGCGTCCTTCAAATGCCAGCACTACTGCGGCCGCACAGTGGACGCTCGCAGCGGTCGAGCCTAAGGCAAGCCCGTCCGCGCATGTCAGTCGCCGGTTGCCAGGCACCCTGCCCAAATTCCCTCCGAGTCTATCTGTTATTCGCGTGCGGAGCTGTTGGGGCTGGAGGTGAAGTGCTGTGCGCCACACTGGGCGCCCCAGGTTGCTCCTTATAAGTGTAAGTCCTGTGTATTCCAGCTATCAGGAATGGATAGGGCGCCCTCTGCACCTGAGGCCACTGAGTTTAAGTTTTTTAGCCTGAACTGCCGGTCCCTCATGAAACATCATGCGGAGGTGTTCGACTTACTTTTTGAGGAGGCCCCTGATGCTGTATTCTTAACCGAGACCTGGCTTTCGCAGGACTCAGTGGCTGTTCCCTGGCTTGCCCTTCCTCAGGGCTATGTGCTGAAGACAGTCAATAGAGAGGTGGGACATGGTGGCGGCATTGCACTAATTATTAAAGATGTCTATAACTGCAGCTTTATAAAAGAAACAATTACGGGTTGTGAAAGTGCTGCGTTTAAAGTTATGCTGACCCCCAATTTCACTATGTCAGGCCTTTTAGTCTATCGTCCCCCTGGGTCCCGCTACTAGCTTTAGGGAGGACTTTCTGAATAGAATTGCTCCTTACACGGGCAGGGCATCGAACTTCACTATTTTAGGGGATCTCAATCTCCACCTTGAGTTGTATGAGAAAGCGGAGATTTCGAACTTTCTGGCTGATATGGAGGCCTTTCAGCTGGTTCAATGCATCTCTGCGAGTACTCATGAGGCAGGGCACCTGTTAGACCCTATTTTCTCGAATCTTCACCCTATACAGGTCTCCTCCCCAGTTCCCCTGGCCTGGACGGATCATTATCTAGTCTCTTTTGCCTTGCGAGTGCAGGGGAAAGTTGTTCCCCCTCGTTCTGTCCCCGTGCTGAAGCGTCCTTGGCACAAACTAGATCTTGGCCAACTTTCGGCTTGTTTGGCTGATAGTAGGCCTCTAATGCCCTGGGACGTGGAGGCAGCAATTTCCTGCTTCCATGAATGGGTTGTCCATAGCCTGGATACTTGTATCCCGGCCCGCCTGGGAGTAAAAAGTAGAGGGTTCTCCAATTCTTGGTTCGATGCATCACTTGTCTCAGCCAAAAAGGGCTGTAAGCAGTTGGAACGTGTCTGGAGACGTTCTTATGACGCCTCAGCTAAGCGGGAATATCTGGTCGCCATTAAACAATATCACCACCTTATTCGGAAGGTACGTGCTGAGTATGTGGCTAATGAAATCTTGGCTACCACTAATCCTGCCAAGTCGGTATTTGCCCTACTCAATAGTAAGAAAAGTGCTGGTTCTGTGGTATCCTCCCCGATTGTCTCCAACCAACAGTGTAGTGAGCTGGCTCGTCACTTCTTGGATAAGGTTGAGCAGATTTATTCCAACTTGCTGCCGGTAGATCTGTGTGCTGGGAGTGAGTCTTCTATCACTTATGGCCCTTTGGCGGGTCGCAGCATGGTATCCTTTCTATCCCTATCTTCCAACGAGTTTTATGTACTCTGTCTGAAGATTAAGTCTGGATACCCAGCTGATCCCCTGACTCCTTCCTTATTTCGCCAACTCCACTCCGTGATCTCCCCGTGGGCTGTGGGTTTAGTGAATTTATCCCTGTCTTCTGCAGTGGTTCCCAGGGTTTGGAAACATGCTAAAGTCATGCCTTTACTTAAGAAACCCTCCCTGGACCCTTGGGAACCGGCCAATTACCGGCCTATTTCCCTGCTTCCGTTCCTGGCCAAGGTGACAGAATCCAACATCAATTCTGTCCTTTCGGAGTATATAGATCAAAATGCCATCCTTGACCCCTCGCAACATGGTTTCCGTGTGCATCATGGGACCGGGTCTGCACTGTTGGCAGTATCGGAAGCTATCAGGGATAGTCTGGATAGGCCTAGGTCCTATTGGATCTAAGCGCCGCCTTCGACACCATATCACATTCAATTTTATTAACTCGTTTGCAGGAAATTGGTGTTGAGGGCGAGGCCTTGGGCTGGTTTCGTTCCTTCCTGAAAGAAAGGTCTTTTCAAGTCTCTATGCCTCCGTTCCATTCCCAGGAGTTTGCCCTGCAACAGGGAGTACCGCAAGACTCAGTTCTGAGCCCGCTCTTGTTTAATCTCTATGTTCGCCCTCTGGCTGCGGTAGCCAGAGGTCTGGCATTGGTGTCATATGGTGATGACACCCAACTGTTGATCTCCTTTTCTAAGAACTGTGATGCTAACCTGAAGAAATTTAAGGAGGATCTTTTAGCAGTGGCGGATTGGATGGCTGGTAATTTTCTGCAGCTCAACGCCAGCAAATCCGAGATTGTACTATTTGGGAAGGATCGGGAACTATGGTCCGAACAGTGCTGGCCTGAGCGTCTTAAACCTGCGCCCTCTGCCAAAAAAGTTGTAAAGAACCTTGGGATATGGGTCGATCAAGGTCTGACATTTGAAGCACAATCCAAGACTGTGGCTGGGGTGTGTTTTGGGCTTCTACGTGGCCTAAGACCCATGATTGGCTTTTTTCCCCCCAAAGTGCGTCAAACCATAGTCCAGGCCCTAATTTTGTCTAGGCTGGACTATGGGAACGTACTCTATCTGGAAGCTAATAAGGCCAGTATTAAGCGTCTGCAGCGGGTTCAGAATGCGCGACTGCTGGTAGGGCTTCCTAAGTCTCAGTGACTGCTTTGCTTCCTAAATTGCCCTGGCTCCCTGTGGAAAAATGCGTCAAGTTTAAGGCTCTATGTGTGGCGCATAAAATCCTATTGGGTCAGGCCCCTCTGGGCCTGGCCAATTTACTTATGCCTTATACCCCACGACGCCTACTAAGATCACCTGGCTGTGCCCTGGTCTGTACCCCTCGCGTCTTCAAAGCCAGAGCAGGTGGCCGCTCCTTTCGGAACTTGGCCGCCAAACTCTGGAACTCTTTACCGGTTTCTATTAGAACTATTCAGAAGCACTTGGCCTTCCGTAAAGCTATAAAAACCTGGCTTTTTTCTGGTCCTGCTAAATCTTCATATATTTAGCGGTCTTCTTGCGACTGTCTCCTGGGTGTTGGTCTCGGTCAGGGACGCCCCGTTGCTGGGGCAGCCATGCGCGCTACAAATCGGACTAATAATACTAATAATAATAATAATGTCAAGAGTCTATCCTTGCATTTACCTGAGAATAGATTTCACAAGAGAAAAGCCCAATTTGTTTGCTACATTCCTAGCTCAGAAGGCTCACTCAAAAGCAGTGAACCATTTGGTTATTTCATCACCCTCTGAGTATTTAGGGACAATTCATTTGGGGAATTGTGAGGCAAAAGAGTCTTCTCCTTGCCTATTTACAAAATTGCGGCCATCAGAGATAGGTCCTAGGCCCATTCCTTTTCTTTGTCTTTCTATGACCTTCTAAACTCAATCTCCTGACCAACCTTTCTAGCATGAGTTCCTCCTTTGATAGAACCTCTTCTGCTTCTGAGTTGAGGGACTCAGCCACATCCTTAATTTGATCTTCAGTAGTGCTCTCATCCTCATGGAATGCAGCTGACATTTCTGGGTTTTCTCTGCAAAAAGCCTTCTTAGCTTATCTATGGAAGCATGAGAGTTAGTTATGCTACCATATCCTTTACAGAGAGTCCTTAAGTGGGTATAGTTCATGTTCAAATAAGGGGTCAGGTCGAGCTCCCGAAGCTGGTTCTATGTAGCTGACATTATTTTACTAAAGTTGGGAACTTTTTAAGAAGTTGAAAAAAATGCAATCACAAAATACTTTGTCCTAACAACAGCAATAGAATGAAATTTCTAACCACTTAGTTTCAGGGAGCTCACCAATGTAGGAAGCCGGTGTTAGAAATGGGGGTCTCTAGTTGGCAAGGGCTTGCACCTTTGTCCAAATAGGGACCCTTTTTCCTAGTCATGATAAGGGAGTTACACTCCTAAAATAACCACTGCTCACCCGCTTGGTAGCTTCGCATGAGCAGTCAGGCAGTGTGTAAAGCATTTGCACATGACCAACAGTAATACAGTTTAAGCACTACAAAAGGACAACACACCAGTTTAGAAAAATATCCAATATTTTTATGTACTTAAAACAAGACCAAATACCAGTAAAAATCCACAATACAGTACTTTAAAATAGATAGTTTTCAAGATGTCTTTAAATTTCAAAAATACATTGAAAACACAGTTTGTGCGAGTTGGTAGCTCGGTCCGAGCCTACCGCGATGCTGAAAACAACAGAGTCTCGCAGTTCCAGCTGACCGCGTCGGCACGGGCCAGAAACAGTGTGAACAGACTCGGTAACAGAACCTTTCTTATTGCGGCTTACATGGAGGTGTGAGCCGGTTGTGGCTAAGTGCAAAGTGGAAGCGGTGCAGGGCGCGGTATCCTCTCGATGAGGTGCAGGCAGCGGCTCGGTGACGATCGTCCAGATGGTGTCGGTGAGACCAAGGTGTGTGGTGCAGGGTGAGACGGTGCTCAATGCGGTGCTGGCAGGTTGCGATGCAAAGTGGAAGCGGTGCAGGGCGCGGTGTCCTCTCGATGAGGTGCAGGCAGCAGCTCGGTGACGATTGTCCAGATGGCGTCGGTGAGACCAAGGCGTGCGGTGCAGGATGAGACGATGCTTGATGCGGTGCTGGCAGGTTGCTATGCAGGCGACAGAGCCGATTGGCGGGAATTGGCATTGGTCGGCCCGGACGGCTGTGTGATAAGAGGTGGTCACGGGTGTTGAGCCAGAGGCGACCGTGTTGGTGAGAACAGGCCAGCGAAGTGAAGCGAGGCGGTGCGGTCTACGGTGTCCACAGGTTACGGTGCAAGCAGCGGCTCGCTGGCGGTGGTGTTGGTCGTCGTCGTCGGTGAGACCAGGGTTGCTGTGCAAGATGCAGATGGTGCGGCCTGCGGTGCCCTTAGGACACAAGGCCAGCGACAGAGTCGGTGACAGAGTTGGTTGCGGTTCCCTCTCCTCTGTGGCAACTGAAACAACGGTTCCAGGAGCGGTACCCAGATGTTGGTGAAGTCTTTTCAGTCCCTGAGACTTCTAAACAGGAGGCCAGCTTAATTTCAGGCCCTTGGAGATACTCAGCACAAGTAGAGAAAGTTCAGTCCAGTCCTTTCACTGCCCAAGGCAGAAGCAGCAGAACCCATCAAAGCAACAACACAGCAAAGGGGCATTACTCCTCCTGGCAGCTCTTCCAGCTCTTCTACTTGGCAGGTTCCTTGATTCCAGCGAGTTCTAAAGTCTTGGGGTTTGGGTCCCAATATTTATACCAGCAAATCCTTTGTCCTCTGAAGGCAGAGGGGCCTGTACCGGGTTCAACCCAGTTCTGGGCACATTCTGCCAGTGTGTACCTTCTTCTTTTGTCAGTGTGGGCCAGGGTAATCAGACACCCCACAGGAGGTGGAGCCAGCATAGTGGAAGGCAGGCACAGCCCTATTCAGACCCAGGTGCTACTCCTCCCACCCATCTATGTGCAGATAGGTCTATTCAGCCCTGTGCTGACACGTCCTGTCTCCTGGAGTCTCCCCCAGCCCCTGTCACTCACAAACCAGACAGACAATACACAAGCTAGCAGATGCATGCTGGATGGTCAGGTCAGAAAATACCTATTTTCTAAAAGTGTTATTTTCAAACACAGAATGTTAAAACCAACTTCACTAAAAGATGTATTTTATCGTTCTGAGTTCAGGAATACTAAACTCGAATTTCTATCATGTTCCCTGGGTCAGTTAGGATTATAGGATGTTATAATCAAACTGCCCATTCTGGCCTATGGGGACCAGGTAGCCTTGCAATAGTGAAAAACAAAGTAGGCTGTAATTCACTATCACGACATGCCACACACACCAGGGCATGTCCCACCTTTCACATACAATGCACCCTGCCCACAGGGGTAACTTGTGCCTACCTTAGTGGTGACTAACATGTAGAAAAGGGAAGGTTTAGGGACTGGGAAGTGTGTGCACTTGCCAAGTCGACATGGCAGCCCCAGGCTGCACACAGGCTCTGCAATGAGAGGCCAGAGTTACACTTTACAGGCTGTTTGCGTGGGTGGCACAATCCTGTGCTGCAGCCCACCAACAATAATTGATTTATAGGCCCAGGCACTCGCAGTGGACTTTACTAGGGACTGACACATAAATCAAACAGGTCAATCATGGAAACATCAATCCATAATACATTTTAAAACAGGAGCACTTACACTTTACCACTGGACAGCAGTGAGGAAAGTGCGCAGAATCATTACACCAGCAAAAACAGAGTAAAAATCTGGGAGGTCAGAAAGCAAAAACTCAGGGGAAACACTCCAAAAGATGCCAAGTCTAACAGCCGGTCTCTATAAAGTGTACTAAAATGAAGTACACTGTGAAGAGAGGCCAGTAGATCCCATACTTGTACACAGAGGTTAAAGTAGATAATACTAAAGTTTTTTTTGTGGTAGTGTGGGCAAGCAGTTAGGCTTATCAGAGAGTAGTGCTAAGCATTTGATAGACTCACGGAGGCAATAGATGAGACACACACTCAAGAATAATTCCAAGACCAATTTATGGAAATTATAAAGATTTTATGTTCCTTTTAATAACAAGAACTTTGATCTACAGTAAGTACTTTAGGAGTTACGATTTTTGAGAGTTCAGAAAATATAACACTTCTGTGCGCAATTACACACCATTAGAGTCAATGGAAAAATGCTGAGAAATGCATATAAAATCTGAAATGTTTACACAAAGTTCACCTTCCCGTTGCAGATTAGTAACGAGACCAGTTCCAATGTTCCAGCAGCAGAACTTCAGAAGTGTTCCAGATTTGGCTGGGAGCATGGAGCTGAAAGTGATGGTAGCTAGTGCGCTATGATAGAGGTGTGGTAAATATTTAAATTACCTGTACTATTTTTTATGCGGAAAAGTCTAGTAAGAATAACTCAGTCAAAATAAGAGGCAGAATCCGTGGTATTAGAGGTTCTGAAAAGGGCTTTATTCCTTACAAAGGAATTATGGTTCGAACCAGGCAATCATATTCCATCACCACGAAGGTTCAGGAAGGGATAGGCAATACATTATTGACAAGTAACAATATATATATGAAAAGCATTGCATTAAGACAGATGCAGGAGGCGTAACAGCTGATAATACAGATAAGAATACACATACGTAATGAAAATGGGCGTAATAACAGGCGTATACTAGAAACGTCATTTAAAATGATGTCACAAGTGGGTGGATCCATAAGAGAATCCTGCAGTGTCAGCAGAAATGTTTGGCAGAGATGCGCGCGCAGCCGCATGACGTGTGATTGACGTGCAACTAGAGGGTGAAGGGGAATTGACATTTAGCTCTACATGTGGAGACAGAAGTTTGGGGGGTCAGGTCAACCTAATCCCAAATCGTATCTAATATCTTTGTTTAAGGAACTGTTTTATCCAAAAGAAAAGGTCTCTCGGACGGAATCTATTCTATACTGACTGTTAGTGCATGTACAAACGTCTATGTGTCTACATGAGATGCGAGGGGGCAGGAATCTTCCATGGTAACAGGGGCTATGAATTACTTGCATAAAGACAGCGAGGCCGAGCTCTTTGCTCGGTAGCTGGAAGGATGTTTACCTAAACCACTAGACAGGAATGCATTGGATGAGGAGCGGAGCAGATAACTTGAAGGCTGAATACAGTTTTTGGCAGGCAACAGGCCGCGTCAGGCACCGATAGCCGCGCAGGGAGTAGGACAAAGTTCATGGATACGGATACAGGTCCAAGCTGGAGCATTTCAGAGGCAGAAGCAGGAAAAGGCAGAATTCAGGGCCTACTCGCCTGAACTGTAAAACGTGAAAAGTGAACCATATAAAGTCGGTGGCCAATCATACTTAGGAATGGAATATTCGACCCATTCATGGCGTATCTGAAAGAGGACATGTTGGCGTGGGACGCACATGTATTTGCGTCTTTATAGCTGGAACTGGAGGGAACATACATGTACTTGTAGCATGTACATGGAGCCGTTGGGGTCTAAGATAGGGGACACAATTGACCATAAAAATTCATATTTCCTCATTCCCTCCTTGTCCCCTACGGACCCTTATGAAATATCCATCTTCATCAATCCATCAATCTGTTCATATAGCATCATTTGTTCTTCTTTCTTCTTCCGGGATCTTGAATGAAAATTCGAAGGCGGGATACACGATGTGGCACACAGACCACAAATCGCTGGCCCACATTGTAGACACAAGCAGCAACTGAATAGAATGAGAAAGCCAATACCTAGGAAGGATACGATCCTCCATCCCCAGGCTGACAACACGCTCCAGAACCAACCGGACCAAGTCCAGGTGCCTGGATTCTGGTGTATCTGGCTTACGATCTTATGAAGTCGAGTTATGGCTTTATATACTGACGGCGCGTTTTCTGGTATGAAAACACAGCAACTTGATCCGATGACCCTACAAGCTCCGCCCCTATCGGCCAGGATGACGTCAAGGACAAGACGATTTTGAAGAACAACAATCCGCATCGCAGACTGCTCCTCTGTTAAGTTACCTAAGGCGGAAGTAGTTTCATTCACTACTGCTTCAAGGGTTCTAGTTAATCTACGTATCAACTTGCTATTAGTGACTGTACCTATGTAGGGGAAGAAACCTTTATTGAAATCTGTGTATTGCTCCCATGCTGTTTCGGTGTAGTCGACAATCGGGAGATCTCTCTGCTGTCTATTGTGTACTAAATGGGTATTCCTATGGTAATCAGGCGGGGCTAGGAAAACAGGTGGCAGAAGGAATGCAATGTAACAGGTACCATCCCAATCTAGGGGTAGGCGTATGTATGCGGTGTGACCACAGATGAAGTAGGAGTGACGAGAAGCTCTAAACGTAGATTTGCCTTTATCACTGAATTCTATTACAGTGGTACATTTACTATGGCCCATGTGAATTGAACCATTCTTTCTTACACATAATTCGCCTCTAACTGGAAATACTGACATAGCGGTCAAGATTGGTGTAGCTTCGGATTCAACATTCAGGATCATGAGATTAAGTGTAAAGTTACCTAATCCATATACTTCATTTTCTAGATCAGTTCCTGTTCTTTTGGGAAGTCCCTCCTTGTTAGGGTAGCAGACTTTAAGTAAAACTAGGTTCAGGTTTCCCCAAACCCAGTTGTCTTGATAAACTACTGAATTTGAATCTCGGGAATTAATCAAACTAAACCATGCTCCACAGGAGCCATTGTGGGTGAATGGATACGGAAAGAGAGGCAGAACTCCCTTGTATCTCTGATAGGGAGGGAGTCGGCCACATATCCAACAATTTGTAGCATTGCTGGTCTGATGAGAATGATGTAACATACTAATGAATGTGTTGTTGCGCAGCGCAAATCTATAGGACAACTCATGTGGGGGTAATTTGCTAAAAGAATGTTCGGCAGTAACATTGAAAGCACGCTTGGAAATAGGGTAATACATGTGTAATAATATACTGGCAATGATAATCAGAAGACTTAGAAAAAACATAATTAACAATGTCACTATGCAGTGACTACGAAGTGATTTACAGTACGCATATTTCTTGAGCTGTTTCTGTCTATTTCTCTCTCTATTTCGGTCTAGAGGATACATGTCAGAGACAAATTCAACCGATTCACCTTGGAGAGGACTTAAACAATCAAATTGTCTGACTTGCTAGACCTTAGTTTCAGTTTATAGTTTTCCTTTTCTGTCTTGTCAACCAGGGGGAGTTGTGAGTCAGTCTGTGAGGGAATGCAGGGCTGATAATTCAAGTCGGATGATAGTCCATGAAATTTTTTGATATGGCTCGAGTGCAACCACCCTTTACGTCCCTCAATCTTCACAGCTGTCCTTGTGGTCAATAAGACGAGTTTAGGCGACTGCCAGCGAGGCTCCAGCGGGTTCCTTCTGTCGAAGTTCCTTATCAGTACAAGATCTCCCGGAACCACGTCATGGGGCTTCACCTCAGTGTTATCGGGAAAAGCTGTAGCTACCTGTGAACGACAAGATTGTAGTGCAGACATCAAGGAAGCCAGGTAATCTGTCAGCATATTACAATCAACATCAGTTATTTTACGGGGTATAGGCGTCCCCCACATATTTGGTGGTCTACCGAAGATCACCTCATACGGGGATAGCCCTGTTCGAGAATGTGCTACCATTCTCATGTAAAAGAGCGCAACTGGTAAAGCTACTATCCAGTCGACACCTTTTTCTCTACATATTTTGGACAGTCTAATTTTCAAAGTTTGATTATGCCGCTCCACGAGACCTGCTGCCTCGGGATGTCGGACACAGTGGAATTTCCATTGATAGCCTAACAAAAGTGAAACATGTTTCATTAACTCGGATGAGAACGGTTGGCCATTATCCGAGTACACGACACGGGGCAAACCATACCGTGGGAAGAATTCTCGAACTAACTGTTTGGCAGTAGTCGGGGCAGTGTAATCTGAGACGGGATACGCCTCTGTCCACCGGGAAAGAGCGCATACAACTACGAGGACATATTTGAATCCTCGACATCGTTCCATCTGGATATAATCCATCTGGAGGACTTCAAAAGGGTGATCGGGGGGTTGAAATCCACCCTGTTCTACAGGTACGCCTTTTCCTGGATTGAACTGACAACAAATCATGCAGGTACGTACTTTCTGTTTAGCTGCTGCTCGCAAGTGTTTATTGAACCAAATGTGTTGAATACTGTCTAGCATAGCTTTCTCTCCTAGGTGCGCTGGACTATGGATTGTGTTAATGATGACTTGAACCATTGAGTCGGGGAGAAACCATATAGATTTTCCCTTCGTCATCCATCCTTGATCCGTTTGGATCCCTCCTAATTCAGTCCATCTCTTTATTTCTTCTGGTGTAGCATGTGTTTGTATGTCAATTACATCAAGGGCGGGATCCTTAACTGTCATGCAGTGTATTGGTGTCGGAACTATTGTCTTTGTCGTGTCAGTTATATGAGTCTGATTCTGAGCAGTCTGTTTAGCTGTTCTGTCAGCTAGGTCGTTACCCTGAGAAATAATATCAGTCACTTTTGTATGGGCTTTACACTTCATAATCGATATTGCAGTCGGCAGATGTATTGCATCTAACAGAGCTTGAATAAGGGGACCGTGCTGGATGTGGGCACCGTGAGAAGTTAAATAACCTCTCTCTCGCCAAAGCACGCCGAAGTCATGGACGACTCCGAATGCATAACGTGAATCTGTGTATATGTTGACTTTCTTATTTTTGGCTTGAATACAGGCTTGTGTCAGAGCGATGAGCTCTGCTGCTTGAGCTGACAAGGTATCTATACAATTTGTTTCAATAACTTCAGTGTCTGTTGTGACTGCATAAGCGGCCACTAACTCTCCTGTACTTGTTCTCATGCATGAACCATCTACATACAATGTCAGGTCTGGATCTGATAATGGAATATCTGTCAAGTCTTGTCTGGGTTTCGTCGTAATAGTGATAACTTCAATACAATCATGTGCCAATGGGTCTGTTCCACTTAATGGCAAAAGTGTGGCAGGATTTAATGTACTACAACGTCTGATTTCTATGTGTGGCTGGAACAATGTCAATTCATAACCCGTCAGTCTTGCTATAGTCAAGTGTTGTGTTTGGGTCCGGTTCAAGAGAACCTCTACTGCGTGTGGTACTTGTACTGTTAATTGATGTCCTAACACTATGGCATCGCTTTGTCTGATTGCTAAAGCTGTTGCTGCGACTGATTTCAGGCACGCAGGAAGAGCCTGAGCTACGGGATCTAATATACTAGAAAAATAAGCACATGGCTTGTGCGATCCTGCTTGTTCCTGCGTGAGTACTGACAAAGCAGTACCTTCACGTTCTGTAACAAAAAGTGTAAAACGTTTGCTGTAACATGGTGTTGCTAAAACAGGTGCTTGGCATAAAGCTTTCTTTAAGCTTTCAAAAGCTTGTGTATGTTCCTGAGTCCAAGGGAGGACAGTCGATGTCGCTGCCTCCTGTGTTGTCAACTGAATGAGTGGTTTTGCTAGAAATGCACATTGAGGGATCCACTGCCTACAGTACGAAGTGAGGCCTATGAATGCCCGTACCTCCTTTTGTGTCTTGGGTGTCGGCATGTTAACAATTAACTGGATACGGTCGGGTGTAAGCTGTCTTCCCCCCTTGGACAGCAAGTGCCCAAGGTACACAACTTGCTGGACACAGAATTGCAGCTTTGAAGGGGACACTTTGTGCCCCTTGTCGGCTAGGAAATGTAAAACCGTCAGTGATGCTTTTTCACATTCAGGTTCGCTTCGGGCGGTGATCAGCAGATCATCGACATATTGAAGCAGGGCAGTGTTAGCTGGCATGTGGATACTGTCAAGTTCTCTTTTCAGTGCTTGGCTATAGATGCTGGGGCTTTCTGTGAATCCTTGAGGTGCGCGTGCGAATTTAAAACTTCGTCCATTTAAACTGAATCCGAACAAATATTGGCTTTCCGGATCGACTGGGACGCTAAAGAAAGCGTTCTTAAGATCAATTACAGTAAAGAACGTTGATTCTGAATCTATAGCTGTTAGCAATGAAGAGATATCTGGGACCACGGGGTATTGTGGTACAATGCATTTATTTAATTCTCGCAGATCAATAACTAATCGATATACTGGTGGTGCTTTTGGATCAGTTCGTTTAAGAATCGGAATTATCGGGGAATTACATACATTGGAGTCCGTTTCTACAACCACTCCTTGTGTAATGAGCTCGTCAATGATTTGCAGTAAAGCCACTACAGCATCTGGGGGTAACTTGTATTGTCGTATTCGTGGTAATACCACTCCTGTTTTGAGTGTGACTCGATATGGTGTAATGTGCATACAACCTACATCAGTGGGGCCTTGCGCCCATAAATGTGTGGGTAAATTCTGTAACCGGTGATCCATGTCTCTGGACACATAGTGACCTTTAAAGTCACGCAAAAATAGTCGTACTCCTTCCGGAGAACAACATATTATAGCTCCTAGAGCCTTCAATGTTTTTATACCTAACAAGTTTTCTGGGCATGATTTCGTAAGCAATAGATCTGTAGTCCGTGTTAATGGACCGACTGTGAATGCAAGCGGTTGCGATACTTCGTTAATAGTGGGCTTTCCTGAAAAACCAAGGGAAATATTTTGTGAGCCTGAGAGGGGTGCCCCTGGGACTTCGCTGTGACTGATAGTGGTTCTGCTTGCCCCTGTATCGAGTAGAAACTTTCTGTCTTTCCCTAATACGTGACTCTGTACGTAAGGACCTTCTTGATCTACGGGAACCTCAATAAGGGGTAGGCCAACTTCCCTCTCTAGGCTATTTCATGTGTAGCGTTGATACTCTGGATAGTCATTTTGTGCATACTGGTACATCTGTTGTGTCGTGTTTTGTGTTGCAGCAATAGGCTGTGGCTGTTGTTGTGGTTGTGGTGCGGTCTGTTGTACAGCTGGCATAGGCTGTATATTCTGAGGTACTTGTTGTTGGATCTGATCCTGTCTAGGCGGCCGTGGTCTCTCTTTCGTTATACCCGTAGAGATATTATGTTTCAGAACTGCGCAATCGTGTATATAATGACCTGGTTGTTTACAATAGTTGCATGTCCCTCTAA
Source organism: Triturus cristatus (assembly GCF_964204655.1). Taxonomy (NCBI): domain Eukaryota; kingdom Metazoa; phylum Chordata; class Amphibia; order Caudata; family Salamandridae; genus Triturus; species Triturus cristatus. The sequence goes on along the minus strand of NC_140593.1, from coordinate 62,107,174 downwards.
CAGGACCTACTGAATCATTGGACTGTGTCGTACCCTTCTTATGACCGTCAGCTGGAACTGACTGAGCAACAAGCATTTTCATTTTCGTGTCTTTCATACGTCTTTGTTCATTTTCTTGTTCTTCTCTAATTCTATTGTGATGATATTGTAACATTTGTAACATCTGTGACGGTGTGTTACCTTGCCAGGTACTCTCGAATTTTAATACTCTATTCTTAACTTGGGGCAGGGAATTCTCAACTAATTTTGTTACAAACAGATGTGGATACGACTCACTACTTGCTTTTATGCCACTATTAATACCAAAACATTTTTCAAATCGGGAATAGAAATCACTAGTGTCTTCATCTTGTTTTTGTTTATAGGCTGAAATTGCACCCCAATCTTCCTTTTTCGTAGTTAATAAACGTGGTAGTACCTGCACTAATAATCCTGGTAATGCTGTAGTCTTTTCCCCAAGCCCTGAACCTGCAGCTCGGGCTTTTTCTTCGTTTTCTAATGCTGTCCACTCTATCTTTTGGTCTCCCACCTCCCATTCCTTTTCTTTGAGTTTCTCGTAAATACCGGCAGGCAATAAAACTTTCAATATTTTCATAATGTCAGGATAAGTATACTCTCCCATCAGTAACATGTCTTTTATTTCACGGTGGAAACCTGCTGGGTCTTTGTCATGGCTGGGTACTACTTTCTTCATTTCTAATAATTCAATTTTAGTTATGGGCGTGTACACAAACACACGCTTAAAAGTATTGTCCTCACCTCTGATCGGGTGCACTTCGCGTAAGGGATTCTGTCTGTCTATGTGATACGTTTTTCTTTCCTTGGGGGGAACTGAAACATGTTCTGGGCATACGAGGACAATGTACTGGTGTCGATATTCTAGAATTTCTTTAATTAAATCAGTACCTGAACCTCTCCATTTATTCGTGAGTAATTCTATCAGTATATCAGGTAGGGGACCAGGATCGGAGTGTTGGCTTCTATATAATATAACGAGGTGTTGTATCATGTATATACCAGCTAAACGCTGTTCGTCTGGGGTAAGATTCAAAAACGTGTGTGCTAATGCATCATCACTGTATTTTTCAGAACTGTCAGCCCATTGTACTGCTGACCTGGCTAATTCTTGTTCATCCATAGAATCGAGCATATGATACCCCCTTCGGTCTCGGAGTAATTTATCAGCAGCTTGGAATAGGTGTTCAGGGGACTTCGTATTTAACATAGAGGCTTGAAAATGTCTGTTACATTCTGGACGTATTGGACGTATCGGGTCATTAAAGTATCTGGTATTGTTACAAGGTCTTCCCCTACCTACATAAGCTATCGTTTCTAATTGTCCTGTGGGCATTTCTGATTCTTCCTCCTCCTCTCCCTCTGATTCAGTTTTGTCTGCCTCCAATCTGGCTTTATGTATTCGTTCTACTTCCTTGCGGATCTTTCGGCACATAGCTACTATACATGTCTGTTTATCATGTTTTCCCTCTGATATATTCTGACCCCATCTGGTAAGTACTTGCATTTCATCCTGGTCTACCTCGGACCTATCTCTGTCTCTGATCAGGCAGTTTATGAAGAAGCGTAACAGTAGTCTCTGTATATCCACTTTCTGGTATTCCATGGCTTCGTCAATACTTTCAGGGCCTTGCCCCGTTTGGACAAAGCGATATATATTGTCTAAATGTTTAATCATTCCTGGTAGTGTCGTTAAATACATTGAAGCTCGTCGTATACGTAGTGATGATAGCAGCATTCTGTCATTTTTACCGGGCACTGGATCATATCTACAATCTACAAGATGTTCCTTAAACATGTCGGACGTTGCTATTTGGGGTGTACGTTGGTTTGCTAAATCTCTAAGAGACGATTTACTTCGTAATGGTGGCGTGGCGAAAATTGCTGCCGCACCTCCTGTCGCACCTTCTGAGGTGCTAGGCATAAAAGGATTTGTGGGATGTAAGGTAGAAACTGTGGATGCAGGAAAAGTTGGATTGTGCGGAGGAGTTTGTGGTTGCGGAGTTGGGGGCGGATGATCTCGAGGTTGAGCACCATCGACAGGTGGCATGTGTGGTGGAACATTAACATATTCGGGAGCTACATCGTCTAAATAGGAGGAAAGGAAAATATCTTTTGCGGTCTTGGGATGTGCTTTAATCGGGAGTAATGGGGGTGGCAAATCTTTCGGTATTTCCGGGGTGGCCTTAGGTAAACCTTCGGCAAAAAGAGGATACATACCATTCATAAGAGTGTTTCGTTGTCTGTCTACTTGTTCTGCTTTTACTCGGGTACCTTCCTTAATTAATATATTTTCTCGGGTTTTATTTGAGTTCTCCCTACTTTTCTCTTCCTGTCTGAGCGCTTTCTCCGTGCGCCTATGCGATTCTTTACGCCATAACTCAATGGCATCTTTCTGTGACTGTCTGGCTTTCTTTTTCCATAATTCTTCTTCTACTCTCATGATGCAATCTGCATCCCATGTCCCAGCTGCGGGCCACCTCTGACTTTCTGCTAGATCCTTGGTGTAGTCTACCCATAAATCAAGATATAGTACGGCATCTAGGCCATGTTTATGATACATAAAATACCCTGGAGTGTCCCTAGGTGGAATGGAAACAGCTTCTTCGAGTACTCCTTTTCTAGTTTTGATCTGTATTAATTTTGAAAAGAACGGCATCTTTAAACCTTGCTACTTGATTCTTACTTGAACTGGACTTGAACACAATTAATACAATAAACACAATAATGAACACTCATTCATACCACCATTTTTAAACACATTAAGACATTTGACATGTAACATTTAACGAACAATGATAATTAGGAGAAAACTAACTACTGACATAATACTAATACTAGATAATACTGAATTATATATATGAACATACTGGATATACTGCTAAACAGTACAGATACACTGCTAAAACAGTGCAGACCGGATCTGTGTACCCAAACCCGTCAGGACCGGCACAAATTAATGTGCATGTCTAACTGCCTCCCCAGCAACGGTACTCACCGGGTAGCACGGAACGGAAGGCCTCGGAACTGAACTGAACTGGACCGGACTGGACTCGACTCGACTCGGAAACTTCGGAACCTGGTGGGCCTCTGTATACCTCGGATCTTGCTCTCTCAGCTAGGCTCTGGTCGGGATACTTCGCACTTCTCACCGCCTCGTCTGGGTGTTGATCGCAGCCTCAGTCACCCCCGCTTGGCCGGAGGGAGATACAGGAAATCCTGCGGGTACGCGTTTTTGTCCGTTCAGCTGTGGCAGGGGACCGGGCCTGCAACGCACCTCCGGCGCGTGAGATGAGAAAGTGTCCCTGTTCGGGCGCCAATTTATGTGGTAAATATTTAAATTACCTGTACTATTTTTTATGCGGAAAAGTCTAGTAAGAATAACTCAGTCAAAATAAGAGGCAGAATCCGTGGTATTAGAGGTTCTGAAAAGGGCTTTATTCCTTACAAAGGAATTATGGTTCGAACCAGGCAATCATATTCCATCACCACGAAGGTTCAGGAAGGGATAGGCAATACATTATTGACAAGTAACAATATATATATGAAAAGCATTGCATTAAGACAGATGCAGGAGGCGTAACAGCTGATAATACAGATAAGAATACACATACGTAATGAAAATGGGCGTAATAACAGGCGTATACTAGAAACGTCATTTAAAATGATGTCACAAGTGGGTGGATCCATAAGAGAATCCTGCAGTGTCAGCAGAAATGTTTGGCAGAGATGCGCGCGCAGCCGCATGACGTGTGATTGACGTGCAACTAGAGGGTGAAGGGGAATTGACATTTAGCTCTACATGTGGAGACAGAAGTCTGGGGGGTCAGGTCAACCTAATCCCAAATCGGATCTAATATCTTTGTTTAAAGAACTGTTTTATCCAAAAGAAAAGGTCTCTCGGACGGAATCTATTCTATACTGACTGTTAGTGCATGTACAAGCGTCTATGTGTCTACATGAGATGCGAGGGGGCAGGAATCTTCCATGGTAACAGGGGCTATGAATTACTTGCATAAAGACAGCGAGGCCGAGCTCTTTGCTCGGTAGCTGGAAGGATGTTTACCTAAACCACTAGACAGGAATGCATTGGATGAGGAGCGGAGCAGATAACTTGAAGGCTGAATACAGTTTTTGGCAGGCAACAGGCCGCGTCAGGCACCGTTAGCCGCGCAGGGAGTAGGACAAAGTTCATGGATACGGATACAGGTCCAAGCTGGAGCATTTCAGAGGCAGAAGCAGGAAAAGGCTTGATGGCAGAATTCAGGGCCTACTCACCTGAACTGTAAAACGTGAAAAGTGAACCATATAAAGTCGGTGGCCAATCATACTTAGGAATGGAATATTCTGAAAGAGGACATGTTGGCGTGGGACGCACATGTATTTGCGTCTTTATAGCTGGAACTGGAGGGAACATACATGTACTTGTAGCATGTACATGGAGCCGTTGGGGTCTAAGATAGGGGACACAATTGACCATAAAAATTTCATATTTCCTCAGAGGGGGCCACTTGGAAACACATTGCCCCCAGTGCAAATATGGAAATCCACAATAACGCAACTTATTGATAATTTTCCGGCTCATCGCTTTTGCTATCAGACTAATTGCAGAAAGCCTTTACCTGGCTCACCAAAATTGCTCCTAGGAAAAAAAATAAACTAAATAAGGAGAATAGAAAACTCTGGGCCAAAGGCATCAACGAGAAACCTGGTCGCAAACGGGCAGATTAGCAGAATCTGCCCCTTTGCGACCGGTATTTTTGCATTTGGGATGCATCATCCCAAATGCAAAAATCGCAATTTAAGGAATCTCTAAATAGCGATTCCTTAAATTGCTATTGCATTTAAGGAATCCCAAATTGAGATTCCTTAAATGCAATGCATTAAAGTTAAAAAATTTGCGATTTCGCTAATAGGGGGAGCAAATTACCATGAAGTTGAACTTCATGGTAATTTGTAAAAACTTTGAAAAATGCACTTTTGTGCATTTTTCAAAGTTTCATGTTGCGCACACACATGCCCTTAGAGCATGTGTGTGTGCAACATATGTGCACAGATCAATTTCAGGGGTGCAATAGGGTGTCATTTTGACACCCTTGCACCCTTGAAATTGCATGAGCAATTTGCGAGTACCTACTGGTACTCGCAATTTGCTCATGAAATCTCCAATTCATTCCTATGGGCCTGGAGGCCCATAGGAATGATTGGGACGGCATTCCTTAATTGCCACTCGCAATTTGCGAGTCGCAATTAAGGAATGTGTAGGAATCGCTATTTTTATAGCGATTCCTACATGCATAGGCTTTTGCAATTCCTTAACTGCGATTCCTTAAAAATAGCAATTAAGGAATCGCAAAAGTCTTTGTTGATGCATGTGCCAGTCTGTAAACAAGACTCAATGCACAGTTCAGGCAAGGAGCAAAAAATCAAAACATTAAAGGGCCTCTATAAAAAGGCAGTCTGGTTAGCAAATAAAAACAACAATCAAACACCTGTATAAAGTTGGTGCACACGATCAAAACAAAGAACAACAAACAATTTTGGGCAGAAATTATCATCATAGCTAACTGCAGTTTTCACCATCACAATGCAAACCTCTCAGAGGCAGACTGGATAGCACACCTGGAACCCTCTATTGCACAAGTACTAACTATAAAAGACCTCCAAAGTTGAAAAACTCAGATAAACACGTTTCCTAATAATCAGCTTGAAGAACCATGGCTGAATGAATCACAAGTCCGGAACACCTTAAAAAAACTGAGAGCAGACCGGGCTCCTGGCCCAAATGGGCTTCCTAACGCCCTATTCAAACTCATTCAACCATTCTGGGCAAAGTAGCTTACCCCTTTGTTTAACCGCACGTTCATAACTAACAGCATATCGGAATCATGGAGAGGTAGCATTCTCGACCCAGATTTTAAAGCATGTAGTAGATCAGATTCTGCGAACTACCATCTGATAGCCCTCATTGACGTTGAAGCCAAATTATAAGCCTCTAATCTCCTTTTAGACCTCGGACATGGGCTATGGAAAAGAACATCATTCCAATTACACAAACTGGCTTCAGACCAGGTACCAGCACAATGTGAAACTTTTTGGCCCTCACCCTTCTTGTCCACAAAGCCACTAAACTGTACACCTTCTTCGTTGATTTGAAAGTGGCTTGTGAATTGTTCCCTAGAGAGAGTCTATGGTCAAAGATGGTCAAATGGGGCATTTCACCCAAGCTACTCGAGGCCATAGTCAATCTTTATTCGGAGACATGGGTCCATGTCAAACTGGGCAACGGTGACAGGACTACGGGGAAGATCCCTACTTACACAGGTCTGAAACAAGGGTGCGTTTTTGCCTCAAGCCTATTTAACCCCTTGGCTGCGGCAGGAATTCCGCCGCAGCGCTGGGGGGGGTTTGGGGGCAGCGCGGTGGCGCTGTGCTGATGACGGAGCCACTCCGTCATGAGCCACGGTTGAGCTGTGCTCATGACGGAGTGGTTCCGTCATGACTCCGCCCACTGCGCTAACCGCCCGCACAGGCGGGGAATCAGCGCAGCGTGGGAGGAGCGGCGGCCAACGGCCGCAGCATGACGGAACCACTCCGTCATGAGCACACGGCACCCGTGGCTCATGATGGAGTGGTTCCGTCATGAGCACTGAAGGGGTTAATAACTGCATGGCAGACGTAGATGATCGGCTCTCGGAACCTCAAAGTGACCAGCTTAAGCTAGCAAATTGTCCAGTGAGGTGCTTACAATATGCCGACAACATAGTCCTATTCAGCCAGACATCAATCGGTCTCCAGCACCTTATACACAAACTACACGAATATACGGAGGAGCTTGGTTTGCAATTAACCTATAATAAAACAAAGGATATCTGTTTTCTTGCAAGTGGGCACACCCACAATGTGAAATTCAAGTGGATGGCAGCAGGGAAAAGATTTGACCTGGTGGATCGTACAAATATCTAGGGGTGGTCCTGGATTCTAAAATAAAAGATAAAGAACATCTAGCCCACAGACGGGTCTAGACTAACAAACTCTGTTTCGCACTTAACACATTACAAACAAAGCTGGGGTTCACTTCCCTGGCTCACCTCTTGCAAGTAATCACAGGCAAGTTTTTACCCACTCTCACCTACGGTTCATAACTTTTAAAGGGACTCGTCCTCCTCCCGCGATTTATCTCCCAGGCACAGGTGTGTCTGGACTTTGGCCTATTTTATCCATCCCTGGCTAGGATGGCCACACTTATCAAACTGTGCTTAAGATTGAGAGCCGCCCTGCCAGAATCATTGGCTGCCCTATGATGGACAGAAATAAAGAGCCAGCCACAGTCCTAGAACGATTGGCCAATAGCGCTTCAACGGGCGATAACCTCCCTCACACTGAATGAAGCCTGGGGCCTTAACATCAGCTCTTCTGCCTTTAAATAAATTGCCAAAAAATCATTTAAAACACAAGCCTGGTTACTCGATAAAGCTGAGCTGGCAAAGAAAACAAATGGATGTATGGTGTTGCAATCATACGAGAGTTGCGGTCCACAACCCTATCTCATAAGTCATATATCATCTATACAGCATTCTCTTCTCCTTATTTGTTGGGGAGCTTTTTGAACAAAAGACCAGGTCCCATCTTGGAAACAAACCAGGCCGAAACTTCTTTGCGGGCTAACTGGCACTTCTGAAGAAACGATTTTACATCTTTTGTGAATCTGAGACAGCAATTATTATTACTAGCACTCCAGTCTCTCCGATAAGATCCTGCCGACCATCCGTGGTGAGACTTTTGAATAGTCAGTCGCAGCAGCTTGCTCGTAGGGCAACAAAGTTTCTCCAGTTAGTAAATAAAGAGCTCCAAACATAGCGGGACGACAGCGAGAAGTCTGACAGCGCCAGTATGACACACGGAAAGGAATCTAAAATTGAAACCACACTCATCTAAGATTCAGTGCTACATTAACGACAACTGGGAACTTGTAGTTCAAAAGTACACAAAGTCAAACCTGACCAGGGACCATACTTGGAGTAGAGCTGATGGGGTGAACGACCCAGCTACATGTAATCACACAGCTCATGAAAGGCCACAGACGAGGGAACCGTGGTAATTTGAAGTTTGAGTGACTCTCATATTCAATTGTGCGGGACAGCTCCACCTTCATCGAACTACAATTCATTTCTCATGAAGAGAGGTGATATGCAAAATGAATCGGGCATGGTACACAGGGATGTGTGCCATGTTGGCGCTACTGTTTTCTCTGCATCTAGACACACAGTCTACAAAGGTAGTTTACATGGTCCTGGAGAGGAGTCCCAGGAGTGGCACAGTTCATGCTGCAGCCCCAGTGGACACTCATCAGTACCTATGCCCTTGGTACCAAGGGTACCATTTATGAGGGATTTACAAGGGTGGCTGAAGTAGTGCCAATTATGGTACAGTTTTGGGGAAAGAACAGTGGTACTGGGACTCTAGTCAGCAGGAACCCAGTACTGTGCAGTCAAACTTGCATCAAAAACCAGGCAAAAAATGACGGGGGGACAGAGCTGCAACAGACACCCATTTTCTAACACCCATGCAATTTACCATAGAGATTTTAGACACTACTACTAGTCCAGAAAGAACCCTTTTCATATTTGGTGTAATCGCTTCAGCAGTTTTGAAGTTAATAAAAGAAAAATAAATGTGTATATTTAGGAATGCAGATCCACCACGGTGGATCAGTGGATCCACGCACCAACAGCAATGACGTGATTGGCTGAACACAACCTTACAGGAAAGTTGTGACTGCCATTTTATCCATTGGGACACAGTCCCGGGGCCTAAAGATGAAAGCATAAACTAATAGAGGAGATCAGGGTAGTGTAGTTCCTATAAACCTACTGGAAATCTGCACGTTTAGACAACATCGACTGTGGGATTGGTGTCCAGACTGATTCCAGATACCCCCAATGGGTATGTTTGCCTGTATACCTAGCTAGCTCACAGTGCCACTGTAAACTCCTCTTACCAAGGAGAGAAAAGTTCTTGGCAACTATCGAACATGACAACTTTGTCCCATCAGGGATCGTGGGAACAGTACACTACTTTTCGCTCAGTCACTAGTGCTTACTTCGTCTCAGAGAAATACTCAGAATAAACAGTGGGAAATTCTTTCAATAATCATTTATTGAACCATTTTCATTCTACGGTAAAATAGGTGTGCTTAAACAACCATAAGACAGAAACAGGTATAAACAATCGTAAGCACCAACAAAGTAAAAGGATGGTAGATTCCTACCATAATGCTAAAATAATGAATACAGGCAAGTAAATAAAATGCATGACACTAAAGAATGTGGACTCCTACGATGCAACCCTAGCTAGATGTACCTAAGTATATTTAGCATGTATGTAGGCGTAGAGCCAAGAATCCCTCTAGGATGAAGTCAACCCCAACATCTGAAGTGAGAGACTGTAGGACCCCAACTTGGTCTCAAAATAGACACCCTGCGAGGGATGTCAGACCACTGCTAACTGAAATGTCTGCATGTAGAAACCTCAGCGTCTAGCATCAGTGTGAAACCATGGAAGTCCTTTTCTCCTCTCTCTGCCTCAGCAAAGATATGGTGTTAATATACTCAAAGCAGTACCCCCAGGGGATATACCTTGCTGTTTTATGTTGGACTAGGATGACGGAAGGAATGACCCTTATACATAGATATTATGCAGGAGATGGTAGTCCTGCTGTAATTCCAAGAATCCTCATGCATAATGAATGAGGCTAGTTTTTGGGGGAAAACCCCATGTCATTTAGGCATTACCGTAACTAGGTAAAGGGTCGGTACTAAAAAATGTAATGTAGTGTATTGGCAGAGGAAATGTATGTGAAAGGTCAATTCACTACCTGAGCCTATATTGGGGTACCTGTATAAAAAAATAACAGTACCTCAACTCCATGGGTGTAATAGAGGGGTCATTGAGTGACCCCTGAAGGACAAGAAATTGCCCCCAAATCTTTCAACACAAGCGGATGCTTTGCGTTGCACAGCATAGCCCACCCACATGAATATACAATGGATTTTTAGAGCCAGTGTTGAATTAAAAGAATACACCCACTCCCACACTGCTACTCATACACCCACTCATATCCCCATACATGTACTCAAACATCTACTGACAGCCCATTCAACCACTCACACACCCACTCACTGACTCATACAACTTTCACATACTCAGTCATAGACCCATACAGCTACCCTCACACCAACTCACAGACCCATACAGCCATTCACACAACCACTCACATACCTATTAACAGACCCATACAGCCACTCATATACCATCTCACTGTCCCATACAACCACTCACATACCCATGCACAGACCCATACTGCCATGCACACATCTACTCACAGACCCACACAGCCACTCATACATCTGCTCAAAGACCCACACAGACACTGATACACTCACTCACACACCCTCAAAACCACTCATACACCCACTCACACATACACATAAAACCATTCAACAACCTACTCTCAGACCAATACAGTCACTCACACGCCTTCTCATTGACCCATGAAGCCACTTATACACCCACTCATAGAACCATGCAGCCAATCACACACCCACATAATCACTTATGCACCCATTCTCACACAGACTCAGACACCTACACAATCTCTCACATAACCAATCACACACCCAAGGCACCACTCACACATCCATTCATAGACCCATTCAGCCACTCACACACCCATTCATAGACCCATTCAGCCACTCACACACCTACTCACCAACCAATACAACTACTCACACACCCAAAAAACCACTCATACACCCACTCACAGACCAATACAGCCACTTACATACCTACTCACAGAGCCATACAGCTATTCACTCACCCACCCACATATCCACATGGTCACTCACACACCCATTCAGAGACCCCCAGAGCCACTTACAGACCCATACAGATAGTCATACATCAACCCACACAGCCACACCACCCCTCTCACACCCACATACTGTTAGAAGGGCTAGCCCCAGGGGAGGACAGAATATGTGCTTGACCACCCTGCGCCCACCCTTCCGGGAGAAATAGCCGAGCACCGGTCGCAGACCCCCTCAGGACTGGGTCTCACACCTAGGATCGTACACGCTGCTTCAGCACCAGGCAACACAGAGACACCACACCATAGATTCTGGAATACGTATGCTTTATCTAGCAATATCAGGATCTTTATGATCCGCAGGAGTATGTACAAGTAGAGCAAGGGCTCACAAAGTCTCGGTTGGGGTAGGGGTAGCGGGACAGTCTTAGGATCTGGGTCAATGCGGAAGCGTATCCGGCGCACAGCTCTCAATCCTCGAGCTGGGGGATACGAGATGATCTTTGGGGTCCAGCCGGACCGGAATGTCTCTTGAGTGTGTGTCCGCTCTGCAGGACTCGAGTCTGGGTGTCGGAGGTCAGACAATCTTCCAGGAGCCGCGAGTCACTCGGCAGGGCTCAGAGTTCTCTAGGGTGCAAGGTGAGCCGCGACCACGTCAGCAGGGCTCGGATGTCGTAAGGCAGAAGTCCGTCTCTGCCAGGTAGAGCCGCGACGCTATCTGCAGGGCTCACCAAGGTTCCAAGAGTTCCGTAGGATGTTGTGGGGATGTTCTTCAGCCGCGACCACGTCAACAGGGCTCGTTCGTTCCAGGATTCAACTGCCGAGGGTCCCAGGGCGCCCCTTGTTATAGGTTGACTCCTCTTTGATGTCCGGAGTCCTCACGGGCAGGGGTCTTAGCGCCTGGGGTCGTTTGTTGGGGGTTCCTGCCACGCAGCCTTTGATCCTTTCAAAGCGGGGTCGGGAGGGATCTCAGACACGCAGCAGGCGTGGAGCCAGCCCTCAGGGGGCCGGAGGGCGATCAAAACCATCTCTTGGGAGGAGGCCAGGTGTGAATGAAAATTACTCCTCCCTCTCCTGCTCACCAGGAGCTCTCTCTCCCCCCAGCCGGCATGGCGCGACTAGGCCAGGGTTGCGCTTGGGTCGAGGCGGCCATCGGGGGTGCTGGGCCGGGTACTGGAGGCCGCGAGGCTGGGGGAATGGGAAGGGTGCCTGGTGTCGGGAAGATGGAGGGGAGGACAGGGGTAACCCCGGGTTCTGGGTCGGGGAGGCTAAGCTAGTCAGTGTAGTGTGGGGTGTAGGGGGTAGCCTGGTGTCTCTACGGGTCTGAATGGGCCACGCCACGAGGCCAGGACCAACACATACCAACTCATACATCCACTCACAGACCCATATACCCACTCACACACCCACTCATGGATTCAAACAGCTACTTAGATACCAACTCACCATCATATACAGCCACTCTCACACCCACTCCAGACCCATGCAGCAATTCATGCACCCACTGATATATACAGCCACTTAGACACCTACTCACTGATGCATACAGCCACTCACATACCTACTCACAGACCCATAGAGATACTCACACAATCACTCACACACCCTCAAAACCAATCACACTCACACACCCTCTCACACACCCAAACAGCCACTCACACACCTACTCACTAACACATACCGCCCTTCTCACACCCATTCACAGACCCAAAAATACACTCACACACCTAATACCTGACCCCTTATGCGGCTGGGGATCTGCAGCAGATCCATGGATCCTAGTGAGAGATTAAAAAAATGATTTGAAAATAAAAGGGACCAGTGTTTCGGAAAAGGGTTGGCTCTAAAAAGAGCGTTTGTGTTTATGGTGTGTAGATGATAACTACACATAGAAGAGGGTACAGTTTATCAAGTTGTTGAGGAACACGCTGTTGCCTCTGTCTGTGAAATGGACCTTATCTTTTTCATATATTCGGTCCATATTGAAGAGTAAGTTGCTGTGTTATAGATCTCATGTTGTGGTCTCAGAGAAATGCAGGAACATTCTTATTATACATGCTTCCTGGATTTGTCTATCTGTGGACAAAATTTGGTTGACCAGTTCAATGTCTGTCTTTGGCAAATGCTGGTGAGCACCAAGGCTGCATGTGGGAAAAGAGTTATACATTTACCAAAGGTATCCTTCATTAGAGTTTCCAGTCCTAACCCAGGGTTTGCACCTAGATCATTGCCACCACAGCCCACAATCATGAGGTGTAGATGTTGACAATCTGCAATGCTTTCAACCCATGGCAGCAATTGGTGCCAATTTAACCTTGGCTGGCCAGCCCAAATGAAGTCTACATTAGGTAAACCTAGGTCCCTGCCAGTGCCACTCTTTCCAGCACTCTCTCTGGCCCAAATCACATAACTATGGCCCACAAACCACACTCTAACCATTTTGGCGACAAGGAGGAGTAGCACACATGAAAAATCTGCAGCATAATGAGGTGGTTTCGAAGGTAAAAGGCAGCTAAAATGGAGGACAGAAATTGAAATTAGATAGTGACGTTAACAAAGAAAGTATATACTTCTGTGATTTACTTTGCAAAAATATCAAAAGGTGTGTTGTTTGGAATATGCTTGAAATTGCTTACAGTCAACCACACCTGCTACAGTTAATGTGAAGCTACTATGCTGCTTAGAGAAAGCCTTGTGACCTAGTGCTAGCAGAGAGTATTTCAAACATGGTTACTGTGCAAACTGAGCCAAAGGAGTAGAGGAGGAAGGGAAAAGAAGAGACTGCACAGAGAAACCTAAAAGCACAGTGGTGTACAAACATTACTCAGTAGGGTATGTTTAGCTTCTAATTGAGTATTTTTTATGAAGTGAATTATAAATACAAAGCAGTAACAACAGATTGTTAAATGCTTATAAGGGATTCTGTGTAGATCTTCAGATCCATCACAAATTTACCTGGGGGTCTGACTGAGCGCAATGGTGGTGCCAAAAAACTCTACCACATTGGGCTCCTTTACAAACAATATAGAAAAGGTTAAAAACTAGTGACCATTTAGAAGTGGTATAAGAAAATTATTACATGAAACAAAGCCTATGATTTGCAAAGTACAGCAGTATTAGTAAAATCAGAGTTATTGGCACTTTTTAGGGGTGGGAAGAATATTTAATCCCCTCAGCATAATTGGAAGAATTTTGTAATTCCGCGTTAGTCATGTAACTCGGAATTCCTAATAAATTCTGCCACTCTGCCTTAAGAATAAATTGGCACTACTCATAAGCTGTAAGTACTAGACCAGTGAAGGTGTCGATGCTTCTAAGGGACTCTAGCTTTGTGTGTCACAGTTTTTTTTTATAACAAATTTTATTGGGTATTTATGACAGAGTGGCCCAGCGATCTACATATATATGTTGTATCACATGTACAGTATTTTTACAAACTTCGCGAGTTGTTAATTTATTGTAGAACTGTGACACACTGGTAACCCAGCTATTCTTCAGTTGCAAAAGACGATGCAGCTGTGCACAGGAAAATAGAACAGTCTACGACAGATCTATGCCAGCCCGAGGATCGCCTGTTATTCGGGGGTGGCTTTGGCAACACGCAACTCACTTCTCACTTCCTGAAGGAAAGAATCCCGAATAATCTTTGCCTAGTTAAAATAATGATGCAAGTCAGGGACACATGCAGTAGCTGCAAGTGTGCATTTAACCTCTATATCCATAGTACTAACAGAACAACATTTAATGTATGTATAATGTTTGCCCTTACTGACACTGTAAATTCATTGTATTTTACCTTGCAGAAGGGCAAGCCACTCATGTGCCTTTAGTACCAAAAGATACCCAGCAGATGAACATAATTGCTTAGACCTCTTCCAATATCTGTTTGACTGGGAGCCTGGCCCTTAGAGGAACATCACCTTTGAAGAATATCAGCTCAGGTGAGCGCAAGTGCCTGCAGTGATGCAATACAATACCAATCCACCTAATACAGAGGCTGCCTCTAAGCAGCAGTCGTTATGAAAAGAAGTCATTGTTACAGATGTCAGATATGAAGGACGACCTAAAATAAGTCATACTACAACTATTTTACTACTATTACGATCCGGTCGTAAACTCATCTGGTACTATTATGTGACATATAATACACAGTTACATGCATTCATTTACATGTACAGAAAGATACATTATTTTATACAGTAGGAGTAAATAAAATAAAAAAAACTATATGAAACTGTAAAATGCATGTTTGTATTATTGATTGCGTCTCTAAATCATTTGTGAAGCTGCAGCTATCCATTATTTGCTACTTTTATGCTACAATTGACATGATTCTGGGAAAACATGTGATAGCCACCAACCAGCGAGCATTTAGAGTCACTTCTATCAGATTTATCCTTTCTTTATCTTACAGTATGTGCCAGTTTGATGGGCTGTAATCCTGGAATTGGAATGGTGACAATTGGACTGGATCTTGGTTACACATGTGTCCGTGTCACAGTATTTAAGGTAGAGAGAATCAATCTGAGTACACTGCATGTGTCTGTACATATATGTATATATATATATATATTCACTGAAAAAACCATAGGTTTCAGGCACGTTATAGTTAGGAATTAGCATTTAAAAAACCTTAGAAATTCACTGAAAAAACCATAGGTTTCAGGGGCGTTATAGTTAGCTGGACTTTTCACTCGTACAAAACCATTGAAATTCCCCCGTTATAGTTAGTTCAGCTAACTATAACTCGCGCGCCCGCAATGCACTGCTGATAACGTCACATATTACATCACTCATGACATGGTCAGTGACATCACTCATGACATCACTGATGACATCTCAAATGACATCACTGATGACATCATCCAGTGAATGTGTGTTTTTCTGAAAATTATATATGTTTTATATATGTATATCTCAAGGTCGATGGAAGCTAAGTGTCTAAATGGATGAATTGTTTTTGAAAAATTGATTGTATAACTGACTGATTAAGTGTATCTTAGTGAATACATGGCTTAGTGAGTAATCTTTAAATGTGTAAATATCTGTATCAGTCTATCACTTTGTGTATAAGTGGCTGCATGGGTTGGTGAGTAGCTACATGAGTGTCTATATAGGTTATTAGTTGGTTTTTTGAGTATCAGTATGAGTGTCTGAGTGTCTGTATGGTTCGGTGGGGGGTATTATGTAGTGCATAGGTGCATGAATGAGTGACTCACTGTTTGTATGTGTTGAAGACAGCATGTGTGCAGGACTGTATGGGTGGATGAGTGTGTGCATGGGTGTGTTAGTGAGTGATAGACTGTCTCAATAGTGTCTTTATGAGTAACTACATATGTTTTAAACTAGTATATGTGACTATTGGTGTATATAAGTGAGTATATGTGAGAGTGAGAGATTGAAAGAGTTCCTGTATGAATAAGTATGTGTTTCTATAAGTGATTGTTTAAAAGACTAAGTATGTGTAAGTTTCTGTAGAAGTAAGTGTGGTGGTGTGTGCATAACTGTATATGCAAGTAAATGGATGTTTGATTCTTTATTAGCATGAGTGACTATGTGTGTGAGTAACTCTATGGATGAGTGGCGTTGTGTAACAGGATGTATAGGTGTGTGAGTACATA
The DNA here is from genome assembly GCF_964204655.1 of Triturus cristatus. NCBI lineage: Eukaryota > Metazoa > Chordata > Amphibia > Caudata > Salamandridae > Triturus > Triturus cristatus. The sequence continues at coordinate 62,090,671 of NC_140593.1, read as the reverse complement.
TGATGAGTGAGTACATGTATGAGTGACTTTATAGGACTGTTGGTGAATGAATGGATGTGTATGTGGATCATAGAATTACTGAATAGGTTGCTGTAACTGGTATTGGTATGTCCATTGTTTTGAAAATTGTAGTTTCTATTTTTGAATGTGTGTATCAAAGGTTAGATTAGGGGAAGAGGAGGTCTGTCACTCTATCACAAGGATGATGTCATCAGTGATGTCATTAGTGATGTCATTTGAGATGTCATCAGTGATGTCATGAGTGATGTCACTGACCATGTCATGAGTGATGTAATATGTGACGTCATCAGCAGTGCATTGCGGGCACTTGTTATAGTTAGCTAAACTAACTATAATGGGGGAATTTCAATGGTTTTGTACGAGTGAAAAGTCCAGCTAACTATAACGCCCCTGAAACCTATGGTTTTTTCAGTGAATTTCTGAGGTTTTTTAAATGCTAATTCCTAACTATAACGTGCCTGAAACCTATGGTTTTTTCAGTGAATTTCAAAGGTTTTTTAAATGCTAATTTCTAACTATGCCTACAGAGATAGGACATGTGAAGAAAGTAGAAAAAACGCACAGAAAGAAAAAAGAAAGAAATGCAGAAAGAAGCAACAAAAGTCCTCAAAGTCGAAGAAAAGTGCAGGAAGAAGGATAACGTGCAGAAAGAACAAACAGAAGAGCAGAAAGAAGCCTTGTTGCAAAATCATCCTGTACCCTCAACTTTTTCAGACGGATACTGGTGGTAACTGAGTCTGACTAACCAGTCCTAGAGCCAGTGCTATGTTAAAAGACACTCAGAATACAGTGAAAACACCTACATACACTAGGGAACACTATGCGTTGGGGTCCCCCTGTGATCAGCATGACTGCCTCTGTAAGCCCCTAGTATATAATAGGGCAGGGGATTAAAACTACCTCTTAAAACTCGCCACAGGGCGTGTTTGCACACGTCACCTCAGGCCCCGTCCCCTCACTTCCTCACTGTGGAAACACGCCCTGTGGCCGTTTTAAGTTGGGAGATTAAGTCCCCTTGAATTCTGAGGGTCCCTAGGGTCCAACTAGACCACTAGGTAAGCGCCACAGAGCTGCATTGCAGAGAGATGTAAAAAGCGGCACGGCCTAGACCACCTCTCTGCAACGCAGCTGAGTGGTTCTTACTGGAAGCACCTGGTGGGCTAGTTGGCCCCCAGGGTCCCTCAGGATTGAAGGGGAATTATTTCCACAACTTAAAACGCGCCACAGGGCTTGTTTGCACACGTTAACTCAACCCCTTACCTCCCTTCACCACTGTTCAAACACGCCCTGTGGCCGTTTTTAGTTGGGAGATTAAGTTCATTTGAATCCCGAGGGTCCCTAGGGTCCAACTAGCCCACTAGGTACCTCCAGTATGCGCCACAGAGCTGCGTTGCAGAGAGGTGTAAAAAGTGGCACGGCCTGGACCACCTCTCTGCAACGTAGCTCAGTGGCGCTTACTGGAAGCACCTGGTGGGCTAGTTAGCCCCCAGGGGCCCTCAGGATTGAAGGGCAATTATTTCCCTAACTTAAAACGCGACACAGGGCTTGTTTGCACACGTTAACTCAGGCCCTGTCCCGTCCCTTCACCACTGTGTAAACATGCCCTGTGGCTGTTTTTAGTTGGGAGATTAAGTTAATTTGAATCCTGAGGGTCCCTAGGGTCCAATTAGCCCACTAGGTACCTCCAGTATGCGCCACAGAGCTGCGTTGCAGAGAGGTGTAAAAAGTGGCACGGCCTGGACCACCTCTCTGCAATGCAGCTCAGTGGCGCTTACTGGAAGCACCTGGTGGGCTAGTTAGGCCCCAGGGGCCCTCAGGATTGAAGGGGAATTATTTCCCCTACTTAAAACGCGCCATAGGGCGTGTTTGCACACGCCACCTCAGGCCCCGTCCCCTTCCTTCCCCACTGTGTAAACATGCCCTGTGGCCGTTTTTTAAGTTGGGAGATTAAGTCCCCTTGAATCCTGAGTATCCCTAGGGTCAAACTAGCCCACTAGGTACCTCCAGTATGCGCCACAGAGCTGTGTTGCAGAGAGGTGTAAAAAGTGGCACGGCCTGCACCACCTCTCTGCAACGCAGAGCAGTGGCACTTACTAGAAGCACCTGGTGGGCTAGTTGGCCCCCAGGGTCCCTCAGGATTGAAAGGGAATTATTTCCCTAACTTAAAACGCGCCACAGGGCGTGTTTGCACACGTCACCTCAGGCCCCGTCCCCTCCCTTCACCACTGTGTAAACGCGCCCTGTGGCCGTTCTAAGTTGAGAGATTAAGTCACCTTGAATCCTAAGGGTCCCTAGGGTCAAACTAGCCCACTAGGTACCTCCAGTAAGCGCCACAGAGCTGCGTTGCATAGAGGTGTAAAAAGGGGCGTGGCCTCAGAACACCTGTCTGCAACGCAGCTCCCTGGCGCACACTGGAGATACCTGTTGGGCTAGTTGGCCCTCAGGGACCCTCAGTATTGAAGGGGAATTAATTCCCCAACTTACAACTGGCCAGGGGGCACGTTTGCAGATTGCTGCAAGGAGGGGGCGTGGCCTCCAGCGCGATGCCGGTCTTTTATTTATTAAATTTTTTTAAGAAGGAGGGCTGTGTGGCCCCCCCTTCTTTTTCTAATTTACTGGCCCTGGGGACCCCATCCCCCAGGGCCTGCACCCTAATTTTTTTTGTTGAAAAAAATAAATGTGGCCCTCCCGAGGCCTTAATCGGCCCCGGGGACCCCAACCCCCGGGTCGTGGCCTTTTTTTAATTTAAATTCTTTAGGAGGGGGCTGCGTTGCCCCCCTCCTCAGGCCACTTATGGCTCCGGGGACCCCATCCCCCGGGGCCGGTCTTTGTTTTTTATTATTTTAAAAATATATATATTTATAGAAACACCTAGGACATGCTGGACAAACCGTATGTACCTATCACCATGACGATTTGCGTGATATTCATTAAAAGGCGACTATGCATAGAATTAATCCACATGGAATGTATTTACACCGCTAGTGAAGCTCTGACGTGTCTGACGCCCTACCGTGCCTAATCCCGGCGCCCCCGCCGGTGGGTACTCTCCAAGTAGACACCCTTGTCGTTTATTTATACAAACATGGGTAGCTATTGACGGGCACATTTAATATACATGCACACCAAGCCATTCAAAGGGGATTCGACAAAAATTCGACCAAACTATGCAAGAAACCCCCCTCACAGTTAATAAAAAACACTTCCACCGCCGGATGTGTAATACTTTTTATTTTACTCTCTGAAAAGGAGACGAACCTCACTTGAGAGTCACAGCATGCTCCTGGCTGAGCCCAATGCTGTGTTACACCCACCAGTGCCCGCCGATTGCCTCACACCTCTGTGTTGTATTCCACCAGCTAGTGCGTATGCTATGACACTCTCTAGCCCATGTGCACTGTAACACCACCCCTTGAATATGTCATGCCACACTTGCCTTCGCACGGGTTATATTGCCCCATCTAACGTGCCTTCCTCGATGTGTATGTTATAACGCACACTGCTATGCCATACATATTACAATCTGGGATCCATATCTTTGTCACAGTGCATATGCAACGTTACACTCCCCAGCACATATTTTATATTACAACTTTAGAGACTAGTTATGTTACACAACACTGCCCTGAGCATATTACACTCCAAGGCGCACATCGCATAGCACGCGCTAGTGCCTGTGCTATCTCGCGCTCTACAATGAATCTGTCATTGCGCACAATGTATTGCATATTATATTTCACGCCCCGGTTCATCTTATATCACACTTTTTGGTGCATAGTTTATACCATATACTACATCTAGTTTTCAATTTCAATCGTGCTCTCAGGACTATGTTCTATATAACACTGCGTCCACCTACCCTTTTCACGGGCATTACACTTTGCGATGGGGGTGGAGAGTCAGGGGGTGTTTCTGCCAAGTGAGCCCGGAGTCACAGTCACAAACGTCCTCTTCTTCCTGAATAAAAGTGAGATTATGCTGCATACTTGTTCATATTTTAAGTCGTTCGCACAGACACACATTTTAAAAACAATAAAGTTCCTAATACCCACCTTCTCTGAACAGTTAGCTTGCTGCCCCATCCACCTCCTCCCTATCCTCTGTTGTCTGAATCCATGGACTAGCCTCCTCCCTCCTGCCATGCATGGTTTGATGTGCTGCCACTGCCCTCCATTTAGTATGATGTACCAGTCCACTCCTCCTGCCCTCCATTGCCCAATTCTATGGCGCATCATTGACCTCCTGCTTAGCCTCTGTGCTTACCCTGCTGCCCCTATTCTCCTTCCCCCTGCCCTCCGATGTCTTTGTGCATGCCCCTGCTCCATCCTTTTTGCCCACTATGTTCCATGGACCTGCCACTCCTATCTACTCTGAGTGTTCTGTTGAGCTGCCACCAGCCTAGCATTGTCAGATGACTGTAACCTGCCCCTGCCACCTCCACCCTGCCTGTCCACATGCCATGCCCCTATCCCCTTCCTCCTGTCCTCCATGGTCCATTTTACTGCCACACCCTTCTGCCCTCCCTGATCTGTTGTGCTGCAACTGCTCCTCCTGCCTGCCCGCGCGGTCTGTTGTGAGGCCCCTTCCCCTGAACTCTCTTGTCCGTGCCCAGGTCCTGACCCTCCCTTCAATCGTCCATGGTCCTTTGTGCATGCCCCTGCACCCTCCTTCTTGCCCATCATAGCCATTGTGCTGCCACTAACCCTCCCGCTTGCCATGCATGGTCTTCTGTGCTTCCATGGCCCCTCCCACCTTCCCTGAGTGGTCAGCTAGCTGCCACTGACCCCCTCCCACCTACCCTCCATGGTCTGTGTGTATGCCACCATAGTCTCATTGTTGCTCTCCATGGTGTGTCTTGTTGCTAGTGCCCATCCTGCCTGACCTCCATGGTCATCTTGCTGCTCCTGCCCTGCCACCTTGCCCCCAGTCCTCTGTTTCCATGTGCAGACCCCCTATTCCCTCCCTCCTGGCTTGTCTGTTCCATTGTAATGCCCCTGATCCGTCCTTCCTGCCCTATATGGTCTGTTATGCTGCAGCTTTCTCTCCTGTCTGTCCATTATGGTCAGCTAGCTACCATTGCCTCTTTCCCATCTGTTCTCTGTTGTCCATGTGCATGGTCCTGTCCCCTCCCTATTGCTTTCTATGGATTGTTGTGCTGCACTCCCGTCCTGCATGCCCTGTGTGGTGTATTGTGCTGCTGCAAACCCTGATGCCTGCCTTGTAGGGTCAGTTTGGTGCACCTCTGCATGTCCCTCCTGTACTCTGTTATCCGAGTCCATGTCCCTACCCCAATTCCTCCTGCCTACCATGATTCAATGTACCAAACTTGCGAACATTTTGAACTTGGTAAGAGGGAGATTTTGAAAAAAAACTGGGGTATTGATTTTCCCCTTTGAGTTACATTGAAAAAGAGGAGATTATAGACAGGAGACAGATCAAATAAAGCCAATTTGAGCTTAAAAACGTTGGACGTTTCCTGGCTGAAACGGGTCTGTTGGCATGTATGGTTGTACTACCACTGCCTCTTCCTTCTACCCACAATGGTCTATTATATTGCCACAGCCTCTCTTGCCAGTCCTGTATTGTGGGTTTGTTGCCCCTGCCCCCCTTTCCACTGCCCTCCATAGTCTGTTGTGCTGCCACTGCACTTCCTGCCTGCCCAGTGTGGTCAAATTGTTGCCTCTGCATTCTCCTACCTGCCTTCAATTTTCAGAGTCCGTGCCCCTGGCCTCTGCCTCTCAACAGTATCCCAATGAACAACTAGATTGCTAACATTCTATATTTATTACAAAAGTGTGGAACGCCTGACGTCAACTTGATGTAATCAAAACTGTATACCTAGAGTATTTCCTTTAGAAATTACATATATGAGAGGGTCTTATTTGCATCAAAATTATGGTTAGTGCTCTAACAAACTAAAATGAGGACATATTTTCTGAGTTTTCAAATAGCGACAAAGAACTTTTAAATTATTTGTAATCTTTATGTTTTTTTATTCAGTTGACCACTTGATTAAATGTTGAACCTTGGCGAGAGGATGTGGTGTTACTTCCAGAGCTGCAGACTTTACAACTGGGGAACCAGGTTGAAGTTTCTGCTTCAGCTCGACATTCTGTGATTCTGGTCAAAGCACTTAGTCTCCCCATGTCTACAACCAAAATGAATTTGTTCTTGTGTGATGTTACCAATGCTCATGTAAAGCACTCCAATACCTGACAAGTCTGCACTATATAACACTGCAAAAACACAAAATAAAAAGTGTTTTGCACACTTCTGAAATTGGGCTATATTTGGGCTACATCTGGGTGATTTTGGGCTACATTTGGGCTCTTTTGTCTCCGGTGGCCATCTTGGGAGATTTATTTGTTATGAAGTTTCCTAATTTCCTCATGTACTGCAGTCTCCTCAGTAGGAAATGCTTTCAGTTTTTTACTTTGATTCCATCAAGAAGGTATTCAGATATGTCACACATTTGCCATGAATTCTGAATGTTAGCACTCTAGTTGCTCATTAGATCACTGTAGTAAAGCTACTGCTCCCCACGGAAGTCTGCTGCTGGTATTAAAAGTGCATGTTTCAGTCTGCATATCAGAATTTTTTAATGAAATAGAAGAGGATTTGAGAAGTCACTCAAAATGTGCCCTAATTTTTCTTTCTTCAGCACTAATAATAATTTCTATGGCAAAATGAACCCCCTCATTGTGTTCCTTTTTAAATTAAATGTTTTAGGTGTTACCAGTATATTCCAATCAAGATGGCTTCAGGTGTGCCATACTTTTGTCATAAGTAAGACAGTAAGCGCTCTAGTTCTTCTTAAGAACACTCTGGGACATTCTGTCATTAGGCTATACTTGGGCTACATCTGGGTGATATTTGGGCTACATTTGGGCTCTTTTGTCTCTGGTGGCCATCTTGGGAGATTTATTTGTTATGAAGTTTCCTAATTTCCTCATTTACTGCAGTCTCCGCAGTGGGAATACTTTCAGTTTTTTATTTTGGTTCCATCAAGAAGGCATTCAGATGTGTCACACATTTGCCATAAATTCTGAATGTTAGCACTCTAGTTGCTCATTAGATCACTGTAGTAAAACTACTGCTCACCAGGGAAGTCTGTTGCTGGTATTCAAAGTGCATGTTTCAGTCTGCATGTCAGAATTTGTTTATGAAATAGAAGAGGATTTGAGAAGTCAAAATGTGCCCTAATTTTTCTTTCTGCAGAACTAATCATAATTTCTATGGCAAAATGAACCCCCTCATTTTGTTCCTTTGTAAATTAAATGTTTTAAGTTTTACCACTTTATTCCAATCAAGATGGCTTCAGGTGTGCCATACTTTTGTCATAAGTAAGACTGTTAGCGCTCTAGTTGTTCGTTAGAACACTCTGGGACATTCTGTCATTGGGCTATACTTGGGCTACATCTGGGTGATATTTGGGGTACATTTGGGCTCTTTTGTCTCTGGTGGCCATCTTGGGAGATTTATTTGTTATGAAGTTTCCTAATTTCCTCATTTACTGCAATCTCCTCAGTAGGATATACTTTCAGTTTCTTACTTGGTTCCATCAAGAAGGCATTCAGATGTGTCACACATTTGCCATACATTCTGAATGTTAGCACTCTAGTTGCTCATTAGATCACTGTAGTAAAGCTACTGCTCACCAGGGAAGTCTGCTGCTGGTATTCAAAGTGCATGTTTCTGTCTGCATGTTAGAATTTTTTCATGACATAGAAGAGGATTTGAGAAGTCAAAATGTGCCCTAATTTTTCTTTCTGCAGCACTAATCATAATTTCTATGGCAAAATGAATCCCCTCATTGTGTTCCTTTGTAAATTAAATGTTTTAAGTGTTACCACTTTATTCCATTCAAGATGGCTTCAGGTGTGCCATACTTTTGTCATAAGTAAGACTGTTAGCGCTCTAGTTGTTCGTTAGAACACTCTGGGACATTCTGTCATTGGGCTATACTTGGGCTACATCTGGGTGATATTTGGACTACATTTGGGCTCTTTTGTCTCTGGTGGCCATTTTGGGAGACTTATTTGTTATGATGTTTCCTAATTTCCTCATTTACTAGAGTCTCCTCAGTAGGAAATACTTTCAGTTTTTTACTTTGATTCCATCAAGAAGGCATTCAGATGTGTCACAAATTTGCCATAAATTCAGAATGTTAGCACTCTAGTTGCTTATTAGATCACTGTAGTAAAGCTACTGCTCACCAGGGAAGTCTGCTGCTGGTATTGAAAGTGCATGTTTCAGTCTGTATGTCAGAATTGTTTAATGAAATAGAAGAGGATTTGAGAAGTCACTCAAAATGTGCCCTAATTTTTCTTTCTGCAGCACTAATCATACTTCCTATGGCAAAATGAACCCCCTCATTTTGTTCCTTTTTAAATTAAATGTTTTAAGAATTACCACTTTATTCCAACCAAGATGGCTTCAGGTGTGCCATACGTTTGTCATAAGTAGGACTGTTAGCGCTCTAGTTGTTCTTTAGAACACTCTGGGAAGCTGCAGTAGAACACAAAGGAATCAACTTCCAGTCTCTGCCCTTGTTGGATGTACATGTTTTACTGAGAATGTCAGACTTCATTCTCACATGACTGAGAAAGATTTTTTTTTTTTTTTTTTTGATCTTTCAATTTTTTTATTAGGGTTTTGCATGCATTTCATTACAGTAAACTTTCGCTTATATATATGCTCCAATCATTACGTTACATCATCAGCAACCGTTGCATGAGCTATAGTGAGTGGGTGCTGTAGTTCGTTAATTGCCGAGGGTATCTATTATAAGCGGTAAGGCTGGTCGCCCCCTAGTGCGCTCTGCTCCGTCCCTGTGTATGTCTGCACAGTAATGTCGCCAGCGTCCGTCTCTATCGGGGTCAGCACTACCTCCCCAATGTAGTGTATGCAGCATTCCCTTCTTTCCCAGGTTCACTGTCGGGTCGTGTATCTAGGACCACGGCGTGTAAGCCGTCAACCGGGGCAACTACCGCCTACGGGGCGGTTTGGAACGGGCCCTAGGGAGGGGGGGGGATCCTTAAACTTGGAAAAAGAAGGGGTGGGGAATGAAGGGAGTAGGAGGTGGAAAATGGAAGGGGGGGTGGGAGTGCGGGACTGGCGGGGGCGAGGTTCACGTGCCAAATTGTGGGAGGACTGATAGCTAGTGCGAGCGATCCATCCTGAGATCTACTTAGGGGAGGGGGGGGGGGGTCGAGTCTGTCGGTCATCGCTTATCGCGACACAGGGGGCCGGGTCCGTGCTCGCTCTCGCACCTAGGTGCTCTGTCTACCTGCGGAGTCGTCTGCGCCCTCCGCCAGGTTGGGGCGGCCAGGGGATGTCGGAGAGGCGTGAGGGGTGAGCTGTGACACGGCCGGGGCGTCCCTCGGCTCGTAGTTTTGCTTAAAAAGGATGAGGAGGAGCGCCCATTCCATAGATATCGGGTGTTTACGGGCGCCCTTCGCCTCCTCCTCCCTTAACAGTTCCTCCTCGGCTGCTCCCCATTTGAGCACTGCGCCTGCCCACGCCGGTATGGACGGTCCTTCTGGGGCCCTCCAATGCATCGCGATGTTCCTCTTCGCGAGGAGCACGGCTAGGGACATAAACTTCCACTGTACCTTCGCGGTTTTCTTCTTCGGGGACAACCCCAGTGCACACTCCTCCCAGGTGGCAGCCGCCGGGATTTCAGTTGTAGCGCTGACGGTTTGGTACACCTCCTCCCAAAAACGGTGTATGGAGGGGCAGGCCCAGAACATATGCTTGAAATCGGCGTCTGTCAGGTGACATCGGGGACAGTCAAATCGCGTCTCAGGGTAAAACCGGTGGAGTTTGTCTGGAGTAAGATACGCCCGGTGGAGAATGTTGAATTGGATATTTTTAAATCGCGCGTTCCTGGACACCTTTTTGGGGGACTCCAGGGCTTTGCGCCACTCCGCGTCGTTGAATACGCGGCCTGCATCGTCCTCCCACGTTTCCCGGAGTTTGTCCAGGGAAACGTCCGCCAACTCCCTAATCGCTTTATAATGCCAGGTGACCAGGTGACTGCCCGCTCCCATGCGCAGCACTGTATGCAACACCGGATGCGTCGGGGGTTCCCCATCGCGTGGGTTCCAAAAGCGGCCACTACTTTCCAGCAGCTGCCTGTGTCTCAGGAATTGTCCCTGGGGGAGGTCATACCACTCCACCATCTGTGCGTACGTCCTCAACTGCCCCTCCTGAAACAGCGCCTCCATCTCTGTGACGCCGTGGTCCGTCCACACCTGGAGGGCCCTCGCGGTGTAGTGTCCGTTCCGTCGCGGGAACCCCACCAGAGGGAGCAGGGGGGAGTACAGCGGCCGTCCCCTGGACATGCGGTGTATCCGCATCATGCATCGGCGGGCTACGACGACCTGAAGCGGATGTGTGCGTATCGGCTTTGAGCCCGGTAACAGCATACGTCGGATCGCGGGCTGTGGTAGTCTACCCGCATCCGTGACTGTCTCCTCCATATGTCGCTCCGCCGTCCACTGGGATAACCACTGGAGCTGTGCCGCGAGGAAGTATGATTCGAAGGATGGGGCCCCCAGGCCTCCGGCCGTCGTAGGTAGATACAATGTACGCAGCGCTACTCGGTGCCGACCGCCCCCCCAGATCAAGGTTGCTAGCAGCGTGTCTAGTTCCCGGAAAAAAGCACGGGGTGGGATTATTGGAAGGTTTGCGAAGTAGTAGAGCATTCGCGGCACCATGATCATCTTCGCGATTGCGACGCGTCCTATAGGTGCTAATGGAAGAGTCTTCCAGAACTCCACAGCCGAGCGCAGGCTGATCAGTGCCCTCCGATGGTTTCCCTCGAAGAGGTCTCTGGGGGAGTGGTATAGGCGCACCCCCAGGTATCTGGGGGGAGTCCCTTCCCATTTCAACGTCTGCGCACCTAGCGTTATCGTCAGAGATTCTGCGCGCGCGCCCAAAGGGAAAACGGACGATTTTTCCCAGTTGACCCGGAGTCCCGAAGTGTCCCCGTACTCCTGTAGTGTCGTCCAAATGGATGTAAGGTCAGCCGATATGTCACGGACGTAGATCAGTAGATCGTCCGCGTATAGAGACACGCAGTGGGTGACGCCCGCTATGGGGATCCCCCAAGTCTCCCCCTCCCGTCGCAGCCTAATGGCCAGGGGCTCCATCGCCAGAGCGAAGAGGAGAGGAGAGAGGGGGCAACCCTGCCTGGTCCCGCTGGTCACCGGGAACGGAACCGACACTAGTCTGCCGATTCTCACCCTGGAGGAGAGGCTCCCGTACAGCAGCTGTGTGTAGGCCAGCAGCACAGGCCCGACGCCCATACGACTCAAGACCTCGAACAGGTAAGGCCACGACAGGGTATCGAACGCCTTTTCTAGGTCCAGGACCAAGCACGCCGCCCGGGGATACCGTCCCTTCGTCTGGTCCTGGACATGAAAGAAGCGGCGCAGATTGTGTGAGGTGTTACGTCGGGGAACGAACCCACACTGGTCTGGATGCACCAGCGTTGGGAGAATTCGACTGTATCGCTCTGCTAAAATTTTCCCGAGGATCTTGCAGTCCGTGTTCAGGAGCGTTATTGGTCGGTAGGAGGCCGGGAGTACGGGGTCTCTATGCTGCTTCAGGAAGGTCACCACGACCGACGTCCGCATCGAGTCTGGGAGCAGTTTACGAGTTACCGCCTCCTCGTATATGGAGACCAGGCGTGGCGCCAGCAGCGTCACGAATGCGTGGTAGAACTCGATCGGGAGTCTGTCCGTACCCGGCGTCTTCCCGCGGGCAAGTGCCTTAATCGCCTGTTTCACATCAACCGCAAGAATCCGTTTGTCTAAGTCCTTGCCGATGTCGGGGGGGATCCCAGGCAGGGGCGACTCGCCTAGGAAGCCGGCGAGATCTCTCGAGGGTCCGGCCCGTGGGGCGCGGTATAGGGTCGCGTAGTACCCGTGAAAGATGCGCAAGATATCTGTCTGTGAGTATTTCAGTTGCCCGTCTGGGGCCATGAGTTCTGTGATAGGACGCGGTGTTGTGTCTTGTTTGGCCAACCAGGCCAGGAGCGATCCCGTCTTATTCCCCTCTCGGTGCGCTCGAGCCGCGTATGCGCGAAAGTTGTATTTACGCAGATCGCGCAACGTAACCGCGTGGGAGGTTTTGGCCTCTGAGAGTTGTGTCACTGTGGCGGCCCCCTGATCCGCCCTTTTCGAGAGTTCCATGAGCTGGGACTCCGCCCTTTGCAAGGCCTTGTCCAGCACTCTCCTTACCCCGACTACTTGCTGGATGCAGTGGCCTCTGGCGCACACCTTAAATGCGTCCCACTCCACCGAACGTGTGGACGCCGTATTGTCATTCTGGCGGAAGTGGCCCTGCATAAACTCCTCAAGTGTGTGACGGAACACCGGGTCTGTGAGGCATTCTCGAGGCATCCTCCAAGTCGGAATCGGGGGGTGAGGCGGTTTCCAACGGAGGACCATAGTGTGCGCGTCGTGGTCCGACACTATCCTGCCGAGATAGTCAGAGTCCTGTACCAAGGGCCGAGGAACCTGTCTAAACGGACGCTCAGATTATGTGGGATCGAATGGAAGGAGTAGAGTTTCGCAGTGGGGTAGCGGGTCCTCCAGATGTCTGCCAACCCCCATTTGGCCACCCATCTGCGGAGGTCCGCGGCTTGCTTGTGTGCAGGGGAGTGGGCCTGTGGGGGATGTGAGCGATCCAGGCGTGGGTCCAGAGTGCAGTTGTAATCCCCTCCTAGGAGCCATGGGACTGAAGTGTGTTGTGCCAATGTGCGTGTGAGTGTGCCCCAGAATCCCTCCTGTTCCGAGTTGGGGGCATATATACTCCCTATCAGTAGTTGTTGACCCTCTAATAAACCCGTCAGCACCGCGTATCGACCTTCTCTGTCTACGAGTCTGTGTTGCTCTTTAAATGGCACCCCCGGCCTGATCCATACTAGGGCGCCTCTGGCGAACGCGGAGTAGGTCGTGGCGCATATTATGCCTCGCCACATTTTTTGTAGCCGGTCCACTTCCCCTACCGTCAGGTGCGTCTCTTGTAAGAGTGCAACTTGGGCCTGTTGTCGCTTAATGTAGGCATAGATAGAGTATCGTTTTCGTGCGGTGTGCATGCCTCGGACATTCAGTGTCAGGAACTTTATGTCTGTGTTAGGGGAGTTGTGAGGTGTGATGTGGGAAGGCATCTGTATGTGTGCTCATCGTGTGGCGAACCCCACGGTCGTCGCTTCCAGCCCCACGCCCGCCGCCTATCGTCCGTCCATGCACTGTGTCGTCTATGGCGGTCACCTCGCCCGCTGCAGGAATGGTAGGGAAAAGGTATGCAGGGAGGGGGGGTGAACAATAACAACGGTGGGAAACAGTCCCAATACTGGACATGACTGAGAAAGATAATGTGAATTTACAGAAAATATGCTCCCAGTTAGCTTATAGATCACCTTCCAAACCTCTGTGGGAAAAGCATGAGAAAATAGTTTTCTCTCAAACATGATTCATGATATCACAGCAGAAGGCTTTTTTACATGGTAAAATCACCTTAGAACACATCACAATTCCTAAAATGAGTATGGTACCATCAACAAATGATTTATAATGTAAGTAATGTCTTAAAACCTTCTATTAACTGTAATGCTTTTTAATGAGGTGCTATCATGTATATTGGTCCCAAGATGGCTGCCAACACTTCTTGGATGAAGTGCTGACAGCCAATCAGATCTCACGATGAGATGTGTGGTTAGGCTCCGCCCAGATATATATGTGATTTTACTTTTGATTTTCTCAGGAACTACTGAACGGATTTACACCATTTAAGCAAAAGGCACATGCGTGACCTGAGGACTACCTCTTTGCCAAATTTCAAGTAATTCGGTTCAGCCGTTCGGGCTGTACCTTCGACTAAAGGTCCTATGGGAAAATGCATGGGGAAAACGCGTTTTGGGACCCCCTTTTTTTCTCAGCCCCCGCTTGACGAATCACCCCGAGACTTTCAGAGTAGGAGCTGAGCGGAGCGCCCCATTAGTTTTGAAAATTTCACGAAGATAAGTCAACCGGCACTAAAGTTATTCAAAATAGAATTTTCAGATTTCCTATGGGAACTCGGTACTAACTATAACTATCTACTGGCGACCGCCAGTAGATAATATATATATATATATATATGTATATATGTATATATATGACTGAATTGCTGCCTTCCAACTTCCCCACGGGCGATGAAAAGAACCAGCACGAACTCCTCTTAGTTGGAATGACAGGATGTTTATTGCTCACTCAATATGTCATTACGCGTTTCGACTGACACAGCAGCCTTGATCACATGGAGAAATGCGTATACCATAGCTTTTTTAAATACCACCTACTAGTGTCACGTGCTCCCAAAGGACATAGAAAACATACTATGAAAGTGTTTTTATATATATGTATATATATATTACCTACTGGCGGTCGCCAGTAGGTAGTTATAGTTAGGACCACGTTTCCATAGGAAAACCTCAACATTCTATTTTGAATAACTTTGGCGCCGGTCGACGAATCCTCGCGAATGTCTCAAAATAGGTGGGGCGCTACGCTCCGCTCCTACCCTGAAAGTCTCGGGGGGATTCGTCAAGTGGGGGCTGAGATAAAAGGGGGGTCCCAAAACGCGTTTTTCCCATGCATTTTTCCATAGGACCTTTAGAACGAGCTACAGCCGAACGGCTGAACAGAATTACTAGAAATTTGGCAGAGAGGTAGTCCCTAGGTCAAGGAAGTGCCTTTTGTAGGTTTGGTGTAAATCTGTTCAGTAGATTCTGAGAAAATAGCCTTTAAATCAATATATATATCTGAGCCCGCTTACGGTACGCTTACCGTACGCTTACCGTAAGCGTACGGTGGCGTGCGCGAGCGCGATTCTGATTGGCTCTTAGATCTTAGTAAACATTCGAATCGGCCGAAACCAGGAAGCGGCGTCCGCCATTTTGTCTCTCGCACTGAGTGTTGTTTATCAAACCTGATGGCAAAAAACATGTTACGGGGCTGTTTTGACAACTCCCTCCCACATAGTCATGTTGAGGGAGCCCCCAAACATCCCCCAAGAGCAAAAAAGGTTTTATTTTTTTTTCGGCAATTTCGCCGATTACGCTTACCGTACGCTTACCGTACGCGTACGGTAAAAAATAAAAAAAAAAAAAAAATCCACACTTTCTCCACCCCGTGTGCAAAAGGTGGCCGCAGGCCACCATTTGTGCATGGCTTATTAGAGCTCAGAAATTCCCCAAAAAAATTCAACAGATTACCGATCACAAGGAAGCGCATAATATGTCCTCCATGTGCGCACGGTGCGCGAAGCGCATCGTGTGTACATGGCCCATCTAGCGTAACGTGGGCACGGCACTAACTGCGTAAAGTGGGTGCGCGGTGCGCGAAGCGCACCGTGCGCGCACGGAACGAACTGCGTTAAGTGGGCACGCACGCCACGAATGGCGTAAAGTAACTTAGCATTTAAAAAACCGTACAAATTCACTGAAAAAACCATAGGTTTCACACACGTTATAGTTAGGAATTAGCATTTAAAAAACCTTGCAAATTCACTGAAAAAACCATAGGTTTCACACATGTTATAGTTAGCGGAAATTTTACTGATAAAAAACCAATGAAATTGCCCCGTTATAGTTAGTGCTGGCAACTATAACTCACGCGACCGCAATCTTCTGCTGATGACATATGTGTCTTTATGAAAAAAAAATATTTGTAATATATGTATAGCTAAAAATGTATGGAAGAAGACATGGGCAAATAAGTGTCTAAATACAGTATTAGCATCAGCAGAGGATTGCGGTCGCGTGAGTTATAGTTGCCAGCACTAACTATAACGGGGCAATTTCATTGGTTTTTTATCAGTAAAATTTCCGCTAACTATAACATGTGTGAAACCTATGGTTTTTTCAGTGAATTTGCAAGGTTTTTTAAATGCTAATTCCTAACTATAACGTGTGTGAAACCTATGGTTTTTTCAGTGAATTTATATATATATATATAACCCAACAATTGCACCAGCAAGAATGAGGCCGCACTCTGCTGCAGGTAAGGTAACCAACCTTTATTTTCTCGATAACAGGCAGCTTTTCATTCCGTTTGTATGTCTTCTAGGCTTTACGCGTTTCAAGGATTTTGTTCCTCTCTTCAGAAGCCATGCTTTCAAATCGGCATATTATGTGCACTTCCCACGTTACTCTGCGTGCTTTGCATTTATAGTCCTGGCCTCAGGTGTGCCAAATTAACAACTTTTCACTGTTGCACGCCGGTAACTGTAGTTCAAATTCCTGCACCATTTACACCCTCCAGTGGGTCCGATCTTACTCACATCATTATGAAGACCATTGACAGCCCCCATTGAGCTCCCGAATGAAACTCTGCCTGTTTAGTTGAAAGGAGACCTGCTGCGCCACCTCCACGAAGAGACGATTCTCCTCGAGTGGCCCCCTAAGTTGTTTTCATGGGTGGTGCGTCGCCTCCACGGCCTGGAGCGCGCCGTGTGAAATATAACCCAACAATTGCACCAGCAAGAATGAGGCCGCACTCTGCTGCAGGTAAGGTAACCAACCTTTATTTTCTCGATAACAGGCAGCTTTTCATTCCGTTTGTATGTCTTCTAGGCTTTACGCGTTTCAAGGATTTTGTTCCTCTCTTCAGAAGCCATGCTTTCAAATCGGCATATTATGTGCACTTCCCACGTTACTCTGCGTGCTTTGCATTTATAGTCCTGGCCTCAGGTGTGCCAAATTAACAACTTTTCACTGTTGCACGCCGGTAACTGTAGTTCAAATTCCTGCACCATTTACACCCTCCAGTGGGTCCGATCTTACTCACATCATTATGAAGACCATTGACAGCCCCCATTGAGCTCCCGAATGAAACTCTGCCTGTTTAGTTGAAAGGAGACCTGCTGCGCCACCTCCACGAAGAAACGATTCTCCTCGAGTGGCCCCCTAGGTTGTTTTCATGGGTGGTGCTTTTTTGACCACGGAAAAGCTGAATTTGTGTATATATATATTTTTGTGGTCTGGAAGGGGTCTAGAACTGCGGCCTTGGAATTCATCCAGGCCATCAATGTCAACCGACTAAATCTACAATTTACAGCTCAGATTAGTCAAACCCAAGTCAGCTTCCTAGATGTGGAGGTTTTTGTTTTTGAGGGTAATTTACATACCAAGTTGTTCCGCAAAGCAACCGCGGGCAATACCGTGCTGCATGCCCTTAGCCATCATCCTGAACATCTCATACGCAGCATCCCATATGGGGAGATGCTGCATATCAGACGGATTTGCAGCACGGATGAGCATTGTACTCTAGCCCAGGAACAAAGTAAATTGAGGTTTTTAGCAAGGGGTTATTCCCTCGCAGTGATTGACAAAGCAGTGGCACGCACTAAGTCTAAACCTAGAGACCTCACCCCGATTGCCAGAAACAGTGATTCCATCTCCAGTAAGGCCTCTAATGAGACTTCCATTCAGAATGATGAACCCAGATTGATTTTGACCTATAACCGTCAACATCACAGGTTACGTAGGATTTTCAAGAAACATTGGTCGCTAATCCGCTTTGACCCTGTAATAGGTAGCAATATGCCCAATGCCCCTGCTGTAACCTTTCGGAAAGCTCGGTCCATGAGCGGCATGCTGGTGAAGAGCAGTCCCGAACTAAGCAGCAACACCGGTAATTGGCTACAAGCCAGCAAGGGATTCATCAAGTGTTCCTCATGTAAGGCGTGCACATTGGGCAGAAATACCACTACCTATTTATCTCCATTTGCCAGCTCTCCCTGTAAGATTACCAAAAAACTAACATGCAGGACAGATTTTGTGGTTTATGTGCTGGAGTGTACGTGTGGCCTGCAATACATTGGTAGCACCAAGTTGCAGGCACACAAACGTATACTCCAGCACATGAGGGCAATCACGAACCATGACATATCATACCCCGTAGCAAGACATTTCGGTGACAAACACAACAGTAACCTGAAAGACCTTAGCTACTTTGTCATTGATTCTGTGCCTCCACCAAGACGTGGGGGGGATCGGGAAGCCACCCTTAGAAAACTTGAGACGCGGTACATTTTGGAATTAGATTCCAAGGTACCCAACGGGTTAAATGCCAGTGAGGACTTCTATACTTGGCTCTAACCGTTGGCTTCAACACATCTGTCCTGATGAATCACCCTGCACAGTATTTCAGAGTATTTATTCCGCGCCCATGTTCGGATTTTTCCATGACTGTTACAGTTTTGTTGTTCTTTTTTCCTTGTTATTTTGGTTTATTCATTTTTTGAACAGTTGTTTTCACTTTTTTCCTGTCTCCTCATCTTTGTTTTTTTGATAAGAACCTGATATTGGTTCTGTTTCTGATTGCACTATCAACATTTTTTTGAACGTAGCTTTATTTAGTAGGTCTTAGGAACATGAGTGGGTGATTTCGTTGCCTTCTTTTAGTGGGGCACAGCCTGATACGAGTTGAAATGGATTAAACCAGTTATCAATTTAACTAATTGGATATGAAATTAGTTGTTTCCATGTGAAATACGAATAAGAGAAATGACGAGTATTTAAAGTAAAATAATCTTACGACGCTGTTCTATAATTAGATGGTGTCTTTATACTTGTTGTGTTAAACGAATGAAATAACAATATTATCATTTCATTATGAAAATGTTTTTCCAACTTGTCATATTCTCTTTTCTGCATAGTTGTATCCATCCTGTGCCCATGGATTTAGATAAGCATATTCTTTCTTTTTCTATGATTGTTCCCAAAGACCTATCGTTGATCTTATTGCCTTGTCGGGGTACAAAATGTATTTTACATATATTATTACTATTGTTGGTACCACAAGACAATTTCTTATTTTCTAAATCACGATATTCAAATCTGTTGTCTATGTTCATGATTTTGTTGTCACGTTACCATGCACTTGCACTTTAAATACTCAGGCTTCCTCTGTCAGCGTCATGTGACCAAGGCCTCCAGTAGGTCGAAACGCGTCATAGCGGTGGTGCAGGTTACGGAGTAAAATAAAGAACTAAGAGCACCTATTTCTGGGTCCGTGTTCGTCTTTGGCGTTCCAATGCAGCGCATCCTGTGAGACGATTCCTTGTGGCATATATATATATATATATATATATCTCGCTCCAAGTTTTCCTCACTCCCGTCCGGGAAGAAGATAGCAGCACTCGCGGGTTAGGTTGGTTACCAGTTTTTATTAAGCGCTACACAGACGCGTTTCGGGTCTTCCCTTCGTCAGTGTGTTGAATGACAGATACAGCGCGGCGCCATTTTATATACAAAAAAATGCATCACATTATCCATTACGGGCAATGAAAAACAACGAGGGACTATTCCCACCGAGTTACTGTGGGCGCCATCTTTGAATATGCACATATTGTGTTCACACTAATTTGTCAAATAAAGTTATATACAATATTCACAGTATTTTACAACATAATTGTCGACAAAGTTCATTGTTTATGAAGTGTGATTATTCATGAATTCATTCTAAATGAGGTTACAATCTCGCCGTGGATCGGCGTTAGTGGCTCCATAGAACCACCCTCTTCCCCTCGCGTTTATAAATCTTGCCGTGTATCGGCTATCCCACATAATGTGTGCATTAAGAGGTGTGTACAGATTCGTCTAATTTATCATAATTTTATCGCCTATACCCCCAGGTGTACCGTTAATTCCTCATTGCTGTTCAAACCTTTCGGGCTTTTCGTTTGTAAGTCGATAATAAATCTTGATTCTAATCTCCTCAATTTGAGGACCCTGTCCCCTCCCCTGGTGTGAGGGGGCACATGATCAAGCCCAAAATACTGAAGTAGGTTCCTGTTGCTTTGGTGTTTGATGGCGAAATGTCTGGCAACTGGATAGCTCATGTCCCCGTTAGTGATAGCACGCATGTGCTCCAAAATTCTGATTTTAACACTATGTATAGTGCTCCCAATATATTTGAGATTACAGGGACATGTCAGACAATAGACTACATGCGTGGTTTGGCATGTAATGAATTTTTTGATGGTTTGTCTCTCTTTCATACCCTTAATTTCATAGTTAAGGATTCTTTTGCTAAATGCACATGCCTTACATTTCCCACACGGGAAAAAACCCCTTAGTTCCCCGAATGTCCCTTGTTTCACTATGGGGTTTTCCAGATGGCTATGGACCAATTTGTCTTTTAGTGATCTAGCCTTTCTAAAAGTCATTAGTGGGACAGGTGGAATATCCTTCCCAATGATCTGGTCAGTTTTCAAGATATGCCAATTTTTTCTGAAAATGCGTCTTAAGGAGTCAGCATCCTCAGAAAAGGTCGTAATTATGCGGAATTTGCCCTCATCTTTCTTTTCTTCTTTGGTTTTAGCCTCTAACAATTTTCCTCTTGGTATCTTGTTGACCTTTTCTAGGGTGGTATCTAATAACTTCAGATCATATCCTCTAGCAGCAAATCTCTCTATACTCTCTCTTGCTGCATGTGCGAAGTCACAATCCCTTGAGCAGTTGCGTTTAAGACGCAATAATTCCCCGTATGGGATGCTCTTCTTCAATTTGTCTGGATGGCCACTGGTAGCGTGTAATGTGCTATTGCCTGCAGTCGGCTTTCTGTATAGAGCCGTAGTGATCTTACTCTCTTGAATCCTCACTTCCAGGTCGAGATAGTTCACTGCCACTGAACTAATCTCGCCTGTGAATTGAAGATTAAGATTGTTGTTGTTCAAGTGGGCTATATAGTCTATGGCACTGTTATTGGACCCCCTCCAGACAATAAATAGGTCGTCAATGTACCTATGCCAAGTCACTATATTGGCTGTCCATATCGCATTGGTGGGGGACCGGACCACCTGCTCCTCCCACCAGCCCACGAACAAGTTCGCGTAGCTGGGGGCGAAGCAGGTACCCATCGCGGTCCCCGACACCTGCCTGTAGAGGTCACCTTGGAAAAGGAAAATGTTATTGTATAGGCAAAACCTTATGAATTCGATAAGCATCTTGTTATGTTCCAGTAATTTGATCGACCTTTTGTTCAGGAAATATTCCACCGCCTCCAGTCCCTGTTTGTGGTCTATGCATGTGTATAATCCAGTAATGTCCAATGTTATGAGGACGAATGAAGACTCCCATCTCACTTTTTCTATGCATGCAATGAAATCTTTGGTGTCTCTTATATAAGAAGACAATTGTAGGACGAACTGAAATAGAAAATGGTCCACAAATACAGACATCTTTTCAGTTAGACTGCCCAATGATGAGACTATGGGTCTGCCGGGTGGATTCAATTTGTCCTTGTGGACTTTGGGCAGATAATAGTACGTTGGAATTATGGGATTGCTGGCTCTTAGAAATAGGAACTCTTCCATGGTTAACATCGTTTTGTCCTGCCATTTCTTAATCATTTGGTGGTACTCATTGATACTCTCCTCATATTTCTTTTTGTTTGTCAATTCATAGTTGTGTGTATCAGTTAGTTGTCTTAGGGCTTCCCTTACATACTGTTCCCTTGGTATCAAGACAATATTGCCCCCTTTATCAGAGGGTGTGTAGACTACTGTCGGATCGCTTTGTAGTTCTCGCAAAGTTTTCTCTTGGGCTTTAGTCAAGTTACGTTTGGTGGTTCTGTAATTTTCTTTCTCTCGTAACTGCACAAGATCCTTGATTACTGATTCAGAAAAAACATCGATCGCATCTTGAGGCATTTGTGGTAAGAATTGTGAAACCGGTTTGAAGTTACTACATGGTGCTTCTTGATCAAGCCCCAAGGTCCTAGCTCTTTGTGTTGTTGTCATTACATTTTCTTCTGTGATCGATTCCTGTCCTTTTCGTAATTCTTCCAGTAGTTCCAATGTGGTAAGGTCATCCACTGTTAGTAAATCTGTCTCCTTGGTATTTCCTTTGATTAGTCTGGCTTCTTTGTTCGTTGGTTTGATCTTAAAAAACTTGTGTAGTTTAAGTTTTCTAGTGAATTTAAAAAGATCAATCCTCGTTTGTGTAAATTCAAACTTTGTTTGTGGACAAAAGGATAGCCCCAATTTCAATACTGATTCCTCTGTCTTGGTAAGTTTTTTAGAGGTTAAGTTAATGATGGTGAGGTTGTCCTCTTCATTTACCACCTTGCGCCTCTCTTGATCCGGGTTGTTTTGCCCCTTCCTCTTCCTCTTCCAACCGCTCCTTCTGGTCTGCCTCCGTCCACTTCTGGGGGCTTGCTTTTCCCCCCCCTCAACCATGACTGTCGTATCAGATTGAATTCTTGGTGAAAAGGGGTTCTCGTTGGTTCACCAGAAGGGCCCGCTGTCTCATCACCGGACTGCTCATTTTCGGTCACGTCTGATTCTGACGTCTCAATTCTTTCTGGTATTTGTATCGGTGTCTGCTTGCTCTTGTACATTTCTTTCCGGGGTCCGTCGAACTTTTTGGCGAACGTTAGTACTCTCCCCATAAGGTAGTCTCTCTCGTCGCGTTCGAATTTTTCTTGTTTTCTATGCCGGATTTTTAGCTCATACTGTTGTAATCGTTTCTTCATTTTGTCTCTCATTTCTTCCTGTTTATTCTTGTCTGTATCTTTCGCGATTTCTTCCTCCGCCTTCTCAATTTCCGCTAGGGTCTTTGTCCTGTCGCTCCACGCAAATTTTACCAGGATTTCTAGACTCCCTTTGCATGAGGAGGCTATATGTGCAGCCCACTCCTCCAACAGGAGCGGGTCCGGATTTTCATAGGCGGGCACCGTATATATGCGCAAACCTCGTGGGACCCTCTCAACCTCGATGTAATTTTGGAGGGAGGTCGCCTCCCACCATTTGCGCATTTCGCGTTCGTACAGTCTCTCGAGTTTAGTAAATTTCATTTGCAAGTTGTTGCATGCGCCACCTCCACGAAGAGACGATTCTCCTCGAGTGGCCCCCTAGGTTGTTTTCATGGGTGGTGCTTTTTTGACCACGGAAAAGCTGAATTTGTGTATATATATATTTTTGTGGTCTGGAAGGGGTCTAGAACTGCGGCCTTGGAATTCATCCAGGCCATCAATGTCAACCGACTAAATCTACAATTTACAGCTCAGATTAGTCAAACCCAAGTCAGCTTCCTAGATGTGGAGGTTTTTGTTTTTGAGGGTAATTTACATACCAAGTTGTTCCGCAAAGCAACCGCGGGCAATACCGTGCTGCATGCCCTTAGCCATCATCCTGAACATCTCATACGCAGCATCCCATATGGGGAGATGCTGCATATCAGACGGATTTGCAGCACGGATGAGCATTGTACTCTAGCCCAGGAACAAAGTAAATTGAGGTTTTTAGCAAGGGGTTATTCCCTCGCAGTGATTGACAAAGCAGTGGCACGCACTAAGTCTAAACCTAGAGACCTCACCCCGATTGCCAGAAACAGTGATTCCATCTCCAGTAAGGCCTCTAATGAGACTTCCATTCAGAATGATGAACCCAGATTGATTTTGACCTATAACCGTCAACATCACAGGTTACGTAGGATTTTCAAGAAACATTGGTCGCTAATCCGCTTTGACCCTGTAATAGGTAGCAATATGCCCAATGCCCCTGCTGTAACCTTTCGGAAAGCTCGGTCCATGAGCGGCATGCTGGTGAAGAGCAGTCCCGAACTAAGCAGCAACACCGGTAATTGGCTACAAGCCAGCAAGGGATTCATCAAGTGTTCCTCATGTAAGGCGTGCACATTGGGCAGAAATACCACTACCTATTTATCTCCATTTGCCAGCTCTCCCTGTAAGATTACCAAAAAACTAACATGCAGGACAGATTTTGTGGTTTATGTGCTGGAGTGTACGTGTGGCCTGCAATACATTGGTAGCACCAAGTTGCAGGCACACAAACGTATACTCCAGCACATGAGGGCAATCACGAACCATGACATATCATACCCCGTAGCAAGACATTTCGGTGACAAACACAACAGTAACCTGAAAGACCTTAGCTACTTTGTCATTGATTCTGTGCCTCCACCAAGACGTGGGGGGGATCGGGAAGCCACCCTTAGAAAACTTGAGACGCGGTACATTTTGGAATTAGATTCCAAGGTACCCAACGGGTTAAATGCCAGTGAGGACTTCTATACTTGGCTCTAACCGTTGGCTTCAACACATCTGTCCTGATGAATCACCCTGCACAGTATTTCAGAGTATTTATTCCGCGCCCATGTTCGGATTTTTCCATGACTGTTACAGTTTTGTTGTTCTTTTTTCCTTGTTATTTTGGTTTATTCATTTTTTGAACAGTTGTTTTCACTTTTTTCCTGTCTCCTCATCTTTGTTTTTTTGATAAGAACCTGATATTGGTTCTGTTTCTGATTGCACTATCAACATTTTTTTGAACGTAGCTTTATTTAGTAGGTCTTAGGAACATGAGTGGGTGATTTCGTTGCCTTCTTTTAGTGGGGCACAGCCTGATACGAGTTGAAATGGATTAAACCAGTTATCAATTTAACTAATTGGATATGAAATTAGTTGTTTCCATGTGAAATACGAATAAGAGAAATGACGAGTATTTAAAGTAAAATAATCTTACGACGCTGTTCTATAATTAGATGGTGTCTTTATACTTGTTGTGTTAAACGAATGAAATAACAATATTATCATTTCATTATGAAAATGTTTTTCCAACTTGTCATATTCTCTTTTCTGCATAGTTGTATCCATCCTGTGCCCATGGATTTAGATAAGCATATTCTTTCTTTTTCTATGATTGTTCCCAAAGACCTATCGTTGATCTTATTGCCTTGTCGGGGTACAAAATGTATTTTACATATATTATTACTATTGTTGGTACCACAAGACAATTTCTTATTTTCTAAATCACGATATTCAAATCTGTTGTCTATGTTCATGATTTTGTTGTCACGTTACCATGCACTTGCACTTTAAATACTCAGGCTTCCTCTGTCAGCGTCATGTGACCAAGGCCTCCAGTAGGTCGAAACGCGTCATAGCGGTGGTGCAGGTTACGGAGTAAAATAAAGAACTAAGAGCACCTATTTCTGGGTCCGTGTTCGTCTTTGGCGTTCCAATGCAGCGCATCCTGTGAGACGATTCCTTGTGGCATATATATATATATATATATATATATGTATATGTATGTATATGTATCGCTGGCGTCGTCTCCAACATCCACTACCACTCGGACAAGACAAACGCGGACCCAAAATTCGTTGTACAGTTAAGAGTTTATTTGGTTGCCCTGCATCTCCGCCATAACGCGTTTCAGTCCCACCTGGGCCTTGATCACATGACGCGTTGCTTGATGTTTAACCCTTATTTAAAGTGCCAGTGCACAATATTGCATGACTGAACAGGTGACCACTTCATGGGCATGGAAAAAATACTAAATAGTATTCTCTTTTCTCTGAGCGCTATAACAAAAGGTTCACCATGTGCAAATGTGCATGCATTTGATTCAATAAATACATCAATGTAAAATAAAAATTGGATATATATACATAAATGTCAAATAGATATAAATACAAATGTAAACATGAGACCTTGTACTTGGCATTTAAAATCTGGTACAACATTCAAAAATAAGAATTGTTTAAAAAGCTAAAAATACCATTATTTACAACACTGCAATCCGGTCATGAATATACCTACGATCTTATTTGCACAAAACCACTCCTATGTGAAAACAATCTTAAACACATAGGGATGTCAAACACGTGTGATTAAAAATTAATATTACATACTTAATAACTAAGAAAACATTTTCACATTCTGGTGTCGAGATGATCTGCTCTTTGTGAGTATGTCGCTCAACGCAATAGGGCCCCAGTGGGCTAACATATTCCATGCCTAAGTGAAATCAATACATGTGATGTTCAGAACGTGTCACCCACTTGAACCAACAGGTCCAAAAAGTGCTAAGTGCCATAATATACCAAATAAAAGAAACTTATGTCTAAGGATTATGAAATGTAGATGTAAAATAGGGAATATGTTTACATGTATGTGCAAATGCACTATCTCTTGTACCGGAAACTTAGCGCTACTAGCAATCCATTAAACAAATGTTCTAATAACCAGATTCGCCCTTTACAAGCAAGTGTAAAAATCTTCACTCGCATTGAGCCCTGATGGCGTCTTAGTGTCGAGCTCCAATATATACCTAATTTCTAAAAGGCGGAGTTGTGCTTCAAGATTCCCTCCCCTTCTCAATGGGGGAATCGAATCAATAACAAAATACTGTAAGCAGGTTAGGTTGCTATCATGGTTCTCCTCAAAATGCCTGGCCACTGGATAGGCTTGATCTCTATTGGTGATTGACCTTATGTGCTGGAGTATCCTCTTGTGTGCTGGCAGTTTAGTACTACCTATGTATCGTAAACCACAGGGACACTCCAGCACATATACTACATACTCAGTCTTACAAGTCAGTCTTTTGCTGATAAGTATAGGGTCTGACTTGAATGGCCTAGTATAGCTTGTCTTATTATGTGCAAACTTACATGCTTTGCAGGTCGGGCATTTCATAAATCCTTTGTGTAGGGTGAGCCAATTGGTAGGAGATATAAGTTCAGGGCTGCTCTTAACAAGGCTATTGCTCATAGACCTAGCTTTTCTAAATGTTAGGTCCGGCTTTTTAGGCATGCAATCAGCCAAAATAGGGTCACTGCGCACCAAGCTCCAATTTCTATTCAATATTTTCCTTAGGACTTGATGCTGCCTGTTGTAGGTTAGAATCACCCTACAAGGCTTTTCTGAATGGTCTGGAAATACATCCTGTTGACTAGTTTTTACTGCAAGTGCCTGGGTTCTGGAAAGAGACCTGGTTTGGTTCATGGACCTATCTATAACATCAGGAGCATACCCTATTTCCAGAAACCTCTGTCTACTTGCTTGCTGCGCTATATGACAATCATCCTCATTGCTACAAGTGCGTTTGACACATAGCATCTCCCCATACGGAATGCTCTGTATTAGATGGCGTGGGTGATGACTTGTAACATGTAGCAATGTGTTCCCAGCAGTGGGTTTGTGGTATAGCCTAGTCGCAATGTTTTCATCCTTTATGCAGACCTCCACATCAAGGAAGTAAACTGAACAATTACTGATGTTAGCCGTGAAGTGGAGGTTCAAGTTATTGTCATTGATCTGTTCAATAAACTGCAGAGCACATGTCTCAGAGCGCCTCCAGATTAAGAACAGATCATCAATATAGCATTGCCAAAGGGGCACATGTTAGTCGATTGTCTCCTTAAAATGCCCCATGAGGACCTGTTCCTCCCACAGCCCCATATGCAAACAGACATAACTGGGAGAGAACAAGGACCCCATTGCAACTCCCCTGGTCTGCTGGTATATATGATTGTCAAAGAAAAAGAAATTCTGTTCAAGGCATGCAGAGACCATGTTGACCAACATCTTGGTGTGCATGAATACATAAACTGGTCTATGATTTAAATAGTGCTCAATAGCCTTGATGCCATCCTGGTGGGGAATAGAGGTGTAAAGTGAGGTTACATCCATTGTTATTAAAAGCATGTATGAACTCCATGCAATGTCATCAATTTTCCTAAGGAAATCAGATGTAGCCTGCAGGTAAGAAGGCAAACCCTTAACCCAATCTTGCATGAAATAATCTACATATCTTGACGTATTTTCCATCAAACTATTGATGGCCAAGATTATTGGCCTGCCAGGGGGTTTAGTTTCACTGCATGTGTACATATACATACATATATATATAGATATAAATTCACTGAAAAAACCATAGGTTTCAGGCCTGATATAGTTAGGAATTAGCATTTAAAAAACCTTTGAAATTCACTGTAAAAACCATAGGTTTCAGGCCTGATACAGTTAGGAATTAGCATTTAAAAAACCTTAGAAATTCACTGAAAAAAGAATAGGTTTTCGGGATGTTATAGTTAGCTGGACATTTCACTCGAACAAAACCATTGAAATTCCTCCGATATAGTTAGTTGTACTAACTACATGTCGCGCGCCCGCAATCCACTGCTGATGATGTCACATATTACATCATTCATGACATGGTCAGTGACATCACTGATGACATCACTGATGACATCACTGATGACATCATCCAGTGAATGTGGTTTGGTTTGTTATATGTATGATATATACATTTATATATACAGCAATTTGCATTGAAGAATGGGTGGATATATAAATATAAATATCTGGATGAAGGATTTAGTAGCAGTGTGATTGACTAATTTATAGTGTCTCACTAAATATATTGGATAGTGACAAAACTGTGTGAATATCTGTATCACTTTGTCAGTTGTTGTGTAAACTGCTGCACCAGTTGGTTACTAGCTACGTGAAAGTCTATATTATTTATTGATTAGTTAACTGAGTATTTGTATGGAAGAGTGAATGTGTGTGTGGTTCAGTGGGGGGTGTGTGACTGCCCAAAGATGTGTGAATAGTTGATTCAGTAGGTATCTTAAGTTAAAACTACATGTTATAACAGTTGTTTGGGTGAGTGAATATCTTTATGGGTGTGGTGATGAGCCAATATATGTCTCAAGGGTACATGTCCAACAAACTAGAAAAATAAAAGCCAGTATATGTGTCAGTTGTTGTATATAAATAAGTAAATTGTAAACTAAAGTTACCAACTGCCTATAGCAAGGGGATATAAATGAGCTCAAAACTGGGTCTGAATTAAATAAGCAACCAAATACCGCGACTGAGGGAAGCCTTTGCTCTCACCCTGACGATGCTACTCGGTCATCCGTTACGTCGATGCTAGAAAACTCAAGGAATCAACTTAATTCCTTCGTCTGAGGTACTTGACATACGCATTTCAAAAAATCCCCATCGGAATTAATACCTGGCGCTTTTTGCCCCTCATCTTGGATATACGTTTGGATGTTGCCATACTTTTAACAAATCCTGAGCCCGCAGCTTCTTCAAGTTTCTGGAATCGCCTTTCTGAGCCCTTAGAGGTCTTGAAAATTTCTTTCCCTCCATTAGAGGGCCATTAGCAGCGAGCCACCTGATCTAAGGTGTCCATTGTGTGTCCCACACGTTTGTAATTACCATTGCCCTGATGAAGGTGTAGCCCTCCTCGGGCTCAACACCGAAACGTGCGTTGGCTTGTATTATCTCGTGCCTACCTGAAGACCCCGTCTATCTATACGACTGGGAGAGCACGAATCCACTGGAACTGTTATTCTCTGGAATTGTTATTTCTTGAATACTGTTGGTTTTAACCTTTGTGTGAAATGATCTGTTTTTGAACTTTGTGTTTGTTGAATAAATGAGTATGTTGTGGGAATGTATGTGTGTATGATTGTTTAGTGTGGGACTTATATATTTCTGTATTGTGTAATTTGTTATTTATTCTCTTCCTTATTGACAAATATCCTGATCCTTTATATTGAAATAAATTGATTTTGAAAATCCTTTTTCTTGTCCTTTTACCCCTCTGTGTCAGTCGCGGTATTTGGTTGCTTATTTAATCCAGACCCAGTTTTTGGCTCATTTATATCCCCTTGCTATAGGCAGTTGGTAACTTTAGTTTACATTTTGGTTTCTTTTCCCCTGCTCCCTCTGCCTACTTACCGTTTCTTCAGGGGTCCCCCTTACATTGGGTATATAAATAAGTATACATAAGACTCAGTGATTGTATGAGTGACTGTATGGATAACTGTATAGTTGTAATAGTTTTTTTATAACACACTAAGTATGAGCTATTATCTATATGAATAGATGAAGTGGTGTTTTTATAAGTGTATAGCTAAGTAAAAGTAAGTATGATCCATTGTTTGCATAAGTGAGTAGGATGACTTCATAAGTGATTAGGATGTGTTCTGGTGTGTAATGTCGATATAGGTGAATAAGTATATTTGAAAGTGTTCTATTGATCATTGACAGCATGTATGAGTGAATCTATAGGTAAGTGATTAGATGTGTGTATAGATCTAGGAATCACTGAGTGGGTGTTTAGAAACTTGTATTGGTGTGTCAATGGTTTTAAATCTGACACTCTCTATTTTACAGTGAGTGATGAAAGGTTATACTAGTGTATGATGAGGTGTATCTGACTGTCACGTGGATGATGTCATCAGTGATGTCATCAGTGATTTCATTTGAGATGTCATCAGTGATGTCACTGACCATGTCATGAATGATGTAATATGTGACATCATCAGCAATGGATTGCGGGCGCGCGAGATGTAGTTAGTACAACTAACTATATCGGAGGAATTTCAATGGTTTTGTCCGAGTGAAATGTCCAGCTAACTATAACACCCCGAAAACCTATTGTTTTTTCAGTGAATTTCTAAGGTTTTTTAAATGCTAATTCCTAACTATATCAGGCCTGAAACCTTTGGTTTTTTCAGTGAATTTCAAAGGTTTTTTAAATGCTAATTCCTAACTATATCAGGCCTGAAACCTATGTTTTTTCAGTGAATTTCAAAGGTTTTTTAAATGCTAATTCCTAACTATATCAGGCCTGAAATCTATGGTTTTTTCAGTGAATTTCAAAGGTTTTGTAAATGACAATTTTTAATGTATTAATTGTTATACTGATTTTTTTGATACTGATTTACTACATTGTTTAAACTGTTTATTTTTAGATATTTTATTTTTTTATTTACATTATACATTTCAATACAAAATATACGTTCTCAGAAGGAATTACTTTAGTTTAAATACTTTGCAAATAGGCAATAGACTTTTAAGTACAGTAGTTACAGTTGTTGCAATGGGCAACACAATTTCAAACACAAAGCAATATTGAGCTCAATGTGAGTAAACGGAATTCATAGTTCGGCTGATTTTAGAGGAATATTTGTACAATGGTAAAGGAAGGGGGCGGGGCCTGAGGTGACGTGTGCAAACACACCCTGTGGCGCGTTTTAAGTTGGGGAATTAATTCCTCTTCAATCCTGCGGTCCCCTGGGGGCCAACTAGCCAACTACCTCCAGTATGCGTCAGGGTGCTGCGTTGCAGAGTGGTGTTCAGAGGCCACGCCCCTTTTTACAACACTCTGCAACGCAGCTCCGTGGCGCTTCCTAGAGGTTGCAAACTACAGTGTCCCGGAGGTGGGCACCCCGGAACACTGCAGGAGCCGGCCCTGGGGGGTGGTGGTCCCCAGGGCCTATTCAAGGCTCCAGGAGGGGGGCCGCATGGCCCCCCTCCCGCACGGACAAGTTGCCCCAGGGGGTGGCGGTCCCTGGGGCTGGGGGGGCCTGAGAGCCCCCCATCCCAAATAATTTTAAGCCCCAGGGGGTGGCGGTTCCCGGGGCTGAGGGTGGCTGGGGGGGCTGCGAGCCCCCCCACCCATTTTCTATAAGCCCCGGGGGGGTGGTGGTCCCTGGGGCTGCGGGGGGGCCGTGAGCCCCCCGCATATAGTGCCTCTGAGCACCGGGGGGTGGCGGTCCCCGGGGCAGTGTGGGGGGGATTGGGACCCACTTTTTAGTTACTGCCCCCGGGATTTGGCCTCCCCGGGGGCCAATTACCGAAGAAGCGCGAGAGCCCCGCGCTTCTTTTTTTTGTATTTTCGGGCAAAATTCGCGCTGGGTGCGCGAATCTCACCGATTTCTTTTTTAAAAAAATGCTTTTTTTGGCCCTGGGGGTCCTTGTGGGACACCCTGAGCAGGCCTAGGGGGTCAGGGTGTTTCTACCCTGCCCCCTTGTCGCGTTTTTCGTGTTTGTTTTATAGGTTTCTTGTACCTCGGTTCTACCGAGACACAAGATGGCTGCCAACACTTCCTGATCTGGAGTGTTGACAGCTAATAAGAATACAGCTTGTGCACGCCTGGGTGCGCGCTGGGTGCGGGGAGGGTGCGCAGATCCTCCGAGGCCATAGATATATCTATCTTTTTCACTCTAATTTTCTCAGGAACTACTGAACGGATTTACACCATTTAAGCAAAAGGCACAAGTCTGAACTGAGGACTACCTCTTTGCCAAATTTGGTGTAATTCCGTTCAGCAGTTCGGGCTGTAACTGCGTCAACAGGTCCTATGGGAAAATGCATGGGGAAAACGTGTTTTGGGACCCCCCTTTTTTCTCGGCCCTCGCTTGACGAATCACCGTGAAATTTTCAGGATAGGAGCAGACCGGAGCTGGTCAAAAGTTTGGAAAATTTTGCGAAGATGCGTCAATTGGCGCCAACGTTATTCCAAATAGAATGTTGCGGATTTCCTATGGAAAATAGGTCCTAACTATATCTACCTACTGGCGACCGCCAGTAGGTAATAGATATGCAGATTATATATATGTTTATATATGTATGTATATACATACACATACATATATTCACTGAAAAAACCATAGGTTTCACACATGTTATAGTTAGCGGAAATTTTACTGATAAAAAACCAATGAAATTCCCCCGTTATAGTTAGTGCAGGCAACTATAACTCACGCGACCACAATCCTCTGCTGATGCTAATACTGTATTTAGACACTTATTTACCCATGTCTTCTTCCATACATTTTTAGCTATACATATATTACAAATATTTTCTTTTCATAAAGACACATATGTCATCAGCAGAAGATTGCGGTCGCGTGAGTTATAGTTGCCTGCACTAACTATAACGGGGGAATTTCATTGGTTTTTTATCAGTAAAATTTCCACTAACTATAACATGTGTGAAACCTATGGTTTTTTCAGTGAATTTGCAAGGTTTTTTAAATGCTAATTCCTAACTATAACGTGTGTGAAACCTATGGTTTTTTCAGTGAATTTGTACGTTTTTTTAAATGCTAAGTTACTTTACTCCATTCGTGGCGTGCGCGCCCACTTAACGCAGTTTGTTCCGCGTGCGCACGGTGGGCACGCGGTGCGCTACGCGCACCGCGTGCCCACGTTACGCTAGATGGGCCATGTACGCACGATGCGCTTCGCGCACCGTGCGCACATGGAGGACATATGATGCACTTCGTTTTTAAAGGTAATATTTTAATTTTTCGCAGTAGTTATTAAGCCATGCACAAATGGTGCACTTCGGGCACCATTTGCACACGGGGTGGAGAGAGTGTGGATAATTTGTTTTTTTAATATTTTTTTTTATAATCTTTTCGTTTTTTACGCATGGTTTTTTAAGTGAATTTGCAAGGTTTTTTAAATGCTAATTCCTAACTATAACGTGTGTGAAACCTATGGTTTTTTCAGTGAATTTGTACGGTTTTTTAAATGCTAATTTATTTATGTATTATTTTTTTTATATATTTATTTTACAATAAACTACGTATTAAAAATTATTTTATTTTTTTTGGGGGGGTTTTCACCCTGCGAATTATTATTTTTTTTTTGTAAAAAATTATTATTTTTTTTTGTGTTTTTCAGGGTGCGCGCACTGTGCGCGCACCCCCGCGATTTTTAAAAAAAAAAAATTTTTTTTGCCTTCGGGGTCCTTCAGGGACCCCCTGACAAAGGCTAGGGGGTCAGGAACTCTCTACCCTGCCCCCTTTTCACGTTCGCCACCTTCCTTTTTCACTCTCGCACTGAAAACAAACAAAATGGCGGCCGACACTTCCTGATTTCGACCGATTCGAACGTTGACTAACATGTAACCACCAATCAGAATTAGGCTCGCGCACGTTAGGGTGCTCGCACGGTGCTCGCACGGTGCGCGCACCCTGCGCGCATATAGATATATATATGCATTTAAATGCTATTTTCTCCGGAAATACTGAACAGATTTACACCAGACCTGCAAAAGGCACTTCCTTGACCTTATTGCTACCTCTCTGCCAAATTTCAAGTAATTCTGTTCAGCCGTTCGGGCTGTAGCTGTGTCTAAAGGTCCTATGGAAAAATGCATGGGAAAAACGCGTTTTGGGACCCCCCTTTTATCTCAGCCCCCGCTTGACGAATCCCCCCGAGACTTTCAGGGTAGGAGCGGAGCGTAGCGCCCCACCTATTTTGAAAAATTTGCGAGGATTCGTCGACCGGCGCCAAAGTTATTCAAAATAGAATGTTGCGGATTTCCTATGGAAACGTGGTCCTAACTATAACTACCTACTGGCGACCGCCAGTAGGTAATATATAAATGCATATGCATATATATACCTACATATATATATATGTGCATATGTGTGCGCGTAGAGAGGTAGAGGTAGAGAGTAGAGAGAAGTAGAGAGAGGCAGAGAGAGAGGTAGAGCGAGAGGTAGCGCGAGAGATAGAGAGTAGAGAGGTAGAGAGTATAGAGGTAGAGAGTGAGTTGTAGAGAGTACAGAGTGAGTAGAAGAGAGTAGAGAGTGAGTAGTAGAGGGTAGAGTGAGTAGTAGAGAGTGAGTAGTAGAGTAGTAGAGAGTAGTCGATTGAATAGTAGGGTAAGTAGTAGAGTGGGTAGTAGAGTGGGTAGTAGAGTGAGTAGAGAGTGAGTAGTAGAGAGTAGTAGAGAGTGAGTAGTAGAGAGTGAGTAGAGAGTAGAGTAGTAGAAAGTAGTAGGTAGAGAGTGAGTAGTAGAGTGAGTAGTAGAGAGTAGTAGAGAGTGAGTAGTAGAGAGTAGTAGAGAGTGATTAGTAGAGAGTGAGTAGTAGAGAGTAGTTGAGAATGAGTAGCAGAGAGTAGTAGAGACTGAGTAGAGAGTAGTAGAGAGTGAGTAGTAGAGCGTAGTAGAGAGTAGTAGAAAGTGAGTAGTAAAGAGTAGTAGAAAGTGAGTAGAGAGTGAGTAGAGTATCTCACACACACACACACACACACACACAGTCAATGGCCCCCCTGTCATGGAGTCACTGCACTTGCTGCACCTATAGTAGCTACATCCTGGGTGGGTGTGTGCCTGTCTCTCTCTCTCGCACAACAGCTGCATATGCTGTAGTATAGTGAGCAGATCCTGGACGGCTGTGCGCTTTCTCTTTCAGGGGGCCTGAACTGCTGCTACCGCTGTCGTGCATATTGTGTGTGTTTGTGTACAAGAAACGTGCACCTAAGTAGACCATATTCATATCTAGTTACACGACCTGCCCAGGAGTGTAACATGGGAATTTGTTCTGTTGCTCGCTGCAAAGCGCTTCAATAACTCGTCACGAGTAGCAAGCGCTATATAAATATAATTTACAAGAACAAATACAACTGCTTCAACTCAAGCGGCTGTATTCTTTATAGAAGAACTAGTGGTAGACAAAATACAGAACCAACAGAGCCGATCCTATTCTTGATATGCGGCGTTCGTGAAAACCACCTCTTCTGTCTGTAATATCTGGCTTTGGGGGGCAATTTTATTTTTTTATATATAGCGCTGAACTAGACCCGAAGGAATCAGAGCTCTTTACATGAGCATCAGTTGCGTTACAGACGGGCACATTAATTGTGTTAGGCACCGGGAGATGAAGTGATTTGCCCAGACTGGAACCTGGTTCCCCAACTCCGAGGTCGACCGCTCAGGCCATGAGGCCACACTATATTGTGAAGGCAGCAGCTTAGAAGAGGCCAAGAGAGCGCCGAGTGTATTCTGTTTGGTGCACTGCCGAACCAAGCAAAGAATGGCAATGTGTAGTTTATACAAAGGGCCATTACATGAGTGCGTGCACTTTACATAAAGGAAAGAAGACGGACACTGTATGTATGCTCTGAATGAAAGGCACACGGTCTTGACATGTTCATAGTGACCACACCGTCATCCGCTTCATTCAACACGCATGCACAGACGTCACCCAAGGATTACACTGACAATTTCATTGTGGGTGAAGAACTGCTGCAGGTTTATTTCATACAACATAAGTATGACGATAAATGGGTTATCTTACGGGCGATCCAGGGCAAGCAGCCCCTCGCTGCTCCGCCCGCCTGGTGAGCCAGCACGCACGGTGGGTCGATGCCCGGCAGTGCGGCACATATTTATTTTCAGATCATCCACTGGGTCACGTGATCTGTCTCCTACTCCCGCCCCTTCTGACAGGGGCGGAGCGTGTTGTGGCACACCCCCAGTTGGTCAGGCCCCCCAACCGCCCGAAGGACTAACGGGGCGCCGTCGCGGTCTTCCCAGAACCCCCTTCGGCTCGTGGACCTTGGCTCGGGCACCCTTACTGTGCCTGACAGGGGTACCCTTACTGTACCGCCTGTCGCAGAGGTACCCTTACTGTACCCGTCTGCCTCCAGATCGCCCTGTAACTCCGCCTGCAACGCAAAAGAAAAACATTAAAACATTCCAATAACGCGCTGTCTCTGCCACGCAGGGTAAGCGGAAAGGGTGGGAATACGCGTGTCCGGGCAGGAGCGGCGCGCAGGAAGCAGAGGAGGCACTGGGCGAGAGGGACACCTATGTAGGGGGGGGCTAGCCTCGCCCCCCTAACGGCCCGCCTCCACCTACACACTCATTGGGAGATCTCCTCCCTGGGCGCGGCCTCGCGCGCGAGGCAGAAGGAGGGGGAAGGCTGCGACGGGCGTCCACTAGAGAGCTGCCCTGCTGATGTCCCACTGCGTGGGACGCGGGCAGCGGCATAGTGACCACACCGTCATCCGCTTCATTCAACACGCATGCACAGACGTCACCCAAGGATTACACTGACAATTTCATTGTGGGTGAAGAACTGCTGCAGGTTTATTTCATACAACATAAGTATGACGATAAATGGGTTATCTTATGGGCGATCCAGGGCAAGCAGCCCCTCGCTGCTCCGCCCGCCTGGTGAGCCAGCACGCACGGTGGGTCGATGCCCGGCAGTGCGGCACATATTTAATTTCAGATCATCCACTGGGTCACGTGATCTGTCTCCTACTCCCGCCCCTTCTGACAGGGGCGGAGCGTGTTGTGGCACACCCCCGGTTGGTCAGGCCCCCCAACCGCCCGAAGGACTAACGGGGCGCCGTCGCGGTCTTCCCAGAACCCCCTTCGGCTCGTGGACCTTGGCTCGGGCACCCTTACTGTGCCTGACAGGGGTACCCTTACTGTACCGCCTGTCGCAGAGGTACCCTTACTGTACCCGTCTGCCTCCAGATCGCCCTGTAACTCCGCCACAGCTCTGGGGAGGCTACCGTCGCTGCCAGAGCCCCCCCTTCCTCCCTTTGCTGTTATATGTGCCCTGCCCCTGCGAGCCAGCTTATAATGAGCTAAATTAGGGGTCCTGTTCTGTAACCCGTAAAAGACGGCATCAATTCGCAACATTACTCAGAAGCCCAGGGCAGACGAACAAAGGATGTCTTTTGGCCCCACTGCCGTAAGCTTAGATGTGACTGGTGTTCCTAACCTTCTAAGCGAAGCCACAGCAGATCATCCTAACGTAATTATGGGAAGATCTAGCACCTGCATATGGAGCCAGAACTGAACCATAGCTGAATTCCTCAATCCATCGATTCCCTTCATATCCTAGCACGAAGGTTTTAATTTCCACTCTATCTACAAAGGTGATGTATTGATAGCGTCATGGTTCCTGAGTTGCTGCTGCTACTGCGAGGATTGCATGATTTCTCGGCTGGGCAAAACATTTTTAACGCCACTGCTAATCGGACGCCGTTTATCATGACTCCGGATAAAGCCAATATGACTGACTGAGCCGCCGAAGAATACATCTCTCAGCTCGGGGACCCAAATATGTGAATGTTTCCCAACTCCCTGGCTCCAAGAAAGGCTGAGCGGGAAGAGCAACACCTAAATCTGTTTCTCAGGCTGGGAAATATGGCATTGGTAACAAGGCATAGGTGAATTAGGCACTAATGGACCTGCAATCCTATTAAGATTTTTCAATTGGCCAAATTAAGTGCCTTCCTGGCTTGTAATTGTGTTCCCAACAGCTACAGCACAACAAGCAGGGTGAAGGTAGCGTGTGAGTCAGCCACTTTACCTACGTATATAAACACAAGCTGACATCACGGGTATATAAATTTGCTTCCTTTCACATGGTATTATCCTATTGTTTACTGCAAACTGACCCATATCTAGCAACATCTCCCGTTTTAGCCTTTCTACTTGCAAATTAAGTACAATAAATTGGACGATAGAGCCTTACACTAGTCCCGCTGTCCATCCCAATCTTTTCTTGCTCTCCACTGGGACAGCGTATCCAATTGCCTCGCTTGTTGAATAGAAGCTAGCTTTCGGACTTTATTGCTGCTGGAAAAGGTCAATAGGTTTGCCTACAGTCCTTGTTATACCGGTGTTGCTGTGCTATAGGTAATTCGTGGCACCGCCAAAGTGGCTTGAAAATGAAACGTCTTATTTTATCAAATGAGTTGTTGTGAGCCCCAGTTATGATTTCGTTCATATCTTCCTAGTTGACAGTGTCTCTATCTTGCCAATACCTGGGTCACGTCCGCCTTAAATGACGACATTACATCTGGCTTTTCCGCTAGCCTTGCCCATTAACCTGTCAAATGTCTGTGGAGAGCAGCACATCTCTGGCCATGCTCAAGGTCGCTCTCTGCTCTCTCACTTATTACTATGTAGCTGAGGGCATGCCATACACGGGTGTCTGGTTGAAGTATGCACAGGTCATTGACACTCTCCCACGTGCAGTGCTGTGAACCATTTGAAGTAGTTCATCAGATTCAGGCAGCCACCCCCTAGGTGGAGGCTTGCACTCCCAAACTTCTGCTCGTGTAAAACCCGGCCACACCTCCAGTGCAGTGAAATTTAGTAATTCACGACACTGACAACCCCAGGGGCCAAATACTGGGCTGTGTAAATGCGGCCCAATACCATCATGAACAATTAGCTTGGAGTGGATGGGCGTTAACCTAGGCTGGCTGAAGGCAAAACCTTTGACCATCACTCCTGGCAAGATGTGCCAACGCAGGCAGAATAAAGAGTTATCCAGCCCTCCTTACTTCCTTTCCCAGTTCGACACAGGTCGAAGAAGAATGCCCCTTCCAGAAAGGTCATGGCCTTATCCCTGAAGCCTATCCATACAGCATTCTACCGGAAATCTACAGCATTGCTTTGTAATGCTTTTTCTGGTTCCACAATTATTTGTGGTCGATATGCTCTCCCTCAGTTTGAACAAAATCTTAGCTAATCGTACGCCTGCCTAATTCCCAGGGCTGTCTGGCTTAATGCTTTTCGCCTGGAATTGCCCCCCCAAATGTGGCCTTGCACTGAAACTTAACTTGGTTGTCTCAACTTTCCTTTTAGAGCTAGGAGCGCCCCCCGTGCTCCTTGTGCTTACCGCTAGCCTTGCCCATTAACCTGTCAAATATCAGTGGAGAGCAGCACATCTCTGGGTGTTAAGTGCAAAATTCAAGAGGTATGGTCGCTCTCTGCCCTCCCAATTATTACCATGTAGATGGGGGCATGCCATACACGGGTGTCTGGTTGAAGTATGCACGGGTAATTGACACTCATTCTGGGGTGTCTGGTTGAAGTATGCACAGGTCATTGACACTCTCCCACGTGCAGTGATGTGAAACGTTAGAAGTATTTCATCAAATTCAGCCAGCCACCCCCTAGGTGGAGGCTTGCACTCCCAAACTTCTGTTAGTGTAACACCTCGGCCACACCTTCATTTCAGTGAAATTTAGTAATTCACGACACTGACAACCCCAGGGGCCAAATACTGGGCTGTGTAACTGCGGCCCAATATCACCATGAACAATTAGCTTGGAGTGGATGGGTGGTAACCTAGGCTGGCTGAAGGCAAAAACTTTGACACTAACTCCTGGCAAGACGTGCCAACGCAGGTAGAATAAAGAGTTATAGACCCCGCCTTACTTCCTTTCCCAGTTCGACACAGGGCGAAGAAGAATGCCCGTTCCAGAAAGGTCATGGCCTTATCACTGAAGCCTATCCCTACAGCATTCAACCGGAAATCTACAGCATTGCTTTGTAAAGCTTTTTCTGGTTCCACATTTAATTGTGGTCGATATGCTCTCCCTCAGTCTGAACAAATCTTAGCTCATCGTACGCCTGCCTAATTCCTAGGGCTGTCTGGCTTAATGCTTACGCCTGGAATTGCCCCACCAAATGTAGCCCTGCACTGAACTTAACTTGGCTGTCTCAACTATCCTTTTAGAGCTAGAAACGCCCCCGTGCTCCTTGTGCTTACTAAATACCTTTGTCATTTGTACTCCTGCTACCAAGGTAACATATATATATATATGTATATATACATACCCTCCCTTATCCTGTTGCCCCACTCGGGACACATAACTTCTTCACTTCGTGAGAATAACTTTACGGATGGTATGTATGACACACAAACCCAGGCCTTCCGCTAGTCTTAAAACCGCGTCAGGCTGCTGACTGTCCTGTATAGACTAAGCTGAAACATTACACCAGCTGTTTCCGAATAGCAAGGCTAAAGATGAAAGGCAGCAGCATCTCTTGACCTAAGCGTGGAACTCACAATAATAAATCCGTATTCCGAAACCAAACATTTAACCAACATCTGATCTCATGTGACTATCTTATTCACCATCAGCCAGGCCTACTTCCTTAATAAAATCGCGAGTGGCTGGCCAGGGGTACGTTAGAAATATCAAAGACATGCATGTTCAACATGAAGCCAGGAATCGAAGGAAAGCTTGGGGGCGATAGTGTGAATAGTGATGGTGGCATCTGGTTCACGGCTTTCAGGAATGAAACAGCCTTCAAGTTAAATTTTTAAGTGTATGGTAGTGCTGCACGACCAGCAAGGTATCGAGTGTTTGCGCGCTTTACCTGCGCACCAACTACCGCTACACCAGGGACACACTCTTTTCTTATTAGGCACGGGGAGATTAAGTGATTTTCCCAGAATCACTGCATATTGATAAGGCGCTGAGACTTCTCTCTTCTTTTGTAAATCTACAGTTGTCTTGAGGCATCACACCAGAGGTGTTTCGATTGCATTTCCTACGTAATGAAAACACGCTTATATATGATTAGATATTATGGGTTTTCCAAGCGCCACTTGTGTTTAAAACACATCTAGAGTAAGTGAACTTAATTGAGAAGCGGCATTTGTTGTAGCAGTTGTGACAGTTTTGAAACACGAGAAAATATATGTTAAGGGGTTCACACGGAAGAAATTACGAATAAATGCGGGTAGATTTATTATACTATATGCTCAAGGCCAATATGTTCTTTGACCTCCCCAGGTTCTTACCCTTTTGATATCTGGCTTGACAGGGCATTTTTCTTAAGACATTATAGCTACAAATGCTTTAAAATCGAAATGGGGTAGAATGTGGGTTCCCAGGAGCAGCGTTACTCACATCATGTTACTGGCTGCTTGGTGGATTATTCCACCTCCAAGTGAATGCTTTCATTGAAAGTATCAGGGACTACTTAACATCTCTAAAGTACAATATATCATCACACTTTTGTTTTCCTCATAGATGCATCAAATAGAGTGATCAATCGTTATTGCTTTATTTTCTCTGCCTTTTACGTTTTGTAGTTAGGATACAAAATGAATGCTAGCCAGGCATATCGGCTTTGCAATTGGTTGCTTATGTTTGTATTATTATTTGGGTCAGTCTGGTACTTTGGTGTTTATGTGT
This sequence comes from Triturus cristatus, assembly GCF_964204655.1. Classification (NCBI taxonomy): domain Eukaryota; kingdom Metazoa; phylum Chordata; class Amphibia; order Caudata; family Salamandridae; genus Triturus; species Triturus cristatus. The sequence goes on along the minus strand of NC_140593.1, from coordinate 62,049,268 downwards.
GATTTTATTTATTCTAAACATAATAATTGGTTTACATGAAGGTCAATGCCTTACAATTTAACTACTCATATTTATCAATGTAGGAAGTTTCATGATATGAGTGCATAATTGCAAGTATTTCCAAGACACCTGCCTTAGTAGGCTTCAACTCACTAGTAATGTGCTGGGCTTACCCAATGCAGATAGGCTGTTTGGCCGCACTCCCAGAGTCTAGACCGGAGAATGGAGTTATAAGGAGGCTGGGCCTCAGACTGTGTGGCCGCCAAGGTTGGGGGCCTAGAGGATCGCTGCAACCCAGTTTCCCATATTCCAAAGTTCCATCCTGGATGGTCTACATTCTGCACCTATCAAGGCTGCCAGAACACTAAAACGTCTATTATTTCCATGGGGGATAACCTCGTGCAAGGATGGGACCAGGGGCATAACACATCCGTTGCTGCACGTAGGGCCCAGGTTCCTTGTTCTGGGAATGCGGGCAGTTCAGCCACCTTTCATTTTTGGCCCCAAGCACCGACTGTGAGCCCCCCCCCCTCAACGGCTTATGGCCACGGGGCTGCCGGCGAGACGGTGTGCAGACAACTGGGCACAACAAACGAGACAAACTGCCCCTCGTGTAGCGGCGCCACGAACAAACATGAATCCACACCTGTAAAGCGCGAACAATCACCCGCCAGGGCCTCTAGGCGCCGATTTGCCGCCGGCTCCGGGGAAAAGCGAGACCTATTGCCTTGCAAATGCCAGCCCGTGTTAGGCAGGGGTAGATAGGGTGATTTGCAGGATCACAGGATGCTCAGCGTCATTCCCGAGACTCTTTCCCATTCCCAGCTCTAGGATGAGCGTTCGAGCGCACTGTTGACTATTAGGGCTTTCAGATATACCTTGCAAGTAACAAAGGATGCCTCTTTTGAACATAAGAACCTGCTGACCTATTTACATCATACGCACTCTGCAATCCGCTCGGCACACGTTCTCTGCAGCAGGCACACCACTCTCCGCACTAACCACACCGAAGCACAGTGGCCCGCGGCGAAAGCAGGCATCATCGGCGCTCAACGGCCGAAACCGCCGCGCACCCATACAGCGCGAACTCGACCCGAAGGCAGCGGAGCGCCTCACATGAGCACAGAATCACAAGAAGCGGAAGCGACCCCGAGACTCGAACTCCGGCACCCAGCCCCACAGTCGGCAGGCTAGCCGGAGCTCCACATCCCCTCCCCGATTCATACACGGGCCCGACCGCCATGTATAGAGCGCGACTCCGCCGAACCGCCCCGGGACGCACCAAACGCGCCAACGTTAGTAACCCAGAGATTCACATCGGACCGTGACAACATCACACACCGCTGGCAATCGCGTTCAAAACAACCACAATTGTAAGGGCCTAAGCGAAAGAGCAGTAAGAGCCATGAAAGTAACAAATAGGCTTCCTCTGTAGTTTTTCCTCAACAGTATACCATTATCAAACAATGCACATTTTGCTGCGTGCTGGCCAAGCGAGAAATATAAACACACAATGAACATTATGTAATGGCAGCCATATTTTTAAAGATGGAAACGAGGCATAGCTGAGGCCTAGTTTAGTCTAAGCCAAAAAACACATTAAAGCACAACATAACGATTTTGTTTCAGTTGCAATAGTTTCATGTTAATTCACGTATATAATTCAAATGTGGTATAACGTCCATATAAGCAACTTGTGAAGTACCAGAGTAACACTCTGAACTACAAAACTTATAGTCATCAAGTAAAAGCAGACTACAAATCATGTGACGCGAAGAACCAATCAATAAGAATAACATCAGTATTATTGAACATTCTCCCTGCGAGACAGTGAACTCGCACACGAAACCGCCATGAATTCCGAAAATCTGCAACTGCTCAACCGGAAACCCGCGGCAGCTATGCACGTCGAGCCCTTCCTTGCCAAGCGAAACTCCCCCTCACGCAAGATGAGAAACAACAACTACCAAACTTGCGGCTTAAAAGCATCACGTAGCCACAGTCTATTGCGTGGCACAAGGACCCAATCGGGGCAGAATCTTTTCCGTAGGCACGGGGAGATAGAATGCTGTTCCCGGAGCAAAAGATGGCGGGATGCCCGGGCTCAAAACTCCCAAATCGACACGTACGCTTCCAAACCAGTGCTCCGACTGCCCGTACACATGTACCCTTCCCTTCCTTTCGGACGGCCCCCATTGTGTACGCTGCCAGGAATAGGGGACCACGTGACCTACCACGGAAGAGGGTGTTGCGAACACGAGGGGGGGGGCCTTGCTCATAAGCCTTAAAGGCAGCAACGCAAGGATCCACATGCCAATTGCCCAAAAATCGAATTTAGAACAGTACGTTCTCGCGTGGCAGTCATTTAAACAAACTAACTTTTTTCGAGACCCGGACACAGGCCTGGGGGCACCGGGGCTTGCAAAGCCACCGAGATCGGTGGCGGGGGTCGTTTAGGGGTGGAGAGAGTTTTCACGCGATCCGCACGAGGGCCCCACGTGGCAGGCGCCGTCGGGGGGGTTGCTCTCAAGCATCCCCATCCCGCATATCAACGAAATGCACCCCATGACACAGAGACTCACCCCCGATCTTCTGAAAATAACACAGGGCCGAGCGCGTTTTGAACTCGTGACCGCTGGTAACTAGACCAGTGCTCTAACCCCTGAGCTATGCTCCGCGGCGACTCACCATGTTGGAGTCCAGACGTCTAACCTCCGAGCACACAGTCCCGTCTACTGGCGCTAGAAATCGCGCTGTCCTGCAAGCCCACCACGCTCTGTTCCTCCCGCCACGAAACCGATCAAGGCGTCCTACCGACGCGCATCACGCCACTTGCGCCCCCCCCACCCGTGGACATCGAGCCACAGGGCCCCTTCAACCTGGTACTGCCCAGGGACAGGGCCGGGGTGGGAGGGGTTGCGCAAGACTCACCATTGCGTTGTTCAAAAAGATCCCGAAGGCCCGGAGCGCGTCGCAGGTCGGAACGTGGCCCGGAGGAGCGGCGCAATACGCGTGTCCGGGCAGGAGCGGCGCGCAGGAAGCAGAGGAGGAACTGGGCGAGAGGGACGCCTATGTAGGGGGGGGGCTAGCCTCGCCCCCCTAACGGCCCGCCTCCACCTACACACTCATTGGGAGATCTCCTCCCTGGGCGCGGCCTCGCGCGCGAGGCAGAAGGAGGGGGAAGGCTGCGACGGGCGGCCACTAGAGAGCTGCCCTGCTGATGTCCCACTGCGTGGGACGCGGGCAGCGGCATTTCCGGTGTCTAAAGCACGCGTTGCAGAGACAGGCAATGGCTAGATGTGTACGTACCCTCAGGGGCAACATGGAAAATGCTGTGGCTGTACGTGCTTTATTTTACATATTTGGTAATTGCTTTCACTTATTTAGAGAGTTCTTTTTAAATAGCGCTGAACATGCCGCAGGGGCGTTGGAGCGCTGTACAGCAAGCACAGTTCATACAGTTTGGGCGGAACCCAGGAGGGATAAAATTAGAGTAGAGCATGAATGGGATGAGAGGGGGAGGGGCACAACCAGCAACTGAGTGCCACATGCAGCCAGTCCAACCAAAAGCACGATGCATGCTGGGATTTTTGAGACCATATTTACAAATCTAAACACAAAATGCAATAAGCGGTATACTAAAATACCAGGAGTAACTTATTTTGTTGCACCAGACATGGGGCCACACCGGAACTGTGAATGTTTTAATATTTGGAACACTGAGGTTAAGTTCAGTTATCTTTTCTTAAAGCATATTTTAATACATTATTTCCAACAGGCGCTCGGGTAACATTTTACCATAAAATAGTCACACTATGATCCTTAAGCTGACAGTGCTGATTGAGTGTTTGGTGTGCGGGTGTTGGAAAAATAGAACTGGGAACTGCGTTGTTTTCTTCTCCTGTTTAAAAATTACTTTTACTGTGTTTTAAAAATTACAAATCGCTTTTAAAAAGACTAAACTTACTCTGCTGCTACTTTGCTCCTTTGCACAAAGTTCGTTCTTTTAAACCTTGCACTCGCGCTCGACCGGAACTAGCGCTTTTGCGCTAGGAGGTCAGCACTCTAGTCTTCTGGCCGGCGCCTCCATAAACGTCACCCTGGAGCAACCGCGCACAAGCTGACAGTGCTGATTGAGTGTTTGGTGTGGGGGTGTTGGAAAAATTGAACTGGGAACTGCGTTGTTTTCTTCTCCTGTTTAAAAATTACTTTTACTGTGTTTTAAAAATTACAAATCGCTTTTAAAAAGACTAAACTTACTCTGCTGCTACTTTGCTCCTTTGCACAAAGTTCGTTCTTTTAAACTTTGCACTCGCGCTCGACCGGAACTAGCGCTTTTGCGCTAGGAGGTCAGCACTCTAGTCTTCTGGCCGGCGCCTCCATAAACGTCACCCTGGAGCGACCGCGCAGCGACCGCGTGCAGCGGACGCGCGCAGCGGGCGCGCCGGCGGCGTGCCGAAGGCGCGCCAAAGGCAAGCCCGTCTGCGCCCGTCCGCGCCTCGGACGTGCCTACTGTGCCTAACACTATTAGCTATGCCGCCTACGCGCCTATTCATCGCACAAAGTCGTCTACTGTACGACTTTGCTACTCCCGGTCACAACTGTTACAGTTCTGCCCCGATGTCCGGACTCCGGTAGTACCGGCGTTGGCGCATGTTTCTTCTCTTGTTGAAGCACTCGCAAATTAACCATCCAAGTCTCCTGTTACAGTCACAAAACTAGAAACACATTCATGTGGGCTTCTCTTCTTCTTTTATTTTCATTTGAATCTCCAAACTTCTTTATTCATAACACTCTTCCACTCCCAACGCGTTTCGTCGATAGGGATTAACCCATGCGACTTCCTCAGGGCTGGAAGCAATAAATAATATACATTGGAGTATAGAAACACAATTGTTTCATGTCCAATAGCCCACATTACTTCCAAGTGCAAAGGAAAAACATGCTGTGTGACTTCACACTGTTATTATAATCACATATTTACATAATCGATATATTAAACACTTTGACCCATCAATTGGATATCCAATCCAAATAATCCTCCACCATTTTAACAGTGAACACAAAGCACTTGCGTGATGGCACCATTCTCCCAACAGTGAACCACACCATATATTCATGCCTCTAAATAAATCAGATCAGTACCTTAATCTTGTGTAACTGTCTCCTAAGTTCCAAAAAGTACAAAAACACACCTAGTAAAACACACTGCGGAGCACAAGAGGCAAGAAGATGACTGTCTTTTAATATGGACAGGAACGGAAGAAAAACTACGCGGATTTATTGACTACTTGAATAGCAATACTATGAATATCAAATTTACTTCTTGTGTTAGTTCTACTAATTTGGTATTTTTAGATGTGGAATTGTTTATAGACAATGATAAAATCTGTAGTAGGATGTATCGTAAGCCTACATCCTGCAACGCTATTTTACATGCGGGCAGTGCGCATCCCAAACATCAGATTAGGGCAATTCCCTATGGAGAAATGTTACGGGCGCGGCGCAACTGTAGTGAGGACAACCAATTCAGGGAATGTATAAAGGATATGGAAAGGAGGTTTACCCAAAGGGGCTATGACAAAAGAGACCTAGAGGTGGCTACACAGAGGGCTCTCAAGATAAAACGCGCATCCACCTTAAAACCCCAAAAAACTAAAGACAAGTCTAATTGGATTAGAATGATTACGGATTTTAATCCTATAAGTTCAATTCTCTATAGGAGTATGCACAAGCACTGGCATATCCTGAAGGCGGATAGGACCCTACGGGAATTTCTGTCAGACAAACCACAAATCACATATAGAAGAGGGAGAACTTTGGGTACAATTCTGAGTCCGAGCTACCCAAGAGAGGCTGAGAAGGAACAATGGCTTACCCAAATGAGTAAGGGTTTTTTTAAATGTGGCCATTGTGGGATGTGTAAACATGCGAAAGATAAAACTAAACAATTTCAGTACAATGGTAAACAAGTATATGATATAATGACAATAATAAATTGCAGTACCAAATTTGTTGTATATGTAATTAACTGTATGTGTAAGAAAATATATGTGGGAAGCACAATAAGGGCTCTTAAAGACAGGATTGCTGAACATTGGAGAGCTGTAAAGAACAATGATCAAAGATATCCAATTGCCGAACATATACAGAATTGTACTTCGCAAGGTTTACATAAATCATTCCAATTTTGTGGTATTGAGCATGTTAAGAGGGAAGCGCGTGGAGGGAATAGAGAACTCGCACTGCGGAGGCATGAGGCAAGATGGATCATGCGCTTGAGGGCCGTGGAAGATGGTCTTAATTATGACCGTGAGTTACAGTATTTCCTAGGCGAATGAGAGATTAATGGATGGGTCAGCATGTGAAAAAGAAAAAATGATAAGCAGATGTAGTGTTGGTTTGTTGGAGTTGCGATGTTTCCTCGAGTTTGTAGTTATTTTCTAGCTGTATGCGTCATGTAGTTCCTAGTAAGTTCTACATGGGTACATTTGTTCATGGTACACTGTATGAGGAGATAGTAAAATGGAAATAGAGAAGAAAGATGCATGTGGTTTATCTAATTAGTTGAGGAATGGGGAGTTGTCACATAATTTGTGACTGCTGGCAGGAGTAATTTGGGTCGTTTTCCCTGGTGTTAAGAAACACCGCATTGTCATTTAACTGTTGCTATAACGACAAAAATCATGGATTCCTCAAACGAATTGAGGTTGCCATATCAAGAAGGGCATTACTGTTTTAGACCATATCATGGTATGCGAATATGGTGAATATAGGTATTTAAATTGTAGGTATGGCGAGGTTAAACTAAAAATAGTAATTGGGCACGATTATAAACGTGGGTCCTTTTATTTATCCGGTGTTTAAAATGATACGTTTGATTTGATTAATTTGGTAGCTCGTTTGGTTTCATTTATATGATTGAAACCTAATCAAAATGGCGCTCGAATATGGGTGTCCGGTTTCACTTTTTTACTATTGAAACCTATCCAAAATGGCGCTTTTTAAATTACGGAGGAGTCACCTCGTTTATTTTGCTGGCGTGAATAAACAGTGAGTGAGAAACGCGACGCGAGCAGATGCGAAGAGTGTTCCTGTATCCGGGAACGTTGCGAGTGTGAATAGTAAGTACTATGAGAGCTGTATAATATATTATTGGGGGGTGGCATGTAGTATCGTTAATAATTAGGATTCTTACTAAGAATCTGATGATTATTATTATTTACAGGTCTCCGTACTTCAGAGACTTGGATGAACAATTCTGATTAATGCTTCAAAAATAAATTCGCTAATGGTCACGAACAAAGTTCAATGAAAGAAGGTGAGACTATACTTCAGTCGTTTTTGTAGACTTGAGGCCTGACTGACACAATATCTTTTAGTGCAATTTATTTAGAGCGTAATTTACTTTGTAGGTAAATGTGGATGACTGTAAGAGATCATTAGGAAGGAGTTACGGCCAATATTGCTGTTAAAGTGCACGAAGGTATGTGTTTATTATTATGAAGTTCTGTTTATCCTCGCCATTCTTGCCTCTTGTGCTCCGCAGTGTGTTTTACTAGGTGTGTTTTTGTACTTTTTGGAACTTAGGAGACAGTTACACAAGATTAAGGTACTGATCGGATTTATTTAGAGGCATGAATATATGGTGTGGTTCACTGTTGGGAGAATGGTGCCATCACGAAAGTGCTTTGTGTTCACTGTTAAAATGGTGGAGGATTATTTGGATTGGATATCCAATTGATGGGTCAAAGTGTTTAATATATCGATTATGTAAATATGTGATTATAATAACAGTGTGAAGTCACACAGCATGTTTTTCCATTGCACTTGGAAGTAATGTGGGCTATTGGACATGAAACAATTGTGTTTCTATACTCCAATGTATATTATTTATTGCTTCCAGCCCTGAGGAAGTCGCATGGGTTAATCCCTATCGACGAAACGCGTTGGGAGTGGAAGAGTGTTATGAATAAAGAAGTTTGGAGATTCAAATGAAAATAAAAGAAGAAGAGAAGCCCACATGAATGTGTTTCTAGTTTTGTGACTGTAACAGGAGACTTGGATGGTTAATTTGCGAAGGCTTCAACAAGAGAAAATACGTGAATCAATCTTTGATTGTTGTTTTGAGGATTAGGGTGCCTATCCTCAAGTTGAAAGCACCGTACTAGGACAATTGTGGATCAAAATTACTAATTGTGTGAAATTTTGCAGGTTGCGCGTTCTTTCCCTTGACACCCATTCTTTTGTTTTTGGCGCATGTTTCAATGACTACTGGCACTGCTCCTCAGGTAGGATTGAAGTGTGGACTTCTAAATGTGAGGTCTCTTCCTAAACACTCTACAGAAATTCAGCTGTTGATTGAAGAACATGACTGCGATATTCTGTTCATGACGGAAACCTGGCTTGCACCCGGTCTTGATTTGGAACTCGGCGCCATCTGCCCCCCTGGGTTCAAAGCCTTTCACAAACCTAGACCTAGAGGCAGGGGTGGCGGAACTGGGATGGTTTTTAAAGAAAGTTGGGATTTCTCGCCATTTGACATCGATGAGATTTCGCAGTTAGAATCCTTGGGCTTCTCACTGAAAGATAGATCAGGCCATGTCTTGACTGGAATTTTATGCTACAGACCTCCGGGGACTATGAGCGAACAATCTCAACAGCAGTTCCTGGATGTGATTAGTAATTTGGCACTCACTCATCGCAGGCTACTGATCCTGGGAGACTTTAACCTCTGGCCCAATGCTATGTTGAAAACTGCGTATAATAACATCGTTCAATCTTGCGCCAATCTTAATCTTTCACAACATGTGTTGGAACCTACACACTTGGCAGGACATGCTCTTGACCTAATTTTTGCGGAAGAGAATGTAGTAACCTTGGACAACATCCTCCCAGTGGATTGGTCTGACCACCATTTAATTAGATTTAGAGTCCTGTCGACTCTTAGGGGCTGCCTCCCCCCGCCTAAAGATAGCAATAGTGTCTTGGGCAGGGATTGGAAATCCCTAAGAAGGAAAGCTCAGTGTGCCTATTATTTAAGGAGACTCCTCTCCCTGTGCCAGGGCGTTCAGTCGACTGCAACTTTCAGGAGCTCTGCAGCTATATCACAACTACTATCAATAGGATTGCCCCACTGAAACGGGTTAGGAAACGAGGTTCCCCGTCAGCCCCCTGGTTCTCCGAGGAACTAAGAGTTTTTAAAATCCAATGCAAACACGCAGAGAGGCAGTGGCGTAAGCAGTACTTGACCAGCGATAAGATTATTTGGCGCAATCTACTGGTCAGGTACAAGCAAGCCATTGCTTCCACTAAAGCGTTGTATTTTGCTGATCTTATTTCCAACTCCCCGAATAGTGCTAAATGTGTTTTTAATATTTTGAGAGATGTTGCTAATCCCGAGTGTCTGGCGAACAAGATCATCCCCTCGCAGGTTTTGTGTGATGGGCTGGCTGCCTTCTTTCACAACAAAATAAAGGGAATCCTTGAAGGCATGCAGCCTAATCCTGCAACTAGTTGCAAGGTTGGAACAGGTACTTCCACAGTGGATCCGCCTGACTGTACGGTGTTCAGGCCATGCAAAGAGGTATCCGTGAGACCTTGTCTAGATCACTGGACCTGCCCTTCTATGGAGAATTTTTCGAGTATGGCTTTGAAAGTCTGCTCTGGTTCTCCTTTAGACCCTATTCCGCAGAAATACTGGAAGGAATTAGGGTCAGATACCTTTCCGCACCTCCATATGATTATTAATCAGTCATTAATCAGTGGTGTAGTCCCAGCCTGTTGGAAGGATGCGTTGGTATCCCCCCTTCTAAAAAAACCCTTGCTGGATCCCGCTTGCTACGGGAACTATCGTCCTATTTCTTTACTGCCCTATCCAGCCAAGATAGCTGAACGATTTGTCAGCCAGGAGCTTTCAGGGTTTCTTGAGAGCAACAGGATTCTGGAGGAGAATCAGTTTGGCTTTCGTCCGGGGCATGGTACCGAGTCTGCCCTGATCACTGCTGTGGACGATTTGCGAATGCGGGCGGACAAGGGTCACTCGGCAACTTTGATACTGCTTGACTTGTCCGCCGCATTCGATACGGTCAGCCACAGCATTCTCCTACATCGGCTCGAGGAGATAGGAGTCACAGGCTTGGCCCTTAAATGGCTTTGCTCCTACCTATCGGATAGACGGCAGGCGGTTTTTCTGCCTCCTTTCCAGTCAGATTTCTTGCCAAACAAACAAGGGGTTCCACAGGGCTCTTCTATTAGCCCCATTCTGTTCAATGTTTATATGCGCCCTTTGGTGCAGATCATTAAGTCCGGTAACATCTCTGCAGTCAACTATGCCGATGATACGCAATTGATCATCTCCTTGGATGGGGATGATCAGGTGGATTCTTTATCCACCTTCCACAATTGCATGATGGAGATGACGACTTGGCTGAGGAACAATGATCTGCAGTTTAACGGTGCCAAAACTGAGATTCTACATTGCTCAGTGGGAAGGGTGCCTTTTACCCTGCCTTCCAATTTTTGGCCTCTCCCTCTGGATACCCCTCTGGTTCCAGTAAAGACTGTTCGTAATTTGGGGGTCTGCCTTAATGAGAAGCTAAGTCTGGAGTCGCATGTCAATAAGATAGTTTCAAACTGCTATCTGATCATGAGAGGTTTACGTAGGATTTTGCCCCTTCTTCCTTCTCATGTTCGAGGTACCGTGGTCCGATGTACAATTCTCAGTCGCCTGGACTACTGCAATGCCTTGCTGCTTGCCTCCCCTGCATATCTTATTCAGAGACTTCAACGGATCCAGGCAGCTGCCGCAAAACTTGCTCTTCTTAGACCGCGTTTTTCCTCCAGCACTAGGGCCTTGTCCGAACTACATTGGCTGCCCGTGCATCAGAGAATTTTGTTTAAATCTCTGTGTGTAGCTTTTAAGGCTCTTCATGGCTTTGGCCCTTTACCACTGCAAAATCTTTTTAGATGGTATACTCCTACGCGCATGTTGCGCTCCTCTTCAGCTAGGTTGGCCTTGATTCCCAA